>NC_088811.1:13320239-14625864 GCF_011386835.1 Chrysemys picta bellii
AATAATACTTCCATTTAGAATAAAGAGATAAGTAAGGAGATGGATAATGGGCTATACAGTCTTTCGTATGTAAGATGCAAGTTCAAATTCACCCTGGTAGTGACTGAAAGCTGTTACCCTTGATGGCTGACTGGGGTCTGTGTGAAATTGCTTCAGTGCTTTTGAGCCACTTCCCAGTGGACATCATGGAAAACTACTGCAATTCGTGCACATATGAACTGTCTGAGCAGGGAGACCAGTCAGGACTGAAGTAGTCCATCTTTCAGATCCAATTTTTCAGAAATGACTAGTGATTTTAGTTGCCTCAAATTTTAGGTGTGCAAAATGAAACATCGGAAAGGGGCCTGATTTGCAGCAGATGGGTCCTCTGCACTTTCTGAAAATCAAGGCCTTTAAATTGTCTCTCTAGAGGAAGTTTGCATGGCTGCTTCCCTGCTGTTCTTGTTCTGGACATTTATATAGGAATTTAGGTCAACGTGTTCCAAACTGAGTGTCTAACAGTAGGGTCCTAAATCCATATTCAGGCACCTAAATAGAATCTGTGGGCCTATATTTAGGCTCCTAAATCTATATTTGGACTTCTAAACAGAAACTTCTATATGTGCCTAAATATGGACTTAGAAACCTAACTTTAGATTCTCACATTTCAAAATCTTGGAATAAATCCTCATGGCTGTTAAGGCACTATACATTCATATACAATGTAATGAAGAAAAAATAGTGTGCACATTAAATCAACTGTTCTATAAAACCATTTCATGGGAGAGAGAGAATAAAGCAATAACCCCCTAATGTCAGGCACACAAGACATGAGGCTGCTATTAAGATAATCCAATAATAATTGGGGCAAATAATTTCCCCCTAAATAAAATATTAAAACTATGTGGTAAGCCCTGCTTGCTATAAGCCCCGTGAATAGCTTCCCTCTTTGCTCACATGCAAAGCACTGCAAATATATCACTTGCCACTTTGTAAATCACACTGGGACATGAAAGGTACTGAATAAAACAATTCTATTCATTAAACATATTGCAGGAATACTGTGGAATAGAAACTACCCAATGAGGGAAGCAAAAAATCAGATACTGATTGTTCAGAATACTCTGATTATTAACAGGGATGGTTTTCAGATTTTTGAGCCCCTTGGTCAGGTTAATTTTGGGTGAACCAATTCTCTGTATTTTCCTCTGCCACAATCCCTTTCTTTTTTCATGCCCTCTTCAGTCAATGCATTTATTCAACATCAGTCCTATGTCAAATCTGGGCCTGTCAGACAAGCTGGTGTACAGGGTATACACCGTACCTGTGGTGTTCCATAAGCACCTCTTTTGATTAAACTACATTAATAATGGAGATATCTCCTAGAACTGGAAGGGACCTTGAAAGGTCATCGAGTCCAGCCCCCTGCTTCACTAGCAGGACCAAGTACTGATTTTGCCCCAGATTCCCAAGTGGCCCCCTCAAGGATTGAACTCACAACCCTGGGTTTAGCAGGCCAATGCTCAAACCACTGAGCTATCCCTCCCCCCTAAATATGTCTTGGTAAGAAAAAACTAAGGCCAACTGTTCCAAAACTTGCATTTTTCCAGTATGGCACCAACATCCATACTTAGGTCCCACTGATTTCAATAGGACTCCTTGTGTGCTTAAAGATACATAAATGCTTAAGTGCTTTCCTGGATCAGGGCGTTGGTACCTCAGTAGGTAGCGTGGTTTTCAGAGACGTGAGTACCAACAGCTCCCATTGAATTCAAGCCTTAAAACTTTGTACATTTGAAGCTTTGACACTGCCTACCCTTCCAAAAATCATTAGAAATAAATGATGAGTACTATGGGAAAAACTAGAGTTACAAAGACATTACTAACGTTGGGGGCTCAGAATTTCACCTATTTTTTTCTCTTTGATCTCTACCATTTTGCATCAGAAAGGCCTGAAACTCTGAATATTGCTGGTATTCGAAGCCTTGAGCTGAGAGTTTCAAGAGGAGATGGGGATGCTCAGCATCTTATAGGCCTGGACCATTATTTTGCTTTCTGTACAAAATCAGGTGTTAAGTTGATTTGAAGTCTATAGGGTGACAGATAAATTGTTTGAATATCATCGCTACGGCGTTCCATTGCGGTTTAGTGAAATAGTCAGGACAACTGTCTTAATTAAATTATTTCTTGATAGAGACATTTCTAATAAATGCACTGCAGCCCAGACTGGGGGAATATATATATAGTGCAGTATGTATTCAAGGAAAGAAGAACTGGATATGGAAATCAGTGAGTAATTTAGAGATCACTCCACAGCACTTGAAGAAATTTTGTGTAGAAACCAGATGCACACTGAGCCCCTCCATCAAGTGTTTAATAATGCCAGTCGTGGTAACAGGCAAACCCAGTCTAATTTAGAATTAAACTATATCTGATTTAACTTGCTTCTAGGGACTTGCCTTTGTATTGTCCTTAGTGGGGAAGTGCAAAACCTTCCCAAACACATGCCTTTGAGAGTCCTCTTCACAGTTCAATGCTCTATCACATGAATTCCAATGGCACAACCGAGCAGCTGTTCATTGTTACTTTAAGTCAATCACAGGTGAGTATTGTTTCGGCATCCAGGGACCTCTCTAAAAAGCAAAATCCTACTTCTCACCACGAGTTCCATTTACAGTACCTGGTGGACTCAGCACCTCTGGCCAAAACTATTTAAACATTGTAAATAAAGGACAGCTGATTTCTTGGCTAGGGTACTCAATACAAACCAAAGACTTAGGCCACAACGTTAAACCAAAGTATATTGCTAATATACATGTGTATATTAGCAATATACCGATAGTTTACCTCCACTGCCATATCTACCTATCTCATGTTGAATATACTTAATTTGGAGAATGTTCAATTTAGCCATAATAAGTGACCATCAACTGAATCCCTAACTCATTTTCTGTGTTTCCCTTAGCAAGCACAGTTCCACTGGAATATAACACGTTCGGTTTCGAAGACAGAAATGACTCAGAGGTTGAAGAAAGGCCAACTCTGGTGGGTGTCTCTTGAACCTGAGGATCTTCAGACCTAGCTGGCACTGTATTCCTTGTCTTCTTGCTTTGTCTTTTGAGCAGTCAGATTTTGAGCTTGTGGCTTTATGGCAATAAGTGATGATTTGTTCCAGAAATAAAGGGTGGCCAAATACCAGTTTTTTGCTTTGCAAAACTTTGGGTGGTGGGAGATGAAGCTGAAAATAATTATAACATTTGCTGAATTTCACAGAATATTCAGGGCTTGCTATGCACTGTCTTATACCAGTTCTGCCCTGGTGTGCCTCCATTGGCTTCGGTGGAGCTGCCCTGATGTTGAACTGATGTAACACAATGGACAAACAAATTTGTAAATTTCTACGACACTGGGTAAAACTCCCCTTTCCCTGCCTCTGCATTGACAATGTTTTGCTGTTAGTGATTGCTGTGGCAAGCAGTTCTAACTTTCAGTTGCATCGACTGTTGTTCCTTTACAGTAAAGTTGAATTAGTGACAATGAACAAAAACCCAATGATCTAATTTTTCCCTTTAGAAACTGATGAACTGCCATATTGTCCTCGATACTGGAAATACTTCCCCACAGCTGCGTTCCTAAAAGCTGGCCTTCATGGTGGACATAGCTTATTACTGATCAGTAATCCAGCATGTGTTTTTCACACTGAAAATCCAGACAGTCAAATATAGACTTATATTATTATTATAAAAACTTGTAAAACACACGACAGCCAAACAGGGCTGCTTCTTTTCTGTCTTTGTTTCACACACTTTTTTTTGTGTGAAACATAGGGCTTGATTCTCAACTGATCTTGAGCTGGGGATAAAAGGTACCTGGTTGTGGCTCCCTGATCATGTGGCTGCTTCTGGCCCAGTCCTGGGGTAGAATTAAGCAGCCTAGGGATTGCTGGACTGCAGCACGGTCACACTTCATCCCCATCAAGCCATAGACAGGAGGATCTGCAGGCAATTGCATAGGAGATGGCTATCCTTTCTATATGCCCACAGGGGACTCCCTCAAACTAGGACAATAGGATACCTTTTCAGTCCTTCTTTGCTGCAGGAGTAGAACAAAAAGAGCAGAGCTGACCTCAGAACCCAGACATTGGACTTTATGCAGGCGAGGAAATTAAAGTTCTGCCTTTATATATAAATGTTCAAGAGATTGGGTCTTACCTTGTCTTGCTCTTTCTCTTTTTACATTCACTCCTCCCAGTTGCCTACAAGACTGAACACCATAAGAAACTTGTTCCCCTTAGAAGATCTAATAACCACAGAAAGTATGGTCGCCGATAATGAAGACAGTGAGAACTCTACTGATCCGGATGTTGTTGAAAATTCTGAAGGTAGAAGCCTTTACTTGTGATTTTTAGTTTTACTAGACTGTAAGTTATGTTCACTGAGGTTCATGAACCTATCAAAGCCAAGCTGGGCCTATTCATGGCTTTGCACTGAAATCCCATGAATTCTAGCGGTTGCAACTGAGCTTTGCATATGAGGTTTGTTTCAAAATGGAAAGTCAAAGTGGAACTGGGATGGCATTCGTCTAGCCGCAATATGAAATAGTTCCACAGATCCCTGCAAAGCAAATTTCATACAGTTGTCTGGAACAGCCTGGCCTTGGGCTCTGCTTTCCTAAGTACCTGCAACCCTCCACCTCCCAAACTGCTGTCACTCACACAAGCAGTTATTGGAGATGTCGCTGCCCCAGGTCTCTCACTGTTCTACCTGGACATTGGAACTGGCTCTATCTGTTGATAAATAAGAAGAGACATTAAGTTAACTACAGTCCTCAGACAAAATTTCTGTCTTTTGTTGCTGGTTTCTTTCTCTGCTTTTCTATGCTGCAGCAGTTGTATATCCCTGGATAGAAGATCAAACACATTTGTTTAAAAATGTATGTTCTTCTGTCTCCTTACCTGATTCTTTGTCTCTGCTGCCAATCTGGGCATCTCTTGACTTTGTTCATTATTAAATAACAGAAGCAATGGTAACCAACTCTGAATTTTAGAGGGGGAGTTTCAGACTCACTTTCTAAATTATGTGTGGGTGATTTGAGATCACTTTCCTCTAGGAAAGAAAGCAGCTATTGTGTTTCATCTCCTGGTTGCTACTCAAGTAAGGAGTTAATAACACTGGCTAGAGAAAGAGATTGTACAGACTCTGTACAAACTTCCCACCCACAAGCTTTGACAATGCATTGCAGTTCCAAACTGCAACACACTTGTTAGTTTAGGCTTGGTTCTTTATTAAGTAGAGACTGTCACTCATGCCAAATTGTAGCAGATTATGGGGTGGATGCAGGCCAATGACTACTTGGAATTAGTATGTGGTGACCAAATTATCTGGCCCCAAGTTTCTGGAGTTCAAAGGTGTATGCATTAGTTAAGCCAAGGCAATATCAAGTTCCTACCATTTTATTTATATACAGAGCCACTTTTTTAATTATCGGAAGAAGGAAAAAATTTGGTATCAGTCAAGTAAGTACAAGACAGTATATACAAAGAATTTCTATTATTTAGGTCAGAACACCTTTTGTACTAAAAATCTTCCAGTCTTCAAATTAAAATCTACTTCCAACAACCATAATAATTGTAGTGTGCACAGTAATGCTCGCTAAACACTTCTATTCAAAGATCTTACAGTGCTTAACATTAATGAACACACAACACCCCATTGCAAGGGGGCTAGTATTATCTTCATTTTACAGATGGGGAAACTGAGGCATAGAGAAGAAAAGTGACTTGCTCAAGGTCATGCAGGACATCAGTGGCAGAACCAGGAATAGAACCTAGATTACCTGCGTCCCCAGCCAGTGCCTTAACCACAAACCATTCTGCCTCATAACAGCTGCAAGCCCTTTATAGGCAATCTCACCAGTCACTTAAAACAGAGAACCCTTCCCTAAATTAGTGCTGTTCAGAATTTAATACCCAAAGAATTGTTTTTTCATAAGGTGCAGTCTGAGACCCACCAATTAACTGTAGCATGATACCCTGAAACTGCATGGGCTTTGAACAGTTACAAAAGGGTTATTACTGATCTACCCTATTTTTATTGGTACCTTTCATGTTAAAACTAAGAGGAATGAGTAAATGCTCAGGAACTGTGAGAAGGAAAAGTTTGTGCATTATTATAAGCATTTTTAAGTGCCATAAAATATTATGGGTGTACTGAGCTGTCCTAGCCATCAGTGCCCAGTTTGTGCCAAAGAGCAAAAATATCTTCCCAGTGTCTTACTTTTTCTGTCAAAACACAAACAAAGTCGTCCTAAAAATGACACATTTTCCTTAAAACATTGGCATTGTGTCATAAAGCATCCTACTGCTGCACTGTCAGATTGCAAGCCAATAACACACTGTGCAGTACAAACTCGGGGGGGGGGGGTAGTTGGCCCCATGGGGTGCAGATACTGTAACAGATATGTTCAGGTCAGACAAGCTCATGGCATCCAAAACAAACTTGCCTTCCTGTCCGGTTAGGCATAAATCTAGAGCAGAATCAAAAACAAAAAATGAAAGATTAATGTCTCTGGGCTCAAGCCTCAGTCCAAGTTTGACTAGCCCACTTAAGGATCCAATGTAGGAAATAAAATGATATACCAAATAAACGACACTAGTTTTAATATCTGGGACACTGATCACTTCCCTGCCTGTTTGTTGTCCTGATTTTAACCAGGCAGGTGTCACTCTGCAGTTAGGTTAGCTAAGATATTGCTATTATTTATTACACAAAAAACTGTGTTAAAAGAACATTAAGGTTGCAAAGTCAAGCACTCAAAAGTTAGGAAACACCAGAGTTAAGGTGATCTGTGAGATCTAATTTACAGTGGTTTTACACCAGTGTAGCTCTATTGATTTAAATGGTGCTGATCCTGATTCACACCAATTCAAGATCTCTTTAGTCGGTTTGTCTTTGGGCTGGCCTACACTGACAAGTTAGGTCGACCTGGGGCGAAAAATCCACACCCCTGAGCAACGTAGTTAAACTGACCTAACCCCGGTGTAGACATGGAAGAATTCTTCTGTCAACCTAGTTACCACCTCTGGGGGAGGTGGATTAAGTGTAGTGACAGGAGAAATCCCTCCTGCACTCTAGGGCAGCGGTTCTCAATCCACGGCCCAATTAGCCCACAGCTGCAGCCCAGGTCAGATGTGAGCTACAGGCTGCAGGCTCCGGGCTCCAGGCTGCCCTGCTGCACAGCGAGCTCCGGGCTGCTGGCTCTCAGCTGTCCTGCTGCAGGACAGGCTCCGGGCTGCCAGCTCCTGACTGCCGCATGGACCCACATGGCAGGGCTTGGGGTCTGGGCAGCCGGCTGCTGCCTGGCCCCATGCAACGGAGGCCTGGCAGGATCTGGGGTCCGGGCAGCCAGCTACCGCCCGGCCTCATGCAACGGGGTCCCAGGGGGACCCGGGCAGCCAGCTGCCGCCCAGCCCCATGCAATGGGGTCCCAGCGGGATCCGGGGTCCGGGCAGCTGGCTACCGCCCGGCCCCACCCAGCAGGGTCTGGGGTTGGGGTCCTGGCTGCCCCCTGACCCCGCACAGTGGGGGGTCAAGGTCCCCGCGCAGCAGGATCCGGGTCCCTGCCCCTCACCCCACACCCAGCTCTCCGCTCCTGGCCCCACTCTTTGGAGGGATCTCTGGGCAGAGGGTGCTGAGCATAGGGGTTTGTGGGGGGTGTTAGGTGGGGGGCACTGTGGTTCTCAACCTGCGGCCCACAATGATAAATAGGTTGAGAACCGCTGCTGTAGGGAGTATCTACACTGAAGCGCTACAGCTGCAGCTGTGCTGCTGTCGCATTTTACGTGTAGACACAGCCTTTATTTCAGCTGTGAGGCTCAGTCTCTTCACAACTCCTTTCACTCTACACTCTCTGTGTGCTCTCTATTTACACTCACTCCCCAATTAACACCCTATTAAACTGCGCACCTGTAGTGGTTTCATTCTCAGACCCGTTGGGCTGTAGTTTTTATAACCTCCCCTACAGTGTGACATCATGGTATGAAGACATAACAGTCACCGTATTAAAAAGTTATTTTGGTTTTTTCTTTCCAGACGAAGTGGGTGGCGAGCCAGGGACTACAGACGAGAAAGGTAAGTAACCAAATTGGTTATAAAAGGAGTAGATGCACTTAAATCCCACATGATATACGGCTATGAACTTTTAAAGGCTTTAAAGGGCCTGTCTCAAAGCCCATTGAAGTAAACGGACAAACTCTCTTTGACTCCAACAGGCCCAAAGAAAGTGAGCAAGGAAACTGCTAAACCTAAATGACATATTTTCAAGTGGTTTGCAGTATTGTTGTAGCCATGTTAGTCCCAAGGTACGAGATAGACAAGGCGGGTGAGGTAAAATCTTTTATTGGACCAACATCTGATGGTGAAAGAGACAAACTTTTGAGCTATACAGAGCTGAGGAAGAACTCTGTGTAAGCTCAAAACCTTGTGTCACCAACCAGTGCTTAATAGGCAATGAAAAAGGTGCCGGGGCTCAAGCAAATTTTTTTTTACTTTCATAACTGATGCGGCAAGCCTGGAAGTGCCGGGCTCTGAACTGCCAAGCGTAGAGGTGCCGGGGCTTAGCCCGGCACAAATTAAGCATTATCACCAACAGAGTTTGGTCCAGTCGGACCTGTCATGTCTCTCTAAATCTAAATGACATATTTTACAGTTCACAGGATTCAGGGAAGATTCCCATGGAATCGAATGTGACAAAAATAATTCCATTTTACTACAAAATATTAGGACCTCTTACTATCCGGCCCCATAGTTATACATGGGTTACGTGGAAAACATGCTAACATCCTATACATTTCCCCACTCAGATGGCCTGGCAACAGTTGCACTGGTTGGAATCATCGTTGGAATCATAATAGCAGTGGGAATCGTTACTGGAATCATCATTGCCGTCGTGAGGAAAATGTCGGGCAGGTACTCGTAAGTAGATTACTAGGCCGGCTTTATGGCTAGAGGCTGCTATATCTCCAGGTTCAGTGACGGACACACTTCAAAAGGAGTTTGATTCAAGATCCAATGTAGTCTTTCCATTGACTTCAAAGGGTGGGGGATCAAGCCCAAGGTCTGGATACATTCCAGATACGCAGCCAAACATTCTAGCAGTTTATCTGAACCCCAGGAGAGACTGGAAAGCTCACAGGAACGGGCCCTAATATTTCTAGCAAGTCTACTTTTGGACATAGTGAAACATAGTTTGGGACTGCCCTTTATCATGGCATTCGGTGCTTTTCATTCCAGTTGTGTCTGGAAAACAGAAGTGAAGGGGGAAGAAGGGAAAGAAATATCTAAGCTTCAAAAAAGTCTGATCAACATCCACTTCCAGATATAAAAGCAGAGAACCACAGGGCTAGAAGGGACCACAAGGGCTATCTAGTTTAGCCTCCTGCCAAGATGCAGGATTTGTTGTGTCTAAGCCACCCAAGACAGACGGTTCTCCAGCCTCCTTTTGAAAACCTCCAGTGAAGGAGCTTCCACGACCTCCCTAAGCATCTGTTCCATTCTCCTACTGTTCTTACAGTTAGGAAGTTTTTTCTGTGATTTAATCTAAAACTGCTGGGCTGTAGTCTGAATAATTTACTTATTTATTGGTGGTGCTGAGGGAGGGTGTGTCAGTTTCTTTCCTTCACTCCTCCAACTGGGTCATCTACAATCCTTAATCATTTATACAGTAGAGACAGTTAGTCAGGCAGGGGTGAGCAGAGACAAGAAAATGTTCTCATTCGCTGACCTGTTTCTTGTGACAGTCGGTCCCCAGCCAAGGAGCCTTAGGGAAGGATAAACTGATGCTGTCAGTTGTCGGAGCAGACTCACCAGAGTGAAAAATCAGACTGAGGCAGTCTTCTCTGGAACAGGCCTCTAACTTCTCTTTAATATCTATTCTGTGCAGGTTTCACTCAGTGCATCAACCTGTGGCAGAGTCAGCTGTCTCATGCTGGTATCTACACAGGACCAGATTCTACGCTGGGGTTAACTGGCATCGCTCCAGTTCACACCGACTGAGGATCTAGTCCTGTCTCTCAGCGTCAGTGTTTATGAGAACATCAGTACAAATCAAAGGAGACGGACCCAAAGGGCTGTCTCCCTTTAGTCTAGTTTTTTCAATTACATTAAATTATGATCTAAATTTAATACTTTAATTAAGTTTTAAAAACCAATTTAAACTAATTTTAAAGGTATCCCTACTGAGAGAATTAGAGCTAAGCTTAGCAGATTCTTGGTCAGAGAGTTTATGCATGAAATTATCCTGGCTGCATATGCCAACCAGAAAGATGCAGGTGCAAACACCTATTTAGCTGTATTTGCATGTACTATTCTCTGCAAATGAAGCACACCATTGCACACACCCTCTTTGAAAACCTGGCCCTCATAAAAAACAAATAGTAAAGACAATCTTTTTGTTTTGATTTTATTTGCCCTGTTACATGTCTGGCAGACTTCTGAGTCTGGAAAATAATGGGTTCATTCCCCCCGAGCTTCCTTTATTTTCTTGAGTTTTTGATTTAAGTAAGCCCAAAGGTCCAAATAAACATTGGCTAAACCCCACCACTATCTAGATGGTTTTCATCCAAAATCATAAATCAACACAGATCTGCTGAAAAGCTAGTAGAGGCTCATTGCAAGATTTAGGAATCCAGTTTGAGAATTTTGTGTTTACAGTAAAGCCCCCAAATTGGAGAACTTTGCATGACTTTAGGTGCGATTCCAAATTTTTCAGACAATATCAGTTTCTACCTTCATTGAAAGACAGCGAGGCTATATGTGTAGACTGAAGAATCGCAGCACCATCTAGTAGTTAGTGCATTAGACTGAAACCGAGGAGGCTGGGGTCATAATCCTGGCTCTGAAATTGATTGGTTGTGGGTCCTTGGGAGCACCACTTACCCTCTTTGTGACTCAGTTTCTCCTTCTGTAAAATGGGGGGTACTAACCATACCTATTCCACTTAATCAACCGAAGGCAAATCACCCTGTTCCTCATTGTGCTAAGCCTAAGAAAACAGGCTTGGCTTTGTCTGACCCTGTGGAGTTAGGAGAATTCTCAGGAACAGCTCCACAGCCATTACTGTAATCTCAGGCCTGAGGAACAGTCCACAGTCCATTCAGCCTATGTGCTGGCAAGAATGGCTAGTCAGTGGATCCATGTAGTCACAAAAGCCTGGTCCTTCTGCCTCCAAGTGCCCCTGCATCCCCCACCAAGTTCTGCCAGGTCAGTGGTCCTCAAACTTTTGTACTGATGACCTCTTTCATATAGCAAGCCTCTGAGTGCGATGTCCCCTAATAAATTAAAAACACTTTTAAATATATTTAACACCATTATAAATGCTGGAGGCAAAGCGAGGTTTGGAGTGGAGGCTGACAGCTCACAATCCCCCCAGGTAATAACCTCACAACCCTCTGAGGGGTCCTGACCCCCAGTTTGAGAACCTCTGTGCTAGGTAATGGCTCAAGTGGAACTTTAATGGAGTTCAGCTCTATACTGCAATTTTGTATCTGGGACTGTGCCTCCTCTCCCCGTATGGCTGTAGAGAAGGAGAGAGGTTTGTAATGCACATTGAAATTCTCTGACGGAGAGTGCTCTAAGTACTGAGTGTGGTTATTATTTCCTGTTTAATTTATCCAGCAAATATGTTTGCTGTGAAATGGATGTGTACCCAATGCAAACAGATCCTTTTCATTTCCAATTTCTGCTCCAGTAGAAACAAGGAAACAATATTTCTCTATACATTGTCAATGGAATCTATGCATACTTTCCATCGCCAATATCATAGGTCATTATAATGAAATGCCAATCTGGTTTTAAAGTATTTTAAATGCTCTCCTATCACCTATCATTTAACTGGTATGTGACTGTGTCTGGAGCAGATATTTCAAGTTTCCAAAGTCCCTTCAAAATCTCCAGCTCTGGTGGCATCTGCCTCCTTCCTGCTTTTGGAAGACAATCTTCCACATATAGTGGTGTCAAATGGAAACGCTATCCCCTCCAACCCTTGGATGTGCCTCTCAACTTTCTACTGTTCTCTGTTTAATCTCTTCCCCCATGTTACCAATTTACCATTGGGAGAGATAGTGCTACAGAGAGCTACCATCTCTACAATGGGACAATCAATAGTAGAGCTGGAAAAATGATGAGGAGGGGATAAAATTGCAAATATGTCATCAATATTAGGATTCAATTTTTTGTCAGATTTGAGCCATTACACTATGTTAAAACCCATTCATGAATTTGTATAGCTTCAAAACTGGTCTGCATGGTTTGGTTGAACACACCTGCGTCAATGTTTGCAAAGTGCTTAGATACTATGATGACAAGGCCTACTAAGGAGATAGACAGAGGATAATATTTTCAAAAATGCCTGACACTTGTGCTCATATCATTTAGGCACTTTTGAAAATCCCACCCAGATACGGTGCTCTGGAACAGCACATGTTCTTATAATAAGGTTTAAGGAGGATTTAAGTGGCATTCTGCTGGCCACTGCACAGGGGTGAGTTTCACCTTAGGGTGACTCATTTTGAGGCTGGAATACCTAGAGACAACACTGGATGCTGCATAGGCTGTCTTCTGTTCACTTCTGACATTCTTGGAATATATTCTAGTACTGACAAGATATACGAACAGCAAGACCAGCCCATGAGTGCTTTGCAAAACTGAAAGAAGTAAAAATGTATTGAATACTGTCAGGGCCGGCTCTAGGATTTTTGCCGCCCAAAGCAAAAACAATTTTGCCCCACCGCCCCTAAATTAATTACCCCACCCCCGGCCCCACCTCAACTCCGCCCCTTCCCCAAATCCCCAGCCCTGTCTCCTCCCCCCAGGCTCTCAAGCCTAGGAGGGAGAGAGGGAGGGAGGGGGAGAAGCAGCGCTGCGCCGCGGCCACTCGGAGTCTCCCCCTCCCTCCCAGGTTTGAGAGCCTGGGAGGGAGGGGGAGACTCCGAGTGGCCGTGGTGCGGGCGCCGCTTCTCCCCCTCCCTCCCAGGCTCTCAACTCTGGGACGGAGGGGGAGCAGCGGCGCGCGAAACGGCCGCTCGGGATCTCCCCCTCCCTCCCAGGTTTGAGAGCCTGGGAGGGAGGGGGAGACCCCGAGCCGCCGCGGCGCGCGAAACAGCTGATTCGCGCGCCGCTGCTCCCCCTCCCTCACAGGTTTGAGAGCCTGGGAGGGAGGGCGAGTAGTGGCGCGTGAAACGGCTGTTTTGCGCGCCGTGGCAGCAGCAGCGGAGGTGAGCTAGGGCGGCCGGGGCACATTTTTAGGGGCGGCATTCTGGCGCCGGCCATGCCGCCCCTAAAAATGTGCCGCCCCAAGCACCAGCTTGTTTTGCTGGTGCCTAGAGCCGGCCCTGAATACTGTATTTGGGGAATGCACTTCACCCTGCTTTAGTAAATAGGCAGCAGAAGCAAGCTGCACTGGTGATAGACAGGCACTGGAGAGAGGAAAATATTAACTGGGAAGGGGAGGAAAGAGGCAGTGGGAAAGGCCGGGAGGAAGAGGTGAGAGATGACAAGAGAGAAGACACACAATGAATATATTTTTCTGACTCTGGGACACAAAATAGTATAACGTCACCCCATTTTTTCATTTCTTTTCACAGGCCCTAAAAATAAGTGAAGAAGGAAATCATGTCGTTTTAAGCCAGAAAATAAAAGTGCTTCCTATTTTACAACTGCTAGAGACTCTGCTCCTGTATCGCTGTGAGAAAATGATCCATGGAAATCGTGAATGCAGAATTCCAAATCCATGGGGACTCCACACAGCTTTCCAGAGGGATGCTTTACAGACTTATCAGAAATGCAACGATTCATAGGACTTTAATAATCAAAAGTATTTAAGAGGAATGAAACAAAAAAAACATGCTATAGAAAAGAAAAACAACAAGTAAAGCCAAATGCAGCGGAAAGGTGCTTTATTGGTAGTATAAATACAATTGTAGATAGGTGTTAAACCATGCCAAGAAAAAGTCGTCATCTCACATTGCGTCCTATTGGTTCCTCTGAAAAGTTAAATCCAGATTCTTTTCTGTTATAAGCTCACTGTGAAGTCAGAAAGTCTGGTGTATCTATCCTATAGATGTTTAAAACCACCAGTCCTTGTAGGATGTTGATTTACTGAATCTGTATTGTTTAGCAAGGTAAGAAAGTAACTTCATCCTAACAAATCTAGAATTGACTTCAGAGGGAGACAACTGTATTTAAATGATGTAAGCAAATTGCATTCATGGCCTGGCACTTAAATCATTCTGGGAAGGATGCTGCACTTCTATACAGAAAAGCATGGTAGGCCCAGCTGGAACTGACCTACCAACTCATCTCTCTGACTGTTGTGCCAAGACCTTCTGTCTTCTCTGTTGCAGAGATGTGCAGGGATTGGAATACACATCCTAACTTAAGCAGTACTAGGAAAATACCCATTTTTGATGGGTCATCGTAACCTATTACTCAATAAGAGTTGGATTTGATGTGTAGACGATGTCTGAATCAGTAAATGGCATTCTTGTATACCTTTTTCTTTTCTTTACTTTTCTTTTCTTTTTAACTGTATGGCAGGCTGAGTTTGGCCACACACTGTGCCACATCAGATCACTGCACATATTGATGAGGTGTAACACTTCTCTGGACACAACATAATTTTTACCATGGTATACATGATGCCGTGGGACAGGATGTGACAGATTTCCAAGTAAAAGGCTTTAAGTTCCAAATGGCTGCAAAATGTCATGTTTTGTAAGGGCCTACTCTGGAATCCACTTCTGCAGAGTGGACTAAACATGCCAACGTTTCCAGATTTGCTCTTCCATTTCCTTTGTCTGCTATGATCTATCATATAGAGCTGAGCTTTGGAAATAAAAAACTATGGTGTATCTTATGTCAGATTTTGCAACCGTTAGTCTTTATTTTCTTTTACACTATACACCAGGGGTCAGCAACCTTTCAGCAGTGGTGTGCCGAGTCTTCATTTATTCACTCTAATTTAAGGCTTCGCGTGCCGGTAATACATTTTAATGTTTTTTAGACGGTCTCTCTATAAGTCTATAATATATAATCAAACTACTGTTATATGTAAAGTAAAGTAAACAAGGTTTTCAAAATGTTTTAGAAGCTTTATTTAAAATTAAGTTAAAATGCAGATCTTATTAGTTTAGTGTGATCCTTGCCCTTGCTTTTCCTTGCTGAGTTTTCCAACGTCTGGTGGCACGGATTTGGATACTTTAAGCTGCACACAGGCTTCTGAGTGATCAGTTGATAACTGGCTGGCAGGAGGTCAGCAGCTGGAACTCCAGATCGGCAGCTGAGGTGCGTGGAGCTGGCGGCTGGTAGGGCTGAGCAGGGCCAGAGGCCTGGACCCTGTATGGCAGGGGGCCTGCGCTGGAACTCCAACTGGAAGCAAGGTGAGTGGGGCTGCAGTGAGGACCCCAGCTGGCAAGGGGCCAGCAGCTGGAACCCCAGAGTGGCAGCAGGCTGAGCGTCTCCGCCCGCCCCCGCTCTGGGGTTTCAGCCGCCGGCTCCTGCCAGTCGGGGTCTCAGCCCACTGCCAGCCTGGGGTTCCTTCACTCAGGCCAGCAGCGGGTGCTGAGTGGGACTGGCAGCGGGACCCCGGCTGGCAAGGGGCCAGCAGCGGAAACCCCAGAGCGGCGGCGGGCTGAGCGGCTCAGCCCACCCCACGTGCCATCAAAAATCGGCACGCGTGCCGTAGGTTGCCGACCCCTGCTATACACAAACCACTTAAATTCTTACCTTCCTGAATCTTTCTTCCTTCTGTTACTGTCTGTCTGTCCTGGATTCTGTTTGTCTTTTACAGACTTTGGCACATTTCTTTTACTAAAAAAATCAAGTGTATTTAAAAACTTCTATGTACCAGTCTAGATACACTCGTGAGAAAAAATAATTTAGAAACGGTTTGCAGTGCAAGGCTCCAACTTGTGCATCGGTGAATCCTGATCTCTGGTGACTATGTTGAGCTCATAAAGTATAGAGAGAATAGGAGATGAAAGAAATTCTAGTGATCAGTAAACATTTTAATTTAGCAGACTTCAAGTTTAGGGCATTTTAATATGGCCTCCATCACGTTCAGCCCTGTGTTTCGTCAAGCTGAGCTTGTGCAAACTTTTCTATCAAGAGAAGGGCCCAAACTGGAAAAAAAAATATCAAATCTGGATCTGGGGGTTGGGATGTTTTGATACAGGCTTTTGCTCTGGCCCATTTATAGAGTCCAATTTGCAGAGCTGGGATTAAAAAAAAAATCTCAGAATTCAGACATGCTTCGATACAGGATTTGGGTTTGGGCCTGTATCTTTAAATCTATTTGCTTCCACAGTCACTGAGAGGACATTTGTAATGTCAAAAGTGGAATGTAACATTCTCTTCATCATCAACTAATTATAAAGGATGGTAGGAGGTCAAGCAACCTTTATGGATTGTTTCCAGAGTTCTCCTCGATCATTCACAACATGCCTGCTCAATGATAAGCATCAGCATCCATATAAGGTGTTTTGTTTTGAGGTTTTTTTGGCCAATAATTCAGAGATTCTCACTAAGGGCCATAAACTTAAGGCCTACTTTGAAGACTTAAATGGGACTGGCCCTCTACACAGGGGTGAAGTTCCCTCCAACTAATGGTACCAGAATATCTTTAATGTTTGAGGAGCCTGACTTAGAATAAAATGGCAATATGCCTTTTAGGCTTGATTTTGGGTGACTGCTCTCCTAAAAATATAATCAAGAGCTGTACATTTAAAGTGAGCTGTTTCTGTGATGGACAAGATGGAATTTAGAGTTGCCTGCATAGGATGGTGAAAAGCATAAAACTGAATTATTGCTATTAATTTGTTGTTCATTAAAGACTACTGCTATGCAATGTAATTCAATTATCAAAGTGTTGTCACCCTAATATTACTCTGTTGTAATGTAAAGGGATATTTTTCTATAGCTATGGAATACATTTCTGAAAAAATACATGCCTACTTCACTTCAATCTAATTTGACTTAAATTTTGTCTACACACAAAGTTGCTCTGATTAACTAAAATCAGTTTGATAGACCATTGTGCTAAACACATGTGGACATTCTGAAACCAATTTAAACATGGTGTGTTTCAATTTAGCTACAGAACAATTCCTTACCAAATTAGGCTGAATTGATATACAGCATTTTTAAACCACAGGGGGTGAAGTCCCAGCTCCAGCTAAGTCAATGGCAAGACTCCCATTGACTTGAGTGGGGCAAGGGTTTCACCCCCACAGGCCACATCGGGTTAACTAAAATAATTAAATTATAGTTAAGCTGGTATGTAGATAAGGTCTCACACAGATAGTTTCATTGCCTTCAGTAGGAGTACTCGTGAGCTGCCCAATTGTTTTAAACAGTTCTGACAACTTAGCCTTTAATTGCCTTTTAAATATTAAGGGCTGTACAGTCTTCTTCCGGGTAAACACATCTGGTAACATGCAGTAGGATAAGTGAAACTCACACATGTGCATTGAAAAGAAAATATGCCCTGAGGTGAGCATCTCTACAGAATTCCTATTTCATATAGCTCAGCTCATATACAGACATTTGTGTTTCTTAATAATTTAGAAATAAGTTTTGTATTTCATCATTTCCCACTAATATCCTTTGTTTTGTTTATTTCTCTGCATAGTTATATGTTGGAATTTTGAGGGAACTAGTTTACTATCAGTATCCTTAGAGGACGAGGGGAATCCATATTTATCATTGATATTTTTAAAGGATTATTATGTACTTGTTTGTGAATCTCACGTACATGACTTTCCTATCTGATTTTAACTTCATACATGACCTGTATGAAGTTGCTGAAATGTGTGTAAATCCATGTGAAAGCAGGAAAGATATTGATTTTTCTTAGGTTTCAGAGTAGCAGCCGTGTTAGTCTGTATCCGCAAAAAGAAGAACAGGAGTACTTGTGGCACCTTAGAGACTAACAAATTTATTAGAGCATAAGCTTTCGTGGACTACAGCCCACGATGCATCCGAAGAAGTGGGCTGTAGTCCACGAAAGCTTATGCTCTAATAAATTTGTTAGTCTCTAAGGTGCCACAAGTACTCCTGTTCTGATTTTTCTTACTGTGGCAAGATACGATTATATGAAGAGTAAATTGCGTCAGTCTAGACTCTGAAAAATGTCTGTACTAGAAACTTCCCTGTGTGGTGCACTTGATCACTGACCAAATGGATGCCATCTGGAATTATGAATTATTCAGCCATTACAGGGAATATCGCAGATTTCACCAGTTTCCTCTGCAACAGTTCAGTTTGCTGCTGCTGACTTGCACTTGCAAAAAAAGAAAATAAATCCTTTCCTGTGCCTATCCCACTACCTGAATTCCCATAGTGGTTAAGCCAGAAGTAACAGCACACGCTCGCCAAAAATAGCATGGCAGGAGGTCAGGCAATCTTTATGGATTGTTTCCAGAGTTCTCCTTGATCATTCACAACATGCCTGCTCAAAGATAAGCATCAGCATCCATATAAGGTGTTTTGTTTTGAGGTTTTTTGGCCAATAATTCAGAGATTCTCACTAAGGGCCATAAACTACCCTTATTCCATGCATGGAACTGCCACAGTTATTCTGAACATAGCTGTAAATTCTGCACTTTGACCATTAACTCACACAAAGAAAAACCTAAATCTTAAAGGGTGAAATTAACTCTAAGCAGATGGCCAGCTCAAGGCCTATGCACCATCAAAGTCCCGTTTTGAAGGCTTGAGCATTGTATAGGCTTTGTGCTGGGCCTCTGGTCAGAAAGTTTACTATGTAAAACATCTGATCCCTCTTTGTCAAGGTATATCACTTACTTTACTGATGGGCTTTAACTCCTGGTAATGCTTCAGAGAAATTCCTTCCATATAGGACTGTGCTTCATGTACAACGTATTTCCATTTCTCTGTCTCACCTATTCTTTATTTTTTGTGTTAAATTCTAAGCCAGACAAACACACAGGTCTTATTCTGCAAATGTATATATATCCCAATCTCATATATGTGCTACATGTGCATGGTATTGATAGAATAGTAAATTAGAAATGGAACATACTTATTAAGCTCTCTAATTCATCCTCCTTTCAGGGCATACTTAGTAACGTAACCAGTCCACTTTTAAATGGTTTCATATGCAGTTGCTAGTCAGTTCCTGGTTCATGGCACCAATTTGTGTTTAGACCAATTGGTGGTTGTGAACTGATCATAATATAGTAACAAACAGTGTTTGTTCTGATTGTTTATTCAGTTATTGACAGAAGTGCACCCCACATGTAGCACAAACAATCCTTTATTTTTCCAACTCGAGGATGTCATCCCTGCATTGTTTAGAACTGTCAATTGCAGAGACATCTGAGTGAGCAGGATAGGCAATGAAGTGATGGGCAGCTTTGCAGAATGGATTTATCTTCTGAGCATATGATTTTTTATTTGGGTTTGGTTTTCTAGCTATTAAGGACAAGGGAGGAGCAGAAGAACAAAGCACACTGTACAGAGTGCAGAAGTGTCAGTTTCCAAGAGATGTTGCTAGGAGTGAGAGTCCGTTCCATCCCTAGTTCAAGATGTGAGTTTTGGCCTCTGGAGGGAAACACCATTGCTCCCACAGATGCAATAGAAATATATTGAGTATCACAAGTAAATATTCATACATATATGAATGCAAAGGCTCTAGAAATCAAACACAGCTTGTTCCTAATTCAGAATCTCATTCCAGTAAGTAAAGTGCTGAAGACTTAAAATCCCACAATGAAAACCACTCATTGGTTTTCATTGTGCTCGAAATAATGCCCTTTACAACGAGAGAAATTTTAAGATTCCAGGCTGCATGGGTCTGTGGGTTAGATCTGTGTTGGAGAGAGGCTTCTGTCTTTTGTTGAGGGTTGAGTTCTGCTTTATGCTTTGGACTTCCTGAATTCTGGGCTGCTCCAGAGGTCATTCCCCCAACATAAGTTACCTGCTGCTAATTTATGTTGTGTTATCTGGGCCGATACTGTTCGTGCACTAGAGAAGTTCCCCTGAAGGCTGTTATGGCCCCTTTATATGGTCATGTTACGGAGCAGTGAGCCCTTGAATCTGGCCCAAGTCTGCCCCCTTCCCTATCCCCACTAGACTTTTTATATATATATATATATATATATATACACACACACACACACACACAGTCAAAACAATACCCAGTGGAACACACCATCCACATGGTAGTTTCTCATCAGACTCCCTTACGTCTTGCTTTAGGAAGGGCCTCTTAATTCTCTCTTGCTGAAATCTTAAGTGAAGGGTACAATCAAACATCAGTTGCAATGAGGTTTTAACTCAACCCGTAACAAGGTTTAATCCAGTGGGTGTTGGACTGGGATCATTCTGCCACCAGCAGCAAACAGTAGCCAGCAGATGGGGATGCACATTGCTTCTTGTTCAGGGGAGCAGCACATTGTCCTGGGCTGGGCTGTGAAATCCTGACCTGGTGCCTAATCCAGCAAACTGGATTAGTTAACATGTGCAAAACTGTTTACAGGATCGGACCCCAGATCAGCTGGATTCCTGTAACCAAAAGTGCACCAGGGAATGACTGCTCCCCCACCATGACTTGTTGGCCACATCAGGATTTCATTCACAAAGAATAACATTTAACATTTCAACACTTTCTATTGTCAGGCAAACACCTCCAATTCCTCATCAAGTTCACAGCGGTAATGCTCCCTTTGCAACTTAGCTCTGGGTCATGAGTGTGACTCTCACTAACAATGGACAGGCAGAGACCAGGTTTCCTGTGAGAAAACCGGATGTCACTGGACCTTCATAAAACGTTGTCATCTCGGTTTATGGATGTCTGGGAGGAAGACAGTGCAATGGACAATAAAGGCAATTGTTACTGCGTATATGCTGCAGAAGTATCAGTACAATAAGTCCTACAAATTTCCGCCTTCCACCATATTTTCACTGTGATAACTTAAAACAAGTTGCTGGGGATATGCTGAGATATCAGAACAAGTTAACACAAAAAACAACTTTACTGTAGCCATCATAAAAGCTCATAAGGCACTCTCACTCTAATTTTAAAAGTGTGCAAATCTTTTACACTAATGATTAAAATCAAAACAAGAATTCAGTGTTTGCCATTAAAATGTGGATATTTACCATTTGAAACTAATTACCACTGCATATTATCTTAGATGTATGTTGAAATGGCTAGGTACTATTTTACGCATCAACAGCCCCTTTCATATTAGGTTTTCAAAAATCTTAATTATACATCAGCCTTGTGAGATAAGTAAGTATTACCCCCATTTCACAGATGGAGAAAGTGAGGCAGAGAGGTTAAATGACTTCCCAGGGTCACACAGTAAGTCAGTGACAGAGCTACAACTAGAATTCCAGGAGTTCATAAGAGTCAGTCCAGTAACAACTTGGCCACATTACTTCACAGATGAAGTAACTTTCCATTACACATTTTATGTATAACATGGCACTTTTATGCCCTTTAATATGGTGCATATAGACTGCAACTAATGGCACAGTAAACAGGGTAACTTGACTAATATGCCAAAAATCCTGAAGTGAGAAATGTCTGCTCTGTGGAAACCCACATTAATTTAATACAGTGAAAACCCACCCAACATCTAAACTAACCCCTCTTAGACCATCCAAAGGTTGCATTGAAAATAACAGCAAACCACTATGACTAACTCAGTAACTATCACAGCTGGCCCTCAGTATCATTCCTGAATAGACTGGCATAACTATTCATAGTCTCTTCCAGTTAGCGAGATTAAATATTAGATTCTCCATCAACATCAGCACCTCATCACAGATAGCTTCTTAATCACACTGAAGTTTATAGCATCTAGTGTTGTTAGTGGTAACCCATAGTTATTAACAGGATGTAGAAAGTGGTAGTGGGTGTGTAACTTAACACTAGGTGCCATAATAAGAAATTTGAATTACTGCTTTGTACATTTCTTGCAGCTGTAGCATGGAGCCATTTATGTATAAATAAACCCGGCATCACACTAGCCATGTGTCTCTTTGTCTGGGCCTTGTGGATTTAGGCGTCAGACCAAATCCGCAGCCCCCTGTTCAGCAACAAACAGTTGGGTTAGGACACAAAGGTCCCCATTCAGTCAAGTAGCTTGTTAGACTTCTCTAGGCTGGAGAGGGTAGATTTTCAGACTCCTGTAAATGCTCAATTGGCAAGTGTCTTAACAGGCAAAGAGCCTTGCAGATTCCATACATTTTCAAGGGTACGTATTCTGTTTCCAGAAAGCAGTTGGCAAGAATGATTGATTAATTACAGAGAGTGTCAATAGAAACAGGAGATTTCAAAAACAACAAATGAGCAAGAACAATTTGGCCTCCTGCAACATAAGAACTAGAGATGTTCAAAAAAAAGGGAAGGGGGGGAGGGGAGAATCATAAAAATTGAAGTTTCTCTTTTTGGTTGAAAATCCATTTACATCAACTCTTCCAAACCACTCTAAAAAGCCACAATGGGCCATGATACATGCTCTTTTAATAATTAATAATAATAATATAGTCTTTTGCATTTATGCAACATTTTTCATCCTAAAAGATTCCAAAGCTCTTTGTGGACTACAGGCTCAATTCTCAGACATAGGCATCTATGCTGGAGCTCTCATTTCCACAGCTGAATGCTCACATCAGCGGTTAGGCAGCAAAGGTGCTGAGCTCCCACAGTTCCTGTGGACATCATCTGGAGCTGTGGGGTGCTCAGTACCTTGGAAAGTCACATCCAGAGCATGATTTTAGCACCCAAAATGCAAAGCTGGTGCCCCAGAGCCAGGCAGCCAGCTTTGAAAACTGGGCTCTTTGCAGTGATCGCTTCACCAGTCTCTGAAATACAGTCACTGCACAGTAGAACATAGTGAACAGTTAGAGCCAGCAACAACTACCCCACTGCTTGAGAACAGGAAGTGAGGACTAACTCCTCCAGATTCTCTAGTGTCACGGATACTGTGAGCAGCTCGGAATTTATTGCTGGAGCCTCAAACCCTGAGACGCAACAGCAGAGTGAATCAGGCCCATTTTGTTTAAACATTAAACATCAACCGGTTTTGGAGAGCAACATTTTGACTTGTCTAACCATTAAGCTTTTCCTTCTGATTCCTTCTCTAAGCAAGATTAGACCGTTCAGATCAGTTTAATAGTGGGCAGGAGTTTAACAATGTTATCAAGATAGTGGGTTATTTAAGAAAAGACACACTCTTACCCCCCCCCCCAATCTATTTAATGTCCCATAACTCTTAACCGTTTTATAGCATGTATAGATCGACAAGAGGCCTCTTTTCAGCCCACAGCCAAACTACATGTTTCTACCACAGAGCCAAATTTCAAACATATATTCATTCACTTGTAGGCCATATGACCTTTCAGATAGACTTTGCGTCTGACGAAGTGGGTATTCACCCACAAAAAGCTTATGCTCCAATATGTCTGATAGTCTATAAGGTGCCACAGGACACTTGTTGCTTTTTCTGGGTAGACTTTGTGTCTCTGCTGGATTTCCATTGACGTCTCTTTGTGTGTGTACACTGCACACATTTATAAACTGCATCCCTAAAGCTAAAATAGAAACTTCTCAAGACTAAACAAAAGCTACAGGGGTGCTTTCGTAGACACTCCCCCCCAAATGAGCTGATAGGTCAGAGTAACAGCATTTTATATACAAGATACATCGTTTTCCTGGTGCCTTTTCTGTACTCCTTTATTAGTCAAATTCTGGTTATAACTAGGCTACTTTCCCGTTGCTGAGCCGTATCTGTCAACCAGTATTGGTAGTTGCAGAATAAGAAGGCCTTACTGTCATATGATGGATCTATAGTACATATAAGGAAAAAATCCCACATGCTCTTGTTCCTTTCCAGCCTCTCTTTTCAATACTCAGGAAAAAGTTTGAGATTTGATGACACCAAGTTAATAGATGCCCCAATCCAGGAAAGCACCTTCACAGGTGCTTAACTTGTGAGTAGTCCTGTTATTTCAACCGAACCACTCACACGCTTTGCTTCAGTAAGTAGTCTGTGCTTAAATGTTTTACGTGCTTCATTTTAGCACATGCTTAAATGCTTTGCTGGATTAGGGACAAAAGGAGTCCCTTCTAATATGCTCAAGGTTTGCTCTGTATCCATCAGGAATGAGAGCTGGGTTAGTGGAATGTCAGCTCTTCTCTCTTTCCTGCTCTTTGTCATGAGCCTTTATTATTTTTGCAGTCGCCAATGGGCTAATAAATCTCTATCACAGTAATTCTGAAGAGGGGAATGTCACCACCTCTGGTTTTTGCATAATATTCACATTCCATCCCCAGAGGTGTTGCTGCTTATATTAGTTCTGCAGTGGGTTCCAAATGGCCAGTTTGCAATGCTTTAGCTAAAAAGAATCCAGAAGTGGCATCCAGAGAGAAGGAATTAGATTATTGCTATTTGTCTCCTAGGTATGCTGTCAGTTATTGTGATGCCAAAAGATTAGAGTAAGAGACTGATGAATGGCAGTTCTGCCCAGTAATCTTCTCAGTGCTGGCGTGAGGTGTAGCTGGCAAGCTTGTTTTGTTTCTCTTTCAGGTTTCACACACACTTGCAAATATTTGTAATCTGAATATCTGATCTAGACGTTGAATTCGTTCACTGATGTTTTGTCCCTGGTCTGTTCCTGTGTTCTTTCGACTGTGGGGCGTTTGTTTTTTAAATTCACTGTCAGAAACAGGTGCAGCGCAGACATTAATTGACAATAAAAATATATAACACACAGCTGGCCCAGTCAACCTTTTGGTAGTGAAATTCATAAAATTAATTTTTGATGAACATATTTGCAAATTATTCACCCAGCAGTACAGCTCAGAATATAAATGTGTACGTGTGTGTTTTGGGAAGAATAAGTAACAATTTATTCTAGAAATTAGCTGAATGCATTATTCAACAACTATTATTCAGCCGTCTCTTTTGGAAAGGGAGGTGGGTCCACAATGAAACAGCTTGAAAACCATGGATATGACTCTCTTGTGTTTCAATGGCTGAGTGTTCTCTCAGTCAGTAGGCCCCTGGGGGAGTGGAGTTGTGTTAGAGGAACGCTGGATGGAGTCAGAACTTTCCTGCCCCAGCTACCTCATGTAGTTGAGTTTATATCCTAATTAAAGTAATTATTTTTCTAACTCACCTCTAGACTTTTAAATATTGTTACTTCAAACATACCAAGCTATATATACACACTAAAAGTTTTCAGTTCTGCAAAAACACACACAACTAGTAGACACTGCTACTGCAATCAACGAACACAGATAATTTTGTTTGAGTGGAAGTAGTGGCCTGGGATGATGCCTGAGAAATCTGGCTTGCAATTCAGTCCTCGTTCCAAAGAAGTAATTTTAGGATAAAGCTTAAATATCCCTTCAGCTGTAGGGACACCATTGTGGAGCAGAATAAATATTTGATTGTGTCAATACTGCCCCAAAATAGCATGTTCCAGCCAGCAGATTTGAAGCAACTTGTAATGGAGGCTAATTTTCTTTAACACAGTTTTTCTAGTATGTCAAGTTTATTTTCCCAGAACGAGCCTTAGAAGATGAGAAAAGCCGCTGCTTGATCATCCCTCCAACCACATGGCTACTGTGCAAAATATACAGTATCATCAGCTCATGGGAACAATGAACTGTCATGTGCCAAGAAAGATACAATTAAAAAATGTCCCACAGTTTATTAAATCGAAGTACGGCTGCATCTAATAGCAGTATAAAATTCAGGTACGCCACCAATCTGACCTGACTGGGCAGTTTCAGGTGTTAAAGCAAAATGGTATCTCAGCTGAAGTTAACATTAGGGGGAAAGTGCAAAAATCTTAGAAATGTGTACGGCTTGATGAGAATAGATCAGGATTGGGATTTTTAATACCCCAAAAGAGAACCTTAAATACCCAGACATAGTGCCTGCAATGTAACTCGATGCATAGGGGTTACATGGCAAAGGCGTGGCGTAGCTTAGCATTCTGACTTTTCACCCATGTTCAAAGCTCATGTCAGTCACCAGAGAAGCTGCGTTTTCGTGTGTCCACATCACAGACCTACCACCTGATGCAAGCATAAGGTTTGTGCTCACTGACTAGGGTCCTGCAGAAGGTGTCGCATGTCAGGGATGACTTGCATTAGGACCTTAATTCAGCAACAAATCTCTCCAGGTTTGCATGCTGCATAAGGCCATGCAAGGACATGGAAGCCACAGACATTTCATCCTAAGTGGCTTTTGCAGCCTTCCACAGTGCAGACCATGGACGTGCTTATTTTTATATTGAACCGGGCTCCTTTAGATGATCAAACATTGAGCCTCAGTTTTCACTCTGAAGTTCAGTCATGTAGAAAGAACTGCCTTTTTCCCCTTAAAACCTTTTAGAAGGGGCACCATCTTCAAAAGACGAAGGAGGATACACCGTGACAGGTAAAACTCTTGGAAACTCTTGCTCAGATTCACACACTAAAAGACCTTTATGAAATTTTAGTTAAAGGATTATCAGTTGGAAAAAGAAATCACAGAGTCTTAAGATACCGACTGTCACATCACCCTCATCTCTACACTGAGACCTTGAAGGTTAAAGCTGGGCGTTCATACATGCACACATATGCACAAATTCATAGATATTTAGGCCCAAGGGACCATTATGATCATCAAGTTAAGTCTAACCTCAAGCATAACTCATTCCAGAGATTTTTACACAGGGATTCCTGCATCAAGACCATAATTTCTGTTTGAATTAGAACATAGCTTTTTAAAAAAAATCTTCCAGTCTTGATGTAAAGATTTCAAGGTATGGATAAGCCACCAGATCCTTGATAAGTTGTACCAGTGGTTAACTGAAACCCAGTAGAGGGGGTGGGTCTCAAAACCTGGCTGCAGCCCAAGAGGGAATATGCACACTGCTATTTTTAGCCCCACACCTGAGCCAGTTCACCCAAGCTCTGAGACTTGGTGCTGAGGGTTTTTCTTTGCAGCACAGACATACCCTGAATCCCCGTTGCCAATTCCCTGAATCATCCAGTCCCTACCCTAGACATTTTCTAGTGTATTGATGCATACATATTATTCCTGGGAAACCTTTTGTGACTTGTGCCTCACTCAAACTAGGAAACAACTCAGTTTCCTGCTATCAGCACTTGTTCTGTTCTCAAATGACACTTTTTCTTTTTGAATGCCTGAGGATATTTTTCACATTCCTGTCCCGAAACATAATATCATGCAGGAAACGGGAAGAACTGGCAATCCTCCCAGGTACACTCCCAGGAGAAAAAGATGGGACTGCGAGCTCTTCCTTGTTTCCTGTCTGCCATTCTGTACTCAGTATGTCAGGAGACAGGAATAGGATGACCAGATGGTAAGGGGAAAATATCAGGACTACCGCAGGGAGGGGCGTTTTTTGTTTTTGTTTTTACACTCACCTGTCCGGGTCTTCGGCGGCAATTCGGCGGAGAGTCCTTCAGTCGCTGACAGTCTTCGGCAGTATTTCGGCAGCGGGTAATAAACTTTGCCGCCAAAGATAGAAGTCCCCGCCACCGAAATGCCACTGAAGACCGTCAGCGACTGAATTGCCGCCGAAGACCCGGACAGGTGAGTGTAAAAAAAAAAAGGCCTGAAACAAAATATCGGGACAAATGGCGTCCCAACTGTACTTTGGTCGGGACGCGGGACAGACTCCTCAAAATCGGGACGTCTGGTCACCCTAGACAGGAATGTGAAGAGGTTCCATGGGCAGAACACTAGCTTTCTTCTTGGAGGAATATGCTGCCCCCATCTGCATCAGAATTCTCATTAATACCAAAGGGGTCACTGTGATCCTCTAGTCCCGACACCCAGAACTGTGATCCACTGAGTTACCCCTCTGCCTTAGCAAGCATGAGAGCTTTGCTGATTAGGGTGACCAGACAGCAAGTATGAAAAATCGGGATAGAGGGTCGGAGGTAATAGGAGCCTATATAAGAAAAAGCTCCAAATATCGGGACTGTCCCTATAAAATCGGGACATCTGGTCATCCTATTGCTGATACTAAACTTTGTGTCTGCTTCCTGACACACCAGCCTGTCTGCCTTGCCAGAAAATTCTTCAAGACTCTGCCAGTCAAAACCTTCCCTGGTAGGTAACGGTCAGTGAACCCCCAACTCCTGAGATGTCACATATCTCTCTGCAGTCCCTCTCACTGGACACTCACAGAAGTTACTAAGTTCACTGTCTCCAAAAAGATGAAGCGCACACCAGCCTTTCAGGTTAGCTGAAAACTCACTCTTCACTTTACTACACGGCATGCAGATAAATTTATTCTTGTTTTATTACAAAACTATTAACAAAGAACAGAGATTTAAGTGATACTAAGCAAGAGAAAGAGAGAGGGGTTTGGTTACAAACAAAACAAAACAAAACACGCTTTCTAGTCACTAAAACTTAATCTTAGCAAGTTACAATCTTTGCCTAAGCAGTTTTCTTTCTTACATCAGGTTACCAGCATCCTTAGCCCTCCAGAATAGGGGATCCAACTTTCACAGGCTCAGAGGCTGCTGTACCTCTGTCCCATCCGTGAGGGATGCCAAAATGGCTTTTTTGCTTCTACTTATATTTCCCCAAAGTCATTGTTTTGTCACCAGAGTCAGGCTATTAATCACCAACATGACACTGGCTTTCATAAAAGACCTTGCTTGGTACACATTTATAATACAGTAATATTGCATACAATCAGTTGATTCAATTGCTTATTCTTTGGGGTTCAGGCCCCGTGTCCTCCCCCTGGGGTGTCGGGACCCTGATCATCACAGTCACAACAAGAGGCAGTATGTGAATCTTCACAACGATTCATTTCCAGTCTTTCCTTAGCCAGGATGCACACTGCAATGATTCTGTGGGCACCCAGGCTAATCCATACAATGCTCTGGCAAGAGGTGCTAATGTGTTGCCCATTTGGGGCCATTGATTCATAAGCACCCAGGATGACACTCTTCATAGAAAGGATTGAAGACACCAGGCAGACACCTGCCCTCAGCAAGTTGTTAACGGTATTGTGTGAATTAAGGCACTCTCCTACATCTGGGCTGTTGGACCTTTCTAAGCTTTTTTTGTGTCTGCAAAAACAGTAGCACAAAAGGGGGGGGGGCGTTTAATAACAGAGCCACTGTATCCAAACCATCTGGTCCAAGTGGAACTTTGAACTAGGCGGTTCCCAAGTGTACAGTTCAGGAAATGAGGGAGGAAAGGGGGCATGGAGTATTTTTTGTGAATCCCGGAGACAAACAGATGCTCAAGGCAGCTCCTTCTTGGGACAGGGCAGTAGTAATGCGGCCTTTCCTGAAGTTACTTGCATGGAGTTTGTTGCCACCCTTCTTTGAGGCAAGAGGACTTGTTGTGCACATTTTGTAAATAAACAACTTACACTAAGAAAATACCTGATGCTGTGTCATCAATTTCTGCTCCCAATGGGAATCTGACTCGCAAGGCCTTGAAATCTACTACTCCAGCTTGGCAAAGGAGCAGCAATGCATTACCTGAACAAGACTTCACAGTACACAACAACAGGAATAGAACTCAAGACCTGCTGTCCCCAAAAGACATAGCCCTGACAATCAAACAAAAGTATTTTTGAGTATTTTGATTCTTTTGCGTAGAGAATTAATGGACACAAATCTGACATCAGGAATCAAAATACTCAAAAACCAGTGGGAGAACACTTTAACCTGTCTGGTCATTCAGTGACAGACCTGCGGGTGGCTATATTACAACAGAAAAACTTCAAAAACAGACTCCAAAGAGAGACTGCTGAGCTAGAATTGATATGCAAACTAGACACAATCAACTCCGGTTTGAATAAGGACTGGGAATGGCTGAGCCATTACAAACATTGACTCTATCTTCCCTTGTAAGTACTCTCACACTTATTATCAAACTGTCTGTACTGGGCTAGCTTGATTATCACTTCAAAAGTTTTTTTTCTCTTAATTAATTGGCCTCTCAGAGTTGGTAAGACAACTCCCACCTGTTTATGCTCTCTGTATGTGTGTATATATATCTCCTCAATATATGTTCCATTCTATATGCATCCGAAGAAGTGGGCTGTAGTCCACGAAAGCTTATGCTCTAATAAATTTGTTAGTCTCTAAGGTGCCACAAGTACTCCTGTTCTTCTTTTTGCGGATACAGACTAACACGGCTGTTACTCTGAAACCTAATGTATGTAGATGCAGGTCACCTTGATTTAGTTTAACACCTAATCTCAGTCTACTCTTCTAGCCTAAACAAACCCTTAGAACTTGATGGGATATTTGTGTTATTTTGGTTGAGAAACATTAAATTACAAAAAACAAAAAAAAACCCTTTTACCATACAGCTTTTTGCCATTCCATAGCACTTGTTTTACTAGTGAAAAGCATTTAGTTCAGGCAGCAGCACAAGACTTTCTAGCTGGACCAGAGCTAGATTCACCCACTTGAAAGTATCCTTGGCACTAGGACATGCTGTTTGTAGGCCCTAAAATGTTAATGAGATCATGAAAACATTCATTGCTATTAACCGTGATGCATGGGGAGATTGAAAATACCATCTGTTCATTAGGACCTAGATGTGTTGGCTCTGGGAAATATTTAACCCACTCATTGCAGTTTAGTCTTTTGAAAACTGCTTTTCAGGGGGGATTCTTCTAGTTAATGATGTAACGATTAACAAACGAATACCTTGCTTTCCCGGGGAATATCTTGGAAGCAACCCAGTAGAAAGCAATAAGAGAAAGTATGTGTGAGAGAGGGGAAGGAGGTAATGCTTTGTTAAAACACCAGTGCATGTAAACTGTCTGAAATACCAACCAGACCAGGTGTGCTTCATGACAGGAACAGGGTAGAAACCACAAAAATGCCTTAAACATCAATAAATCAGACCACGGAGAAAGACTAACAGTGACACACAGGCAGACTATTAAGAGGGAAGAATTCCCTACTGCAGGCCAATAATGCAGATGTTTCATTATAATTGCATGCTTAGTAAATTGTATCCTAGCACCAGCTAGTGGCAAGAATTAATGGAGACATTATTATTTACAAGAAAAATAGGGAATATGTTTGTCACAGGAAAACTTCCTATCTTCCATCCTTTTAAACATATAGAATATTTTTAATAAAACCAAGGCTATGAAGTGGCCTCAAAGGTCTTGTCTATATTAGTTGTTTTGGAATCATAATTCTGCATATGTGCAGCCCAACATGTGGTAACACTGGAAGAAGTTCATGTGTTTTTTTCCATTCATTGTGCTATTTAATCTGCTCAGATCCAGGCCTGTCGTTGCCCAACCTTTTTTAGCTCATAGCAAGAGTTTAAGGCTAGAGAGGTTGCTTTAATATTTTTTATAATGTTCTCCCTTCCTTTGAGAGGGGAAGCTGGGAATGGGTAAGACAATGAATTGTAGGGCATTGATTCAGACTCAGTCATCTCACTAGCGATAAGCTCACAGTCCTCTAGTGCCTGATCCAACTCCCACAGAGCCTGGTCGGTTTTAGGAGAAGGCAGTCGCAAAGCCCTGGGAGATTGCTCTTATAAGGGTCACCACCTGATACCACTCAGTGGAAAGTCTTGGCACTTGCTGTCACACCTTTTGGCTGCTGATGGTTTAGCTTTGCCTTTCACCCTGACTGGTCAACAGAGTGAGTCATCTAAGAGTGCAGGAGGGCACGGGATTGGACTCGATGACCTCTCGAGGTCCCTTCCAGTCCTAGAGTCTATGAATCTATGAATCCAGTGCAGATCCCAGTGCCAAGTTATTTGTATTATGGTAGCACTTGGAGGCCACAACTGAGTTTAGGGCCCCATTGTTTTAACTACAGTACATATAGTAAGAGTCCCTGCCCAAAAGAATTTACAATCTAAATATACTCCTCAGCTGCTACTATCCCTGCCTGGCATGATAAGTTCATATAATATATTACAAATGTGTGTGTACCTGATGCCTGTTTCTCTTGTCTTTTCTCCACAACTCAAAGCTGCCAGAGATAACAGCTATGGTACAACCAGTCATCTGAAGTTTTGAAAGCTTGACAGTTCAAGCTGGGAGTAGATTTTGCAAGCCAACCTGCAAAATAATTTGAGGGACTTGAAATCTTAGCAAAACAAATAGGTGACAATTTTTGCCAAAAAACAATTTACAACGATTTCACCTAGCCCTAATTTTTATTCCCATATCACAGAGGGTATAAATGATGCACAGAGAGGTGAAATGACTTGATTAAAGTCTCTAAATGGGTCAGTGGAAGAGCCAGGAATAGAACCCTGCATCCAAACTCTCCAACCTCTACTTAACCTACTAGACAAACTCAACCCACCCATAGTAGGCTGTAGCCCTACATCACATTTCCTTCCACTCATTCATACAATGCAATGATGTGTCTCTATGCAGAGGGTTATTAAAATGGACAAAGAAAAAGACAGGAAATAAATAAAATAAAAAAAGGAAGGGCAATGCTTAAAATAATCACATAAGAGTTATTTGCTTATTCCTATGCATACATGTATAGTTATTTAAATTAAATCCTTATTATGATAGTCTCAGTTTCCTCCTGTAAAGAAAAGGTATGAACTGCCAGGTAACAAAACACCTAAATCCCATTCTACCTGGATCTTTCTGGCTGAATAGAAAGACTCATTTAATTGATAACAAAATTTGGTTCAGTCAATATCCACTTTGCTGTTAAACTCAGAACTCCACTTCTGCCTTCTGGATATTATACTTAGTAGAGTCTTTGTTGAAACCTTTAGTCAAAGCTTGGCTGGTTACGGTATTTTTCCCCATTGGGGTAAGACCTTGTGGTGATTGTAAGTTTATACAATGTCCTTCGGGTTGATCAGACTTCCTGATTGCTACTCAGAATTGAGAGTGTTTCCTTTGATGGACCCAATCAAGTTTAATATTTAGGCCCTTTTGAGACAGACGACACTCCCAGCCTGGCTGGTGCGTAGGACCTTTGAGGCTGGCTGAATTAAAAAGCAGAACCTTCCCAGGAAGCAGGTAAAGGCAGGATGGGTGCTTCTTCAGCTCTCTCATGATTGTTGTAGCTCAGTTTTAATCAGCAGTCTTAACATGAGTCAATTGGGTACACTCTAGAGCATTTGAACTGGACGCTAGCAATCTTAACAGTTCAGAGAATTCTTTCATCTCACCAGCATTCAGAAAAGTTCTATTTGAAAAGCAGACCATATATATAATTCAGGTCTAGTTTGAAAAATAAATCTCCCAATGCTTTTTGCCAAACAAGCAGTTAATTTGTGTCTTTATTGCTATTACCCTGAGAAATTGCTAGCATTAGCCATAACAACAACACCCAGCACATTGTCTCCTGTGTTTACCAAAACAAGCAGGAGTGGCACAGAGAAGTTTGATAATACGGACCTTGTTCCAATTAGCAAAAGAAAAACTTACACATATCAGCATCTGTTAAGTTATTTTCAAGGCTACTTCAGACTGTATAGCTCATAGATTCCTTCCTAGTGATCCATATTTCATGTGCCTCCAGTTTTATTAGTTACTGTTCATATTAAGGTTCTGTAATACTGGGGTGGGGGGAGAAGGATCCTTAAAGTGTGATCGTGGTTAGAAAAGTGATTATGTAAACAAGTTACCTTTTTAGTCATCACATCTTCTCCCAGTATTTATTCTGAGTCAGATCTGCTGATTCTTCTGAGAAATTTTTTTTTAATTCCTACTTGTACTGAATATAATATATTATACACGTGCATGCATGGATAAAACAGAGAGGGACAGACATTTTCTTCCTTTAAGAGAGAGTGAGTTGGATTCTGTTCTTGTTTGTGCAACATATACACGATAGGTAACTAAGTTCTGAATGCAGAATTTTTCGTATGGTGCTGACGTATGGAAAGGATCCAGTTTGACTTTCAAATCCCAGGATGAGTGTGCTGGGTGGTCATTTACCAAAGCCACCTCTTTATTTGTAAGCCAGCAAACAATGAACCCTGCAATGCTATCGAAGTCACTTCTTTGAATATAACCACATTAAACAAATTTCGATTGCTGCAAGAGGCTCATTCTGACAGGAGGCATTGCTAGTTTTCATTGAGCTGATAAAAAGAGGTGCAGAAATCAGAAACTCAGGGCTAAATATAGGGTTATTTTAACGACAGTCAACAAGAATGTGTGTGCTCTGTGTGGTTCATTCAAAAAAAGAACAGGAGTACTTGTGGCACCTTAGAGACTAACAAATTTATTAGAGCATAAGCTTTCGTGGACTACAGCCCACTTCTTCAGATGCATACAGAGTGGAATAAATATTGAGGAGATATATATACACACATACAGAGAGCATAAACAGGTGGGAGTTGTCTTACCAACTCTGAGAGACCAATTAAGTAAGAGAAAAAAAAACTTTTGAAGTGATAATCAAGCTAGCCCAGTACAGACAGTTTGATAAGAAGTGTGAGAATACTTACAAGGGGAGATAGATTCAATGTTTGTAATGGCTCAGCCATTCCCAGTCCTTATTCAATCCTGAGTTGATTGTGTCTACTTTGCATATCAATTCCAGCTCAGCAGTCTCTCGTTGGAGTCTGTTTTTGAAGTTTTTCTGTTGTAATATAGCCACCCGCAGGTCTGACATTGAATGACCAGACAGGTTAAAGTGTTCTCCCACTGGTTTTTGAGTATTATGATTCCTGATGTCAGATTTGTTTCCATTAATTCTTTTGCGGAGAGACTGTCCGGTTTGGCCAATGTACATGGCAGAGGGGCATTGCTGGCACATGATGGCATATATCGCATTGGTAGATGTGCAGGTGAACGAGCCCCTGATGGTATGGCTGATGTGATTAGGTCCTATGATGATGTCACTTGAATAGATATGTGGACAGAGTTGGCATCGGGCTTTGTTACAAGGATAGGTTCCTGGGTCAGTGGTTTTGTTCAGTGATATGTGGTTGCTGGTGAGTATTTGCTTTAGGTTGGGGGGTTGTCTGTAAGCGAGGACAGGTCTGTCTCCCAAGATCTGTGAGAGTAAAGGATCATCTTTCAGGATAGGTTGTAGATCTCTGATGATGCGCTGGAGAGGTTTTAGTTGGGGGCTGAAGGTGACGGCTAGTGGTGTTCTGTTATTTTCTTTGTTGGGCCTGTCTTGTAGGAGGTGACTTCTGGGTACTCATCTGGCTCTGTCAATCTGTTTTTTCACTTCAGCAGGTGGGTATTGTAGTTTTAAGAATGCTTGATAGAGATCTTGTAGGTGCTTGTCTCTATCTGAGGGATTGGAGCAAATGCGGTTATATCTTAGAGCTTGGCTGTAGACAATGGATCGTGTGGTGTGTCCTGGATGGAAGCTGGAGGCATGTAGGTAAGTGTAGCAGTCTGTAGGTTTCCGGTATAGGGTGGCATTTATGTGATCATCGCTTATTAGCACAGTAGTGTCCAGGAAATGGACCGCTTGTGTGGATTGATCTAGGCTGAGGTTGATGGTGGGATGGAAATTATTGAAATCATGGTGAAATTCCTCAAGGGCTTCTTTTCCATGGGTCCAGATGATGAAGATGTCATCAATGTAGCGCAAGTAGAGTAGGGGCGTTAGGGGATGAGAGCTAAGGAAGCGTTGTTCTAAGTCAGCCATAAAAATGTTGGCATATTGTGGGGCCATGCGGGTACCCATAGCAGTGCCGCTGACTTGAAGGTATATATTGTCCCCAAATATGAAATAGTTGTGGGTGAGGACAAAATCACAAAGTTCAGCCATCAGGTTAGCTGTGACATTATCGGGGATACTGTTCTTGATAGCTTGTAGTCCATCTTTGTGTGGAATATTGATGTAGAGGGCTTCTATGTCCATAGTGGCCAGGACAGTGTTTTCTGGAAGATCACCGATGGATTGTAGTTTCCTCAGGAAGTCAGTGGTGTCTCGAAGATAGCTGGGAGTGCTGGTAGCGTAGGGTCTGAGGAGAGAGTCCACATAACCAGACAAGCCTGATGTTAGGGTGCCAATGTCTGAGATGATGGGGCGTCCAGGATTTCCAGGTTTATGGATCTTGGGTAGCAAATAGAATACCCCTGGTCGGGGTTCTAGGCATGTGTCTGTACAGATTTGTTCCTGTGCTTTGTGCATTTTAGCAGATGGTGTAGTTTCTTTAGGTAATCCTCAGTGGGATCAGAGGATAATGGCCTGTAGAATGTGGTGTTAGAGAGCTGTCTAGCAGCCTCTTGGTCGTATTCCAATTTATTCATGATGATGACAGCACCTCCTTTGTCAGCCTTTTTGATTATGATGTCAGGGTTGTTTCTGAGGCTGTAGATGGCGTTGTGTTCAGCATTGCTGAGGTTATGTGGCAAGTGATGTTGCTTTTCCACAATTTCAGCCTTTGCACGTTGACGGAAGCAATCTATGTAGAAATCCAGTCTGTTGTTTCGACCGTCCGGAGGAGTCCACGCAGAATCCTTTTTTTTTGTAGTGCTGGTAGGGGGGATTCTGTGGGTTAGTATGCTGTTCAGAGGTATGTTGGAAATATTCTTTGAGTCGGAGACGTCAAAAGTAGGATTCTAGGTCACCGCAGAACTGTATCATATTCATGGGTCTGGAGGGACAAAAGGAGAGGCCCCGAGATAGGACAGACTCTTCTGCTGGGCTAAGAGTATAGCTGGAAAGATTAACAATATTGCTGGGTGGGTTAAGGGAACTACTGTTGTGGCTGCTTGTAGCATGTAGCAGTTTAGATAGTTTAGTGTCCTTTTTCCTTTGTAGAGAGGCAAAGTTTGTCTTGTAAATGGCTTGTCTAGTTTTTGTAAAGTCTATCCATGAGGAAGTTTGTGTGGAAGGTTGGTTTCTTATGAGAGTATCCAGTTCTGAGAGCTCATTCTTAATCTTTCCCTGTTTGCTGTATAGGATGCTGATCAGGTGGTTTCGCAGTTTCTTTGAGAGTGTGTGACACAGTGGTTCATTCAAGTTACTCTTTGGGAGAGGAGACGTTCTATATCTATACCACAAGGGTTTTTGACATAACTCCACTTTTGTTGACAGTTTTGCATGCATTTACAGCTAAATTTGTCTCCCACAGATGTAGTCCCCATCATTACATCATCTCCTCGAAAGACTTGAGTCCAAAGCTGACATACTTCCACTGACAAAACGCCAGGGTGGACACTGCTTTACCTGTGCTTTACCTATTTGGGGTTGACAATCCTGAAATCATGAAACACAGAAATATGGCTTGCATGTTTGACATCACTCTAGTCTGTGCCCGTAATCAGATAAAGGTCTGGGGACTTTACTGAGGGAAATAAAATGGAAATTGAATTGTATGTCTGCACGATTGCCACCAGATGGTGCAAATTTTCATACACAGTAAATGCAGGAAAAAAGAAGAAAGCATCTTATAGGTGAGTAGCCAGATTCATGTAAATGACTCCAAGTAGAAGCAAACATGTGGCTATCCCAAGAAAACCAACCAATGAAGCCAAACAGGTTTGCAGGCAGCAGAGTCTAATGGCATCCAGTCTGACATATTCTATGCTAAAGTTAAGCAGCTCAGTTTGGCTCAAAATGGCTGAATGATCAACCACTGAGAAACAACACTGAGAGCTGAATCATTGATGGACCATGAAATACAAAAGACTGAGTCTTGTATTAAAATACCATAGAGGGAAGAGATCCTGAGTTAAGTGTTGCATGAGACCGTGAGGTTGCTACTGGAAACTCTTCTGTTTTGAGCTGTAATAACAGAGTTAATAAGGTGTCATGTTCACTGTCTGGTTTTTGGTTTGTTGTTGTTTTTTCCTTAATGCTGCAGACCTGCTAACTTTCACACATTCCTTATGAGACTCACTCAGTCCGGGTTGAGTCTGAAGTCTTTTTTTTTTTTTTTAAAGTTCCTCTCTTGTGAGGAAGGATTTTATGATTTGTTTTGACAAGACATTTATTATCTCAGATTGCTCATTTAAATGATCGCAGCTTGAGAGTCCTGATAATGCATGAAGGAATTGTGCTTCACTTATACATATTTCAGCAGCTCACAATAAATGTAGGTTTCAAGTAAGTAGAAGCACCTGGCTGGTGATATTAAATTGTTGTGCATAAAGATGAAAGTATGGTCTCTACTATTTTTTGTCTTCCATAAGTAAACCTGTAATGTCACTTCTGGATTGCAAATGCCTTGGTTCACAGCAGGAACTCCAATTTACCCAGTGTCAATACCTTTGTTATTGCAGTTATGAAATGAACCTCGGTTATTTCCAGAGACAAATGTGGCTTTTGAATTCTGATGAAGGTTCTCTCTTGTGTTGGAGACTATGACTTTGAAAATGTACTGTCCACACTGCATAGTTCGCAGAAGTCCCCTTTCATATGCTAATAAGACTTTGACAGCAAGAGGAGTTCAGTCTCATCAAAGTTTTTTCTCTGGTGATATTTCTTCCCCTTCAAAGTAAACACAGACTCAGGAGCTAGTATTTTACCTTAGAAAAGCACCAGTTATTGCAACCGCATCAGACCTTTGGTTTCCAGGAGGACACATGGCAGCCTACCATGTATTTTATGTGGTCATCCTAATTGTTTAAATAAAAAATTGTTTTAAATGCCAGCCAGTAAGTTGCAAATATATCTCTCACTTTCTACATCTACTGTATTTACGCTGTACTGAATTAAAGCAGCAAATGGCAAGAAATACTAGAAAGATTTAGGCAATCTGGAGGGGAGTCAGAAAACAGCAACAAAAAACATGAAGGGGCTGATCTAACTTACAGGGAAAGATTAAATTTACATTAGGAACGTTTTTGAAAATTTGCACCAGTGAGGTATTTATACCTGTGCAAATTTCTCTAATGTCTCCAGACCTAAATATTTATAGCCTGATTAAATAAAAACTAATGAGGCAATACAAGAACTTTTTATTAGTATTTGAAGGATATGAACACCAAGGAGGAGTAGAATTGTTTTGGGTCTAGTGAGCTGTAAGTAGGAGTAACGGGCTAAAACAAGGAAAAGGTAAATACAGGCTGAAAAGTTTTGTAACAGTGAGCTCACTAAAGATTTCCTTTTCCCAGGGAAGGTGGTGGAATCCCTATGATCTGACACATATAATGCTGACAAAGTACCATTTATCTGTCTCAGGTATTTCTAAAATTGCCTATTGCTAGGGTATCTTATGTGCTGAGACTAGGCGTTAAGGAATAGAACTGTCTGAATAATTCCAAAATTAATAGATGAATATTTACACAGATAAAAGGGGTGGGTTCAGTTCATTGGGGTTGTATTATTGTTTTTGAGTATTTGGATGGCTAATGGATATTTGTGAAAATTAACAAATCCTAAACAGTGTCAAAAATTTTAGCATGAATGATCACTCATTTAAACATTCATACTAGGTGTGTTACTTATTATTCTTTGTTTCCCATCATTTACCATTTGTTTTTCTGTTTAAAAAGTTTCAGTCATCGAAACAGGGAGCAGAAATACTCCTAAATGACCAGTAACAGACCATGAATAACAATAATCAAAGTAAAAGCAACCCCTAAGCAAAATGTGTGTGCATAAGTCATTCAATGAAAAATTATCCATAATAAATGTTAAGTGTTTTGGCTTTTATATGTATATATCACACACCACTATATGTTTATACTGGAAAAATCAAAGTCAAAGAAATGCACCTTGCACTTGGAGAGGAAGGTAGTGAGGTTTGGGATGATCCTTAGTTCTTGTGGGAGTTCATTCAGGCTTGGGTTGGTCCTCTACATTGTATTTCTCTTGTGGACTGTGACTTATATTGTAGCTTCACATGTAGTTCCCAAAATCTAAACAAGTTCCTACCCCCTTTTAAAATATGGCCTGCCTAGAAGTGTGGGGGTAAATTCCATTCAGTAGGAGAGTCCCAAATATTTATTAAATTTCAATCATGCAGAGTATTCAACAAGGACACAAGATCTGTGGGGAGGAGGTTATTTTTTATCTCATTTGTTTTTGGTACTGGGATAGACTGTCCCCTTTTCTTACTTGGCTGAGCACAGAGTAGGGGGTCCCACCCTATCCAGTTCACCCAGATCTTGAACCTGAAGACCTCTTTCAGAGCACAATTCCTGCTCTCCCAATATTCCCTGATGTGAGCAAATAGACTATGAGAGGACAGAACCTTGGTTCTACCCCTGCCTCACCTTACTCATTGGCTACAGTAGCTGGCCAGGTAGAAGAACTTTCTTCCTCGCTGACCATGGAGCAAGAGGGGAGTTAAGCAAGGAATTGTGACATAATTCAGTCTGGAGGCCAAGCAGTTATACATGCCCCCTGCCTAAAGACTCAAACTGGCCCACCCATATGACCCAATCAGCAATATGAAGATTCCAGCAATGAAAGATATCTTCCAAGAACTGTAATGAAAACCATTGGTCACAGATGAACATTCCATTTGTGAGTGAAAGAAATGAATACCTTTTTTCTAATGCTCACCATTGCTTCTGTTAAGGGCTAATTCTTCGTAAAATGCATTAAATATCTCAATTTATTTTTTTATTTTCAATTTAAATAACACTAAGCCAGGGCAAAACCAAAAGCCTGGATCCAAATCCACTGATCTTTGGATCTGATCAAAATCTGAATTTGGATCAAAGTTTTGCAAATGACTTCTATATATAGAATGGATCAGTCAACAAAATCCTAGATCTGAACATACCAGAACCTTGGACTCTTTAAAATCTGGATCCAAATTCTGCAGCTTAAGCCCACCTCTGATTTTTAAAAGTAAGTTATGTGGCTACAAACAGAGCTGATCATTTTTAAATCATGTTGTTTTTCTTGCTGTAGTTTAGAAACTGCACTGATTATATTTTACTACATTTCATTGTGATCCCCAAACTCACTTTAAATGAAGATTTTAGTTTAGAAATGATTTGGCTAATGCGCTCTCTCTCTCTCTCACTCACACCTTTTGAAAAGACTATGAAGGCCTTTCAAATGAACAACTGAAAACATTAGGCTTAGATGAGAATATATGCCCACTTGTGAAAGAGAATAGATGGACTGCAGACAGCCTACCAGTACATTGGTGCATCTACCATCAAAAAGCAGACCACACAATGATACCAACCTCTTAGTAATGTTTAATTGGAAGAGTAAGACTATATCAGTCATCTCATTGTTAACATGTTGGAGGTGTTAATTATCTAAAGAGCTGGTAGAGTGACAGCTTCTGCTGAAGAGAGTTTTATACTGAAAGATCCTTTTTTCTCTCTTCCCCTTGAAAATGTGCATGTAACCCCAATTAATGATTATTGAAGATCTGCATATGTATTGAAAAGCTAATGATACCTAGTGCTTTATATCTTCAAAGTACTTTACAAACATGAACTAATAAATCTTCAAAACAAACTTGGGAGGTAGCTTACGTAATATCCTCTTATTTTAGCGAGGGAAACTAGCAGAGAGGTCAAATGATTTTCCCAAGCCAAAGAAAGAATTATAGTTTGGCAGTTCCTGGGTCCCAATCCCATGCTGAAAACACTAACTCATACCTTTGTCTATTTCCCTGACAGCTAATAAAATCCTGTCTATTATCAACTAACCATCTTAAGTTTCAGAGTAGTAGCCGTGTTAGTCTGTATCCACAAAAAGAATAGGAGTACTTGTGGCACTTTAGAGACTAACAAATTTATTGTAGCATAAGCTTTCATCGGCTACAGCTCACTTCATCAGATGCATGAACCGTCTGAAGTACTTTGGAGGGAACTATTATTGTATTTGAGTTTTTTCTGTTCATGTGATCTCTGTTGCCTGCTTTAGTGTTCTATTTTTGTTTCTTAAAATAGCATATGAAATATTTCTTTTTGTAAAGACAAACACTTTAATAAAGTTGACTTTGTATTAAAACAAAGCTGTATTTTCTTCTTCAGATGCAATGCTAAAAGTGATTTAGAATTAAGATATATGTTCGTTCACATGAATGTATCTAAACAGGGTTTCATAGCACTTCTATTACTGAACACCTAAATGGGTAAAAAGAAAAATGACAGTAGGTCATTGCCTTAGATCAAGTATAAAGCCAATTCCAATTTAAAAAAAATAAAAAGCACAAAATACCCCAAACAGTTCCATAATGTAACAAACTACCAAGCAAAACCTGACTACTTTTCCAATACATAAACTAAGCCTACATTTTATTTAAAAAAGTATATATGGCACTCTTGCCCTTTTATAGGGAGGCAATTTCCCAGAATTCCCACTCACCTGTTTTCCTATACCACTATCCCAAGCTTTAGCTTCCAGTTTAGGACTACATTTCCCATGATGACCTTTAGTCAAGCATCCTCCAATCAGCTACAAGCTGGGTCTTTAAATGAGGCTTCTATAGGTAGGAGGTTCCTCCTTTAAAAAGGAAGGAAGGTTGAATCAATTCCAATATATGAAAAAAAAGTTCTTTCTCCTTCTCTTCCCACAAATAGGTGAGTAAACACAGATCCATAGGTAATAAACATTGTAAAAAAACCTAACAGGGTTTAAAGTCTTATGGAAAAATATTAGTATTTTGCATTTAGTGCTATAGTTGTGCATGGTGCTTTACAAGTGAATAAATAATCAAGGTCCCCTATCCCATGGAATTCATAATCTAAATTAGACCAGATAATAAAATGTCAGCATCTGGGATATAAGGAGTAAAAGAGGAATAAAAATGGAGTGGGGACTTCTGCTGTTAGGACAGCATATATTTTTAAACATGAATGAAAATCTACTTTCATATGGGTAAGTATAATATGTAAAGGTTATATGGTGTATTTTACCTGAGGATAATTGGTAATTACTTAAAGAAACCTTAATTCTAAATTAACCTTTTTGTGGGTGGGAGGATTTGTGTGCGCTAGCCATGTTCCCTCCCTTCCCCATTTGCCTTCATCCCTTCTAACATAACAAGTCTCCAGTTTCTCAGCAGATCTGAGGCTTGGTTTCTATTAGAAAACTTGCATCGGTAGAATTAAATTGATTAGTAAAACCAGTGCGACCCCTAATATAGATGCACTTTAAGATTTTCTGTTTATGCTTAAGCCAATTTAATGTACTATAATAAGTTAGAACAGTTTAAGCATGTCTGTTAGTTGTTTGCTGCTGGTGTAACTAGACTAGTTTTAAATTGGTTTTGTTACACTGGTGCACATTTTCTAATGTAGACAAATCATGAATATTCCAGGTGAGAAAAGTGGCTGATCAACCTTCTAAAAAAAAGGAGAAAAACAAGTATAGTAATACATTTACATTTATACAGAGCCCCTTTCTCTCCAAAGTGCTGAACACACTATGAACATATAAATCCACTGAAATGCATCCACCTCCGGGTATAAGCGAGGTAGGGATCAAAATCCTTTGCACTGACTTTAAAAATCTCAACAAGGGAGCTTTAATGTCCATGAGGCAGAAAGGGCCTTAGTTATCTGATCGTCCCATGCAGACTACAAGGAAACTGAGTTTATCTGTCTTGAGAGAAGGGCTGAGAAGACCCTGCTGGGAACTGAATTTCTGGTTCTGAAGAATCTTGCCATTACAACCCTGAATTTAGCTTATCTTGTCTCAAGAGCTTTGTGGGGTCTAACTTATAAAAGGATAGCTCATAATCAAGAATTTTTATTTTCAAAATACTTGTCTTTGTATATTCTGTACAGTCTTTGAATTTACCAGACACCCAATAGCCTGAAGTAACTACAAAATGTAAAGGGGGGAAGGGCATCAGTGAGGAGCAAGGAGGTGCTGCCTTGGTGCCACCCAACTTCTGGGAAAGGTCCTGGGATTTCTGACAGGGTGCTGTCCCTGAACTTTGCTCAGGACTTCATTTCTGAATCAGTCTCCGGCTAGCAGGAGTTAAATTTGAAACTCTACTCACCTTTCTGTGCTGGAAGGGAGAAGAGTTTTCTGCCTTCTCTCCTACATCCAGGATTTCCTTGCCTGCTACAAGGATGGAGAATTGGGTTTTGCTACTTTCCATCCCTCAGAGATTCCTAGTTATTGGGAGGGAGAAATGGTGTGTTCTTGTTATACTCCTCTCCTCCAATTTTCTGTTCTTGGGACTTCCTCCATGAATAACTCCAGGACCTGCTTCAGCTACCTGTAGTTTCGACAAGCAGCTGCAGTGAGAAATGAACATTATTCTTGACTGTTTTCACTGCTGACCACAGGGTTCTGATTTCTGAAGAGCAGCTGTGAATCTGGCTTTTGTCCTGGTAATTTCACTCTGCTGTTGCATGGCAAAGCTATGGACAACAACAGAGGCACAGGAGTTGTCTGGCTTCCGACTCTGCACTCTTTAAAGTTGAAAGGTTATCTTTGCAACCATAAGTGTTAGAAATTGAATGGGTTATTTTAAATTCAGCAAAAATTATCAAGTTAGGCAATTTTTCCTTGCTTGCTAGGGAAAGTTTCCAACTCACCATGTGGAACAGTATTCTTCAAACCAGATATTGTATAGTCTGTATTGATACTTTGCCCATATTTATCAGTAATTTTACTCTACCTTTTTATGTACATGCACAATTAATATGAAACCAAATCAACTCAAACTACAAAAATACCCTTCTACATTTTAGATTTCTAAACCATAAACAGTCTGGTAATATCAACCCTCTCTATCCCCAACTGTGTTTAACAGAAGAATCCTTTTCCATTTATGTTATGAATGGCACATTCTCAGCTTGTCTATGGAAAAGGGAAGAAACTCAGGCCACCTAATTCTCCTTAGAAGGGTTCCTCTCATCCAGGATACTATGTATATAGAATTTCAATTAGTCAGACTATGCAGACCCTATTATACTTGATGATACATATGTATAAATGTATCAAGAGATGAATCTACTCTGGTTTTTCATTAAATACCTGCTCAGAAATTACAGTGAGAAGTTGTTTGTTGCTACAGGACAATGTTTGTTGCTACATATCACAATATGTTTGCTGTCTCAAAAGGACACTAAAATTTCATGTTAGGTCCTAACAAGTCAGGAATTTCACCACCACACTCCCTTTCTACACCTGCGAAATCTTACTTTTTGAGAGTAGGGAGGTCTCCCAAACCTCTACCCTCGATGAAGTGTTTCTCTGACATTTAACATCTCCATTCATTCCAATTAGTTTGACAGCCCCTGACTTCAATCAGCTTGAGGGGTGAGAAGAACTCCCTTGTGGAGCTGAATTACTGAGGGGAGAGAAGGAAGAAAGGGCTAAGAAGGGAGAAGAATCTGCCCTTTGGGGGTGGGGGGTAATTATGGAGGTGAGCACTGGGAACAGATTTGTCTGGAGGGATATTGAGGGAGGGGGCAGAGTCAGTCTGGGAGTCTTGGGGAAACGGGGCCTTTTGAACTGGTCATAAAATGGGAATTATATTTTTTAAATTGTGAAGAAATTGTCTTTTTTCATCACAAAATTTCAATGTTTCTCTAGCTCTACTTTGAGGGTACTGGGCCATGGAAGAAGGGGGTCAAGGTTGAAGTTTTGCGGGTCTTGAGAGTGTGGGACTAGGTAGGGAGCGGGCAGAGGAGGGGTTTGGAGAGGTGACTAGGGAGGAGGCAGAGGCAGGGCGTCGGGAAGGAGTTTGGGACTGAGTAAGAAGGGGGCAGAAGTGGGTTGGGGGAGTAGGGAAGGGTTACGGGGAGTGGCCAGAGGTGGGTTTGGGGGGAATAGGGAGGGAGCACAGGCAGAGGTAGTTTGGGGAGTAGGGAGAGGACAGAGGCAGGTTTGGGGGGGGCAGAGTTGGGTTTGGGGCCATAGGGAGAGAGCACAGGCAGGTATGGGGGAGTGGGGAGGAGATGGGGTAGCTGGGGGAGTAGGGAGAGGACAGAGGCAGGGTTGGGCGGAGTCAGGAAGGGTTTGGGGGCAGAGGTGGGTTTGGGGCAACAGGGAGGGGGCACAGGCAGGTTTGGGGGAGTGGGGAGAAGACAGAGGCAGGAAGGGTTTGGGGGGGCAGAGGTGGGTTTGGGGCCATAGGGAGGGGGCACAGGCAGGTTTGGGGGGAAGTGGGGAGGGGGCAGAGTTTGGGGAGGGGACTTAGGGGCAGAGGCGGGTCGGGGTGACCCGCAGGAGAGCTGGGCGATGCCTGGGGGCGGACAGAGGGGGGCACTGGCTCGGGGTTCCCTGCTGGGGAGGGGGGCCCGTTCCTCAGCGCCCCCCTCCTCTCGACGTCACTTCCGAGGCCGGAGACAAAATGGCGTCCGGCTGGTGCCGGAGCCTGGGGCTGCTCCGGGCCACTTAGAACCGGGCCGGCCGCAGGGGGAGGTGGTGTCGGCGGCAGCGCAGGTAAGCGGGACCCGGCAGCGCTGCTCGCAGACGCCGCCGCTGCAGGGGGCTTTGGGTCCCGGGCTGGGAGCCTCGGCACGGGGCCGCTGGGGGCGCCCTACCCGGAGCTAGGGAGGGGCCCTGGGGGGAGCCCGGGGATGGCCCTGCGGTGGGAGGGGCGGTCAGGTGGGTCCCTTGCGGGAGCGCTGTGGAGCCGGCTCCATGGGAGGATGCCCCTCGGCCGGGGCTGGTAGATGGGGGCTCCGGGGTGTGTCTCAGGCTCTGGGGTGGGGGCTGTGGGGAGTAAAGGACCCCCTCAGCCGTGAACCCCAACGTTGTGCCTTGGAGGAGGCGAGCAGGGCTCCTGGGGACACCCCCTGCCGGGGTGCTGGAGCCTGGAGGAGAGGGTCAGGGGCAAAGCCCTGACAGGCTGGGGGACAGCGGATGGAGTATTGTGCACAGAGGGGCAACGAGGGGTGGGAATCCATTGGGGAAATGGCGCTGCGTCCATCGAGGTATGTTTAAAAATGTCTTCGCGAAATAACGTTTTTGCAGTGGTCTGGGGCATTCGGACAGATGTTGGAAATGCCCCAAACGAAGGATAAACGTCCCAAATGCAATGACATTTCCCCCCTGGCCAGTTTGAACTTGCAAAATAATAAACCTCATTCCAACACCCAATAATCTTTAGCCTACCCTCTCATCAGACGCCGTGACAATTGATGAGCCTTGAAGCTCACCTAAAGACCAAGAATCCAAGCTCTGTTTGACCAGGGACAAATGAATTCCAGAATTAAAGGCCTAGTTTGCTCATAAAAATTAGATCGACCTAGCTATGTTGGTCTGGGGTGTAAAAATCTTCATGCACTGTGCGATGGAGTTGGGTTGACCAGACCATCACTGTAGATGCTGCCAAATTGGTTGATGAAGTAATCCATTAATTTAGCTACCACCTTTTGGAGAGTTGTACACAGACTCCTCACTGAAAATACCCTGTAACAGGCTTTCTTGCACAAACCAGAGAGCTCTTGCTTGGAGGTGTAGCAGTATCGTTGGGGAGAGAGAGAGAGATGGTTCCTCAGGTAGCCTCAAACATGGAGTGCTGGTGTGATGAAATGTTCTTTGCAAAGCACTGTGTAATGAGCGGATAGACACATTCTGCACTAAAGTTTCCAAATGATCTTAAAAACTGTAGGGTGTACGGCAGGACTTTGATTTTGAGGGACAAAGAAAATGTCAAACCCTTTCATCAGTTGCAGATGGAAAAAAGCTGCTCTTGTCAGTCACTACCTGAGCATCCAAATGCAGCCAAAGATCTAATAACCTCCATATTCTGGATTTGAGTAATAAACAGAAGACATAGAAGTGAGGTTTTTACCCACGAAAGCTTATGCCCAAATAAATCTGTTAGTCTTTAGGGTGCCACCAGACTCCTTGTTGTTTTTGTAAATAGAGACTAACACGGCTACCCCCTGATACTAAACAGAAGACATGCTTCCCTCCTCTAGTGGAGCTGCTAACATCTCTCCAATTTGTTCTCCCAATTTACCAATAGTCTCTGTTGTCTTGATTCAGCTACCAACTCTCATATAACTCCTGTTCTTGGCTAGTCATCCCTCTCACTAGCTGAATCAGAGAAGATGGAGATGGTAGAGTAAGGTGCTGTCAATGTCCAAAAGCCTCAATAACTCATACCAATGTCATCACACACCCTGCAAAGTCTAATGTTTACAGTCTTCTCATTAAGATTTTCAAACTGTCACTACCACTGGTGTAGCTCTACTAGTGCGAGCATTAGTATAGACTGACCTCCAGCAATTTAACTCCTGTGCTGTCTAGACTTGCTCTGTGCAGGTGAGATGACAGTGGTTAAAACACTGGTAGCGGGTCAACATTAGCACTCCCACTGTTGCTACTACAAATGGAACTGCTGACAGCAGTAGTGGGTGATTTTAAGAAACAAAAGACCCCTCAGATATGCTGAATAGTAGGTGTGACAAGATAGAACTCTGTGATGCCCTGCATGAAAGGCTTCAGGCTGATGGGTCAGCACTGTCCCCTGGGATCTCTTAGAATGAAAGGAATAGAGCAACCCTCTTGCTATCCTTGGCAGTTATTGTAGACATGTGGCCAAAACTTCAGGCTCAGCAACGTTGTAGGCAACTTTCATATGTAAAACAGTATACTTATTATCTTCCTCACGATTTTCTACAATGGATGTGTTAGTGGGGAGATGAAGGTTTAAGTCCCTGGGAACGGGACTGTAGATGTATAGTTGCGCAGATGTAGGGATTCTGAGAACAAAAAGCCTTTTTCCGGGGAGGCAGACGTGAAGGGGGTGCTGTTTATGTGTGTTCAGCTGAGGGTGACAGGTTTTCAGGAGTTGGACTGGACACCCTCATTCCTTCCCTTTTCAGGAGTAGGAACTGTCCAGGTAGAAACACTGACTTTTTGTTTTAAAAACTTGTATATGTGAGTTTTTATTGTTTTAAAAAATAGGTAACACGTGACTCTGCATATGTGCAATGTATGTATGCATCGCTGGAGTAAAAGAAACACACATGGACAAGTCTCCTTTATTTTGGCTTTCCATATCATCCCTTGCCTAAAAATGGAAGTGAAATATACAGCAGTAAATGAAAGTGAATCTAAATGTCTCTCAGTAACTTCCTGGGCTGTTAAGATTTGAAATGGTTGATGAAGGGCTGATGCTTCTAGTCCCCACCCCTCTCCTTTGAAGTCAAGTGTGTAATTCACGAACAGTGAAGATTTCATAGAACTCTGTGTAAGAGCAGTATTGTGTCCTGGGTTCTTTTGCCAACCTTACTTTCCCCAGCACTGTTGCACAGATTGTGATTGGGCCATTAGTGTCAAATCTCCACTGCAGAAATGGCTGCGTTTCAGTGCTATATGCAGGTACTTTCTGAAGCACTTAGGGATGAGAAGGAATGATATAGATGTAAAATATTAAATATTGTGCCTTTCTAGGTGTCTTTCTACTGCAGAGAGAAATGTGCAGGCTGCACACTGTAGCTGACAGGTGTAGTAAGATTGCTCTATCCTCTTTCCAGGGGTATATAAACTCAGCTGGGAAAAAAAGCGTGCTGAAACTTCTACATCAGATCTTTTCTTCAAATTTAACTTAAATCTTTTTCTGTTTAGTTAGCATTGCTATCGTATCTACTGCTTTCAGATGTGTAATTTTAACACTCTTGTCTATTGTGCCCTTTTGGATCATGTTTTCATACGCTTTACTAAATGGTTTAGATACCAGTAACATCTTTATTCTTGTGCATCAGTATATTTGAGATACGTTTAAGATATACATTAACATTTTACGTGTCACAGGTCCTATTCAAAACACTGACTTTCTACGCATCATGGAAATATTTGTATATGAACAAACAATTCTACAAAAAGAAGAACAGGAGGACTTGTGGCACCTTAGAGACTAACAAATTTATTAGAGCATAAGCTTTCGTGGACTACAGCCCACTTCTTGATATGCATCCGAAGAAGTGGGCTGTAGTCCACGAAAGCTTATGCTCTAATAAATTTGTTAGTCTCTAAGGTGCCACAAGTCCTCCTGTTCTTCTTTTTGCGGATACAGACTAACACGGCTGTTACTCTGAAACAATTCTACGGTATTATCAATAGGTTTCCTTCTGAAACATTACTTGTATTGTGCCTATTGTTTCAATGCAGTACTCATAATTTTGGGTGCCCTACCTACAGCAGATTTTTTTTGAGGCTGCTTTGAAGTGTGCCTTTGATGCACCTTAGGAGAGCCTTACAGCGCTGCTGCTTATTTCATGCTGTCTTTGTTCGATTGTTTAAAGGGCAGCCATCAACTCAAAATCTTATTTTTTTCTCTATTGCTATATGAAAGACTCATAGAAGCTAAAGGGGGAGGAGAACTGATTAACTATATAAAGGAAAGAGTGACACTGATCATGAATAATGTGCTGTAAAATCAATAATGTAAATATCTGAAAAATAGAAAAAATATTTGTTCTTTAATATGTCAGTTACACTTAAATGATGCTTGCAACAATGGTAGTCACGTTTTTTCAGGCTGAAGTGTAATTTTTAGGTTAACTTGTTCCTGTAGATTTCTTTTGAATTGTATCTTTAAAACAAAAATGGGCTTCATGAAGCAAAGAAAGTTTATCTATTTATTTATTTTGGGGGGTTATATTCTTTAGGGTTCTTTGTTTTGTGGTATTTAGAAAACATGGTTTAGAGGTTAGAGTAAGGGATTGGGAGCTGGGACTGATGAAATCAGTTCTCATTATGTTGTTGACTTTTCTGTGCGACATGGACAAATCACTGAACGTCTCTGTGCCTGAGTTTACCTGTCGTGGTCATAATACTTATCTCAGGGGTATTGAGTATTAATTAATTGCTGATTATAAAGGGGTTTTTTTGAGATCCTCTGATGAAAGACTAGATGAGCACAAAGTGTTAACATTGTATTTGTGACATGTAAGCATTAGCTTTTTGCTTCAGTTTTTTTCAGTTTTATTTTTCTCTATTGTGGCCGAGTATTGAATGTGTCTTAGTTTGTAGATTGCCACACAGGTAGGTAGTCAGGAAGAATGGGGAGCTTTAACCCACGATTACCTAGTTTGGGTAGTAATCAAACCCTAGTTTTAACACCGCTTTAAATGTGTGCAACTAGTCTGTTGTTTTCAGTTTTCAGATCCTTGCTTATGTAACTGTCCTCTGACCTGTCCCTGACTATCCTATTACTTAGTCTACAATGGGAAGAAATTAGTTGTTCTGGAGAGCTTGATGTGTGGGTGTGGTGAACTCAGGTTTTATTTTTGCATTGAAGATTTCTTAGCATGGTTATCTGTTAAAAGTATTTAGGTTAAAGCAGTTCACTTGATTGCTTAATATACTGGTGTTGCTTGGGGTCCCCCAGGGTTAATGTTGCAACAGTGCTTACTTATGGTTTCTGTAGGATCACTGATTCACTTTTGCAGCCCATCTTCACTTTGTTTTTGTTTTGGCAGTCCGGAATGACTGAAAATGTCTTTGTAATTAAGCTCCCACAGACAATGCTCATTGTTTCGATTTTTTTGAAGGTCTGAATTTAAAAAAGCCTTTTAGGGTTAACATCAATTAAGATATTTCTACAAGCCTTATTTCACTGAATTTGTTCAAAATTGTTATATATGTTAAAAATATCTCAATATTAAATAGCAGGAATAAAAATGGAAATGTGACCTTCCTTTTTCTTATTTAAAATTTTTGTGGTATAATTAAAAAAAACAAAAACAACTTTTCTGGTCACAAATGATGGAAAATCACACTGTATGACTTGTTCTCTTTCATCTTCTGTCACTGATTTTTCAGTATGAGCTTGGGCAAGTCATATAAACAGTCTGCACCTGGTTTTCAGTGTCTAAAATGGGAGTAATCTTTGTCTGTTTTTCCTATCTATAAATTGGGGGTAGACGTCCCTTTTTTTTTTTTTTTTTTTTTTTGGATTAAAGAGTTTCCACATGTACAAAAATGATTAATGTTGCTTATATAATCAGAATTTACCCTATTTAGTTTAAACTTAGAACTTTTGCTAAAAATACTATAAAGTCTAGATAAAAATATGGTCTGCAAATACAGTTTTTGTGCTGGATGACTTTTGTTTATTAATTTTATTCCATCTATGGTGTGTGTTTTCTTTTTTAGTATAAAATATCTTTTAATCATAAACTTTGCAAGTACAATTCAGAACAAGGCCAAGGTATTTTGTCTGTAAATTAAGCCAGTGGTCTATTTCAGAGCTACTGCAGTGCTTTCTCCACTAAGAATGTCATGGATAGCTTCCTCAAAAATAAACATAACTTGTTGACTAAGACTGAATGTTTCTAAACAGGTTTTTCTGAAACTCCAATCAAGGTTATGAGATGCAGCAATTCTTGTTTTACTTACAACTGTTTATTTTCCAGTCAATTTTGTAACTAGTGAAGGGACCTAGTCATTTTGTAGAATTGAATCTTGTGGCAGGTTTTGGTTTGAAGCAACTATTACTCAGCAATACTTGCTTTAAATTAGTTTTAAAAAACATTCAAAGATTGCTGTATTAGTGAGAGGGCTACCTGGAAAATGCTTGGCAAACCCTTTCATTCAGGACTTCTTTGTATTTCAGGTGGACCTCAGGGGTTGTTTTTTTTTTTTTTAGACCTACTTAAAACTGTTTATAAATAGCCTGAAGACTATGTTTAGGCTTATGCATCAAGTTCAGAACCTACTAGTTTTTGTTTTTTTTTTTTGGTAAAGAACAACGTAGCAGGGATTCTTGTAGCCAATTTCCTCCCACCCACATGGTGAGTGAGAATTGGGAGCCAGGGCCTTTTACCAAATTCCTCTCTACCAGTATGTGAGGTAAGAGTCCCACTTGTTTAGTTCTTAGGGAGTGCCTATAAAAGGGCATCTCTCCCTAGGAGGGCCGAATAGCAGGGGCCATAATTTCTTTACTGCAGGTATCCAACTGACATCACCATCTGTTGGTTTTTGGTGTGTTTTGTTTAAAGGGGACTTGGCAATTTGTAGAGGAGCTGAAGTGACTGAAGCTGAAGGAATGGACAGGAAAAAATGGAATAATTGGGGACTGACTTATTGCTATCATATAGGCTTTTTAATTACAATTACACTAGAAATATAATATCTAAAGACAGGTTTCAGAGTAGCAGCCGTGTTAGTCTGTATCTGCAAAAAGAAGAGGGGTACTTGTGGCACCTTAGAGACTAACATATAAGATCTAAAGCAGAACATAAACAGGGACTTCTGGGAATAAAGCAAAACAATTAGTAATACTTATAAAATCATTGAAAATATTTTGATCTAGAAGAAGCTTATGATCGGAGTGGGGCAGAAGGATGATAGTGAACATATGAAAAGAACAAAAACAAAAAGAAACAAACAAACTTTTGGGCAGAGGCTAAAAAACCCCAAATGGAAAAAGCCATGAACTAAGTACCTGGACAAAATGGGCAATGGCAAATAATTAATATTTATTTTAAAAGTAAAATATAATAGATACATAAAAATATCATAACATGAGCTTAGACCTGTGCTAAGCATCCTGACTGCTTTGCTGCATGTTGCACCGATTCTCCTCTCATCTTCTGTCTTGTCTTTTGAGATTGTAAACTCTTTGGGGCAAATATCATAGTGTCATGTTTGAAAAGCACCTAGCACTTTGCAGGTGGTATCACAAAACAGATAAACAGTAATAATTTTGGCTCTGATGCATTCTCCACTAGAGAGAGAGAAAATAGCCCTCAAGTATAGTGTTTCTGTAGGAGGGATAAAAATGTGATTCCCTGAGGGAATGAGTCTGAACAATATTATAAAACAACATTTCAGCAGAGGATACAGAATTTACAGTGAAACTGCCTTTTTAGTTTAATTTATCCAGCTCTTCATTCAATATTTATATTTATACCTTCCTTGAAATGGTTAGTGGGAACAGTTCATCTTTATCCAGATAATTTTAAGGATTTCTGGGGTTAATGAGATGGAGATCAGTGCTTTTCTCATACCTCTTGTCAGTTTACATTGTGTAAAATAAAGCAATTCCCCTTCACACACCCCCCCCCCAAAAAAAATCCAAAACCACCCATAACTCTATTTGGAACTCTAATTTTTAGACATGTATTTAGTTTTGAGAACTTTGCACTGCAGTGTCTTGCTACAGAAGCGTACAATATGAATTGTACTGTATAAAAGATTATGCACCCCCTCAGAAGAAAAAGGGCCTGTTTGCTCAAACTGCTTAATTGGAGACTTTCCCTCTGATGTTTAACCACATACAGGGCCCTCAGTCTGCCTTCTCTGTGCAGGGGATGCGGTGCTCCTACTGAGGAAAAAGTGATGATATTCTACAACATTCTCCACTTTTTTTCCCTTTTTTAAATTTAGCAACAGTGAGTGAGATGTTGGCACAACCGCCTATGCCACTGCACTTCCCATTAGAGCATTGTGGGGGTGGGAAGAAGAGAATATTATACCTAATGTGAAACTATCTTAGAATACTACACATTTTTGGGCAGTCTGTTCATTCTTCATCACTTATAAGGTTTTATTGAAAATACAAACCTAGCCAATATTACTGATTTTAAGAATAAACAAACAAGAAAAACTACGAAGTTGAAAAATACATTTCTTCATAAAGCAGCTATCTTATGGAGTATTGGGAAAAAAACTCTAAGCCTAGGTAACAATTAAGTAAAAAAAAATTTTAAAACAATTTGGTTACGTTTTCTCAACTGAGACAACTTAAGCTTCTACCTGGAGTTCCTTAACTATTCCTTGGTTCAGAAATCCCCTGAATTGTAAAACAGATACTGCTTGTTGAGGATACTCCTCAACTAAGTCATATTATCATTATTTTATGTTTGCATGTGGATAGCTTTCTCGGTCTGCAAGGCATCGTTCACACAAGAGAACAGTCTCTGCCTTGCAGTTCAGGTTGGTTACTTCAGTGGTATGTGAAATTGTCACTTTGGAGAAGGAGGGCAAAAAGCCTTATACTTGGCATTCGTGATTGGTCCTGCGTCTGGGAAGCAAAACACCTTTGTGCCCTGTATTAAATCATGTTCATTATAGGATTTTACCCTTCTTTGTTGTGAATAGTAGTTTTAGCAGAGTTTACATTTTTTTACTTAGTGCTGTAAATGATGTGATATTAAAAGAAAATAAATGTTCACATCCTCTTAAAAACACAGACAACGGGCAAAGAGGTAGCTGTTTCAAGCTTTTGTGAGTGGCCTGGGTGAAAGTTAAAGGGAGCAGTTAGAGATGATACAGAGAAGAAGGTAGGCGGGGAATGTAGGAAGAAATGAAAGAAGAGATGGGGACAGGCACAGAATTAGAGGCTTGAAGGTTATGTCCAGTGTAGAAGGAGAGGAGATGCTGGTTTTCCTTGCATTTCTAAATAGCGGGTCAAATTCTGATCTCAGTTACACCAGTGCAAAGCTAGAATAACTCAATGGATTAATGTATACTGCTGTAACTGAGAGAAAAATTTGGCCTAACCATACTTCACAATCTTCTTTTGCATTGATGAGCCCAGTGTTTTAAAAAGAAAATGATTGCTTGGGGCATTGGTGTTTCACAGTCTTCCTCACACATTTTTACAGTTGAGCCTGTTTAGTTTTCTAAAAGTTCCTTGTGGTAAGAAAGTCTTCATTTAAAGCTGGAAAAACAACCAGTGTTAAGGTCAACCAACAAAACATCCTAGTCTATCTTTCTATTTCCCCTCATTCTATATAGTTGGGAGTGTAAAGTTTAAATGATCCTTCTGAGAATGTTTAAAAAGGTGAACTTCAAAGAGAAACTCAGTACTGAATTGAGCCTTGAAATTTGTGCTGAATTGTTTAATGGGGAGTTTGGGGGCGTTCGACACTTAAATCTAGCCTTAACTCAATTCTAAGTTTCTCTTTGCAGTTCACCTTTCACGTGGCTTTTAAAAATTAAGGGGTGTCACACATTCTTCCCAGATCTAGTGGAGAGAACATGTCACATTCCTATGGCCATAATGGAAAATAATGGTGAACCATAGTAGTTTTTACTGACAATACAGTGGAAAAAGAAGTAGAGGCAAGCCTTTTTTGCACAGTAATGATGGTTTGACAATACATATGTTTCTGATGCACTGTAATTTTATGGTAATTTAACACTGCTCTGATTATTTAGCAGAATGAATTGGGAAGCAGTCGTGTAATGAATCAGTTCACTTTGATCTCTCAGTATCATTTTATGGCAGTAGTATGCTCCTCTTGGTAGTGCAGTAGATTTAAAATCTCAGGCTGCATTCAATAGGGTTGAATTGCTGTAACCTAGTGTGAGAATAGTTACTGCTGTAGTCTTGAGCAGTTAATTTATTTTATCAATGTTGCTGGGAAAAGTGAAGAGATAATACCTCTTAGTCAGTTGTAATTGCCGCTACTAAAGAATGTGAAAATTCTTAATGTAAAGATAGGTGGCTGGAGAAAGGGCATATGACAATTATAAATGTGTTCACTGATTGTCTGCTACACTGTTGTTAATATCTTGCCGTGTAATGGAGATAGAAGAAATGTTAAATCCTTTTGTGTGTGTGTGTGTGTGTTACTAGTAGAGAGAATTTTTTTGCTATCTGGTGAACAAAGGCAAATATATAATATACCAAAGGTCTGTATCTTTCACAGTTAATGTCTAGGCAGGCTGTTCTGCAGTATTGAATTATTTCTTTTACTTGTGTTTTTAGTTGGAGAAGGGCATTCTTATTTAATTCTTAAGCCATGCTGCCTTGTGTTTCTTCCATGTTAATTTTTATGTATTGGCAGCACCCTTTCTTCTGCTAGTCATTGCAGTGATTGCTTAATGCTAGTCAGAATACATGGACTGTTACATTTAAGGAATTACATGTTAAACAAAGGACAAGTTATAGAATGTCACTTCTGGTTTGAGGAATTTATGATGTTGGTATCAGGTTACAGCTTCCTTAAATATTTTCTAGTTTTTAATGCTTGCATTGTATCAGTTTGCCAGCAACGTTTGATCAGTTGTTTTTGGTGAAAGACTGAAATCTACTGAGCAGGTGCTGTAGGTTTATCCTATAATAAATATAACGATTTACGATATTTTTCAAGAATACAGCTTATCCAGTAATGAATACAATATTAATTTAACAAAGTTTAATCTTGGAATCATACTTGTATCTGGCCTGTATAAGCCTCACCTTTCATAATTACAATATATTTGAAAAAAGAACAGGAGTACTTGTGGCACCTTAGAGACTAACAAATTTATTAGAATATAAGCTTTCGTGGGCTACTGCCCACTTCTTCGGATGCATAATGTATTTGAAGTTTTCTTGATTTGATCGGCCTGTTGCTGTTACCCTATCTGTTGATCAGCAGCATCAAATGGGTAATATGGAGTTTTTAAAACTTGAAAGTGACTCTTAAACCCCTTTTGGAAGTTACAATTTCATTTTTATTAACAAAGATCTTTTATAAGGATCTGGGTTTTTTGGGTTTCTTTGCAAGTCATTTAACAACCACCTGGAGAATTAACTAGATGGTCATTAGATGTCCAGAAAACTGTCTGGGTAGTGAACGGTATTGCTTTAATTATAGCTGTTTATTGTAAAGGAATCTGGATTTCCTTCCAAATTCCGATTTGATCATGTTACTACTTGTTAATGATTATGTAGTCTAGCATCTAGAAATAGTATTATCAGAAACGAATGTTATGAACATGAATTAGCAGAAATAGAATGTTTGAGATGCAGCCATAATTTAGAGGACCGTAATTGATATGGACACTTTTGACGCTTTGTTCATTTCCAGTAGTATAGCCAATGTCTGAATATTATATTCTAGTCTGCGTTATTGACTGAGCTTGCCTGGTAGATACAACTGTATGTTACTGTTGAATGCAACAAATGAAAACACTGAGCTAAAATATGTATTCTACCTCTTCCTAATCTGTTACAGCAGTTGATGTGAGCTTTTTCCATAGTAATAACACAGGTTGTAGTCTATTAACATTTTTAAATATTTCCTTTTAGTGTGTTTGTGCTAATCTCTCTGAATCTGGTATATCAGGAGTCTCATGATCATAAATAAGGGTGATGCGATTTCCTTTATCTTTTTAATTTTTATTTATGTAATGATTTGTGAATTTAGTCCAAAAATATCATATATGTGGTATAAAAATCAATGATTTAAAATAAATCAGATTTTTTTTATTTAAATTGGATTTTTTGATTTTTTTCCTCAAAAAGCATTTTATCTAAAGATAGTTTTAATTAAGATACATTATAGCTCAAAGATATCTCATCATGGAATAGGGATTATAAATTCTAATTCTATAGTATGAGACAATATATTCATGTAATGTAAGTTTTGTAAATGAGTTCCAATAGTTCATGGATTAGGGACCCCATTTTATGAGGTTCCAGGGGCTTTTGTATAGATTGTTTAGGTTAAACTATCTATCTATCCAATTGGACTCAGTGCTCAGTCTAGAAGATACCATCAGAGATGCTTAGTTTTGCAGTTCTCAAACTGTGGATTTGTGTCTCCAGAGATAACATGCTTGTTAATAGCAAAAATGTTTTAAAATAAATAAATATATAGAGGTGAGAAATAACAGACCTCAACCCTGTTGTCTATCTGCAAATTTGTGTACATGGAGTCAATCCCTTACCTCTCTCTAAAAGTTGAAGGTTTCAGAAAGTTCAATGAATAGAAAATTTTTGGGGGCGGAATAGATCTGGACAAGGAGAAGAAGTCTGGAGATAAATGTGAGAAGGGAGGGACCGGCAGTAGAAACAAAAGTGAAACGCTTTGAGCAGCATATTCCAAAAGTCTTGAAGTCTTTCTGAGTGCAGCCTTCGTTGATTTGAGATCTACCATACCATTCTCTCACTAGAAGGGAAAACTTATAATGGCAGCAGGCTGTAAAAGAGACCCAGTTTGGGAATAAGAACCATTCAAGAAATATGTTTGCTGCTGATGTTTTAAAGAAAGTCACACCAGTGAACTGGCGGAAGTCACTTAAGCACTTGGATTCAGAGACTGTTGAAGTGATATCTCACTTTTAACAGCAGTAGCTCCTTCTGCCGGTGTAGAAAGAATATTTTCTTCCTTTGAACTAATTCATTCCAAATTGAGAAATCCTTTGGGACCTGAAAAAGCAGGAAAGCTTGTTTTTCTTTTCCAGATTATGAACAAACAGGAAAATGAAGGTGAAGCCGACTGAGTTAGCTGCAGAAGCCAATATTTTAAGTTTCTCCTGTTGGCCTGGCTGACTTCTTTTTTTTTTATATTTTTTTAATATTTCATTAAAATCAGGGCCTTACTCTTTCATTTTATTTGGTTTTCTAATTTTTAAATCTCTTCTTGGCTGCCTAGTGGAAATTGAAGATTACGTTGTTGCTGTTAAAAAATAACTTGTGTTTGTGTCCTGATACTATTCTTTCTGTAGGTGTAAAGGAGCCAAGTGACTGTCTAGGAGATTATATTTAATAGTCTTATTCCTTTTTCATAATGAATATTGATACGTTTTTGTAATATAAGTTAATTACATTCTCTCCTAGCAGTTTAACAGTGAAATTCACTGATCACAAAGTATTGTCGAATGCACCAAGTTTCAAAACTGAAAAAGATTGAAGAAAAATTCTCACGTCTTTTTCCGTTATAGATGGGACTTGTGACAAAAGTACTTTAAAAAAAAATGTAACCCAATTTTCAGTAGGTATTTCTATAAAATCAAATTCTAGCTATACTTATGCTCTGAGCTTAATTTTATTTTCTCTTCTAGTTTTATGCTTTGAAGGTACCTAGTTCTTGTCTTTGGTAACTTGTAGTAGTTTCAAAAGTAGCTAGTAGTTACCTTGTATGTTTAGGAAACTGTCCACAAAAATAATATATACATTTTTTTTAAAAAAAAGCAGTACATTGAAGTTCACTGTCTTCCCCTCATATTGTTAGAGACATTTTCAAGAAGTGTAGACAGATAGCTTTTTAAAAAGTTTAATAAAACATTTCTACTAATACCTAGTTTTATTAAGTTTTTCTTAAAAAGACCATGACCATTTTTTGTGTGCTGGATTTAAATACTCTCGTATAGTGTTCTCAGTATAAACATCACAGCATTAAGCTAGTATATCAGAACCAGGGAGAAACAGTCTAGCTTCATTGTCCAGGTAGAACAAAGTTAAAAAATTAAATAGCGTGACTGGGGTAAAGTGAATTAGATGTTTACAGTTCTTTCAGTGTTAATAGTGTGTCTATGATTACCTTATTAACATAGGTAAGAGAGCTTTTTTTAAAGAAATTATTTTAATCTGACAGTTTTCATTTAGCACCTACCCCTCAATGCGTACACTTTGTTTACACTTTTTGTCAGGCTGTGTCAAATAACCAACGTTCAGTGGGTGAGAAAGTGGTGCTGATGTAAGTACACCTTTTTCAGGGAATGTTTTTATTCCTCATTGTTTGCATGAATGTGTCTACAGTTTCATAGGTAAATAAATTCAAACGCTGTTCCCTATGCATTCAGTTTTGAAGTTTGAGGAATATTTACTGGTATTGTGTCCAGATTGTTCCAGCTCAACAAGATCAAACACAAATGCTAACATATATGTTTAACAAAAAAAAACCCATGCTGGTTTTGCTTTCTTTATATCAGGAATTTCTTTTGGTCTGAAAGCAAAATATTATGAAAACAAGACCTGTAATTTACTAAAAATATAAAAAATTGAGTCTTTCATGCCAGGAAATGTTTTGAGTCCTATATTAGTCCACAGTATTTCATCTATAAATTGACCTAGATATGGATACATAGCCCAATGAAACAGTTAATAAATGCTTAAGCAGCAGTGCTGCTAAAGTACTCTCAAACTTTTTCATGATATAGGCTGCATCTTAACAGAGAAGTGTCATACTGTCTGCTTTCACTTTACATCTGATCACCCCTCTCCATGTGACAAGCCATCTTTCCATGGACCACTAGTAGGTCTCTGTGGAACCCTAGCAGTCCATAGATCATATTTCAGGAACCTCTTGAGTAAAGCATTTAAGTAAAAGTATCTAAAGTAAAGACTACATTATTCACGGGGGAGAGGCAAATAAAGGTATCAAAGCTGAAGGTAGTATGGGAGGCCCCTGAAGAAAGACGGTGATAAAACGTAAGCATATGAACCTCAGCCGAAGGACTAGGGGACAAAGGGACATATTGATGTCACTGCAGGATTTAACAAAATCAAAATGTTGATGCCATTTGGAAGCTGCTGAAAACAGAAATATAAAGCATTGAGTCTGACCTATTTTTCTTGGATCTCATTGGTGCTGCCAATCTGGAAAGTCAAATTTATGGGTCAAGGAAAGATGTGAACATATTAGGACTGAAAAGGAAATATTTTTGAATGATTTGTGCCTGCTTGAAGGGTGTGCTGAAATCTTTTGGAATATCATAGTTAAGTTCCAAAAAGAGGTCCCTTCTTCGAACGTCCCACAGTTATTTAAAATTCAGGGGCTGATCCTGCAACTGGTTTTGTTCAGACAGAGACCTATACATGTGGAGCAAGTTGCCAGATTTAGGCCGGATTGTTTCCCAGCCTTTTGTCTCAACATAAGTATAGTTAAGTGGACTGTAGGCCACAATGAGTTATTCATAGAGGACTAGAATACAGTAAGAGATTCTCTTTTCAAGGAAAGTTTTTAATTCATTATAAATCATATGAGCCTCCATTCTTAAGAAATCATTATGGGTATATACGTGACAATACCTGCATGTTATGAGGCATTTCAACTTTTGTATAATTCAGAGAAGTGAGGAATTACCAGTAATTTATTTTGAGTGTTTTGCTAAAACACATTTTAAATTAATTGTAATTTTAACATTATTTAGCCTAAGCGCTTGAAAACATGTATTGTTAATATATTAGTGATTGTTATCTTGCTTAAACTGAAGCCAGGAGAATAACAGTAAAAACTATACTTTCATAAAATACATTAACAGTGTAGACACCAGTTAATCTCCAAGAGAAATAATGTGGTACATACAGTAAATTTATTTTACTGCATGGTACTAAACAATGTTCGTGTAAAAATTACAATGTAACTTCCAATAATGCTTCCTTGTACATAAATAACATCAAATAACTACAATCTAAGGTGTAGTGTTCTCCTGGTAAATATAGACACAAGTCAGTGGGGCTCCAAATTTAACTTAAAGCTGTGTGTTACTTATGGAAACATGCTTTTTCAAACCTGGGGCCTTTATTTTAAAAAAAATGCTAGTATGCAATAAAACAATATCTGTAAGCACCTTAGTGAAAAGTAGGCTGAATTTCAATAAAAAAATCTGTTTTAGATGTGGTAAGTGGAGACTTAGTTGCCTGACTCTTGATGATAATGGGAACTGCGCAGCTAAATCCTTTCAAACTGCTTTAAACCTATGGGGTAAGCATCATGACTGTGTAGCTTAACTAAAATAAATCACTAAATTAGACTAATTCTTCAGCAATGCTTTGTATTGCAAAACCCTAACAGCTAATTTGTTTATAAAAACTGATAAATCAATGTCAGTCATCTGAATACAGCTTGTCTCACTTTTAACAGATGCCGTAGAAAGGTCAGTGATGGAAACCTTTCTTTGGGTTTTAAGATTAAATTTGAATCGGTTATAATGACGATATAGTAGTCTGAAGCAGAATTGATATAAAGTAATAGGCTTCTTTTTGATAAGCCCCTTTTAAATAGAACTCTACAGATCTTTATGTAGTTTCAAATCACTGTAGGTAGGCGTGTATTACAATTGTCTGTTTTTCTTTTTAGGGCTCATGTAATCAAAGGAGTTTCTTTGTTGTGTGTGTCTTTTCAGAACACAACAGGAATTCAAAATGAATCAGGTGAGTTTAAACGTAAGACTTTCAAAGTACCTTACTTAGATGTTAAACCAGTTAATTATTACCAGGAATAGTAATAGTGATCCACTAGTCCAGTGGTTTTCAAACTGTGGGTCGCGACCCAGTACTGGGTCGTGGGATGTCAGGCACTGGGTCGTGACGGCTCTGGTCAGCACTGCTGACCGGGCCGTTAAAAGTCCCGTCGGCGGTGCTGCCCAGCTAAGGCAGGCTAGTCCCTCCCTGTTCCAACACTGCGCTGTGCCCTGGAAGTGGCTAGCAGCAGGTCCGACTCCTGGGCGGGGGAGGGGTGGGTCGTGGGGCTCCGTGCGCTGCCCCCGCCCCGAGCACCGACTCAGCTAGGTGGGGGCAGTGCCTGTGGGCAAGAGCAGCGTGGAGCTCCTTCCGCACCTCCGCCTGGATCTGGACCTGCTGCTGGCCGCTTCCGGAGCGCAGCACGGTCTGCGATGCTAGGAAGGAAGCCTGCGTTAGCACCCCCGCTGCACCACTGACTGGGAGCTGCCTGAGGTAAGCCCACGCCCGAACCCCGCGCCTCAATCCCCTGCTCCAGCCTTGACCCCCCCAAACCTGGAGCCCCTTCCTGCACCCCAAATCCCTCATCCCCAGCCCCACCCAAGAACCTGCACCCCCAGCCCAGAGCCCTGACCTCCTCCCACACTCCAACCCCTGCCCCAACCCAGAGCCCCCTCTCACACCCTGAACCCCTCATTCCCGGCCCCACCCCGCAGCCCTCACCCCTGCACCCAACGCTCTGCCCCAGCCCAGAGCCCTGACCCCCTCCTGCACCCCCACCCCTGCCTCCACCCTGAGCCCCCCCAAACCCAGAGCCCCTTCCTACGCCCCAAACCTGTCATCCGTGGCTCCATCCCAGAGCCTGCACTCCCAGCCCAGAGCCCTGACCCCCTCCCACACCCCAACCCCCTGCTCCAACCCAGAGCCCCCTCCCACACCTGAACTCCTCATTCCCGGCCCCACCCCGCAGCCATCACCCCCTTACCCCAACCTTCTGCCCCAGCCCTGAGCCCCTCCCACATCCCAAACCCCCTTCATCCCCAGCTCCGTTGGGTCGCAGGCATCAACAGTTTTCTTCAACTGGGTCGCCAGAAAAAAAGTTTGAACACCACTGCACTAGGAAGCCAAAATGTTAGTGCTGTTCTTTAAAACCTTTGATTTTAATTAAATCTCATAGTCCTTTTCCATCCACAGTGTGGGTGTATGTGAAGTTGATCTAATTTTATTGATTTTAATTGGCTTTTCTGTGTGAACTCCTGTTAATCAGATGTAAGATATTGAGGCTGGCACCACCTGCAAGAAAACCTCTCCAGGAGACCCATGTCAGTTTGTACTTTACTTTTATCAGTTTACCTACTTATAAGAACATTTTGAAAATTGCAGCCTTCGATCTATTTTCCAGTTTCAAACCCACAATCATCAGAACCTATTATGAAGACTGAAACTGATTCAAGAGGAAACCTTCACATTGGTCTAGAGCCTTAAAATCTCTTTATTCTGAAAAGTTAAGAATATACATTGAAATATAAAAAGAACAGGAGTACTTGTGGCACCTTAGAGACTAACAAGTACTCCTGTTCTTTTTGTGGATACAGACTAACACGGCTGCTACTCTGAAACATTGAAATATAAGCATTTTTCCTTATAACATGCCTGGATATAGAAATATATTAACATGAGTTTTTTGTGTGTCCTGTAGTGTGGTGTGTTAAGAAGTGCTACCTATATATGATTTTATTTATTCTGAATTTACATGTAATCAATACAAATATTATATTTATGCTTGCCAGTTGTACACACTTGGGTTATGTAAGAACACTTATGAAATAGGTAAACAGACCCTTTTAATTCTTACAAAGGCTTCTCTTTGGATGGAGCTAAAAAAATCCCTTCTGACTGAATGGAAGAATAGGCTATTATACTGAAAGGATGAAATCAGTTTTTGAGTTTACTGAAAAAAATGACCATGAGCAGATGTTTCTTGTTTCTCTGGCCAGAAACAACCTTGGTGGCACAATGACATAAAAAACTGAGTTGTGCACCTTCTTTTTCCTTGATGTTCACTGTTTCTAATGGCTGGCTTTATCACCCTCATGCCCCAAACATGTCATTGAGGAATAATGTAATTAATTTATCTCCATCAACATAGAACAAAGATGCTACTTCACTAAAGAACACCAGACCTCTACCATTACCATGGACTAATTATAACTAATTACAGTTTGGAATTGGCTGTTGGGATTTCCCTCTCCTGCTCCCCTTCTTGTGTGGAAACCAAAAATATAGATTTGTAATATTTATAATATAAAAAGTAATATAAAAAGATCTCTACCAATGGAGTTATCAAGCTTGTAAAGTAATATGGTAGTTATAGTTGATGCATTAGCACTCGTGCTAATGTCCTTTTGCAGTCACGTATGGGATGGTTGGGGGAAATATCTCATCACCGTTGCATGTATAATTGCAACCAGACATCTTCATTTGTGAGGTTTTTTTGCATGTACTCAGCAATATGAGAGAGGAGAACAGCTTGTTGCTGTGTAGCTGCTTGAATAGTAACTGGTTGAGTTCTTATTCTGATACACTTCGAGAATTGCTAAGATTCTGTAAGCTCCAAATTCTAGGTTTTGGTATCAGAGTAGCAGCCGTGTTAGTCTGTATCCGCAAAAAGAAGAACAGGAGGACTTGATGCATCCGAAGAAGTGGGCTATAGTCCACGAAAGCTTATGCTCTAATAAATTTGTTAGTCTCTAAGGTGCCACAAGTCCTCCTGTTCTTCTTTTTAGGTTTTGGTAATTACTGTTGGTGGTTCTGCTTCTTTCCCATATTTTTCAACAACGATTTATTTTTAGAATTAAATATGGTTTCCACACACTATGGAAAAAAAATCATCCTTATGTCGAACTGCTAATACTATTTATTCAGTGCCATATGCACGTTTGGTGTTCTGCAGTCAAATAGAGGTCCCTCCCCCAAGGAGTTCTTCCTATAGTTTGAAATCTTTTTTGGCATCTTCCACATTCAGATTTGGCCTTCCGAGTGTACAGAGTACATATGGCTGCTTATGATTTAGTTGCCATTCAGATTAATTATATATTTAGCATCAACCCTGTGTTGTTGTTTTTTTCTTGTAGTGCCTTTGTGATTTCATTCACTATTGACAAGTTGTAGTGCCAGGTCTATATAAGAGCTGTCTTTGATGCCTGATGCCAAACATCTCTCAAGTGTCCTGTTCTCATATTACTTTCATTCTTCCTATTTCTGCTTTTGGTCTAACTTAAATGACCCTCAAGTTAATTGGGGTTTTCTCACTCACATTATGCAGAGGTACATTGTGACGCTTCCTGTGGGTACCCAGGGTTCTGGGGCACCCTTGCTACCAACTGCCCTTAGCATGAGAAAGCTTTGTCTGGGCCTGTTGTGAGTCAGCTCCCTGACTCCACCAACCACAGGTAACATAGGCACTTCCCTCAAGGGCTTGCAGGTCCTGCTGTCACTATAGGTTAGCACGGGTCGGCAACCTTCGGCATGCGCTGTGAGACATTTTGGTTACATTGACCGTCCACAGGCACGGCCCCCCACAGCTCCCAGTGGCTGCGGTTTGCCGTTCCTGGCCAATGAGAGCTGCGGGTCACGTGCCGAAGGTTGCTGACCCCCAGGTTAGCGATTGGCATACCCCCAACCCTTGAGCGTTCAGTCCCTGTCCACTGGACACTCGCAGTATTCATAGGTTCGCTGCTTCCAAAGAAACAGTATACCCAAGCTCAGTTCAACCTCCGCTTAACACTTGCATTTACATGAGTGAAATCAGGTGTAAGTTTATTTAACAAAACATAGAGATTCAATAGTAGCAAGTAAAAGTATTGAAAACATTTGTAAAACAATCTTCATACACATTATAGGTCCTAGAATTAATTAACAAGATACTCTCATGTCTTTTAGAGTATTGCTCATCCAGAATCCTTGCAGCTTTATAGCCATCCTGGCTGACCCTCCTTTCATGAGACAAACACTGTCAGTTTGCATCCCAGATGAATGATTCCATGTGTCCTTTTTGCACTCCAGATATACCAGACCAGTCCTTTTGTCTTTGTTCATAAACAGGACACCACCTCCTCCCACCCACCTGCTGTCTGTTTCTTCCTGTAGATTTCCACTCTTGTAGATTTTCCAGCCTCTTAATTTGCATCTAGCCCAATATGCAAATAAATAGGCATCAGTGTGAGGCATACAATACACAAATGACCAGACAAGGAGATAGGTGTCAGTTACCTCTTGTCTGCAAGGAAACTCTCTGAATTTTGTAACCTCCTGGTAATCTGCCTTAACGCCAAGACCTTAAGAACATACTTTTCAATAAAGACACATAACTCCTTACATATTATTCATACATATGTTTTTGTAATGATTATTGGTAGAGACCTCACATGCCATCCTTTGTTGAACTATTATGCAGATATCTGATCTGGGGCTCCCTGTACAACCCTATGCACCCGTTGTGCACTCTGCCAGTTGGTGCCAAGGGTCCCTGGTCACAGACATTTGTTTCCTGGAACCCTCCATAACATGCTTGAGTTAGACATGGAAGATGTTCTAATGAAGTAGTTTAGGTGACTAACTTATTTAAACAACATACCTGGATCTAGCAGAGGATACTAACCAAGCAGACTGTGAAAAGCTACAAAAGAATCTCACAAAACTGGGTGATTGGGCAACAAAATGGCAGATGAAATTCAGTGTTGATAAGTGCAAAGTAATGCACAGTGAAAAATATAATCCCAACTATACATATAAAATGATGGGGTCTAAATTAGCTGTTACCACTCAAAGAAAGAGATCTTGGAGTCACTGTGGATAATTCTCTGAAAATATCCATTCAATGTGCAGCGGCAGTTCAAAAAGCAAAGAGAATGTTGGGCATCGTTAAGAAAGGGATAGATAATAGGACAGAAAATATCATATTGCCTTTATATAAATCCATGGTATGCCCACATTTTGAATACTGCATGCAGATGTGGTCGCTCCATCTCAAAAAATATGTATTGGAATTGGAAAAAGTTCAGAAAAGGGCAACAAAAATGATTAGGGGTCTGGAACAGCGTCCTTATGAGGAGAAATTAATAAAACTGGGACTTCTCAGCTTGGAAAAGAGACGATGGGGGATATGATAGAGGTCTATAAAATCATGACTGGCATGGAGAAAGTAAATAAGGAAGTGTTATTTACTCCTCATAACACAAGAACTAGGGGTCACCAAATGAAATTACTAGGCAGCAGGTTTAAAACAAACAAAAGAAAGTATTTTTTCACACAACACACAGTCAATCTGGAATTCCTTGCCAGAGGCCAAGACTGTAACAGGGTTTAAAAAAGAACTACATAGGTTCATGGAGGATAGGTCCATCAATGGCTGTTAGCCAAGATGGGAAGGGATGGTGTCCCTAGCCTCTGTTTGTCAGAAGCTGGGAATGGGTGACAGGGGATGGATCACTTGATGATTACCTGTTCTGTTCATTCCCTCTGGGGCACCTGGCATTGGCCACTGTCAGAAGACAGGATCCTGGGCTAGATGAACCTTTGGTCTGACCCAGTATGGCCATTCTTACGCATGCATCTCAGACTGCATTAAGATTGTGTGGAGAAGAGGTTGCATGCTATCTGGGATATTTGTATAGGTGACCATTAAAAAAAAAAAGGGTGGGAGTATAAATTGCTTAAGTGAGCAAATGACATATATTCTTAATTCCTACCCCCCCATCAAATCAGAGTTCTGCTGTATGCATTCACTTGTTACTAATATCCCTTAGAGACCCTTTCAGAAACAGAGAAACTCAGGCCTGGTCTACATTATGGGGGGGAGGGGAGGGGTGAATTGATCTAAGTTACGCAACTTCAGCTACGTGAATAACGTGGCTGAAGTCGACTTACTTAGATGGACTTATCGTGGTGTCTTCACCGTGGTGAGTTGACAGCTGCTGCTCCCCTGTCGACTCCACCTACGCCTCTCGCAGAAGTGGAGTACAGGAGTTGACGGGAGAGCGCTCAGGCTGGATTTATCACATCTAGACTAGATGCGATAAATCAACCCCTGCTGGATAGATCGCTGCCCGCCGATCCGGTGGGTAGTGTAGACATACCCTAACATCACTGCCAATAGGAGCAGCTGCTGCAGCAGCCAAAACATGTACCTTTGGACATTCTGAGAACTTCCTACAGTTTAGACTAGATTGTCTCTGCCCTGTTATAACTGGTTGTTTGCTCCAAACCCTCGCTTCCTCACCCCCACCCCCACCCAATCCCTTGTAGTATCTTCACCTCAGGCCCACTGCACCCCTGCCATTCTCAACCCTTTCTTTTCCATGTCCCCTCTTCCTTGATTTTGCATTTGGTTTGTCCCCTCCTAACAGCACCTATCTTAAAAAAAGTGGAACTAACGTTTGCTGGCATCATATTGTGTGTTATACTCTTTCCCGCACCTTATGTCTGTCTTGTCTATTTACATTATAAGCCCTTCAAGGCAGCGACTGTCTACTTCTCTCTGTGTGTAGAGTATCTAGCAGAGTGGGGCCCCATTCTTGATTGGGCCTTAGGCACTAACATAATAAATATTATTAATAATAATATTGCTTCAGAAATGTCTTCAGAGATACTGTCAAGTTGTGCTCAACACTTTATTTTAACTTTAGTCTCCAGTCTGCTGTCGCTATAGGATTCTTTTCCACCCCTTCAAATGCTTTTTTGCGATGTTTTTCTACCATTTTACCCCCTGTAAATTTGAATGCCAACAGCTCAGTATTTATGAGCAACTTCACATTAACAAGTCTAAAAAGTAGTAATGAAGCTGATTAGTCACTATTTTATTCAGTGAGTGCTAGCTTTCTTGAAGTATTCAAGTGGTGAACTCTGTGAAAAATGTTAAAACAATACCCACTGTTTTAGGATTTCTTTTTCACTCTTTCAGGCTGGTTTTATCCAGACGTCTGTTAACATTGCTTGTAACACATGCACTTGTATAGTAGCCCCATAAAATATCCCCTGAGGTAAACTAATTCATTTTATAGCAAAAGTTATTTGAATGCGTTTCTTCAAAGTCTTTGAGAAGTGACTGAAGCCGTAGTATTTCTGGATTATGTTTATGCAACTGCATTCAAGTTGCAAATAAATGGGTTGCAGTGATTTAACTGAGAACAGAATTTGGTCCATTGTTTATTATATTGAATAGCATATTTGGTTACTTATTAAGAGTTTTGTTTTGGAGGTGTAAATCTACTGTGTCATGAAACAGGCCATTGTCAATGCTCTCGAACAAATGATTTGTGAATTCCATTAGTACAGTGGAGGTGGAATTCAAACTGCTGTGTTGAATGACTTTTAGATGCTAATCTCTTCGATTTATGTAAGTAGAAGTAAATTTAGGTACTGATTTGTATTTTAATACCTGCAGATACATGCAGGTTACATACTCTGTTACGTGCTAGAACTGTTCTGAAGTTTTTGAGGCAAGGATAGTGCTGGTATTTAGGGAAGAATTTCTGACAGGCCTAAGTGGATAATCTAGTAAAATGCCATACAGTTTTGTCCAAGCTAGTTGACTCTGTACTATTTATTTTTAAAAAAAGAGTCATGAGAGATTATGTACTTAAATGGGGATTAACATTTTTAAAATGAGCAGTACTGGGAACATGTCCTGGTCTGCTAACATCTTCTGGCCCTGACATACGGGGAAGAATCAAACCTTAAAATTGCGTAATTTTGCTTACTATCTTGCAGTTTTTCATGTATTCTAGAAGACACCTTCTAGCCAGAGACCAAGATGAAAAATAAAATGAGGGGTCACTAATGAAATCCACATCCAATGCCCTGGTGCGGAGCCCAATCCCATTTGTCCCAGATACTGGGAAGGGGAAAGGTGCTGGAATTCCAGTCACCATCCTCTGTCAGCTCAGGTGCCATCTACTTTTATATTTGTTTAAGGCTAGCAAGTGTCTGAAAGTCACAAAACCTCCCATTACTCCTGCCTTTCTCTCCCTGCTGAAAGAGGAAAGTAACCTTTTTCTCTTCCTACACGGACTTGTAGCTGCTGGAAGCTAGGAAGTATGGTAAGTCTTTACCCATCCCCTGACCTCTTGGCTGCTGTGGGTAGCAGGGGATCCCTGAGATTCTACATCTTCCAATTTTTAGGTCATCCTCTGTGTACATGTCTTTGCAGCTGTTCCAGGCTTACTGAAGCACAAGGCAATAACATTGATATGACCACAGTATTGTCATTTTCACTCTGCTGCTGTTTGGGAATGCTGTAGTAGTGGCAGAGACACCGAAAAGGTCTTTCTGAACTCAAGAAATAGCACTGTATCATTTCATATTTGACAAATCACAAACTTGAGGGCTAGAAAGTAAAATATTTTTAAATAAAAGTCTAAAATAAGCAAAAAGTATTGGTTAGAGCTTGCCCACTTACTGAGCAAAGCTTCCCAACTCACTTCTGCTGAGAAGGTGAGTGGATTTACAAAACCCTGTTCATATTTGTGCTATGCTTGTACATAAATGGGGGTGGGGAGGGAGAAAGAGGAGGAAATTCTTAATAGGTCTTCAAACGTTGTAGGCTGCTACATCCAGCAGGGCTTCAAAAAGTATGTACAATTCAGTAACCACTAACAGGAAGAAATACACATTTTCCACACTTTGCTAATTAATAAATATATTGAAGAAGTCTGACGTGGCTAACTACTGTAATCCTGACCATGAAAGTTTTTCAAATGATGTTTGACTGACTGCTAAATTCTGCCGACCTATGTTTATCAGTTTTAAAGAAATGGTTCTCCAGCGTCACGTTACGATGATGAGTATTTGTTTTACCTGGCATTCTTCTAATAAATATTTTTAATTATAATAATAGGCTGGACATATTACACTGATTGTGTAATTTTTTTCCAGCCTCACTGAGTAACCTAGTCTGTTTGGGAGAGACATTCCCCTGGCTTTGTAATCACTGAGTATGAGGCTCTGTCAAGGATACATACCTTCGAAGGAAAGGAAATTGCTATATATACACCTGTAATAGAAGTTCTCTGAAGATCATTTCCTCTATACATCTACATTTCCCCTCCTAGCTCCCCATGAGAGTTAGGATTTTTGTTATCCCTTTGATACTTAGAAAAGGAACTGGCAGTTAACGGCTGAGATGTGCTATGTATATTTATATGTCCATCCGCCTGAGCACGAGGCATGTGCATGGACTGCCTCACTGTCAGAGGATGTTAAACTACACTGTGCTAGCCTGTCAGCTCTCAAGGGCCTGAGATGGGGTACAAATTTATAGTGCAGCCTTCCTTTAGAGAATTGCATTTACAGGTAAGTAATTTTCCCTTTAAAAGTGCTAATGAGCCAAAGTCTGCATTTTTATATATACTATTACATTTAAATAAAAATATTATTTGGTCTTGGTTGAAGCATTAAAATAGGGTCAGAACAGCCATTCAAAAAACAGTTAGTGTATAGTTTCACAGGCCATTGCAAAGAACAGAGAAAGTAGAAAATGACCCTGTTTACATGTATTGAAATATTTATTCTTACATTGCAGCCTTTTAAATGAAACTACAAATCTAAGATTGGTGTTTTTATTTTAACTGTTCAGAACTCAAATCATATTAATAATGTGTTAGTAAACATGTCTGATTTCAGCAGATCTTGCTTATGCTGTGTGTGTGGATAAGTATACATACAGACACACACAGGTTCACGATCAACAAATATGAGAATTTTTAACTTATTTTAGTATTTAAGTGCGCTAATGTGTGGGACAAGCCTCTCTTTTTACCTATTTTTTTAATGAAATAAAAAAATGGCAAAAAGCCAATATGTTAAACTAATAGAAAAAAGTATACCTCTACCCTGATATAACGCTGTCCTCGGGAGCCAAAAAATCTTAGTGTGTTATAGGTGAAACCGCATTATATCGAACTTGCTTTGATCCACCGGAGTGCGCAGCCCTGCCCCCCCCCCAGAGCGCTGCTTTACCGCGTTCTATCCGAATTCATGTTATATTGGGTCACATTATATTGGGGTAGAGGTGTATCTAGTGACTTCTGCTGCTGAGTCAAAACAGGTTTAAAACAATCTGAGGTGCAGGCCTCTTTGTTACACTGCTGTAAATCAACACTAAGCATTAATGTAAGTTATATTTTAGTGCCTTGTAGACAGTAGACATTTTGGGGTGTACTCTTTAAACTGCTGTATTGATGTTGATACTTTACTGGTTTTATTTAGCACTTGGTCACATGAGTCTCATGTTTAAATACACAGCTATCACAGTAAATATATAGAAAATGGTATACCTTAGCCTTATTACTATTATATGTTTTGGTGTTTGAATCTTAATATTGCATATTTTTTCCAAATGCCTGTTACTTTATATTGAAAATATCTTACTACAAGGATACATTTCTCATTGCTTAAGTAAGATATGAAACATTTGTAAAGAAACATCCCAGGGATGGGGAAAACTCTAAGAAAACAAATTTGTGATGCGGAGAAAACAAATGTTCTGAGGACAGTACCACTAGTTAATACTCATAGACTCATAGACTCATAGACTTTAAGGTCAGAAGGGACCATTATGATCATCTGGTCTGACCCCCTGCATGCTGCAGGCCATAAAACCGTCCCTACCCCTTCCCTGGACTCTGCTGTTGAAGTCCCCAATCCTGTTTTTAGTGACTGCAATCGGCAGAGACCCTCCTGCTAGAGATCCCTGCCCCATGCTGCGGAGGAAGGCGAAAAACCTCCAGAGGCTCAGCCAATCTGCCCTGGAGGAAAATTCCTTCCCGACCCCAAATGTGGCGATCAGTAAGACCCCGAGCATATAGGCAAGAGTCTCCAGCCCGACCCCATTAGCCATTATACTATTTACCCACCATTGCTTGGCTTTCCTTGACTACTATGTTTTACCATTAAACCATTCCCTCCATAAACTTATCTAACTTTATCTTAAAACCAGACAGGTCCGTCGCCCCCACCGTTTCCCTCGGTAGGCCGTTCCAATATTTCACCCCTCTGACGGTCAGAAACCTTCGTCTAATTTCAAGGCTAGATTACCCCATTCTGAGAGTACACTAAAGGGAGTGGTTAAGTAGGTGGTAGTTATCGAACTGTGTTGAATACTTAGCTTCAACTGAATTGTTAACACCATGCCTTCATTTGCAGGAACTGAATCATAGGTTGTCTGCTTATCTTTACATTCTACATCTGCCATATTTTTTTGCTTGCAGTCCTCGCTGTCTTGTTATTACTTTGTCAGTACTTCTGGCCCAAGGAACTGTTGCCTTCTCAAGGGTATAGTATAGTCAGTGTTGCTGATTAAATCACAGGACCTAGAGTTTTCAAATCAGTGCAACTATCCTTCTTTTGAAAACCCTGCTCAGAAAATATTGTGATCTTCCCTTGAAAAAGGGGGTACTAAAGATTATTTCCCAAACAAGGCGTACCATTTATTTGATTAATGCTTGACATGTTCAGTTAGTCTGTTAATGATTAAATTTGTAAAAAGGAGGACCTAGGAGAACTGCATATACCATATACTCTACAGTCCTATGTGAAAATACAGTTAAATGTCAAAACATGGTCTTACACATTTCAATTTTTAGCTCACTTCTTTATATAGTTGATTCCAAAGATTTGCAGAATGTACCCCAAAGCTTCTCCTAAATTATTTATTTCTTTTGGGTCACCTTATTTGACTGTAATTGATATGTTCAATGTACACCATATCCCAAAATTATTGACCGTTTTGTTTGAAAAACTATCACAGATAACTAAGTTTTTATACAGTCATGTAACAGTGATCAGTGTGATATAGTTAGTATCAGAGCTACACAGTTATAATGTCAAAAATTGTTGAAATTGCTGCTTATACGGATTGGTTATACTGTGTACCTAGTACTGGGAAGTGTTTTACTATTTTTAATCTCAAACCATATCTTAAGTATTGGTCGTTTCTGGAAAGAGCCCTAGTTCACAAGGTGTTGACACTGGAGGTTGAGGGCAGGAGGGTATCTTTACCAGTTTTGGCTTGAAGACCCACAACTGAATTTGGTGCATACACAAATGTGCCCATAATTTCCCCCCTCAAACATTTACCTTTTCTTTGCTACGAAAAAAGCTGTGCACTGGAGGAACCTTTTGAGTATTGGTATATTGGTATGCATATGAGCATTGTCAGCATCCCTCTGCTATGTGTCCTGGGTAGAAGCAAGAAGGATTTCAAAGTAGAGCAGGGTTACCCAGGCCAGTTGTGCAGTCCCCCTGTTTTTGGTTGATATTTTGATACCTTTCTTAGATATTTAGATTTGTTATTTCCATCTTTGCTACTGTCTTTTTCTGTGACCTAGGACAAATAACTATGGCCAGAATTATCCAACTTGGATGCCAAAAAATTTGGTACAGACGCTCCCTGGGTTATGCAAATCCAACTTACGGAAAAAGTTCCGTAAGCTTTTTTTGGCGTAACTGTCGGAGATAGGTTCCAGACTTATGCAAAATTCAACTTATGCAAGGCATTCCGGAACGGAACGCTTGCGTAAGTCGGGGAGCTTCTGTATTTACAGATTTTCAGTTACCTAAACATCTTCAGCTCCCACCTGATGCAGTTCTATTAAAGAGCAATGACTTCAGTGGGAGTTGTGCATGCTCAGTAACTCTGAAATGAAGGGTATATTCATAAATAGTTATAGAAAGTTAACATATTAATCTATGTTGTAAGCATATTACAGACGTGTAGTACAAACACTGAGCACAACAGAAGATGTTATAATTGATTAGAAGAAACCTGTTGGGCGTCTTAACAGTTTAAAATAATTGATTAGCCATTTATTAAAATATTTAATAATTATTAACCTTTTAGAACCTAACTTTTCCCCTTAATACAGGCTGACCAAATGATTTTTACTTGTTAACTATATGTGGCTATTGGAGAATTCCGACTTTAGAATGTTCATCATTCAAGTTCAGAATATTAGAAACATTATTTTTATTTTGTGACATTTAAACAAATTAACAGCAATTTATAATGTTTTTGTAGCAAAGTAGGTAACTGAGAAGCAAACCTAGCACTAAAATACATTTCAGAGTAGCAGCCGTGTTAGTCTGTATCCGCAAAAAGAACAGGAGTACTTGTGGCACCTTAGAGACTAACAAATTTATTAGAGCATAAGCTTTCGTGGACTACAGCCCACTATGCATCCGAAGAAGTGGGCTGTAGTCCACGAAAGCTTATGCTCTAATAAATTTGTTAGTCTCTAAGGTGCCACAAGTACTCCTGTTCTTCTTTTTGTAAAATACATTTGTTTTCATGCTACAAGGTTTGTTGTAGATAGGAATTGTTCCAGTAATCTGCCCAGCACTCCTGCAGGGGGTGCTATGTGTTTTGCTTTTGTAAATTTCCTGGATGAAAGCCTGCCTTTCATTTGTTGCCTTGCTGGTCCAAATCATTGCATTCTGCAAAATACAAAGTGAACCTTCCCAATGTCTTTTTATCAAGTTGAATTGTGCAGCGTACATCGTGCTTGGAGCAAAATGTATGGACTGGCAGGGAAAGGCATATGGAGAAAGAAGCAATCTGCAGTACCTTCTGTGAAGTGTCCTTAAAGAGACACCATCAACTTAAAGAATCACCTTATTCTGAATTTTTTTAGTTACTACAGTAGAACCTCAGAGTTAAACACCAGAGTTACGAACTGACCAATCAACCACACACCTCATTTGGAACAGGAAGTATGCAATCAGGCAGCAGTAGAGACAGGAGGGGGGGAAAAACGGCAAATACAGTACTGTATTAAGTGTAAGCTACTAAAAAAATAAAGGGAAAGCAGCATTTTTCTTCTGCATAGTAAAGTTTCAAAGCTGTATTAAGCCAATGTTCAGTAGTAAACTTTTGAAAGAACAACCATAACATTTTGTTCCGGGTTACAAACATTTCCGAGTTACGAACAACCTCCATTCCCTACGTGTTCATAACTCTCAGGTTCTACTGTATTGATACGAGTAACACCAATGATTACAATACATGAAAGAGAAACATTTTCCACTACTTTTCAATTTACTCTGTGCACTTCACAGCACTTTCTTTGTAGTCAGTTTCACTGTTTGTCCTTTATAAATGACTTCCTCCTGTTTGCCTTTGTTTTCCACACAGCATATATGGTGTGGTACCTGAAACTACTTATAATTTTTTTGTTTTGTTTTTGTTTGAATAGATTTCAATGTAATGTCCCTTAAAAAAATCTGCATCTATCATAGCGGGGTTTTTATCTATTTGGGGTTTCTGGGTGCTACTGTAATACAAATACTAAATAAGTAGGCTAATCATCACCCTAATCACTCTACTTGCATGTTGCATCTCTTCTTCTATCTCTCTTCTTATGTCCTGTCTTTCATTTTTAAGCTATTTTGGACCAGAGCAACAGTGTGGTTGGAAAGCACTTACCACATTGTGTGGCTGTTACCACAATATAAATAGTAAATATTTATCTAGTAGATAACATAGCCCAGCCAACTTGTGACACATTCTTCAACACAATAGCATTACCATCTCTTGGTATCTTTTGACTCATTATATCCTAAACATAAGTCTTCAGTATGAAAAGCTATTTGTGCTGGTATGAAAGCTATTTTATAAATCTGTAAACAAAAGTAAAATAGGATATGTTTTCTTTAGCCATGTTTTTCACTTACATTGTCAATTTAGGATGAAGATAGATGAATTACAAGCCAGACATTTGAGGCAGATCCATCAATCCCGTGTAAAACTACTCTCCTGTTGAGGAAAATTACTTTTACTAACTTCAGCTGAAGTCAGCTTATTGTTATAGCCTTACCAAATTCACGGTCCGTTTTGTTCAATTTCAGTCATAGAATTTTAAGAATCATAAATTTCATGATTCAGCTATTTAAATCTGAAATTTCACAGTCTTGTAATTGTACGAGTCCTGACCCAAAAAGGAGTTGGGAGGGGGGTCACAAGGTTATTGTAGGGAGGTTTGTGGTACTGCTACCCTTACTTCTGCGCTGCTGGTGGTGGTAGCGCTGCCTTCAGAGTTGGGCAGCTGGTGGCTGCTGGCCAGGAGCCCAGCTCTGAAGGCAGAGCTGGTGCCAGCAGCAGCGCAGAAGGAAGGATGGCATGGTATGGTATTGCCATCTTACTTCTGTGCTCCTCCCTGCAGAGCTGGGCCCTCAGTGAGCAGCTGCCACTCTCCGGCCACCCAGCTCTGAAGGCCACCCAGCTCTGCTGGTGGGAAGCTGCCTTCAGAGCTGGGCGGCTGGCCAACAGCTGCCGCTCTCCGGCTGCCCAGCTTTGAAGTGCAGAAGTAAGGGTGGCAATACCGTGACACCCCCCCCCCCAAATAACCGTGCGACCCCCCCCCCCCCCCCTGCAACTCCCTTTTGGGTCAAGATCTGCAATTTGAGAAATGCTGGTCTCCCCCATGATATCTGTATAGTATAGGGTAAAAGCACACAAAAGACCAGATTTCACCGGGGGAGACCAGATTTCAAAGTCCATGATGCATTTTTCATAGCCATGAATTTGGTAGGGCCCTATTTATTGTGGATTATAATTGAGTAGATGTGTTCCTAATTCCCCACAAATTTATTTCATCTGGATTCATTTTCCTCTAAAATCACCACAGTGCTAGGCCGTAAGAGTCAAATCAACAGATGTAAGTTAAGGGAGAAGTATATCAACTGCTCTTCACTTCTTAATAAAATGGATTTCAATTTTTTTAAGGCAAACAAGATAGCTTAAGAAGTGGGGTTTCAGTAGTGCTTTGAGAATAGTTAATGTAAATAAATGGTTAATTTAGTGGTGACTGAATCTATTTTAATATGGAGTCCAAGTGGGCATAATACCTCCAGTCCAGTGGCTTTCTCAGGTTTATATTGTCTTTTGGTTACTTAACAGGTAAAATATCTTCATGAGTGTTGCTTTATAATATACAACTGTTCGGGCTGTATTGCTGATACTAATTTGAATTAATGTACAGCAGCTGACCAGCTTTCATAGTTATCTTTGCTGACTACAAGGTTGTGCTGTATCATTTGTACAGATGAAAACAGTGCCTTCCCTGAAGAGCTCATAGACTAACATGACGCCTTTGTCAACTTTCTTCAAATATTCAAAGCTCAAAATAAAAATATTGAACTACCAAGTTAAGTTTTATATTCAAAACAGTCGTATTAAACTGAAAACGTGCTGCAGCTGAAGAGTAAATCGCAACATGCACTTGCTTGCCTTACTCAATTAGCTTTTTTGGTCAAGGGTCAAATATTTTAAAAATGTACTTCACGACTAAAACCCAATTTCTTCTTTTTAAAACGTTTTTAGTGTCTGTTGTCATATCCTCAGTCAAGGAAGATAGGCCACTGGGTCAACATTTACTGACCTTTCTATTCTCTGGCTTGGGGCATGAATCTTTCTGTTTATGTACGTCTTGGCTAGTAGCTGTGACACAAGCTGTAGGATAAGCCAAACACCTTTTGAAAAAAACCCTAACATTTAAAAAGCTTCCTTTCCCTACTGCTAATTTTTAGAGTAGTTAAGTTCTGATTGCATATTTGTTGCACTTCCTATAAATAAAGTTATGTATGCATTTTCCCACTAAACTGTCTATTTCAGCGACTTAAAACTTTCTCAGAATGTTACCCATGGGATATTTGCTTGGGATTTTTTTAAACTAGAGCAAAAGTTGTGCAGCCATTATCCAGTTTGCAGAGTGTGGAAAAAATTACACTGTTTTTTAATCAAAAAATTGTTTAGCAGATTTAGAACAACTCTAGCACCTCAACAGGAAGCTGTAGAAATTTGAAATTTCATAATGATAATAGTCTACAGGCACTAAACCTCTTCATATACCAATGTTTATATCCGCTCTTTTTACAAATTTATTCATGCTCTGATCCTGCAGTTGGAGTGCAGGTGGACTCCTGTGCTTGTACAGAGTCCCATTAAAGTCAGTTGCAGGAGTGGGGCTTTTATATACCCCTTTTAAGTGTCCACAGCTTTGAAAAGTGGGGGGAATTACGCACTGAGTCTAGCCATAGCAAAAGTGACTTTGCCTGCTTATGCCTAGGCATTGCAACATGCAGGATATGCAAAGTTACCTACAGTTCTGAGATCTCTTCATAACAATTTGATTGAGCCACTATGAATGAATTGAGAAGGGAATGTTATACTGAACTGAATGTTCTTAAGAACACTGAAAACTAAACTTTTTAGAAAACCTTTTGTTAAGGAGGAAGGATGGTCTTGTGGCTAAAACAGTGGACTATGACTTAGGAGATATGGGTTCAGGTCTCAGTTCTGCTCTAGACTTCAGTTGTTACCTTCTTATATTTCTTTCCTTCAGAGGGAAAGAGGTACTCAGAGGGGCTGTATAAGTAGCTGGTCTCCAGAATCTTGACCAAATATTCAAACTTGTGTGCACCTGTGCCTAACTATGGATTTTGGAGCCTACTTAGAACATTTTGTTTCTAATGTGTGGAATGCTTGTGTAATGGTCTTGTTTAAGATTGATTTATAATTCTGCTCTCTAGACCAGATTAATATATAAATTTGCACAGTTTTCAAAACATTAGCTGAACAAGAATGAAAAACACACTTGAAAAATGAGTTGATTTAGGTAAATTGAATAACGGAAGAAATATAAAATACATTTTTTTTCAAAGGCATAGAAAGAGCGCAAACCTTTGGCTTTGTTCCACTTTTTGCCTTTAATATTGCTATTATAGCTATTATTAATAGCCATCAGGTAACCCATAACAACATTGTTATGTATACAAAGTTCAGGCACATATGAGATTAAATATTTGAGATGGAAATTCTGAATTTTAAATAGAACACAAGGCTGAAGTAAGTGGCAAATGGCCTATGGGGTATAAACAAACCTAAGTTACATTTGTTTGCCAAATAGTGACCATAGGCAAAATACATGCATCGACTTGTCATTATCAAACATGAGCATAGAATAGCTGGAACAAAGCAGAAAGATTTCCGAAGGAACAATTCAGTACATTTCTCACTAGGAGATTTTTTTAACATGATTTTAGAACTCTCTACAAAAGTATAAACAAATGTGATGGGCATACCAAAGAACCTCCAATGCCTTCATGTGGAAGACACTTGCAATATTGAATCCCTAGTTGAAATGCCAAATTAAAATTTCACTTTCATTTTGTCACCAGTTTTTCTAGCTTGTATGGGTTGATCATCTGTTGTGCTAAAATATTTTTCTTTCATCATGGTCATGGCCCTTCTGTTTTTTGACTTGTAGAACACAACTGAATCTACAGGAGCAGCTGAGACCTTGGCTGATGTACCTGAACATGTGCTTAAAGGACTTCCTGAGGAAGTGAGGCTTTTCCCATCTGCTGTTGACAAGACACGGCTTGGTAAGTGCTGTAACTGTGAAAAGATAATGGAGAAATTAGACAAAAATATCACATTCTGGCAGCTATGGAAAGTGAAGCATTAAAGTAACAAAGAAATGGCGCAGTCAGCGTGAGTTTCCCCATTCCTCAAAGAAAAAACAAACGGGAAGGAAACTAAAATGGGGTGGGAAGTTAAAATAAAACAGAGTGTGAATTATGAAAATGCTTGTTAAAGGACAAAGATTGCAATTGTGTAGCAATGAGATTTTGTGTTTATAGTGGAAAAAGCCTTTTTTATGCTTTCTTGTTCTCCTGCATCATGCATTTTTAGATCAGAAGTGACGTTTAATAGGTATCGAGTGTTCCACCAGTTAAACTTGCACTGGTAAATTCTTCATAATCTAGAGTTATGATTTTCCTCTCTGTGTTGCTTGTGAGTCCTTCTCCACAGTCACCCTATTGGACACCTTCTACTTGTACCACTGGTTTGTACATAGTAACTCAGATAAGTTTTTTTTCACTTTTATTGTGACAACTTGATTCCCAGTTGGAGAGTAAAGGCAAACTTCTGTTGAGCTTATGATGAATGATCCACAGTGGATTGGCTAGCAAGGTCTCTGTGAGAATGACCCGTTACTGTACTTCTTCCACAGACCATGCTTGTCTGCACTGAAAGGCAAATAAAATGCATGTTCATTCTTCCATTATTGTACGTAAAACAGGTGAAAATGCGTTTTTCCTAGAACTGTCTTCAGATAACTTTATAAGTTGTTCTTTAACAAGTTAAACAACCCTGGCATATGGATCTTTACTAACTATATTAAAAAAAAGACACCAAGATAATATAGTAAGGCAGCAGTTCTCAACCAGGGGTCCAGGGCCCCCTAGGGGGCCTTGAGCAGGTTTCAGGGGGGCCTCCAAGCAGGGCCAGTATTAGACTCGCTGGGGCCCAGGACAGAAAGTTGAAGCCCCAGTCCCTGAGCCCCGCCATCCAGGGCTGAAGCTGAAGCCTGAGCAATGTAGCTTCGTGGGGGCCCCTGTGGCACAGGGTTCCAGGTAATTGCCCTGCTTGTTACCCCCTAAATCCGGAACTGGCTTTTATATGCAGAAAACTAATTATTGTGGCACAGGTGGGCCATGGAGGTTTTATAGCATGTTTGGATTTGGGGGGCGGAAGGGGGCTTAGAAAGAAAAAAGTTGAGAACTTCTGTAGTAAGGTATTGTGAATATGATCAGATAAACAGGAGGGATTGGAGTGGTCACCTTTACCTTACTGTATAAAGACTGGGATAATGGATACAAGATAAGATGGGGAAATGCCCGAGTTCAGTGTATGGTACTAAGTAGAGAGTTCTCTTCCTTTCCCTTTTGTTAGTTGTACATTAAAATCCTGGGATAAATTACTGTAGTGAAATTCCAAAGTTCACTCCACTGAGGTCAGTGTAGTTGCTTTAGATTGTCATTGGTATCATTGTATGCAGAATTTTACTTTATATCTACAACACAAATAGCATTTGGTTTTTATTCTGAACTGGTCTGAGACCATGGAGGTTGTTGCTTGTGTGTGCGGGCTGTCTGTATACCATCAGCTGAATAGTGTGCTTAACTGAAACAGTGCAGAAAATGGTTTGACAAGAGGTTTGTGTAGCTTTATAGAAACTTGCCATAAAATCTTGCATACAGCAGTATGGGGATTCAATGCTTTTACCTGGTGACGTGATACGAAGGATTCAGAACAAATTTTTTTAGATAAATACCATTTTTCATCCTTCTGAAATAGATTCTGCAATTCTGCTTACGTTACAAATTCGATTGCTTTAATGAGATAGAGATAATAGCATGCTGGGTGTGTGTGTGTCAGAATATCGCCTCTTTTGCTTCATTTCCTTCAAAAGACCACCTCTTTTCCTCTTCACCATCCCAACAGTTGATCAGTTAGGACATTCCAGCTAGTAGTCTCCAGGTTTGAACTCTGATCAGTAGAGACACTGTTCTCATTTGTGAGTAAGGAAACTGGTCTGGAATTCGCTTGCCATTCCTTTGGTTCAGCAAATCTGGAGTTTATTAATCTGTTAGGTCTATGAATTTACTCAAGTCTTTCATGGGTAAGTTTCTTTTCTGGGCTCAGAGTTGGCTTCAGAAGTTGACTTTGAGTAAATTTTTATTTCTTGTCTGTTCTCTTGATATTGTAAATGCTCCCTGAAGTTAGTTGGCATGTATTTGATAAACTTATGAAATTTGAAATGTTTAAGAAAGCTATTTGTCAGAAATAAAGTAGACTAATTACAGTTACTGATTTAACTCTCCAGGTGTCTGGGCAACAAAGTCAATTTTAAAGGGCAAAAAATTCGGACCGTTTGTTGGTGACAAGAAAAAAAGATCCCAAGTTAAGAACAATGTATACATGTGGGAGGTAAGAAACAGCTGGTAAAGGAAGTAGCCAGGTATAGTTAAATGATTATTTTCTATTTGACGTTTAATTTTTTTCAGACATTATAGATATTGATCATTGTGTATGATTATTTAAATCAGAACTATTTCCTTTTCAGAAAATATGCTTTGTTGAAACTACAGATTAGACTACAATTGTTTTGAATTACACAGCTAAAACCCTGCCATTGTCATTGATAAAATATTAAGCAGATGTTTTGTAAAGCAACATGAAGTATGTTAAGCACTGCTACTGGGCCCCAACTTCTTGCAAAATGGTCTGTTGCTGATCAGGCTTGGCTTCAGATGGCTGGATCCTGCAAGGTACTGCACTGCTTGATGAGAGTTGAGTACCCTCAACTCCCACTGAAGTCAGTGGAAGTGAAAGGTGCTTGGCATCTCTCAGGAGGGGTTTGGCACCTCACGTGATTTCTCTCTTACAGCATACAACATGTATGGTAAGGCTACATCTTTACTTGCAATTTTCAGGAAATCTCAACTACTGAAGTACCACCTGTGCAGCTCCACTGGCTTGGCAGCAGTGGGGAGCGCTTGTCTAGCGTTCACCATCACCTTTTCTAGCTCTGCTCAGAACAGATCTAGATCAACTAAACCAGTGCTCCCACCATTGCTATGGTTGTTGGAGCCACAGTGGTGGGAGATTTCCCAGAAATTGCCAATGTAGACAAGATCTTGTGACGGCAAATAAAACCATTTTGACATTTGTCAAAGCAGTATGATCAGACTTGTCTTGAAATCATATACATGCGTGAAATGGAGGAAGCATTTGTCACTGTAAATAAAATAGCATAACTACAAGATCCTATTATAATTTTGGACAAATTAGTATTATTTTTAAAATGTACATTTGACATTTAACACTTTTCTCCAATTAGATGCGGTATACGCAGCTAAAATGATACTGCAGTGTTATGTTGTTGTTTTTTTTGCTGCTCCATTTATTCTAATATTTGTAAATGTGAAATCTGTTTTAGAATGGCAGAACGGCTTTTTTTGTCAAAAATAAACAGTGAAATCAAACAGTCTCACAGCCTATAGGAAGAATATCACAAAATACTCCAGTCTTGTAAAAATCAGAATACCTTGATTCAATATGTTTAAACTGTGTATTTGTTTCTTTGATAATAAATTATACTGGTGCACAAATGCAGTGTTATTGAAGAATACCTACGGATAAAAACTCCGCAGAATGCTTTACAGACCATTAGTCTGAGTAGCAATTTACACTGTAAGAATGGACATACTGGGTCAGATCAATGGTCCATCTTGCCCGGTATCCTGTCTTCTAACAGTGGCTAATGCCAGATATTTCAGAGGGAATGAACAGAACAGGGCAATTGAGTGATCCATCCCCTATTGTACAATGCTACCTTGGCAGAGGTTAAGGGACATCAAGAGTATGGGGTTGTGTCCCTAACCATCTTGGCTTACCGCCTGTCCTCCATGAACTTATCTAAGGATTTCATTTTCGAATCCTGTTAGTTTGGGCCTTCACAACATCCCCCGGTAATGAGAAATAATGTTTATAATTGTACAAAAAGGAATTAATTTGAACACTATCCTTTATGTAACTTCAAACACAAATCTCAGATGTGTGTGGCTGTCTTCATGTAATGTATCACATAGTACTTTCAGAAGAACTCAGGTATTTGTACAACAGGATATAGAGAAATTTAGAGAATTCCAAATAATTTTAAATCATCTTTCATTTGAAGATACTTTCGCAGTGTATAGAATATTTAGAGAGCACATTTCAGTGCCTGTTTGTTTCACTATTTTGGGTAAATCTGACTACAAGCTATTTTCACTTCAAATCCCTCTGTCTTCATGAAGGCGATGATTTAGGGACTTGTAATAGATCTATTAAGAGATAGTAGGAAGTAATAAGATCATTGACAGGTGTGGATGGGTCCATGGGAGGCATTAAAAGTATACAATGTTGGAGAAAAGCTACCTTGAAATTTTAGACTAGTGGGCAAACTTGAAAGTAGGAACAGCAATTTTTAAGTACAATATGCAGCTGTAATCTCTCAATAGTAATGCTGAGAATTTATTAAACAATGAACAATAGAAATCCATGCTAAAAGTAAACCTAGGCTCTGAAAAGAGATTTTTCAGTTCAGTTGTGTTTTTAAATTAGAAGGCTAATTTGGTGACTGTACAAAGCATTAAAATACAATATGGAAATCTGTAATCTTCCCCAGAGTCTCAAGGTAAGAGGTAAATCTATAACATGAATACCTTCTGTAGGAAACTTAGTGGTGGGAAATTACCAGATAGGCACTGTAGCTCCATTAAAAGCCATTCTATTTGCTGTAACATTCTTACATGTTAAAATTATTTTAGGAGACACTTTGGTTTGTTCATTTTTCAAGTAGTTCATAACTATTCATGTCTAAGTTTCATTTTGGCAAGAAGACAGAGTTAAGACTGCTGTAGAGGGAACGAGTAAGGGACTGTTCATTATACTGCCCTAAAGAGTTTATAAACTGTTTAGACTGTGCAACGAGTGGGTGTTACAAACAAACTGAGAGTGGGGGGAAGGCTGGATAACAGTGATAGTAGCACATTATTTAATAGACTTGCTATGTGCACATTTTACAGATTTCAAGAAACAGATTTTAATTATATCAATAATCCCTGTTGGCCACCTGCCTAATAAAATAAAACAAACTATGAAGCACTGCATGTACACACGCACGCACACACACATCAAGCTAGTTGTTGAATCTTGGCACAGAAATGGACCTAGAATGGTAATTTCCCATAACAGCCAGTAGAATCAAAATAATTCAAGTAGAATGCCTGATAAGCCATCAAGTGCCTCTAGACATTACAAGAGGATACTACAATCCAATGTATCTTAGACTTAGATCTAGTACAAGTACAGTTAATAAGATGAAATCAGTCAGGTAAATTATTTACCTCAGCCGCACGTTTTTTCTCTCTATCGCATAATGAAAGTTCATACCGCAAAAACCTCTTACACCAAGTAAATTACCAATTCTATTTGACAGTTACATCTTGTATTAATTTGACATTTCTGAACCACTTGTTATAAAGTGATCTACTTTGCAATGCAGGTTATAAAAGGGTCCAGGGTCAGACTTTAAAACAGTTACAGCTTGCTTTTTAGTACTGGTTTAGCAGTTGAAAAATGTAGATTGAAAAGAGATTTGTAGTCTGCAGCAGTTGGCCCCCATACTTGTATTTACCAACTCTCTCACATCTATAAACCATTCTAGTATCTTAACTGGAACAAGGTAAATTGTGAAAGAGGGTGCTGCTCAGCAGTGGATCTTTAAGAAAGGTCCAAAAGGCTGCAAAAACAAAAGAAAACAAAACAAAATAGCAAAGCTAACAAAAAGAACACTCAGGCTTTTCAAACTGAAGTCACCTGGAGAAAGGGGGAGACCCTTGAAGTCAGTATCTCCATCTAGTTAATAATTAGCAGAACTTTAGGCAAAGTGGGCATTTCTGAATCCGCTCTGTATGGTATAATTCTGTGTCTGTATGCTCAGAGCCTGGCTGAAGAAAGATTGTAGATGTTTTCCTTTCTTGGAGGAGAAGGAAAAAGTGGCATTACTAGAAATCCCATGGAAGAATGGCTATCTGCTGATGAGCCCAGAATTTGAGGCACGTTGTGCCGAGCCATCTAGATCCTGCCCAGCAGGAATTCTGTTTAGTCACAGCATCCTAGAGAGGTGCAAATGCTGTTTCCTTGCCCACTGTGGACAAGACTTAAAAGAACGTCAGTACAGTGAAGACTGGTTGAAATAATAAGTAATCTAGTTATGTTTGGCCCTGCATTCCATATCTCTAGGTCTTCCATACTGGGATTGCACTCCCTGACAATGTTACATTGCGCTGCTCTTCCATTTTAACTACACTGACTGTTTTTATAATCCTGATCTGTGGAAGAGTTTACTTTCACAGATGTAAGGATTTGGTGCACTTGCAAGCACACTCCTAGAAATCAGCTGATGAAATCTGAACACTTAACAAGGACAATGTTCATTCTTTTTCTATCTGTGGTATAATGAGAAGACTAACAAATGTGCAGACATTTTTGGCAGATTCTGCTGGGATTTTACCCTCAGTCATCAAAACCTTATAGTTTGTAACAAACCAGCATGGTGTGGGCACCACAGAACTAATACTCTTTAGTAAATGGTCCCTGTTTTAAGGAACTTTGGAGGGAGGTATACTTTCAAATGAACATATGTAAAATATTGGGGAGGAACAAAAATGTATACTTCGTGTTTCTAAACTAAACATCAGAAATGATTCAAATGATGCAACACCATGCAGCAAAATGGAAAACTCGGGGTGAAAGCTGGCTTTGGGTTTGTCATTCAGACTTTGCAAAGATGCTAATTGAAGCTTCAGAATAAGCCACATGTCTTTTCACTGTGTAGTATCCCCCTAGCCAAAGTATTTTTGAAGCTGAAGAAAAGATGCCATATTGAAAATTTTAGAAAGAGGATTGGCTCATGACTTACAATTTTTCACCCAATCTATGCTAAAAGATCCAGTTATTGTTTTTACCCCATCCATATCTTCCCCCACCTCCTCCCATTGTCTGTCTGTTTTGCTGACCTTTTATGTCTTTTACAATTACACACTGTATATTCTTTGGAGCCAAGTCCATCGCTTATTTATATACTTGAGCAGTGCTTAGCCTAATGGTGCCCTGACGTGGCTGCTGCTGCAGTCTACATAACTACTAGATAACCCATCATCATTCTTGCTAAATATATGGACAAACAAGTAGTTCTTACAATTCAGTTTACACTAAAACAACACCATTTTAAAAAAGCAGGTTTCAGTTAGCAGGTCTATGCTGTAGCTAGGGCCCAGGTCATTTGTTTTATTTAAATGAAGACTAGACATTCCCTGGCTTTAACAAAAGGAAAACGTTTAACAAAGTTATGCCCCATTTCCAGGGGTGGCACAACTCTAGCCTCTGAAAAAGGGTTATTTTAAAATGCTCTTTGAATAGCACAGTGCCACAGGCCTTGTATAGCATAGGTGCAGGCATTTTTGCCATTGACATCTGACCCTATGCCTGGTAGACAATAGCACTTGCACTGTTGCTAGTACACCTCTACCCCGATATAACGCGACCCGATTTAATACGAATTCGGATATAACGTGGTAAAGCAGTGCTCCGGGGGGGGGGGGGGGGGGGCTGTGCACTCCAGTGGATCAAAGCAAGTTCACTATAACAAGGTTTTACCTATAAGGTGGTAAGATTTTTTGGCTCCCGAGGACAGCATTATATCAAGGTAGAGGTGTATTGGGAGAACTGTGCTGTGCTAAATAGTGCAAAAAGCCAGGGCCTAAGAGAGCTTGGGGGTGGAGAAAAGACGCGTTACAATTCCTAGATAGAATTAAGAGAAGTAGAAGCAAATACTAAGTTTAAACAAACTTCCAGAATCTATCTGTACGTTTCCTTTCTTCTTTTTCTATTTTGTAGCGTGTGTGTAAATCTTTCCCCCAAAATTTCTGTGTGAGTAGCCTAGTACTTGTACTCTACAATCCACTATGTGTATCGAGGTAGGAAAAACAAATTTAAATAAAGAAAAAAGATGTCTCCAGCTTCAAAAAATGATTATTGCTGTAGTTTGGAAAGAATGTATGACAACCCATGATACCCTTATAGACCTAGAGTAGTAAATGTGGTTGGCATAAAGCATATCTTAAAAGCAAAGAGGATTTATATGTTAGCTGAAGACAGATCACTTGTCAGTGAACTGATTTTATTACAAGCTATCTTTGATACGTTAAAGATAATTAAAGGGAGTTACAACCCACTTGAAAACAATTTATACAGGATCTTGGAATATCAAACACTTCAAACCTGTAGCTGGATAGATTTTATAAAAACTCAGAAGATTGCCTTCACACGGTAAAATGGTACTTTATCCACTAAAACAAGATAAAAAGTAAATTATTTTAACTTCCAACTTTTCTGATGTGTTTACTTTTTTCAATCCATCAAATGCGGAGAATAAAAGGTAATGCATAATGATCTAACATTTAATAGGCTTTTTTAATAAATAATTTAAAGAATTATTCCTTGACTTGCCAAATTGATAGATAGTTAAATCATTTTGTTCATTAACTTTAAATTTCGTGAAACAATGTACCTTTAATTACTAATGTAGGTTTAATTTAAAACATTATGAACAGTACAATTTTTATTAAATTTATGTTAATTGCGAGTATTAGGATTTGACTACATATGAAAGTAAAACAGAAGAAGGTGGAGAGTGAATTTAAAGTAAATTTGTTTTCTGACGAATGCCATATTCGTTTTAAGAACACTTTCACAGCAGATTTGACAAAATGCAAAGAAGGCACCAATGTGAGATTTCTAAAAATTGCTACAGCACTCAACCCATGGTTTAAGAATCTGAAGTGGGACTCAACCCAAGGTTTAAGAATCAGAAGTGCTGTGCAAAAACCGAGAGGGACGAGGTGTGAAGCATGCTTTCAGAAATCTTAAAAGAGCAACACTCTGATACGGAAACTACTGAACCACCAAAAAAGAAAATCAACCTTCTGCCTGTGGCATCTGACTCAGATGATGAAAATGAACATGCATCGGTCCGCTCTGCTTTGGATTGTTATCAAGCAGCACCTGTCATCAGCATGAACGCATGTCCCCTGGAATGGTGGTTGAAGCATGAAGAGACATATGACTCTTTAGCACATCTGGCACGTAAATATCTTGTGACACTGACTACAACAGTGCCATGTGAACACCTGTTCTCACTTTCAGATGACATTGTAAACAAGAAGCAGGCAACATTAGCGCCTACAAATTGTAACCAAACTTGTGTATCTGAGCGATTGGCCGAACAAGAAGTAGGACTGAGTGGCCTTTAGGCTCTAAAGATTTACGTATTTATTTTTGAATTCGGTTTTTTTATATAGTTCTACATTTGTAAGTTCAACTTTCATAATCAAGAGATTGCATGACAGTCCCTGTAATGGGGGAATTGAAAAATACTATTTATTTTGTATTTTACAGTGCAAATATTCGTAATAAAAATAAATATAAAGTGAGCATTGTCTACTTTGTATTGTGTTGTAATTGAACTCAATATATTTGCAAATGCAGAAAACATCCAAAATATTTTTTAAAATGGCATTCCGTTTAATGAACAAGCGTGATTAATCGTGAATAATTTTTTTAATCGTTTATTAATATTAATACAACATAGATACATTCAGCACTGAAGTATTTCACCCAGGGAATCTGAGAACTGTTATAGGAAGAAAAGAGGAGCACAGTAGGTCAAATTCTAATGTACGATTCATTGCCAAAATAATAATGCACGCAATGATTCTATAACCCTGTTGCGACTCGGTCAAATTAATTTTGATCTCTTAATTTCACAGTGAAAAATAGTTTTCTCTTCCTAGGGAAAGAGGTTCTTTATAGACACACACACACACACACTCCCTCTCCATCTCCCTCCAGAAGTGAAGTAGGTAAGAGAACTACGAGTAGGTAAATACTAAAACATTGGTAATATAAAAGAACAAGTTAATATATTAGCATGTAAGAATATACATAGACCTTAATCAGAAATCCCAGCGCCAAGCATGAGGGATGCACCTACAAAGTACTGAAACAATCTTTTCTGGATTAATATTCGGCTGGGAGGACACAATCAGTAATTTGAATTTTTAAGTCTCATTTGGTTCTGTTCTGACTGCCAGCATTGACCCAGGTGGGGCTGTTTCAGAGTTCGCAGTTATGTAATATACACATAAACAGTTAAAAGGTCATATTTCCCAGTTTGAATTCCCATACTTTTGCATCCACAGAACTGCAGGTACCTTATATAGCACATATTCTAGCAACTCACTGTAGGAACAGTCAGAGTTAAGTGCTATAAAATACGTCTCCAGTTATTTGCAAGCGCAAAGTCAGAGGCTGCTTTTGAAAATCAAGCCCAAAATATGCCAACTCAATCAAGTTACTAGTTCTTCGTCTGCAGTGCACCAAGCACTGTTACCTGAGGTAAACAATATGCTCTGCATTTGAGAGGATTTACAAGTTTATAATGCTTTTTGACCTTTTCCTAAGCCAATTGCTTCAAATAACCTGAAAGTGAATTCCTGGCCCCATTGAAGTCAATGAGAGTTTTGCCATTAATTTTAGTGGGGTCAGAATTTCATCCCTGGTGTTTTAGGATTAAATATGCCATTAATATTCAAGAGTGATTTAGTATAACCATCCCCCCACCCCTCAAAAATCAGTCAAATTCTATACAGACTGAGGGAAAATGCCTGTAGATTTCTATTTTCCAAGCTCCCAGGGGTGAGGGGTGTTATCTGGTTTGGCAAATTTCAGTAAAATATTTATTTTGTACCAGTCTCATAAATCTTATAATCAAGAAATGCCTTTCTGTCATAAATTATTGAACATGTATTCTTGTGTATTTAAGCATCTATATTTAAGGCTAATTCAATTGTTCCCCATGAGTAACTCATTCTTTTCTATTTCTAAGGTATATTACCCAAACTTGGGATGGATGTGTGTTGATGCAACTGATCCAAGGAAAGGAAACTGGCTGCGATATGTGAACTGGGCACTTTCGGGAAAGGAGCAAAATCTATTCCCTTTGGAGATCAACAGGACCATTTACTACAAAACCTTAAAGGTAGCACTGTCTATTTGTGAAGTGTCAGTGATGACTTTTTGGTATCCATTTCTTCCTTTTCCTTCAAGAACCTGTTTCATTTTCGTACTTCCTGTGATGGATTTGGGCCCTTTGTGGGGTCACCTGATGTGCTGGGGTGCCACTGAGTCAGCCTGTTCTGCCAGCCTGGGTCTCCTTTACCTGGCTTTGCTGGGGTAGGCTCTCAAGCCTCTTTCAGCCAAGCACACAGGCAGGGCCACGCCCAGCTGCACAGAGAGACAGAGATCGGCTCTGGAAAGATTCAGCTTTCGGGCTTGCTCTAACACTCTGGTGCCCATTCCTTTTAAGGAGTACAAACCCAAAGGTTTTATGAAATTCGCCCCCTTCCTCAATGTGGAGGGAGATATGCACAACTTCTTGCCCCCCTCAGTTAGAAATTACATAAACTGGGTTATAGTATAAAAAAGAAATTAGCTTATTAACTACACAAGGGTGAATTTTAAGTGAATACAAGAGATAGACAGAACAAAGCAGATTATTGAGCATATAAAACCACGCAAGCTAAGCTCAATATACTTAGGAAACAGGTTACAAAATGTAAGTTCTCACCCTAAATGTTATTTTAGGAAGGCTGCAAAGTTTCTGTGGTTCAGAGTTCCAATTACATTCGTTTTCAGACTGGACCCGTCTTAGTCTGGACTCTCCCCTGGCCTTCCCTTCGGGTGGCTTTAGCAGTCTCTTCTTGGGCAGACAGGCCATGAAGAGGAGGAGTCCCATTTTCCTTCTTCCCTACCCTTAAATAGGATTTACATAAGGCGGAAATCCTTTGTTTCCCAAACTTGACTCCCCCTTCCCTTCCAGGGGAAAGTTACAAGAAGTCCCAGGTAATGTTTAGTATCAGGTGACCAGACCACCTGACTCTGTAGTATCACATTGTCCATGAGTCATTGGCAATATGGAGCAGTCCACAGGAAGGCCAAGCCTTTTCATAGTCTATTGTCCTCGCTGATGAGCCATCAACCCTGTCTGGCTTTTCCATTGTTGTACCTGAAGTGTTATCAGTGGATGTCACCCAAAGTAGTATAGTTGAAATACAGATACATAGTCAATATTCCTTACTTCAGATACAGAAATGATATAGGCATACAAATTGGATAATTTCATTCAGTTAATCATAACCTTTCCAATGATATCTCACATGAGCCATCTTGCATAAAGTATATCTTTTTTGTCATATACATATAATATTTTCACAAAAAATATGGAATGAAACATAACACATCCCATCTTAGAAACCAAATTCTTGAACAGTGAGAAAATGTACTTGAAATATTAGTTCTAGCAGTCCAAGGTGTCTTTTTTTCTCTGTAAATAAAATTGCAAGCCACTATTACAAACTGAGATATGTATGAACACTCTATTTTGTATTTGGGCTTGTGAATGGTTTGATACAGCACAACTGTCAATACTGAGGCAAGTGACTACTGGAGATAAGCATTTCTCAATTCCTAGGCATGCTCAAGGCACACACATCATTACTCAGCACAACCTGCCTGCTTGAGAAGGATCCTTTCAGACAATAACAAGAAATCCATAGTTCCTATTGGTCTTTTCATCATTTAATAAAAGATGTAGGCAGGGTCTGTATTTTACTCCTCCCTGTTTTTTCATTTCATAATACATAACCTTTGACAACTCTCATATTTCCAACTTTAAAAAAAAAAAAAAAAAAAGGCAGAGCCGTGATGGCTTATATATACTTTAAAGAATTTGGGATCTGTGTGATATACACGGTCTGTGCGCTATGATCAGTTTGGAAGCCTGATTGGAAGATCCACAAGAAAAATTGTAGTTGCTCTAGCATTTTCCTAGCTCCAAACTTCTTAATCAACCTTGCCAAATATTAGAAGGATTTTTCAAAAGAAATCAGCATTTTAACGTGGGACGATGAGAATAATTAACCATTGGAACAATTTACCAAGGGTCCTGGTGGATTCTCCATCACTAATCATTTTTAAATCAAGACTGGACTTTTAGAAAAAGAGTTATCATCCAGGAATTATTTTTGGGAAGTTCTGTGGCCTGTTGTTACACGGAGGTCAGATTAGATGATCACAAAGGTCTTTTCTGGTCTTGGAATCTATGAATCTATCCAGATTTTGCAAGAATGCAACAGAAAAACAGTTTTTCAACTTTACTGCACACGATCTGTTCATGGAGGGGAGAAAATATTTTGCAGAAAGATCACTGACAACATGGTCATTCTCCATCCACTGAACAGGATTTCATCAAAAATGTACTAAATGCAAATTTTAAATATAGATGTATGGTTTGCTTTTAGGACTTCCCAATAAATGGGAACAACACAGATTATGATTTCAAATTCAGTTTACACTGCTGCCTCCCTTACTGGCAAATAAATAAGTAAACCTACCTTGCCAGCTATGCAGATGTTCCCAGTCACATCTGAAAGCATTTGTTTCAACAGCTTTTGCTCTTCCTGTTAATATATCCTCTTAAGAAGTAGGACAAGGGGCAGACACCAATCTTCTTAATCTCAGTTTATACTAGAAGCTAAACAGTTTTTAATACTGTTACAACTATCAACATTGGGTCAGTTTCCTAGTGTAGATTAGGCTTTGGAGAGTCACTTAGTACAGATTTCTATGTACACAAGTTAGTAATTTTCCTTGTAACTTTTTAAAGAGTATTTGAATTAATCTGAAGTTTTGTTTGGTAATGAAGCTTGTTTAATCTACAACGTTACAAGATCTAGTATTTTGTAGAATTTTATAGTTACTCAAAATGATTAGATCAGTGGTAATTAGCTTGCACAATTATAAGAGCCAGATTCCCAAAGTAAACTTACTGCAAAGAAAAGTAAGCCAATGTAGCTGCAGAAAGACTTTGAGAACATAGTATCATATAGAAAAGCATTTCAGACTTTTTGGAACCTCAGAGCCATATCACTACTTTTTGAATATATATTTTAAATAATTTAGTGCAATGTTACTTGTCTCTCTCCTTGAATGCAAAGCTTATTTTTCACATCATTTAGTGTGCCTGAAATTGCTTGCTTCCTTAATGTGCCCTGATCTCTCTCGGGTACAGTTCACCCCTACTCTGGTGCATGACCAGACTTTTTTTTTTTTTTAAGTAACATGTAATAAATGCATAAAACAAGACAGTATACCTAGCTCCACCCATGTTCCTTGATAAAATGCTCTTTAAAATTAATTCCCATTTCTTTTTGTTTAATGTTTCCTCCCATGCCGTACCCACTTTATTCAGTTGTCGTTCTTTGTAATGTCTGATTTAAATTGCAAGCTCTTGGAGGCAGGGACTTTGTCCTCATATCTAAAGTGGCAGGTACCACTGGTTCTATGAATTTATTCAGAGAGCTGAAGTACTCTCAATGTTAGTCTTGCAGTTAACGTGGGTTCATGAACATTTGGAATGGTCCTGCTCTCCTCTCCTAGAAACTTTGCACAATATGTTTTTGTGTGTGTATACATTAACCTTTCACAACTGTCATGTAGATATTACTAGCCTAGGGACACAATTTACTCACCTGCCCCTTGTCACAATGATTGATGAAAATGAATAAAACTAAGGAGATTTCTCTTGGAAGTGTGTTTAAAAAAAAAAAAAAATCTACCCTAGAAAAGAAGAATTTTGCAGTGATGGCGTGCACATAATGTTCTCTATTTTATTGTTTGACATTCAAACTAGTACTGCATAACTAATTTAAAATACTGCTCCCACTTGGAAAAACTAAGTTTTCAAGTTTTTTCATGGTTTTGTGGATTTTTAGTCTGACTCAAAAAGCCTAATTTCAAAATATTGGAGCATTGTAATTTTAAAAACCTCTAGGCCAAGATAAGCAAAGTCTTGTCTGTCTGAGTATGTTTGGTAGAGTAGGGCCTCAGAGCTATGTAGATCTTTCATTGTTTTCCCATTTCCCATGTTATTAGCTAATAGCAAAATTGCTCATTTGGGACTTTCTGTTCTAATGAAGGTCTAGGATTGAATATTAAAGTGAGAAAAAATGAATAACGTTGCCACCCTTTACAAGGCGGTTCTTTCAAGTTAGGAGGACTTCTGTAGGCTGCTTGGTGTACATCTTCCCAGTGCACATGCGTAACTGGGGGCAGTTCACCCCAACTATTTAATCTTTTAATTGGTTTCTAAATTAGTCATTAAAAAAACCTATTTTTTAATGAAAGGAGTTGGTTTAAAGTTCACATTAAAGTTCTTGGAAAAATATGTTCACACAATATGGTACTTAGCACTTTGTCTTCAAATACTAATAATAATTTGCAGTGAACATTCAATTTGAAGAAATTTTCTAAATCTGCTTGATTAAAAAGAGGTGACCAACTTCAGGTAAAATTAATTTGTTTATGGAAGAACCCATTCTATCAAGTTACAGTACTGTATAGATAAAATCAGTGTAAGTACAAGACACACATAATAGCTCAAGGACTTGATTTGTAGTGCCACAAATGTAAACCAAATAATGGAATTTGATATTTTCAGGTGTAAACACTGCACACAAGTACAAACACCTCCATCCAAAAAAAGTGCTTCATTATTATGAAAGTAGCACTATGCAAGGCACTGTATAAACACATAATAAGAGACTGTTCCTGTCCTGAAGAATTTACAACCTAATTAGATACGATAGACAAATGCTGTAAAATTACTTCTGTTATCTCTCATCTTCACGGTTCCAGAGTGCAAATCCAGAACTGTTAAAGAAATACAAAACAAATAAGTACACTTAGGTCACAATGTACAGTAAATGTACAATAGATGGATTATTCTACAATTGAATACCTATGGATGGATATTAATACTTTGGGGGTGAAAGCAGATATGTTTTCATCTAGTGCAGTGGTTTTCAACCTGTGGTCCATGGATCTCTGGGGGTCCACAGACTATTTCTAAGATATCCAAAGGGGTCCACACCCCAATTTGAAATGTTTTAGGGGTTCACAGATGAAACCAGGTTGAAAACCACTAATCTAGTGCCTTCAGTTAAGACGAGAGAACATCACAGGGTAAGAGGAATATACCACAGACAAAGCACCACAAACTTTAACTCGGTCCCACCAGGGATGCTGTACTTTACATCATACTTTTAACCAACTGTTTCCTCCCAACACTACTGCACTTACATCCAATCTAATAGCTTTGGGAGAAGGTAGTTGGTAAAGAGATGTTGTGAGGGTCATGTTGAGGGGGTCAGAATTCAGGTTTCAATGTGTGGTCCTTAGTGTTATGGTAGTTGTAGTAATGATTAAGGGGTGCGCCTCTGTGCGGAGGAATAGAAGTATGTATTGTTCAGTGGCTTAACTTTTTTAATTTCTTTGCTTTTGTGCACTGGTCATGTATGTTGTGTGTTGCAACTCTTTACTGCTCTTATGAAGAACTTACAAACAACAAAGTTCTTTGTGTATTTATGTTCAGCACACAACCTTCAAATGTTGCAAGATCATGTACATGATAATAAGAACCAGCACTACTACTATAATGTACACATGTGCTTATTATTGAATTATGCATTACCTGTAAGATACAATATTAATTTTTGCAACTTTTTAAAAAGTTTGCTATAGTCAGAATTTAAGGGAGTGGCTCAGGTAGGTAAGATTTTTGACTTTTTTTTTTTAACTGGAAACTCTTACACAGGAAGGTTCTCTAATGCTAGTCTTCTGTTTCTAGATACAGTTGTATGCTTAGTCTACATCAAAATCAAGTGATCGTGGATTTCCTCAAAGGAGAGCTGTTGCTTTAATTAGTATTGCTAACATAGGAGCTGTTCTATTGCACAAGCTTGGACTGATGAAGGCAGGCCGCATCTCATTTTGGAAGGACAGGGTCAGAAGACTTTTAGACATTGATTTAGCAACTCAAACATCTCACTCGGCAAATTAAAAAGGAAAAAACAAGCAACCATGGAACTGACAAGTTTCATGCTTAACACAGCACTGAACTGCACTGCTCTTTGTTGTCAACCCATTGGAGGTTTAGATTGGAGCAAGAACCTTGCCTTCATTCTTGATTATATAGCACTACCACATTGACGCTGTGCAACACGTGTTCCATCAGGTCTCCAAAACTGCAAATGGAAACCAAAATCTTAGGCTGTGCTCATATTAAAAGTTACACGTGTTTAACCATATTTTAAATCAGTTTAAACTTGTGTAAATGTCCATGTAGAGACTTAAATTGATTTAAACCTAGCATATATTGCTTTAGGTTAACCTGGTTCGCATTGGCCTTATATTTTATGTATGTGAACATGTCAAGTATAATGGTCAGTGCAGTTTTACACTTGGATTCTCTGAAACAAACCTTTTCACTTTCCTGATTGTGAGGATTAATTGAAAAAATTTATATGCCTTGGAATTTAGCAAATCAGGAGACAATGGCTCTGATAGCCAAATAATAAACACTTTTAACAACAAAGTATATAGTTTTAAAAAGTACTGTACATATTTTCTTTTCCTAAAAATTATGTAATACTTAGCTAATATGGTATCCATTAGATAACACTTAATGTAAATATTATTGAACTATATTAATCCCCTTATACCAAAAACTTGAAACCTTTTATAAATTGTAACAGTACTCCCATTTGTTGTTAAAAGAATCTTACGTCAGTAGACTTTTACCAGTAATGAACGCTAAGCTGTGCATGTCACATCTTGTAATGAAGAGATTCTGTTTATAAGTACTCAAAACAAACTTACTGATTACCGTTTTTTTCCAAACTAACTTTCAAAAACAGTAAGATGTAAAGAATTTTGGCTTGATCCAACTATTGAAGTCAGTTTGGTGTAGACCTTTTGTTCACAAACAACTTCCACAGAACCATCATAACACATTAATCAGTTCAGCAGGATGGGGGACCATAAGTAACTCATGGTTGGCAGTAGAGGAGAATAGTGAGCTCTTCATAAACAATGGTCTTTAGGAAAAATTGACATTTTTTAATGCAATGAGCTGACTTACATTTCCTTTGCAAAGAAAACTTCTAGATACTTTTTTTTAAAGGGTAAAGGTAAAATTGATTGTTTCTAGATGTCCCTCCATCCCCCTACCCACACCCCAAAGCACAAGGGATTGCACAAGCCCCAAAAGCTAGATCTGATCATGGTAAAGATAGTTATAATGTGGATGCCTGGAATCTTGAATCTCTTGAGTTCTTCCAGTATGTAAGGGTAAAATAGGCTTTTTCCCCCCTCTTTGGCTCAGGTGAAACTTAAAATAATAGCTTGAGATCCCTTTTGCGCTAACCTAATTACTTTAAACTTATAAACTATTTCTGGCACCATACTATTCTTCAGCCGCTGAAAAGGGTAGTTGCAGTCACAAGGAAGAAAGGCATTTGTATCTAGGGCCAATGGATTTTATTCCCACACTTGAGTAGAATTCTTCTGAATGGAGAAATGTTTAGGAGATTATTTGAAAAATATAGGTACAGAGGTATTTCCCTCTTTTACTCTGCTCAAGTGGGGAAAATCTTTAAGGGGATTCACTAAAGAATTTATGATCCTCGTGATGCTATTTAAGACCACATAAAATTACCAGGAAAACTGTCAATTCTAGTGTTGAGCAGCATGGTAATGGCACTGAGATATCAGAGTAGTAATTGCAATGACCTATGCTTAGTTCAATTTCTTGTTCCTTTCCTTTCCTTTCCTTTTTTTGAGTTTCTGTGTTGCATAAAGACTTAGAAATAAGTGTGGAATGGCACACAATTCTCTTATTATTGGGCTTAATTCAGGGGAGCTCAGAAACATGTAGTAATTACCTTCCATTTTCTTCTCTTCCTTGGCCATGAACTTTTCCTATTAATGTATTCCTTAAATTAAGTTCCAAACTCTCAACTTTAATAGATGTCTGATTCTATATGATTTTCTACTATAGATAGTCATTTCTTATTCTTTTTTGTTGTATTACAGACAAGACTGTCTTGTTTGTGTAATGTAAATAGTTGCAGTTAAATCTACTAAAATGAAGAAAACATTTAAAATTACAGTATATAGTGAATTAAAAATGTTAGCGCTTGTGTATCCTGAGTTCAGAAATTGCCTTTTTTAAAGAAATCTATGTAATATATACATGCAGAGCAAACTTACGAATGTAAGCAGAGTTGTGCCTTAGTAAATTTTTGCTCAGCTTAACCTGCACTTTCAAATACATTTTTAAAATTTGTTTTATTAAAAAAAAAGAGATTGGGGAGAAATAAGCTAGAAAGTATCTCATTAAACAAAGTGTCCTCATTTCCCCCTGCTAGGAAGAAAACATGAGTGACAGGCTTTCTCCATCCTCTATCTGAATGTAACATCTTCTATGACCTACTTTCTCTCCCCTTCCTCTTGAACCACAGCGCTCGCTTTTTAAATCTTCACATCAGAACGGCACTATTTCCCGCAGACACTGAGCTCGCCCCATAGTGGGCGATGAGCGATCAAGATTGGCACGGTCCGGCTTCCAGGCAGCGTGTTGGTTCGTGTCCTGGGCCAGTGCAAGGGGGTTGGACACATGCAGTCCTCCCGCCAGCAGGGGGGGTGTGGTGCCGCAGCGTTCGCTTGCCGCAGCCCAGCCGGGAAGGGTTAAGACGCTCTTCCGGTTGGGTTCGTCAGGCAGTTGGGCAATCCGGCCTCGGTGCAGGGGACAGCTGTTGGCAATCCCCACAGCGGGCGCCACGCCCTCCGGGCCCGAGCCTGCTGCTCCGCCGCGGGCCAACAACCCGCGCTCTGATTGGCGCCGCGTTTGTCTCTCTGCCTCCTTGCAGCCAATCGCGCCGGGCGAGGAGCTGTTAGTCTGGTACAATGGGGAAGACAACCCCGAGATAGCAGCTGCTCTGGAGGAAGAGCGAGCCACCCACCGCAGCAAGAGGCACTCGCCGAAAGCCAAGAAAGGTAAGCGCTGCCCCTCACCCCCCCCTCGCCTGCAGCCCTCGCCCGGGGGGGGGGAATCGCTCCCGCTCGGCCCGGACACGGGCGGCGGGGAAACTTGCAAACTTTTCCCGATCCGCCCGCCCGCCCGCCCGAGCAGGACTTTTCGGCAAGGAGCAAGTCTGGCGGGGTGACCTTTTCCAGGCTCGGCGGGGCGCAGCAGCGCGGAGTTAAAGGGACAGCCCCCCCCCCTCCCCGGGCGAAGGCAGGCGGGCATGCCAGCACTGTCTCCTGCGGAAAGTCGGGTCGGAATCCTGGGCGACTTTTGTGTGGCATGTATGGCTTTCTAACTTGGATCCTAGACAATAGGAAACACGGAGGAAAGGGGCGGAATCCTGGATTGGGGATTAAAATATTCAAGTTTTAACTTTGTCCTAATTTTAAAAAAAAACTTGAGAAAAAGAATGGTGATTTTAAAAAATACATAAAAGCGGTGGGTTTTTTTTATACACCTAGGTATTTTTATGCTTTGCAATCCTACTGTAAGGTGGTACTAGATTAAATAACAATATTTACCATTTGCAGATTTTAATCTCTAGCTGACGTTTTAGAAGGGATTAAGGTAACAATATTGCAGGCCTCACTAGGTGAATTCAGACAGGATGAGAAGAGCAATGTACTTTTGTAAGAAGAGCTGTAGTTAACTTAAAGCCCACAGTTTTAAGTTTTGGTCTTTATCTGCTCCTGAGCTCAACTGAAGTTCGGGTGATGATACGTTTAATATTACCAAATACAATCCTAAGATTTGCATTTCCTTGGTGTGTTAACATCATTATCTGAACATAAGATGTGTTCGCACCACAACACTTAAGACTGGGTCAGTATTTTTTTTCCTAAATGTAAGCTCCTTCTGCATGAGAGGGGTTGCTGTTAACTTTCTTCATGCAAATAATTTTGTCATGCAAAGTGTCCACAGAGCAATAATTTTCTTTTACAAATTATAAAAAGCTGATCTGTAGTAGAAGTGAAAAATGCAGATGTTGATTCATAAGTTTTAATTTTTAGGACAATAGCAATTTTGTGGCTTATAACAACATACAGCCTGAAAATATGAATTACTGCTTTTGGCTAATTTTTTGGAGAGTTTAGGATAGGAGGAGAATAATTTTGGAGGGCATAAGGATTATTTAATTTATATATAGGATACACTGAACATGTCTTAATTTTTCCATATATAATTTAATAAAGATGCTAAAAATGTTGACTTTAATGTGCCTCTAGGACAGCCAGGTTGGTAAGTATGGTTGTATTTAGCTGCTGTTTTGATTCAGTTGTTTTAGGTCAAAATCACATTTTTTTTTTTAAGGGTGATACTTCAGTTTAGACAATGTTAAGGACTAAAGAAAAGGTAAATATATACAGTAGTGTGCATGTGTTGCTGTCATTTTTGTCTCAGGAATATATATTGTGTAAGATTCTTGAATGTGTTTTAAATGAACCAATAAAAAAGTTAGTGAGATTTTGAAATGGAATCAGACCTGTAATATTCTCTTTAAATACAAATTTATGGCCCAGTCATGCTTGTGCTGAAGTTCACTGTAAAGCTCATATTGGGAGCAGTAGCAAGACTTTTAGAAAATAACATTTTGTCCTCTAATCAAGTTTATTTTAGCATTGAGTGAAGCATTAAATGACTGTTTAGGTTGCAGTAGGGAACAAATCTAAAATTCAAATACTGATTTTTATGACAGTGGTAAAATACCTCTTTAGCACATACTTAGCAAGAATTGTTTAAGTCCATTAAAAGCAGATTTATGCCTTTTTAATAAATGTGCATTAGCCTAGTAAATTACAGTTTTGGTGTGCATATTATTTATCCAATAGGCAATAATGGCAACCTCAGAGATTATCATCATTTTTTTTTTTTTTTTAAATCACAAGAGCGAGGAGTGGCACATTTCCAAGATACTGAAATTGTATTTGTGTTAATGAAATTGTGGACAAATCTTCACTAAACTAATCTCACCGTTCCTGAAGTTGTTGTTACTTGATAATACTAACAGTTTGGGATTAACAACTGTTCATGTCTGGACAAAGTTTTAATTAGAAATAATCGCATAGAGGATATCATCTCTATTTTGTATGTTTAAAAACCTCTTATCCCACTTAAAAAATTAAATAAACCACACTCTATCGAAAAACCAAAATAAAATAAAAATGTAACTGTTTGTAAAAGGTAACTTATGTGTGGAATTATACACCTTAGTCACCAGGCAAAAGTAGAACAAATTCATCACAAAGATTTGCCAGTCATTAAGGCTTCATAATCCATGCTTTAAATGATATTGCACATGCACATCTAGATGCATGGTTGAAAGTTCCCTGAAAACATTTGCTCAATATGCAGTAACAGTCAAAAAAGCTAACAATGTTAGGAACCATTAGGAAAGAGAGAGCTGATAAAACAGAAAATATCATAATGCCACTGTATAAATCCATGGTATGTTCACACCTTGAATACTGTGTGCAGTTCCGGTTGCCTCATCTTAAAAAAATAAAAATAAAAAATGCATTAGAATTGGAAAAGGTGTAGAGAAGCAACTGGCACTGGCCACTGTCAGAGGACAGGATATTAGGCTAGATAGACCATTGTCTGTCCCACTATGGTCATTTTTATGGTAGGTGTTCCATACTTTCCATCCTTCGTGTGCTCAGCCATGAGTTCTATTGGTTTTGTTAACAAATTTTATTGGAATAATTTTAGAGGGAAAAGGTGTACACAGCCTGTTACATTAGTATTTGTAATACTTTGGTGCTATTCTTTGGTATTCAAGCTAATTGACATGTAAGCAATATAGTATTTTTTGCTTTCATTGGGAGCCACAGCCATAGTTAAGGTTGCTAAGTGGTTTCCAGTATTACCCCTTGTCTTTTCTCTCTCCCTCTCTCACAAGCACCCTCCCCCTTTCTGGAAATTGTATCTCATGTCTGAAATTATCCAAGTTGATCTCAGCCCAGAGGTTGAACTTTTATGGAAATTTTAGGAAGTCGCAATCAGTCGTTTGTGAATTCAGCAATGATGAAAAAGAAGAGTAACTTTCTCTTTTTGAAAAAATTCTACCCCCAGTTGTTTAAAAGATAGTATATTACTTGACGGTAGCTGGTAGAACTGGGAGCTGAAATGTCAAATAATTTTATAGATTAATTCCTACTCTACCAAAGCTGCTGTTTGGTTCCTCAGGAGAGTTGTGAAATTTGAATTATCATTAGAAACCTGACCAGGATCGTTAACTGCACATGACCACCTGTATTCTGAGGTGCAGATTTTATCCCCTTCATAAGTCTTAAATACAGCAATAGCTCTTTAGGAAATATAAAATCATACAGTTTAAACAGCTATGAATGTGTTTACTTTAGTAAATATGCCTTTTTTTACAAGAGAAATTTTGACGATTTAAAATGTAAAAAAAAAACTATAAACAGTCTATTTTTAACGATATCTTTTTATTCAGCTTGCTAAATAAAATTATATAACAGGTATTTTCATGTTTGTATTCAAGTAAACAACTATCCCCTGGCGTTTTAACCAGTGTAATGCATTTAGTAGGCAAGAATTATCTTTAACTAGTCATTGGATTTTGAACAATTTGCAATAAACAATTCTTTGGATTTTATTTAGCCAACTGATTATTTCAGAAGTGTGATTGTAATATTTAGCAAACAAATTATCATAGAAACTCCATTGTGAATTTCCAAATAAACCCTCAGTCTCCTCTCAAACAAAGTCTGTTTCAACAGTGGTTTCTGCTAGTATGAGGTTGGAATTATTTGCTTTGCAAAGTTCAGATAGCAATTAAGCATGGTAGGGAGAGGTTGAGATAGGTGCAAAGGATAATATTGAAATTATATATTCTCCACTGATTCTCTCTGGCCTCTCAGTCTGACCTCTGTTTCCAAGCAGTCATTGATGGTGGTAGTATTATAATCCCTCTTAAAGCAAACACTGGAGGACCTCTGGTATTCCCCACTTTATCCTGATGTTTCCTGTTGCCTTTGCAACCATTGGGTTTTGTTTATGCCTAAATTATGCCTCACAGAATTCCAACTTTATATACTCTCACTGTCTCTTCACCAATCACTTCTGATCATACAGCCTAGCTTTAGTGTCTGCATCCTTCTTAGAACTCCACTTCCAGAATGAGATACAAGAAGATGTAAACAGCTAGTGTCTGATTAACTTCTAGCTCTTCAGATTGAAATACATGATTTACCATTTTTCTTAACATTTCATGTCAGCCTAGGTGTTACTAGGAAGAGTTCCCCGAAAAAGACTTCAAAAACAATTATTTCTTTATATGTACTTGAAACTTTGCATGTAAAAAGACAGTACTGATGTGGAGTGTGTATTCTAGGTTTGGGCGGAAATTCAGAGTAAATAAGCAACTGAAAAATCTCTTTTTGAGCTTTCTTAGGTGGCATGTACAATTTTTCTCAGAGCCTAATGAAGCGGCATCTCCTTTGTGAGAACTCTAGATTTGAAAGTGACAGCAGGTGGGACTGGGACAATTTACATGAGAAGATTGTTTCAGTGAGGCCATAGCATGCAGAAAAATCCTCTAAAAAGCATATTTTTAGCTGAATTCTGTAAATTCCAAACTTTCATTAGAAAAAAAGCTTAACTTTTTAACATTTTTCTGTTGTGATAATACAACCATCACAATTTTAAAGTGAGGTGGTTTTGACTTTCCTAACCCGGGATTGCAGAAAGCTGTCTCAAGCCAAACAATTGTATTAACATAGACCTTTTTGCATTTAATTTTTTTAAGAAAGGTAAAAGTTTGCAGTGACATCAGGTAAGTAGGATAGTCATTAATTAATTACTCTTTATCTTCTCTTAGCCTATTTTTCCCCTCTACAGAGCACACTTTAGGTCTTATAAAATTAATGAATAATAAAGAAGTTGGAGCCCTTAACTAAGGTCCAAGGACAGCATCTGCCCATTTCTAGATGCTGGGGGTGAGGGTTGGTTTCACATAAGGGCATTACCTCATTAAACAGAGGCAGCTCTCCATATTTTATACCAGTTTTTGGCCCGTATGTGTAGGTTTAATCATCTGGACATTTGGTGTCTGATACATTATTCAGTTCCTGTATATAGGAGCATGGGGGGAGGTGGAAGTCAAGGTGTGTGGGATGTGTTTTTTTTTTTTTAAGGGCATAGTTATAGAAGGGAGAAGAAAGAGATAAATATAAAGGAGGTGGCCAAGAAGTCAATGCAAAAGTGATACACTGAAAATAGCACAGTAAGAAATGCATCATGGCTTTTTAAAGAAAAGAACTGCAGTCTAGCCAAGCAGGGTAAGGTACCATACCAAAAGTAAGAGAGATGCAATCAGTGGCATTATAAAGTAGTGGTAAATAAAAAGTTGATTCGCAATATACAGTTAAATACAGTACATAACTGGTTTATTTCTTTAAATTGCAGTAGGGAGGTTGGAGAGGGCATGTATATTTCACTCTTGTAACAAGCAGTTTTTTTAGAATTCTGGGTAAATTTATCAAGCCCTAGATAAGACTAGAAGATGGATTTCATGCTTACGCTTTTCTAATATTTATTTCAATCGTGTGTGTTTTGGTTTGGTGGGTAAACCTCCTCTTATGGAACCAAAGGCTTTTAAGCTTTCATTGTTTTTCACGTTACTTTCATAGTTCACCTTGTCTTTAGAAGTGTTTTTTTCAGAACTAAATCTCTCTTAAAACTGGATCTTTAGGATACACCACATTATCTAATGTAGTCGAGTGCTTTGAGGTATTAAATGAAGGAAAACTATCTGGAATATCTACAACCAATGACCCTCTGAACCAAGAGGAGGAAAGATTGGTCCAGTTTAACCAAATAAAACTCTGGTTTCTCATTTACTGCTTTCATAGTCTCCCACACTCCTCTCCAGTGTAACTTTTTAACCGTTTGTTTTTCTTCTGTGTCTGTTTGTCCGGGCTGTGCTTCTGAGGTGTATTTGTGTGTCTGCCGTGTTTCACTTAGTACTTCATCCAGACCCCAAATCCCTGTGGTATAAACTCAGTTACAGTCTGGCATGAAAACTGTATGTGCCTCTCCTTCATTTCCCCCCTCTCCGCAGAGTCAGGCTAGTAGATTAGAACAGAGTATGGGACTGCATTTTGGCAAGCTCAATATTTTCTTGCAGGGAGAAGTGAGTAGGATTCTCTGATACTCTGGACCTGTCTGCATTACAAAATCAACCATGTCAGGTGACCCAGTGAAAACACATATTGTAGTATAGCCGGGATCTGGTCATACCGTCGGGTCATACCGACATCACCGTGGGGATGTTTGGTGCAGAGTACTAGTCTTATAACAGTTCTAATGCTACTGATAACAAATCCATGTTAAAACTCTACCGTAAGTGGCTCTACCATGGAATAAATAATAAATTTTGATATCTAGCGTAGTTCTGATCAGATTTCAGACAGGGCCTGAAAGGTACAGTGGTTCTCCTTAAAAGATACTGTTCATTTTGGAGCCACTGTGGATCTGGAGAGAGTAAATTAACAATTAGATTAACTCTGATCAGTTATACTTAGTTATTATGACATCTTTATTAAAGGCTGCATATAAGTTCAGTTTTATTCTCCTGTTTCAGAGACACTAAAGGAACACTCAGTCTCCTCTTCTCTTGGGTCTTTCAAACAGAAATGGGGAGAAGTGGGAAAAGGCAATTGCAAAGCCACAACAATTGGCAGAGGGATTAATTTTATTTTGTTTTTGTCTAAAAGTGGTCTGTATTTGGATGTGGCATTGCTTCTTTATGGGACGGTTTTCTCACATGGAACTTTATATAAAGAACTGTAGTACTCTGAATAGCAGCTCTTGAGAATAATATGGGGTGTGTTTCTTTATTAGAAATACTGCATTTTTTTTCTATAACTTCCCCTTCAGGATTAATAATTAACTTGTTAAGTAGGAAGGAATATCAACATCTCTTTGATCAGATTTCTTTCCTAGGAAGAAACTGTTTCAGAAGTAGCTGTGTTTTGACCTATTGCAGAACTAAAATTGAAGAAGGGTGAAATGACTTGCTTAAATGGGTGTGTTTATTGGGACACCTTGCAATTTCCTGCTGATTTCACAAGTCCTTTCACTTTTGTTTTGTTCCAAATTATTTTTTCGTAGACCTTAGTTCATCCTGTGCTTTGCTGCACATTGTGCTACCCTCATTTGGACATTTTTTTCCCATAGAGAACCACTTAAATATACAGTTTGAACTTGATGACACAATGCAGGCCTCGGGTTTGAAGTTAAAAGAATAATTTCATTTGAATAAAGGAGAATGTGACCTTGAAAACTGTACCATGTTTGGTACATTTTTATATTTAAAAAAAATTAACTCCAAAAATACTTGAAAGGAGGACACTTTCCAAATGTAAAATGAAATACATATTAAATATAATTTATAAATTGGGCTTTAAATAATCGTACGTTTGTTAGTGTTCAGCTGCTTGAATATTGCTTTATGTGATGAGATCCCTACATGTAATAACATTCTAAGCCAGAGGTTGGCAACCTTTCAGAAGTGGTGTGTCGAGTCTTCATTTATTCACTCTAATTTAAGGTTTTGTGTGCCAGTAATACATTTTTAATGTTTTTAGAAGGTCTCTTCCTATAAGTCTATAATATATAACTGAACTGTTGTTGTATGTAAAGTAAATAAGGTTTTTTAAATGTTGAAGAAGCTTCATTAAAATTAAAATGCAGAGCTCCCTGGACCGGTGGCCAGGACCCGGGCAGTATGAGTGCCACTGAAAATCAGCTCACGTGCTGCCTTTGGCATGCGTGCCATAGGTTGCCTACCCCTGTTCTAAGCTATGCAGTGTTGCCAATCAGCTGAAACTGGTTTGGGCCAATGATTGAAAAACTTACTAGATACCTAGTAATTAAAAAGTTTAAACCTACTAGCCAGGATCCCATACAAAAAATATGGAGGGAGGTCAGCAGCAAGGTCCAGAAGCAATGCCCTAATGAGAAGCTTCACTCCCACTCCTCTTCCCCAACTGATCTGAAGAGCGAAAGTGCTGGTATTCCTATTAAAGGGCCGCCTCTGGCCCTATTTGGAGAGTGTATCTTTCATGTTAGCTTCTGTGTTGTAAATATCCAATAAATTTGAGGTCACGAGGGCAATGAAACTTTTCTCTTTTGCCTCTTGATTGCCAGAGTTTTGCAGGGGGGGAGGAGGCAGGAGGGTTGCTACCTCATATTTCTCCCTCCCTCTGCCCCCATCCTCCCCACTAAATGTCTCCAGTTCCTGCCTCTGCTGCTGCTCTGAACTGTCCCAAGAGTGAAATTGACATTCTAGCTTCCCTGCTGCCCCCAGGGGTTCAGCATAGCAGAAGATTGGCTCAGTTTTTAGGAGTAAAAAAACATCTGTTTTTAAAAAATTGTTTGCCGTGAATGATGTAAATTTGGTCTCAAATTATGTAAACTGATTCTGTCAAAGATCCATGTTTCCAGGGATAAGCTCCCAGCAAGTGTTGGAACTCTGCATGTTCTGGTAACTTTGCTATATATTTCATTTAAAAAAAATGAAGAAGAAGAAGAAGAAAGTAAGTTTTTGCTTCAGAGAGATGATTACAGTTTCACATGAACACTAGAAACCATGTTTATTCTTTGACTAATTCAGCATCATGCTAAACTCAAAAGCCTTGTCTACTGCATATATATAAAAATTCTCTGAAAATTTCCAAAACTCCTACTGCACTTTATTTTCACACTTATTAACAATGGGAGCACTTCTGTTGCCACTGATTGTCTTACCTTACTCAGATCAGGACTATATGGTGCTTAAAATAGAAGTGGCTGCCTGCAGCTTTGTGTATCTACTGGAGTCAGTGCTAACATCCCCGCTCTTAACACCGCTGGTGGAGCTGAACTGGTGGTAGCAACAGAAAAGCCATGTGTAGACTCCTCATGCTGCTCATGTGGACTGCATTATTTCATCTAAGTAACCAAAGCAGATTATGGGGTCTCGCAACAAGCATCCACTATTTATTCACAGAATAGGTAGTGCAGGCATCCCCTCATGTTATCCTGTCAATGTGTGCTAGTCCTGACCTGGAAGGAATAACCTGGCTACCATGCCTATTCAGACTTGATAGTGTTTTTAGTTTATTTTTTTATTTAAAATAAACAGACTTTTTGACAGCACAAATTATTTTAATACAAAGCATGACAAATACAAAAAAGTAGGGCATATAGCAGAGTTGAGGCACTATAGGTTGAGTTACATCAGGTATGCATATTTGTATAAAGTATATTCCTTTTTCTTTTTTTACTTTATCCCATTTAGTCCATCTTGCATCAAGTTGTTAAGATGTGAATCTAATCTAGGCAGTAAATTGTTCTATTTCTCTTAATTTGTTTATTCTGGTCAACCAGATTTCTGTAGACTGTATTTGTTTTTTCCAACTATACCAATAAAGTTCTAGACTGAAGTGACAACATTTCTGAACACGTTGTCTAGTGATATACACAACTATGGGTCCCATATTGAAAATAACTTACGCATAAGTCACAAACAGCTCTCTAAGATTAATTAATTTCACTTGCATCTAACCTGGGCTGGATTTGATTCAGGGACATGGAAGTTGGGAGAAAAAAAAATTCAGTATTGCAATATCAATTTTTTAGTTGATCCAGTTTTCTCTTAAAATTGTGTCCTTTACTGGTAAGAGGAAGATTTTTTCATTACTTTGATGGTGAGCCATAGGGATGTGAACTACATGTTCATATGCAACCAATAAAAACCAGTTTCGTGCAGCAAAGGCCACGTGTTTGAAGGCCTTCCCATACTTGGTTAGAGCATTTCTTTCCAACTCATGGAAAAACTATTTAGATGTTTGCTAATGTAAGGCATTTAAAAATAGGGTGCAACTGATTTAGGAAACTGCTTTCAGTGGACTTTGAAATTGTGTTCAGACATGTGGAATGGCAGAGCAGCCTGCTAATTTTTATTTCTGCAGAGTCATTTAATAGAAATTGCTTTGCTGGGTCTGACCAGTGGTTCACCTAATCCAGTATCCTGTCGCTGACACTGGCCTGTACCAGGTGCTTCAGAGTAAGTTGTACGGCTATGTATGGGCAGGGAGAAGTGTCTTCCTAACCTCGAGAAGTTAGTGGTAGCTTTACATGTCCCAAAGCATGAAGATTGCAGTCACCTCTAAAATGTTATTTTATCTACTTTAACTAAATGGTTTTTGTTTATATAAATTTCTAATCCTTATTTTAATCCCAGTAAGAGAATTGCCTCTATTTCAGCATTGATTTCCAAGAAGTAGTTTGTTTTGTTTAAAGTAATTCCTTCCATCTGTTTGGTTATTTTTTATTTGTTGCCTGTTAATTTAATTGGATGTTTCCAGGCTCTTTTAGTAAGAGAGGTAAACAGGAGGGAGCGCATGATTGACTTTATATGTAGTCTTATTTTATTTACCATCATCATGTCACATCTTCTCCTCCTCCTCTTCTCTAAATCAACAAGTTGTAATCTTTTTAAATTCTCCTCATCTGGAAGTCTTGCCATGTGTCTAATCATTTTAAGTGCCTATCTCTAGTCCGCTTCTATTTCTGCTGATCTTTTTGAAATTATTTGAGTGATAATATACAAAATGAGGGCATATTATCAATTTATATAATGATGCTATATTTTCAATAGTATTCTTTGTTCCTTAATGCAATCCAACACCTTCCTTGCAATCTTTTGTTCATTGAGAATGTTTTCATAGGGAGTTCTTGATTGTTTTTTTTTTTTAACATTTCACTAAGGACTTGTCTACATGCACAGTTGCAACATAATATGTGGAATTTTAAACCAGTTGATTAAATCAGTGCAAAAAGTTGTGTGGACACACTTATAGGCTTGTTTAGATACATCTTAAGTCTGTAAGGCACAGGTTTTAAATCAAACTAAAATAAGCCTCTCAAACTGAGTGTACATACAGGGTTTTGTAAGGTTTACATTTGTTATCGAATCCATCAATGTGTATGAGTAGTTTGGATTGCTCCTTTCAATTGTCTGTCTTTGCTTTTACTTACATTTTGAATTTAATTGATCATGGTGTGTTTTGCCCAGTTAATAAATTTTAATTAACCCTTTAAGTTTCTTGTAATACCTCCTAATCTGGATTAACCTACATAATGTCATTAACAAATTTTTCCACTTCATTGTCTACCTACTCTTCCAGGTCATTAATAAATACATTAAATAACGCTGATCCTAGTATGCATCTGTGGGGCATCCCACTGTTAACCACCTTTCATATTAAAATGGACCATTTATGGCTAATTTTTCAAATGGCTAAATTTCTTAACTCTCTTGTTTATGCTTTCAGAGAATTCTAGTAGGATTGACAGGTATGACTTTCCTTTACAGAAATTATGCTGGTTTATGCCTACTATATTCTAGTCATTTAGATGTTTTATAACTCAGTTGGTTTTGAACCAGTTTACCTAGTACTGAGAAAAGACTCAATGATCTTTAAAACTTTTGGCTGAGTGAATTAAGAATCTCCTATTGAGTGTCAGATATTCATTCCTTAATGTTCAAGTTTCAGCATCTAAATCCTCCCTTACCGTTATTCCCCCTTTGCTTGAGGAAGGGCAACCTCAGTTTGACCACCACTGCATTTTAGCTATTCTTGGTGGGCTAGTCAAAAACACCCAAGTGATTTAAGTCAATGGAACTTTTTCTCCTAATTCACTTGGATAGTTTTGAAATCCCACTCTGTGACTGCTTGTCATTAGGTAAGTAGTTTTCGTTAGGAGTTGATTTAGTTATTAATCTTCTCTGCATAATGCTCCTCAGCAACATTGATAGATTAAGATGTACGCTTTTTAAAATTGAAGATAATGCTATCATTTATTGTAGTGGCTGTATTGCAGCTGTTGTGTAAATATTCACATTTGCCCCTTTACTATTCCTAAGGGTTGACTGCAGAAAAGGATATTAAAATTAATAAAAATATTGGTATACATGGACACATTTACCAAAATGTTGCCAGGCTTCAGAGAGAGATTTTGAAAATTATAAACTTTAACCACTTTAGGATTTAATAAGATAAATAAATCTCTTTGACTTTCAGTGGGAGACACACATCCTAACTTCCTTGAGGCCCTTTGAATATCCAGTCTTTTAGTCACATGTAACTTCCATTTGAATGAGATTTTTGCTTAAGAAAACATCCAGGAGATCTGAAAGTGGTTTAAAACTAATAATGTTATGAGGAGTTTCACACTCGGTTTCTATTCCACACTATTCCAAGCACTGCAGAGTGAATATTTTCCCAAACTACTTCCATTGGAATAAGACATCTAAAGTACGAGATTAATTTTTGCTGTCAGGTAAATAAAATTGAGCTTTTCTTACCCATTTCACATAAGAATTACAAAGCAGTAATAGTACAAATGTTTTCTGAACCATAAGTTTAAACCCATGGTTTGTAAAGAAATGCTTAAATGGTGCAACCAAGTTGCACATTATATTCACTCAGTGTAATTTAAAAATAAAAAAAAGTAGCTTGTAAGAGAGGTATAAATCAGATATAATATTGAATTCAGCCTTATAATAAAGCTTCACACTCAAATTCAGTCAATTTTAGGGTAAATAATTGACTGTCTAAATAACTTTATAGCGATTTATTTCAATTTAGTAAAGTAAAAGGTACGGTGTTTCAACTCGTATGGACCCTTGTCAGGAGTTGCAAAAGCACGGTGGACTTTGTTCTAAAACTTTATTAGTGGCAACCACATTCTTAGCTGTTGAATGTCAGTTTCTATGTTCTCTGCTGTCCCAGATATGAGGAGATTTTTTCCTGTTCATTCTTTCATAAATAAAAATTTCCCTAAGTGCATTTTAGTGGAAATCATATTTTGTGTGTTCTTTTTAAAGCTGTTTTTCAAACCATCCAAAGAAGTGTGTATGCAAAAAGAGCCTTTATAATGATCAGAGGTTTAATTTGCTCAGAATAGGTTGCTGACTAAAGTGATTTTAGCCCAATAGACTCTCATTATACTTGTGCTCCGACTTCTATATGTTTTAACCTTTTTTTGATGGAAAAATAGAAGAAGTTGCTGTTCTTGATAGCAGTTTTATGTTTAGTGACCTTTTCTTGGCTCAGCCTGATATACTATTTACTGTTTGTTTTGTTCTCTTGTGATTTGATGCAAACTGTAACTTAACTTCTGTTGTGTGTTCTGTCAACCAATACACCAACTGCACTGCTCCTTCTGTTAGGCAAGAAAGGCACTGACTGAGCAATTGGCGCATTGCAGCTATAGTTGTCCTTTGGATCTGCAACTCAATAAGACTTTTGGTCTTATAAAGGCCTGAAATGTGGTACTCTTGGAAAACGTTCATTGATGCTGCTCTTGAAATGAATGAGATTCTTGCCTTCATATAGAAAGTTGAGGGAATATTCTGGAACCCAGCAGTATTCCTTCATAAATGTGCAGGAGAACGTAAATGATCCCTTCAGAGACCCTATTGCACTTTTAAAATCATGGGGCTACATAGTGTTTAACTTGTTACCCTCCCCTTGTGTCTCTATTGATCCAAAAAGATGAATTGTCACTTCAGAGTTGGAAGGAGATGACTGCAAGTTTAACAGATGTAGGAAGGAAGCAAAGTTTTTTTTTTTTTTTTTTGTGTGTGTGTGCATGTAAATGCATACATAGCCTTAATAGCGACTGCCTAGCTGCAGTTAAAGGTATATTTGAGCATTGTTAGATTGGAAAATTGCAGTGTATGTGATATTAACTGAGCCTTTTCACTGTGGCCTAAGTTTCAGAAAATATTGAAAGAGCCTTAGCAATGTTTTTTTGTCCAGCAGTACTTGTTGAAAGAAATCTTGTACCGTATTTAACATTGTACACTGATATTTGTCTTCCATTATTCTGAGGCTTTATATGTCTCGCTGAGGGCTGGAATAAACCATTGCTTAATCTCCAGTTTTGCATCCTCTCTATTCAGAGGTTTTTTTAGAAAATGTAATGGTTTTCTTCATGGCAAATTATAAAAACCTACACTTCCATACAGCTATTATGCTTATTTCTTCAGTGAGAATGTATGCACTACTGTCATTTGTTATGTGGTGTCAAATTCTTAAATGCAGAGCAAAAGACCAAGGAGGAGAGTAATCAGTGTAAGTGGGAGATGAATAAATAGCCCTTTCTTGCTTTAGCAACAGATGACAACAGCATGTACAGTTATAAAGTAGACTTGCATAATGAATCAAAACTGACCCCACAGTATTCTGCAGGTTGTAGAATTTGCAGATACCAGTGAGGCAGTGGGACTCAATGTGATGCAAAAATTATTGCTGATCATTCCATCCAGATTAATTTCTTGAACTTCTGAGGGGGAAGTTAAAGATGTTGCACATCTGGATGGAAATTGTTGGTAGCATTACAGAAATTATCATTGATAAGCATGCATACTGAATGATTCTCTATTATCACAATCTTCCATGAAACATGAATTCTCCCCCAGTTTTTGTGAGCACTTTTAGTTACAGGTCTTGTGATTTCATTCTGCTTACAAACAAGGAAGAGGAGGAAAGGGTTTAATGGTAGGAAAATAGCAATGTATAATAAGGTAGGTGAAAATGCAGAGAGAAATGTTCCATTTTGGTGGTGGAGAGAGAGTTTTTGACAAATGACATTTCCTGGATCCTGCAGGAATCCTGGGTTAAATAAAATTTAATATTGTAATAAAATGGCTAACAAAAAGGAAAACTTGGATAAATGTCAATTTAACATGTGCAGTTTATTTAGCAATTCTGAGTATTTTTAATTTCACACTCGGGGGGCAATACCTAGGGGTTACAACACTTGTAGGTAATTTTCTGTTTTCAACACCTCTGAAAGACTTTTTGGTCTTTCTCTCCCAGTGGTAAACAGCCAGTCCAACGACCACAGTCCCAATGCTCCAGCTAGATACAATGGCAGCCCTGTTCCCGGGTTTTGCAGTCATTGCACAACTGTGTTCTCCAGGTGAAGCCACAGCCCATGTTTGGACAGAACCATTTAGATAGACTTCTTTGCATTTTCAGACTTCCATGCAGTCATGTCTTGCTGCACCAATCCTTTAAAATCTCTGATTGGGGTGAAGGTGGAGGAAGGAGTCTTTCGTAGTGGCAGAAGCACCAGTAACATTTACAGGAGGTACAGTAAGGACATCAGCTTTTGGGTCAGCATTAACACTACTACAGCCTGAGCATGTGGTGTCTTAATGTTACCGGTACTGGAATTCAATATTTTTTTAATAGAAATAGAAAATACCAATAAAAGTTATCATATAATTGAATAACAGATTGGATAACGAATATCCTAGAATATCATAGCCAGTGGTTTTTAGCACAGTTCTTGAGTAAGCTTTAAAATATAAAATACTACTCTGTCTAAGGCAAACCTTTCTTATTGGAATTGCTATCCAAATCACAGGTAGCTGAGAAGCACTACTACTTTTGAACAAATGGCATTTTAAGCACATTACATATGAGCTTTGTGGGGTGAGTTTCTATGATGCAAATAGTGGTACCTAAAGTGCATACTCTTTCTTATTATCTCAAAGCAGTGACTGGTTGTGATTGAAAAAATACTTACTTTAGAGAGTGGAGAAGAATGGAAAAATTATTTGAATCAAAGTAATGCTTCATATTTGTTACATTTCAGCATACATGTGGTGCTAGAACAACTCTTCTCCATTTTTGTCATGTTATAGTAATGTGTTCCTAACATGTATTGCACTGTATAGAGTGCAGTTATTTCTAGAAATCTCATTGAACTATTTATGTTTCCAAAATCACTTGTTTGCTTTTATTGTGTTGTTTAATAGTCAGCTAAACAAAATCTAAAGGAATGTAACCAAAGAGAAAAGTGCATTTCATATATGGTTGCAGAGTGTATGTGTTATTAGCTATCAAGAGACTTGCCTAAAGCTTGTAATGAAGTGTCGGAAGCCATGTTATTAACCAGAATGGGAGGTACTTTGCTTGTAATACCTGAAAATTTTTACAGCAGTTCTGACATTCTATAATACTGATTGTTTGCTTATTTTAAGTTATACATGCTGCTCTTTTAACTTCCTAAGTGTCAACATAGATGTAGGAAGCAATTTTTTAATCTCATAAAGACTGTAAAAGTCATAAGTTTAGTTATTTACATTCATTTGTTTTAATTCCTATATATAGTTGGCATGGCTAAAAATATCAACATATATATACCATACTGTGGTATTTGATTTAAAAAAAGAAACAGCTGTCATGGTGCAGTTTGCAATTTTTGTATAACTTCCCTTGTGTAAAGAAAACAGTGTTTTTGTATACAGGAAAAAGAAATGTTGGTATCTTTGAAAGGTAAACGGCAGAAGAAATTAACTACTTGATTCCTATCAATATCCTTAAATTACCTTCATTTCCCAAGGAAAATGTTTGGACAGATGCCAAAGTTTTCAAAAGTGGGACTTTTCCAATGCCCTTAAGTGACTTAGGCCCACAAGTCACATTGACCTCAATGGCAGACTTGAAAATCCCCCACCTAATTTTAAGCTCCAGTATGAAAATTTTGGCCATACTCCATAGATTTCATTCTTTTCCTATTCTTTTAACTGGGAAAGCTATTTTGTTGCAAAAAAGAATGCATATCTTCAGATCAGGATGTAAACACGCCCCCACGCTTAAATTTTATTATTTTGTGTACTTACTGTGTGTGAATGTACATAGAAAATAGGCATACAAAGTTGTGATGGTGCTTGTTTGTTGTTTGCCGGAGAGATCACTCCGTGTTAGACCAATCCTGTTAATGGTTCATCTAACCTCCTACTGAGTTGAGAACTGATACCATGTCAAGTTACTATGAAGCAATTGTCAGATTTCAACTGTTTCCCCTAAGAATCTAAAGGCAGTGTTAGGAGCAGGTTCTCTTTTCTTCTTGATGCCCGTGTATTCCTCCTACTCCCACAATTTATTTTTCCTGTTCAACTCCCTAGTTGTGTAATAACTTTTTCAGTGCAATTTTCATGTGAATATTTTTTGTTTTAATGACTTTGCTGTAACAAGAGCTGCTGCTTCTGTTTTTTCACTGTATCCAGATTAATCATGATCGTGTTTCCTGGGACATTCCTCTCATCTGTTGTGGTAGGACAGGTCCACCCACACTGATGTCCAGTGCTGTCTGAACTTTTCTACTCAGTCTTGCAAACATGTGATAAAGCAGGGAATTAAACCACATAAGTGTTTATCTACCCATTTTGAATAATGGGTAGATAACATTCTGCAGCATTTAAATCATCGTGGATAACTAAGTCCCATGTATTCAATAGCTACAGTAATTTGTGTATGTTATATTTGTATAGATTAGTCCGTAAAGCCAAAGTATACATTTAATTAATTGAATTAAACTACTGGCATTGTAGAGAGTACATTATCTCAAACAGCATATTTGTTTTTACTCCTCTTCCTGTCATGAATGGCGATGGCGTACAAATAAATAATACAGCAAGTGCATGAGAGAGGGCGCAGGATGTTCCCATGTCATTTCTTCCTGATGATTTTAAAGAACTGTGCAGGTAGACATCTTTCCATCTTTTATAGCTCTTCAGCATAAAACAGTTCTGTTCAGAGGACCCTGTGGACATTTTAAGCTCAACTTTGTGCTGTTGCAAGTCACTGTTTCATTTTATATCCTCTCATGACACATGTCACGATTTCATTTGTCCCATAGGGATTAATATACAGTTGCAGGAATTTGCGGCAAGATGAAATAGCGAAGTGTTACTTCCTAATGGTGCCATTAAAGTGTCACCCAAAACCTCTATGGTGATCTATAAAAACTAATTTAAACGTCCATAAGTCACATAATTTTGTCATACTTTCCATGGTATTGCAGCTTTTGTTATGCAGCCATTTTATCAATCATTCGTGATTGTACTACAATCTAATTGCTGTATTTGCAAGACCTATATTTATTGACTAGTACAGAACGCCTTTTGAAATATTGTAGATGAAATAGTATATTTTGTTATGTCTTATTAATTTTAAAATGTGCACAACAGACATAAGTGCGTTTGTAACCCTTCTGCTTTTTTTCTCCTGTCTTTCCCATTTTTTGTTTGCCCTAATTTGAATGTCTTGTGTTATAGTTCGAATGTAAGCTCTTTGCAGGGAACATGTTCGTTTTTTTGTTTGTTTGTGAGACTCCCAGCATACTTTTGGATGCTTCAGTAATAGGTAGTTACAGTTGACTAATTTCATCTTTTATATGGATTAGAAACAGAATCTCTGAGGCTATAGCCTTTCCCTACCCATATTCCAATACTAATTTCTTAGAAATAGTACAGAACAGGCAAAATTATATTTGCTCATTTTGTTGTAAATGATTCAGCTGTTGCTTTGCAGTAGCAAAAGACCTTTGGGGAATATCTCAGGCAGTGCCATCACATGGAAAATATGACAAAATAATGTGACTTGTGGAATACTCTAGGCCAGCTCCAGTGTGTGTAATAAAGCCTGTGTTTAGATGTTTTGGGTGTATCCTCCCAAGAATAGACAGGATTCTCATTGTTATAAAGGTTAAGTATCATAGTTGTAATTTTGATGGGCATTCATTGTATGATATTAAAAAATGCTGGGGTATCTGTGTGAGAGACTAGTGGTTGGTGTGTATGTAATTAAGCTTGCTTCATGTGGGCTAAGGAAGAAATTTTAAATTCCTGGATTGGCAGCAATAAAATTACTATGAAGTTTCTATTTCTTATTCTGACATCTGTCATACCTATCCTCTTCTTACTCCTCTTCGCTCTGCCGAGATCCTTAAGTATAATGTATTTAAGTATGTAGCTAGGAAAGAGATGAGTTGGGTACAAGGAAAAAAACCCTTTTGATCAGTGAAAGTGTATTCTTTTTTATTGGTAAACTGCCATTGTAGCAGAAGACATTTCTCTCTTAATTTTGCTTTTGTATTTGTTGTTTAGATTGTCGAGTTAAGATGTTAAAGTGCCTTTGGTAGCAAATTCAGTGCCTCTAAAACTTTGGCACGTGCAGCATCTTAAGTTTTGGGGCCCAACAATTCCTATGGTCAGGTCTTGCACTTCAGTGACTTTTCTTTTTAATAGAGGACAGCTGAATGGCGCTCCCTTTGGAGCACTTCAGTAACACTTGACAAATTTGTTAGAGGCAGTCACTGAGCAAAGACAAATATAGTTCCTACAGCTCTTGAGGCTCTTGCCAGCGTATAGAGAAGGGACTCTGCGCCAGACCTGTATTTAGGATCTCCATGTGTCAGGGCATTGTAGTCATTCTTCTCTTTACCTGTGTATATAAAATAGGCTCTGTACCAAGAAGCTTGAGCAGCTCCCATGAGTGGTGCTAAGATCTTCATTCTCAGCATGGACTGATAGTTTCAGGCAAAAGCTAAATTGTAAAATATATAAAAGGTATCAGTATATTATTTTTATACTGACATCTGCCTGTAACTCAACAGTGCTTTAATAGCTCTTCACCAAGTTAATGCCGTAATATTAAAATAGTGTTTTTTGTGATGAGGCAGAATTTCTGAGGGTTTTGTTTTTGTTTTTTTGCTTGCTTGCTTAGTCTAGGAGCATTATTATTATTTTTTTATTTTCCCTTAGTTTATTCTTTTGCCCAGCATTTGCCCTGCAAAAGATAGCCTCTCATTTTAAGCCAGGTCGATTGGCACCTGATCTCTAGTTATTGCACGGCAAAATGGTGGAGTGGGATCACCTGGCCTACATCAGACCACTGGGAACTCTGGACAACTTTTCAATGCCTGTTTGTTTTACAGAACTGGGAAGTGGGAGCAACATTCTATATTTGATCTTGGATGCTACATTTATGTGAATTGTTGTGTAAATTATCAAAAAATATTTTCCAGTGCAGCAGTGTTGGTGGATGTATAGATCAGCAATGCTTCACATATAGCCTTTTAAAAAAAAAAGTACGCCTGCATTTTATGTTTAAATGTTCACTTATTGCTAAGCTTTACATGTATTAATCTGCAGAATCTTGTGGCCTGGGGTGGGAGCAGGGAGAGGGTTCAGCAGATTTCAGTAGTCCCCGCGGTTATACAAAAATCCACTCTCAGCATGTGGAATGCAGCATATACAAAATTTCCATAAAGTGTGAAAAATTTCCAGCAGTTTTCCAGTGTTACTGACTTTAAGCAGCCCTTTTAACTTGCAGGCTTTGTACAGACTTATCAGTCAGAAGGTGTTTATGATTTGGCTTTACTATCTCAGCAGGAGTTGTGATAGATTGGAATCAAAGGCTTTGAAAACAGGATTTCTTTATGGGGTGCGATATGGGTAATGATAAAGACATTTCAAAAAGCAAATGCCAAGACTCTGAAAGTGTTAACAGAAAGAAAATGTATGTTGATGGAAACTGTATTAAAGTGTTCACATCTTTACTAACTGCCATTTTGTCATCTGTTGATTTGTTTTCTCTGGCTTTCTTTCTTGCCACTAAATCTGTTCCCATCCCGCAGCATAGCTGCGATTTAGGCCCTTCCACATTCAGAGCAGGACTGTGCTAGGAGCCACATTGCTGCTAGGATGTTTCTGCATGTCGTCATTTTAATTTTTGACCCATTCTGTCAACCTGAATTATTAAACACATAGAGCTGTATTCTAGACAGAGTTATGCTTTGCAACTGTCTCTTACAGTTTACACAAATTTAAAAATGCGCAGGTTAGCACTGTAGCATGGTCTCACCTGTATTTTGTGCTTCTCTCCTATGCAAGGGGAAGGATGACAAATTCCGAAAGAAGTAAATCGGAGTGAAAAAAGAGCTGGCTGTCCCTGTCTTACCTAGTTACACCAAGTTTGAAACGTAACATTTACAAATAGAGTATTTTAAATCATGCAGAACTTTAAATTGCTCTTATATTTCACTAACATGGACTTAACGTTTTTGGAACAATGTCTCTTCTATTTTGGACATGGTCTTTCCATATGTGTAAACTGCATTTATATCTAGAATATTCAACAGGTGAGATGGCTGCAGGCACCTGGAGATTGATGTAATTCCGCGTTGCCTCCAAAACCAGGCGGGCAACCATGACTGCAAAATTATTGTTAATGTGCCTCTGTATTCTGGATATAAGCAATCCTCTTCTGCCCATTCTGTTGTTACTCAGAGTAAAAATAACTTTCATTGAGAACTGAGTGTAGTGGTGTTGGACTACACCATGAGTATATGTGGACTGAAATGCGAACTCTTGCCCTTTGGCCATAGTAGTCATTGCTCTTCAAGGTTCCTTTTAAGATGAAGTAGCCCCTCCCTTGTTTTTCAGGGGAGACGGGATTTTTCGGCCGCCATTCTCTATTGTGTGCTTCAGCAGCAGCACATATGTGTAGAGTGTTTTTCTAGTGGTGTGTATCTACGCACAGCCAGTTGCAATTTAATATGTTGATTTCAGACTTTTTCAGATCTTCAATGACCATTATTTTTGTTAAGTATTAACCCTGGTTCTTGGTGTAGAGAAGTGAGTACTGAACTTATAGATGATCAGAGCTCTGTTTGAGAGAGAAGAATTAACTGAGATTCACATGTTGAGTTATGGCAGGCTCTGCATCCCATTGAAGCCTTACTATTTTAGTTGGGGTATCCCTTTGAGACAGCAGCACCTTGGTAAAGCTGGTAATGTTTATTGATCTTCTGCAGCTCCAATTTTAGGAAAAGATGGGAGATTGATTCTCCCTCCCCCCTCCCCCCGGGCATGTGTGTGCCTTCTTCTATCTCGCCAAAAATCACCATCAGCAGAAGATGCAATTTACAGCAGCTTTTTGCATATTCGCAAAGTCCACATCAGCATAAATACTATAGATTTTGAGGCTGTTCTCCTGGTCTGAGCTATAAAATGTTCCAGTCCTTTACGTTCGGGATAAATAGGGTGCTACTTTTTCCTAAATACTGTTTAAGTTCATCTGACACAGATTGATTTATAGACTTCTAGGGACAGCTCCTCAGTTGATGTAAATCAGTGGAACTACATGATTTACATCAGCTGAGGATGTGGCCCAAAGTCAGTAATGTAGGGTTTCTTGCGTCTGTGTGGTTAGATAATGGTGGGCAAGCAGTCGGTGCACCCACCCTATTGCCGTCGGAATCCTGGATGAGTGGCAGGAGAGAGAACGGAAACACAAGTGATATTAACCGAACGTGGCACTGAAAATCAAAATACGCAAATTGTGGCCATTTCCCCTTTTGATCTTTGTCTTTGTAGGCAGTGTAGCTGTTCTCCATCTGTTTCTTTCATTCAGTTTTCTCTTGCATCCTTCTTTTGCTATTCTTTTTATGCATATACATATATATTTAGTTCTACCTTTCATTTATTCTTTAGTCATTTGTTTCCATTTCACTTTCCCTGTGTTTCATTCCTGTATCTTTCTTGTTTAGACCAAGTGGAGGATCCAGCTGGTAGTAGCAGCCATGTAGGACCCTTCAGGAACCTGATGGTAAGTGCACGTGTGTACTTATACTCAGGCTTCCACCAGGTTCAATACTGTGTTTTTCCCCTCTATGGTCTTCTGCTGGTCTTGAAGTCTTAAACTACAAGAAAATTAAGGGGCAAAAATTCATTAGCTAATCATTGGTATCCGTTCTTATCAGTGCCGTGGATATTGCTTTTGCTTGGAAATGTGTTGGATGAAACATGCAAGTCTTTGAGAGTTGTGTTACTTGAGCACTTTTCTAAGCAGACCAGAACATGAAAAAGGCAAGATGCGGCTAACTGCTGTATGTAAAAAATAAAACCTGATGAAAAGCAATAGATATTTCCGTTACTCCTTGGAAATTGATCTGACTAATCTAAAATTATATATACATGCAAGTCAGCTTGTTGGCTATTCTGAGTAAAGGCAAGTAGGTGCCAGATGAATCTTCTCTTCAGATGTATTTGTTTAAAGGCCATGAACTTGAAAATGTTCCAAGTATATCAACTAGGGTTTTTTTTTTTTAAAGCAGGAGGCTTTTCTAGAGGGGGCTTGGAAATTTACCTTCTTTTCATCCTGGTATTGAGAGAGGAATTTTTAGTAGCCCATAAGCAACTAGATGACGCATTAATTTTAGCCCTAAGTAAATAACTTCAGTTAGAAGACTGCTCTTCTTTTGTTTTCTCAGGTCATTGTGGTAGTTTGGGGATTATATTTTTGGTAGTGTATTGTATAAATGGAAGAAACTTGGGAAAGTTTGCACTTTATCACTTAAAAAACACAAAAGCAAAGCCCTTGTGATTGTTTTCTACATCATTTACTTAGCCCCTTAATTATCACAATGCATGTCTAAGCTTATCAGAAGTGATAAGTTAGTTGTGTTCCCATTTCAGAGGTTTTATAGCAGTCACATTAGAGGTGACAGTATAGGTTTAAAAGTGCCCAGTGATCTGTTCCACTCTGTTCTAGAAATCGTTTCAGTCTACTATAGCTCCAGGTGCCACAGCATGTAGGGCATGCAAAATATAGTCCTCAGCCACCACCGTATTTGATGTGAAGGTGAGGCTCCTAGAGATTTCAGGTCCTGAAAATGTTCCTTTGTTAGAGTGGAATGCCTCCCTGTGTGTGTGTGAAAGAGCAGACTGTGGGTCAGAAGACCTCCGAACACTACATGTCTTGGCGTATGGACCAGGAGACCCAATTTTCCTCTTCACCCCAACTCCAGCTTCACCAGAAGGTGAGAGAAGGAACTGTGGAATTTTGCCTGTGCTCTCAAAATTCTATTATTGGGTTTCAACCCATACGTTGTTTCAAAGCCCATTACAGGCAGTGTCCAAAGGATACATAATGGCACTTGGTGTGTACAATGGTCTGTAGACTCTATTGCAGTGAACGTTTGAGCCTTTAAGAACATACTGAAACTTTATATTTTTTACTTTTGGTCCCAGAGGTACAGTTGCATCAATTATACTTGCTGGAAGCTCCAGCAGGGATGACAGGTGTGTTAGCACAGCTATTTGGATGTGTACAGCTCTGAAGCCCTTTGTGCGCAGATAGGGAATTGCATTAAAGATCCTGGCTGTGACTCCATTTCTTTCAAAGGTTATCAGAGGTTCTGACTAATGGCATATAATATTGAATTGCGGCGCTTGGCAGGTAAAGATGCACAGAGAAACTCATTATGGTCAGACAGAGCATCAGAAAGCATCCTTAAACTTCTGACTAGTCTCCAGCTAGATTTTCCCAGCACTTGATAATGATGCCCTATGACACAGTTTCAGGTCAGTATGACAGGGAAGTGCTTAGAGACTCAACATTTCAGTATTTAGGGATAAGATGAGGAATAAAGCTGCTCGGTTGAGAGAAAGCATTGCATATAGTAATGTATGATCCAGAGAGGGCCAAAAAAAATTGTAACATATAATCATATAACCTATCTCATAGAACTGGAAGGGACCCTGAAAGGTTATCGAGTCCAGCCCCGTGCTCCAGATCCCTAAGTGGCCCCCTCAAGGATTGAACTCACAACCCTGGGTTTAGCAGGCCAATGCTCAAACCACTGAGCTATCCCTCCCCTATAGTGATTTCTTCATCTGATAGAAATCTGTTAAGGTAAAAGAAAACAAGAAAACAACCAAAAATGGAATGAAACACACTGATAAAGCTATATAGAGAACTGGAAAAATGCTGGACAACTAATTAAACCTAAGTTCGTCAAAGAAGAGGGAGAAAATACAAAATTAGTTCATACATCAATGGTGTCCAAATAAAAACTAGTAATTCTTATTTTCTCTAGTGTGAAGCTGAGCTTTCTTTGATCTTTAAACTTTTCTGTAGGAAGGTTAGCATGCTTTGAAAGTTTCAGTAGGAATGGAGAGGAAAATCTTTCAGTAAAAGATGTGCAAAATACTTCTAAGAGTAAAGGAATAATCTCTGATTTAAATTCACAACAGTTCATGTGAGGCAAGTCCAATGGCTTGTTAGGTAGGAGAGTATGCTGCTAAGGGAGAGACATTGCTTCCAGAATACATTTCACATCTTAGGCCAGGAGGTCATGTATTAGAAAGGTAATGTTTTGTGTCCGAGAGGCCTGACAGAGGATGTATTCCTTGTCTTGTAGCGGTATCATTCTAGCAGCTGGGTAGGCAGAGGTGTACATTTTCAGAAGAGATCGCTGTTTTTAGGGCTTGTATACAGTTGAAAGTTAATCCAGATTAAGGTAGGGTGTGCATTTAAAGTACCGTAGCTAGTGCTGAATAACTCCATATGTTGACAATCTTATTTTGGAATAAGAGTTCCTTGTTCCTGTTTCACTTAATCCACTTCTGAATAACTCCATATGTAGACAAGCCATTAGCTGCAAGGGAAATATGTAGCATACATCAATGTATCAGAAGTGCGAGATTTTTTTCAAGGATGGAAAGTTTACCCAGAATGAAGATGTAAATAAACACATTTCCACCCTACCTACACCTGTGAGAGCCCATCCCTTACCCTTTGAATATCATAGAATTTTCTATGCATCTTTCAAATCATTGGCTAAGTCTTCTGATAATTCTATATTTGGGCCTTTTTTCCCCCCAGAAGGCCTCCCTCTGCAGATAGTACACACGCAAATGGAGAGCAGCATATTGGCTATAGTTACAAAGTTCTAGTTGACCTACATTTCTTTTCTTGCTACAGCTTCTTGGACAGAGAATATCTCTGTATTCTTTTCTGTCTCAAATTAGCTATTTTTCAGGAAGAGAATTGTCTGTCTTCTCATCTGTAGTAAGCATGTCTGGTTCTTAAGCTTTCATGATAGGTCTTACTTTCTGAACAATTCCTTTTTTTCCTATTCTCTTAACTTTGTCAAATGTATCAGAATGTGCTGCCCAAATGTTACATGCAGTGTTCCCAAGTGAGGCCTAACCAATGTCTGATAGAGCAGACTAGCTACCTGACTTGCTTTCTTGTAGTGTTCCTTTAGTATTTTCTGGTTTTGTGTCAGCATTGCATTATTTGTGTATATTTATGTTCATCATCCCTATCTTTCTGTAATTTCTGCTCGCTAACAACTATTACCCAATTTTATAGTTGATTACTCTTTATGTAAACCACTTCATAGTTACCTTTATTGAATTTCATTGATTTCATCTTTCTCCAGTTTGTAAAAATCATACTGTATTTTAATATTTTCTTTTGGCATATTTATGATCCCTCTGCTTTTTGTATCACCCTCTTCCAAATCATGGTTGAAAAGAGATGTAGAATTATTTTGAAAACCTACATAGAAGCATATGGAACCCATGTGGAATACCAGTTGACAGCACTTCCCAAATGGACACTAAGCATTAATGAGTGCAGTGGCGTTGTAGCCATGTTGATCCCATGATGATAGAGGGACAAGGTGGGTGAGGTAATATCTTGTATTGGACCAACTTCTGTTGGTGAGAAAGACACCTGAAGAAGAGTTCTGTGTGAGCTCAAAAGCTTCTCTCTCACCAACAAAAGTTGGTCCAATAAAAGATATTACCTCACCCACCTGGTCTCATAAAATTGGCTCAGATACTATTAATGCGTAATATCCTTTATAGAAGTCTTGTTTGTCTAGTATACCTATGAAGATGTCAGCTACCTGTATCTGATGAGTTATTTGAGCTACACTGCATTTCCTTTATCCTCTTTGTGCCATCAGTGGAAAAAAAACTAGTTCAGCTTGTTTTTGTTTCTGACAAACTCATCTTACCTTGTACTGATCATTTCATTTTCCTCTAGGCATTTACACGCTTATTGCTTTATCAGTTATAGTGACAGAACAGGTATTGAAATTAAATTTGCTGAACTGTTAATTTCTTGCAAGTCACCTTCTTTTCCTTTGTTCTATGCTTTGCCATTTAGCAATCTTTTTGCATACACTTAATGTACCCTTTGAATGTTGCTATCCTTTTTATTGAGGATGTGCCATTCATGTTCCTCAGGAAAATGCAGTAATTATTCAAAAATTTGCAGTTTTTTCTATGGCTGGGTTTTGAATTTTGTCACTCAAAATTTTTTTTAAAAATTGTTGAGCCGCAGTAGACTAACTTTATTTATTTTATTTATTTATTTTTTTCAGGGAAGAAAAAGGAGTGTAAAAACAAGGGGAAAAAGGTAATAGATACAAAGCAGAGAAAGACTGATTTGGATTTTACTTCCACAGATATGAGGGAGTCTAAAGAAGGTAAGATTTTTTTCAGTTATCTTATATAAATTTCCTTAGGTATCGTATTGAATTAAAGGAGGACACACACACACACACACACACACACACACACACACACACACACACACACACACACACACACACACACACACACACACCAGCACTATAAAAATGTTCATACTGCGTGCCAAGCTTTCTTGTAGTGTTAAATAACTTGAAGTTACTAGTTTTACATTCAGAGAAGTATGTCATATGTTCACACTGTATACGGTGCAGAAGAGTTAGCGTAGTACAGAATTTAAACATAAAATCCCGAACCCTCAGATGGAACATAATAAAGAAGTCCTTATTTTAAATTTAAGTCTTCTAAAACTTAGAAATAGAATCAAGATGTAGTACCGAATGACTTTGGGAATCATGGTATAATTTTATTATATAGCCACTGGCTGCCCTAGCCCTTTGCCCAGCCATTTAGATTGCTATACAACAGAATAAAACAAAGCGCAGTATAATGCAAACAGAATAGAATTTTTAGAGGTGGTATTTTAACACATAAAACGATTGATGCAGTCTATCTTAAAGGTGACTTGCAGAGCATATTTTTCAAAATTGGCTTCTGCCCTTTTTCACTTTGTGATGTATATTTTAAAAGCCTGAAGGATCTTTTTAAGATATTTTCCTGATTGTTTTTTTGGTTTAGAAATATCAGGAATGTAAAGTCTGTCTTCCCTGGCTTTGTTGTTGGACCAGTGGGAGGTATAATTGAAGGAGGTAAGGGCAGCATGTAACTACTGGCTTCATTCAAGATCTTTTCCTCCAACTACCCTCTGACCAACCCACTAAAAATAGTAATCCTGGAAATCTGACATCCACCGCCCTCACCCCCCCCCCCCCCCATACCCCAGCATTCCCAAGCTAGACATATAAAGGAGGCGGAGGAATTTTTGCCTTAACTGCACAGTTGCTCTGGTGACGCACTCTGCTTGTGCACATCATCAGCAGGGTAGCTACATTCCCTTCATCAGTAAGTACTGATGATGACTGAAGGCAGGTAAATGAAACTGGCATACAAAGGTGCCTTCAGAGCCAGTTTACAGCAGCAAATGATGCTCAGAGTGTATCTGATTCAAAAGAGGATGGGCTGTGCCTGTGGGGATTCTACAGCTTCTCAGGAAACAGAATTTAGGAAATGCAAAATAACAAATTGGCTCCAATAATGTGTTTTACAATGTGTTTAAAAAAAAAAACACAACACAACAAAACAAACAAACCCAGATTGGTGTATTATGAACAAAATGTAAAGTAATTTTATTTTTCAGCCAAACTCTAAAACTTATTTGACTGACTGACTATTTTAGATGTGTGTCCAGGCAGAGTTCAAATTTAAGATCTTGTTTCCCTGAGTTTAAAAATGGTGACAAAAGTCAGTTAATTTCATCTGAGGTTTTTTGTTTTAATATCCAAAAATACACAGTGAAATGTACCAAAACCCTGCTCTCTTTCTTGGAAGAGGCTTAGCTGGCCACAACGTTAGCGGTAATTCTGAGTTTCTCAGTGTATTGAATGCAGTCCCTTACATGTTGGCCAAAAAATTACAAGCAGGAAAATATGAATACAGTTTTTTGTTCTAAACACTACATCTTAACAAACAGTAGCATTCTAGTCCTCATAAATATTGAGCATATTGGTGACGGTTGGGGGGGAGGGGATTCAGGGGAAATGAAATTATAATATTGTGGAAAATTTGCTAAATTCACTAATGCTTTTCTTTCTTTTCCTCCTTTTCTTTCTTTATTAGACCATAAAGAGGAAGATGAAAAGCCATCTGTTTCTGCTGTGCTGTCACTGGAACAAACAGCCGTGATTCAGGAGATGGTAAATCAAGATGTTCTTCCAAAACTAATGATCCCCAGTCCTACCAGTGAGCCACGAACAATGCCTGAAGACAAACCAGGAGCAATAACTTGTGGATCAGATGATTTGGAGGAAGAGGAGGAGGAGGAGGAAGAGGAGGAGGAGGAGGAAGAAGAAGAGGAGGAGGAGGAAGATGAAGATGAAGAGGTGGAAGATGCTAATTTACCTGAAGAAAGTCCTGGAAAAGAGCCTACAGCTGTATGTGAAGAAAAGCTAGAATCTATGGAGGAACAAAAAAGCATATCAGAAGAATCTCTAGAGAACTCCCCAAAGAAAACACCGGTTGTAAAAATTCCTAAAGCAAAAGGTGTATCGAATGGTGATTTCCAGGAAACATTTATGTTTCCCTGTCAGCATTGTGAGAGGAAGTTTACAACAAAGCAAGGACTTGAACGCCACATGCATATTCATATATCTAGTGTCAATCATGCTTTCAAATGCCGATACTGTGGGAAAGCCTTTGGCACTCAAATTAATCGGCGAAGGCATGAGCGGCGTCATGAAGCAGGGCCAAAAAGAAAACCATTCTTAACACTAACTTCGGCCCCGCAGTCTGATGATGTTGCTGATGGACAGACATTTGCAGATGATGGTCTTAAAGACGAATTAAATGTTTCCAATCTTGTGCAAGACTTTGCAGTCTTGGATTCTGAGAAGGTCTCCCAAGAAATGTCAAATTCTACCCTTGTTGAGGAGAACAAGGAACCCAAAGAATTGCATCCTTGCAAATATTGTAAAAAGGTTTTTGGAACGCATACTAACATGCGTAGGCACCAGCGTAGGGTTCATGAGCGTCATCTTATTCCCAAAGGTGTCAGGAGAAAAGGATTCATTCTTGAAGAACCGCAACTTCAAACTGAGCAGGCCCAACCAGCCCAGAGTGTGTACATAGCAAGTACAGAATTAGAAGAGGATGGTGAAGCTGATGACATATATATTATGGATATTTCTAGCAATATCTCAGAAAATTTAAATTACTATATTGATGGTAAAATTCAGTCCAACAGTAGCACTAGCAATTGTGATGTGATTGAGATGGAATCCAATTCTGCAGACCTGTATGGAATAAATTGTTTACTTAGTCCAGTCACAGTGGAAATTTCTCAAAATTTAAAGTCTACACAAATACGCATGACTGACCTTCCTAAGGAGCCTTCTAGTGGTGGAAGCAATGAATCCAAAAAGAGGAGAACAACCAGCCCTCCTCTTTTACCTAAAATAAAAACTGAAATAGATCCAGAACCTATAACTCCTTCATGTTCGTTAAATCTTCCTCTTAGCATTTCAACAGCTGAGAGCTTACCTTTTCATAAAGAAAAAAGTGTTTATTTGTCATCCAAGTTAAAACAACTTCTTCAGACACAGGATAGTAACAAGATAACTCCAGCAGCAACTGAAATCCCTAAATTAGGTCCTTCTGCTACATCTTCACCCATTTTGCCTTCAGTAACTAGTAGGTTTAAAAGGAGAACCAGCTCTCCTCCCAGTTCTCCACAGCACAGTCCAGCGCTTCGAGACTTTGGTAAACAAAGTGATGGAAAAACCATGTGGAATGATACAGTTCTAGCTTCAAAGATGCCAAAATTAGAAAGTCACAGCAACTCACCTGTATGGAGCTTATGTGGGAGGGTGGAAAGACAGACTATGAGTCCTCTGAGTTTTGATGACTATAAAATACCTAAGGAATGGACAGCAACTCCAACTTTTGGTAGCGTGTGCAACCAGCAGCCATTGGATTTATCTAGTGGTGTAAAACAAAGGTCTGATGTCAAAAGCAAGACTCAGGTTCCTTGGGAATCAGTGTTAGATCTAAGTGTGCATAAGAAGCCATATAGTGACACTGAAGTTAAGGAATACAAAGAAAATAATTCAGTGCAGCCAACATGCAGTGGTATTAAAAAGAAGAAACCAACCACATGCATGTTACAAAAAGTTCTGCTGAATGAATATAATGGAACGGATATAGCTACAGAAAGCGCACCTGATTTGACTTTGAATAGAAGCCCAAGTCCATGTAAATCATCAGTACCCCAGCCAGAACCTGATGTTGATCCTGATGTGTCAGCACCTACTGTTGAGTCCCCGTCTCATAGTTCCCCTGCTTCCCCTTTACCTCAAACATCTGCTATATCCTCCTTGTGTCAGCTGCCCCCTCTTCTAACGCCAACGGATCCTTCCTCCCCACCACCTTGTCCTCCTTTGTTAACACTTGCTACGCAACCCCCTCCACTCCTTCCTACTATTCCTTTACCACTTCCAGGTGCCTCTGCCAGTGTCACTCCCACTCCTTCGTGCCCATCACCACTGTATAACACTGCTACACAGTCCCCACTTCCAATCCTTTCACCTACAGTATCTCCCTCTCCATCTCCTGTTCCTTCTGTTGAACTTTTTACTACTGCTTCACCTGGTCCACCAAACCTCTCGTCGTCCTCCTCCTCCTCGTCTTCATCTTCCTCTTCTTTCTCCTCTTCTTCCTCCTCTTCCTCTTCCTCTTCCTCTTCTTCCTCCTCCTCCTCCTCCTCCTCTTCATCATCTCCTTCTCCTCCTCCTCTTTCAGTAGTTTCTTCTGTTGTTTCCCCTGCTGATCATCTGGAAAGTACTCTCCCCATAATAGCTTTTAAACAAGAGGAAATGGAAAGTGAGCACGTGAAGCCAAGAGAAGATCCAGAGACTTCAAGTGAAGCAGATGTAGTTCAGGAAATGTTCAATAAAAGCTTTGTGTGCAATGTTTGTGAATCCCCTTTTCTTTCTATTAAAGACCTAACTAAGCATTTATCTGTTCATGCTGAAGAATGGCCCTTCAAATGTGAATTCTGTGTACAGCTGTTTAGAGAAAAAAGTGACTTGTCAGAACATCGCTTTTTGCTTCATGGAGTAGGAAATATCTTTGTATGCTCAGTCTGTAAAAAGGAATTTGCCTTTTTGTGCAATTTGCAACAACATCAGCGAGATCTCCATCCAGACAAAGAATGCACACATCATGAGTTTGAAAGTGGGACTCTAAGACCCCAGAATTTTACAGATCCCAGTAAGGCAAATGTAGAACATATGCAAAGCCTACCAGAAGTTTCCTTGGAACCCTCCAAAGAAGAGGAGGATGAAGATCTAAACGACTCCTCTGAAGAGCTTTATACTACCATAAAAATAATGGCTTCTGGAGTAAAGTCAAAAGATCCAGATGTTCGTTTGGGCCTCAATCAACACTATCCAAGCTTTAAACCACCTCCATTTCAGTATCACCATCGAAATCCTATGGGTATTGGAGCCACTGCTACAAATTTCACTACCCATAATATTCCACAGACCTTTACTACTGCCATTCGTTGTACAAAATGTGGGAAGAGCGTTGATAACATGCCCGAATTACACAAACACATCTTGGCATGTGCCTCTGCCAGCGACAAAAAGAGATACACGCCCAAAAAAAATCCAGTACCACTGAAGCAGACTGTGCAGCCTAAAAATGGCATGGTCATTCTAGCTGGCCCTGGGAAAAATGCCTTCAGACGAATGGGACAACCTAAAAGACTTAATTTCAATGTTGAGATTAGCAAATTGTCTTCTAATAAGCTAAAACTAAGTGCATTGAAGAAGAAAAATCAGCTTGTCCAAAAAGCAATCTTGCAAAAAAAGAAATCTGCACAGCAGAAGGCAGACTTGAAAAATAGTGTGTCTGAGTCGGACTCCCACATCTGCCCCTACTGTAATAGAGAATTCACTTACATTGGAAGTTTGAACAAACACGCATCTTATAGTTGTCCTAAAAAACCCATCTCCCCTTCCTCTAAAAAAAATTCATCCAAAAAAAGTGGGAGCTTCTCCTCATCTGCAAGTGGCGACAAAGGCAACAACCAGCGCAGACGAACGGCAGATGCGGAGATCAAAATGCAGAGTATGCAGGCTCACTTGGGTAAGACGAGAGCACGAACCTCAGGACCTGTGCAGATTCAGCTGCCTACCGCATCCTTCAAATCAAAGCAAAATGTAAAATTTATACCTCCAATTAGATCCAAAAAGCCAAATCCCTCTTCAGTGTTAAGGAACTCCAGCCCTGTAAGAGTGGCCAAAATGACTCACATTGAGGGGAAAAAAACTAAAGTGGTAGCCAAGAATCATTCTGGAATCTCAAGCAAAACATCCCGGAAACTGCATGTCCGAATACAAAGGAATAAAGCCGTTTTGCCAAGTAAGTCTGCTGTGGCAAACAAGAAAAAGACAGATAGGTTCAGTGTAAAATCTAGAGAGAGGGTTGGAGGACCTATCACTCGGAGCTTACAGCAGGCAGCTAATGCAGACACAATAGAAAACAAGAGAGAAGAGAGCAGTACAAAACAAGAACTAAAAGATTTCAGGTAAGCTTTTAGCTTCAAGTTTGACTAAAATAGCCACATGTTGCGTACGGGCTTTCCAGTTCCCTGGTCTTTTTAGAATTTTTCTCACATTTAAGATAAAGAAGGTTGAGCTTTGCAAAACTTGCAGCTGGATCCGTTGCTCAGTCATGCTGAGCTACATTGCACATACTTTATCTCGGCATTTTGTCAAATCACGTCGTGAAATATAATCCACAGAGAGATGGAGCAAACTGAATTGGAAAGCCTGGCAAACATATTTAACAAAATTTGTATGTCATTGGATAACATGACCTTGCTACAACATATAATGTGCAGTCAAACACAGTGGTCATAGATTTAATACATAGTGGTTCTGTATGTTAAAAATCATAACTGAATTCCTCAGCTATTTACCTAAATAGTTTGGATCAGCTATTGTTTAAGTATTGCCTTCATAACATATAGAATAATACAAAAGTATAATGAAAAAATAAATACAGAGATAGTAACAATACAAGGGTTGGTCAAAATCTGTTAACTACTTGCCTCAGTATATAATTAAGGGCAAAATGATCTACTCCACTTTTAGCTACCAGTTAGAATGGAAACTCATCAGGCCCAAAATTTGTCAGCAAGTTGAGCCTGAGCAGAAGTATTATCTCCCTTATTCTCCACAAAACATAGCAGAAACCTCTCAGAAGATTTTTGGGAGACTGGCTAACTCAGGCTTCCCTGCTCCACACGGCATTTTCTGCCAGCAAACCAGTGGGGAAATCCTGGGTGGAAATTCTTACGGCTTCCCGGTCCAAACCTCTCAATCCCTCCAAAGGAGTTGTGAGGTAGGTATTGACAGGGATTCATGGTCAGCATGGTATCTAATGGACTCCTAAGTATATGGGGATACATAGGTCCTAGGCATATTGCATAAAGGTCTAGCCCTCTGCCTAGGTGCTTCTGAGATCATTGGGAATTCCTGTGTGTCTAGGGATATCCATTGTTTGGAAGATCTCCTATCCTTTAAAGCTGTTCAGTCCCTTCCATCCTGAAGTGGATAACGTGGTGTCATATTTACAGCCTCATGGCCACTGAGTTTTCCTGCTCAATACTTCTTCAGTTCTTTTAATAGTGCCTCCCTTTTTGGGTGATTATAGTAAACATCAGATGTGATGGACAGAAACTGCCTGATCTTACATTTTTTTCTTCCCAAATTAACTGTTCCAAAACTCATATGGGGAGAGAGCTGTCTTTTTTTGTTTTTTGGGGGGGGTTTTCCTGGTTGCAATACAGTGCTTGTGATTAAACAATAATGCAGGCGTTTAATTTTTAATGACCCTTTGGAGGAAATATTTTGTCTGAAAGTACAGGTTTCAACACAGGCGCATAATTCCAGTGGGCAAAAGGGGAAATAGACTCCAGTTACTTTGAACTATAAACAAATAAAATCAATACACACACAAGAAAGAGAAGCAGAAAAAAGGTTTTGAATTTTTTGTCAGCCAATAATACAGAAAAATGTCTTCAAAGAGCAAGAGAAACCAGCTAGCCCTAATTATCTCACTACATCAATGTCTCTGTCTTGAAGAGCGGTCTGTAAAACTGGTCTCGGTAACCAAGGATTTTGCATGAGACATTATACTGGAAATCAGCAGGATTTGGAGCCAGAGATTAGCTATTTAAAAGTGATCCTTTGCACGCACGTAAGTTGTTTCAAAGTGTTCATGGTGTGAATAAGGATTTACATAGAGACAGCTTTGACATTCCGTCATTTCCCATTGCGACTTGCGTTGTTGGCTGGTCTTAAGGATAGTTCAGCTAGAAAGGAAGTTTGCTGTTTTGTTTCAGGAATATGCCTTTTTAAATTCATAAACCTGGATTTTATTTGCCTGCTTATCCTTGATATTTATGTCAAGAATCAAGGGTTTCTTGCCCTAATACATTGATTAATTAATTACACACCAGGCATCAGTCAGCAAACTTTGATTCTGTTCTGCACATAAGCATTTTTTTTTCCCCAGGAAATCTTAATTAAGTATTTTTCAAAACCATCTGCTTCACTAAGCAATTGTTTGTCTTCAACTCTACTTCTCACGCTTTTTGGTTTGTGTTTTCTTTGGAAGCATATTCAGTTCATAAACAGCTTATACTATTATTTTTGTCATTTATCTTCAGCTTTTGTTTCTTATTTTCTAGGAACCTCCTGTAAAAACAAAACAAAAATCCCTAAATGCTCAATTTAGGATAAGCACTACGCCAATGGATGTGAAATCCACCAAGCTTGCGAAACCAGCTGAAACTGACTCTCAATCATAAAATGCAGCTGATTGCCTGCAGGCTTCTTGCGCTAATGTTTAGTGTCAGGCATATGTTTTCTTCATTGGTGCCTGATACATATGCTGGGCTAGAGGATGTTTTAGATACAAAGAGAAGGGTACTATTAATAATAAATAAAGGAAGGAAGCAATATGGGCTAAACTGAACAGAATCTGCTGCCACTGAACTGATAGCTCAGATTTCTGGTTTTGCCCATATCTTGATGAATGACATGCAAAAAGACATTTCAGCTTAAACTTTGCAAAGCAGGTTCCTGTTTTATCAATAGTTCGTTGTAGAGTCAGGGACGACAAATGTTGCTGCACTCGAAGTATTTTTGTCATGTATTGAGTCTCCTGAAGCTTTTCTTTTAAATTAACTAGTAGAGAGGAACCTAGCGTGACAGTTTCCTCCTTTTCTCCTTCCACCCCCACTTTTTTGTTTTGTTTTGTTTTTAAGTCTTTTAGATACCCAGCATAGATGTGGGAAAAACCAGGTTTGGACATTTTATGAATTTCCCAATCTCCTATTTATACATGCAAATAAAACTTTCTTCCTATAGAAATGAAATACTGGCACCAATTTCTGAATTCCATATAATTGGATACCGTGTACTATTTTATTAATAAACAGGCCAGAAACGGGGCTGTATAGGTGTATATTTTGAAAGATAAATGTATAATAAAATTACTGTAAAAGGTCTGACACCTCATTATCTAATAACTTAAAAGCAACAAATTAACCTACTGCTCATAAAGAGCTTTTTGTGGAAATATCATTTCTCATGCATTTATACACCCTGCCGGATTAATGACTCAGTTGATGGAAAGCAGCTAGTTCCATTATGCACCCTCCCACTCTTCTCCCCCCGCCCCCTCCTTGACTTAACAAGTAATCTACCTCTTAAAATTTGTAGTTTAATACTTGTTTGGTGAATTTGTGCCACTTTCACTTTCACTATCATTCCCATTTTGTTACATTTCTGTTATGGGGACTTTATGTTGAAATATTGTATAAAGCATTTGTAGCAAGTTTAAAAAAAAATAAAATATTTAAAATTATTTAAATTGTTTTGGACACTTCAATTGTATTATATGTGATTTACATTTTACATTAAATTTTTTTGTTTTTGTTTTGGGTTGTTAATCTGGTGAGTGTGCCTGTATTAAAGTTTGCTGTTAGTTATATTTTCTTTTGTTGGAGAGTGATATAAAGACTATTCTAATGAAAACATTAAAAATTACAATTTGACATACAAATGGGGTTGTCCTTGCTTTTAAACATTTTAGCCTTGTTGGATATATTTTAAGTGCAGGCAAGCAAATGAAGAGTGGTTTTGTTTTGTTTTTCCTCCAGCATGAAATAAACCTTGGAAATCTCTCAGATGTATAAGATCTCTCTGCTGTTGCAAGCACTTAATGACCAGCTAGATGGGACTACCGTGGTACATTTTATATAACTGTAACCAATAAAGTAAACTTTTTAAAAACTTGTGAAGAACTTGCTTTTTGTAGCTAAATGTGGACTATGAGAAAAACATCTAGAAGGAATTAAGTAAGCTTGCATCCTTTAGATAATAACACAGAGCTCAGCAAAGCAAATATACATAAATCCTTCAGGGGCGTTTGTTGTTGGTTTGGGTAAAATTAATACCTTGAAATAATACCACTACAAATGCAAGGGCATTAGACTTGTGTAATAATCAGTGCTCTTTTGATTTTTTTTTTTTTTTTTGGTAAGAGGTAAATAAAATATTCCATGTACACAATACTTAAACTTTTATGCCCTGATTGTATTCCTATTTTCTGAAATAGTTTATCACAAAACTAAATGTTACGGTTCATTGAACAATTTGGATTTTTAGAATGTTGCATTCCAAAGCAAGGAGGAATTATGACATGCCTGGTATCCAAGCTAAAATCTTCCAGTAGCATAGCTGTTACAATTTACCAACTTAAGACCTGCCCACCTACCATGACACTTAGTTTAATTTATCGTGGTTCAGACTGTAACTGACTCCATGCATCTGAAGAAGTGTGGTTTTTTACCCACGAAAGCTTATGCCCAAATAAATCGGTTAATCTTTAAGGTGCCACCGGACTCCTTGTTGTTTTTGTGGATACAGACTAACACGGCTACCCCCTGATACTTGTATTAAGTTAATCTTTATTTATAGACCTCTTCGAATATCCATAATTAAAGCTGCAGGAACAAGTTAATATGTTTTACAGTGCATGAAAACACAGGACAAGATATCGTGTGATATTCTCCCATGATTCCTTTCACTGTATACACAGACTTGCCATTGAATGATGGGAAATATCCAAAATTGAAGTCAGATGACTGCCTATCCAAATAAATACCTTTATTTATTTGGATGAGATTCTCAGACAACTCCATGTTTACTTCCTGGTATGGAAGTAAATACCACACTACAAGTATTTATTTTTGTAGGCTTTATGCTACCCATACCAGGGGTGCCAGTCAGAAGCAACTGGCATAGTTCTGCAGAAAACCCTGTGAAACATTTCACATTTTTAACATGTTTAAAATATTCATGCTGCTCCCTCTAGTAGTAATCAAACCTTTTAACCACTTAAAAATTGTAAGGAACGCAGGGTCTATCTGTGCTAAAGTACAGTCCCAATGAGGCTATGTTTTTATGGTCGTTTTGTTCTTGAACATTGTTTTATGCATAAAAACTAATTGCTGCAAATAAATTGTGGATGAGCAAATACTTTTAAAGGCATTTTGTATGTGGCATAATGTTGTGCACTGTAGTTTGATGCCTAGTGTGGTCTAGACACTAGAATGCTGCAGTGACTCGCTGTTCGTGTTGGTTACATTAGCAATTGTATAACTGTATTCAGTTGAATAGGATGTGACACTGTAAAATGTATAACTGGTTATGTTTTGCAATTTTTGGTGATTGAAAACATTTTATTTATTTATTACTTATGCATAGTTACATGGCACACTCCAGGAAAATTAAGAAGTGTGAAACCAGTTTAGAAAAGCATCCTACACATTACATTAGATATTAGATTGAGATTTTTAAAAGTTGCTTAAGGACTATAGATCCATTTACCTATTCATTTCCAGTCCTTCCAACATTGGCACTAAAACTTCTCATCAAATGCTTATTTAGTGCTCAGACCACTGTCCCATGGGCGGTTGTTCACCACAATTTGGCACCTTGTGATTATTTTCAGCAGTAAGATCACCAATGAATTAGTCACTACTCTCCTGGTTTTGATGTTTTGGTAGAAGCTTCTATTGCCATTGTATCTTGCCTGTTCTGTGATTGTATCCTTCACTCTGTAAGGCTCTCAATCTAGCATCTTTCACAAACACAGAATTCATGCACAGCCTTTTCCAAAGGGAAAAATGCCAAATAGTATAGATCTGCATTCCAAAATGAAATCTGATCTTTTTCAAGAGAGTACAGGTATTACCATTGCTAAAAGAGGTGACCGTAAATAGAACGTGCTCTTCAAAGCAGCTCTTTTCTCCCATATAAGCAATTTTACATTTACCATTGCATCTCATTTACGTAATTGACTGACTACCCTGTGGATTTATATAACCATCACTTTATGATCTGCACATGGATGCAACAATGAAGGTGGCTGAAATATTTGGACTCAGGCAATGAAAACATTAAGCTTTTCCCTCTTACCTAGAGACTATACCTGACATATTGGTAAGATGAAGTGAGAGGTATCCACTTGATATTTAATACATACTCTGGCACTGTAGTCTACCCTTCTACGGAACTAGTGAGCTAGTAGGTCTTTTCCACCTCTTTTAACTACTATTATCTTCTAGACTAGCAGGAGTAGAAATTAGTCCTATAGACTAGGACTAGTAGTGTAGGGAACAATGCTGCCCTGGCAGGACTGTGGATTAGCTCTCATACTATCTCTAACATCCTTTTATCAACTGCCCCAGCCAGTTCAGGAAGCTGTTGCAAACATGTTGATTACCCCATGAGAGCTCGCCTCAGTGAAGTTGCCCCATTGGCTGACTGGCTTCACAGACAGACCAGGTGATATGGCCTGACCTCCTGGCTCTGCCCCACAATCCTATCCTGGCTGGGAAAGTCCAGTCTGTCTTCTAAGATGCATTTGATGTTTATTCTGAAATTAAGGCTTTGTATATTAACACTGTTACATTTTGTGTGTCCACTTTTCCCATTGTGAGCCCTTCTTTTAAAGCTGGTGGTTGAATTTGAGGGTAAAATATTACTTTGCAGTAAAGACATCTTAAAGGTTCAGTCAAACAGCTGTTAGTGGTTTTAAAATGTTTATGGGAAATTAATGTATAATTTTCCTTTTTAACCATAAAGTACAGAAAGGATTTGTAATTTCCTATCACTTTTGTTTTGTTCTTGGATGAATCTTCCTTAAATATTTGGTGGTCTCTCATTTTCATATTTTATTGCAATTTCCCATTTTATTTTTAATTCCAGATTACGTTTTCAAAAGTGAATTTTCGTCAGATCTGAGATCTAGCCCTCCTCTTTTGATCTTCGGATCTATAGACATTCAGGTACTACAGCGAGAGGTGGGACAATAAAACCCCTCAGAGTTACGAACACTTCAGGAATGGAGGTTGTTCCTAACTCTGAACAAAACATTATGGCTGTTTTCAAAAGTTGACAATTGAACATTGACTTAATACAGCTTTTAAACTTTACTATGCAGAAAAAAATGCTGCTTTCCCTTTATTTTTATAGTTTAACACAGTACTGTACTGTATTTGCTTTTTTTTGCGGGGGGCGGGGGTCTCTACTGCTGCCTGATTGTGTACTTCCAGTTCCAAATGATGTGTGTGGTTGACTGGTCAGTTCGTAACTCTGTGGTTCTACTGTATATGAAAACATACATAGAAAAGAATGTATGTATTTTTTGTGTCCGTTCACCCTTTAAGAACTATTCATTTTTTGCCCCCACTAAACACAAGAAAATGTGTGTATCCTTCAAACTTGGAGTGGGGTAGATGTCTTTGATTTTTTTATTTGTTTATTTTTTGTTGTTGTTTCAGTTAATTTAATAGATGTTCCTTTGGGGCACATGAGCTCATTCCCCAAGGTTTTTTGCAGATTATAAATTACAGTCAAAAGTCTTTTTCTTAGTCCCATTTTTCTGTAGGTATCGAAAGCTTAATCCTAAAGTGCACCAGAGCTCTGCATTACGTAATGGGGCTCCCACACCAGGAAGGGATAGCTCAGGAATCCTCAATAGGCTGTTAATGGCAGCTTTAAAGGCCCCAGCTGCTACCAACAGAGTAGCACCAGCAGCAGAAATGGGGCTATAAACTCATGGATCTGGCTGTTAGGGTCTATCTCCAGTGTAAGGGATTCCACGGGGGACTCAGAGCTGGTGTCATGGCTGTACGTACCTCCCCAGTTTCCCCCACCTGTAGGGGGTGAAATTCACCCATTCACAGTGGCCCTACACACCACTTAAACCTAATGTTGAGATCTTAAATGGGACGTTGTGCATTCCTGTTACTCTGGGGCAAATTGCGCCCTGAATGAATAGCTGAAAATATTGGTGGACGAGAAATTACCCAGCCTTTTTTTTTTTTTCAATCCAGCTACATCATTTGATTCCGTGACCACCTCTGGTATTGAATTTCACATGCTGTGTATTGTGTTGTACACTCTCTTCAGAAGACACCTATCCCAACTCACTACATTCATAGGATAAAATTCACCAAAATGTTAAGTAGGCTTCACAGAGCTTCCACACTGAATAAAGAAATCAGTGGGGGAAGGGGGTTTAAATCTTATCAAGGTGTTTATTCTACAAGAAACAAATGAGCATAATCTTTAGTGTTGATAGTCCTATTCCCTTATTTATTTTAAACCAGTTTTGTTTGTATGTCTATTAATGGGCCTATCATCCTGATTAACCGTAGGGTACTTTTATGCTGCATTTTGATATTACATGTCTTGTTGGCTGCAAGTAATCATATGCATTGTATAGCCTTACAGGGAGCACTTTTATTTTGCATTATTGTGAGCAAGAAAAGATCCATGTTCCTGAAATCATCCCTCTATATAATGTTGTGAATCTAAGTTGTGCACAGGATAGCTTGTGACAGCCTATTGCTTCTGTGTTTGTATTCTCTTTAGGTTCCCATACCACACCCATCACTGCATACCTGAACCCTTTGCAGAGTCAGCAAATTAAGCAGAAAGGCTAGCGTCTGTCAGTTGGAGTTTCCTCTGCATTTCTGTTCGTCCCCATGGGAAAAATGCATGTATAGTACTTTTTTAAAGTTAATGTGCTAGGTGGTGGGGTTGGGGAAGTCAAGTAAAAAATTTGATTATTTGTCTAATAGTATTAGAACCCCCACCAAGAGCAGGGTCTTATTCTGCTAGTTGCAGTACATATGCAGAATAAAACAATCTCTATCCCCAAAGAGCTTACAATGTAAATAGCCAAGAGAGCTAAAGGGAGGGAGGGGGAACAGGCACAGAGCTGTGAAGTGACTTATCCAAGGTTACACCTGCAGGTCAATGGCAGAACCAGGATTAGAGTCCAAGTTCCCTGACTCCCCAGTGCCCCCTCAACTGCATTTAGGCCAGAATGTAGTGACGGTTTAGTAACTTTTGGTTCCTGTGTGGGTGAATTCTATGGCCTGGGATCAACCCCAAGAAGGTCCCATCTCTGGCACCAGCCCTAATGGCGCTGGGTCACTGGCAAGATCCTGGAGACAGAGTTGGCCTTTTAAATATCCTTAGCCCAGATCATTTAGCCCTTTGGACAATAACAAAGCAGGGCTCTATGAGACGTCGGTGTATGCGGGGAAGCCCCGGTGTGCTGTGCTTTTGGCAGTCCATGTTGCTGAAATTGTGCTGTTGCATTCTGCACTAGTTGCAGTTTTCTTATGGCTGATTCAAGCCCAAGTAAACTACGCTGCCATAATCCATCTGGGAGGTGATGGTGGGCCTGAGTATTTGTGCCACAGTGTTCTAACTAATTAGCAATGGTAAAAGGTGGGTGCTGCCAAATGAAAGCCCAGCTTCAGCTAAGAGTCCAGAACTGCTAAACTGCAGGCTACTTTGAGCTGTTTGCGTGGCATATAAACCAGGGAGAAATAACTATTTTACTTTGCTAAGTGTAGTAAAGCAGCATGATAGGGTTAACTGGGTTAGCCAGAATACTGTGAGGTAGTCATGGTTCAGTTTTTGTGGAAGTTACACAGAGAGTGAGTGAGTTATGATGCAATTAAATAGAGCAGCAAGTTCCCAGCCTGTAGTCCTGTGAGCAGACTTGGTTTTGTTGCACTGAGTGTTCCGTTACAAACATATGTCCCTAAAATAAATTGAGGCCTAAATTCCCAAGGTGTGGGCCATCTGCAGCTCCCATTGAATCAACAGGAGCTGGAAGTGCTCGGCACCAATGAAAATCAGGCCATCAGCTTGTAAAATGACCTTGACGAGGAAATGCACCCTAGCTGATAAAGCCACAGATAAGAAGCTGGGATCTTGGGTTCTAATCTCAGCTGTTTAGTTACTGACTCCCTGTGCAACCGTGGTAAGTCATTTGACTTTCTGTACCATGGTCTGCTCACTAGGGAAACTAGGTAAAACAGAGGATCTCACTGATGACCAGGAGCTGCAGCTGACCTGACCTTTGCATGGTAAGTAAATTATAAAATGCAGGGTGTATTAGAGAATTAGAATTAAAGTCTTGGAAGTAATATAAAATTTTACAGCACAGAGACCCTAGAGCTTATAATAAAGCAAAACAATGCACTAAGGTGTAACTATTTAGGATCACCAATGTCCCATATTTAATTCTAAGAGAAGACTAATGCTTATTATTCAATTTTTTTTATTAGGATATCACAGCCCATGTTTTTGAGCCTTAGGCTGGGATTTTCAAAGAACCTGAGCATTAGGTGCTCAAATCCCATTGAAATTCAGTGGGAGTCGGGAGCCTGATTTTTAGACTCCTTTGTGAATCCCAGTCTGAGTATTAACTGTGCCCACATTAGGGGGGTGCCTTGGTTTAACTGTCAGTGCAAATCCTGTGTGTAGACTAGTAAATAGATCCCTTTATAAATTCCAGCCTCAGTGCCTAAAATTAGGCTTCTAACTCCATATTTATGCCCCTATACAGAAAAGCTGTGTGCCTACACTTGCCATTGAAGTCCACGGGGCGTGCCGAAGCTGAGCACCTTTGAAACTCTGGCCACATCTATTAAGGTGCCCAAATATTTTCGTTGTTTCAGTTTTAATAAAAAAGATGTGAATACAAAGCTCTACGTCCGGGATGGGCAACCAGCAGCTGCATCAGGCCTACCACAGCCCAGCTCAGGGCAGGGAAGCTGGTGGCACCAGGTCCGGGAGGGAGGTGGGGTGTTAAGGTGGAGGGGCTGCCTGGGTGCAAACAGGCATCACATGACGCTGCAGTGAGAGGCAACAGTCTGAAGCAGGGGACCAGGCCCAGGCCTGTGGGACAGGAGCTGCCACTGCAGGGTGAGTGTGGGGTGGGCTCGCTCTCCAACCCCCCTGTTCTGGAAACTTCCACCCCTCAGAGGCAGGACTCGACCCAACCCCACCCCAGCTTGTGTCACACCCCCTGGGAGGACCCACTCCCAACACGCACCCCAGCCTGCCAGAAGGTTTTAGTGGATTTTGTGGTCCTCTACTGCCTTATAACTGCCCATCCCTGCTCTAGGTACCGTAATACATAATTAATACAGCAACATCCCAACAACATTAAAGTACTCAGAAAAGGAACTCTTCCAGCTTACTACCGACTAAAAAGAAAAAAGCTCCCCTATAACCTTTCATCTTCTGTGAAGCGCACTCGACCCTCTCCAAAACCCTCTTCAACAGATGTCTTTTGCAGCCTGCCTGGAAAGACACCAGATTTGGGCTATTTCAGATTTATATGATTGAGGAGCCTAAATTTAGGCACACAGATTTGGAAATGTTTGTCAAGGTCCAGTAACTTCCTCCAGTTGCTTAAATTGGACGGGCATTTTACTGCCTTGTAATGTTGCCCATGGACAGTGGGGGGCGGAGAAGAAAGCACATTCTTCTGGATTTCATGGATCAGCTGGACTTGTTAAATATGGAGCATGTGAATTCAGTGTGGCATTACAGCAATATCAAGTTATTTAATTATCCTTCCTAAATTCAGGGGGAAACCTTTCTCATTGAGGTTACTTCTCAATTGTTGCACTCATTGATCAGAAATCATCCCAGGGGCTGACTAAATGATTTGAACAGCCTGATGAATATACGAGTTCAGTTGGAAGTAGATGGATTTGTCATTTCAGAATAAATTCCTGGAATAATTGCATGCAATCTATTCATAAAGCTGTCTAGGGAATAATACACATGGTTTGAAATGAAATATGAGGAAATAAATCTTTTTAAAGGTTCTAGCAATGATGCAAACTATGTTTCAGTGCATGTGCTAGTAATCATCTAAATAATTGATCATGATATGAAAAGCAAATAGGCTTTTACTTCTGGAGTTGTTGGTGTTTTAACTTTAAGTTTGGGGAAAGTTCTATGGGCTGCGTTACACATAAGGTCAGACTAGATGATCACTTAGTCCCTTCTATGAGCTAAAGTCTTCTGACCTTTTATTCCTAAAATGCTCGTTTTCTTGGCGTGTGTGTGGTTTAAACAGTGCACCATCACTCTGATACGAGGGATGGAAGAGCATGGTCTTCAGCTGTATACCATCTAATAGTTCCATTATCCCTATCTAATACGAATGAGTGATTCTCAGACTGTTTATCTTGTGGAACATTTAATTAATATAGGTCGGGCCATAGGCGCCGACTTCCTCTCTACCTCAGAGGTGTTCAACCTCTGCCCCAGGCCATGCCCCCACCCCTGCTCCTGCCTCACCTCTTCCGGCCCCACACTGCCTCTAGCCGCCCTGCCTCTTTCCATCTCTTCCTTGAGTGTACCCTGTCCCAGCTCCTCCCCCTCCCTCCAAGCACCTCCTGTATGCCAAGGAACAGCTGATGCACGGTTGGTAGAGGTGCTGGGAGGGAGGGAGGAAGAGGAGTTGATTGGCAGGACTGCAGGCTGGTGGGGAGCTGCCTGCTGGTGGGTGCTAAGCACCTGCTAATTTTTTTTCTGTGGGGGCTCCTGCCCTGAAGCACCCATGAAGTCAGTGCTTGTGAGTGGGGCTGGGAGCTCTACCTATTATTCAGGTTTCCGACACGTCCCATTAAAAGATGCTGTTTTCAGTTGCTTATAACTTTGCCAAACTTTAACCATTTGGGCAGGAATTTTCCATACTGGTTGTCTGTCTCAAGCTGAAATAGTGGTTCGTGGGTTTGTTTTTTTGTTGTTGTTTTTTTTTGGGAGGGGGAGGTTTCAGCCAAAATAGATCAGCCATTTCCAAGAGCAAAGCCAGGGGAAAGTATGGAAAAGTAATGCTATTTTGCTCTTGTTAAAAAGTGCTTAAGACCTTATCTCTGAACAGGTGTAGCACTCCCCATGCTTTGGAGCAGGGACTTGAAATTTGGCAGAGGGTGGGGCCTGTCTGTCAGAGATGTGCCTTTTGCCATCCCCAAGAAAAACCATCTGGTTTTGACCAAGTTCTAATTCTTTGAAAAAATCAGTTTTGCAGATGCTCAATAGAGACATGCTAGAGCTTAGCAGATAAAATCTCCCAAGTGGGAGAGCTCTGTGTGGTGGCTTCAAAGGTTCCAACCCTGTTTGACCCATGTGGGTGTCAATAGGATGCCATTTCTGGTTTTCTTTTTTTAAAACCTGGGAAATGACACACACAGACTCTGTTAAAAGAAGGTTATTAAGGTTGCACAGTCAAGCATTCAAAAGTTAGGACATTCTAGAATTTAAGCTGCTCGTGCAACCTTGACTTGGCCCCTTTGTACATGGACGTTATTATAGCCTTTAATTACATGACCACATACTGTTTTTCCACGGGACCCCTGCCACAATCAGTGCACAGGGTTGGGACCCGCTTTGGGGTTGAATCGGGGCATGTGGTGAAGGAAGCTGTAGGCCCCCTGATTCTGTGTTGCAGACACTGGATGGCATGTATGTAATGTAGTGATTGAGGCAGGGGATTGCAGGAAGAAAAAATGGATGGTCTCATGGCTAAGACCGGAGAATGCTTCGTCGGAGTACTGGGCTCTGTCCCTGCTTCTGCCTGTGTGATGTTGGGGAAATCACTTAAATCAGACTTCTCAGAGATGGTCACTAACTCTGTGTTTCTCATTTTCTGGAGGCCCAAAACTGAGACCTGGGGCCTGATTTGCAGAAGTGCTGAGCGCACGCAGTTGTAACTGAAGTCTATGGTAGCAGTGCTTGAAAATACAATGTTCTATTGTAATGCTATGAAATCTGAAAAATCAGGTCTTAGGTGTCTCAAAGTGGGCACCCAAAATTAATGGGATCTTTGGACCTTAATTTTTCTGTGCTTCCGTTCCTCATCCGTAAACTGGAAATAATACCCCCTCACCTTCCAGGGGGTTGTGAAGATTAATGGATTGATGTTTGTGAAGAACTCCGATACTATAGTGATCAGCCCCATAGAGCAGCCCAACAGGCAGTTCACAGGTCTGTCTCCAGAGCAGGGTTTTCATCGTGTACCCTAAATAAGGTCTAGGGCCACACATTGAACAATGGGGTTAAAAAGAAAACATTGACTAGCAGCTCATTAAATGAACCCAGTCCAATCTGTGTGCTGAATGTGGCAGAGATCCTGTGGAAAAATTAGTGTGTAACCATGCAATTAAAGACCATTTCATAATGCAGATGCACCCAGGGGCCCAGTTAAGGTTGCATGGACAACCTTAATTCTGCCATTAGCTGACTTTGGAGTGCTTGATTGTGAAACCTTCATATAGTAGTCTTTTAACAGTTTTTGTGTGTGTAATCAGTATCAAGGCAGTGCAGAGACTTGGACAGATCAAAGCCCCTTTGTGCTGGGAACTCTGCAAACATACTCACGGTCCCTGCCTGGAAGAGCTGGCAATCTATATAGATTATTAGACAAAGTATGGGTGGGGAAACAGAGGTGCAAAAAGCTCATGTGACTTGTCCAAGGTGTCACAGCAGGTCCTTGGCAGAGCCAGGTCTCCTGATTCTCAGTCCAGTTCTCCATCGATTGGCGCATCCTCTCTCTCCAAGATAAGAGATCCCTCTTGGGAGTAGGTTTCAGAGGGGTAGCCATGTACTCCTCATTGTTTTTGCTCTCAGGAGTAGCTCCTCTTCCAAAACCCACCTGCCCTGCAGCATCTTTACTGTTCCATTACATGAAATAGCAATATTAGGATAAGAAGAAAGCGATAAAAATTACAATAAATTCACCGTCATCTGACACATGTGGCAGTTGGAATAGGTACCCCCGTGCTATTTCTCCTCTGGAGGTAGAAATTTACATTTATTAGTACTGAATCGTCTCTCTCCCTGCTGCTCCCAGCTCTCTCTAGGTCACCTTACAGTTTGTCTTGTCACTCCTTGGTTGAGTTTACGTCAAAGAACAGCACGAAGCAACCATTCAAGTAAATGCACAGAAATACTTGATTTCTTGGCTTAGGTGGGGGGGGGGGGAACCACACACCCACATCTAGAAGATTGACAGATGCTTTTCCGTAGTGACAATAGCAGGTTGTTCTGCAGATGATAGTTTGAGAACCGGTGACAAGCCTTCCAAAATAGGCATAGCACCTCATGCTGTGTGATCCTTTTAAGTTTCACAATCCAAGCAGGGCTGGCTGAGTCATTCCTTGGATCCGAGAACTGTCAAGGAGCTGTGAGAAGTGGCGTTGGTTGATTCAGCAGGTGACACTCCATTTTTCTGAGTCATTTTTGGCCCGGTGCCCAGGCTGAGTGCTAGATGGCATGGTGCTTCTGGAGCAGTGCCACCTTTCAGATGAGATGCAAAACAGGCGCTGACTGCTTGTCACTATGCCACTTAAGAAAAGTGAGAGGGTTAATCCCGGTACCAGGGCCCAATTCAAGGTAGAGCACAGAGTCTACATCAGTTCCTCCTGCGGTTTTAATTGGACACGTTTCCTTTCTTGTCCGAACCTGTTGTGTGCTGTTGCTCTGCATAGGCAGGGTACATGCTATAGAAGTGAGAGTCACCGTACCCTGAAGGGGAAACTCGCAGCCAGAGGAGGGTAGGCGGTGTTTTCGTTGTTGCTCTCCCCACGAGGGTTCTGCTGGGGAGAAAGAAGCTTTTACTCCTTTGCCAAGAGCTCCTCAGGAATCCCTGCCAGTGGAGGGTGCTGTAGGGATGAGCTGAATCAATGCATCTCCCAGTTGCCCTGGCTATATCCTGTCCATTGGAGGGAAGATTGTAGGCCCCTTGTACAGCTCTGTTGCCCCCCTCTTAGGGCATTCACTCCAGCAGGAGCTGGTGCAGCCACCTCTAGGCAAATCCAGCCTGCTGGGTTTAACTGAGGCCATATCTACACTATGGGCACTACGGTGGCACAGCGGCTGTAGCATAGACACCACCTACAGCAAGGGAAGGTTGTTTTTCCATCGCTGGAGGTAATCCACCTCGCTGAGAGGCAGTAGCAAGGTCGACAGAAGACCTAGCTAACCCCTACAGCAGGGGTTAGGGTGTCGTGCTCAGGGTGTGAATTTTTCACACACGCACACCCGAATGCTGCAGCTGTGTCAACCAAACTCTTAAGTGCACCCCAAACCTCCGTTTGAGTAGCGGTTCTGCTGCTGTTTCAGTGTATTGCGGGGTTCAGATTTGATGGTGTTTTGCTTGGGCGCAAGTTTGACTGTTCAATTCTTTGGGGTGTGAGGAGTTAGAGAAATGCTAGACGATTAATTCTTGCATCATTGTGCTGCCTTGTGTGGTTTCATCAAACCACATGGCCCCTTTCTTAGGCTTGCATTTTTAGATTCCCTGAGACTCAGTCCATGCACAAATGTGTATTAGAAGTGAAACCTATTGTGCAGTTTGTTATGTAACCCCTTCTGTGCCTGGGCTGCAGAGAACATGAGTCTAAGTCTGCCAACTAGGGCACTTAGCCCTTTAGTTCATGATCTTAGCTTTGCTGGCCCTAGCTACACCCATTAACAATCAAGGTGACTGTTATATTATTACACTAGCAACTAGACTGACTTGCATATGCTTCAGTCCCCCGCAGTACTGCCAACACATTATTACATCAAAGCGTCTTTTAAATCGGCTACACCCAAAGCATTTTTTGCTGTGCTGATCCTTCTGTGCGTGTTGTTTTGTCTGAAGCAAATTACGTAATGAGATATGCAGAGCTGAACCAAGCCATTTCAGTTCTGCTAGACCTTAGTGCTAACTGACAGTGTTCTCTCTAGTGTTCTTTTTATAACTCAGCTGGGGTGAGCACATTCATATAGAGGGTAAATAAAAATTGTATGAAGTCTTCCCGATCTATGATATACTTTTCTGTTAATATTAAATGATGAGCTTTATTCGTTCCCCCCCCCCCCCCCCCCCCCCCCCCCCCCCAACCAAGAGGGCAATTCAGTGCACATGGAAGACTTTTATCAAACTATCCAATTAGATTTTATGGCAGCATAAAAGATGCATTTGAGTACATCTAGTTTTAATCCAGTGTTCTTCACTTTTGGCACTCCGAACTCAATGTGTGTCTTAAAAAGGGCCGCAAGATACGTTGCTGAAGCAATCCAGTCCATCTCACTGTAAAGGCTCAGGCCGAGATTTCCAAAAGTGACGAGTGATTTTTGGGAGCCCAACTGGAAACACCTCGATGGAGCCTGAAAGCACAGAGCATCCACTCTCTGAACTTCAGGACCCTTCAGGCCTCTGACGCTGGGCTCACAGAAATCACTATTTGCTTTTGAAAATCTTGGGTGTAATTGTTAATGGTGAGTAAGATGTCACTTTGTTACATGGATTCACCTTCTAACACGTTCAGTAAGAACTGCATCAGGTTTTAAACAAAGGGTGAGGTTTTCAGGGGTCTCAGCGCTGGCCTAAATCGTATGTCTGGAGTCTATAGGAATCTTACCATTGATTTCAATGGGAGCGGAGTTGAGCCAGCCCTGAGCACTCTTGAAAATGCCACCCTTAGGAGGCCATCTGCACAGTGAAACTGACTTGGGGATGGCCTGGTTGTTTTGTGTTGGCCTGAGGGAGCAGTGACCATTGTCATGATGTCCCCTAAACCACCATGGCTAGACAGCCCTCCTCTGCACCCGTAGAAAGCTGGGCACTCCAGCTTCTCACTGATAAAACAGCTTTTTCTAGCTTTGGTGGTTTGAGAGAACTGGCCATAAAATCACATTATTTGGATTATGCCTTTGTGTCCCTTTGTTTTGGTGCCTGTAAAATCAAATCCAGCCCCGTTACCCAGCCTCCCTCCCACTGGTCTGAATTGAGCACAGAACACTCTCAAAAGAACTGCAGTGGGACACATTGAAATCCTCCTTTTTGGTAAGCAGTGTAAGGACTTTCCAGTTCCTAAGTATATGGCTGTAGAGTAAAATGTGCAAGAAAATCTGTCAACACATTTCTTTTGGTCCAGTAGGCCCTCCCTTGTTTCCCTTCGAAAAGTTCCCTGCTCCTCAGTACAATCCATGGAACTGATGTTAGCTGATCTTTCTCCATGCCCCCTGGTGGCTGTTCGGTGTATTCACTCTCCCAGTAAGCACTATTCTAATGCAGCTGAGAGAGTGAGTTAGTTTAGCAGGGTAATGTACTCGCAGTGTTTCAGACCTGACCCAAAGCAGGAAGTACTAAAAACCCTGTTCCCAGGAGTTAACCAGCCAGTTTTGCAAACCCGGAAGGTTGGCAGTTTGGAGAAGTTTCAGTAAAATGTGTGAACATTCGTGCGCTTGTCCAAAGAGGATTTTTGAACCTATTGATGTCAATCTGCATCTGCTGAAGTTGATTTGCTTATGGATCTTAAATTATGATGATAGAGGGCAATGAACATGCTCTGTCAGGGGTCGGCAACCTTTGAGAAGTGGTGTGTCAAGTTTTCATTTATTTACTGTAAGGTTTCGCGTGCCAGTAATACATTTTACATTTACAGGGGCCGCCGGATGGAACCCCAGACTGGCAGCGAGCTGAGCGGGGCCTGCGACCCCAGGTTCCGTCCACTGGCCTCTGCTAGCCGGGGTCCTGGCCGCCAGCCCCACTCAGCCTGCTGCTGGTCCGGGGTTCCGTTCATCCAGGCAGGCAGCGGGCTGAGAGGAGCCGGCGGTCGGGACCCCGGCTGGCAGCAGAGGGGCACAAAAAATCAGCTCGTGTGCCGCCTTTGGCACATGTGCTGCAGGTTGCTGACCCCTGCTCTATTTTAGGAACTAAACCAAATTGTGGCGTGGGGACATGCGGCGGGGGGGAGAGAGACAGACTTCAGACCCTGTACATATTTTGTTAAATTAGGGGATCAGAAACTTAATTGAAAAATGTTTTTCTTGGAGAGCTTAAGTCAAATATTAAACCCTAAAATCCTCACTACATTTCCTTCAAATTTTGTCGTCTGCACCATATACTAACACTTGTTATTTTGTTACTATACTGCCCCATTCATTATATCTCAGCAGGATCTTTCATCCTTTTGGATCTCGATCTATCTAGCAATCATGACAAATAGCCTCCGGGCTTCATTCCCACTAGTTACAGAGCTGATGATTCTGGGATTTAATTGGGTAATGTGGAGGGCTGACAGACACCTTTCAAGAATGTAAATTGCTCACCTGTGATGGAAGACAAGGTAATTTGCATGAAAATGCCAAGTGCTCTTTGTAAAGGAGGGGAGTGCATGTTTAATGTACTTTTTTCTAATGGGCTAGCTAGATTACACATCCTTCTGCTTCCAACCCAGTGTTCAAGGATTTGGGGAGGTCGGAGCAGTGGACATTAGAGTTTTTGGAAAATGTTACTTTTCACTGAAAGGCAATTGCTTTCAAATCCTTCATCTCTACATTTCGGAGCATTGCGGTAAATGCTAGTGGTGTAACTCTCTCTAAAATCAACAGCACAGCCGTCCAGCATACTGGAGCTGTGTCCCTAACTTAGAAGGAGGAGCCTTAGGTCTTGTCTACATGAGCAAGTTGCCCTGGTTTAACTGAAATCCGTTTTCAAACCAGTTCAGTTAATATGGTGCAAACCCCCCTGTGTGGACACTCCTATTTCAGTTTGAGTGTCGTCTTATAAGTTAGTTTAAATCAATTAGGATTTTGTTTACCAAAACAAGTCATACCAATATAACCCCCTTTATATCAGTGTAACCGTGTCTATTCTAGGAGGTTGTAGGTTTGCCGGTTTTGGTTGGATGTATTCCTAGAGGTTTCATCATGACATAATCTTTAATTAAAGATTAATCTTTAGTTCCTGGAGGGTGGCAACCCAAGCCACTGCACTCATTTAACTAAATCAATCTCTTTTTTATTTTTATTTTTTTTTATTTTTTTATTTTACCAATTTAGTTAGATCAGTACAAAAACCTTGTCCAGACAAGACTTAGTGATACTTCTCTTTGCCTTCTTTGCCTTCCCCCTGTACACGCCGTATCTTTTCTGAGGTCAGCCCGGTTTCTGCAGCGAGAAGAATCTCTTGAACTGTGGTGCAAGGGCGGACTTGATACGCCACTGAGGCTGCATCGTAACTGGGTATCACCACCACTGGGCATCTTCAGAAATTCTCTCCCCTTTGTTCTCCACCCCCCCACCCCCCCCCCGCTAGCAATGGTGGGGGCACTAGCATCAGTGAGGCACAGGGGTTTGGTTACAGTGTTAAAAACATTAGTGCCTCATTGTCATTGTTGTCCCCAGGCGGGGAAGTAGCAATGGTGGGAGAACATCTGCAGATGTCCGGTGTCCACGCAGGCTGGCAGAGTGATAACTGGTTCTAGAGCTCGTGCAGCTGCAGGATTTTCAAATGCTTTAATGTGCGTTCAGTGGCTTATTGACTTCTTGGGAGTATCTCTCACCTGCTCGCTGATCCACCTGGCCCAAAAGCAGAGCTGCGACTATAATAAGCAAACTCATGAGCCTCCCAAGAGGCTAATTTAAGGTCAATAGAGACCTGGCTTGTTTTTCTGCGGGATCCAATCATTGAAGTTGTTCATAACAGTGCAGGGCTCCATCCTGACCCATTCAAAGCACTTTGTGGGCATAACAAGCTCCATAAATATTGCAAAAATGCAAGTGGAGCAGAAGAGCCATATGTTGCTGTTGCAGACAGGTCCAATGCATCCTAAATCTGCCCCAGATGGGCTTCACGTGGTGTTCGGGGCATGATCCCCAGTGTCTGTTTGTCGTTATTGAGTTCATACCTGATGCATTAAGTTGCTACATCAGTGTCCGTTCACTCTGCCATTTCTTGCCCGGCTCTAGTCAATGCTACGCCTTCTCTCTAGCTGGGAAGGCAATGGCACCACCCTGTGGGGGATTGTTATGTACTTCTCTGAACAGGGCTCTTGCTGCAAAGGATGGGAGCTGGCTGCTGCTCTGATGAGTAGAGGTCCACACGGACCTCACACAGGCTGGCGTGCATTGCCATAAATGATGTTTAGATTGCACTGAGAAAGTTCCAAGCGTTGTGCCTTCTTGCAAAGGCCCCGGGCTGCTGTGTTGTTTAAAACACATTCGTTTCCTTGGTTTTTAACACATCTTTGCTGCTACCGCTTTCAAGCTTTAAGGTCATGGTTCAGTGAATACTTTTCCACCCCTCTGACACAGGGTGGGATGTCTTCTCTTTATTCTTAGCTGGCTGACTTTCTGAAAATCCCCACTTCAGTGGTGGTGTTAGAACTTGCTGTTTCACAACACAGCAAAATAATAATTTATACTACAACTCAGTGCTTCTCAGCGGAAGATTTCCGTGTTCTACACAATTATTAACTCGTGCACTCTCCCTTTGAACTGCATTGAGTCCTACTGAGTGAGGAAAGCTTTGCAGGGACAAAATGGGGTTGGGAGGGCCAGTAGCAAATATCCCCTGAACAGGACTGTCCCTCCTAAGCAGGGATGGACAGCTGGTGCATGTCTGATCTCAACTGACAGCTCTGAAATGAAGATATCAGCCATGGATTGAAACCAGGACCAACTGGGGTGAAGATAATCTCTCTCCCCCCAACCCCCACCCCCCCACCCCCCCCCCACACACACAATTCATGCCACTTGTGGATGGATGAGGTTACCAAAGAGTCCACCAGTTCCTCCACACCACAACTCGGGCCCTCCGTGGCATGTAGCTGGACCCCATTCCCCCACCATCCCAGGAGAGTAGGAGAGGAACAGGAGCTTCAGAACAGTCCATGGTGGAGGATGGAAGATAATTTGCACAAGCTTCTTCCCTCACAGCAGCAGGGGATATGTGGATTCTTGAGAGAGAGACACACACACACACCCCGCCCCCCCCGATCTATTGACCTGATGTAGAGTCTCTTAGACCTTGTGTCCACTAAGAAGAAAGGTGTGATCTTCAGTAAAATCCTAGTGAAGACAAGGCAGGTTGTAGTTTTCACATTAGCAGGCCAAGGGGGAGGGATAGCTCAGTGGTTTGAGCATTGGCCTACTAAACCCAAGGTTGTGAGTTTAATCCTTGAGGGGGCCACTTAGGACTTTGGGGCAAAATCAGTACTTGGTCCTGCTAGTGAAGGCAGGGGGCTGGACTCGATGACCTTTCGGGGTCCCTTCCAGCACTATGAGATAGGTATAACTCCATATATTATTAAAGGTAAAGGTTATGGGGAAGTCTAAGGTTTACCTCAACCTGCTAACACATATTAGACCTACAAACTGCCTTGTCTCCATTAGGATTTGACCTCTTGAGTTACCACACGTTAGCTAACTTAAGGCAAGCACACCCCTTTGTTGGTGAAGATGCACCATGCAGGAGCCTGATGGAGTTTGAGGACTGCCAACGTAATGGCACAGCGACTGATTTTCCCATAGGCAGTCTTGCAACAGATAGCACTCGCTAGCCTTTGGCACAGGAAACAGTCCATAGTTAACCACGTGGCTTCAGTGATTTTTAAGTAGAGAACACGAGAGAAAGTGGCCAATAAAATATCCAGGAGTTAATTTTCAACCTCAATCTGGGCTATTTAAAAAACACGGAACAAATAGCCGGTTCTGCAGTACTGGCAACCACAAGTGTTCAAAAATCATGAGATGTTTCTTTTAAGCCAGAGTGTTTAAAAAAAAAAAAAAAAAGTGTGATTCTTTTTATCCTTGCCTCTTGGTCTTTTAGCCTTTTACGTACTCTTTTCGCTTTGTCATTAGCTTTTATCACCAACCCTGAAGACTAGAAATGGAATTTTTATTTTGAAATGAAAGATGAGATTCTCATGTAGTCATAGGATCCGGAGACTTGGGGCTGAAGGTAAAAAGCCAAGATCAAAAGCCTTGCAGTAAAATCATAAGCGTTAGCCGCTCTGCTTTCGGTTATCTATGTGTGCTATTATCTGATTTGCAAGTGCTTTCGTGGTGTGGGGCATGCAGCTTAGGAGTGTACTTGAGCACCTGGCCTTTTTGAACACCTTGCCCTCTTAGTGTATGCGGTTCTTTATGAAACGTGAAATGCCTTTTGCATCAACACAGATGCAAAACAATGACATGGCAACATGACAAAATAGACCCTGACTCTGCCAGCTATTCTGCACAGGGGGCCTGCGGCTGTCACAGCCCTATTGAGTATTGATGTCCAGTTTGTCCTTCCTGGAAGGTTCTCCACATACTTATTTGAGCCTGGCATCGGGGAGGCTGCTGGGCGGGGGGAGAACACACTCAAATGTCTCCTGGGTCCTTTCACGTCTCACCTAAATTGACTAGGGTCACTGCAGAGCAACGCAAGACACTGCCTCATCTGCGTGAGCAACCTCTGCAGCAGCACCTCCAGCCTGGGTATAGAGCCTTTATACAAAGTCTGCTGGAGCCAATGGAAGGTCTCCCACTGACTTCAGTGAGCTTTGGATCAAGCCCAGGAAAGGTATCCAGGCTTTCATATGATACTGGGCCACCAGCCTGGCAAGTAGGTTGGGATAAATGTTTGAACCGAGATTGTGTGTTGGATATTGTGGCCTGTCTCTGCTTTTATCCCAAATACGATGCGTGTGTGTGTGAGAGACAGTTTCTCCTGCTTCTTTCTGCAGTTACAGACTCCGCATGGCCTCTAGATGTCCCCCCTCCTCTTCTCAGAACACCTGCACCAGGCAATGCAAGAAATCCAACTGCACGACGGCCCACTTCTTCAAGGAATAGACTCTCCTGCTGCACATCAAACCAAAACAGGTACAGCAAGGTGGTTACCCCGTGGCACTGATGAACATGCAGCGCTTTGCGATGTTTGCATTTCTATAGCTAAAGCACTTTACAAACGTTAGTTCACCTCAGCGAACCCCTGTGAGGCAGTTAATTATGGTCCTCGGTTACTGGTGGGGAAACTCAGGCACACCACCTCAGTGACTAGCCCAAGGTCACGCAGAGAGCTGGGAATAGAACTCCATATGAGTCCTAGTCCCTTGCTTTAGCCAGGCCCATAAGACCATCCTTTCCTCTTGTTCTGAAACACCTAGACTTGCTGGAGCCACAAGATCAAGTCCTGGCAGGGTTGACTTAGCTCTCCATTCTTCTGCAACAGGAGAACAGAGTTTCACTCCATGCCCTGTGAGTGAGCCTTGTGGAAGAGGTCGTAAAGCTCACTGTGCCACTCCTACAGGTGGATTTTTGAGCCCTTGGCAATTCTTGTAAGTGCTCCGATTCGCCATTCCTCCCATGCTGCTGGGCAAGGACCTGTGTGCCACCCCCCACCTCACACAGGGCTGCATTTCATTTCTGCTGTCGGTAGAAGTGCTGAAGTGCTTTGAGATCCTTTGGGACAAAAGGACCGAAGGCTTAATGTCACACTATTCTTAATATGAAGGCAACTGCACCCAAGCCACTGCGGGATGCCTTGGCAATGTGCCAGAAGCTTAAGAACTAGACCTCATTTGCATATCCATTTACATATTTGAGTCTTGACTTCACTATTTGCTTCTTTGGTAGGAGACATTTTTAATACAAAAATTAGAGCGCCATGATGCATTTTAAATACTTTCAATCAGATCCTCAGCTGGTGTAAATCAGCAGAGTTTCATTGTAATCAAGGGAGTGACCTCGATTTTCCTCCGCTGAGGATCTGGCCCAATCCCCCTAGTGATACTGAAATGACTCTCTTCTCCGTACGTCAGAGGGAGTTTTGACTAATCCCGTTAGTTGCAGAAGCCCAACTCGGTAGTAAAGTTTGTTGAAATCTGCGAAGATGCTGATGGATAGAACCTAGTGCAGGGGTCGGCAACCTTTCAGTAGTGGTGTGTCGAGTCTGCATTTATTCACTCTAATTTAAGGTTTCGTGTGCCAGTCCTACATTTTAATGTTTTTTAGAAGGTCTCTTTCTATGAGTCTATAATATAGAACTAAACTATTGTTGTATGTAAAGTAAATAAGGCTTTTAAAATGTTTAAGAAGCTTCATTTAAAATTAAATTAAAATGCAGAGCCCCCCGGACCGTTGGCCAGAACCCGGGCAGTGTGAGTGCCACTGAAAATCAGCTCGCGTGCTGCCTTCGGCACATGTGCCATAGGTTGCCTACCCCTGACCTAGTGGATAGAACTCTAGACTGGGACTCGAGACCTGGATTTTAGTCCTGGCTCTGTCACTGGCCTGCTGGGTGACCTTGTGCAAGCCACCTCGTCTCTGTGCCTCAGTTTCACCACATGCAAAATGGGGATAATGATACTGTGACCTCCTTTGGGATCTACTGATGAAAAGCGCTACATAAGAGCGAGGTGGTATTATTACTAGTCATGTGAGTAAAGTTAAGTACATGTGCAAATGGCTGCAGGGTCCAGGCCCTGGATGGGTGCAGGGTCTTGTACCCTGAAATAGGTTTATATTTGGTTAAACTAAACTGTAAATGAAATAGAGAAAATTAGTATTATGGGGAAAAGTTAGTAGGATAAGAAAACCAAACTGCCTCCTGCACTGCCAGGAATGGTGGTGAATAGTAAAAAGTTGATTGGACAACTTTTGATTGGACAGTGATATCTGAGTTTCCCTTGTTGTTTCTTGTTGAATAGGGGAGACTTACTTTTCACATTCCACTTTGGGTAAATGGTGACTTTTCTATGGAGACCACCGTTATTCCAGGTGACTGTGTATTTGCAGGCACAGGACAGTGCTGAACTGAAAAGATAAGGCAAAGTAATCCTTCGATATCATAATCTGTTCTGTTCATTCCCAGTTCGAGTGGGACCAGGAGTTCCTCAGGCGAAAGAGGGGCCAATGGTATTCTGTGCCAGAAGCACCGGCACCTTGTTGTCATATTTTCCTTCTTTGCAGAGAGCGAGCCATGAACTACAGAGGCCGGTGAGAGGCTGATTCTATAGCATCCCCTGCAATGTGAAGTCCTCATCCAGAGCCAGTGGAACAGCATGGGAACACATTCAGAGGGAATTGTAGGTTGTTTGACCACGTTGGGAGGGCAGGCAGATTTGGGCAATTCTTCTCTTTTTGCTGGAACGTAGAGGGGTTGGACATACTATGCAATTACATTTTCAAAAGACTGTTACATCATTTTATCTTCTAACTGTACTGTACACGCTATAGAACTGGGCAACCCATGGAAAATCCACACAGTTGTGCAGAGTTTGCTGAGGTGTTCATATCCCAAATCTGTCGGTACCCCAGTCTGTCGAGTATGTATCATGACCTTTAAGATGTTGGAACATTGCAAAGGTGTGATGCCACCGCTTCTAGAAGATGGTAGGACCCACATCTCCTGGAAACGCACCTGTTAAGTGGTCTCTGAAATGCAGTGATGGCCTCAGTCCAGTTTTCTAATGGAACAAGTGTTCATTTTGCAAAAAGCTTCTGTTACATTTAGCGCTAGCCTGGCACCCGGCCGTTGCTGCCATGACTGAGTTTTACAAACATTCCTAAAGTGCCCATTACAGTGCACAGTCCAAAGCAACCTCTTCTCCCAAATAGGGAGGTTAGTAGTTGTGACCCTCCATTAGAGCCCATCTAGTTTGGTTAGGCTTAGAAGGGAAGGAGACATAATTGTGGACCAAGCCTGTAAAGACCAAGTTTCAGGGTGTTGCAGTTAGTGAGAAGACTGAACAGAGATGTATTATCTCTTGCTCATAGAGGGCCATGTTCACGCAGGTCTGTCATAGGGCAGAGGTGCCCTCTTCCTGCTTCCACAAACTTCACCTTGGTAGTATACCATTGAAGGGTTCCTTCTATGTTTCCTCAGTAATTAAGTACATATCTGCGCCCCATCAATGTAGTTTGAGAGGTTGGGATTTTCAAAGTAGATTATAAAGAGAATTTGGTGCCCAAGTTGCCTTGAAAGTCACTGGCAGTCAGATGCTGGACTCTACTTCTGGTGAGGGAATGATTTCCCTCCCCCTCTCCCCCCCCAGCCCCCCCCCCCAAAGTCAATGAAAACATTTTTTCCCAAAATCGTGGGAGGGTTTTGTTGGACAGCTAAATATGTGGAAACAAACAACAATAACAAATTCACAAGCCGCTTCTCCCCACCCTCCCAAAAAAGTAAAAAAAAAAAAAAAGAAAGAAAAATGTTTTTTCTCAACATTGCTGAATCTTTTTTTGCTTGTTTTTGTGTCTCAGTGAAAAACATAACATGAAAGTTTTCAAAAAAAAAGGAATTTGTTTTCACAAAAATATTCTGTTTAGCCAAAAAACATTGGAAAAGTGCTGATGCCCATAGGCTGTTTTCCGAATCCTAGCTGGAGTGCTTTCCAAGTGTAATTGGCATGGAGGGCATATGGAGAGAGGCAGGCTCCCACACACTAAGGACTGAATGAACCATAAAGAGTCAGATCCCTTCTACCACTGAAGTCGTGCCTGCAGGTCACGGCTGAAGGACCCAAGAGGAGGGCACTGTGGGGAAAGCTTTTGCTGTTGCTGGTTGTTCTCTACCTCCCCCATATCCCAGGGATCTTATTCTCTAGCGCTTGTCCCATCTGGCATGTTTTGCCGGCACTAAATTCCTTTTAAAAAAAAATCATTACAAACTGCAGTTGAGATTTTCATAGCTGCTTAATGAATTTGGATGTCCCATTAAAAATGAATGTAAACTACATATCCAAAGCCACTGGGCAGCTTTGAAAATCTCAGCACACAGATAAAACAATTTATGGGTCTTAGATATGTCTAGGAGCCTGCCCCATTGTACCTAATCTCCAAGTTACGGGCATTTAGCGTCCTCTAAAGGTCTCCACAATAGACTCTGCTGCACTAGATTCAGCAAATTCTCTTTTCTTTCATTTACCTGTCCTTGTTTCTTCCTTTTTTCATGATCCAGAATTTGTATGGTAACACCCGCACTAGAGTTCTTTAGAAAACAGGTGCTGTCAAAACATACAGGAAGATCGTCTAACATTGTAGCAACAAATTAGAGAAAAATTCCAACCAAGAGCCTGTGTTTTAAAGCACCACTTTGAGGTATCCCTAAAGTTTTCCGTACAATGTTGTTAGACAACGAGCATGTTTACTAAGTGATGTATTTTCACTCGTCACTCAGGGGCTCTTGCTTAAGAGACACCTCATGTTGCAGCCGGAACTATACTTTAAAATAGCCCACTCTTGAGACCTCGCTCAGTGTCTAGGAGTGGGCAAGGTGTGTTTAAAAATGGAGATTCTGGCTTGTATTCTGCTGGACTTAGTGCCTTTAAGGCAGACCATGACATTATTCGAGCTGAATTTTGTGCCGTTTACTTTTCTTTGTTTTTTAGAGCGATATTAATGATACTGTTCAAGAAACTCAAGGAGAGAAGTGTGTAAATGTTGTGCTATATGAATACTTTTCCCAGAGCAGTTTTGGTTTACCATGCAAACCTGTAAATATGTATTTACAATTTTAAAAGCACGTCTTTACGTCCCTATTGTAAATGCTCCATTTTTAAAGTTTTATATCTTGTTACTTCACTAAAGATTGCAGCACCCAGCTTGACATTGTGTCAGTCCACACTAAAAATCCATTACAGTCTGAGAAAAATCTCCACACCATCAACCAGAAATGTTCCATTGTTGCAGTAAACTTTTCAGTTTTCCCTCAAACAACAAAAGAAGATTCTTTGGGGGCAGGGAGTCCATCTTTGCACAACAATTGATTCAAACTCATAGCATTTCTATATGATGATGGGGACTTTTCATCTCTGCATATTCAGGAAAATTCACCATTGTTTTCCAGGGCAGAATTTCAATTTTGCAACAACCCTCCACCATGCCTGTTGGTGAAACTTGTGAAATTTTGCCTTTGACTTCCTCCCCCCAAAATCACACATTCTCATGAAAATTCAAGGAGGGGGGGAACCCTCAGGTTTTGCATGTAGAAATTTGCTAGGCTGACACTGGTAGCTCTGAGGCACTCTCATGACACTTGTTTTTAAAATAAAAATTTCAGTATAAACAATGTGAAGACGTGGTGGTACCTGGTGGGGCTTGAGTTCTGAACGTTGCTCTGGAAAACCGAAGACTCGGTCTGCCATGTAAAGAAAAAACAATAAACGAATGTGACAAATTGCTGTGATGGAACGGTTACTGACTTGCCAGCACTTTCAGTGTCCCAGTTTTGAATCACAGCCATGCAAAAGGAAGGGCTGAAATGGAGAATCCCTTTATTGGTATCTCCTGTAACTTAAATGTGGCCAAAGGATTTTTTTTTTTTTTGGAGGCGGGAGAATGGAGGGGAGAAAATCGCTGTAAATAAATTAATATTCCCAGTGTAACACTGGGTGTCAATACCTGCTAATAATTATGAATAGGAAAGGCTGAGTGCTCCCTTTGTGTCATCACCATCTGCCATCTTTTTGGACAAAGCCAAAGCATCACCCAAGCCTTCATGTTCTTTGGGCCCTCCACCCACCATCCCACCAGCTTTCTCTGCTCCTGCAGAGAGCAAAGATTCCTGCATTCTCAGGGATGTGTTGACACTCACTATGAAGATGCAGCAGCATGGTCTAGTGGATAAACCACTGGCCTTGGGCTCAGGAGATCAGGGTTCTGTTCCTGGCTCTTGCAGTGACCTCGGGCAAATGATTTCCCATCTGGGTCCCTTCCAAACCTTTGTCTGGTCTATTTAGATTATAAGCTCCTTGGGGCAGGGACTCTTTCTTATCATATGTTTGTTCAGCTCCCAGCACAACAATCTTGGTGGGGGCTTCTATGAACCACCACAATATGTACAAATAATCATTTAAACCAGACACAGCTTATCTGAGAAAAAAGAACCAGATGAAATAAACCGGAGCATTTTAATGGTGTGTCATCTGGACACAGACTACAAAAAGTTATTCTAATAGGGGTTAGAGAGTTTGTTAATGGAGAGAAATTGCAATGATCACACTATACCCGCTCTTGTCAGCGCTCACAACTAGGGTGACCAGACAGCAAGTGTGAAAAATCGGGACGGGGTGGGGGGTAATAGGAGCCCATATATAAAAAATATCAGGACTGTCCCTATAAAATCAGGACATCTGGCACCCTACTCACAACTTTTCCTTCCAGTCTGCTGGAGTTCTCCAAGAGTCCCCATTTCCCACTTTTAGGAGGTAGCCTTCTGTTTTAAAGAGAACTCAGGCTCTTGATCTTTCCAAACCCTCCTTTGTCCAACTGTCTGGAGTTAGTCATGTCATCTATGCAAGTTCACTCTTCTCTCCTTTGATTGCCCTCCCTTTTAGACCCCTCCCCCCCCCACACACACACAAACCCCAAGTAAGGGTCCATTGCTCAATCTGTGTCTATGCAAACGTGTCTGATGTTGGTTCCTCAGACCCCTCTCTCAGGGAGTAGTAGGGCTAGGAAAAAAATCCAACGTTATTCATACAGAACAGTATACATGTTCAGAAATGGAACAGAATTAGAAGTCAGCTGTATCCATCCATCCCAGCCAGACTGTGGCTGGGTCTACACTACCCGCTTGAATCGGCGGGTAGAAATCGACCTCTCGGGGATCGATTTATCGCGTCCTGTCGGGATGCGACAATCGATCCCCGAATCGACGCTCTTACTCCACCAGGGGAGGTGGGAGTAAGCACCGTCGACGGGAAGCCGCAGAGGTCGATTTTGCCGCCGTCCTCACAGCAGGGTAAGTCGGCTGCGATACGTCGAATTCAGCTACGCTATTCATGTAGCTGAATTTGCGTATCTTTAATCGACTCCCCCCTGTAGTGTAGATGTAGCCTGAGTCTTTATATGCCATTCTTCATCCCCAGCTTGTAGTTATTATCTCCTGAAAATGAGCTGTCCAGAGTTAAATGCCGCTAGATTGCTAATTGTGATGGTGTTGCTGGAATGTACTTGGATGCTTGAACATGACAAACGGCCTGTGCCGATCCATCCACCTTGCCAGTGTTTCCACAATGATGTTCCCCCTCGCCCACACCAAATGTAAATCTCATCATCATACATTATGCAGCGCGTGCACTTGGTATCAGAGAATTATATGTATTCATGGCTTGCATATGATTTTTCAGCTAAGGTCAAGGCAAAACTCAAATGAATAGTCAAAGCCAGGCAAAAGGTGCCCTTTACAGGAATTGTGATAATGAACTGTTGGGGCTTATCCAGTTCCCAATAGGGGAAGAGACATCATTCTAACTGGCATCTTTGCTAGACCTCTCAGCAGAGGAGCCATGAATGAAAGAACCAAAGGGACAATCAATGTCACCTATTGGGGAAGTCCTTCCAAGACAGGGTTTTAGACTCCAAAGATCACAGAGAAAGGGAAGCAAGGCACTGAAGAGTCTGGCATAGCTTCCCTAACCCAAGACCACCTGCCATCCAGGTGTGAGAGGCTGGGGATCATAGGAATAGAGAGAAGGGGAGTGGGATGGAGAGTAGGATTTTTACTGGAACATTTCTCATCTGAACGCCTTCTCTGAGGTCTGCTCTAGAACTGGATGAAGGTGAGTAGGCTGTGGAGAAGGGTTCCCTGAACCGGTTCATCCATCTCTGTTACAGAATAAGCACGTTCAGTGTTGAGCAAATTAGTGGTTTGAAAAGGAGATTCTATGTCATTCCTTATGGTGCACTGTCTGTATATGGCTAGAAGGTTTATTATGGTTTTTAAAGGCGGGGTGGGGAGGGCTCATTATTAGTTAATTCATTTCAGCAGCATCTTTCATTTTAGGAATAATGGTAGATTTATTGAGCCATTCCACGGGGAGTATTTGAGGGGTAGTTTTGAGGCTAAAAGCGGTAGGTTTTTCCTTTTGACATCCGGAGATTCCTTCATGCCCCATAAGACTGCCTTGTTACTTAAGTCACCACTTTATGTTCTCGTTGATCAATGCTGTTAGCTCGTTTGAAGCTGCATACCGAAGTCAATGGGCTGTCTTTTGCCCGCAGTCCACTGTTGAAGCCTTGATGGTTTTTTAAAACCCTAGTTTCAATTAAGTGATGAGCAAAACCAGACTTCTCTGACCATAAATCTCTCACTGCATGAGAGCGGGTCTGTAGTGTTCTTTAGCTGGCTAGCTAGATGTCATTTGCTCTCAGGTGCTGTCCAAGCAGCAGCACTAATCTGCCCTTTGAAAGGAATGAAGACAGGCTTGGTGTTTTGGGCTTGTGGCAGAAGAGTACCTCCACAAAGATGGGGAAAAACCCTCCAAATATTACTGGGGCTGCTCTTGTGGCACAACATACGATCATCCACAGCTGTAGGCTCCAGGGTGACAAAAGCTGGAGATGATGAAGCAGCCGGTGAACAAACCCTTTGGGGAAAAAAAATCTCAGCCATGCCTCTAAGGACAGAGGAGAGAGAGTCTCACAGGAGGGGAGAGCCTGGTTGATCTATTACAACCTTTGATGTCAATGTCCAGATAATGTTCCTTGTAGGCTGTGTCTGGAGAACAGCACATGTAAAGGTTAAAACAATTAAACAAGGAAGACACTTGCAAGTGTCTGGATCCCCTAACAGCTTGTCACTACATATTAGACACTGGGCAAGCTCCTGAGGGGACAGACTAGAAATAGTGTAAGAGTCAAGCACTAAGTAACACACTTCCCTTGTTTATGGGGAAAGGAGCCTTTTGCCTGGTCACTGGTTTGAGTCTAGCCTAGATCAGGGACCAAAGGTCACCACTAGCTGACGGCTAGCGGCCTATGTGAAACAAGCAGGGGGTGCTCTTGGTCTCTAGCGGACAGCAGTGCACGCACATGACCCATCACAGCTGGTGCTGTCAGCAGAGAGGCCAAGAACTGAATAGCTCCAGGAAGACTGAACTATCCCCCCCCACCACCTGCCCTAGAGATGGTCCCTCCCAGTCAGGGATGAGCGAGCTTGGAAGGGGAGTGTGGCCAGGGGAAGCTTGCTGTGGAACAGAGCTTTCAGACCACAAAGGGTGTCTGCTTGGCTGTAGATGATTAATGAAAGGCAGCACCTGCCGTGGTCAGCTTGTTGAAAAGCAGAGCAGGTGGGAGCAGGCAGGCGTTTGGAGACTGTTTGTGGCAATTCTTTATATTTCAAACCCAAGCTCTACTAAGCTGCCTTGGTGCCTGTTGTGCTCCTGCTTTGGAAGAAGGGAAGAATTCCTCTCAAGAGTAAGACCGCCCGGGAATGACTGCCCTTTGCATTTGGAGGCTGAAGTAAATCACGCTGGTTCTTCCTCCCAGGTACACGTTTCCTATAGGATTTGTTGTGCTGCTCTACTAAGCTGTTAGTCACCTTGACTTTGTAGCATCTTTGTTATGTGGTTGTTAATGAATCTCTCTGTAAGAAGTCTTTGCTATGCTTTGGTAAATGCTCCATTTGGGAAAGTTTAGGGAGCTTTGTATCCTTTTATTTAAAAAAAAAGAGTATGTATTGTGTTTTCATCAGCTATTGGAATCGCCTTCTGCAGAAAGTGTTGGGCCCATCAAAGTTATTTTCACATAAGAGTAAGTGATAAAGAAGGGAAGAAGTAACCTTTACAATCCTGCCACTGACCATACAGTGCTGTGCAAGTGAATAGTAGGTTTGAGGCTCCACCAACCAAATAGACTGGACCCTTTTAATGAGCACTTAACTCCCTACCAGTTTTTCCCCAACAGGAAGGGAAAGAAATTCCCTCCTGAAGGATGGGCGTTCAGCCAGGAACTAGAGGGCAATGAAGTTAGCATAGTTCCTTTTGGGGTATAACCTATGAAGGGCCAGATTCTCTGCTGCCCTGGACAATGTGTCGTCACTTGCACCTGTTCTGATCTAGCAGCGATTCACTCCTACTTTGCCCTTGCTCTGTGCAGCTATGGCTCTGTATAGTGCAGGGCAGTGGAGAATCTAGCCTAAAGTCTCTCAACTCCTTCCTATCCTGTCCAATTGGATTTGCCTATTGCAGAACTTTTCTAAGCCAGCAGCATGACACAATATTTGTGTTGCAAGGCAAACGCCCCACTGCGATGATTCATCTGCCAAACTTGCTTGCTCTGTTACATGCCACATTGGGGCTGGTTCAGCAGGCTCTTCCTGCTACAAGAGTCGGTCCACCCGAGCTACTGCTGTTTAGCTACCGAACAGAAAACCATGAATGAGGCAGGGCAGTTAGACTTGGGATGAGGAGACCTGGCTTCAATTCCCTGCTCCACCACAGATTTCCTGTATGACTTGAGCAAGTCATGTTGTACCTCGGTTCCCCGTCTGCATAATGGGGATAGTAGTTCCCCTCAGGGGTGTTGAGTACAAATGCATGAGACTGTAGGGTTTTTAGACACCCCAGTATGGGGCCATAAAAGTACTTTTGATACTGGGTTTTTTAGACGGCCGAGAAGATGACAATGAAATTTTCTTTCAAAGTGCCAGCAAATGAAATCCTTACATACCAAATTTCCACTCCCCCTCACAGGGAGGGTGGTATTCACCCTACTAACAAATGCTTCTCTTTATACCTTTACACCCACCTAACCGTGCAGAAACCAAAGCCTCCATCTAGCTGCAAGAGGCAGCTCTCTGTTTTGATTCACCTGCAGAACCCTGGCTTATGTGATGAGTAAATCTCTGAATTCTCCAGCCACACACTCACCCTGAATGCCTGTCTCCTGAACATCAGGAGTCTTCAAATACCAAACGCTGGGGCTCAAACCCATCTCGAGTTTGTCTCACAGCAGTTGCTTCGTTTAAAAGTGACTTTAGTTATTTTCTTGGAATGTGGCTTATGCTGCTGGCATCAAACAACTTCCTGCCAAGAACTACTCTCCTAATGACTCTTCACTGTATTTCCCCCCCTTCCTTTTGTTCCTAAACTGCAAGTCATGAATGACGCATCTATTTCCAGTGCACAGGAATTGAATCCCAGGGGAGACTCTTTAAATGTGCAGTAATTCTCCTCATCTGCATTTGAACTTGCTTGGGGCTGCAAACGGAGAGAACTGCAAAAATTCTTTACTTTAACACTTTGCCAGTCAGTGTTTTTCAGTAATGATACAATTGCTTGTTTCCATGTCCTGCTGGTGAATTTCAGTTAAAATCATGAGTTAATTCCTCCTTGTTCCATTTAAACTCCTCCTCTTCTGTTCCTGCGTCTTCTCCTATAGGGGAGCACTGCACGGCATAGCACCCATAGTTTGTTCAGGGATTCTTCCAGAGCGCTGTGTGTGTGTGAAAAGCATGTTATAATAAAATAATCCATTTTCTTGCTGGAACAGCTCCTTGCATATTGTGCCATCCTGCTCTGACCTGTATATTGAGCCCTCTGCTATATGCTTGTTCTTCCACTCAGGTAACTAAACATGGAAGAAAAACCGGTACCAAGTGGGTTGCATTTATCAAGGCCTGGCCTTATGTGAATTGCTTCCACTCTGCACTCACTTTAGACTTTCTTTGCTAATCTTGCAGAAAGCTTCGCATTGCAAGACTTCTTGACTTCCTGTCAGATCCACTAAGCGTCAGCATGGGGAAAATAAGTTGCTACATCTTCATAGAATGATATTAAGGACCTTGTCAGCAGGGATATTAGTCATTCCAGACAGAGTGCTACTAAAGGTGAAATAGCTGAATTTTCTCTTTGTCAAATCACCCAGTTCCTTGGTTTAACTTGGTTTAAAGTTACCAAATTGCCAGGGATATTCTATCAAGGGAAACATTTCAATGGACAGATCTGTTGGATCCAGTCCTGGCCTCTCTCTGTACGGGACATGTTGAAAGCCCTATTGCTTCAGACATAGTAGATGGATAGGAAGGATAGACAGGGGAAAAAGGGAGGAGGTATTGCTTTATATATTAAAAATGTACACACTTGGACTGAGGTGGAGATGGACATAGGAGACAGAAGTGTTGAGAGTCTCTGGGTTAGGCTAAAAGGGGTAAAAAACAAGCGTGATGTCATGCTAGGAGTCTACTACAGGCCACCTAACCAAATGGAAGAGGTGGATGAGGCTTTCTTTAAACAATTAACAAAATCATCCAAAGCCCAAGATTTGGTAGTGATGGGGGACTTCAACTATCCAAATATATGTTGGGAAAATAACACAGCGGGGCACAGACTATCCAACAAATTCTTGGACTGCATTGCAGACAACTTTTTATTTCAGAAGGCTAAAAAAGCTACTGCGGGGAAGCTGTTCTAGATTTGATTTTAACAAATAGGGAGGAACTCGTTGAGAATTTGAAAGTAGAAGGCAGCTTGGGTGAAAGTGATCATGAAATCATAGAGTTAGAAATTCTAAGGAAGGGTAGAAGGGAGTACAGCAAAATAGAGACAATGGATTTCAGGAAGGCGGATTTTGGTAAGCTCAGAGAGCTGATAGGTAAGGACCCATGGGAATCAAGACTGAGGGGAAAAATAACTGAGGAGAGTTGGCAGTTTTTCAAAGGGACACTATTAAGGGCCCAAAAGTAAGCTATTCCACTGGTTAGGAAAGATAGAAAATGTGGCAAAAGACCACCTTGTCTTAACCACGAGATCTTGCATGATCTAAAAAATAAAAAGGAGTCATATAAAAAATGGAAACTAGGACAGATTACGAAGGATGAATATAGGCAAACAACACAGGAATGCAGGGGCAAAATTAGAAAGGCAAAGGCACAAAATGAGCTCAAACTAGCTACGGGAATAAAGGGAAACAAGAAGACTTTTTATCAATACATTAGAAACAAGAGGAAGACCAAGGACAGGGTAGGCCCATTGCTCAGTGAAGACAGAGAAACAGTAACAGGAAACTTGGAAATGGCATAGATGCTTAATGACTTTTGTTTCGGTCTTCACTGAGAAGTCTGAAGGAATGCCTAACCTAGTGAATGCTAATGGGAAGGGGGTAGGTTTAGCAGATAAAATAAAAAAAAGAACAAGTTAAAAATCACTTAAAAAAGTTAATGCCTGCATGTCACCAGGGCCTGATGCAATGCATCCTAGAATGCTCAAGGAGCTAATAGAGGAGGTATCTGAGCCTCTAGCTATTATCTTTGGAAAATCATGGTAGACAGGAGAGATTCCAGAAGCCTGGAAAAGGGCAAATATAGTGCCCATCTATAAAAAGGGAAATAAAAACAACCCAGGAAACTACAGACCAGTTAGTTTAACTTCTGTGCCAGGGAAGATAATGGAGCAAGTAATTAAGGAAATCATCTGCAAACACTTGGAAGGTGGTAAGGTGATAGGGAACAGCCAGCATGGATTTGTGAAGAACAAATCATGTCAAATCAATCTGATAGCTTTCTTTGATAGCATAACGAGCCTTGTGGATAAGGGAGAAGCTGTGGATGTGGTATACCTAGACTTTAGTAAGGCATTTGATATGGTCTCGCATGATATTCTTATCGATAAACTAGGCAAATACAATTTAGATGGGGCTGCTAACACTGGAATAAACTGCCTAGGGAGGTTGTGGAATCTCCATCTCTGGAGATATTTAAGAGTAGGTTAGATAAATGTCTATCAGGGATGGTCTAGACAGTATTTGGTCCTGCCATGAGGGCAGGGGACTGGACTCGATGACCTCTCGAAGTCCCTTCCAGTCCTAGAATCTATGAATCTGTGTGGCCTCTCCTCCCAAGGGAGATGCTATATTCTCTGTTAGTCAGGACTTAAAAGTAGAATGGACAAAATGTGTGTAGACGTGCTGTAGGGTACAATGTTGCTTTGACCCCAGTGAGCGAACATGTTTCTTCCATGTTCTCTGGGATGCCATAGCCACAAACTTTCAGTAGTGAATGGAACTTGGCATCACTTTCCTTTGTCACACACTTGCACTGATACTACAAAAATGACAGCAAGGAGCATAGATTTCCTCTACACACTTGTACTGAAGCTAAAGAGCAAAATATCTGCCTTGGAGCTTAATTCTACCCTTGGATAACGACTGTGTACCAGATGTTATAAAACTGGTGCAAATGCAATAGATACAGTATGCAGCAATGGGACCTGCATGTTCATAGTTTGAATTACTGTAGCAACCAGGAGCCCCAGTGGAGAGCAGGTCCCTAGTGTGCTAGGTGCTGTAAGGACACATAGTAACGTGATCCCTGCCCCCAAGGAGATAATTTAGCAGGCTCAAACTCTTAATCCACGCTGACACCATCATGACCAGCACTCTGCCAAGGATACACAGAACAGCTGTAGAAATGGAAGAACATCTATTTGGCCGAAGAATCATTGACCTTGTTAATATTCTGCCTTAATGACTAGGCTTTGCCCTAGGATTCAAGGTGAAAATTCACAGGGATACTGTCAGTCAGGGTCAGCAAATCTAGAACTCCGCATTGAGTTTTGAGTGGTCAGACCTAGATTTTCCCCCCTGCCCCATCCTCTCTTTTAGGGCCATGTCAGAAGTGAGCTGCTAGCAGTGGCCGTGTTGACTGGCTGGCCCTGTGACTTTCTTCAGGAGACAGTGTTTCCAGGATGTGACAACAAGGTAGCCCCAGTAATATGCTCGAAGGGCAGAAAGTCTTTGGAGCTTAGAGACTGTTCATATTGATTCTCCAGGCACTTCACGAATGCGCCCAGTGCATGAACACTTGATATCTGGAGGAGGGTGGGAGTAATCCAGTTTCCTGGGTGTTACTTTGTTTTAGGTAGAAGTTTGCAGCATATATTTAGCGGGATATCATCGCTTTTATGCCCCATTGGGTTGAGACCTTGCCTTGCTGACCTTTTTATCAGAAGCTAGGGGAGCATCGAGATGTAAAGGGAGAGAATGCGCAGTAACAATGTAAAATGGTGATGGCCTGATTTCCACAGGGGCCAAGCAACTGCAGCTCCCACTGGTTTCAGCTGGAGTTGGGAGTGCACAACACCTTAAAACTAGGCATCAAGTATCTTAAACAAGGCTTGCCCTGTCCCCATCCCTATTCTTGTGCTTCAAGTACTTCATGGGTTGGTGGTGGATCAGGTTATCAACACCTCACTAGAATTTACTGTTTCTACTGTGGCATTTCCAATCACAGCCCTACAATACTAGAGGTGGTGCGATCTAGCATTTACAGTGGGGTTTTCCAAGCACTCTGTGTTGGCTTAACTCTGCTCCCATTAAAATAGTCAAAATCCCTTTGCCTTTAATGGGAGCAGAGTCAGGCCAATGCTGAGTGAGATTGCAAGCTCTATCAGGCAGGGACTGCCTTCTGTTTGTACAGCTCCTAACGTAATGAATTCCTACCCAGCACTGGGGCTCCCAGGTGCAACTGCAAAAATAACTTTGAAAACTGAACGCTTAGTTGATATACAAGTTATAGGAGGGGAGGGATGGGAGGACAGGGGAAATAGTCACCGAGGTCTACATAGTCATGAGTAGCCACCAGCCTATGAATATTTGAGATACCTATTGCTGTTCCCACCCGCCACCTCTTTAGTCACTTAACACTCGGGGGGAAGAGGAGGGAGAGAGAAAGAAGCAGATCACATCAATGAGTGGGTGGAGGAAGTTATAACAAGAGGCCGATACACTGGTATTTAGAAGACCGAAAAGTTGATTGTCTGTGTTTTATACTGCTGCTCTGCCTATAGTAACTGAGTGCCTTCTGCGTAAAATAGACATGATAGTGAAGTGCCTGATAGCGTTAATTAGCTCACCCTTACCTAGAGGATCACTGGTTGCACACGTCAAATGGTCCCAAATAGCCTTCATCATTCAGAACAATAAATCTAACCTTCACTGGGGGAGTGAACCAGGAAGTTCTGCCTTTGGCAGCTTAGTAATTTCAAGGCTGCTCAAGAATATTGCCAAGAGTACTTGTACCCGCCAGTGCAGCCTGGTTTCTGCCCCTTCCGTTCAGGCTTAAACGTCTTGACTTCTCAAACTCCTTACTGCACCGTGCACAATCCACAGGGAGCTACTGGCAATAGCAAAGAGCTCACTCCGGCTCTGGCTGCTGTCCACGGCTGGTACTGAGGGAAATCTGCGGCTGTCTGCTTTTTCTTTGCTTCAAGGCAGGATCTCGGTTCCCCTGTCCTAGCTGCGGTTCACAACATGCCAAGAATAGAAACCCTACTCGAAGTGCCCACGAGACTGAGGAGCTAATGGAAAAGTCAGCCACCATTGATTCATGTTTGTGCTGCCACTTTCAAGGGGAATCTGGTTTGATCTTGCAATAAAAGGAATCATTTACCGGGCTATTCCAAGAGACAAAAAGACTGGAGGAGTCTTCAAAACAACAAAAATCAAGTTTCAAATCTCCCTACATGTACAATTCACTGTAAGTGCTAGAATAACCCCTCTCCAGCATTGGCACGAACGGCAGCTACTAATGTATGTTGAGGATCCTATAAAACATACATCATTACAATATTGTGATGCGTGTAACAGGAATTCTCCCAACATTATAGGACATCTCAGATGAATGATAAGCATTTTACAACTTGAATGAAGTTAAGAGTAGCTTTAAGGCACTAAACCGGGATTTGAGAGACCTGGATTCAATTCCTGTCTCTGTCACTGTGACCTTGGGCAAGTCACTTAATTGGTTTCTGTTTCCCATCTGTTGGCCCCATTTTATGTAATTTGCAATTATCCATCTATGCTGCAATGCCTACAAAACACTGGCCAGTGATTAGGTAGCTGGTGCTCTTCCTCCATCCATCATCACTCTCATTGTTGCCTTGTGTTCCCCCCATCTGTTAGTTGCACCAACCTCTAATCTCTTGTTTCAGATTGCAAGTCATCTGGGGCAGTAACCATCTTTTCCATGGGTGTACCGAGTATCTAGCACAATGGGGTCCTGATCCTGGAGCACCCCATAGCCTCTAGGTATTACTGGAATACAAATAACAAACCTTCTATGGTCTGTCTATCATAGATACTTAGCTGGCCATCACTGTACATAGCACAGTCTCTAATGTAGTTATCCTCACAATACCCCTGGGAGGTAGGAAAATATTACCTCCATTTTACAGATGGGGGAGAGGCAAAGGCCCTGATCCTCACAGGTATTTAGGTGCCTATTTTCCATTGAAATGAATGGGAGAACTAGGGGCCACCAAATGAAATTAATAGGCAGCAGGTTTAAAACAAACAAAAGGGAGGTTTTTTTTTTTTTTTTTTTTTTTACACAACGCACAGTCACCCCATGGAACTCCTTGCCAAAGGATGTTGTGAAGGCCAAGACTATAACAGGGTTCAAAAAAGAACTAGATAAATTCATGGAGGATAGGTCCATCAATGGCTATTAGCCAGGATGGGCAGGGATGGTGTCCCTAGCCTCTGTTTGCCAGAAGCTGGGAGTGGGCGATGGGATGGATCACTTGATGATTCCTGTTCTGTTCATTCCCTCTGGGGCACCTGGCATTGACTACTGTCGGAAGACAGGATACTCGGCTAGATGGACCTTTGGTCTGACCCAGTATGGCTGCTCTTATGGGAGTTAAGTGCCAAAATATCTTTGAGGATCTGGACTTAAGTGACTTGCCCATAGTCCCACAGGAAGCCTGTGGCAGAGCAGGGAAATGAATCCAGGTCTCTCATGCTGCACTTAACCATTGGATGATCTTTCCCCTCCAAGGGCATATTCTGCAAATATTTATTATGAGGGACTATAGCAGTAGGCACAGTAGAAACTATAAAACAAGGAATAAAGCCAAGCAAGTTATGGAAAATACTGTCCTTAGGAAAAATGAGTTATGCAGTCAGTGTTTGTGCTAGTCAATTATTCTACCAAATTGTAGAATATGGGATTGGTGAACCTGCCCTGGAGATTTTTTGGTCCCCCTTGTGCTGTTTGAGTACTTTGATTGTCTTCATCGTTTGCTGCCAGTTGTGCTTTACGGTTCTGGTTTTTGCAAGAATAGTATCTGAATGCACTTTATCAGGAGCTCCTTGATTTTGTATAGTGGCTCTCAGTGACCGGAGTTAGTCCACTGCTCTGTGTTTATTGATTAAGTAGATGAGTGGAACGAGGGGTTTCCCACTTGGGTAAGTGAATTGCTCTGTGTGTGTGTATGTGTGTGTGGTGAGAAAACGTAGGCATTTTAAATTCTCATGATTTTGCTGGTGCTCCCTGGCTTGGAGGGAAATTGTGTGTGTGGGGGGGGCTGATGTACACCCCTCTGAACAGCCCCCACACAAAGCCCATTGGCAAGGATTGGAGATTTGGCCCTGAGAACTAGTAGTCTGAAAGAGCGATACTCTTCATGGAAAGCAAGAAATTCATACAGGCTGCTCCCAATATCTACTGTTTATGAAGAATAAACTTGTCATAGTATGCACAGAAGAGCTCCATCAGTATTCGTTAGTACAGTGAAAATATGCAAGCAGTAAAAGCCCAACAGGGCATGAACAATTTGCTTATAAAAATTAAAGGAAAACCTTGGCATTTGCAGATCCACTTTATCTGACTAAAGAGTCAATTAGTCAAAGTTCATTGATCTCGGCTGTTGATATTCCTCTAGCCAGGCACATAGAGCTGAATTCCAAAAAGCCTTCAGAGTAGCTATCCTAAATCAGAATCCAGGCACCACGGCTCTTTCAAATAGCAAAAATAGAGATGTGCAAAAGCAGCAGGTTGAAAGATGCATGAACATAGGAGGTAAGCTGGCTCAAGTGCATTTCTTATTCGTGAAATTGCTATAAAACAGGGAGACTGTCAGAGGCAAACCCATCTTTCCATCCCACCTCCGCATGAACCCTACGTGCCATTTTTCAGCCATCTCCACTATGAGGTTTGCTTGGAAAGATTTCATGTTCTTTTGAGAACTAAAAATCTTTTTTCTCCCTTATCCACGGCTTTTCATTTTGCCACTGAAAGTGTGTATGCAGGTGTATCCCGTATCCATTGCTGAAAAAACAATGCAACCCTCAAATGTTTCACTTTATCAATTAGAAAAAAAAACTATTCACTTTTTGAGAAAAGGCCAACTTTATCAAAGTTCTGAATGAAGATTGGTAGCATTTTTTGCATCCTGGTCTCCAACACTTCCATGTATTCCAGTGGTTCCCAAACTGGGGTTTGCAAAATATTACAGGAGGTTCTTGGGGGGGAAAAATTCCCTAATGGCAGACAGAGCTGTCCCTAGGGACCCCGGGCAGCACAGGGCCGGAAGCCCGGGGCCCCTAGACTTCCAAGAGCTAAGCAGATCAAAGCAAACATATATATCACACTGAGGCGATTTTAAACTTCAAGACTCCTTATAAGAAATGGAAAGGAAGGTGGATATTTTTTGCTGTTTTTAAAATTTAAATAGGCAGTTGCTATTGTTTTTAAAATTATTATGAAGAACAAGTTTAAGCTTTGTTGTAATGCGTGTTATTTGTCTGGACTGCTCAAGACCTGAATGCTTCTGTAGGAGGGACTCTTTGAGTTGGCTTCTTAAATACCTTCATGCTGTTTCACATCTGATCCTCCTGATGAAACATAGGAGCCTTGTCTTATAACAGGCTTATTCAAAGTGATACAAGCTACAAAAGTGAGATCTTGGAAGAGTGTTGCTGTTTTCATAATGTAATAAAAATACAGTGATGATAAATAATAGTAAATAGTATGTAATAAGCAGTCATAAAAACAAAGTTTATATTTCCAAGATCACTGCTTTTATAATTTATACTCCAGTAAAGGAGAAAATCCCTGGAAATATTCATTTTTAGGAGGGGGTTCGTGAGACTCGACATTTTAGTGAAAGGCTTCGCAGGTTGTTAAAGTTTGGATGTATTCTGAATTAACCCTTTCCATTTGCACCAAAAGGCAAAACCTTAATTCTGTCTGAGCTTCACGTTAAGGTTTTGCTGCATGAGGACTTGTTTACACCGATGAGTTGGGGTGGGTGTTTTACCAGTAGAGCTACACAGAAGGGGGTCACTATTGTTACGAGCATACACCTGCTGCATTAGTGTGATGGACCCTACTTGCACTGGTTCGGCTTGCCCGGTTTGAGAGTCACTTGTGCCGCATGCCCACGCTAGGGGCTTGCAAAGGGTCAGCGTCCCTGACGGCAGTGGAGCTGCTTGTGTGCTTACAGTGAAGCATGTGCTAGAGTTGGGTGAAATACTTTGTATTTAATCGTTTATTTGCCAGAAAATGCAGCTTGGGGTTGACTGAAACTACTTGCAAATATTTTGACACACATTTGTCTAATAGTTTTGGACAAAAAATAATTTTTTTTACTAGATTCACAGGGGGACTTCAGTGCCATTCGTGAAACCACCGGAGGAGGAGGAGCCAGTACCCTCCTTCCTCTCCTCCCCGGCAATATCCTACAGCCCTATGGTTACAGCACTCCTCTACTATATGGGACGACTGAGGGTTGAGCCCTTCCGTCCATGATTCAGAGCAGGGACATTAACTTGGCTATAGGGCTAAAGACAGCACTACTGTCACCTATTTTTATGGTGGTTTTGTGAGTCATAAAAGTCCAGTCCCCTGCACTCAAGGCAGGACTAAGTATTGTCTAGACCATCCCTGACAGGTGTTTGTCCAACCTGCTCTTAAAAATCCCCAATGACGGAGATCCCACCACCTCCCTAGGCAATTTATGCCAGTGCTTAACCCCCCTGACAGTTAGGAAGTTTTTCCTAGAAGAACAATTTTTCTCCTTCCTCCATGTAACAACCTTTTATGTACTTGAAAACTGTTATGTCCCCTCTCAGTCTTCTCTTCTCCAGACTAAACAACCCAATTGTTTCAATCTTCCCTCATAGATCATGTTTTCTAGACCTTTAATCATTTTTGTTGCTCTTCTCTGGACCACCTCCAATTTGTCCACATCTTTCCTGAAATGTGGTGCCCAGAACTGGACATGATACTCCAGTTGAGGCCTAATGAGCACAGAGTGGAGTAGAAGAATTACTTCCCATGTCTTGCTTACAATACTCCCGCTAATACATCCCAGAATGAGGTTTGCTTTTTTTGCAACAGCGTCACACTGTTGACTCATATTTAACTTGTGATCCACTATGACCCCTAGATCCCTTTCTGCAGTACTCCTTCCTAGGCAGTCATTTCTCATTTTGTATGTGTGCAACTGATTGTTCCTTCCTAAGTGGAGTACTTGGCATTTGTTCTTATTGAATTTCATCCTATTTACTTCAGATCATTTCTCCAGTTTGTCCAGATTATTTTGAATTTTAATCCTATCTTCCAAAGTACTTGCAACCCCTCCCATCTTGGTATCATCTGCAAACTTTATAAGTGTCCTCTCTATGCCATTATCTAAATCATTGATGAAGATATTGAACAGAAGCAGACCCAGAACCAATCCCTGCGGGACACCATTTGATATGCCCTTCCAGCATGACTGTGAACCACTGATAACTACTCTCTGGGAACGATTTTTCCAACCAGTTTTGCACCCACTTTATAGTAGCTCCATCTAGGTTATATTTCCCTAGTTTTGTTTATGACTATGACTAAAGGAATGACTTTTCTCAATTTCCTTTGCTGTTAATAAAAAAAAGAGTCCCAAATCAAAATGATTTTTTTTGAGTTTTCATTGAGCACAGAACACAAACCACGTTTGGCGTTAACCAGCACACCGACAAGTCAACGATTTGCACAGCTCTTGCAGCCACTTTGCAGGCTTGCAGGGCTCAGCATCCGGAAGCACTGAGGCCATCGAACGGGAGGAGCTTGACTTCTAACATTCAATTGCTGAAGTTTGGAAGCTTTTCACTGCTTAGCTAAGCAAAAAGATTGTTAAAATCGGGATGGGGGAATCCCATGGGGTTTGGAAATAGCAACCCTCCCAAGCTGTTTCTAAAGGACATAAAACATGCTTGAAAATTCTTGTTACCCGTGGGACAACTGGTTTCAGTAGTTATTTTAAGAGACTGTTTTCTAGATTCAGGGATGTCATTGCTCTATATTGGGGATTGATATACCCCAAAAGCTTGGCGCACTCAAATGGATGCAGTGTGTACATACAGCACACAAAATGGGGGGCTGTATGTAACGACCCACACTCAAATTATATTAAAAAAGCATTACAGTTGCAAAGTCAAGCATGCCAAAGTTGGGGAAAAAAACAGAATTAGGGTCTGTGCAACTTTAATACTCATGCACATACACCCCTTGTGTTACAATAGCTGTAACGACACGCTCACATACTGTTTTTCACACAGGACCCATGTCCCATTCAGTGCACAGAATGGACCTGCTCTGGGGATGACAGCAGGATGGGACCCCCTGCTTCATTTGCTGCAGAAGCTGGAAGGTGGACAATGGCTGAGGGACTGTAGGAAGAGAAAGGAGGGTCTCAAGTTTAAGACTGTTGAATGCTATGCTGGAGAACTGGCATCCGTCCCTGTATCTGCCCACAGTTGCTGTGTGTTGCTAGGCAAGTCACTTAAGCCAAACTTTTCAGAGGTGGTCACTAATAGTGTACGCCTTGCTTTCTGCGTGCCTGGGGTGAGATCTTGGAGGTGGGGTGGGGGGCTGATTTGCAGAAGCACCAAGCATTCATAGCTGCGGCTGAAGCCAATGGGAACTGTGCTTTAGTGCTATATAATGCTAAATACTGTGAAAAATTCAGGTCCTAGGGGCTAAACTTGAGCACCCAAAGTTACTGGATACATCTGACTTTTAACTTTTCTGAGCTTTGTTTCCCCAGCTGTAGCTTGGGGATAATAATTGGCCCTTATCGTGCAGGCGTGTTGTAAAAATAAATTAATCTTTATGAAAACTCAGATGCTCTAGTGCGGAGCACCACAGAAGAGCCCGGGGGGAAATGAATACTTCTGTCTTCATAGCAGAATTTGAAGTGTGTGCAGTGAATAACACCCAGGGTCAGATGCTGAACAAGAAAACAAAAATATTGACTAGCTGCTCGTTCAATGAGTATGCTCCCTTCTGTGCACTGAATAAGGCAGGGGGCCTGGGGGAAAAAACTTATTTGATCACGTAACTAAAGATGCTATCATTTAATGCAGGGGTGGCCAACCTGCGCCTGAGAAGGAGCCAGAACTTACCAATGTGCATTGTCAAAGAGTCACAGTAACAGGTCAGCAGCCCCCTGTCAGCTCTCTCCCCTCCACACCTCTCCCACCTGCCAGAAGCACCACCAATCAGCACCTAACCCTCCATCTCTGCCCCTCCCACCTGCCGTGATCAGCTGTCTTGTGGTGTGCGGGGGGCGGGGGGGGGGAGGAAGAGGAGCAAGGGCGTGGCAGACTCAGGGGAAGGGGCGGGGACCTTGGGGGAAGGAGTGGAGTGGGGCTGGGACCTGGGGCAGAGCCAGGGGTTGAGCAGTGAGCACCCCCGGCACATTGGAAAATTGGTGCCTGTAGCTCGTTCCGGAGTCGGTGCCTAGGCAAGAAGCCGCATATTAACTTCTGAAGAGCCGCATGTGGCTCTGGAGCCACAGGTTGGCCACCCCTGATTTAATGCATATGCACAGGGGGGGTGAATTAAGATTGCACAGGGAAGGCAAAAGGCACCTACCTGCCATAAAAGCCACCCTCCTGCCAAATTTGAAGTCCCGTGATCCAAAGCATAGTGATACTAAAGTTAATGCAAGAAAAGGCCACCAGCATTTTTTTTAACATGGGGCAAAACAATGTATGTTTTCCTTGGCTTTGGTCACCGAAACAGCTGAACAACGGCCTTTAATGAGTCGGGCAGATAACCGCCCTTTGTGCCTTTGAAAATTTTCCCCTCTGTATTTTCTCTTCCTCCGCCGCCTTCCTCTGATGCCTCTGTCTTATTTGTCCCTGGTAGTTTTATTAGATTTCCCCTCTTTCTCCCCCCCCCCCCCATCTCCTACTGTTTATTTTCAGTCTTTTTTTCAGATGCACGGCCTTTACAGAGCAGCCCTAATACGTCTCTCCTAATTAACGTCCAATGTGAGCTGAACTCTTGAATCCACAATATTCAAATAGATTCAGAATTCAGCCAAACTTATTCTAAATTCAGAGCACCTACCAAGTCATTAGCAGAGGTGATCTGAGGGGTAAGAGTGTTTCTGACAGAGGCTTTTTAGTGTCAGCAAGAGACCAATAAAGGCAGGAGTGAAATTTACACCTTGGTCCTTGAGCAGAATTTACCATTTGAAGCAGTAGGCTCTTTGCTTCGGTTATGGTTCCATGCAGTGAAGTTGTGGGAGGTAGCGAGATGCAGCCTGTTTCAGTAATTGTGTTCGCCTCAAAAGGCATAACGGGGGTGGTAGAATGCCTGAAATCTACTCTAGCCGCAGCTGGAAGACATATCCCCTGCTACTAAAAAATAATCAAAACATTTGCACCTTTATAATATGTGGAGCTCTCAAAACACTTTTGCACATACTAATTAACCTTAACTCCATTGCTAAGATGTTAATACAGACATTGTACAGAGCGGGGAACTGAGGCACTGGGTGACCAGATGTCCTGATTTTATAGGGACAGTCCTGATATTTGGGGCTTTGTCTTATAGGCACCTATTACCCCCCACCCCTGATTTTTCACCCTTGCTCTGGGGGCTGGAACCTCCTAAGCTTATGCTGAATTGAGAACAGAACCCTTGAGCCATCGGGTGTGTAGGAAAAGTTCAGGCAGCTGTAATGAAACCTATAGCTCACAGGAAGGTCACTGAAAAAACATTAATCCTTTATAGGGCCACCCAAGCCCTGTGATATACATCTCTACAGAGCAAAATGCACTTGCATTATTTTACCCTGCTTGTGACCGGAATCTTAGGGGAGCCAGCTAAGGTCACTCAATTAGGGTGAACTGCAAAGAATGGGGCAGACAATCCCCAAAGCTGATGGATATTCCAATACTTAAATTTACCAAGCCAGCACCACAACAGCTTCTATAACACCTTACTGGTTATTCAGAAGCCAACAACACAGTTCCCTTAAAGTAACCCAGACTCAGGCCTCCCCCAGATACCCAAGTCAAATATGATGAGGATTTCTGAAAATCTTATTCATCATCTAAAGAAGGTTCTACCAATCCCAAAGGATCAGACACATTACCTCCCAGGTTAATAAATATTCCAGATCTTACCCATATATACGCTTACAGCCAATTCTTATTAACTAAACAAAAAATTATTTAAAAAGAAAAGCGAGAGAGTATGGTTAAAAGATCAGTGTACATACAGACATGAGTCAATCTTGAGATTCAGATTCATAGCAGAGATGGTGAGCTTTGCAGTTGCAAAGAGTTCTTTGGACTATAACCTATGGACTATTTATTAATGTTAGTATTGAGGGTGGTCCACTCAGGACTGGGATCTCAGTCTTGGTGGCTTAGGCTTCCCTGCATGAAACCTCAAGCAGGTCTCAGATGACAGGATCAGGGTCCAAGCCATTTTTAATATAGTTTCAGGGTCCTTGGGTGAACAATAGGCACTCATTTCCTAAGCATCGCCAGTAATTATTCACACGGATTTCCCACCATTTGCAGATGATTTGCTATGCATGTCAAAGAGGGATGAATACAGCGATATCCTATGTTTACAGTTGATTTAAATGTTAAGATGTTCTTTTGATATCTGAATTAACAGAATACAGCATAGACAGGGACTGTTTGATTACATTGTTGACCACTACCAATATACATATACATACACAAACATTATATACGCATATGTTTTTAAGGGTTGAATTTGAGTCATTTATCCCCCAAGATGTTTAACCCTTTCTTGTCATGTGCCACACTGCTGTTCTGAATAAAGATGCTGTACCTCCAGACCCTGCCACACTGCTTTCAGCATCTCCCTGGTGTCTGTCTGGGCAAGGAGGAAGTTGATGCAGTGAATGTACCCTGCTTTCCAATCAATGTGCAGTAGAGATCTCATTGTGTTTGTGATGTGTTTCAGAGCCATGTACTGACTTGATCTGATTACTATAAGCTGCGAACAATGATGTTAAATGAGGTGCAGCCGCCCAGCGTGCAAGGAGCGTGACAGTGTGTGGATATACACAGTACACCACACAAAAACATTAAGCTCTGCTCCTTAGTGACTGGAATATGGTGGCAGGACTGCTGTCTTCCCCACTTCCGCAGCCCTAAGGCACATACCAGAAATCGAAACAACAGCCAGATGTTAGTCCGTCTATCTGAACACTGCTGTCATGATCTGCCCCTTTCTGGGACCGCACTTTGTTCCACACTGGTGTCTGTGGGTGCCAGTACAGTCCTCTTACACCTTTAAGGGTGTGTCTACACTGCACCATAAACTGGACTCTGATTCAGCCCCCCTTCTGCATGCACACAAATCAGTCTGACTTGGGTCAGCAAGAACTCAGGATCTAGGTCCTAGGATCTTATTATGGGGGTGGGTCAGAGTCAGAACCCCACTGTGACTCTGGTCTAAGCCCTGTCGTTTTGCAGTGTGGACACAGGTCAAGCTGCACACCTGCGTCAGAAGGTCTGTGTAGTAGAGTATCACTGTGTTAGCACAGCTGAGACACCTGGGTCCAGCAACTGTAAACCCAGGTTCAGAATGCAGGATGCAAGCCCAGATCCCACAGCCTTCTTACCCCTTTCAGGAAACTTGCCTGTGAATAGTGGGCAATGCTGGCTGCTTTTCCTAACTCTTCGATGGGCCCTGCAAGTTTCTCTTCAAAATCCACCCATTGAGGACACCTTCTGACTTCTGGGTTTGAAAAGCCTCAACACTTTTATTTAACCAGCTTAAACATAACAATAGCATTCAGTAGCCCTTCTAGGTCCAGAGGGAAAGCCTGGCAGAGTTTCCCTTCCTCGTCACCATCTAGCTCCCAGAACCTCTCTGTGATCCTGCTCCCCGCCCCAGCCAGAAGCCAGGCAATGACCCTTCAAATTCCAAGCCTCCAAGATTCCAAACAAACAGTCTAGGTGCAGCTTCCATCCAGCGTCCCAGACTTCTGCAGCCTACGTTCTTTTGTCTTCACCCAACAACATACCCCATCATACAAACTGGGTTAACACCACCTCTAACAATCTCTCATATCCTACCAGTTCAACTTAACATAGTCCCTTCTTGGCATGAGAGGAAACTCTTCCAGCTTCAGCCCCACCTCTCACCCAGCTCTTAATACATGCACCGTAAATGCTGCTTAAACTCGGTTGTCTGGCTTTTCGTTGCCTTTGGAGCCATTAGGGCGAATTACACCTTTTTAAGAGATAAGGGGAGGGCAAAACCCCCACAAACTTTTCTTGTGTATTTTTTTACATTTAAAAATCTGAAATTGTTCAAATATGAAAATTTAACCCCATACTTAAAAAAAAAAAGAGGCGGCCGAGGGGAAATTTTTTACTTTTTTGGTTGTATTTTGACATTCAATTTTTTTATTTTTTTTGGCCTATTTTGGGCATCCTATCCACTGCCCCCGCTGAACTTTGAACTGCTCCAACACCTGCCATTTGAAGTAGTGAAGCCATTTTTTTACACATATTAATGCATTTGTCCCCACAACAGCCCTGTGCAGTTGAGCATTTTGATTCCCATTTTGCAGAAGGGGAAACCGAGGCACAGCAAGGTCAAGTGGCCCACCCAAGGTCACCCAATGAGCCTTGGAAGAGCTGGAAATAGAACCCAGATCACATGCCTCCCCATCCTCTCCCTTAATCTCCAGGGAACATTCCCCTGATACTGCAGAAGTCATTTGCCAGTGTAACATGCTTTCACATGAACCAGTGAAAACCTAGCTGGGGCTGAGCCAGCTCGTTTTGAAGTCTGCAAAATAAACAAACTCCACTGCCTGCCATGGGAACAGAACTGGGGCCTTTACCCTAAACTCCCCCACTGCTAACGCAGACTGGATCGCAGCCTGCAGCCGTAGTGGATGTGAGTTATGCTGTGCTGGACTTTAGCCTTAGGAAGATACTGTAATAGGGGGGAGTCGGGGAAACCTTGTTGAAGCTGGCGACTGTAACAGCCACCCGTTGTTCAGGATAAATGTAAGAAGCAGTTAAGTTCCTTTCATAGTGAAGAGGTAAGAGCTACCCCCCCAGACGCAGGCCACAAAGAAGGTGGCTCGAGAGCTGAGCTTTTGGGGTGGAGACGTTTCACTGGATGTTGAGCATTATTTGGACCTGTGAGTGTGTGTGTGATGGAAGCACGTGTAAAATGACCCTCAAGGAGAGCTCTTTGGGAAGAGTGCTGGCTGGAAAAAAAAGAGGCTGAAATATTGAGTACAGAAACTGTCTCCTGTTTCAGGATTAAACAAAGACTGTGAATGGCTAGCCAACTACAGAAGCAGTTTCTCCTCCCTTGGTGTTCACACCTCAACTGCTAGAAGAGGGCCTCATCCTCCCTGATTAAACTAACCTCGTTATCTCTAGCCTTACTCACTCTTGCTTGCATATTTATACCTGCCCCTGGAAATTTCCAGTACATGCATCTGACGAAGTGGGTATTCACCCACGAAAGCTCATGATCCTATACGTCTGTTAGTCTATAAGGTGCCACAGGACTCTTTGCTGCTTTTACAGATCCAAACTAACACGGCTACCCCTCTGATACTTGTCTCCTGTTTGACTCCTTCTGTGTGCACGGAAACAGGATGTCATCCATTCTTTGTAATGAAACTATCACATCAGAGACATACCTGACTCATCAATTTCTCCTCCTAAACAAAACCACCCTATAAGACTCCAAATATTGGCTACCCCTAACCCAAAAGGGGTAACAATATTTTATTTAGGGACAAACCTGTCATTGGGTCCCCAGAAGACTGTACAACACATCTGCCTTCTTCCAGCTGCAGCATGCCCCATGAGGATGTTTGGCTCAGGTAGAACATGCCTCATGACTTCTCACAAGTGTAAAAGTCCCCAAAGCTTGCAGTGTTAGTGTCACAGGGTGGAAGGGGCCCTTTATGAGGGAACTGGTCCAGCCCTCGTGTGCCTCATTAATAGCCTTGATGGGGCTTGATAGAGGGAAGCCCATCTCTATAAAGAGTGAAAGGGAAATAGGAAGAGGAAGATGTACCAGAAAGCTAGAAGACTCCTATATGAACAGTCAATCTGTGGAACTCCTTGCCAGGGGATGTTGTGAAGGGTAAAACTATAACGGGGTTCAAAAAACAACTAGGTAAGTGCAGGGAGGATAGGTCCATCAGTGGCTATTAGCCAAGTACCCCATACTCCTTGTGTCCTAACCCCCTGACTGCCAGAAGCTGGGAGTGGATGACAGGGGATGGATGGATCACTTGAGAATTACCTGTTCTGTTCCCTCTGAAGCACCTGGCACTTGGCCACTGTCGGAGGACAGGAGAGTGGCCAAATGGACCATTGGTCTGACCCGGTCTGGCCATTCTTCTGAGAAGCTGCAAAGAGCAGCAGGCTGTGGGAGAGCACTGAGCCCGATTGGCTCCTGCAGGGAGGAAAGGGACTGAACCCAGCTCCAGGAAGGAGGGCTGGGGGTTTGTTCTGGTTCAAGGAGAGAGACGTGGGTGTGAGGTTGGAGTTTAGAGGATCAGTGTGTGTAGGGACTAAATCAACTAGACTCCAGCAAGGGAATGTTTTAATTACTGTTGTGCTGCAATGTGGCATTCTTGAGGAACCCAAAAAGGGTAACTGAGGCAGGGTGCCTGCACAGTGACCTTAGGCCGCAAGGAGGTGCTCCGGTGGTGGCCTGTTGCAGTTTGAAGACAAGGTTTTGCTTCAGGCTCTTCTCTTGTTCAGCCTATAATGTTCTACTATGGAAGAAAGGTTCATGCCAAGCAAAGTGATTATTAAAACACTCGCAGCCCATGTTCAGCTGTATTTCAACTCTTGCAAACCATCTTTAGTCCATCCATTGACTGGAACACGGGGGACCTGACCAGAAATCACATTACTGCAGCCCCAAATATTCCAGCAGCAAAAATATACTAGGCAGGGGGATGGGAGCTACCTATTTTATTTGTGGGGGAGCCGTAATAAATTGCCACACTGACTAAGGCAACTATAGTAAACAGCCCAAATTCTGCTCTCCTCCTTGCAGTGCGGGCGGGGAGAGGGAGGTGCACTCACACCAGAGAACGGAATTTGGCCCAAAGTTTGTAGTGTTTATAACCATGTCAAGCAATAGGCCCTTTGTTGGGGTTTCGCCGTAAGTTAATTCAAACTGGGCAAAACACGCCGTTTGAACCGGCTCGGGGAGGATCGCCCCAGTGTAACAGGGAGCCTTTAGCCTTACCTAGCACAGAGCCAGCCAAGAGGCTTTTCAACCACTCGTCTCAGTCTGCCAGTTTCTGGCCTAGCAGGGAAAAGGGAGCATAGCTGGCAGAATTGGATGTGTACCTTCGATCCATGGCTCTGTTTAGCTCAGGGGTGGGCAAATTTTTTGGCCTGAGGGCCACATCGGGGTTCCAAAACTGTATGGAGGGATGGGTAGGGAAGGCTGTGCCTCCCCAAACAGCCTGGCTCATGCCCCCTATCTGCCCCCTGACTTCCTCCCTCAGAACCCTCAACCCATCAACCCCCCCCTTGCTCCTTGTCCCCTGACCGCCCCCTCCTGAAACCCCCCTGCCCCTAACTGCCCCCCTCGGACCCCAACCCCTATCCAATCCCCCCTGTCCCCTGATTGCCCCTTCCCCTATCCACACCCCCGCCCTCTGACAGGCCCCCTCGGGACTCCCATGCCTATCCAACAGCCCCCTGTCCCCTGACTGTCTGGGACCCCCTGCCCCTTATCCAACCCCCCTGCTCCCTGCCCCCTTACCATGCCGCTTAGAGCACCAGAACTGGCAGCCACACCGCCCGGCTGGAGCCAGCCACGCCGTGGCGCGGTCTAGAGCACCGGGGCAGGCCGGCGGCTCTCGCAGCTGCGCTGCCCGGCAGGAACTCGCAGCCCCGCCGCCCAGAGCGCTGGCGGTACGGCGAGCTGAGGCTGCGGGGGGGAAGGGGAGACAGCAGGGGAGGGGCTGGGGGCTAGTCTCCCTGGTCGGGAGCTCAAGGGCCGGGCAGGACGGTCCCGCGGTCTGGATGTGACCCATGGGCCGTAGTTTTCCCACCTCCTGGTTTAGCTGCTTGTGGCTGTCTCAGGGAGGATGGTGCTGGGACGAGAGGACAGGAAGAGGTGGCAGGAGTGAGGGGAGGTACTGAGCCTCTGGAGTCAGGGGGAGGGGCACGGCAAAGGGGGCCACTGTCTCCAGGCTGCGAAGGAAGGTTCCGGGGGTGTCTACCTGCTTCCAGGCCCACTCCAGTCCCTCCGGGTCCTGCTCCCTGTCCAGATCCTGCAGTGACTATTCTAGTCCCTCTGGTTCCCACTCTCACTTCCACGCTCCCCACTCCCCGAGCCTGCATGAGTTTACAATATTTCCATCGTGGGGGTGCCAGCCCTCTGCCTCCCCTCTCCTTGGAGCATAGGGTTGCCACCTTTCTAATTGCTGGTAACCAAACCCCTGAGGCCTTGCCCCACCTCTTCACTCCCCATCGCTCGCTCCTCTGTGCCCCGCCCCCCATCGCTCACTGGAGCCTCTCCATCTTTCTTCCCTCCCCCACCCCCACCAGGGTGCTAGAATAATTTGTACTGTGTGGGTCCTGAGAGCCATTGAACCGAACTGTAAAGTCTGTATAAGATGGAAACCACTTCAAGCCAGGGGTGTGCGGCAGCACCCTGAGTTCCAGCACCTGTGTCTCCCCCCTGCCCCCGAGCCGAGCTCTGCTTCAGGGCTGATATGGGAGCTACTGAAGCCTGACAAGGAGCCTGCCTGTAGGTAGGAGGCAGCCCCCAGCTTAGCAGGGGCTGGTGTGGGTTGATGACCCAGTGCCTCCCCTGTCCTGCGGTAACTGGACTTTTGGTGTCTGGTCAGACGTAAAAACTGAGCACCTGGCAACCCTATAGCATTGGGCTGGGACTTGGGAAAACCGGGTTAAATTCCTTTGCTTTGACACAGATTTCCAGTATGACAGTAAGCAGGCATTATTTTCTGTGCCTCCGTTCCCATCTGTAAAATGGGCATAAATACTTTCCACTCTCCTGGGCATGTTGCGAGGATAAATGCATTAAAGACTGTGGTGCTCAGGCACAATAGTGGGGGGCCATCTCAATGCCTTAGATAGGCAAGTTAGCCAACCCTTGTGTTCTTCTCGTACAGCACATGGGAACCAGCCAGACATCAACTTTAAGGCCCTTTTGCACACTTAGGTGCGCTGCCCACCCTGGCCCATCATGCTATGTGTTACCGTTTCATAGTCCTGCTTAGGTTGCAGTGTTTGTTTTCATCCTGATTTGTTGGTTCTTCTTCCCCGCAGAATTCCCAAAGACGGCGCCTGTGACTCACTAAGGATAAAATCATGCAGCGCTCTCTAAAGTTAGCATCCTTTGCATCGCCAGATGGGATTTTTAAAATAAAGATGAATCCGCTGTCGCAGATGCTGCTGGGAGTTAACACTTGGTCCCTTTTTCATAGAAATGGCCTTCCTTGCTACTTTACATTGAAATAATTGAGACAGCAGCTGCTATCATCCTGATTGTGACAGAACAGCCGGCGTTAAAGATACGTGTGTACACAACTCATCCCTCACCATCTTTCCCCCTTTCTCTTGACTTCGATCCCTGACAATTGCAGATGGGCACGAGAGGGTTAAAGCAACCAGCTTTCTCCTGCCTGGCTGAGTTAGCACTTCCAGGATGACTCCAAGGAACAGCCTTTGCATCGCAGAACAGAGGGGGGGACACTGCAGCAGGTCAGAGGAAATGTTATTTAACGCTGGCTCCAATCTCCTCCCACTTGCCTGTTTGGCTGGGGAAAAGAGAGAGGCAGATCTGTAGTGAAGGAATTAACCAGGGACTAACGCCAAGAGCCAATACAATCCGTGACAGCAGAGGCTGCCTGCTGCAGACTGCTACTGGATTCAGGAAGGGAGACAGAGAAATTCAATCAGACCACCTGGAGAGGAAGGAGACCATCTTCGGTAGACTGCTGCAGGTGGAAGGTTCCCTGAAGCACTGTTCTGGCACTGACTTGATCAGCCGAAAAGACTATTTCATTCTGTGATCACCTGCTGACTGTGAAGTCCAGACATAAAAGCTGGACAGACTGACAGATCGTCCTGGTAACAAACCTCACTGGATCTTGCAGCCAGGAGTCGATGCAAGGATCTTTGCGTGTCCACCTAGCAGACTGAAATGATTAAGGCTTAATACCCCTAGCAAGACCAGTTACTAAACCACTGGGAAAACTCCCTTCACGGTCCTCACGTGGAAATGTGCCAAAGCTCACGGACAAGCTAATCACACAATTAGACACTGAAGTCGAACGAGCACACGACTGCTCTTGGGAGAAACTTGCACATTTCCTACAACTACTGCAGTCACCCCAAAGCGGGGAGGGGGAGTTAATTAATACCTATCTTTTTTTTAACTGTCTGGTTTATGTCTGAGGCCCTTGGAACCGGTTAAAACAGGTACAGCACCTCCTGAAAAGAGAAGGTTAGCCTCATTCCAAATACAGATGACACCTGAGTGAAAACAGCAGGTGGTGGTGGTCCTTTCTTTGAAAAAGCAGGGGAAGAACCTTGGGCACCGAGAACAAGTTACCTAGCCAGGTGGTGGTCATCTTCTCCGATCCGTCCAGGTTCTCGATCTGGGACCGTGGGGGAACAGGAAACTTCTTCAAGGGTTCTGGATTGTGTCACATGACTAACACGAAGGACCCTAAGAGAGCCATGGATGCTTTACCAGTGACCTCCAACTCTGCTGCAGGCCCTGTTACTTTCTCACAGGTCTTTGGCCAGCAATGTCAACTTATGGAGGCAGGTAAGAGGGGTATATATTTAATTTCCTAACTTGTTGCCCACTAATTGGCAAATTATCTTCTCCCCAGACCCAGGACTTACCAAAGTCTGGGATTGTTCAAAGGAGTCTAAGGGATTTAAGCACCCAATTCCTTAGCTTCTTTTGAAAATCCCACCTTAAGATTCCAAAATCCAAATATTCACAAATTTGAAACCATGGCATAGGATGGACATTATGCTGTTTGGATTAACATGCTTTGAAATCAGCCACTCTTGAGCTGATGGTCCAAGAGAGGTTGCCACTGTGTTTTGAACAGTAAATGGTATGCATGATAACTCATCAAGTTACTAAGAGTCATGAAAACAAATGATGCTGAAATAATTAGTCAAGCAAGGGCATGAGTGGTAATTTCACTGCTGCATCTTTTTGCCTCATGTAACTTTTATAGGAAGTGAGTTGTTTCTAACTGGTGAGTAGCTGGTCAGGGAACACGGATTTGTACTGTGTTGGGGAGTGACTATTGTAGCATGATGCATCTCCGGGTGGGGTGGACCTTTGGTGAAGATGTTCTGTTCTATAAAGGACCAGGTGACTATTAATTATTACTGTAGTGCCCTGGAGTCCTGGTCATGGACCAGCACCTCATTGTGCTAGGTGCTGTACAAACACAGCACAAAAAGAAGGTCCTTGCTCCAAAAATTTTTACTGAGTTGCAACTCCCCTAGGGTGGGTCTGATTCTCGGATGCCCTTGTGGAGTTGCATGAAGCTATGTAAAACATAGCTAAATCAGAATTCTCCCTCTGATTGGTCTTCACACTCACTCTGCGGAGGTGCAAACAGCTACGCAAAGTGCAAGGCCATGAAGGACTAGGCTCATTGTCTTTAACTATCTTAATGTTTTGTAGCAGCGTCTACCACCATAGTATCTGAACACCTCCTGGGTTAATAAAGTGGTCTGGCAAACAAGGACCCTAGTCAAATTCATGAGTCTTCATTTCTTCTCCAGTGCTGGGTTAAAGGAAGCTCTCTCCACAAAGGATGGAGAGAGAGGATTGGTAGTTGCAAATATTGATGATGACTTTACAATGAATTTTCTTAATCACACATTGTGTCGACCTGATTTAGTGTCCATGTTGCCAAGACCCACTGGCACTTTCACAATACTGGTTATGACTACGGAATAGGACTTATTTTCTGGTGAATTTCTAGGAGTGAAGCTAGGACAGAGACACCTAGTTGTCTCCCCTAGAAGATCACTTGAATATGTCCTCCCAGATCCTATTACAAGTTATGTTTGGACCATATTGTTACTGTTTAGAGGGTGAATTCTGAAAGAATTACACTGCACGATTCCTGCATGATTTCCATTGAAATCTGTGGAAATGACCTAGATAAAGTTAAGACATATGGTGAGCTTCATTTTCTATCTTGTGACTGTGTTGGGCTCTCAAGGCAAATATCAGGGAATAATCCAAGGCAGCTTTACTTTTCTCCCTTGCATATTTCAGATCATATTATCAATGATGCCCAAGTTCATAACTCCACTGGGTCAGGTGCTGAACATAAACGCACTTGAAAACAGTCCCTGCCCTGAGGTCTTGCATTCCAAATGGCAAGACAGACAAAGGATAGGAGAAAGCAAGTAATAGTAGCTTAACTTCTAAAAGGGGCAACTGAGACACACCAAGATGAAGAAACTTGCCTAGGGTCACGTAGAAAATTTATGGAAGAGCCAATGTTTGATAGCTCTTGAAATCCAGTTCAGTACCTCAACCACAAACTCATCTTTCCTTTCAATGGCTGTCTTCCATGATGTTGCTTCGATATAACTGAGGACCGAATATGGCCCCGAGTAGAGCTGAGTGAAAGTTTTTGGCCAAATTTTGTGTGTGTGTGTGTGTGTGTGTGTGAAATACAGATTCAGTCACACTGAAATATTTCACGAATTTGTCAGTTGTACTGAATTGTTCGTTTTGGGGGGAGGGGGGGAAACAAAAATTCTGAAAAAAAATGGAAACATTGATTTTCAGATTAAAACTACTTTTAGTTTCAAAATATCCTTGAATCTTATTTAAAAAAAATTCAAAAAGTTTTAAGAAGATTAAAATTAAAATGAAATGCTTTGATTTTGGCGGAACGAAATGTTTCATTTGACCCAAAATGGAATGTTGTAAAACTTTTCTAAAGTTACCAATGAACTGAAAAAGCCATTATTCCCACCACTCTAACCCTGAGACGATAAAGAGCAATGTTCTTTAGCCAACCACACGAAAACAAGTGTGGATTTTGGCTGTGCATGTAATAATGCAGTAGTAACAGCTGTCTCCTCCATTGGCTGCTTAGAATGGGGCCTCCGGTTAGCATGTGGAGGAAGCCAGAGAAAACATTGTAACAAACAGGCAAATACTACCTGGGTTTGCATGTCTGTACCTCTACTGCGTGTCTTGGCCACTCAGAACTTTGCAGACAGCAATGATAGATTCAGCTGTTCTACAACCACAGGCGTTTATCACAGGAGCTAAAAGAGATTCTCTGCTCATTCTTAAGGCCTATAAGATAGAGGAGCAGTTCTGATTCCATCCAGTACAGGGCAGTAGTTAAAATACCCAGTAGCCAGTACACCGCCCTATTGATACGCTAACATTAAAATTCCTTCCTGTAAACCTAGGATAAGGAGATGAAGCCAACAGAGATTCAGATGTCCTGCTACAAAAGGAAAGATCCAGCTTGTCATTTATAGCACCTTAACCCAAACCCAAGGGAGAATTCTGGTAAATGATACTGGTACTTCTTGTTGCTGGCTGAGCAGCTGGTTAAGGATATGACCGTGTAGATTGTGTCTTTAACACTAGAGAGGGGTCAGGACAAAATTTCTCTTCCAAACAATCCAGAAGTCTGGGGGAAGCTCTGCTCCAGTTATGAAACTTTCAGATCTAGGCCCTTCTGGACATAATCTATTGAAATGCCGTCTCACCGCTGCAAAACATGTTTGCACGTGGAAAATGGATGTCCAGGGGAACCTTTGAACAACTAGGAGCAATTGTAAAGATTTAGCCACAGAACTCCAGGAGGGTAGGGTGGGGGGCAAATGCTGTATTAATTTATATACCCGCCTGACTTCAAGTGGGTTGCAGCAGTTGCTATTGGGGATGCACAGGCATAGCTGGGGGCAGAATTTTGACCCAGGACTATTAACTAATGTGTATGTCTCACAAAGCCCTGCCACAGACTTCCTGCATGACCTTGGGCAAGTCACTTAGCCTTTCTGTATCTCAGCTCCCCATCTGTAAAATAAGGATAATAGCGCTGCTCCTCCTCCTCCTGGAGTGTTGTGAGGACAAATTCATTAGTATATGTAATGTGCTTGGATATGGCTGCACCTAGAAACTTCAAGGCCAAATTCTGCCTTCAGTTATATCTATGCACCACTGACTTCACTGAGACTATAGGGATGTAGAGTCCGACCCTGGGAGCCTAAATTTAAACAGCAAAACGTGTCGACCTCCTATATCACATCACCGTGGTTAATGACATTTTGGTTTTTTTCATAGCAATGGGATGTGCTGAAATGATGAAAGGTCTAGACCTAATCTGAAATGTCAAACAGTGCACCTGCAGAAATACTAAACTCTATGTAAATCACAGACTTGGCAGTACACCTCCCATTAGCCCCTTTCAAGTTGTCTACAAGTGGCAACATTGTCTATGGCTCGCCCTTTGTCACATGGAAAGCAGCAAGCTCGGAATGCTCGAGCTGAGTTTAAATGTAGAGGGTTCTGGTTTTTAGAGCATCCCACCAGTACCCTCCAAGACCCATTGAAGGCAATGGGAGCCCTTCCACTGACTTCAGTGGACTTGGGATCAGGTGGGCAAATTTATTTTCCCTTAAATTTCTTTAAGGACAGCAGGCTCACAAGTTCCCACACAGAAAGCCAGCCCTTCATGGGTAGAGCTCCCATTGCAGTCAAGATCGCTCCTGCTGGAAGGTTTGCACGGGTCTTCTGGGGGCCACAAAACTTGAAGATAGAAACTTTGATTGTTGAGGCTTGTTCTGTATCAGTCAAACCAACCTCTCTCCGCCTTATAGATGTTTGGGGACCAAATCTGCCCTTGGTTACAAGAAGGCTTCTCCCATAGTAACTGAAAGAAGAACCAGGCCCTTAGGCATACCCTTCTGGCTACCTTAGGGTTTTGTCTAGCAGTGTGTACATTTAGCAGGGCACACGGTGGGCACTGGAGACCCTCTTCCTAGCTGACAGGCCATGCCAGCTTGCAGCTGTGAAGTGTGAGGGGGAATGGCAGCCACACCAACTCCCTGGCAATTTTAAGTGCTGGTTGGGGATGTTTGGCTCACGTCCAGTGATGGAAGGTGACAGAGTCTCTGCTCTGCCGTCCCCCAGGAGGGAAGACTGGGGCCTGCTCACTGCCTGCCGAATGGTCTGTTTGATGAAAGAAAAAGATTCATTCTGTTTAAGTTTTTCCTAGATATATTTCAGTTTCACCATTCCCAAGGTGACACTTCCTTTCTACTATCTATATGGTAGTTACACGGCTCCTGTTACTATCATGTCTGAGCATTTCTACTTCTGGAGTGTATTTATCCTCAACACTTCAGGAAATAGAAGAGGGATCTTATCCCCATTTTACAGAGAGACTAAATGAATTTCCCAGGGTCACACCTGCAATCTGTGGCAGAGCTAAGCCCTGAACTAACTGAGTCCTATGCTAGTGCGTTCACCACACTCTTTCTCGCTCACCTAATCTTGCTGTGCAGTCTCTTTTTCTAAACACCAAATATTTACTTGGGGAAAAAAAGTTAACTCTCTCCACCCAGCTGCACATCATTTTGCTTGATATGAAAGTTTAAAAATTTAAAATGAAAAATTTCTCTGCAGCTGGTTTTGCATAATCTAATTATTTATGCACGCTTTTTGTATATTTGCATAATTCCCTAGGATGTACCATGGTAATTACGCTATTAGTCTAAATAGCTCATTGTCATAAGGGAACACTACTCCAAACCTGTGAGGCCCATTGCATAAGTGCTTGCTCTTTTTTTAGCCCCTGAGATGCTGTTTGCTTGTAAATTTGCCTGGGAAATTACTTTTTAAAAGTTACTTTTTTTGTCATATTTTACAGTACATCTACCATCTGCCTTACTATGGCCCAGTAAATCTGTTTGTTTGGCTGTGTTCTTTGAGGTGACCTGTTTTATCTGCATTTAGCATTAGCAAATATTCCAGGGGAATATTTTGTAGGGGCGGGGAAAGGCGGGGAAGAGTTTGCACTTTTATAACACAGCTAGTTTAACTCCCTGCTTCTGAAAAAGCTCCAGCTTCCCAAAGTAATAAGTGATCATTGTAGCATGTGTTCAGAGCTGTTTGTGTCTAATGGAGAGTTGGTCAGATAAGGCATCATTTCAAAAGTAGGCGTTCATTCTGACTTGTCGCAGGGATCCATAAGGAATAAGCAGGGCCAGCATTACGATGTGGGTGTTTCCCACACTCACGCCCTGTACTTCCTTCTCCTGTCTTCTGCATTCTCCAGTCCTCTCCCGTCCATGCCTGACCTGCCCACTCTCCTCCCAACCCTTTGCCGTGCTCAGCACTGTGAGGTCTGATCAACGTTAATAATCTGGGTCGAGGGTAAAGGCCGTGTTCGCTATATCTACTGGCTGATACTGCAGTGGGCAGTGTTGTAACTGCCAATGAGGGACAAGAGAAGGGTGGGAAACGATGACATTATGAGAGTCGACTCAATGAACTACATTTGGGGGTAGATCATCCTGAACTCGGATATGCCAGTCGGAGCATGATAGCGAGCAGCCAGTTGGACACAGTGAGTGAAATGAAAAATCCTGTGAGAGAGCCTGTCCCATTCTCTAGGCCACATAAGGGTGGATAAAGCTTGCCCATCACTAGCTCTTACCCTGTGCTTTTCATCTGTTGAGGGAGGACAGTGTTACTATCCCCATTTTACAGGTGGGTAAACTGAGGCACGGACTTGCTCAAGCTCAACCAGCAAGCCAGGAACAGAACCCAGCTCTTACGTGTCCCAGTTTAGTGCTTTGTCCTCTAAATCAAACTGCCTCCCCTTAAGCAGTGAGTACTTTAGTTAGAGCCATTTTTAAAAATTATTATTTTCTCTCCTCCTCTGAACCGCCAATGCAGTAACATTCGCGGTGCTTTTGGGGAGTGGAGTGCTCCAGAACGAGGCTTGAGCTCTTTTCTTCTGGGTGAGGTGCTGAGGGCTCTCGCCTCCCCTCGGTCTCAGTTGGTGTTGGCAGATTTCAGCACCTTGCAGAATTGGGCTCCAGAAGAGCAGCCACTGTTTCTTGCGTAATTAATTCCAAGTCGTTTGTCATTCTCCGCAGTACACTTCCCAAGATTGGGTTGCTGTATATTACTCCATGACTCACCGTTCCATAAATACATCCTGCATTAGGTTAATTGTCATTTTCCTTAATTCATCTTTGACTCACAGCTTTGTTATCCTGCAATATTTTTGCTTCGCCAACTAATTTTCCTCCATCAGTTAGAGAATGAGTAACTCAAATCTCCACGTGACTTGAATGAACAAGGAGGGTCAGGTAGTTTCAAGCAGCCACTACGCTTTGGATGCTTATGGAAAGCTTTTGCATGTTGTTCATCCATCATATAGACTTGTGCTCAGTGTGTGTGTTATGCAGCCCACTCTAATGGCTGGTCCACAGTTGCAAGCAAGGGGACAAAGGGCCTGATGCAAAATCCATGGGAATATTTTCATGGACTTCAATGGGCTGTGGCTTGAACATTAGGGCCAGACTTTTAAAGGTATTTTGGCACCTACTGAAATCAGTGGGAGTTCAGGCCCGAATTCACAAAGGTTCTTAGGTGCCTAACCCACCGATTCCAGTCACGAAGAAATAACACGGTGGACTGGAGACTCTAGGAGCTGAGCTTCTAGGGACACATCCTCCCCACTCTCCTGGCTGCTCTGAGCATGATAAGAAGCACGCAGTTCATCATGCTTCTGAGCTGCATTCCTCTATGGAGCCCTTCCCTCCTTTTCAGAGGCAGAGTTAGTGCCATACAGGGCTGTGCAGTTCACCTCCCAGGCATGGATTGCTTTCCTCCTCCCTGTCTGCTTGCAAGTACCAGTCCAAACAATCACTTAGAATGAGCACAAATCACTCACCCAGCAAAAGCAGAATGGACACAAGGAAGCTAAATATATTTAGGGCTTTTATATACCCAGAAAATCCTTAGGCTGAATTCACTGAGGATGCAAATTCTTTTAAAGTTGGGGCTGAGAGGGGAAGAGAGAGATCTTCTCTTCCTCTCTGCATCAGAGGAATGCCGGTGGCAAACATGTTTTCAGCAGTAAGCAGAAAACTTAGCAGGGAACTAGAAATTGAAGTGTCCCTTGTAGGGAAAGTTTATTGTTCTCTGTGTTGATGGTTCTGTAATGCAGCTTTTGAGTGTGCAGCAGGCAATAGTTCTCCTCTGTATGGGCTCGTTACTGTTACAGAAGGCAGTGGAGTTCTGTAGTACCAAATATCAAGAAAGGGCCTTGATTTGTTACAGCGGATGACTAAGTATTTATTTAAAAAATCATGTGAATTTAGTGGTTGTGAAAGATACTGAACGTACAGCCCAGCTGATCCTTTCTTATCCAGAGAACAAGCACAGCCTGGGCACAGCAGAACAAGCTCCTGCTATGCTGCTCTAGTCACACACCTCATAGAATATCAGGGTTGGAAGAGACCTCAGGAGGTATCTAGTCCAACCCCCTGCTCAAAGCAGGACCAACCCCAACCAAATCATCCCAGCCAGGGCTTTGTCAAGCCGGGCCTTAAAAACCTCTAAGGATGGAGATTCCACCACCTCCCTAGGTAACCCATTCCAGTGCTTCACCACCCTCCTAGTGAAATAGTGTTTCCTAATATCCAGACTAGATCTCCCCCACTGCAACTTGAGACCATTGCTTCTTGTTCTGTCATCTGGTACCAGTGAGAACAGTCTAGATCCATCCTCTTTGGAACCCCCCTTCAGGTAATTGAAGGCTGCTGTCAAATCCTCCCTCACTCTTCTCTTCTGCAGACTAAATAAGCCCAGTTCCCTCAGCCTCTCCTCATAAGTCATGTGCTCCAGCCCCCTAATCATTTTCGTTGCCCTCCGCTGGACTCTCTCCAATTTGTCCACATCCCTTCTGTAATGTGGGGACCAAAACTGGACGCAATACTCCAGGTGTGGCCTCACCAGTGCCGAATAGGGGGGAATAATCACTTCCCTTGATCTGCCGGCAATGCTCCTACTAATACAGCCCAATATGCTATTGGCTTCTTGGCAACAAGGGCACACTGCTGACTCATATCCAGCTTCTCATCCACTGTAATCCCCAGGTCCTTTTCTGTAGAACTGCTGCTTAGCCAGTTGGTCCCCAGCCTGTGGCGGTGCATGGGATTCTTCCTTCCTAAGTGCAGAACTCTGCACTTGTCCTTGTTGAACTTTATCAGATTTCTTTTGGCCCAATCCTCCAATTTCTCTAGGTCACTCTGGACCCTATCCCTACCCTCCAGCATATCTACCGCTCCCTGTCATCTGCGAACTTGCTGAGGGTGCAATTAATCCTATCATCCAGATCATTAATAAAGATGTTGAACAAAACCGGCCCCAGGACCGACCCCTGGGGCACTCCGCTTGATACCGGCTTGATACTCCGCTTGATACCGGCTTGATAGTCTGCTTGATACCGGCTGTTCTGAAGTGGCCATCTCTAAGGCTGAGAAGGTAGTCCCGTCTCCTTGGCCCATTCAGTCCTTTACATCTTCGGAGACAGACTGGCAGAAGGCTGGCAGTGGTGATATTGTTGACTAGGCTGAAAATCACCAATTTTTGGAGACGGCGGGGTCGTTCATGAACATTTCCAATGTTTTTCCCAACAGTTTCATTATCCGCTTCTTCGTGGTCCATTGTTGACCAGATTGTGGAGGTCTCGTGCTGAAGTCAGTGGCACTACTTCTGCAAGTAAGGCTTCCCCATTCTGAGCAAGGGCTTCAGAATCTGACTCTAAAAAGCAGGATTAAAAAATATCATGTTGACAGATTGTTTAATAAAGGAACAGAACCACCGCTAAGCCGAGCAGGGTGGTTTTTTACATTGTTTGTTTCTGTTTCCTTTTAAACAGAACCACAAATCAATGCTTATCTACAGCTCATTACATTTCCATGCGGGACGCTTGCTACTTCTAATAAATTACTTAGGACCAATGACTGGGTTAGGAGGACTTTACTGATGGCAGCTGTGATCGAAGGAATGCATCATGCAAATGACGAAGAATTTATGAAGAAGCCTCTCTGTTTAACAGGATGCTGACAGAAAGTGGCAAGATTTCAGAACAGTGCTAAGGAGATGATGATGCTTTACTGACAATATCTTTCCTCTGTTTTGTTTTATTTTTTTAATCCCTTTTGTGTTCTTGCTGGGTTTAATTATCCACTGTGCGATGACTTTCCATACCTTTAACTCAAAGTTGAAGTGGGGCCGATGAGTAAATGTCACCTTCTTCCAACTAGGTGATGACTAATGGCATTCATCAGTGTTGTTCATTGAGGGCTGCATTATGGTGCTTGGAGTCTCTCTGAAATATAAAGAGGGGAAAGGCAATGATGTAATGGGTTTGCATCCAAGCTGCATTACTCACCTCTGAGGTGGGTACAATTGATCTACACCCATCAATAAAGGACAGATTTCTCGAAATAGCTCAGCACTCCGTGTGCAGCCAGTGGGCAGAGCCCTTTTGAAAATCTAGCCCTAGCTGAGTGAAATGACCTGCAATGAGATAAAACAGAAGTCTGTTCTCCTGGCTTTCCTGGAATGGATCTCTTAGCACTGCAGTGGTGGGTATGGTTGAGTCCCCCGCAACCTCTGCCCTTCGTTACAGAAGGAAAGATTTCACATTCACATAGAATTACATTTTCAGGTGGTATTTCTGCTTTTTCGTCATTACAACCTAAGGGTAGCTAATGACGCTTTGCTTTTGCAAAACCAACCCCACCCCTCCACCCCTTGATTTCTTGGCGCTGTTATTATTTGCATTGCATTGGTGATCAGAGGTTCCAGCAGATATTGGGTGTCTTGTGCTAGGTGCTGTACAGACCCATAGTTAGAAACACTCCCTCCCCTTTGGATCTCACAGTCTTTAATAGCCAAGACAAAGGGCAGGGAAACAAAGGCACAGCAGTGAAATGGCGTGGCTGAGTTCACAGAGCAGGTCAGTGGAGGGTGGGGGGAACCGGGATGAGAACCCAGCTGTAACTGAAAGATGGCGATGCCCTAAGCTACCATGAAAAATATCTGTGCGCAATGGACCCGACATGCAGCTTGGATGTAAACCCCTCTGCCATACTCACCTCTGAGGTGGGTGCAATTGATCTACACTCGTCAGTAAGGGACAGATTTCTCGAAATAGTTCAGCACTCAGTGTGCAGCCAGTGGGAGGAGCCCTTTTGAAAATCTAGCCCTAACTGAGTGAAATGACCTGCAATGAGATAAAACAGATGTCTGTTCTCCTGGCTTTCCTGGAATGGATCTCGTCTAAAAGGCAAGAGACATTATTTAATATATACGCCATCGCCATGCCTAGAGGCCCCAGCATGGCATCAGAGGTGGGCCATAAACAGGGTAGGAGAGTAGCTTTCCAAATCAGTTCAGGGAGGATGTTCTGTGTGCGAGGAGCAGTATGGAAGTAGGTGGGAAAGATCTGGGTTATGAGCTGGTAAGGAGGTGGATGAGGCTGACATCATTAGTGGACCGGAGGATGCAGGAGCCACATGGTAAGCGATGAGAATGGGCCAACCCTAGTTTAAAATTATTGTAACGTTCTAAGACAATGGCCCTAAAACAAGTGGGGATACAACTGCACAGCTGAGGGAGTATCAAATCACTACAGTGTCGCTCTCTGTTGTTTTTATGCGGCTGTAAATCTAGTTTGCAGTCATGTGAATTAATTGCTGCCAGACCAGACTGCAAAGTGGCAGCCACAGGAAAGGCATCCACAAGGAACAGGAAAGGGATGGAAATAGATTTGCCTCCTATACAGGTTTACTAAGTGGTCTGCCCCATACTAAAGCAGTATCCTAATGCCTCTCAAATTCCAGGCTTAGAGCCCATTACCCATAATGGAGTTCTGCACGCACCCGGGTGCGTGTCGAGTGAAACCCTTTTTAAGTAGGATGTTCTGTTATTGGGACTTACCCTCTTCAGACGCACAAGCGGCATCACAGACACATAGTGCCTGCAATGGGAAACATCACACAGCTTTCTGTGGATTCGCCTCTCTGCATTTCCAACAACGGGGTCGCTGTAAGCGAACATTTACCTATTTATATAAGGTACTTTAATGGCCCCTATCATCACCGTATTTGAGCACTTCACAGTGTTTACTGTATTTATCCACACAACATCCTTGTGAGCTAGGGAAGTGCTATTATCTCCATTGTACAGATAGGGAACTAAGACATAGTCACATGTCTAAGGTCACATGTCATCAACTATACATTCACCAACTGAGAGTTTCCATGGTAATTATGCCAGGTAAAGATTCCCCTAACCATGCCTGAGTCCTGGCAACAAACTCCACATTTGGCAGGCCTCTGTGCCTGCCTGGAGCTCATCAAAAGGATTAGGGCCATAAGAAACTGGGGGAACTCTGCAACTGGGGACTTGACCAGGAATTGCAATGAGAACAGAATGCGAAAGTGGTGACAATGTTTTGCTATCTTGAAATAGTCGCTATTTTGCACCCTTGGAATTTTTCATTTCCATCAACATGACCAAACTGTCTCTGAAATCTTCATGTGTTTTCTTTGCCAATCCACTTTTGCTTAAAATAAAAAAAAAAAATCAATTTCTGAGTGAGAGAAAAAAATGGGCTATTGGGTGAATACTTCACAAATACACTGTGGGACAGGTTCCCCCCCCCCCCCCCCCGCCATGTGTGTTATGTTGTGTGGTGGTGTGTTTTTTTTTAATGACAAAACAGTTGAAATGTTTCCCATTGTGGTTGGAAAACATGCCTCCTATAATAACTTGCAGCCCACAGCTATAGCCAGTTTCCACTGTAGACAAGCCAGCTGTGCATAAAGTGTGGAATTCATATGCACAAGGATTCTACACCGTTGGAACCCCATTTAAGCCCTAGTTTGAGTGGGACTTAAGTGGCACATAGATCCTTTCTGCACGGGGTGAAAGTCACCAAATGTGAAGCTACTGATCGTTTTGTCTCCCAAGGCACAACATTGTTAAAACCATCTCAAGTTCAGTCTGCAAGAGTATTTGAGCAAACGTTTTGTGACAGCTCCTCTTAGTAACAATTAGTAAAGTCAGCAAAAAATTGGCTTGGATCAGTTTGGGAAAGACCACATGACTGGAAAAGTACTCTTTTTGGTACTGAATGCATTGGGTTTCCTATGCACATTTCTCAGTTAATAATCTTTCATGATAAGTTGTTTCATTTGATCTCTCATGAAAACATGACTTGTGAGTGTGTGTATACCAGTGGTTGGCAACCTTTCAGCAGTGGTGTGCCGAGTCTTCATTTATTCACTCTGATTTAAGGTTTTGCGTGTCAGTAATACATTTTAACGTTTTTAGAAGGTCTCTTTCTATAAGTCTAAAATATATAACTAAACTATTGTTGTATGTAAAGTAAATAAGGTTTTTAAAATGTTTAAGAAGCTTCATTTATAATTAAATTAAAATGCAGAGCCCCCCGGACCGGTGGCCAGGACCCGGGCAGCGTGAGTGCCACTGAAAATCAGCTCACGTGCTGCCTTTGGCCCGCATGCCATAGGTTGCCTACCCCTGGGGTATACAATAAATGGGCTTGGTTTCAAAAGCTGATCGCAGCAGTCTTGCTAATTTGCCTGTGGCTGCTAAGGCTACATTTATCCACAAGCTGGCTTGTGAGTTTCATGAAAATCTGAAGCGAGAGCGATATCAAGCAAAGTGTGGAGAGATGTATTCAATGATCCATGAAGTTTTGATTCCTCTGGGTGTCAGGTGGGTGCTCAGTGTATGTTTCGGGGAGTTGTTGAGCTGCTGGCTTAGCTCCTGAGGAAACCAGGGTAGTAAATTGTTTATTACAACAATGCAAAATTAAAGCCTCCTCCTTATTTCACTGAAGTTTAATGGCAGATTTTTACTAAATTCTGCTGCCCTTTCAAGTTTTATCTTTCTGATGGATGTATCCTCTGAGTTTATGTCCTAGTGGTGTGTCGAGCCTCAGAAGTTCCAGAATTTGGAATGAAGTTTTGATGCGCTCCTGACAATGTAGTAAAGGATGCAGCATACATATCCTGTGCTATCCAGGGGTTCGCAGCAGGGGCGTGTTGGGTGGAATTGTGGTGGTTGTCAGAGAAAGGTACCATTTGTACCAAAGCCAAAAGCATTTTTTGACATGGAAGAAAATGCAAATACTTTGATAGAAATTGAACCAAATATTTTTCAAGGCTGAAGTTTTGGGTGGAGGGAGGGTTGGGCCAGTTGTATCCGGCACCAACCCTAGAATAGCAGAGCACGCAGTGATGACTTTCCATGATGGCAGTAAACTAAGGTGGGCCCAACAGGTGACATGCTATTGGGTGACCTGGACCAAAGGAAGAGAGGGAAAAAATGTCTCCAGCCTTGGGATGGTTGAATAGGTTAAGTGGGGCAGGAAACAAAAATGAAGAACGTCATGAGCCTTCATCTAAACCACAATATGAATCAAACCTGTTTATAAAGTGAAAAAGAAACTTACATTTCCCTTCATTTTTATCTAGCTCTGTTCTCTCAGTCAGATCAGAAGCGACTGGCTGGAATTAAAACTTCTCGTGTGACATAGGCCACATACTCATATCAGAGATTCTCCTTTAACTGTGTTCTGAATCTGAATGATCTGTGTTCTATTCTTACTATCAGCAGGAAATTCCAAATGACCATGGTGTGCCACAGATGGCCACAGATTTTCACTATATGCTGGTCTGCCCTGTCTTCAGTTGGAAGACAACTATTAACTAGTAGCTTAAAAACCCAGCAGTGAAGTGTATGAGAAGTCCTGCATATTGATAAATGTAACATTCAGCATAGCAAGTGAAATGGGGCCTAGAAAACAGAAGGGTTTGTTATTCATCAGAGGTCTTTTTGAGTTAAACACTAGGCAATTGTGATGCATAGCTAAAATCATTGGTCAGGGATCTCTTACAGCAGAGATCATTTTTTTACAAATGAGCAAATATTAGGTGTGTGCCTGTGGATGACAGATTGTGCTTGAAGGAGAGTGGTGGCAAAAGGAAGAAAGGGTCAGAAATATATTTCCCTAACTGGGAATCTAGATGGTGGGGGTACAAGTGAGGAGTGGAAATCTAGGCTTACGGTGAAGACAAATTCTCATTTCAGATGATAGTATGGATGCTGTGCTCCCTGCAGAAGCATGCTGGGCCTTTTGTATCCAGCTGCAAACTGGTACCAGCAGCTGGAGGACTGACTAGACATAGCAATACCTTGGGCATGCCCCCTGCACTGGGGGCTAGCAAAAGAGCACACTGTATGAGTGCTACACCACTGGGCTTCCCTCGTGCTGTGGGAATCCTCAGGAACCCACTTCAGCCGCCTTTACCATTGCTTTGTGGCACAAATTGGCCACAGTGTGGGCCCAGATCTGGCCCACTAATAATTACAAGAGAGGTCTAGATAGAGCTGTAAATAGTTAATAAATATAGTGCCAGCAGATGGCACTCAAGCATAGCAGCCTAGTTGCTGGATTGTGTCGGACCAATCCTACTTGTGCAATGAAAATGGCCCCCTCTCTGTGCAGCAATTTACATCAGCTGTTAATGGTAACTTTGCAAAGGCGCAGTTTCGGTCGGACACCTTTCTTCTGATGCCGCAACACTTTCCCCCTCCACTGAGCTGCCCCGCATAAAGGGATGTGACCTCCTTCGAGGTCAGTCACACACTGCACATCATTCCCATTCCCTAGGGATTTGAAAGTGTCTGTCAAACAACAAGTGCCTGTCCTCCTCCCCCACCCCGACACAAGTTAGACAGTTAAGTTTTTAGGGCACCAGGCACTTGACTGTCATGTTTGCCCTTTGCTGAGCTGTAGGCACGCTTTCTCTGCTGCTCTTCCATGCCCAAAGAACATCTGTTTTATAACGTCTGCACATTGCAACCTGGAAGGCGGCAGTAATAAATCTGTGCTTTGTCTCCTTTTATGTTGCGGATGACTTAGGTAAATCCAGAGTCAAGGATACCCAGAGGTTGCTGGTGACTTAGCAGGGTATGGTCGGTGCATTGTACTGGAAAAGATCTGCAGTGATTTCTCTGCATGCTGCTGTCTAACAGCTGGCGGGAAAAGTACCTGGGCAGGACTCAGAGATGCCCCTCAAATTTCTCCATCTTCTCTAAAGCCAATTTAACACTTACGAAAATCCTGCCCAGCAGGGCACAGTCACAGTCCTAACCCAGACAGTTTAAGGATAGAAGCGTTCTCCTCTGTCCAGGCTCAGTTGTGCCAGTCTAAAGCTGCCCTTGCCATTTCAAATGGAGATGCTGTTTTTCCCTTCCCCTACTAAACTGCTGCATGGTGTTTCTGTGTAATTTTACATGGCTGCCCTGTTCCACCCCAGCGGTGTCTGCTTTTCAGCAGCATGTCCTATGTCACAGAGACGTAGTTTGTAAACCGCTTTAGGATAAAAGGCTTTATAACATTTCATGCCATTTTATTTCTAACCCACCTGCCCATGTGTTTTTTGATCTGCACAATGGCTTTTTCAAGATCAAATAAGTCACATCAGGTGGGTATTTCACAGGAAGGCTTCCGATGGTTTCCTGTGTATGAATTAAATATTCTAAAACGTTCTCAGTGGTCTCACCAGAAAGACCCCCATTGTTGCAACATCTGTGCACAAACTGCTAACCAGTTGGTTTGCTCCTGACTAAATAATGGGAATCGCTTATCTCCATTCCTGATGGAATGATTTAATTTTGCCAATTAATATTAGTGAACATCAAAGTCTAAGCAAATGATGATTCCTTGAAATTGAAAACAGGCACCATATTTTTATGACCCTGCAGTAATGAGCGGAGTGCACGGGTATGATTAGAGTGGCAAACTATAAACATGAATGAGCCATTTTCTTTTAGTAAATCGCGCTGTGCATCGTGATGCATTTCAATTACATCACATTGCCGCAGCAGAAGAAACTCTAGGGAATGTGACACTGAGCTGGGAATTTGGTTTGGGTCCCTACTGTGCTTTTGCCCTATTTCTCTGGAAAGCTTTGCTTTCTGCTGATGCTGCACGGCTATTCCAAACTCAGATCATCTTCCATGTAGACGGAAAAGGCATTGGGACAAGGGCCGGGTACTTTTGAGAAGGAAGTCAAATTGTTACACCCAGAAGATCATTGGATTTCTGACAATTAATATAGTGGCAATCTATGCCTAAAGGTATTGCTGAATGATCACTCCTCAAATAAGACGTGACACAGAAAGTACCCATTAACCTGCAACCAGCTAAGGCACAGCTTTCACTGTGATCTAAATGATGCAGTCCTTAGGAGGTTGGGAGATATGAAAGAAAAGCCAGGGTAGTCTCAGAGGCTGAGCACTGAACTGGAAGCCAGGAATTCTGGAGCTGGAATCCCAGGTGTGCCAATAATGTATATTGCAAACTCCTTCAATGTATTAGGAGCAGCATTGCATGAACCATTCCTGTATACCAGTGCTCCTTCACCACTACACTACCTTCTTTCCCTCAGTTGCACCTGGAACATTGGGAGCATTCGGTCACCAGCTAAACTGAGGTTCATGCGTTGAAGGTCATCAGACCAAGAAGTGCAGTACAGGTGGCCATCCTCTGATTCTGCAGTCTCTGCCTTCACTGTGCAATTGTCGGGGACTGGGACAAGGCTAATGATTGGAGCAGGAGTCAGGCCTAGTGGTTGGAGCAGGAGTTGGTAACCAGGAATCAGAGCTGAGGGTCAGAACCAGAGTCAGATGTCAGAGCTGGAGTCAAAATACAGGAATCAGAGCCGAGGGTCAGAGCTGGATGACCAGGACTGGGACCAATGCGAGAGCAGGCGCTACCACAGACCTGGGAGAAAGCTTTGAGCAGCTGCTGAACTTAATAGCTGGTTTGCTGCCTCTTCCAACCAATCAGGAGGTATGGCCAATCAGGCAGCCTGCTAGAGGCCAGATGGATGCACTCATTAGGTTGCCCGGAAACTGGCTCTGTTGCCAGCCCTGATTCCTGACACATCATACCAAGAACGGCTGTACCAGTGGCCCTCCTCTGATTCTGCCGTCTCTGCCTGGATCATGCAGTCTCCTTTTAAGGGATGCACATAACTAAGCATGGCCATAAAGCCGGTATCAATTTGTACCTTTACTTTGCCTGCCTTCAGTTACTCCACGGCACTATCATATGGCACTGTGTGGATAGTTATGCGTAAAACTCTGACAGCAGCTTTATTTCCTCTTGAAATAACAGCTCCCTGTTATGCGGCTTAAGACATTGATCCTGGAACAAATTGCCTGAGACCCCTCATTAATCACATAATTCATGCATATCACTACTGTATCTGCTTTTGCAGTATGCTACCAAGGGGGCTTCATTGCCTGTTGTGCTGAGGCTGGGTTCCAAGTCATGACATTGATTTTATTTCTGGGAGGTTTTCATAGGGTTCCCCATCCATGTAATAACATCAACAATATGGTTATGTTAAACAGTGCCCCCATGTAGGCTTCAACATTTAGCATTGCCCTTTATGTGCAGATCTCCTCTGCAGCCCCCCAGACTCTCATTACAGACATTCCAATCATCCAATATTGACTTTTTGGATAGATTGTTCGATCCTTGGGGCTGACACTGTCTTATTATTATGTATGTACAGCTCCTAGCACAACAGGGCTCTGATTCTCCAATGGGGCCTCCAGGTGCACCTGCAATGCAAATAATAACAAATAATTATATAAATTGCAAGAGGGTGAAAGGCTAGATTGACAGCTCTGGTGCCTGACTTTCTCCCTCTCAGTAAAATTCACTGCTGGGCAGAGGGTTTATGTCCCACTTAAGCCCTCAAAATTGCACTTAAGTTGGACTTAAGTGGTGCGTGGGCTTTTTGCTGGCTCCTCTGCACAGAGATGAATTTCATCTTTTATGCACAGAACAGGTAAAGCTTGGGCAGTGCTACTGAAAGCTTCCCTCATGCTACTTCCCCATTTGCTTCAAATCTTTTCAGGAGGGACCAAATTGTAAGAAGGTTTGTGTCCATGGCTCATTCACCCTGCCCTCTCTGCTAAGATGCCAGTTAGTATCAGCTGTGATGTGGACACTTGACAATGAAGGACTGGATGGAGACCGCCAAGTTTGGAGGGGCTTTTGCCATCAGTTGTTAACAGCTTTGTTGGATACGTTACTATTCAGCTGTTCTCCGAGGATGCTGATCTCTTGGAGAGTTTACTATTGAGAACTGACATATACTAGCAAGTGACTTCACTATTGCCCTTCCCGTGCATTCAAACATCATGAGTCAGGCCCTGTAAGAGCACACTCTTGCCTCTGAAGCACCTCTTTGTGTCCAGGCTGCAGGGGTCCTTTCAATCTAATGCCTTCACCAACTTTCTGGCTTCAAGACAGCCTGTTGTCTTATGTGGCCTAGCCCTCCGTCTAAGGTACTGCTCAGTCTATCCCCTTTCGTGGTTAACAGAAAAGTCCACAAACAAGGAACTCAAAGTCCAATGGTCTCGGAGTTTCTTCTCCAGCCTTTAACACTTGCAGTTCTTGACCGTTTTCCCTCTGCCTTCGTAGTCTGGGGAAGAGGCAGGAAAACCCAGGCCAGCCTGCTCCACTGGCTTCCAGCTCAGGGGTCTTGTTCAGAGCGGCCAGAAGTTAATCATAGAATCAAAAGAGAGAACGGTTCTCCAATCATTTGCAAATAAGCTCCTTTTTATAAAAGGTGAAATTCACCCTTAAATAGGGAACCAGCACAAAGTCTATCCACCGCTTGTTCTGAGAGTGCTCTATGTCTGTGTATATGTAAATGATTAGCTAAAGTGCCAATCGGTGGTGCTCAAGAATAGGTAGCATGGATTCCTGGGTTTCCAGGGCTAATAAAGTTTGAGGCTGTGCACTGCACATGGCTTCTGCTGCATCACTCTTTACCGAAGCCTCCAAACAGGGAGAGACAATCTCTGTTCTGGAGCCGGTGCCGACACAGGGAAGGCTCCATAGCTCAGGTTTTACTTTGTTCTTATTCAAGCAAATTTCCATTGGAAGCTTTGGTCCATAGTAAATACAAGGGATTTGTCAGATCTAAAAAAAACCGATAGGGCTCATCCCTGAGGTTTCTGACACGTAGTTTTTACCAGTATTGAGATGTTACCGATCACTTGGGTATCTATTCAGGTGCGACGAGAAACCACTGTGGGAAAGGAGTGTTCTAGTGGGTGTGAGCTGGGAACTGGAGAAGCCAATGGGGGTTTCTGCGCTGGAGATGTCTGAATGGCTGTGTCCAAGCATGTGCAGATGGGGAGGTGGCAGGCATGTCACAAGAGTACGCTTTTTAAATGTCGCCTGGGGAGCAACATTCCTGACAGCAGACGTTAAGAAGGTTTGAATCTCTGCTGGGCCTTTTATTAACACACTGCTTAGAGGTCTGTTTCACCGTGTCTGCTGTGTTAATGGTTGCTAACATAGTGTGTTTAATGCTATATGCCTTGCCATACTTACAGCAAGGGTATTTTTATTAAATGACCAATTTTCCCTCCGCTTTGGGTTTGAAAAAACAGCCATTGTCTCTGGTACGGCATTCCCCATGAATCCTTATAGGACTATGGCCAATGCTTAATTTGTAATAAAATTGGTGCCGGGGCTCAAGCAATTTTTTTACATTCATAACTGATGCAGCAACTCAGAGATGCCGAGGCTATGAACTGCCAAGCCTAGAGGTGCCGGGGCTCAGCCTTGGTAAGCCCTGGCTCAAATTAAGCATGAACTATGGCCAATATCAACGACTTGAGCAATTCTACTTCTTTTCTTTTCTTTCTTTCTAAAATATCCTTGCAGTATAAATGCCTTTTCAGCCTCATGTGCTATGATACTGACCCCTAGTGGCCAAACAGATTAATAATCATGCAGTGATTTCATTTTGCAAGGGGATCCCAGAAGGAAGTAGCCCGTAGTACACAGCCAGCGTCAGCCCACAGCAGTGAGACTGGGAGCCCAGGCTGACAGCCTCCCTAGGCTTCAGGGGCTAAGCTCCAGCCTGAACTTCAATATCTACACAGCTGATTTTAGCGTGGAGAGCAAGCCCGAGTCCGTTGAACTGGGCTTGAAGGCTCGCTGCAGGCTGTGTAGACGTACCCTTAGCATACTCATTTGAATTCTGATCTGTTACCATGTATTTACTGAGGCCCGCTAGCCTCCAAGGCTTTCATCTCTCTTTTTCAAGCACACAAGAAAGGGAAGTTTGCTTTGATTAATCTCTTTTATAAACATATGAATAAATGCTATAGGAGTAAGGGCTTGATTCAACTCCCCTTGTAAATAATAGGAATCTTTCCATCGATTTCAATGGGAGTCAGATCAGTCCATACATTACTAAAAAAGGGACAAGCTAAAGAGATTCTCTGAGTTTCAAAGGTGCATAGGTAGAGAAACTTTTCTCAATTAAAATATTCTGTAGCTATAGTACAGAAGGTCCCACTGGAATGTAAAGCTCTCTCTCAAATTGGACTGCAACATGGGTGCATATTTGCATGGATCCCATGGCACGATTGGGGTCAGAGACCTCTTGTCATCCAAGTGCTATTTTTTGAATGTGCACCTGGATGCTGGTTTGGCAACAGAGCAAGCAATAGAAAAATTGTCTGTGAGTTTGAGCCTGACAGCATTCACAACAGTATTGCCAGCCGCAAACATGCAAAGAGCGTGAGCCGGGCATCCAAAAAATCACAAGAGTTAAAAAATAATGAAATTTGGGTTCACATTTTCAAGCTTTTTGTCTGCAACCGTAATGGTTAGAAGCTTGCTTTTTTAAAGTGAAAGCTGAGATTCTCCTGTAAACACATCACTGAAGGCGTAAAACCCCCCAGATATCATAAGACCCAAGAAAATTGCACAAGTTGGCAGCACAGAGACACTTTTGCATTGGTTTTCTATGAACATTTACGCTTTATTGGTGCAAATACTCACAGATATTGAATTCTTATCTCAAAAGTAAATGGCGAACTGTAGATTATTATTTAATAATTTACAATGCATTACAATAACAATTTACCATTGACAGTTCATTGCATTGGGCCCTGTTCCTGCAAACACTTTGACCCTTTAAGAAATAGTACTGCATGTGTGAGGAAATTTTCCAAACACTGTACAGATTTTTATTTTAACTTAATTAACAAAACACAAACCATCAATATAGACAATACAAGTAAATGGGCTCAGAACTGAGTGGTCAAAAAAATAAAAACATAGCAAACATTTTCAGGGGGCTCTTTCCTATTGAAAATCAAAGTTTCAACAAAACAAAATTAATCAAAAGCTGAAAATTGAGAAAATGTTGACCACTTTTATTGGGACTATGCCAATAAGAAAATTTTAAACCAAACTGTGACTCTCTGTGGACTAAAGCCCCTTGTTACCAAATTCCAGCCATACTCAGAGATCTGATCCTGCAGCCTCAATCTTGCCAATACTTAAAGATGAATGTGACTTTATGCATATGAGCAGTCCCATTGACTTCAATGGGAGTGTTTTCATGTCCATAGTTGTGCATATGTTTCAAGTATCAGGCCTGTGATATATCACAGCAGCACCATCCTATCACAAGTTTGTCTTTTAATATTATGACTATTTAAGCACTATCCCTAGCAAACTCCGCCTCTGTAGCCAGCTCTTTAAATTGCAAAGAAAGCTCCAGCTGCCTTCGGTTCTATAGTGCTCAATATGAAAACAAGCAACTGAATAGTGAAGTTTGCAGCTCCTTGTTCTCTACTTTGTAAGTATATAGGGGATTTTCCCATTGCTGTTCCCTTCAAGGTGGCTCTTAAATCACTTGGTAGCCTTTTAAATCCAGGTTTCTCAAGCACCATTTTGGGACGATTAAGCCCCCCAGCTATTTGTTTGAGTCTGCTCTAAGGAAACTATGCCTCTCCCCTGCAAACAGACTGCCTGATGACAGCTAGTAAAGTCATAAGTATATGGGACCTAATCCCAGTCAGCTAAAAGTAATGCAGGAAAGGAGGTTGGGGAGTATGCTGGACAGAAAATCTCTGGGGAAGGCTGTATGTTCCCCTTCCCATGGCCAGGAACCCACAGGGACACTTTAAATAAATATATGGTGATAAACCTATCTCCTAGAACTGGAAGGGTCCCTGAAAGGTCATTGAGTCCAGCCCCCTGCCTTCACTAGCAGGACCAAGTACTGATTTTGCCCTAGGTGACTAAATGGCCCTCTCAAGGATTGAACTCACAACCCTGGGTTTAGCAGGCCAATGCTCAAACCACTGAGCTACCCCTCCCCCACACTTGTCTCCTGGAAATATAAGGAACCAAGATAGTCAATTCCTTAATCTCTTAGGGGGAGGGCATAAAGGAAAAGAGGATAATGTGCTGGCTGCCTATTAATTTCTGGGTTGTATTGGAAGTGTTGGTGTTGACCTATAAATCCGCACCTGGTCTGGCACTTGCCAACACACATTGTTGCAGTTGTGATCAGTGGAGATACTCAAGCTGGAAGCCTGCCCCGTGGGAAGGTGAGGGAGCTATGTGCTATGCATTATCCAGGAGTCACCTGTAGTTTAAGAATGAAGACACCCCCCCCCCAATAGTCTGAATATGGTGACCGTCAGGGGATGCCAGGATGGTTTCCCCAGTATTTTGGGGTTGGGGGGATGATAGGGAGCCGTTTGTGTGTCGGGAGAGGGGTGGTTTTGTTATGCTTAATTTTTATGCTGGTTGCTAATATTTGGCATGGAGTTGTGGAGCAGCTGTTGTTTTTACTGCTGTTCACGGGTTTGAAATCTTGGCTTAGGATAGGGGCTTTTTCTTTTGCTACATGTTGCAATAAATCAAAATAAACAAATAATTGAAGAGGGCAATTTCCACCCACCCTTTGGCTAGAAGATCCCCAATTTCCACCCACCCTTTGGCTAGAAGATCCCCAAGTAAGTGGTAGAAAGCCAAACCTCTGCCAGGCTTGGATTCCTGTGTTGTCGTAGTCTCATTGGTCCCCAGATATTAGAAAGACCAGGTGGGTGAGGTAATATCTTTTACTGGACCAGCTTCTGTTGGTGAGAGACAAGCTCTCAAGCTTACACAGAGCTCTTGACCTGAAGAAGAACTCTGTGTGAACTCAAAAACTTGTGTCTCTCACCAACAGAAACTGGTCTAATAAAAGATATTACCTCACCCACCTGGTCTTTCTAAGGCTTTGATACCATCGCTTGTTCTTTTCCTAAGCATGGAGCATTTGGCCTCTTCAGCCATCTGCTCCCCTCTCTCTGACTGTGCAGGAGATGACACATCCTCATAGCTAGCTTTCTGGGACACCTTTGGCCCCAATCCACGTGGGCACAGGGATCTGCCATTGTGAGTTACAGCGCAGGATCAGGGCCAACGATAACCATAAAGAATGGATTTCCTTTGGAACGTTCCAATGTTTTATCCATAGATTCTGGGAAATGCTAATAAAAAGCCTGATCTAAGTTCAGTGAACAAACACAGTAAATAGATAATAAGCCAAGAGTTGTCCTGATCTGACGGTAATACTGCTTATCAGCTAGGAGCTGAAGTTTCCTGCACCGGAGCTCCTGATTTATACAATGACCTGGAAGATGCCAGGAGAGGGAGGCAAAGTACACTGTAAAGCAAAGGGATCGTTTGGGTCTCTCAAATCTCCTCAGAGTTTGTGGTTTTCAAATTTATGCACTGAACCAACTGATGGATGGTTATTTATTGGTATCGCAGGAACACACAGATCACAATCAGGTATTTTGACCCCAGTGGGCAGGGGGGCTGGAACAATTTGTATTGTGAGGGTGCTGAGAGCCATTGAACCAAACTGTAAACCCTGTATCTGATGGAAATCACTTCAAGCTGGGGGGGCTGCAGCACCCTCATCACCCCTAGTTCCAGCCCCTATGCCAGTGGGTCAAACACAGAGAGGCATTCGTTGCTCCAGAGTCCGAAGTCCCAGTCCTGAACTCAGCTCCATTGCCAGTGTCGAGGATTTAAGTGTGGTCCAAAAAAACCTCCCGTGTCTTAATATTCTAACTCTGCACAGCAACGTCAGCTACAAAGGTGTTGTAAATTGGGAAGCATGAAAAAACAAACAGCCAAACAAAACCCCAAATGGCCTGATTTTTTTTTCTGAGATGCTGAGCACCCACAAATTCCACTGAAGTCAATTGGAGCCTCTTTGGTGTAAAAGAAAGAGAACGGTTAGCAAGGCATTTTCCAGGAATGGTCAATAAAAGTTGCAGGTCCTAGATCTTAAAGCCAGAAGGGGCCACCAGGGATCATCCAGTCTGATCTCCTGTATATCACAGGCCACCACCACCCCTCAGCCACCGCGCGCTAAACCCAGCAACTGAAATTAGACCAAAATATTAAGCCCCCAGTGGTTCAGCATGTTTGAAAATCAGGCCCCAAGTTTTCATGCTGGTCCAAGGGCAGTTCTTATTTAAAAATAAATAAATAAAATTGTCAGGCCTTGGGCAACATCCATAGGGACATCTCAGCCTCCAGTCTCCTGTGTGCGTTATGTTGTCACGGTAGATTAGAGCCTCCTGAGACTCTCCTGTGAACAAAGTTGCTTTCGTAAGAAAGTTTGGGCTCAGCACTGGATTCGGTATTGACTTTTCCCTAATTTTCAGTGAAGATTCTTGCAAGGAATTACCAGAGGGAGTCATTTAAAACTTCACCCCACCTGCTGCAACTTTCTAATACGCTGCAAATTATGATGAATAGCCCATTCATCCAGCCTTCACTGCTGTTTATCGCATAGCTGAAGCACAGCGCTAGACTCTCATTCGCCAGTAACTTGGGCCCCAGTCCTAAATATATATACGCATGCATAACTTTAAGCATTTGTGCAGCCCCATTGAAATCAGTGGGCGTACTCTCAGTGCATAAAGATAAGCACGTGCCCAAGTCTTTGCAGGATCTGAGCCGCAGGATCTGATCCTGTGAAGTGTTACATCCCAAATTCATCTAAAATGGTTAACGTGTAGGCACGTATTTGAAGCTCGTACTCACCAGCTTTCATTTTCGTGGGTGTAATTCAGGTGTGTTCTGAGCATTTAACCTGATGCAATGTTCAGATGCACAAAGAGGTGGCAGGGACCTTATCGGCATGAAAGGCGTGAAAATGATGCGAAACAGTTGGAAAATCACCACTTTGGTGTCTTATGATGCATAGCTGAACCTAGTGATTATGGAAGCAAACCTGCAGTGATGCACGATCAGGTAGTGCATACATTTTCAGGAGTGATGCCCACTTACTTCCATAATGAGTGGTGTGACTGATTTGATGGTTAAACATTTCTATTAGTATAACTTCTGAATAGCCGCTTTAAAGGCTTGGGGAGTTTTTTATTTAGCGGCTACTCCTGTAATTATTTATTGTTTCCTTATAATTTGCTCTGTTTGAGTTTTAGGTTATTTTTTCGGGGGAGCAGGGGAGAGTAGGCAGGGAAACTTTCAGATAAAGCTCCTACTTCTGGCTGAACCTGAATAGAATAAGGCAAAGAGCGCTATAATTTGAGGATGTAAGTTCCCCATCTATCTAAAGGAGCTGGAACTGTCTCACTGAAAGCATCTACTAGGAATAAGGTGTGATGTGGTTGTTCACCCCACGCCAACCCTGAAGGAGTTAAGGAGGCCCAGAAGTGGCCAATTAACTTTCACAGTTGCACCTGAAGGCACAGCCCTGGGATTTATAAATACTAACTGGTGATGAAGCCCCGCTGGCAGAGAACCTGGGTCAGGAATATAAAAAGAGGAAGTTCGTAGCAGCTGCAGCAGCAGGCTGTGGGGACAGAGTCTGCATTCGCTTGTTGGGAGCAGAGCAGTGGGGAGGAGGAGCATCAGGCCTGGAAGAAGGGTGAATCCTAGAGGAGTTAGTGGGGAGGGAAAAGGGCAGGAAAGCCTAGGAAGAAGCCCAGAGAAATAGGAGCAAGGCGTGAGACTGTGTAGACCTAGGCTGCTCGTTATAGGCTTCCTGGGAAGTAGCGCAGGACTGGTGGAGGTGCAATCTGGACACCTGGTCCAATGAGACTTTGATACCTCGGAAAGGGGGACCACATAGTGACCTGGCTGGAGGGCTGAGTCGAGACGGGAGAGCACTGTGGCTGATGTGAAGAGAGACCACCACTGTGATGGAGCGGCCATTAGTGGGGGTGGCTAATGGGAAGAAAGCCACTATGCCATGCCTGGCCAGGAGGAGGTGCTTTTGTGGTGAATGGACCCCCATTATGTAAAACTATGGGGAAAAAATGGAGTTTGAGTCTTCTCAGAGATCCCTGTGTCTGGGCCTCACAAACTGAATAACAACATTTTGCAGTGTGAGATGGCTCTGCTGCCCTTAGTCTTGCTTTAATAGGGAGTCACAAGAGATTTAAAACATACTATGAGCTAGGGCTCTTATTCACATCTTAGGATCTATCATCTATAGAGGTTTGGCCCTAGCTATAAAATATTAATTTGATTTAATGCTCTTCCTTCCTATATAAGAGTTAAACAGACGTGTATTACTGCCCCTGGCATTCTTGATAAGCCCCTGGACAATGATTAGAGCAATTTGTTTTAATTCTGCTTCATATAACAATCAGTGAGATGCTCTCAAGTTTGACCTAAACACATCACACTTAATCATGTTACTACATTTTGTGCATCTTTTGGATGGACTTTATGAGAATGTGACCAAAATAGCCACAAAGTCCTAGTGTCAGAGGCAAACAGCTGGTGTGCCAAGAGAAATCAATATTGGCTTTGCCTCAAGTATCCTAAAGGAAGCACAGTGTTATCAAAGACTGAAATAGCTCAGCCCTAAAATAATCAAGTGACTGAAGCATATGGCAAATTGCACTTAGCTACAAACCTCTTCTTTTGCAAGAAACGCTAAGTGACGTTTCAGACAACATTTATTCTCATAATTCAGTGATAATCCTATTAGGGAATTGCTCTCTCTCTAATTACTATAGTATTAATTAGATCAGCTAACATAATAAGTGTTGTAATACGCTTCTGAGGTAGCTGAATATTATTAGTTATCCCCATTTTACACATGGAAAAGCTGAGGCACAGGGTGTTGTGAGGATAAATACATTAAAACTGTGAAGTACCTTGAGATCTACTGAAGAAAAACTCTGTACAAGAGCTAGATATTGTTACTGACTTCACGGGGGCCAGGATTTCACCCTTGGTTCCCAGATCCGTGTTTGAATTCTGTATTTCCTGGGCTTCTAACTTTTTTGGTTTTTTGCTTTAATGTTTTTAAAAGCTGCAAATCATGCAAAGCATCTGCAGCCTTTGCTGCAATTGAACTAGGGTTTTTGAGGGGGAATAGAACACAATAGTGTGGTGGTGGTGGTTTTATAGAACCAAATTTGAACAAATGTATTTGGATAATTATCAGTTTAAAAACTCTAGAGTGGGGCAACCCAGGGCTGCTCAGAGGGGGGGCCAAGTGGGGCAATTTGCCCCAGGCCCCGGCAGGGGCCCCCACGAGAGTTTTTCGGGGCCCCTGGAGCAGGGTCCTTCATTCGCTCCGGGGGCCCCAGAAAACTCTTGCGGGGCCCGAGCCCTCGGTGCTTCTTCCGCTCCGGGTCTTCGGCGGCAGTTCGGCGGTGGGGGGTCCTTCCGCTCCGGGACCCGCCGCCAAAGTGCCCTGAAGACCCGCGGCGGGGGGTCCTTCCGCCCCAGGACCTGCCACCGAAGTGCCAGGTCTTCAGTGGCAATTCGGCAGTGGGGCCCCCTGCCGCCAAAGACCCCAGGCCCCCTGAATCCTCTGGGCAGCCCTGGGGCAACCAACCCATATTACTGTCCAAAATTCAAGTCAATCACTTTTTGAGACCTGGAAAAGCTTGCTTTAATTTATTTACATATCTATATCTTTTCCAGATTTTTGACAGGTATAGAGGCTGTTTTTAATGTATGTCTAACTTGACATGTTTAGGCTTACCTGGATGCAATCACAAAGGCCTGACCTTGTGAGTTTTCAGACCCCAAGGCTAGATTGGTCAAAACTGGAACATTTTTATCCATTTCTCCTCACACTCTGATGTTAGATGGTTCAGAGAACATGGAACTTGGTATTGAATCACCTTTCTACCAATAGATCTTGGACAAATGAAAATATTGCCTCCTTCTGTCCATCTCTAAACAAGACATTTGGAGATCTCCATTTGTACATTTGAATTTGAATTCAGGAAAGCATGTGAATTTTGTGCATGTGAGGTGGCAAACTGGGTAGCTGTACCTTCTGGGATTGAACCATTGGGGAACATAATGAACATACTCAGAGAAGACTATGACTGAAATTGCTGGGAAGCGCCTTAAATCAAAGCACCGAGACTCAGTCGTGACGTACACAACTAGGATCTTTATTGACCATATCTCCCTCCTCCCTTGTCACCCCAAGAATCCTTCCAGTGCATGCTCAGGATCCAGCGTGGGTTGTGTGGCTACTCATACAATGCAGTCTGATTTTGAGTTGTTACAACAAGTCCTGGCAAGGGATCTGAAGTGGACAATGTTAGACTAAGAGATTCTTTGCTGTAGAAAAACCAGCAGGCAATACCTCTGTGACCAGCTTGTTTGTTGGCAGGAAATGTCACCTCCATGCAGTGGAGTTTACACTTACAATTTTCTCAAGCAGGTGGGAAGACTGTACTTCATTAGGACATACGTTGTGTGCCATTTTCTGTTCACGTTAACATTCCCTCCTCTCCCCCTCCACCCCAAGACGGAGGCATTAGGGGTTTGATTGCCTCATCCAGCCCGCGATTTTTAGTGGCCTCGTGGGCGAGACAGACCTCTCTACTCCTGTCAGTGAGACATGGCAGTCCTCTGCTTTTTCTGTTTACAGCGTTTACAGCGCCACTTGTGAGAACAGACAGCCAATCAAAATGCCAAACAACTGAAAGGTCAACACTGTAAAGAACAGTGTGCCTTTAGGTATAATAATTCTCATGTCAAACTTGCTGTAGGAACGGAATATGGCACAACATGAATCTAACCTGGTGACAGACTAGAGCAAAACTGAGGAGTGGTATAAATGTACTGTAACTCATTTTTGTTACGATCTCAAGCCCATAATTTCCTGGTCTTCCTGAGATGCTGGAGGGGGCTGTTAAGCGGATGAATGGCCCCTTTCATTTGTTTTATTACATGAAAAGATGTGTGTCCACTACAAGATACTTCCCTTTAGGGCATATTTTTGCCTAGTTCATGAAATACGACTTCAAGTATATTATGCTGTGCAGTGTATCTTGTATTTCTTGTAATAAATTGAAGTAAATGTGAGAGAGATGACTTGCCAGGAATGCAGTATTATAGTAAACAATAATATGTCTGAAGAAAAGCACTGGCCACACTCTCTAAAGCGGGCAGGCTTAATAAATGGATAGGTAATTAAAATAAATCAATAGCTCTGCTAGAAATCATCCAGTTTGAGAGCATATCACATGGTCTTTGGGCATATGATCAAATTTGGCAGGCCGTTCATCAAGACATATATGGATTAACCATTTGGGGAACTGCACCTCATTACGGAGGTGAAGGAATCTGGAAATAAGAATTAGTGTTCAGTCTAGCTACTTTCTCTCTCTACAAATCATTGCCAGTGATGCTGGTAATATTTATTGGTTAATAAAAACCCTATTTTTGACTGTCATGCTATAAAGACATGTCTTGTCTTACCTTGTGTCTTATCCCTACGGCTCAGCTAATATTGTGTGTCTTTATATTCCTATATAGTGGTTGTGACATTAATCAGGGTACAATCTGGACTGATGGACAGCTGTGTCCCCTCAATTCCCCAGCATGGGGTGCCTTTTAGTTTTACACTGCTTCACTGTGAGAGCCACCGTTCCTGGTCTGCTCTCACAGCTTCCAGCATGTAAATCACTCCCAGCTACACAGTATGGGTGCTATGGCCAGCCACTCATGAATTACACTGCAGGGCAACACTAGCAAACTCTGGGGGAAAGCCTGGAACTGGGAAACGTATGTCCTGTACTGCTCAGTCCTCTCCTGGACAATACCAGTTCATATAAAGTCTGTCGTTTATTAATAGAAAACAAATCTTGTTATCCCGAATGGAGTTTCCCAAACACTTCAATCCAAGCACACAGATTTAGGTAAAATAACAAAACAAATTTATTAACTACAGAAAGATCGATTTTACGTGACTACAAGTAACGAGGCATACAAGTCAGAATTGGTTACAAGGAAATAAAAGGTAAAATGCAACTAACACCTAACTTAACAAGCTAAGTGAATACAAAAGCCTTCAGTAACGATATTTTCCCCACTCCCCCGGTCCAATGCTACTTCCTTTGTTCTTCAGGTGTTGATGATGCTGTGGACAGAGAGCAAGGGAGAGATGATTTGGGGCATCTGGCCTCTCCTCGCTTAACCCTTTCTTTTGTGCAAGAATCATCTCCAGCTGACGTTCAGGAGACAGAAAGTCTGTGTGGCAAGGAACCCAGGGCCGGCTCCAGGCACCAGCTTAACAAGCAGGTGCTTGGGGCGGCCAAGGGAGAGGGGCGGCACCTGCGGCAATTCGGGGGCAGCAGGTCCCTCACTCCCTCTAGGAGCGAAGGACCTGTCGCTGAACTGCCGCCGCCAATCGCGGCTTTTTTTTTTTTTTTTTTTTTTTGCTTGGGGTGGCAGAAATGCTGGAGCCGGCCCTGAAGGAACCTTACCCTGCTTCTTTGTCAACATGTAGATCTTTTTTGCCCACCTACTGAAGAGTGGCCACTTAATCAGGTGGTGGTCCATTTGTTCTCATTGGCTAGCCTTTTATCTCTGGGGAACTTGTGTGTGACTGCCCTCTAGAACATGTCTTGGTAACATTATACAGTGGAATCTTATATCTTTACATGCAACATTGCTACACATATTTTACCAGGACAATACTGATCAGCGGATCCTGAGTTTTCAAATGATAGCTGAAATAGTATGCTTTGTACAAAATTGAAGGTCGTCTTGCAAAAGGGGTGAACAAAGGGGTGCAGACTGTCACAGAGGTGTATGTTTGATGGCTAAGGCAATGCACAAGAAAAAAATAGAATCATATCACATCTATGTATGAAAAGAGCTGGGATTTTCAAAGCTGCCTAAGGGAATTGGGCACCCCAAATCTGTAGAAATTCAATAGTTGCGCGCTCAACTCCTTTAGGCTCCTTTGAAAATCCCAGCCTGAATTTTATATAGTATTTCAGTTTTATGTCTGGCTTCTACATTTATATTTCATATCCTATCAAAAACCTCAAAAGGAAATCTGAAAATAAGTGGGAAGGTTATTGGAGATGCATCATTTCTTGAAACTTCATAACATCCGATAGAGGCTGAGTAAGGTGACAATCCTGCAAGGCTCTGAGCTTTATACAGAGGAACTGGGCACCCTCTGTGCCTACTGAGGAAAATTGGGTCATAAATGAATAGTATGTAGCGAAGAGCAGGAAAATGCATTGGTGTGACTTTATCAAATAAACCCTGGGATGGCAGTAGTGGAGCACCAGGCTGGGGAAGGTGTCCTCTGTCAAAGGGGATGTAAAACCAACGCATTGGAAAGAATTACTTCTACTTTAGAGAAATTTGCACCCGCATCCATGCAGCTCATTTGTATTACACTGATGTAATACAGAAGAGGTGCATGGATGTAAATTGGGGCGTATGGGTGAAATCATAGTGGTGAAAGCCATGCTTGACATCCATGCAGCATATGTGTACCAGGGATTTGCATTGGTGTATATAGTTAAACTGGTGCAAATTTCTCTAATGTAGACAGGAACAGAGAAAATTAGATTTGAATAGTATTGCCGTGAATCTTAGATCATGTAGCCCTGCTAAATTTCCTCCAAGCATTCCTTGGTACTTTTAATTTGATGATCAACATTTAGCTACTTTATTAAAAAAAATAAATGTAAAAATCCATTGATATGATGAAAGCAAAAGCTGTGACAATCCTGCCCATTAAATTAATATAAAGGAGCTAAAACTTTTGGCAAATTTGAACAACTTAAATCCTACTCACTCCTTGTGGGCTAAATTGTTTGGGAGCTGGCAATCAGCATATTGAGTAGAACTCTATATTTACTCAAGGCTAAAATAGAATAAGTGTTATATATTTTAATAATGAGTCTGAAATTCATTTATTGTCCAAATATTACCATGTGAGGCAAGAAATCTGTGCAGTTTTCTGACAAGATGTAACAGAGGAAACTTGCTTTGGACACAATAGTAACAAAATGAACGTTCTTTTGAACCACTATGTTCTCTTCATTCGGGTTTATGTTAATTCCTCTTGGTTCTTAATTTAAGATAACCCACTGCACCTTCTGGAGCTCTAGGACTTTCAGTTCTGTATCTTTCCTGAACAACTTTCTCCTCAAAATTTTAAGAGGGAAATAATTAATAATTTAAAATCTGGTTTGGGGCTTTTGTTCCAATAGAACACAAAGGTTATGGGTCAGATTTGCTGCCACGGCCTCTGAATTTTGCCACAGAATTGGATGCACAAGCGCTTTCAGAACATTCAATGATACATGCAAATTCCATGAGGTACTAACAAACTTTACACATGCAAAGTGATTAGTTGGGTGCTCACCTACCCAAGCGGTATGCACAGAGGTGTGTGCGCACAAGTTTATAGGCAGACATTTGCCTGTGCAGTTTTGTGGGCACAACATTGAAGGCTGGTTTGAAATCAGCTAAGAATTTGACACCTTGAGCATGAGAGAGGCTAGGAAACTCATTAGGCCCAACACAACTTTCTAACCTGTGGCAGTGCAAAACGTATGTAGTGGTGGCTTTGTTCCTGTGACTTGTTCAACAGTTAACCTCTTCTTGGCAAAATAGGTAACTTTTAAAAACATCTTTTAGTTAGCAGGCACTCACTTCCCCCATGAGTTAGAATCAAACTGGGGGGGAGCGGGGAGTTTTCTGACATACAGTGTAATCTTCCCTTTTGTATTCGATGAGTCTTCCAGTCCAGTGAAAAACTGCACTATGGTTAGCAATGCCTTACTGGCTAGCTTTGGAGGCTCTTTCATTACAAAGACATAGCAGGTCTATTTTGAGATGAGGATGTTCAAGTCGGGCAGCTTGAGACCTCGTTTCACTTATTTTCTGTTTAGAAAAGCTTTTTACCTACAGAAAGCTTGGCAAACCCTATACAATTTTGGAGCCCATTCTGAAACGCCTGAACTGCAACAAAATATTTTCTTGATTTATTTCTTCACTCCTTTTCTCTCTCTTCCTACAATAGTGTCTAAAAAGTACTTACTATTAGAAATGGTTAAACACATGACCATAAAACTGCAGAAACGTTGGTGTTACATGTGATGGAAAATTCAGATAGAGTTTGGTCACCTGAATCTAAATCCATCTCCCAACATAGCAAACACACAAAAAAGAAGCGAGAGATGATAATATTAACCCGTCGCTCTCCTATAACTCTTTTACAGGCATGAATTAATAAATCTTTATAACACCGCTGAGAGGGAGGGAGGATTGTAAATACTGTACCCTCGTTTAACAGAATAGGAGCTGGGACAGAGGTCTAGGCTGATATTTTCACACTTTGGTGCCTAGGCACCTACATCACTGGGGTTGTTTTTCAGAGATGTTACGCGTCTTGCATGCTCACTGAAGTCAGTGGAAGCCATTGCTGCTCAGCATTTCTGAAAACCAGATACCCACTTTTGAACATTTTGGCCTAAATGATGCGCCAAAAACCTCAGAGCAATTCCATGGCAGAAATGAGATGAGGAGAGAGATTTTCCAGGGCACAAATAGCGGTTCGGTGTCTAGTTCCCCAAAGTCTGTGAGAGTGAAGAACCTAGCTGCCATTTGTGCCTTTGAAAATCTTTCCCTAGAGCACAGATCTCTTCCCAGATCTATGCTTAATCCTCTAGACCAGTGGTTCTCAAACTTTTGTACTGGTGACCCCTTTCACATAGCAAGCCTGAGTGTGACCCCCCTTATAAATTAAAAACACTTTTTTACATATTTAACACCATTATAAATGCTGGAGGCAAAGCGGGGTTTGGGGTGGAAGCTGACAGCTCACGACCCCCATGTAATAACCTCGCGATCCCCCCCATGTAATAAACTTGCAACCCCCCCGAGGGGTCCCTATCCCCAATTTGACAACCCCTGCTCTAGACCATGTTGCTTATATGTTTTTTTTAATCAACTAAAATGGGAAGCCCTCAGATCTTTGCCCGAAAATCATATCGAGCCCAACACAATCTATTTACTGGGGAGGTTATTTTCACTTTTGCTTTACCACCACCCTTCCCTTTTCTGACCAGGAATTGGAAGTTGTTAGTTCAGAATTCCCTGTCTCGCTGTGTTGGGCATTATACAAACCTATAACAAAGAGATGGTCCTTCCAAAGAGAAAAATACTGAAATGTTCTTGTAGTATTTCCAACCATACTAGAATGAATAAGGAAATGGAAATGTCACAGAAAGGTCTGTTCCCACAGGATTTCCAGATTAAGATTTTGCAGCCTCGAGAAGTCCAGATCATTTGGGCAGCTTTTGAAATTTTCCTTGCTTACCTGACCCAAACTTGAACTGTAAACCTTTTTGAGTTCCATCTATCACCAACAGAAACCTACTGGACATACCATAATAGTAGTCTCATAAAAGACATAATTATTTTGGGGAAGAAAGAAGATCTGGAATATCTATTTGTGAATGATTTTTCCAATCCAGAATAACTGCCGTTCAATGTAATATTTTTAATCTTTCCTGAGGGACTTTCCAAATGTATTCATGTCGTGATCTTCCAGGAGAACAAATGAGAAATTGACTAATAAAAGTCAGTAATATAACATTTTTAATAACTCAGTTTGTCCTTTGCTGTCAAAGAAGCAAACGCCTGTTACTCCATTCAAAAGCTCATCAGATGAATTGACCTTCATGTCAAGGAAAAATTACTCCATATGGTAATGTAATCACAAAGGGGAAACATTATTCTCCTATAGATTATTCCCTCCAGATCTTCTAGTAAGAGAGTCATTATCCTATAAAATATAGAGAGTGTTGCAATTCCTGGTTGCAAATCTGATTGACTTTCATTTCCTTTTAAAAGTGCAATATACTTCACACTGTGGTAGCACTTTATTTTAAGGGTCCATTTAGTAATCCTAAATTGCCTTGGAACACCTGTAAGAAGTACAGATAATATCCACATGGCTATACACGAAAATATTATGATCAGTGTGCTATTACGAGCAGTAACAGTTGACTTTTTGACATGCTAGAATGAAGTAGGTTCATCTTTTCATTTTGAAAGTCAGTCTGATTGGGAACCACCAAATCTTGGCTTTGCATCCCGAAGTGCTTGTACTCCTCAAAAATGGTTACCTAAAAAAGGCATTTCCTTATTCTAAGTATCTTCTCCTTCTGTATGTCTTTGAAAGAGATCTGCTTGGTTTACCCACAAAAACAGGCTCTTACAGTTGACTGCATAGTCAAAACGGCCAAGGGACAAGATAGAGACTTTTCTGGCACACATATCGTCAGTTTATGTCAGCTAAATTCTGAGTGTAGACTGATCATCACTGGTCATGAGGTAAGAGATAGAAAGAATGCAGGTTGAATTCTTGTGGTATTTCCTGCTGTATTATCTTGCAGTATTTCCAGAAAGAAAAACAACTTGGGAAGAAAAAATTCTTTTAGCTTGTAAACTTAAGCATGTTTTATCTGGAAGCTGTAAGAGAATACATATAAAATCTCCAGCATCTAATTTTTTAAACACACTCTTGAATGTAAACACACTTAAAGGAGAAATACCTGTAACCTGATATTAGATGCCTTAAGAACCAAGATAATAGGTTAGTTGCCAAAGCAGAAATGATCGGCATTATTTCAGTAAAGCATTGGGGATGATATTTTTCATAACAAAGGCGGAATTCCTGCTTTAAGTGCAAATACACTGTCCTGGGTTATGCAGGTCAGACTTGATGATCACAATGGTCCCGTCTGTCTTTGGAATCTCTGAACCTATAAAAAACCCAAGTCAGCCTTAATTATGGAGGTGTAACCAATGCCTTTATTTTATTTATGTGTAAGCGTGGTAAAGAAGGAGTTAACAGTTTAGTCTTTTATGCTGAATTAAGATAAACTTATTTATTTATTTATTTATTTATTTATTTTTATGTATTTATTTATTTTAAGCAATAACCTATTGGGTTGCATGTGGTTCCTGGTACTTTTTAAAATAGACTTAGGGGAAATGAGATGAAGTGGATCATAATGGGACTTTTTTTTTTTAAATGAAGCAATTGTTTTTTTTGGTAGCTATATAAGAGAAGAATGGGTTTCAGCCACTCTGATTTGTCATTATCCTTGATTCATATGGAGCAGGTGAACAAGAGGATTCTGTAATTGTATTGTGAATACTCTCACAGCAACATGATCTTGACTGAATGTCACATCCATGTAATGGTGTTTAAAGAGGAGACAAAATCACTCAAGTCTTGCGCCCCTGAGAAAGGTCAGAACATCGGATTATCTGTTTGTCTGAAACAAAATGAAAGTACAATGTAATTTCAGTTTATAAGGTTTTTGTTTGAAGCAGGATTGAAGGAGGAAGAGTTTTCCAGTAACTCACTATTCTGCCATAATGGTTTTCACTTTCACAAAGCATAGAGGATGAAATCCTGGCCCCACTGAAATCAATGGGAGTTTTACCACTTCAGTGGGGCCAGGATTTTGCCCATAATCACTGGGAGTGGAACAAAAGGTAGCTCCCTGGCTGCAAAGGCAGCAAGACTGTGGAGGTGAGGGGAGATTGGCAGTGGTTTGCTCCTCTTACAAAGGCAGCATTGACTTCCTACGTCCCCCATCTCAGATAGAATGGGCCAGGTGCGGTTTAACTGGTGGAAATGAGACTCTGGCATACAGCCACCAAAAAGGCAGGTGCAGCTGCCCAAATTCTCCCCCCTTCCCCCATAAATTTTTCTTCACTGATGGTCCCACTGCAGTATCAGGAGCGGGCAAGGCCACGGTGATGATTTGCTGATTCAGCACCTTGCTGTTGGAGCTCCCTGAGCCGAGCTTTGCCTGAAAAGTGAAGCTGTCTTCTACTGACAGAATCCCAGGGCTGGGTGGGGGTGATAGTGCTGCATGTCTGTCAGCGGGGGGAGGGGAGTACCTTAAATGGAACTGCTTCTCCCATGGGTGCAGATTGAGTAGGAATGAATATTTCATGGGATATTTTAGGGCTGCTTGTCTGCAGCTTAAGAACTACTACAGATTGTAGAGGTGTGATGGGAGTCCTCTTGGGTGATACTGGTGGTTGAACTGGGGCCCTCTAGAGCTAAAAGCAACAGGTGCTACAAGGTGAGCTATCGGGGCAAAGCTCTGAAGATGAGAGTTGCATCAACTAAACTCTTCTCTGGATCAGCCCAAAAGAGGACCAGTAACACACGCTCACAGGAGTGGTAGGAAATTAGTAACTCCTGTGGTACATCTGGAATAGTTTGCCTTCACCTTGGGGTTGCTATGAGGGCTTTTGCTTGACTGTGTTTTGAATCTAAACATGGTGTTTATTCTGCTTGGTTTGTTTAGGATTTGAGGTCTGGTCCTGTGGGGTTTGGCTGGTAAGGAATCCTAGATAGCGCTGTGGCTTTGCAGTAGATAAAACTGGAGCGTTTGCTCTAAGTAAATGTACTCTGTTCTCCCATCAATTGCTCTGATGCGACTGTTACTTGAGAAAAGAGCAAACACAAAGGGAAGTTACTCAAGATGAAATTCTCTTTCTGCTATCGACTGTGGCAGATGTATGCTGCATCTGAATAAGGGCCTCTTTGTTTATGAAAAGCATTCTTGGATGAGGGAAAGGTTGTTTGGTTTGGTAAGGTTGCTAAAATGTTTGTCTGGAGAGGCACTTACTGTACAGAAAATTACAGACAGCTGAGGTTTAGAAAAAACATTCAGTCCTTCCCTTGTGCAAATACTATTGTCCGTTTATTATGGGTTGGCGAAGAGGTGCAGATATAAAGAGTGAGAGTCCTTTTGCAAAAGATGCCCACTCCAGGTCCAGTGGCATGTGTAGGTTACAATGCTTGCTAAAATCAATAGTGCGCCGCTGAATTTCAGCAACTGCCCCCAAGTGTTACTGGCAGATAGTGGTGTGATACCATGGTCTCTTAGTCTAGCTCCTGTACAAACTGCTTTGATGCTTTAGCCATAATAGCAGTCCTTTTCTTGCCCTGAAGTGGAGGGCCAGAATTATGTGGAGGATACTGAAATGTAATTCTGTGATGGGATGGAGGAGTCTGTTTAGATCTAACCCCAAAGTCCAAACCAATTGTGAGTGTAGTTTAAAAAAAAAAAAAGAGAGCCTCTCCTTTCTCCTAAGATTTTTAGCGCTCCTTTACCCTTCTTGGTTCCTGATGGAAGCTTTGTGGAAGCAGGGATTGGCTATCCAGCACAGGGGTGGTGCCAGATCCCAATAATTATTTTTATTAGGATTGACTATTATGTGTGACTCACACGGTAACTGCCCTGTCACTACGTGGCAGTGGTGCGCCATCAGCGAAGGCATGCCGTGCATGCCCCAGGACCGACGGTGTCTGCAGGAGAACCCTGAGCGGTCCCTGTACAAAACAGTGTTCACCGCACAGCATGACAGTGCACGCGAGGTCACGCCGCATGGAGGACACCATTTTTCATGCAAGTGTACAATTGCAATTACAAATGTCACGGCACGCCACTGTTTGGCAGTAATTATCAGGTAGTCAGCAATGGGACATTCATATGGATAGCAAGGTCATCCTGTTTTATATGGATAACAAGAATAAAGTAATCATTAATAAAAACCAAACCGAACCAAAAAAAACCCCCTAGGATACTGGAAGGAATATAAATCCTCATGATTCAGAGCATAAGCCTAAGCCTATATCTATCTAGGTGGGGAGGAATAGCTCAGGGGTTTGAGCATTGGCCTACTAAACCCAGGGTTGTGAGTTTAATCATTGAGGGGGCCATTTAGGGAACTGGGGTAAATATCTGTGTGGGGATTGGTCCTGCTTTGAGCAGGGGGTTGGACTAGATGACCTACTGAGGTCCTTTCCAACCTGATATTCTATGATAAGCCAGACTCTGGGGGAGAGGGTCAAAGAATGAATTTTCCATATGGGCAGGCTATCCCAAACCTGCCAACCACAAGGTTTCTTCTATCTTTCTCTGAAGCACCTGATACTGGAGTAGAAGGACCCTATGTCTGATCCAGGTTGGCAGTTCCTAACATCTTATCCATGTGGTATGCTCTGCAACATTTCATTTTACTAAATAAATCTGATGGCAATTTTTTTATACAATAAATGCCTGTAATATGTACAAACCAGCTGTAGAGGAAAACAGTAAATGGCAATTTTATCTTTATGGTAAACTTCATATAGTAAGAGACTTAATGGTTAAATTCAATCCCCAGAATTCAAAAGGGATAAATAGTTTCCAAAAGACAAGAAATCCCATGCTGTCATCTTCATACTGTTTCCCTCTGTATCATTTCAGTACAAGAAACCTCCTCACTGTTCGTCAAAATAAATGTGTTCCTTCAAGAAAAGGAAGACACGGAACAAGACATGAGTACCTGATCAAGAATAAAAGCCTCTCTCTACATACAAGATAGAAAGGGCTTACAAAAAGATTTTATCTATAGAAAGATTTCTCCTTAATGGAGCCAAGTTCATTTAGAACTTTTGTTATCTGTTAGATAAGTAATAATGTTGCCACACATTCAAAGCCACCCCAATTATTTTTCCAAGAGATTAGTAAGTGTTTTTGCCATTGTAAATGTTTGCAATTTACAGGTGATTTTTGAGGCTATTTGTCTCAACTTGGGATGTGCATTCCGCTGAAGCAGTTTTAAAAAATAGATGATAGCTAACTTCTCCCATGTCTTTCCTTGTATGCCCATAAACTGATCCTTGAGTGATGACGGTGGACCTTTAAAGGGGTCAGAGTACAGTTCTGGGGCCTGATCCTGTAATGAGCGCTTCATGGATGCAGGGCTTTGCTTGCACAGAGCTCATTAAAGGATTGGGGCCTTGGGTTGGAGCTCCAAGGTTGACTGGCAGCATGGTTAGTGGCTAGGGCACCACACTGGGTGAGAAGAAACCAGGATTCTATTCCCCCTGGAAATCCTGTCACACAAATGACTATAGCAGCATAGATAGCATTGACATAAAATAAGTCAAAATTTGCTAACAAATAAAGCAGAATACATGCATGGATTATACAAAGGGCTGAAGCTAGATTCCTAGCAGCAAGCAAATGGAGAAAAGGGATCAGGAGAAAGCAGCCATCGAAATGACAACTTGTAATAACAATCAACACCTTATAAACATTTTTTCCCAAAGCCTCAAGATATTGGCTGGTTTGCAAATGCTCTGAACTCTGTATCCTCCTGTAGAAATTTGAAATAGTCCGAGCTTGTATTTAACCTCCTCTTTATGAGTGAGTTGACAGAAAAAGTGGGGAATGCTCTGGAGACAGTCCAAAAGGTGATTGCCAACACACAGGCTGGAAAAGCTCTGAATCTTGGGCCAGGTCTACACTACAGACCTATATCGGTATAGCTACACCGCTCAGGGTGATGTAGTTATACCGACCCAAATCCCTATATAGACAACACTATGTTGACAGGAGAGCTGCTTCCATTGACAGAGATACTGCCTCTCAGGGCCTGCCTTCATATACAGCACTGAAGTGGAACAGCTGCACCTGTGAAATGCTGTACATGAAGACAAGCCCTAAAGCTTTAAATGACATTTAAAGAGTTGCTAATTATGATCTTGAATTAAGTCAATGGTTGGTTTTCAGGCACCCTTACTTTAACAGAGCTACCATTTAAAGACTCAGTCCCGTAACACAAGTAGTTCAGCGGGATAACCTGCTAGACTAGGGAATGCCACCGTTAGCAGTGGTTGCCACTTATTAATTGTTTGTATTGAGGTAGCTCCCAGAAGCCCTGTGAAGGTGCTAGGTGCTGTACAGATTATGTAAGTAAACACAGCCCCTACTCCAAAGAGTTTAAAATCTAAGGGTGTGGTAGCAGGATGTAGTCAGTCATGTACACTTTTTTTATTGACATAAATACATATCAGCTGTGCCTAAGTACCCATCAACATTTCCCTTTCCAGTCCTCTGACTTCCTCTAGGTATTGTGGCAGAGGAAGGAGAAAAGGGTCCTGGATCCATCTGGGGAGAATGCTCCACTTTTGATGGGAGAAACTGAGTAGTAGACAGCACAGCTGGCATCCTGGGCAGGGCACAGGTGCCAGAAGGTGACTCAATGGAGCAGAGAAGCAGGGGTTCACAGAGATGAGATGAGGACAAGAAGCGCGAACTTGACGTGGTGGGAAAGAGAGAGCCAGTGGCAGGATAAGCGGCACATGTATTTTTGCACTCTATTTTTTATTGTGCTGAGCATCACACCCTAGCTTCCTTCTGAATGGAAGCATTAGCATTTTGGCCAATTTGTGTTGTATTCTCATCACTAGAACACAATAGTTCACTTTATGACAACACCTTGGATCCATCAGCACTTTACAGCACCAGCGAAATACAGCCCAATCTGGGATAGAAAGCTGTAACCATGGCGCTGACAACAGAGAGCATGGGGATGGGCATGGTAAAAGAGCCTGAATATAGAACACAGCACAGTAGCACAGAAAGTGGAATGTTTTGGCCAACAACAACAGGGCAACCTCCTATGTGGATATTAGGGAAAGTACCCGCTACTGACAATGGTTGCAAGTGAACATGATTTAGCTATAAATATGGCCAAAGTCATTTTGTGTTCAGCACTATTTCAAAAACCACCCATAAAACTTGTTGGTTTGTCCATGTGTCTTCATTTTTACCGTTCTCAAAATGCAGCCTGGTAAAATGTTGGTGTTGCTGTTGTTACTCCTTTTGACCTGAGTGGCTAGTCAGTTTGGGGCACTGGGGATGTGCCAGGTGGGAGCTGAAATTGGTAATTGGTATTTCTATGATGCAATCTTGTTTATTTACAAAGAACGTACAAAGTCCTGTGTCTCCGAACACAGAAGGAACCAAGAACAAAAAAAGAAGCAGTTTCTTGGCTTACAGCCCCCAAGTCTTTTTAGCCAACACCTGTCCCCAAAGCGCTCTCTCTAGCGTTTTCCAGAATCATGCTGTGCTTACAGGTTCCCGCTGCTTGGCTTTCCTTGCCTCTGTTCCTCTTCCTCTCTCTCTGTTCTTATCTGTGACCTCAATATTTGTGTGTTCACTGGCACTCCCACACACACCTACCCAAAACAATACCCATCCGAAAAGCTCCTAGGCAGGTTCACACATGCCTTTTGTCCTAGGTGGGGCTTATGTTTACTGTTACGTTAACTGGAGGGTGAGTTCCCACCTATCAACATCAATGGGGTTTTAACATAAGCCATAATAAGGCTTCACTGAGCTCATAACAGTATACACAGTAGACATCATCAAAGTGATATGTAATGCAATCTAGTATAAACGAAGCCATTTCAAGACCAAATAGGCACATCCGTGCATTTTCAAGTTTCCTTTTGCAACAGTATATAAAAGAGCTAGGAAAATAGAACTTTGTGTTCTGAGATGGAGTAGCCTGAAGACTAAGAACAAGTGAGCAAGTGTCTATATAATAAATGATATTGGGGGAAAAGCATACAAGAGGTTTAAAAAGTGGAAGCATGTATAAAATAATGAGGTAGCATATGAGTTAATAAGATACATTGTCAAAATGATGCAAATCTATTCAGATTCTTGTAATAGCTGAAATGGTAAAGTGTTCTTTGGGTGAAAGCAATGCCGTTCCAGTGACACTAATATTTTACCAAGTGATAAAATGAGGGTAATTTATTATAATTTTACAATATTTTAACTTGTATCCTGAGAGGTTTGATTGCCTTCGGTACAGTCCATTTCACTCTTAATAATATTGATTTTGCTGTACATTTTTCTCACATTTCTAAAGTTATTTTCTTGACTTGGAACAAGATTTAAATTTTAATGCCGCTGACAACATAAAAGTCAAGTTTTAAGAAATCTTATTATGATAATTACATTTCCCCTGCTGGAAGCTAATGTGTGTGCTATACTGAAAAAAAAAACTTAGTTAGTTGGGGAGTTCTGAGAGAAGGAAAATGCTCTGAGAAAAGTTTTTGTGAGCTCATTTTAAATCTTAGAAATATAAGAATTTCAATATGTGTGAAAGGCTTCCAAGAACTGCTTGAGGATTGTTTTACTATGTTTTTGAGACATATCCCAGCTGTCAGTGTTTTGTCACTGATCCCTCAAATGCTTAGATATGGGCTTAATTTTACCCACATATGATGTCAATGAATGAAGTTAAGCATGTTAACTGAATTGGGGCCATAGACTTTTGAATCTCACAGTACCATGAGGCTTCCTGCTCAACTTGAAAACCAAAAATTCCTATCAAAAACCTTATTTGGCTAATGCAAATCAGAACTTGAAGTAAACAAGCAACATGAAAGGCATTTTTCACTATTAAAATCCAACTCTCATGCTTTGAGACAAAGGAAACAATAGAAGGGCGACTTTAATAGTTGCACGGTAGTTTAACATAACAGATATATCACCTCCCTAGTCTCACTAGTTAAAACTCTCCACAAGATTGAGCCACGAGATGCTCGTATTAGTGTGACTCACATGCTATCTAACAGTTTTTTCTCTAGTGCAATTATTTTCTGTCCAGCACATACCTTAATCCCTGCTTATTGATTGTGATGGGCAAACCTCAAAATCATGCCATTAAATTCTGATCCTTATCTGAACTGCTCCGGTTCTTCAGCCTGTTTGCAAAATGAGTCAGTTCTGTCTCTCTACATATATACAGATAAAAGAAAGGAAATACATGTATAACTCACTCTGGAAATAATGTTCTGGTTCTGATAAAAAGGAGTTTTGCTAAAAAATGTCTTGTAATATTGACCAAGTAAGTGCATGTTCTGCTTTAGGGGATATCCAGTCTCAGTTTTAATTGCCTCCACACACAAAATTGTTAAATTGCCCTTCAATGTAATTTCACAATGCATTTCAGTGAATGTTTACAGTCGTGTCTCTTTGGAATACCCATAACTGGAAGAGCACAGGAGTGTTGGAACAATTTATATAGTGGGGGTGCTGAGAGCCTTTGAACCAAACTGTAAACCCTGATTATGATGGAAATCACTTCAAGCCAGGGGGTGCTACTGCACCCCCAACACCCCTAGTTCCAGCACCCCTGGGAAGGACAAAGCGAGCTGCTGTGAGTTTAAACACTTCGCTTTTCCAAAAGCATTCCTTCTGAAGTCTTCCCGTGGTTCTTAGCTAAAATGTTTGGAGGACTGTTCCAGGGTGATTGGCCCCTTAAAGGGGAGATGGGGCCAGACATATATATGCCCCAGTTAATTAGCTGCTTCCCAGTCTGAAGGAGCAGGACTAAGGAGGAGGGTCAGGTGATAGTTAATGGGCATCTGGGTCTTATAAGAGGGCTGAGAGAGATCACTCTGGCAGCTGGTACCAAGTAAGCAGTCTGCCATGGAAGGCCCCGAGCCAGGCTCTGGGACCAGTGCTCCAGGGGGAACCAGTCTGGTGAGGGGAGGGGCTAAGTGCTCTATACTGGAGCAGGGGAAAGACTCAAAGATGACCCAGCAAGGGACGGGGAACAGGGCTCAGCGTGTGGGCGAACCAGCATATCTGGGACCTCAGTCTTGCGACTCAAACTTCCTCTGATGAAGCCTAAGCAGATCTGAGATGACAGAATCAGGACTCAAGGATCTTTTATGCAATTTCGTGTCGTCTTTGACAAGTTGGGATTTCCTCGGGGAACAAAAGGTCATTAGAATGACTTTGAAGGAGGTCCATCACCGGTACTTAGCTATAGAATTGACATAAGGCACTTTCCTTGTTCCTCCACCATTCACACTACATTTCAAAGAGAGATGAATACCGAGATATCCCGTGTTTACAATTCATTTAAATGCTAGGCTGTTCTTTTGACCTCTGAATTATCAGAATACACCATAGACAGGGACTGTTGATTACATTGTGACCCTACTCATACATATGTAAATACACAAAACCACAAACATTATCTCCGCACATGTCTTTTGAGGGTTCTTTATTTTGCAGGATGTTTAACCCTTTTTAGCCCTATGTCACAGGTATGGAATGGTATGTAGAGGAATACTGATCCAATGGAATATTAGTGTGTCTCCATAATTACTGTACCAGTATAAGCCACACAAGTTTAAGATGTATATCAGAATTGATTATAGGCAGTTCCTGTGAAACTTGTTGCCAGGGGATGTTGTGAAGGACAAAAGTATAACTGGGTTCAAAAAATAATTAGATAAATTCATGAAGGATTTGTCCATCAATGGCTATTAGGCAAGATGGTCAGGGACGCAACTCTATGCTCGAAACATCCCTAAATCTCTGACTGAGACTGGACAAGATGGGATGGATCACTTGACAATTGCCCTGTTCAGTTCATTCCCTCTGAAGTGTCTGGCACTGGCCACCAGGGCCGCCCGGGGGGAGGGGGCAAGTGGGGCAATTTGCCCCGGGCCCCACAGGGGCCCCCACGAGAGTTTTTTCGGGGCCCCTGGAGTGGGGTCCTTCACTTGCTCCGGGGGCCCCAGAAAACTCTCGCGGGGCCCGGGCTTCTTCTGCTCCGGGTCTTCGGTGGCAGTTTGGTGGCAGCAGGTCCTTCCACTCCGGGACCCGCCACCAAAGTGCCCTGAAGACCCGCAGCGGGGGGTCCTTCCGCCCCGGGACCTGACGCCGAAGTGCCCCGAAGACCCGCGGCGGGGGGTCCTTCCGCCCCAGGACCCGCCGCCGAAGTGCCGGGTCTTCGGCGGCAATTCGGCGGCGGGGGCCCCCTGCCGCCGAAGACCCCAGGTCCCCTGAATCCTCTGGGCAGCCCTGCTGGCCACTGTTGGACACTGGGCAAGATGGACCGTGGGTCTAACCCAGCGTGGTTGTTCTTATGTTCGTCTTCAAAAAAGAAAAATGAAAGACAGCTCTATCTCTGCCTCTAAATCGGTCCAATTTTTATTTCAATATTTTGAATCCTTTTGGCCCATTCATCCTTGCTCTTGTGGGTAAAAAAACCAACCAACCAAAAATACCCCATTTTTTTGCCTAGTATTAACAAATAGGTTGCTATGGTAATTTGATGATCTAGGTGTTAAGCCAGAGGCACTAGCTCTCTGTCCCCAGACTTGTTTTTCTTTAATAAATTAATCACATTTAAATTAAACATATGAATGTATTTCATGTCAATTAATTTGCACGTTAAGCTGGCTGTTTGCTTAGTTTCTCTTTTGCCACTCATCCTGCAACATTAATTAACTCCACTGGATACCACAGTCCATCGCCGTCGTTCCCAGCTATCTGCGCTTACAAGTATGCGATGCTTACAGTGGTAATAATCAATGTCCAAAATAATTGCTTTTCACAGGTCTATAGTCAGCTGTCTGGTCAGATATTTAAGCTGTAATGAAACGGTTTCGGTTTCTGGAGAAATGATACAGTTGAAATGTACTGGGAGCAGGCCAAAAGCAAAGCTGATAATGGGGCCGTGTATGTGCTTAGCACATTATGGTTTCATCTGTTTACCCTTTTCGGTGGCAATTCCTGCAGTATTAGCACCATCATGCTCGCTCCCTGTCTTCTTGCTTCGGAAGCGGAAGGCTTGGGTTCCCCCTAGCAAATGTCGGGGATTGCTTTGCAATAAGGTAATAAAAGCAGGGAGACAAATTGCTGTGGGGAGAATGAAAGAAGAGCATTCTTTGACATCGAGCCGGTCAGATGATACAAGAAGAACTCAGTGTCCATTCACCATTGTTTGATGTTCACAAAGATTCAGCCAGCACTGGGGATTTGTGAAAATATTCACCAATTCTGAAAGTTAACAAAAATGAATTTTTTTGTCTAGAGATGAAGGTTAGCTAAGGGTGGGTTCTTAATCTGAGCCGTCCCAGAGTTTAGCAGCATTTGAATCCAGGGCTTTGGTTCAGGGTGATATCTATCATGTGCTGACTGGCTTTCTCCTTCCTAAAATTTAGCATGCTTAGCTCAGGGTATTTCCCAGGGGCAGCCCTGATGGGCAGCCAGCAGCTCAAACAAAAGAAGAGAGAGACAGCAGGGGGAGGTGGTGAATGGCTAGAGCTGAGATGAATGAGAGTATTTTATACCCAGTCTCTGATCCATATTTGTAAATTGTAGAGAAACAGATTACGGATTAGGCGTCTATAGGAAGTTCTTATTTACATGAAAAGCATGAGGACAGCAGAAAGATCTGTATTGGTCTTTTTTTTGAAGAGGCCATATGCTTTCTAAATGGTTGGACTCTAAGCATTAGTCACAAAGTGATTTGTTGCATTACTCCACCATATATGCCTTCCCTGGACCTTTTCCTCTTTCCACCTACTTATTTGTTTCTCTAATAAAAATGGCTGTTATGGAAATTGCATTGATAATCCACTTCCCATATAAGTTTCTTGGTCTTTCCTAGGGTATCGTCAGGTAACGATGCAGTCAAAGAGCTTGTTTCACAGCCTGCCAAAGTCACAGAGCAGGTGATTCTGAGGACATGGAAGCAATAACTGCTGGGGACTGGAAGGAGGCACTGGAAGCATTTGTTTAGAGGAGCATTTGCTCACAGAGTGCTAACTTTCCTGGCAGATGACTTGTAATTGTATGACGCTGTGGGTTTTTTCCACAATTAACTCCAAAGCATAACAAGGAACTACTGCAGCATGTGACAAGTCAGATGTATAGTTTCTTGTCATATATTGGGAAACTCATCACTACAAGACACTAGATCCTATGCTGTACTTGCTGCAGGAAGTTTAGAGAGCAGTGTGATAGATGGCTTATAAATATCTACCAAAGATAGAGAATTACCTGTGTGGGAGGATATCCTCTTTACACACTTGCCTTATTCCTGTCTGTGCATGTGCCTTTTATTCTCATATTCAATCCTGCACAACTTCAATGAGGCTTCTCCAGTGAGCTTTAAAAATACTGGAGTCAAGCTGCCATAGAAACTCATTGCATGGTTATATTTTATAGTGGTTTCTACATTGGCTTCCCACTTTCGATACGAAGATCACTAGAATTGACAGCTCTCAATGAAGATAAAGTTACAGGAATATGCCCCTGCCTTTAGCAATATGTTCTACCTGTGATTTAAAAAAAATAATCTGTGTGAATGTTGCTCTTGGAATGGTAACTTTTTTGTTGCCAAACCTTCTCCCAGCACGTTGGAAGCATTATTATCTAATAATAATAATAATTAATGCAATGAAAATCCTCTTATTGTGATGATTTCTCTCTCTCTCTCTCTCTCTCTCTCTCTCTGATTTATGAACCACTGAGTATGAATTTTTAAATGAAATGTAAACTTCATTAAAAGCCTTTAATTCCTAGTTAACCTTGTTCCCGGGCTGACTGCAGCTGGAAGATGGAAGTGTTTTACTCTTTCTTCCCGCTCACTAAACATTCAAGAGTAATGTGCATTGTGAATCTAGGGGGCTATATTAATGCCAAACATAGGCATGCTCTTGGACCACTTTGATTATTGGACTGAGTTATTAGATACATGAAGAATACCTTTTAAATGTAAATCCATTCTCTCTCTATCATAGACAAATGTGCTTTGCCTTGAACTTGTAAGCAGAATACATAATTTTTGATATACTAACTGGAACTGAATGAAGCCAGTCCTTGGGTGAGGGGGAGATGCTCATGGTTTTAAAGCAGTTGGAATATAGGAGAATATCATCTGGCTAATTAGCTTGAATGTCTTTCTTAGTGAAGACTTTTCTGATGCTTGCTAAGGTGCCCAGATGTTTGCAGTTGTTTTTCTCAATAACGGACTTATCTTAGAATAAAAAAAAGTGCAACAATATCAATTGGTCAAGAATTAATTATTTTTTTAGTATTTATGTTGTGGGGACATTTATGTGCAAACTAGGGTGGGGCTCTATTGTTCTAGGCACCGTATAAACATATTGTTGACCCACTGTGGAGTGGTGGTAGATGTCCAAGACCTTGCAGGTTGGCTTCCTGTTGGAGGAGAAATACATAGTGTAGAGTCTGGCTATATTCCTAGTGTAACTTGTTTATATACTAGTCCTTAAATGGAGGTGGTTACAAACAGCATGCAGTAATTCTTTCCTTCACGATTCACAGCCAAAACACCAATGCCAGGTTCCCAGGGAGGAAGCTGGTCTTAAGAATTGACTCTAGTTAGATGTCAAGACAAACTCATCTGCTGCTTGCCCCAGTTCTCCGCAAAAGAGACTGCATCATAAAACCAACAATGCAGCAGTTCTTCATAGCCTGAACATTGCTTGCCCACTAAGGGGAAAAAAAAAATCAAGACTGTGTAACAGGGCCACTTGGTGACTCCTGTCATAACATCATAAATGAGTCCCTTCCTCAAAGATCTCATTGTGGGTGAGATTTCAAAAGTGCTCTGTGTTGGCCAAACTCTTCATGAGGTAAACTAATACTGAGAGCTTTTGAAAATCTTACCCAACAGCTACATTTGAAGAAGCACAACCCAAACATATCAAGTTAAACAAATGGTACAGTCATAAGGTTTCTAGCTGAGAGGTGGCATGATCTTGTGGTTAGGGCCCTGGACTGAAACTTGGGAGAACTGGGCTCAAGAGAAGATTTACACAGGCACAAATGGGAGTTAGATGTTTAACTCTCACTGCGTTTCAATTCCCCGTTCTGCCACAGACTTCATGTGTGACCTTGGGCAAATCACTTACCTTTCTATGGCTCAGGTCTCCCCTCCCCCACTTCCCCATCTGTTTAGAATGCAAATACTTTGGAAGAGGAACACTCTTACTGGGTTTATGTGCCATGCCTAGCACAGTGGGGCCCCCATTCTCCATTGTGGTCTCCAAGAACTACCAGACTTACTTCACCCTGTAAGTTGCACAGATAAACGACTAAGCTTTCCATTTCTAGTATGTAAGGAGTTTGGCATTTTAAATCTGAACTCGAGGTGCTGTATTTGTAAATGTTCCTGTCATTGTTATAATATGAATCTCAATATTTCTTTTCTTTCTAATTAGATGTTTAATTGCACAGATTAATGGGAAGCTTAAAAGTATGAAATGGGTATAAAGTATAACAGTAATAGCTGTATTGTACAAAGGTATATGCCATCAGTGGAGACGTCCAAATATTGCGCATTGTAATTCCAGGTATTTCCTTGGGGCTATTGGACTGTTCTGTGTTAAGTGACTAGGTCCATTGTAGTGGCTTTCATCGGTCCAATAATAATGGGTAGGGATATTTCAATGGTCATCATCTTTAACATAGTCTTTGTTGGTGACTAGATTCCACGCTGATGAGCGCATTAAAGATGCACTGGTATGATTGTCTGAATGCTCTTTTAATTTGGGTGGTGGGAGTGGATTCTGGAGGAGGAGCTACGACTAAGCTGTTGCTGTGGAGTGGACCAATTCAAAGGGGTTACCTTTAGGGGAATTGCCACCACAGGCAGTGCAGGAGTGGTACAAATATGGGGAGTGAGAGCAAAGGGAAGAAAACTAAAAGGTTTTGGGGATTGTGCCCTGTAACATTGTGAAATAGCAAGTGCAATCTCTTGCACTTTTCAAGATTTAAGACATTTTACAAATATTCTATGCATTGAATAAATGCATTTATGCATTAAAATTCAGCCCTCTGTGTGGGATCCTCTAGTCTAGTAGAATAACTTGCCCACAGAAAAAATAAAAAATGTTTCCCTGTTCTATCTTTTATTACCAACTTTTCCCTTGTGTTTTCTGTTTCTCTTACTTTCTTCTCTTCTTTTTGTCAAACATCTTCCTGGCCTGCATGCAAAAGAACCCTAAAACACAACACAACCACACACCACACCTTTGGAAATAGGAGCTGAATAATACTTTGACCCCAAAGTGCCTCAGAAAGATGAGGCACTTTGGGGGCAAAGTATTATCCTTAGAGTGTATCATAATAGAAATGACCCTCCTCTCTACATAAATCTTGGCCCGAAGAAGTTATCTCTCTAGCTTTGCAAACAGAATCTTCCCCCACCAGGTGATATCTTCAACGGTGTTCAGTTTGCCCTAACTCGGAAAGTCAATACTAAAGCCCCTGTTGATTTCAAAGGGAGCAGAGTTTGGCCAACACTGAGTGGGCTTGAAATATCTCATCCTCAAAATGCTTTGCAAGCTCCTAACCTGGTGTCCTTGCCTGTCTCCATTCAAGCAGGAGGAGCCCAGCCTGCAAATTAATTGGGAGGGAGGACAAGGAAGGGGAAAGGAATGGAAGAGAGGGAGAGGTGAAGGAAGGACAAGGAAGTATTTTTGTCGTGATTCCATTAATTCATGAAGTGCTCACAGGTACCACCTAGTGACAGAGTTGTTTTATTTTGACTCTGGTTCCCATCTTCTTCTCTTCCTGCCTTACGTAGCCCTACCCACTTGGGGAACCTGACAACTGGTTTCTGAAACTACTATTTCTAATCACTTGTAAATGCCAGGGAAGAAATGTTCCTACAATATCTTTCCAACCCTGGAAAAGTTTCTGCTGAAGTCCCTGAAGGAGAGAGAGCTTTGCTTAATCCTCTTAAAATTGATACTAGTGCTTCTGTTCGTTCTCTTGCTAGAGCTCTGCTTGTTCTCCAGCCCTCTCCTGGCTGCTCTTCAGCGACCAGGAAACAACATTAACATTTCTGCAGCAGCGGGTTAGCCTGGTTCCATTTCAAGAGGCCGGTGCTGAGCATGAGAACTGGCACAGCTGTGTGGGGAAGAGACTTCCCTGAGCAGCATGGGGGAAGCTTATACTGCCCCTAGCCTGGCTGTATCTGTTCTGTTGTTAGACATTGTCAAGGCTGCTTCCCCACTTTGAACTTTAGGGTACAGATGTGGGGGCCTGCATGAAAACTTCTAAGCTTAACTACCAGCTTAGATCTGGTCCGCTGCCACCATTCCCAAAATGCTAATTCCCTTCCCTGGGAAGCCTTGAGAGACTCTTCACCAATTCCCTGGTGAATACAGATCCAAACCCCTTGGATCTTAAAACAAGGAGAAATTAACCATCCCCCCTCCTTCCTCCCACCAACTCCTGGTGGATCAAGATCCAAACCCCTTGGATCTTAAAAACAAGGAAAAATCAATCAGGTTCATAAAAAGAAGGCTTTTAATTAAAGAAAAAGGTAAAAATCATCTCTGTAAAATCAGGATGGAAAATAACTTTACAGGGTAATCAAACTTAAAGAGCCCAGAGGAATCCCCTCGAGCCTTAGGTTCAAAGTTACAGCAAACAGAGATAAACACTCTAGCAAAAACGTACATTTACAAGTTGAGAAAACAAAGATAAAAACTAACACGCCTTGCCTGGCTGTTTACTTACAAGTTTGAAATATGAGAGACTTGTTCAGAAAGATTTGGAGAGCATAGTACTGTACACAGGAGGGCTGTTATCCTTCCCTTTATAGTTATGACAGACATCTTTGGTCTCCAGGGCAGTGGTTCTGGAACTAGGGGTGCTGCTGCACCTCCTGCCTTGAAGTAGTAATAACAAATACCAAATACAAGGTTTCCATCATCAGAACCCCCACTATAAAAATTGTTCCAGCCCCCCTTTCGGGGCTGTCAGTCCATTAAGGTTGAGGAGACCATACAAAATATGGGTGACCAGGTCAAGATGATGGGGGCAGATGGGAATGCTGGGAATGTGGGGGTGGTAAGTATTGGATACTAGAATGATAGGTGTGAAGAGCATTCCTTCCTCCCCTTGGCTCCACTTCAATCTCTGCCCTTTTCTCAGCCACATAAAGTGAGTGAGAATATGCATCCTGAAATGCATCTTTAGTGAAGAGAGCTGTATTCTTTTATGAATGACTGTGTGGTGTTAGTCACAGGAACACCGTCTCTGAGGGCTTTGCGAGCATTCATGAATTTGACCATCACAGTGGTACTTCCCTTACTCTGAAGGGTATTGTGAGGTTTGGTTAATTAATGTTTCTCAGGTGTTCAGTCAGTCAGGGGCATAGCCAGGCATAGATCCAGGTTTCCTGGCTCCCAGTCTTATGCCCAAACCACAAGAGCATCTTTCCCCTCTCCTGTTCTGTGTTCATATTGTTTGAAGTAGATGCACCTGCCTTTGCCATTCCTAGGGATATATACCATGATCCTCAAACTGGTTTGGTTTTGGCATAGGTTTGGTTTGGCTGTAAGCTCATATGTAAGTTGTAGTAGGAAGGACAAGTCTTCAGCCTATGGTCAGTGGGAATTGCTTGTTAGTGGCCTACAGACACACACGTCACATGGTGCTGGCTCCTCATATCCAGCTGCTAAATTGCATTAAGAGACAGCTTAAAAAAAATTAAATCCTTTCCTAAAGATTCTTTTCCATGTAACAAATTGCTGTGGTTGCCCCCTTGGTGTTATCTGATTGTGGGAGAGCAGGCGGGAGAGCAGGTGGATCACAAGCAATGTGGATCGTCATTGTGGCAAATCCCAAAGGGACTTGGACTCTTTTCAGATCTGAGCCTCACCCAGATTGATCTCTGGCAAGCTGTTCAAGGTGATCTGATTGTATTCTGTTTATGTCCATCACTGGCAATGTTGTGCTATCAGAGCTTTTGACACCCATGTGATGGCTGGCTGTGTAGCAGCATTCCTTGGTACATGTGCCTCGGAGTTTGTTGGTTTTGCATTCTAATAATCTGTCCATGCCAAGAAAGCCATCGCTGTGATCATCTTATGGCAAAAGTATGGTCATTCCCTGCAGAAGGAATATGCACAGTTAGCATTTCCTGAACCATTTAGAGATATTTGTCAGAAATTCTTAGAGAATATATTCTGTGTGTGTATTTATTATACAGACACAGCTGATAATGATGCCATTAATTAAGGTCGCACAATACTTCCCATTATAAAACTCTGTTTTCAGTTGCTTATAGCTTTGCCGAACTTTAACAATTCAAGCTGAATTTCCCAGGCTGGGTTTGTGTCTCAGGCTGATTTTTTTTTTCTGAAGTTTTAGTTTAAACTATTCAGATATTTCCAAGAATGAGATTAGGGGAAAATTGAGGTGTTTTTTTTTTAACCTATGTTAAAAAATATTCTTAGAATCTTTTCATTGAGAACATCTCCATGTGTTAGAGCAGACACTTGAAATTTGGTAAAGAAACCGCTCTGGTATTAGGGATGTGTCTTGCTTTTCCGCCCAACCATGATCAAGTTATGAGGCTCTGAAAATCTCAGTTTGCACATGCTGAGCTTTAGTGAACCACATTGTATTACTGTATTCAAAATGGTGATGAGCACAAGCTGCGAGTTATATAAAATTGCAGCATCTGTTTGTGTTTCTGTCTCTTTTTTTTTCATGGCCACATGTTAGCAAAAGTGCAACAATCCACAGATGGAATGTGCAAAAGTGGCCTGAACGTGGGTGCTCCTTGCATTTAAAAAGAAAAATAATAATGCAGAACTGGGTGGAAAAGGTTTTGTTTTTTTTTTGCAGAAATTTTTGAATTTTCATTAAAAAGCCACAACATTGAAAACGGAAAAATTTTGCTCAAAAACTGAGGGGAAAAAATGGTTTTGGCCAAACATTTTTGGTTTTCTGTTTTCCAATGAAAAACTGAAAAAAGTTGAGAATAACAGACATTTTCCAACAACATCTTAATTTAGTTGAATTTGGAAAAAAGGTTGAAAGAAAAAATTTCAGCTAGTCCTGATTAAATAGCAACTGACTTTGCATGCACAAACTTTGGTCTTTTGTCCATACAAAATGAACCAATTTCCACCCTTTTGACTATTCTTCTGAAGACAAGGGATAATTCAAAGTCCCTATCCAATTTCTTTTATATTACCAAATTAAACTACAAACCTGGAGATAAAGGGGAAAATGGCAATGGGATACAGCACTCATTTTCCTGACTGATTTTATGATGTTAAAAAAAACCTTTTATACTCTGAGTGAGTCCCTTTGTCTGGCAGAGAGAAAATATGATTATTCGTGAACTTGCTGATATACTCTTAATAATCTGTCTCATTTGGGTCTCTCTGGCTCTTTATATACTGTCCAAATTATGGCTAGATGACTGATGTACCTGTTCAGAAAAAGAAGCGACCCCAAACTTTTACTGAGATTTGAAAATCTTAGTGTTAGTGGCACATGCTTTACCCGTAGAGTTGATAAAGCCTAAAAGTCCTAAAGTCTGTAAATTACAAGGTTTTGTGGTTTGCAAAATTGGCTAGAGTCCAGACCTCCTGCTCACCCTCCAAACACAAGGATGATTCAACTTTAAAAAAAAAAAAAAACAACAACAGTCTGCTTTGGACTTGGTGTTGAGGATAGAAGATTCCCAAGAAAATCTTTGATACAAGGGGATGCCAGGTGTATTATATTTCCAATACTCTAAGTCTCATTAACATTTTTCTTCTATTCCCTGTGTTCATTCTGTCTTCTAAGCAGAACACCCCCCAAAAAACTTTCAGGTGAACCTTTGAACCTACAGGTGGGTTCAAAATCAAGAAAAAACACATCCGCTCATCTCCAATTCAGCCTACGTACAAAACAGCATCTGCGCTGACCTAGCTCTGCACTGGAGAGCAATACTCTACTGGATCAATGATCTGCCAACTAAATAGCCTCTAGGTACCATCTAAGACTACTAATAGCCTCTAAGTAATAGAACAGCTCAGCTTGGATGCAAGTCTATCAGGTCAAGAACTATTTACTGTTAGACGCTGCAGCATCACGGCATGCCTTCAGAGAGAGCACCTCTAGCCAGTATCTAATAAACAATGGGATGGGGAGAGGAGAATGAAGTCTTGCAACCTGATATTAATATCTAATATTTGAGGGCCAATTGGCCAGAGACAGATTTAAGCTTTAAATTCTGCTCTTAATTCACATCAGTAGGCTTGTTTTGGTAAGCCGAAGGCAGTATTTTAGGCTGTGTCCACACAAGAACTGCTACAGTGGCAGATCTATGGAGCTGCAGGTGCACCACTGTAGATGTTCATTACGGCACTGGGAGGGGTTCTCCTGTTGTTATAATTAACCCACCTCCCTGAGGGGCGGTAGCTAAGGTGATGGAAGAAGTCTTCCTTTGACCTAGGTCTGTCTACACTGGGGCTTAGGTAGGCTTAACTATGTCCCTCAGGGGTGTGTATTTTTCACACCCCTAAGTGACGTAGCTGGGTTGAGCTAACTTTTTAACATAGACCTGGCCTTAGAATGGAGGTTGAAGGTTGAACAATAGCATGAGCTGCTGCTTTAAGTCAGAATCCTGCTTTTCATATGCAATTATTAGTTCATGCATTTAAAGTTCTGCTCAGGATGAATGCACCTTTGTGATAAGAAGTATTTGTTTACTATGGCCTCCTAAGGGACAGCAGGTCCATTTAGGTAGTTAAACAGTTATACCAATATGCAAACATACAATTAAGATTCTAATCAAATACTTACAATTAAATCATTGTGCAAACTTAAAGAGTTTTCATATAATTAAAAACCTCTACAATCAAGTTCAAAGCCAAGGTAATATAAGCCCCTTTGTAATCCGCCTAATCAGAATTTTAAATTCCACTCAAGAATTTGTACATTTTATATCCTCCTTCGAAACACTGTGATGCCAAAATGTACCATCTGGAAAGGGCTGCCAGACGGAGTTGGTCTTATAATTTGTATCATTCACTTACATTGCCTCATATGCTTCCTAAGGATTTGTTTGGCTGCCAATCTGAAAAGTGCTAATCTTCTAAGGATTAAAAGGGTTAAAAAATAATAATCAAATAATCTAACGAGTGAGAAATTTATGGACCAACCTGCAATTACTGGACTCTACAGACAACCACAACCCTAAATAAATCAATATGCCAAAGGCTTGCTAAAGGCTGCATGGCCCACGGAAAAGATTCAGCAAAGAACTGAAGAATATGCTTAACTTTAAGTATACGTCTAAATCCATCCCTATTCAGCAAAACATGCAAGCCCGTGTTTCAGTCTTATCTAAATTAACAGGACTCCTCACATGACTAAAGTTAAGTACATGCCTGGCTGATCATTGTTTGTTTATTTTGTTTGTATTACCATAGCAGCTAGGACCCCAGTAACGGACCAGGACCACATTGTGCTAGTGCTGTACAAACACAGAGCAAAGAGACTGTCCCTGCCCTAAAGAATTTACAATCTGGGATGGATTTAAGTATGTGCATTGCAGAATCAAGATCTAAATCTCCCCTTCATTAAACGTACAAATTAAACCTTGTCTGGGGAAGAAGGCGGGGTTAACTTCTCCTGGTGATTTGGGAGTGTTTTGGTAATTGGATTATTAATTAAACTAAATGATTCCCATTCATTGGAGCATCAGGTTTCATATTCAAGGCTTGTAAATAGACTGTATTTAGTAGCCGTTATTAGGTAGGGAGTAGCACCAGAGTCAGACTGCAGTGCCTTTGGTTAAGAGTCTGTGAAGAGAGTAACCAGCCCATGGTTTCATTAAATCTGTCCTTAAGGGAAAGTTTATGGCGTATGGATGAGGTAACTCAGGTGCCCTGTGCATTCTCTGTCTAACACGTGGTCTACACCCAAAACGTGGGTTGACCTAGCTACGTTGCTCTGGTGTGTGAAAAATGCACACCCCTCAAGAGACATAGTTAAGTCAACCTAAGCCCTGTGTAGACACTGCTAGGTCAATGGAAGAATTCTTCTGTCAACCTAGCTGCCCCCTCCCCTCAAAGGGGTAGATTTATTGCAGTGATAGGAAAACCCTTTCAGTTACTCTAGCTAGTTTCTACGCGACAGCGGCGTAGCTGCAGTGCACCACTGTAGCACTTGGACTTGGAGTGTAGACACACCCTAAGCGATAACAACGGAACTGGTCTCTTCCCTCTAACTGCATCATACAGAGCACAAGGGTCTGACAAAAACCAGCACAGCTGTCTGATGCACCTTTGGCTGGGAGCATTGGGAACTTACAGTTAAATAAATGCACGTCTCTGTCTTTTCTAGTCCACTGCCTTCCAATGTCTGCTGAATCCGATCTCTCAAATGGGGGGTTTTGCACACAGTACACCGACTACTGTATTTTCTGGCGTATAAGACTACTTTTTAACCCAGGAAAATCTTCTCAAAAGTAGGGGGTCGTCTTATACGCCGGGTGTCGTCTTATAGGGCGGGTGCTGAAACTTCCGAGCCGGACTGGAGAATCTGCGGTCGCCGCATATGGTGGGGGGAGCTCAAAAACGGCCGCGGCCGCATCCCCGCCCGATGACGAGGTGAGGGGGCGCCTCACCGGGAAGGTGTAAGTGAAGGGCGGAGCAAGCTGCAGGCGTCCGGGACGCCCGGGGTATGGAAAAAAGAGAGCGGCGCTGTGCCCAGAAAAACACGCCTCTTTCACCTGTCTGGCCCGCCCTTGTATCCTATTACCGTACCTCCTTCTCTGCCTCTCAGATCTCGCTCCTGAGGACTGCAGTGAAGCGGCGCAGGCGCGCATGTGCGAGATCTGAGAGGCTGAGAAGGAGGTAATAGGATACAAGGGCGGGCCAGACGGGTGAAAGAGGCGTGTTTGTGCTACCGCTCTGATAGTCTTGGAGACAGGGAGGGCTGGGCAGGCAGGGAGAGCTGACCAATCCAAGCAGGCTTTGTATACAACAACCAGCCAATCGCCGGTAAGGTACATCGCTTGCCGTGATTGGCTGGTTGTTGTATACTGGGTACCACATACAGTACAGCACCAGTATCTGTACCTGTTCATACAGTATAGCACCAGTACATACAGTACAGTATACAAATGTCCAACAGTCAAAACCCCATCATGGCTCAACCAGCAAGAAGAAAGAAATATGAAGCCAGTTTCAAACTTAAAGTTGTAAACTTTGCCATGGAACATAATAACTGTGCTGCTGCAAGACAATATGGAGTAACAGAAAAGATGGTTCGGGACTGGAAAGCAAATGAAAAAGCATTAAAGAGTATGCCAGGGGGTAAGTGTGCATTAAGAAGAGGCACTCCACATTGGCCAGAACTCGAAAAACATGTAGCAGACATGATGAATGAGCATCGCCAAAACGGTTATGTAGTGACACGAAATAAAATACATTTGTTTGCACTTCAGTGGGCCAAATCTAACCCAGATCACAGCAATAGATTTAAGGCCACTGTATCCTGGTGTACTAGATTCATGGGAAGGCATAATATGGTACTGAGGCAAAAGATGAAAATTGCCCCAAAATTACCTGCAGATCTTGATAGCAAAGTAAATAGTTTCCATCGATACGTAATACAACAGCGCACTAAACATGGCTATGCGTTAAGTAGTATTGGAAATATGGATGAAACTCCAATGAATTTTGATATGGTTGGAAATAAAACTGTCCATCAAAAAGGTGAAAAAACAATTTTAATTAAAACAACAGGACATGAGAAGTCCAGTTTTACAGTGGTACTAGGATGCACAGCTGATGGTGCCAAACTGAGACCAATGATTATTTTTAAAAGAAAAACAATGCCGAAATTCAAGTTCCCTGTTGGTTGTTTTGTACATGTGAATGAAAAAGGCTGGATGGATGAAGAAGGGGTAAAGCTATGGCTTGATAATGTATGGAGCAGGCGACCAGGTGGACTTATTCAAAAATGTAGTCTACTGGTGAGGGATATGTTCAGGGCTCATTTAACTCCCAGCACCAAGCAAATGCTTGCAAGACTAAACACAGATGCAGCAGTTATTCCTGCAGGATTGACATCGTTGGTACAGCCACTGGATGTGTGCCTAAACAAGCCATTTAAAGATCGCATTCAAGAACAGTGGAATGAATGGATGGTTAGTGGCAAAAAGTCATTCACAAAAGGAGGAAACATGCGTGCTCCACAGTTGGATGTTTTGTGCAAGTTTGTCATAAAAGCCTGGAATGATATTGATGCAGAAACAGTAATCAAGTCTTTCAAGAAGTGTGGCATATCAAATTCATTAGATGGTATGGAGGACGACTACTTGTGGCAAGATGAAGAGGAAGCCGAAGCTGAGACCACACCATCTGATACGGAATTCGATCCATACGATGACTGCCTTACAAATGTATCACAAGATGTCATTGATGTACTTATGATATCAGATGACGAACAGGAGGATTTGGAAGGCTTTTAAAGGGAAACTGTCACGCCAGCAAAACCTGTAAAAATACCGTAGCTTGCAGTTATGATGGGCGTTGCTAACTCGCCAGGGACTTGCCCGGCACTTGCTGTCTCTCTCTTGTTTGTTATCTTCCTCCTATCATCATCAGTTCCAGTTTGGTTGACAGCTTAGAAAACAAACAGCATGGCAGCTCCCATGGGTTTATTGTCTTATCCTTCCTTTCAGCTTTAGAGTGAATTAGGAAAAGTTTAATCCACTTGCACTGTTTTATGTTTACATGTTTGATGACAAACAGCCTTATGTTTATAAGTGACAGTTTTCCTGCTAAGTACCTGCATGTCATAAGCATTTGAATTAAAATTACCATATTGAAATCAAATCTGATGTTTTTTTAATTTTTTTTTGGTGTGCGTTGGAAGGGGGGTAGTCTTATACGGCGAGTATATCCCAAACTCTATATTTTAACTGGAAAAGTTGGGGGTCGTCTTATACGCCCAGTCGTCTTATACGCCGGAAAATACGGTAATACCAAACATGAGTGCCGTTATGATCCGGGTGATCTGGATATAAACTGATTGCCGCCGGGGTCAAGGAATTTTATTTATTTATTTGATCTGTACATTAGCGAAGCATTCTTGCCTTCGTGCGTTAGGCAGGGTGTTTTGCTTTTCTCCAAAGTATCCTGTAGCAATGGCTGCTGGAAACAGGGATGCCATATCTAATGGCTATTTATATTGCAGAGCTGGTCGAAAGGGAAGTTGGTGAATTTCACTGTTTCCCAACACATGTTTTATTTGCCAGATGCTTTTTGCAGCATCCAGCTCCCTCTACCACTGGTGGAATGCTAGAGGAGTGAAATGTTGTTTGATGAATGTTGATATTTATTTATCAAGGGGTCAACAGCACAACAAGGCAATAATGCAAAACACATCCTTACCCTGCGGAGTTACAGCTGAAGGTTCTGATCCTGCAATTGCATCCATGAGGGCAGATCCTTGCATCTGTACAGATCCTATTGACGTCCATGGTACTCTGCACAGATGCAGGGGTCTCTCATGAGCATCCCATTGCAAGTTGATCTGGGTTTAAATTTGAAACTCGTCAAATATATTCAACAAACACTTTTGTTTTCTACCTGGCCTGGCCCAAAGCCCGCTGAAGTCATGTGGGAGTTTTGGATCAGGCCTCTGTAAGTCCTTCAAGACGTGAACCATAACTTCTGTTATGTGGTGTGAAGAGCCACATGTCTGCCAAATAATAGAGGGTAATAATGGGCCAATGGTCTGGTCTGATGTGACAGCAGTGGAGGTACCATTGTTGATGGAACAATGGTCTGATCTAGCAAACCCCCCTCCACTCAAGGACAGATAAGGGTAAAGATAGAGCTGAAATATGCAGAAGTTTCTTCAGCGGAGAGACGTTGACCCTCCCAAGTTGGAGTATGGAGAGCAGCTACTGACACCGGAGGGACTCTTCCAGTTGCAAGAAGCAGCCCGGCAGTCAAAAGAGATCTGGGCTGTCTTCCTGCAGCTTCTGGAACATCAACAAAAATGGGGGGAGGTGCCGTTGGACCTGCAGAGGTGCCCTCACAAGAGGGACAAGACCTAGGACTGACTAACCCAGAAGTGGAGAGTTTCTGGTGAATGGCTGACTGAAGCTCTCATTTATATGTTCATGTTGTCTTTTTCTGTTAAATAAGTGAGACCCTCTGAAGAGGGCACTCTTTAATACTAGAAAGGCCGGCTTGGGCTTATTTGTACCCTAGGTGAGGGAAACGGAGGCAGGGCTCACCTGTGGTGCCACTCTTGACAGCAGGGTTCATGCCAAAGTGACCTCAGTACCGTTACGTACATAAATTAATTGTATTATGGCTGTAATTGTAGTATGACTGTAGAAAAATATTGGAGATTGGAGTATAGTGAGAAGGAGCAGGAAGAAAAGGACATGGAGAACAAAATCTACATAATTGATCACGGACATCCATAAGATAGGCCAGAAATGGCTTTTGGGTATAATGTAAATAACAGCCCTGTAATTGACTAATGGAAACATCAGCTGTACAATTAATTGCTCTCTGCTCATGTTGGACAAGCACTCCTTTGATCTATACAGCATGTGCAATTTCATATTTGTTTTTAACTGCAAGTCAAATGTGGTTGGAGAAGATTAAATTTTTATCAGGCAGCAGGACACTTCCAGAACATTAAATATTTCCATCTGATTTACAAGTTTCCATATTAAGCCCTCTGATGCCTTGAAAAATGGTGCATTAAATGTTCCACCTAATCAAGCTGACTCATAGTTTGCAGCAGTTTGTTATTTTGATGGTTCTAGTCGGATTTTTCTGATTAGCTAATTCTGCTAATAAGCGAAAGCTATTGCAGTTTGTATGACAATACAATGCCTTGTTGGGCTGGGTTTAGATACTGAGCTTGTCCTATGACTGTTCTGTAGAGATCCTAGTCTACATGTCTCCCCGTAAATGCAAATACACTCTTAGTTCTGGCCAGTGCTAAGGTGGGAGTCCTGATTGCTGAGTAAGCCAGACATGTCTGAACTAGCATCGGTATCCAATGAGGCACAATATGGCATCATCCAGGAGGATAGCACTTGCAGTGAAGTTTTATTCTTAAGGTGTAGACAGTACTTCACTGGGGACAGGAGATGTCCCGGTACTTAATTTGTTCTAAACTAGTACACCCGAAAGAAAAATTTTCACATGCTATATATGTGCAAAGCAGTCAAAATATATTTAAATCACACATTAAAGCCACTGCAGATCCCCAGAACTATTTGCCCTTGTGCTGCCTTTCTGAAAAGGGCACAAAGAACTCAAAATCTTCAACTTCCATTGAGCAATGTCTGTCAGTGGTGTGCATGATGGAGTAGGAGGGTTCATCCGCCAGCCAGAGCACACACCTTGAGAGCAGTGGCGTTGTCCTGTGCTGATAGATGTTAGGTATCTTGCAGAGAGATTTGTAATGGGACCAGCATGGTCATCAGCCCCTAAATCTATTGTGTTCTACAAATCAGACTCACCACCATCAGAAGATACAGCATTAGAAGAAGAGTGCTGAACACTGTCGTGAACTGAGTAGACAAGTTAGAGTTAATAAAAAGGGGAATTCTTTGCTTAATCCTACTGAATCTCCCCTATCTAAAACTTGCTCATAAAAGATTGCTCATAAGAATCCCAGTGTTGAAGTACAGAGAACTTGTCTCTCTGAAGAACAGAAAAATAAATCCATGCTTACCTGAAAATTTCCTCTCTTCAAGTAGCAGGGTTCACAGCTCTGACCCACCTATGGAAACCCCAGAATTCATAAAGTTTTCCATTGTTCTGCAATGGGCATATAGGGGAAGATTTTTAACGGTGCTCAACTTGCACTGAAACTGGGAGCTGAGTGCTTATTGCCCTGAAAAGTCACGTGGTTAAAGCGAGCTGAAATGATCTTTAGCTGTGGAATTGATCAGATCAAGTGGGAAGGACGAGTACAGGCAGTTGCCGGTGCCTGCTTCCGACCCCACTGCTTCAAGCAGGCCAGAGATACAGTGTTGGCACCTATGAACCCTGTTACTTGAAGAGAAGAAAGCATGGATAATTTTTCTGTACTCTAATCTTCAGCCAAATGAATAGCTGTAGGGGAGAAGACAAATAAAATGCATGATGCTTTGCTCTAAGGAATGGATCATAAATCAAAGGCTATGGAATTATTGCATTTTAATGCTCTATCGAGACCTCATGCCTAGTACATTACATTGCAGCTGAACCCCTACCATAGCTTAGAAATGAAGCCGCTGCTAGGGGTGTGGGGGAATACAATGAAACTGTAAGGCTTTGGGTATGCTGTTTTCAAGGACAGCCCTGGGCAGCTAGCTGGTTGTTCTCATTTTTAAAGAGGAGGCATTTGGGAAGCAAATTAAAATAGCTGCTTTTTAAATGAAATGTTATATATTGTAGGAGGCCAACAAAATGATGGAACCAGCATGGCTCATGGGAGAAAGGAATCACCAAAAAGGATAAACTTGATGTAAGAATCAGAGCAGTGAGAAGAAGTTTCTAAATCGTGTGTCCAAAAGCAGTGTGTTAGCAAGGCAATTAGACATCAGATAGACATCACAAATGAAAATCAGGTTCTCAAGGAAACGAAGGGTTTGTCTACATGGAGATTTAGTGCGCAGCATGCCAGTGGGAACCTGCAGTTCCCTAGCTGGCTGCACACTAAGTTTCCATGTAGACACGTGTATATTATATTCAAAGGAAGGGCCAAATTCAGAATCTCTGCATAAGTGCCATCAACAAGGGTGCACCTCATTACCACAGACACAGCAATTAATGCGTGCACAAATCTTAACTCTCAACCATTTTATTTACAGCCTCTATATAGGTTATCCCTGCTAGGAACAGGTGTGATCTGCAAAAGGAGTGCATAGCTGCCATTGTCAGTGCCTCTGCTTAGGCACTTCTTGTTCTCTGAACTTGCTTCATTTTGTCTTTAAAATGCGGTGCCCAAACCTGCACGAGGCCCGGAATATTGAATCCAGATCCCTCGAACTTGGGAAGAGCCGTGTCTGAATTTCATCTCTCTCAGCTGAAGCTGAGCCGGAGCACCAGATCCAAAAGCCCTCTCGGTGAGGGAGTTCTTCACTTGTACTGTTGTATTAATTTAGATGGAATAAAGGGCCCAGAGAGTCAAAGGGGTTTCCCATGACCCTGAAACTATCCAACATTAAACGGTATTAAACAAGGTTTGAGGTTTGGTCTACAGGGATCTCAACTGGCTTAGTACGATGCCAAACACCGTATAAAACTTATGCCAAAGGTTCGAAATTTATTGATTGAAACACACAAAAAGAAAAGAATCCCAACAAGGTAAAAAGCATTGAAATCCAAATTGATTAATTATGCAAAACACAATAAAAACCTATCAAAGTCCCTTTTTGGAGATAGTGAATATTGGTTAAAGTCTTAGTCAGTCAAACAGCTTTTCTTGGTGGGGAAGAAAGAGGTTAATTCTGTTGTTCAGTTCCGAGTTGGGAACGATATTCACTTCCCTGCTTTAGGCCAAAAGGACAGACACCGAAGGGACAGAAGAGATAGCAGCATAGTAAAGACGAGGGAAATATGTTTTTTGTAGATGTTCTCAGGACACAGTGTGGCTGGTCAGTCATGAATGGATGCTTTGGTTTGGCAGGCTGGTCACGGCAGCTTTGCTTTAGACCCCGGCTCACCTTCCCTAGTCAGGGACATCATCAGGTTGGTCTGGTCAGGTCCTTCTCTTTCACTGGTCCTTTTCAGCAGAGCTGGATGGGCTGTCTCATCTCGCCATGCTGGTGCCAAGCAGTACAGTTGATTTCATGATCAGGTGAAAAGCTGAGAGAGAAATGGGACAGGAAGAGGATGGGGAGTGCGGGGACAGAAAGGAGCACATGAGGGAGGGGAAGAGAGAGCAGGATCTCACATGTATCAGTTTGCGGTCCTTGCTAATGCAGTGATGGTGACCATGTCCCCACAGGAGCATCAAGGTCTGGTGTCACAGTAACAATCCTTCTGCCACAACTGTGGTGATGGTAAAAAGTTCCCCTTTTTCTTCCCCCAAAGTCTTTTTCTTTACGGGCCCCAAAAAGGTGATGGGCGGAATAATCCATCCTCTCGTTATTTTGTCCACCAATTATGCCTTATTGCTGACACACTAAATTTGTTTCATTGATTTCCAATCCTCTACTCCTCTGGTTTACCAGTCATAATCTTCACACAGTGCCAGAGTGGTATCGGTAGCTCCTTTCTCTTTAAATTCATTCAGACTGTCTCCTTCTCACATCTTTTCTTAAACAGTTTTATATATCAGATCATTGTGACAATTCATGAACTTTTACCCACATTTCACCAGTTAGGCTAACAATTAAAGTAGGTCTGATAGGTCCTGATTATTACAACAGGACCCATCCCTAATTAGTGTGCCCAGTGTTGGTGTGCAGCTTCTTAAGGAAGTTGGTCATATAGATCTGAATTCCACAGCATCACCTTCTGCTGTGAGTTTCCTAACTGTTCATGGCTCTAATTCACGCCTGAAGGGTTCCTGAGAATTTGTGTGACTTTTTTTTCTGAGGGGCCAGCGGCATACAAGGGCACACCAAATCAATACGAGAAGAAAAAACAACAGCGAGAAGGAAGGAAGCAGCACTACCTATGGCTAGCAGCACATCTTACCTTCCAGTAAATTAATTCTACTTTCCAAGTGGCAGGGAGACAGAAGAGACTGTTTCAAATATATCAATCCAAAGGGCAAGATCATCTTCTGCAGAAGGAGAATCCGACAGACTGTGACCTCAGGAGCATCTTCAATCTACCACCGTCGCAGACATAAACATCTTCACAAGCACGAGTAGGAGTGCTGTATAAATAACTTAAAAGAAGAGAGAAAAAAACCCCTAGAACCTGCTTTCCTTTGTATCAGGCTGTACGTGTACTTGGACACATGAGCAATACATCCTTTTTAATTTCGCGAACATGCTGAATATTAGCAAACCAGACACAAAATGACAAAGGTTTTACGTCTAATTCAAGTGGTTGTTGGCACAGGCACTGGCTTCTTCATTTCCCCGGGGGTTCTGCCCCAAGCCCCACCCTTCCCCCAAGGCCCCACCTTGCCTCTTCCTGCTTCTTCCCACCCCCGCTCCATCCATGTCCCACCTCTTCCCACTCCTCTACCTCCCCCCAGAGCCTCCTGCATGCCACTGAACAGCTGATCCGTGGCGGGCGAGAGGTGCTGGGAGGGAGGGGGAGGAGCTGATCAGTGGGGCTGCCAGTGGGTGCTGAGCACCCATTATTTTTTTTCTGGGGGTGCTCCAGCCCCAGAGCACCCATGGAGCCAGTGCCTATGGTTGTTGGGGTGGGTGGTCAGAAGTAGAATGTGCATATATATAATTTTATATTTGCTGCAGTTAAGCAGATCAGATATTAAGTCACACGCTATGTGCAAACTATTCCCTTCGGCACTGATCGGAGCATCGAGCTGGGAATCAGGACTCCTGGGTTCTATCTGCTATATCTGGAGTGGAAGTTATAACTGAGAGTGTCAACCTTGGGGCAGACTGTCAAAAAGCAGGGCAGAGACCCCAAACTGGTGGTATCTATAATTAGATTTCATCAACCCAGTAACAAGTGTAAACTCCTAAAGCACTATAACTGTCTTACCATGGAGTCACAGACAGTCCCCTTGGGCATTCCAGTCTATTTTGCCATCCAAGCGTCTGGTCTTAGCCATAGATGGTTACCACAGATCACAAAATATTCAAGTTACTCCCAGTCTCAAAGAACCAGTCACTTTCTTCAGGCCAATTTGCATTTTGGATCTCACACCAAAGACAACTCTTGTAGCCATCATATAGTAAACTATCTAAGGATTTATTTACTAAGAAAATAAATGAGAGTGTTATTAGAAGGTTAAAGAAGGCAAGCATATATACACAAATGAATTACAGTCTATGGTTTCAAAAGGTGACAGAGTTGTAGGGGGATCTCTGTTTCTGTTTCGTAGCTCCGGCCCTGTGAGAGTGCAAACAGCAAAAGAGATGTAAAATTTTCTTGTCAGCTGGTTCTATTTCCTTCTTCCAGAATTCAAGCTGATGGGACAAGGCCTTTTGCTCATAGCCTCTCTACGGGTGTAAGGGGCAATTAATAAAGTCTTTGTATTATGACATCCTACAATGGCCCATTTAGTTTTGATAAGCCTTCTTGATGGACAGGAAACAATCCCTCCTGACTGGGTTCACCATTTCAGAGCAAACATATTTTACGGTTACAAAGCAAAACCTTAAATATTATAGCATGTGATAAAGATATTATAAGTGAGAGTAATGCATGCAGCAACTTACAAGCATTTCATAAAGTCTGAACACTAAACACATTGTTATAAGGCCAATACCCATCTTAACCATAATAACACACAGGTGAAACAGATTGGTTTCCAGCAATGAATTTGTCAGTGGTTGGCTGAGCCCCAAAGCCTTGGCAAGAGCTGGCACCTGGTCTGCCAGTGTCACACACCCCACTAATATCTTACGTTTTTTCAAGCCTATTAGTCTTTTTCAATGTACAAGAGCCTATTATTATCAAATAGGTGCCTCTCTGAGAGCTGTGTCTATACCTGAAGTTAAATAAGTATGGTTCTAACAGGATCATTAAAATGCTATTGTTATACCAAAAAGTCTTGTGGCACCTTATAGACTAACAGATGTATTGGAGCATAAGCTTTCGTGGGTGAATACCCACTTTGTCAGACGCATTCACCACGAAAGGTTATGCTCCAATACATCTGTTAGTCTATAAAGTGCCACAAGACTCTTCGTTGCTTTTTACAGATCCAGACTAAGGCTAGGTCTACACTACCCGCCTGAATCGGCAGGTAGAAATCGATCTCTCAAGGATCGAATTATCGCGTCTCATTGGGACGCGACAATCGATCCCCGAATCGACGCTCTTACTCCACCAGCGGAGGTGGGAGTAAGTGCTGTCGACGGGGAGCCGCGGAGGTCGATTTTGCCGCCGCCCTCACAGCGGGGTAAGTCGGCTCAGATAGGTCGAATTCAGCTACGCTATTCGTGTAGCTGAATTTGCGTATCTTAAATCGACCCCCCCCCCGTAGTGAAGACCTGTCCTAACACGGCTACCCTTCTGATAATTGTTATACCAGTATATCTCCCCGTGCAGACACACTTCTTCTGGAATAAGAGTTTATTTTTCCAGTTTAGCTTAAACCACTTCCAAAGCAATATAAGCTAAGTCACAAACAGGCACTCTTCTTCCCAAATAAGAATATCCAGGTGGGGAGTTATACCAGTATAACTAGCATTTTAAATTCACACCCGACCTTATAATGGTATAACTTCCCCATGGAGGCTAGCCCTGAATTCTCTCCCGAAAGCTGCTTTTGGAAAGATGGTGACTAATGTTTGATGAAGTCTTCAGTTCAAATAACAGATCGCAACAACTTCAAAATTACCTTCAATGTAGTTTAGTTTGAACAAACTGAATCTAATTTTAGCTTGTGCCTCTCAGCTTTACTTCATTTCAAGAGATGTAATTAATTTCTGTCCCAAGTTTCCCATATTCCACACAAATTCAATATCCCCTCTGTTTTATTATTGGCAAGAATCATGAAACTGAGGCTATAGAAAGTCATCTACACCAAGGGAATGGGTTCCCATCGTATTTTAATTTTCCTGCATGAATAATTTGTGCACATCCCTCATTTTGGGTCTTTGCCACCACATGGCATTCCACTTTTGGGCTTCGGCAGATTGAGTGGTATGGTCTAGGCTTATCCACATATTCATGTAGGGCACTGTTTCTCAATTTTTTCAGGTTGTTGACCCCTTATTCAAAGTCCAAAGTTTTCACAACAACCCTGTTATGCTTACTAAAAATGTATTAATGGTAACAATGATAAACCATTGTAATTTATTTCTGTGTGTGTTTCGAGAGGTTGACAGAGAATACTGGACCTTGAGGGTTAAGGGTGTGTGGAGAGTGTGATAAAATTTTCAACACCTCACTCCCCCGTGCTTAATTGCCTTTCATTAACCCATCATGACCCACCAGCTGAGAAACTTTCATTTAGAAAATAGAAAGGATTTAGGGCACCTTTATAAACACGTTTAATAGCATGTGTGTAAAACACCAGGCATACCTATGGTGGTGTAAAAATAATAACTCTTGTGTGTCACAGTTCAGGGCAACTGCACCTGTATTTCCCCCCTTTGGTCCACCAAGGACACCCCTGCTAAGCTCCAGGCTCCTCAGACGTCCCATCTCTTGGGTGGAGACGCATGTCTCTCTCCTTCCTGATGGGTATTTCCAGTCTGCGCAGCTTCCTGCCTACACTGTGATATCCCTAGCAAATGACAGGCTACCTAAACAGACTTACTTTGCTTCTCTCTTCAGAGACAGTAAACAGTGTGATTGTCACCAGTTATAAGTTACCATTGCAGCTCCTAAGCAAGCACATTTATTCTTAAGGTAAAAGCATTACAGAGAAAACATTAAAAACAATAAAAGAATGTATATACCTGCTAATAAGCTTACCAGAGATCATCCTTAATTCCAGCAAGGGTTTTGGTTGATGATCAGTCTATCAAACCCCACCCAGGGTTTTTTCCTATAGTCACCAGTCCGTAACAGCTTTTGCTCAGACTTCGCTTTCTCAGTCTTAGTAGGCTAAAGTCCTGCCAACCCTTTCCTCGGGATTGGGGCCCCCATTGGACCAGATGTCCTGCCTGTTTGCTGTATCAGAAAGCAAGCCCTGAGTCAGATCACATTCAGGCTATTTAACCCAAAATCCTTTCTTTGTCTGTTGGTCCAGTTTGAAACACTGTATGCGGGCCTCTCTTCAGTTGGTAGTAGCTCTCTGGAGCTGTTACAGGCTGAATTAATTTGCTTAACCACCCCCACACTGTTCTGAGTTCCTGTAAGGCCGTGGGCACCCTCTCCCATGGAATACATAAATCCCTCAAGAGTACATGAACATTTGCATTATTAATACAATGAACTAAAATACTTAAATTAATTCAATGAGGTTTAACTTAGCTCAATAAGTCATGTGGATATTGTCATATATGGGCATATTTAAAAATATAGTGAATAGTATGTCTGAAAACACCAGGCATACCTATGGTGTAGTAAAAATAATACTGAGTGTGTATTTAGCTAGAACAATATATTACAACTAGGTTTGAGAAGTTACCCCAGGTCCTGATCCAAAGCCCATTGGAGTCAGTAGAAAGACTCCTGTTGAGCTTCCGCTCAAAGTTTGAAAGCAATAGTCTAAGGGCAGGTCTACACTTAAAACACTGCATCAGCGCAGCTGCACCCATGCAACTGCGCCACTGTAGCACTTCAGCGAAGACGCTACTATGCCAATGGGAGAACTTCTTCCGTTGGTCTAGTTAATCCACCTCCGCAAGAGGCGATAGCTATCTTGATGGGAGAAGCCCTCCCGTCAACGTAGCACTGTCTACACTAGAGGTTAGGTCAGTATAACCGCCTCACTCAGGGGGGTGGTTTTTTCACACCCCTGAGCAATGTAGATAAAGCAAAAGAATATCTTTAAAAAAGAAAAAGAATATCTTTTATCAGAATATATTCTGTTCAGGTCTTTATAGTGCACCCATCACCATGGTATCAGAATCTTCCACTAGAACATTAAGCACAGTGACTAGCACGTGTCACATGTGATTCTTCCTGTCTTTCTTTCCTTCCCTTCCTCCCCAAGAGGAAACTGCATATAGTGCTTTGGAGTTTTTAAACATATATGATTATGCCATGTTTTTATATTAGTGAAGGCAAAAAAGCACACACAGCGCACAGTCAACCCGTGGAACTCCCTTACCAGAGAATGTTGTGAAGGCCAAGACCATAACAGGGTTCAAAAAAGAACTAGATAAGTTCCTGGAGGATAGGTCCAACAATGGTTATTAGCCAGGATGGGTAGGGATGGTGTCCCTAGCCTCTGTTTGCCAGAAGCTGGGAATGAGCGACAGGGGATGGATCACTTGATGATTCCCTGTTCTGTTAATTCCCTCTGGGGCATCTGGCACTGGCCACTGTCGGAAGACAGGATACTGGGCTATATGGACCATTGGTCTGACCCAATAGGGCCGTTCTTATGTTCTTATGTACTGATATAAGTTTGTACGTAGAACTAGCCTAAAACCAGTGGTGCAAGTAGAATTCATTTCTTACTGGTACGCTGCACCAGCTAAAGGGGGCGGGCACGGGACCTCTCCACGGGACCCCCCCACTGGACTCCTCATGTGACCCCACCCCATCCCTAGCCCAGGGCCCCGCGCTCTCCCCCTTCCCTCCCCAAGATCCATCCCACGTTACCTGCGGGGTGGGCTCTGTCCTCCTCACACTGCGCTGGAGACTTCTGAACCGCAGGGTTCTCCAGAACAGCAGCGGCGAAAGAAACAGAATGTGGGGCCGCCAGGAACCCGGCAGCTCCTCCGGCATGGCTGTACCACCCCCAGCCACGCCCCCAGCCCTGTCCTCCAGTGGGACTGCCTACAGACCCCAGACAGGAGATGCTAGATTCAGCTGCATGGAAGGGCTGGGAGCAGTACAGCCACGCTGGAGGAGCTGCTGGCATGGGGCTGCCTGGTGGCCTCACGTTCTGCTCCTCCTGTGTCTTTCCGGTACGGCGTACCGGCTATAAATATCTTACTGATACGGTGAACCGGACCCTATTGCCATACTTGCACCACTGCCTCAAACAGGCTCATTTAAACTCATCAAAGGCAGCAAAGACTGAAGACCCACCCTACAGTCAACATCAGATTGTAAAATGGCTAGGATTGAAGCCACGCTTATTTGGCAAGTTTGTTTATTGATAATTTACTGAAGATTTTTAGGAAGTAATCATTTTGGCAGGACGTAGTCGATGACAACCTTTGGGCTCATTCTCATTCCGTTATTCACCTGTATGATCTCATTGATTAGTATGGAGTTGCTCCTGATTTACACCAGTGTAAGGGAGAGGAGAATCTGGCCCAGTGTGGGTTTTTTTGCTCTCCCCAGCACCATGGGGCAGTGGCAGTTTTTTAATTAAACTATAAAAGAATTGACCTATCTACTATGAAATTGATTTACTGAAAATACTAAAACATCTAGACTACATACAGAAGCCATCACAATCTATTTTTGGCTAAGTCAATTGCAGCTTGCTTAATGGCTTTGTGATTGCTTTCTCTTTATTTTTGATCTTTGATGCAAGACGTCTACGGGGGAGGGGGAAAAAGCCACTTTCTTAGATTTTCAGCCAACAGGGTTGCTCCCTCTCCCTTTTCATCTCCTATTTATTATTTCCCGCATCAAACACGCAAAAAATACCCAGACACTTGAGGTACATGAAAAGCAATGTGTAGGAGTTGCTGAGAAAAGACAGACAATTTTCCCCCCCAAGAAAGCGGAGGGTACTTTTCATTGTTTGCTCCTTCTCAACAGAAAGGAATGGCTAGTTTAAATAAAGCTGGGTTAACCATATAATGAATGTCTCCCTCTTAATCTGTGTCATCCTCACATCCAATTAGAGGAGGAGAGGGATGAAAGTTGCCTTTCTGTTTTATTTTCCCATAGATTACTGTGACAACATTGCTTGCTTCCATGGATCCACAACCATGCTCTTTTTAAAGCTTTACTTTTTAGAAGTCTTTAAATAAAGCAATCTATGCTTCATGCAAAACCAACAAAAGCCCCTCACTCATCAAATGCACCTGACACCTAAACTAAGGTATCAAAATCCTACTTTAGTTAAGTGTTGCTGGATGATAATTTTGAAAGAGAAACAAACAAGGGTTTGCTGGGCAAGCATTTAATAGTGACCGTGTGAATTTTTATATACTTTTTCAGTCAGTCATTTCTGAGCAGCTGTTTTTGGTAGAAGTGGGGTAATGGACATAGATGTTTCCAAACTAGATCAGAGCAATGGTCCATCTACTCCAGTACCCTGTCTCCAGAGGAAGGTGCAATACATCCTGTCACGCAGTAGGCAGTTGTGGAATAACCTGTCCCAGAGAAAGTTTCTTCCAGATCCCCAAGGATGGCTTCTGACCTGATGCATAAGAGATTATAGCTCTTTCAAAAAATTTTTGATTTAAAAAAAAATATTCTGCATATTCTTTTTACCCATATAAATGTCCAGTCCTCCTCTGACTTCTGCTAAGCTCTTGGCCTTGGTAATAACTTGTGGCAATGAGTTCCAAAGGCAAATCATGGATTATGTAAAAAAACATTTCTTTTTATCACTTTTAAATTTGCTTCTTTCAGTTCCATTAAAAGTCCCCACTTTTCTTTTGTTATACCAATCTAGATAGTGTAAATAACAGTCTAGTGATTAAACTTGCACAGGGCCTGTCTGCATTATGTTTTGTTCTGTTATTATTTGCTCCCATCGCTGTTCACAACGTGCAGATGAGAACAGCCCTTGCCCTGAAGAGCTCTCGTTCTAAAATGTGTTCATTTTCTTATTATAATGAGCACTGGGTTCACAGGAAAGTGTCTGCCAACCTCCCCCACCATATTTCATTATGTATTGTCCAGTTAAACAACTGCACCTGATTACACCGTCCACTGTATAATGCTCACTAGTCACAAGATGGAGCCAGTTAATCCTTGTTTTTGTTGAATTGAATCAAACCACTAATGGCCTGGTTTTCCGAGTTGCTGAGCACACCAAGCTCCATTAGAAGTCAGTGGTACCTACCAGTGCTCAGCCCCTCTGAAAATCATTCCCCAAATACCTTGATTTTGGCTTTTGGGTTCACTTATGCTGAGCCATCTCTTTCTTGATATGACTCAGAAGCTGAAGTTTTCCGCTTCCAATCTAGAGTGCGGATTGCTTGCTCAGCTGTTGACCCAGTTTGGATCATTTTCTTACTAATGACTCATTTATCACCATCCAGAGCCCAGTACAGCGAAGCGCTTAAACCTGTGCTTTAAATGCTTTGCTGAACAGAGATGGACTTAAGCATATGCATTTTGTGGGGTCAAGGCCTCATGTTGGAGTGTGCAAATCAAATGATTCCCCCCACTGAGACATATTGACCCAACTGAAAATGTTGCTTCCCCATTTTATCGCATTTTGAAACGTAAGCAGAATCAGACAAAGGCAGTATGTCATTCCAGACTGAGTCTGACTTTGCACTACCATATATCTTCCATGGACTAGGTCATGCTGACACAAGTCACTCCTGGTTGGGTCTGGCTCTGCATTACAAAAACTCCTTAGGCTGTAGCAAAGATTTATTTCTAATCAGTGAACCATTGGATTGCTGCAATCTTCCATGGGGCTCTTCCTTCAAATGTCTGTTCATTTAGCAAATGAATGCAGAAGAAACAAATGTTTTTAGGGATTATTCTTCCTCCAGAACACTATAGATTGCTCTTAGATGCCAGAGAGAGCCACATGCTGCTTTGTCACAATGCTGTAAATCCAGGATAAATTCCACTAAAGTCAAGGCAGCTACTCATGGTGTAAGGTGCCAGGAAGTGAAAGTGTAACTCAGTGGATGAAATTCATCCACGGGCAGAGAGCCAGCACAAGCCCCATGCACCGTGCAGATACTAGTGAAATTTGTTTTTTGAAACTTTAGTAGTATGTGATGCACCTTGTGCTGGCCTTCTGCAGAGGGTGAATTTCACTCAGTTGCAGTAAATTTGCCAGATTCTAGCCCGTAGGCTGGTTCTCCACTTGTGAAGTAACTCCCTGCTCTCCATGTGTCAGTATATAATGCCTGCATCTGTAACTTTCACTCTATGCATCCGAAGAAGTGAGGTTTTAACTCACGAAAGCTTATGCCCAAATAAATCTGTTAGTCTTTAAGGTGCCACCAGACTCCTTGTTGTTTTTGTAGATACAGACTAACACGGCTACCCCCTGATACTTAACTTGTTTACACTTAACTTTTGCTAGTGTTAAAGCAGCAGCACACACCTCTCCCCCGTGAAGCAGGGCCAGCCCTATGTGGTTTGCCGCCTGAGCCGAAAAAAGTATTCAGTGTCCCCTGAGCAGCCAAGCCAAAAATAATAATAATAATAATAATAATTAATAATTAATAATTAATAATTAATAATAAAAAATCAAATCTAAACAGCCGAGCAATGTGGTGCCTTCCCCAGATATTGATTTGATGCTCAGGGCGACCACCCCAATCGCCCACCCCTAAGATCGGTCCTGCTCCCCAAATGTTGATGAAGTTATACCTGTATAAAAATGCTGAGACTGGTATAACTGCGTCTACACTAGGGCTTTTACTGGCACAACTGTGTCGGTGAAAAATCATACCCATGTAGGCCAGGCCTTAGTTCTTAGAAAAGTCCTCACCAAAAAAGTCCTCAGTGTTTCTATATTGGGTGTATTCTTTAAATTGCATCAGATGGATGGAACAGATTCTGAAATTTGCTAAGCACACTACAATGGTTTGCTCTGCCTGCTAACAAATGATTTGTTTTACTTGCTGCTGCACTCCCAAGAAAATATTCCCATTAAATCTGTAATGGGCAATAAGAACTTGTAGCTTCAGGACAAGATTTCTGCACCTTATTACCACAGCAGTAAGGTGAAAAGAAAGAGTCCTTAAAGATGCAGAACAGAGCTTTGGGGTTTTTTTTTTTTTTTTAGCCATCATTAAAAACATATTTGTCAGCTTCCACAGAAGCTAATGAACAGAAACATAATGATGTGTTAACAGCTTGAGCTCCTCTCCTTTTCCAGAGAAAGTCTTTAGTCTAATGTGGTTCATTCACCTTGATATGGCAACGTACAGGATGTTAGCTCTTAGCGGGCTTAAAGCACGGCCCAAAGACTGTATGCATATCGACTCTCATTTACTTCATTAAAGAACAAACCATTAGAAGCAACTGCAAGCCTAGAAGGAAAAAAAGCCAGAAAATTCCTGTTGAACTTCTATGATACTTGGGCCGGTTGAGCCAGGCCGAAGCATTGTAGAAGTGTCTGAAAAGGAAAGAGTTGTATGCATGATGGGCGGAAGTCACCTCTGTGCAGAGTTAAGAGCCCTGTGCAACACTTAAGTTCCATTTAAAACCCTAAGGGCTTAAACGAGGCAAAGACCTTGCTCTAACCCTCTCTACAGAATTTCAGCTGATACAGCTGCAGTATCAAAACAAGAGAAGATAGTTTAGAGCTGAGGCGCTTGCTTTAGTTCTACCTATCCTAGCTATTAGTGTATGCACATTATTTAAGGGGTAACATTCGTAATGGAGGTATAGCCAGGAAAATGAGTAGCTTTTACAGGTAACAAAATGCCATCGTGTAACTGAGGCTTTTGCTAACAGTGTGGAGCCATTTGTTCTGAATATATTTCAATGCCACCAGCATTGTTTCTCCTGTATGACAAGAAACAAAGCTGACTCAGCAAAAGCAGAGTTCAAAGCCATCTTTTTTCTGGCCTTGTGTGGGTGTTGGAAGTGCTATAGAAAAGAGGGAGATGTGAATACCTATGGAGTTCCCACCAAAAGAGTTCTCTACTTAAATAAGAATGAGCAGCACTGTGCATAAATTAATAGGGTCAAAAAAGTTGTTCTTATGTTTTCCTGAGTCCAGCTCTTCACAGAAATGTTTGCAATGATTTTTGGAACTCCTAAGAGAGAAGGAAGTGAAGGTGTGCAAGGTTCTTGAACTACTGATTGCAACAGTGTGTGTAGTCATATAGGTATCAAATCATACCACAAACTGCAGAGAAAAATAATGAGTACCATAAAGGGGGAGGGAAAACATTTTTATATGCTTTGGGAACCTATTATCCCTTTATCAGTGAATAGTGATAGTATTCAGGCATTCTGTACTTCAGGCATTTTTCATCTTCGAAGTGTTTTACAAACATGAAATAACATTCATGCTCACAACCCCCTCTGAGGTAAGCAGTTAATATTATTATCATTGTTCAGAGAGAGGAGGAAACAAAGTCAGAAATGATGAGAGTTGCCCATTGAATAGTCCATATCAAAGTCTGGATTAGCATTTGGGAGTTCTTGGATCCCAAGCCCCTTTCCTTGGAGACAATGAACAGAGAGGATAAGGAGGGAACGTCACTGATTTTGGTTTCCCTCTACAAATAAATATCTGAATTCCTGTCCTATTGCCTCCTTGGCAAGAGCCTAGGTGACTAATTGTTCAAAGGCAAGGCTAAAATGCTAGTGGGGGTTCAGGAGAATGGCCTGTGTGGTTTGGATACATGCAGCGCAATTAAATGATCAAGTTATTTCTTGATTGTAGCTGTTTTTTCCTCTGGGCCTTACACATCTCACAGATTTCAATCTGTTCTGTATTCTTGTAGTACCAATATATATATACCTGTTAAAACCAGAATCCAGTATTAATGTGGAACAGCCACTTTTGTCTAAATAAATAAATAAATTAGATTTTGCCTGCATTAATCTAAGCAGCAGTGGGTTTTTATTTTTAATGGGTTTTGGTTAGGACTCATTATGAAAGTAATATTTTTGTGGATAACTTTGCAGGTTAGAACTATAGTGATTGCTACAAAAAAGCCAATATTTATCCACAGTTACCACCTTTATTTCTCTGCATTTAGATTAGGAAATAGCTGCAGTCTCTCAGATGCCACCATAATGTGGCAGTCTGCTAATGTGCTACAAAAGCCTTTCACATGTAGGTCACTGCAGCTCAGGTTAGCAGTGACCCAAAGTCATGTCAGCTGTTGGCCAATGGGAAATGAGTCCCTAGTTTCAGTCTTGTTCCCAAGGAACAGGGTCCATGTCACCAACCACCGTCACAGTTTGGATCCCACATTGGCAGTCTTATCAAGTAAGCTGCAATATAGCGCTTTTCATCAGCAGATCTCAAAGCACTTTACAACGGTCAGTATCATTATCCTTTTTTTACAGATGGCAGAGCTGGGAATGGACTCCAGGTTTCCTGAGCCCCAGTCCAGTGCTCTGTTCACTAGGCTATACTTGAATGGGGCATAGGGATTGAGCTCCTCTCACCTGCTAGCAGGTGTCCTTCCAGAACAGCGTTAAGGTATATTGCTAGGAGTCTGTGATGGGCAGCGAGGCCCCACACCAGCAGAGAAAGAATTACAGAGAGCCTATGGGCCCAGAAAGCCCTCCCCCCACATACCTGCAGCCAGTGCGGAGCCTGGAGGGGGAATAAAAGGAGAGAGCCTGGCTCAGATCTGGGCTGACTGGCCAGGAAGGATGATGGAGCTCTGCCTCTCTGCCTGAAGGGAGCTTTATTTGCAGAGTTGCAGAGAAATGAGTCTGCTAGCTGGAGCAGTCACCAGGGAGGAACAGTTAGATCCCAAGAAGCAAGCGCTGCATGAATTAGAGACTGTTTGGGAACCAAGTTCAAAGGAAAGGGCAGGAATGCCCTGGGAGAATGGGGAATGGCTCAGTATGGTTAGGTTTGCTGAGCCCCTCTACCCTACCCAGAAGGGAAAATTAGCTGGCAGGCCAGAGCCAGCCTCAGTGGACACTGGAGATAGAGACGGCTCCCCCCACCCCCGGGAGACCAGCTGCCATGTTGGGGTGCCTGGATGGCCCACAACAATTCCAGCCAAGCCGGTACGATACATGTCTGTATGGCAGAAACTAGAGTGTGCCTTTCAAAGCCAGTCCAGTGCCTCTCATCAGTACTGAAAAATTCACTAAAGAAATGTATTTGTTACTAGCGAACTCCTGTTTAATTTCATACGAAAGGGCCTGGCTCCAGCCCTCTGCCCCATTGTCACTTTATAGTTGCTATTGTTGGCATGTACTGTCTCACCTCCAAAGCCCAGCATGGTCAAATTCATAGCTGAAGTACCTTGCTGCTGGGAGGTTATACAGCTCTTTAGTTAGGAGGGTAGGAAAAACTGTCCATGATTAAGTGTACCTTCCTACTGCAGTTCCCAGTTAATCAGGTGATGAGACTGATACAGTTTTTCTCTTTACAAAGGGGCCAGATGTTGCTCCCATTGAACCTAATGTCAGAACTCCCATTGACTTCAGAGAAAGCAAGATCTGGCCAATAACGAGGGCTGAATTATCTTGTGGCTGCTCTATTGTCTTTGCTTGATGCAGGCTTCCTACTTGGATTACAAGAAAAGCACCGATTGGCTATTGGAAAATTTATGCAAATACATAGGTGCTGCAACTAAGGGTGTGGGGTGTGCTCCCACACCCCCTGGCTTGAAGTGGATTCCATTATATACAGGGTTCCCAGTATGGTTCAATGGCTGTCTGCACCCTCGCTATAAAAACTGTTCCAGCGCTCCTTTAGCCAAACTAAAGTGAGTGGCGGTAGGCAACTATGTAACCCTATTGCATTTGTTCCTTTGTGGACCTGGCTCAGTCTTGCTGACCGTACCTTGACATGTCTACTCCTGAGGGTATTCTGCGCCAAAAAAATAAAAATATATTGTGCCAAAAAATAAAAATTCTGCAGACAATGTTTTAAAATTCTGCAAAATTCTGCAAATTTTATTTGTCAAATAAATGTGGAGGCTCCAGCATGGCAGTAGGGAGCACAGGCCACTGGCTGCACAGAGGTGGGAGATCACTGCGCAGCTACCACCCTGGGACACGGACTCAGTGGTGAGGCTGCACCCACCCTGACACAGTGCAAGGACCGGGCCTGCCCCAGAAACAGCACAGGGCCCTGCCCCTCCATGCCAGGTGCACCAGGTGTGAGCAGGCAGGCTCAGCAAGGAGGATCCAAGTGTGGAGGGGCTTAGTGTGGGGAGATCCAGGTGTGGGTTGAGAGCGTTCTGTGTGGGGCAATCTGGGTGCAGGCGGCTCAGTGGGGGATCCGGGTGCGGGGGGATCTGGATGCTCAGGGACTTGTTGGGGGGTTCTGAGTGCAACAGTAATGGGACTCTGCAGGGGGTCCAGGTGAAGGTGTTTGGGGTTCAGCAGAGGGGATCTGGATGTGGGGGGATAGAGCTTGGCAGGGGGGTCTGGGTGTGGGGGGGCTCAGTGAGGGGTCCAGCTGCTCGGTGGATGGGGGAGCAGCTGCTGGGTGGATGGGGGAGCAGCTGCTGGGTGGATGGGGGAGCAGCTCCCTGTACATGAATCCCTCCCCCTGCAGCTGAGACGTGATAGGTGCAGGAAGCGGGGGTGGGGGGGGTGAGGGAGTTTGCAGAGCTTCCTGCAGCTGCAGGAGAAATATGGGGGTGGGTCTGATCTGGCCCCAGATGCTGTGCAGGGCAAGAGGAAGTCCCATCCTCCACAGCCCAGCCGGGTCTAGCAGCTGAGCCTAGCGCAGGGTAGGAGCCACCAGCCGGGTCTTCCCCAGTCCCACCCCACTGCCCCACAGTGATTTACCTCTCTGCTGGCTGCCCTGGGCACCCAAAACATACTGCTGGGGATGGTCGCATGACTGCTCTTGTGACGTCCATTTGCTTCCCCCTCAGAAAGTCATTTTTCTGCAGGGAAGCAAAGAAATCTGTGGGGGACATAAATTCTACACATGTGCAGTGGCACAGAATTCCCCCAGGAGTACATGTCTTAGAAATAGCATTTCTCTTGTCTGTTTCTTAATTCATCGGTTTCCTCTGAGAGTAACTTAACAATCAGCAGTTTAAAAAAGGCCATTTATTAGAAGCATAAGTGAGTTTGCATAGACATTGGAGGAATATTGTGGTAAATGTTTTCTACATACACAGGTAAAGTATAGAGCTATGTAAAATAAAGTATGCCGGTATCCTGTGTGCATTCCAATTCATTCATAAACACAGCATTGCCACATTCAAAATCATGACATTTCTTTTTTTGGTTTCATTGTGTTTTCCTTCTGGTTTTTGATCCTTCAGGCTCACATATGTGTCATATTTGCAATCTGTTCTCTGTAGCCACGGGAACCAGACATTTTTTAAAAAAAAAAAGAAAGCAGAGATTCTCAGATCATTCCATGTCTCTAGGAGGTGGGGCTTCCAGACAAACCCCAAATATCATGAGACTTGCAGTACAATCACAAGAGTTAGCAGTATTGTAAACAGAGTAAAAATGTATCATCATTTGCTTTCAAAATACTGTAATATTTCCTTGCACTTAGGAAAGGAAAAGGGAAGAGGTAGTATAATCCAGCTGATAGAGCATTATGTTACCAGGTGATCCAAGAGGGTCACCTTAGCTTTCGCAACAATTCTGGTTCAATTTTCCCATGAGCACTGATGGGGGTTGTGGCGTGGTGTTTTGGGTTTGTTTTTTTTATGCATGGATGTTATTTTTTTCCAGGGGGGAAAATGTAATAGTGGGGGGTGCATTCTTTTTAGATATTAGTGATAAACTCCTAAAACAATCGGATTTCTTCTTTTCAGTCCAGCAAGAAATATTTGTCAATTACATAATCATTCATGGAAAGGAGGTAGATTTACATTCTATAGCTCTGTGTGTTTATGCTTAGGTGGGGAGCTGCATTTCCACTCTGGAAACTTGTTTTGCCTTTCAGACATACGATGCTATTCTTGTTTCACTCCTGCCTTATGGCCCCTCAATAAAGCAATCAGTCGGTGTAATCTCACATGTTTTATGGCACAGTAGAATAAAAGAGAGGCTGTGACAAGGCAAGATGAACAAGCTTGTACAGCTTTGCTGAATGTCAAGTAAGCCATTCTTATGGCACTTTAAAACTGGGCACAGTGATAGGGAAGGGGCTTTTTGTCCTTTGTTAGTCATTTTTTTTAACTGGCCAGACCTCCCCCCACCAAAAAAAAGTTGGAATGATTTTCAAAATAATTTCCCAAAGTGTCATAGCTCCTAAAATGGTTTCTCCAACCCACCTGAACTTTCCAAACAATTTCTTCTCTGGGGAGAAAGTACTCAGGAGGAAGACTATTTAGAAACAAGCTACTATTTTTGAAAGCTGGGGGTCGGAAGGTATCAATATCAGGCTTCCAGTGGAATACAAGAATTGCTATATCAGATAACACCAGTGATCTACCTAGTTCCCAGGATTCTAATTCAGAAAGCAACAAGTAGCAGGAAATCCCATAGCAGAAAGTTATAGAATAACCAGTTGTCCTAAGTCCCATTCCAGTGCTTTATCCATTAGGCAACACTGCCTCCATGTAAAGTATCATAGCGGTAACTGATGGATGGCAGATGTTGTGTATACCATGCCATAATGTCCAACATATACTAGCCCTCACCCAAAGTCACAATTTGCTTAAAATCTCCACTGATCAACAGAGTGACTATTGAGATAGTTGTCTTTTCCTCTTTGCTTTTCTGGTAGAACTGAAAGCTATTTTTTCACATGAAGACGAACTATTGTTTTCTCTCGTGAAGCTCGTGTGTTAATTTTGCTCTTTCCATACAATTAAATTTCATTTTCTTCAGCTTTGTGCTAAGCTAGATCTGTTTTTTTACTTCCTGTATTGAACGAAGCAGGGCAAGGATATTATGATTAGTATGTAGTTAGAAAAGCAGCAGAAGGGAAATCTAATTCATGTTGTCAAGATATGTGTTAGTCTGTACCTACAAAAACAACAAGGAGTCTGCTGGCACCTTAAAGACTAGCAGATTTATTTGGGCATAAGCTTTTGTGGGTAAAAAACCTCATTTCTTCAGATGCATGGAGTGAATATTACAGATGCAGGCATTATACAATGACATATGAAGAGAAGGGAGTTACCTCACAAGTGGAGAACCAGTGTTGACAGGGCCAATTCGATCAGGGTGGATGTAATCCACTCCCAATAATCAAATTGGCCCTGTCAACACTGGTTCTCCACTTGTGAGGTAACTCCCTTCTCTTCATGTGTCAGTATATAATGCCTACATCTGTGATATTCACTCCATGCATCTGAAGAAATGAGTTTTTTTACCCACGAAAGCTTATGCCCGAATAAATCTGTTAGTCTTTAAGGTGTCACCAGACTCCTAATTCATGTTGCTACTGGGGCTTTCCCAAGTCCACATTTTGGTGGCTGGGAACCTCTTTCCCCCTCCTCTTTATATCTGTGCTCATCTCGCACTGGGATTGCTTCTTTCCATTGAACTGTGTGTGCGTTCACGTATGAATAATCACCAACTTTGACACTGGCTTAGTGCCCGGCTCTATCCTGTTGAAGGTAGGGAGCCACTGGCTCCCTGTATTTCTTGTATCCTGGATGTGGAGGTTAATATTTCATCATCCATGTATTGTGATGAGGATCCGCTGTGGAAGCTGGAACCTGTCATAAAGAAGACTTTGTTTTTGTGTGGTTTGGGTGACGTTCCTCCAGTTTAGATTGTAAACTGTTCGGGAAAGGGACTCTCTCTTTGTTATGTTTGTACAGTGCATTGAATGAGGAGTGGAGGGGGCTGTGTCATCTAGGCATTATTGCAGTAGGGACAAATAATAATAATAATTGTACAGAACAAGCACAGCCAGTGAACGGTTAGAGATCAGACTTCCATGTCTCTCACGGTGGTTGATGTTCTTTATTTTAATGCTGATGTCGAGGTATTTAGTTAGCATGTTGTTTTCCATTTGTTCCAAGTCGTTTTGACAAGGCTTTTTCTGTTCGTGGCTTTTACATTTTGCTCAGTCACCTGCAAACATTTGCTTGATCATCAAACTCTTTTTGGATCTGATTCTCCTCTCACATAGTTCTTTTCACAACACTATGTCAAGCTCAAAGCACTTTACAAAGGAGATAATATGATTTATCCTCATTTTACAAAGGAAGAAACTGAGGCCTGGAGAGATGAAATGACTTGCCCAAGCTGTTGCAGCAGGCCAGCGCTGGAGCAGGGAATAGAAAAACCCAGGCTTCATAGTATCATAATTTTTAAGACCAGAAAGGAACAAAAGACCATGATGATCATCTAGTCCTGACCTGAACCTTGGGCCGGTGTTTTATCCACTGTTCGGTGCTGCTTCCTGGATGTAAACTGAGTAACTCCAGGGAAGATATTGGAGTCTCACAAGCATAAAACGGGTGTCAGAGGAGAATCAAGCTCATAAACTGAATCTTTTTTATTATTCTCCATCGATATTCTGCATGGTTTTATAAGCTTGTTTTGAGTCGCCGCCTTAGTCCTTTCCTCAGTGAAAATAAGTTCCAAACCCAGCTTCTCCTTATAGCTGAAGGCCCAGATTTTTAATGGTATTTTGGCTCTGCTGCACTTGGGGCAGCAACATTCCACTGACTGTTGAAGGAATTGAGATTCCTAAGTGCCTAAATCCCTTTTGAAAATGCGATTTAGGCTCTTAAATCAGTTAGACATTGCGACGCTGAGTGCAGCAATGCGCTAACTACCTTTCAAAAAATCTGGCCTTGCAATCATTTGCCCCTTGGCTTTTCTGTAGGAGTCTGCACTGCCTGCCTTTTTGTCATGGCAAGCACCATTCCCGGATTGTGAGCTTGCTTGTTCTTCCATCTTTAACAAAGAAACTCCTTTCATAGAATCATAGAATATTAGGGTTGGAAGAGACCTCAGGAGGCCATCCAGTCCAACCCCCTGCCAGGACCGGCTCCAGGGTTTTTGCCGCCCCAAGCGGTGAAAGAAAAAAAAAAAAAGCCACGATCGCAATTGCGATCAGTGGCACTCCGGCAGCAGCTCCACCATGCCGCTTTCTTCTTCGGCGGGAATTCGGCGGCAGGTGCTTCCCTCTGAGAGGGACCCGCCGCTGAATTGCTACCGAACAGCCTGACGTGCCGCCCCTTCTCCTTGGCCGCCCCAAGCACCTGCTTGCTGGGCTGGTGCCTGGAGCCGGCCCTGCCCCCTGCTCAAAGCAGGACCAACAACCACTAAATCATCCCAGCCAGGGCTTTGTCAAGCTGAGCCTTAAAAACCTCTAAGGAAGGAGATTCCACCACCTCCCTAGGTAACCCATTCCAGTGCTTCACCACCCTCCTAGTGAAATAGTGTTTCCTAATATCCAACCTAGACCTCCCCCACTGCAACTTGAGACCATTGCTGCTTGTTTGGTCATCTGCGACCACTGAGAACAGCCGAGCTCCATCCTCTTTGGAACCCCCCTTCAGGTAGTTGAAGGCTGCTATCAAATCCCCCCTCACTCTTCTCTTCTGCAGACTAAATAACTCCAGTTCCCTCAGCCTCTCCTCGTAAGTCATGTGCCCCAGCCCCCTAATCATTTTTGTTGCCCTCTGCTGGACTCTCTCCAATTTGTCCACATCCTTTCTGTAGTGGGGGGGGGGGGACCAAAACTGGACGCAATACTCCAGGTGTGGCCTCAAACGCGCCGAGTAGAGGGGAATAATCACTTCCCTCAATCTGCTGGCAATGCTCCCACTAATACAGCACAATATGCTGTTGGCTTCTTGGCAACAAGGGCACACTGCTGACTCATATCCAGCTTCTCGTCCACTGTAATCCCCAGGTCCTTTTCTGTAGAACTGCTGCTTAGCCAGTCGGTCCCCAGCCTGTAGCGGCGCATGGGATTCTTCCTTCCTAAGTCCAGGACTCTGCACTTGTCCTTGTTGAACCTCATCAGATTTCTTTTAGCCCAATTCTCCCAAGGCAACACAGCGATTTGAAAGGCCAAACCTTTTCCCAGTTCTTTAATCTGAATTACCTTCCTCCTTATATAAAATGGGATTCCCTCCTATGTTGCACCCTTCCGTGTTACCCCATTCAGCACTTGCCCTGTGACTTATGGGAAAGATTTCCTTTGAAGTTGCAATGCAACTTCATAACCAAGGGATAAAAAGGAGTTATGCAGACTACACCCTTCCCCTTCAGATACCTCCCAAGGGATAGGGTCCCAGTGTCATTCCTGAACTGAACTTTCCCATGCAGGTGTTTATTGACCTACCTGCTGAACTACAGAGCCATGCTTCTGTGCCTTTGACAGTATAATCCCAGCATGGTACTTGTCTCATTCACTCCTATTGCACACTAAAATGAGAGCTTGGAAATATTTTTTTAATAAATGTGTCAAGATCTGCCCTCAGTACTTCCATTTAGAGACATTCCTTGTTTTGGTGTTTGGCTTCTAGATTTTGGCATTTGCTTTTTTGCCAGCCCAGGTACTAAAATGATCTAAATTGATCTTGACCCAAATGAATTATTCAGATTGGATTGGATTTTTTTTTGTTTGCTGTGCCTGTCCCATTAGCCTTATCCAGAAGCTAGAAAATCTTGGTTTGAGTTCCTATTTGCAAGTCATTGGAAATAAATCACAAGAAGTTGGGTTTCCAGTCTAGATTTTCAGAAGCCCACTTGAAATCAAGCACCTTTAAAGTCTCTCAAGTTGCCCCCCCCAAAAAATGAGGCACCCAGACCCACTATTCACTTTTGACTCCTGCTATTCAAGTGCGGTCTTTAATCACTAGTAGGACTTAACACAGTCTAACCCATGTAGTTTGTTATCACAAAATGTCGACCACATTTTTCTCCTGTTTCACTAGCATATGGGTAAGAAGTTAATATACCCAGATGGAATCCTGTTGCTCAGAAACTTTAATTTTTCTGTATAAGTTTAAGTCCTCCTCCAGTGGGTAAACTCTCTCTGTGACAATTAGGTGCATGTTTCATTATTACTAGCTTGTCCAGAGGAGGGTGCACTTCCCTCACGTCTTGAATGAGTCCTCAAAGCCAGTCATAATGTGGAAAAAACTAAAGATGGCTTTATAAATGCAAACTGTACCATTCATTAAAGGTGATTTTTCCCCCCCAAAAATTGCTAAACTCCTGCTTGGCAATAGCAGAATTCTACAGCCAATTATGCATTTACTGTATTGCAGTTTTTTGGAAAGCAACCTCTTCATGAAAACAAGTGGGTTGCTGGTTTCTACTCACTTGTAACTAAGAAATGTCATACCTCCATCTAGCAAAAGCTGTGACAGAAGGACAATTTCAAAAGCACAGGCCAGCAGTTTGAAATTAGCGCTGCGTAATGTTCTTGTTGTCATGGCGAATTGGAAGTAGAGAGCAGCTCCTCAGATGAGAGAATGTTGCCTTTGTAGGGAACCATAAAACCAGTTATTTCTATTTTTTTAAATGTAGTGTTGAAGCCAACTTGAATGAAATCAGAGTTGGAGTTTTTCTAACATTACTAGTGGCGAACTGGCCCTGTGCTGCAGGCCTGGATCATCTGTTGGTACGATATTTGTATTGAGCGAACTTTGAAAACCTCTGTTGTTTTCTGACAGATTAGATACAGCTTCATTGAAAGGGCAGAAGAGTGGTCTGGTGATTAAGGCATAGGACTAGGAGATTTGGTGTCTATTCTTGGCTCTGCCACAGATGTGCTGTGCAGCTTTGGCCAAGTAACCTAACCTCTCTAGGCCTCAGTTTCCTTGTTTGTAAAATAGGGATAATCGGAAGTTGAGGGTGAAGTCATCAATAGCTGTAAAGGGGTTTGAGATCTTTGGGAGGAAGATGCTATAAAAATGCAACGCATCGGCGTGCATGCATTTACATGCAGAGTTGAGTAATAAGTGCCAGGCTGGGCTTCGTCGCTTACTCCTTCCTCCTCTACATGCTGCGACGATGCCAAATGGCAACTGCCGAAAACCAGCGGCCTGGGGTTGCAACATCAGTGCTGCTTCATCAGCATGCTGTGCCACTGCCCTAGCGAGGAGCAGGAAATAATAAGTTAGAGAATGAAAGGTGATTTCAAAGGAGAGCTGAAGCCCCCATGAAATCCGAGGTCTGAACAGGGACAGGGAAAATCCTGACTGTCCTTTCACTGTGCCAGCAGCTTTCTTCCCAAGAGATTCCTGTTTGCTGGCCCCAAGCTGTTTGAAGTAAACCAACCGAAAGAACACTCCCGTTGATACAGCTGCATGCATCTCTGGCATGCAGCTGTTTGAGTTAGTCGTTATTAACATGACCCAGAAGAGCCACATATTTCTGTAAATCTGGAATCATTTCAGGATGTCAAAGGAGAGACAGGCAAATACTGCTCTCTGGTATTGGTGTAAATCATGAGTAAATCATCCAAGTCAGTGAAGTTACTCCAGATTTACAATGTTATAAATGAAAGCAGAAACCATCCCAGAGAGCCTAGTGCATCACATCTCTTCTTTAACAAATCTCTGGATATTTTGTTACTGAGAACTGATGTGTGCACGGGAGGAAGTTAAATGTGGCTAGACATATTGTGACTCTTGCTTTTTTATTTGCATGCCTAATATTTAGTATAATGCTTGACACTCCTATAGCATACCAGGGGTCTGACTCTGATCTCACTCTGGTTTGGCACCAGTGTAACACATTGGGTTCAGTGGAGATTATCTACTCCTCATTCACCCTAGTGTTTGCGAGACCAGAACTAGGCCCTACGTTTTCAAAATTCTGCATAAATATTACACCATAGTTGGTTTATGAAGTTGGATTATTGATTTTCTTTTATAATTACCAGTGACACTCCCTGTCAGTCAAGTGCCAAAATGAAAAGATGTCTTGACATATATCAAAATGCCTGCGTCAAAGAGAATGGCTGTTTCATTAGGCAGCTGCTAAGGTAGATTGATGGGGTTATTAACTGGATGGATTAACTTTTAATGTTAATGGTGTTGTCTAAATGCCTTGAGGTGCCTCAGCGTGCTAAGGCTCTATAAAAGTTTAAGTAGCTCTTATTAACAATCTAAAGGGCTAACAGTTTGGTACCTAGAGAAAACTCAAGAGCACAATAGGATTTCTAAACTTCAGCTGCTTTCACCCCGCCCAACAGATTGAGGGTGCTCAACAGTTTCTAAAAATCAGTTGTCTTCTAGGTATCTCAGACTGGGCTCCCAGAATCATTAGTCATTTTTTAAAATCTTGCTCAAGATTTAAAGTTTGGAATGAAACTTCTGGGTCTCTATGTAATCTGGCATGCTTTGCCAGCCACGGGCAAACAGCTCATGAGATTTGTCTGGCTAACTTGTCTAGATTGTTATCTCTAGAGTTGCAGACTGGGGGTTGATCAAAGCCCGGCACTCAATATGCTTGCAATTTTGGAAGGCGTGCATGGTTAGAAAGAAGTACAATATTGGTAACAAAAGGGTGTGGTCTGCCAGCTAGTGGAGATGGTTAGATATGGGCAGTTAGAAACACTCAGTTTTCACAGTGGAGAGAGGTAAATAGCAGGGTCCCCCAAGGATCTGAACTGGGACCAGTCCTATTCAACATACTCATAAATTATCTGGAAAAAGGGGTAGAGTGAGATGGCAAAGTTTGCAGGCAATACAAAATTACTCAAGATAGTTAAGTCCAAGGCAGCCTGTGAAGAGTTACAAAGGGATCTCACACTGCTGGATGACTGGGCAACAAAATGGCAGATGAAATTCAGTGTTGGTAAGTGCAAAGTAATGCCCATTGGAAAACATAATCCCAACTATGTATACAAAAGGATGAGTTATAGTTACCAAGTTAGCTGTTACCACTCAAGAAAGAGATCTTGCAGTCACTGAGCAGTTGTTTTCAGAGAATTATCCACAATGTGCAATGCCAGTCCAAAAAAGCTAAGAATGAGAATTTGGAGTCATCATGGATAGTTCTCTGAAAACAACTGCTCAACGTGCAGAGGCAGTCAAAAAAACGAACAGAATTTTAGGAATCATTAGGAAAGGGATCGACAATGAGACAGAAAATATCATCATGCCACTATATAAATCCATGGTACTACATGCACACCTGGAATACGGCATGCAGTTCTGGTCGCTCCATCTCAAAAAAGATATATTCGAGTTTTTAAAAAGTACAGAGAAGGGCAACAAAAATTATTACGGGTTTGGAACAGCTTCCATATGAGGAGAGATTAAAAAGACTGAGATTGTTCAGCTTAGAAAGGAGATGCCTAATGGGGGATATGATAGAGGTCTATATAATCAGGAATGGTGTGGAGAGTGAATAAGGAAGTATTATTTCCCCCTTCACATAACACAAGAACCAGGGGTCACCCAATGAGATTAATAGGCAGCAAGTTTAAAAGAAACACAAGGAAGTACTTCATCACATAATGCACAGTCAACCTGTGGAACTTGTTATCAGGAGATGTGAAAGCCAAAAGTATAAGTGGGTTCAAAAAAGAACTAGATAAATTCATGGAGGATAGGTCCATCAGTGTCTATTAGCCAAGATGATCAGTGATGCAATCCCATGCTCTAAGTGTCCTTAAGCCTTTAACCACCGGAAACTGGGGACTTGTCTACATTGGAAATTTACGTCAGCATATCTACGTCTCTCAAGGGTATGAAAAATCCACCCTCCTGAGAGATGTAGCTATGCCAACTTAACCCCCGGTGTGGACAGTGCTAGGTCAACGGGAGAATTCTTTCACTGACATAACTACCACTTCTCAGGGAATTTGAAAACCAATTTGAAAACCCCACCCGTCAGTATAGATAGTGTCTACACTGAAGCACCATAGTGGTACAGCTGTAGCAATTTAGATGTAGATATAGTCTGGGACTGGACGACATGGCACAGATCATTTGATAATTGCCTTGTTCTGTTAATTCCCTCTGAATCATCTGGCACTGCCCATTGTCAGAAGACAGGCTGCTGGGCTAGATGGACCATTGCTCTCACCCAGTATGACCGGTCTTATGGTCTTATATTCCCTCCTCCTCCAGCACATGTACTGTGGTCTGTAGCCTATGCTAGCCAAGATCCATTCTGCCTGTGCGCCCAGCTGTGGGTGCCAACACCACATGCCCTGCTCTGGCAAATTGGTTCTGACAAGCACTTGTACTGCCAGCACGGCTTCCCTCCCTCCTGCCCAACCTAGACCCAGGAGGGTTAATGGGCAGGGTTTAGCTCTCTGTATGTAATAACAGCAACATTGACTTAACAAAATAGTCAGTCAACATGCTCTTCCTCTACTTTTGGAGGTTAGCACTCTGTGTGCTGGGAAAGGGTAAGGTCAATTGTGGGGGGAGGGGAGAGGGGAATTTACATGAGTGCCCAGACTTTCCTTCTGAGTCAGGACACTGAGGGCAAGACTTCCAGAAGCATCTCAGGCCCAGATTTTAAAAGATATTTAGGTGTTGGGCCGCTCAGTGTTGCAATGCCTAACTGACTTAGGAGCCTATGTCTTATTGGAAGTCTGTGGGACTTAGGCTCCAGAGTGCCTGCGTTACTTCTGAAGATCGGGTTTAGGCTCCTAAGTCACTTTTTGCTTTTGAAAATTTTACCCAAAACTTTTCCTGTTTAGCCAGCATTCTCTATTATTTGGGAGGGTGAACATCTTTCCTTCCCTTCTTTATTGCTGTTCCGCTTTTATCTGCTTCAGACATCTGCCCAGTACTGTAATTACTGAATCCTTCCACATGCATGGCTGGGATCCTGGCTGTTGTATTTGTTCTTCACAATGTAATGCCACTTATCAAAACTGGAAATCCAGCTGATAAATGCCAGAATGCAAGTCTTTCTTGGCACTGTCTGCAGAATGCGGGTCCTCTGAAGTCTGAGCCTGGGAACTTGCCACCCCAACTCCTCCAGTGACTTGAAAAGATTTCAAATTTCATAGTGGGGGGTGGTTGTTTTCCCGGCCCTTGAGGCAAGTTACAGTTCATTGTCTGGGCCCGGAACAATTTCAGTGCAAAGACTGCACATGGAAAAAAATGAGGAAGGCAGTTAATATAATATATGCTATATCTGAAAACAATTTCAAAGATAATGTTTGGTTCCCCCCACAGTCCTCCCCTGCTGTCCCATAGCAGAACTAAATGTCACCAGTGAATATTTGCTATTACTGAGTGGGTTATCTTGAAATAACATGTAAAGTTTCACAAAATGTCAGGGCTCGGAGATAAATTGCAAGAACCAGGAGAGTCAAACTAACAGAGGCCTCTGTTTTGCAGCTGGGGAAATTTTAAAAAGCAAATGTTTTTTTCCCATTGGTCATCAACAGGTAAATTACTAGTGGATTCTTAAAGTCTTTGGCATGACTTTACCATATGAAGAGATATGGGATGTTTCTTGCCCTCTTTATTGAAAGGTCCTATACAATTTAATAGGGATGAAAGCAACCAAGTTCCATGGAAACTTTTAATGGGGATTTACAAATACTACTCTGAAAACCTATAGAATTTGAGAGTGATGTCTTCTTCATATGGTTTTTAAGCCATCCTATACAATTTAATAGAGACATATAGGGGCAGACACCATGTCTTTATACATATTTGTATGGCACCCAGCACAATAAAAGAACAAAATGCAATTTCCATGAACGAACAAACCTATCACTGTTTTTAAGCACACCCATTGTAGCATTTTAGCATCACCCTGGTTAAGCTGAAATTCTAGTTGTAGACCTGAAAAGACTTACAGAATGTTTTTGTTTTAATCATTTATCAAATGTGCAGCAGGGAGAAGCTGATGTGCTCCGTATTTACTGCTTTTGTGCTGCAGGGGTCTAAGAAGCCCACAAGCCGAGAGGAGAATTTTAGTTTGAAAAGCGGTTTCAACGTGAAAAATTGAAACATTCCATTCTGAAATTTTCCAAATGAAACATTTTCATATTATCAAAATCTTCATTTAGTTTTTATTTTCTGAATGAAATTTCATCAAAATTGAGGCATTTTTGGAAACAGTTCAATTTAGAACATCATTTTTCATTGGGAAAACCATTTTGACCCCCAATTTCCAACCAGCTTTATTCACGACCTCTCTACCTTCGGGCAAAGTCATGAGGTATTCTCAGAGGCTCATTATTTAGGAGGAGAAAAGAAATAGCAATCTGGCCAGGATCTGTGTAGTTAACCCAGCATCTTCCCTTGTCCATTTTAAGGTATGTTGGAGCTGTGGCCTGGTCCACAGTAACCCCCCACTTCGAACTAAGGTACGCAAATTCAGCTACGTTAATAACGTAGCTGAATTTGAAGTACCTTAGTTCGAACTTACCGCGGGTCCAGACGCGGCAGGCAGGCTCCCCCGTTGATGCCGCGTACTCCTCTCGCCGAGCTGGAGTACTGGCATCGACGGCGAGCACTTCTGGGATCGATTTATCGCGTCTTGTCTAGACGTGATGAATCGATCCCGGAAGATCGATTGCTTACCGCCAGATCCGGAGGTAAGTGTAGACCTACCTGTCTAAGGACCACTGTTTATCACTAACCTAAAGCAAGACTTGCATTAATGCTTCACTGTACCTTGTATTTTCCATTTATTTTAGCGACAATGAAATCCCATTTGCTGGGGACCTAAAGTTGTCTGTTTTTCTAACTCTTTGGGAGGAACGCTGGATACACAATTAGACCCAGCAAGTAGAAAACCCAAAAGGCTTTTCTAAAACTGCTGCTATTATTACTTTGTCTTACTATACTCTGATAGGGCAAACCAACCCTAATTATGATTTAGGCTTGTAGATATAATGCAACTGATCTCCAAGAAAGATATGAACAAAGAAAAATATCTTGTCCCATTTTTTGTACACTGTGAGTTGAAAAGATTAGGAATAACTACTGCTGGGGAAAATGTACTTTCCTCTGTTTAGCAATTTGACACTGATAAAAATAAATGACAACCCCTAAACAAGTATCAGTGGGTCTGTGTTTTCCTGCCAAAGGTATAATTGTGCCAGTGCTGTTAAGAGTGTTGGAAGTATTTTAGTTGTATGTATAGATTCATTTCTGCAAAGTTATTTTTATTCCATGTAAAAAGATGGACACAATATTGTATATCTTCGATGAGTCCCTTTTTTGGGGATTGTGCACCTGATTCTCCTTTTTACATATAACAGTATAGAATCAGGACCGTCAGTGCTTTGCTTTAAGCCATCATTTATTGGTTGCAATGGGACTTAAGCATGTTTCTAAATGGTCCTGAATAAGGATGGTTTTCTGAATTGGGGCCTAAAGCAGGAGACGGTGGAGTTGCGCTGGTGCAAAAGAGAGGCGAATCAGGCCTTGTTCCCTTCAGAGCCAAGATTCAAGACTTCTTTGAGTCTGTGTATGTTGGGTCATATTTGAACCTTGCTGTATATTAGCTTCACTCTGCTGTTTAGTTCTAGGCTTTCACTCAGGTCTTGGTACTGCCTTGCAATATATTGAGTTGAGGCTGCCAACCACAACAAGGCAGGTCTCAGAAATGAAGCAGGAGCACACATGAGGATTACTTGATAGGGGACAACCCAAGCAAGCCCACATGCTCGTCTCTCTGAGTCTGTGCAGAACCAGTTCTGCAGCATGATGTCATGTTGTGCTGCCATCTTTCAGAAGAGGTGTAGGCGACAATGGGGGGGGCCGTATACATATCTACATAGACAGCAGAACCAAGGTCCTGATGACTTGTCGTTGATATGGACACAGAAACAATGAGACACACACAGCCTGAGTACGGCTAAATGTGGAGGTGGCACTTCTAGAACCACTCCTCAAACTACCAGGCAGGGGTATTTGCTGTGGAACTCAACTGGGCACCAATGGCCCCAGGTTCCACAAAGCTGAGGATGGATATGAGGGCAATCGTCCTCTCCATCCCCCCTGGCGGGGAGCCAGAGTCCTAACCCATTCCTCATCCGTGCCAGAGGAAGGAGAGATGAGATGAGGGGCACCCCAGGCATACAACATCATGCTTGGGACCCATGCCCAGGCTTCCCGTGGCATGAGTTACAGGGATGTCACATTGGACCCTTTTATAACCCACCGACAACACTGGTGCCTGCCAAAGTGGCAGCAGATGTAATGGAAATCCCAAAACTGGATCTCTGGGATGCTGTCTGGAAGGTGGAAAAACCCACACCCACATAGCCATTGGCCAGTTTTACCAAAGGGGAAAAGCCCTTCTGGACACCAAGGAGAGCTTGGTGATTAGCATAGCTCACAAAAGATCAGCATACCGGGGAAAGGGTGGGCTGGAACAATGGCCAAATGGCTACAGGCCAGCAGCAGGCAGAAACAGCCCTGCTTTCCTCCCACCTCAGGTGGGAGCCCATCAGCTGGCCCATCCTCACCCCAGCTGTCCAATGGTAGCAAGAGCAGGAGAGAGAGGCTCAGGGCCCAGATACTGTGGGGACAGCCAACCCCCTGGCCCAGCCACTAGGGATCAGGATAAGACTAGGCAGATGAAGTGATCTCCCTTCCTCCCCTGCAGCATGGGCTGTTGGGAATAGGGTGACCAGATGTCCCGGTTTTATAGGGACAGTCCCGATTTTTGGGTGTTTTTCTTATATAGGCTCCTATTACCCCCCACCCCCGTCCCAATTTTTCACATTTGCTGTCTGGTCACCCTAGTTGGGAAGGAGGGAAGAGGGCACCAGTGGGAGCCCAAATTTCCTTCCCTCTCCTCCACCAACCCTAGAGGGGAAAGGGAGGGTGGCACACATGTCACCATGTCTCCCAGACCTACCAATTACACACCCTGGTTTAACGAAGTGAGTATTAGTGACCTCCAGGTGCTTTTTGCAAGAGTAAAAGAGTGGCTTAACCCCAGGCTCTTACCCAAACTCCATTTTGGTAAATTAGATTCTACCTTCCTTATGTTCCTTCTGTTCTTCTGAGGGGAAGATCGTTCGTTAGTTCCTGTCCCATGCTGATGTGCAGCACACTGAGCAATTGCCATCTCTAGATCTCGCGTGGCTCTGCCTTTCACTGATGGATGATGTATAATTTTGTAAAGCCTGTAGAATGCTTTCTGGATTCTTCTGACTGAAAGTTGGCATCTAAGCACAAAGTACTGCTTGCTGTTTTCCTCTGAGGAGCCAAGAGACCATTGGTTATTCAGCACAGATTTATTAAAAAGAAATTTCAGAGTTTTAGTGAATGCAGATGGTCCAAAATATATCCAGCGTATAGTACATCCATAGCAGAGGCACTTCTGCTGTATGCTTTTAATATTACATACTTAGTACATCCCATGGGTTTAAAGTAGGAGAGACCAATGGTTAGGGTGCTTGCCTGTGCGGTGGACTGCACTGTGCTCACTTCCAGGATCTGCCACACAATTGGTGTGCAACCCTGGGCAAGTCACTTAGCTGCGCTGCTGTCATGCCATAGTGTAGATGCTTCCTACGTTGACGGAAGGGGTTTTCCACCCATGTAGGTGATCCACCTCTCCAAGAGGCACGTTAGCCCATATATGTTAGGCATAGTACTGATGTAAGTTTTGGGACACCCACGACAGTATCCCATCACACCTTGCATTAGGTGAAGTAAGCTTTGGCTTAAGTAGATAGGGCAACTGTCAGAATCAGGACATATGCGTGTTTTACCATAGCAACAGGTAGGATGTTACTCTCTCAGGCTAATACTGGACCCAAAGGAAAGGGTCAAGATATATGAATGTTCTATCCTGGTACAAACCTAGGAGGTGCCTTCATGCCCCTTGGTAGAACAAAGAGATAAGGGGTACACCATGGTACCAGAAAAACAAGGTAGAAAGTTGATTGGTTAAATCTAGTTTCAGAAGTACCTTTTACTTATAAACAGGTTGGGTATAAAAAGATGATGTTAGAGGGTGTTACTTTGGGAGCACACCTTCTGTGTGAGGTGAATGTAACAATGCCACACAAGATGGCTCCTCTTTTATTAAACCTTATTCCTGTGCTATCTTGTTACTGGCTCATAGCAATAAACCTGATTATACTGATTATTTGGTAGCTTGAATATATTTCATAATGAACCAAAGTGTGGTCAAGCAATTGACTATACAATTTACCAACAGGTGGTAGCTAGGACAACGGAAGAATCCTTCCAACATCCGAGACGCAGCCACACCAGGAGTTAGGTCAACCTAACTACAGCACTCAGGGTCTGAAATTTTTCAGAGCCTTGAGTGATGTATCTAGGTCAACCTAAGTTTTAGGTGTATACCAGGCCTAAGCCTCTCTGTGACTCAGTTCCCCATCTGCAGTATGGGGATAAAGCACTGGCCTACCTCACAGCATGTGTGTGGGGATAAATACATTGGCGAGGCACTCAGATATTACAGTCAGGGGGGCATATAAGTACTGCAGATAGAGAGAAGTACTCTCAAAAAGATGGTTCTGAGCTTGTATCAAGAGTGATATTAAAGGAGTTAACAGGATAAGACTTTGAATGATCGGATGTTGAGTTACATTTCTTTATTAGTAGTATCAGTGCTGATTTATCATCTAGGGTGGTCCTAGCTTTCCCTTTATCTACAGGATGAATGAAACTTTTTACAAATTTATCTAAGACAGCTGGTTTCAAGCCAGTGTTTGATAAAACTTGACCATTTGATCTGCCGTACTCAACTGGTTCTTTTTCCTTGAGTTTTATCAAGTCATACATTTATAGTGTCTGGATTTTAACTTTGTATAATGCCGAGCATGTGTAGTTTTAGGGAGAAAAAGGGCCTTTTTAACAAAAGGAAGACCAAAGTGTTCACTAGCTGAAAATACCATCGTGTTAAATGCTCTTTTTTATATTTTTAATCAGCAGATCTCCTTAAATAAAGAATTCCTAGGGAAGTTAAAAATTATTACTTTAATAAATCACCTCCATCACTCTTTTCAGCTTTATATGTATGTATGTGTATAAAACAGCATAGACATTTAAAATGAGAGATTTCCAGTGCTGCCAACTCCATGATTTTATCATGTCTCATAATTTTTGACATTTTTCTTAAAACCCCAGCCTCTGGAATCAGGGGATTACATGGGAGTCTCGGCTTTCCTTAAAAAAAGAAGTCTACCCCTCACGGTTACAAAGGCTCAAAAACCAGAAATCCGGTCTATTGGAAACCAGATGAAAACCACAATTTATTTTTAAACTCTCTTAATTTTATCCTATTCTCAGGATTTTTGGTGGCCTGTCATATGAGTTTTGAACATTTGAGAGTTGGCAAGATAGTATTTGTTATTCTCTAAACATACGAGTGACATAATTCCATCTCGTGCTCTTGCAGGTGTATTGGAGGACACATTGCGTCCAGCAGTGTTCTAATTTCAGCTCTCCCAAACCAGAAAGGTTCATGATGGATGAAATTCCCTACAGGAAGTGCGCTCTTTGATCTCTGACACTGGAGGGCATGGGACAGCCTGTGTATTCCAGAGATTTGCATGCCAGACCCTATAATTTGCAGTGGGAGATGTTAGGCTAAAGAAGGCAAATCCTGCATCCAAATGCCCCTATACCCACAAGCCCCAATGTGTTTCTCCTGATTATGGGTGAATGCAGGGAGGCAGGCTTGGGTCCACATTGCCAGATGGGTTCTATCCAGCCTACTGTTGATGGGGCTTTGAGGAAGTTGCGGGCCTGGCCAGTGGATCAATGTATAACTGTCTAGTCATTCTATATAATAATCCTTCTGTATTCTCTGAGCATCTTACATAGTAGCATCTGTCACATTTTACAGATGGGCATTAGGTATGTAACACAAAAGGTTTGATATTTGCTCATGGTCACACAGGGAGTCTTTAGCCGAGGTGGGAACTGACCATAAATCTCCCGAGTCTTAAGCCTTACCGTGTATATCTATATGATCACATAATCATTTATCTGCGTTTTCTATATTTTTATAGTATAGAAAATGAGAGCTAGATCCTCAGTTGATGTAAATGGGCATGGTTTCATGAAAGTCAGTCTATGATCGCTGAGGCTCTGTCTGAGGCATGATCTCTGTGTGTGTTTGCATATATAGTTTTGGATAATCATTGCTTTCTCGTCTAAATAAAGTCCTTATTGTTTATGAAATACAATAATTATTACGTAAAATAGCTAAGGAAGCTGCATATAAATGATTATCTAATAGAAAAGAAAGGAAACGAGCAGCTGCAATGTTGCACGCAGCTACATCTTTTTCTCCTCCGGAAGGTGGTACTAAGTAGTTGCAAATTTAAAATTAGCTTGTCTTGAGGTTGTTAGCCTTACCATCTTAGCACGCCTTCAGTAGTTCTTTAAACCTGACATCTTTCCTGGCCTTGCAGTTTGATTGCATGTAGCTCTCCAGGGAATAAAAATTAGTTAGCTGCTTGAAATGTTTATGAAAACAACTATATTTAGAATATCAAAGACTGCTGGAATCCAGTGAACTGTGGAAGCCATCAGCTGTTCCCATCCAACACGCTATGCTAAGGCAACAAGGATGTATCATCAATTTCCTTATTAAAAAAATAAAATAAAATGACATAAAAGTCTTCAGAGTTCTAGTTAGTTAGGGACATTTTCTTCCCCTCATTCCTATAAATACATTCTCTTTCTCTGCACAGGGCTTTAGTGTTAATTCTGTGAAGGATCCATGGTAACAGTTCAGCTAGAGTTACACTCAGTCTTTAAACATTTCAAAGCTCTGGACAAACTGAGAACTAATCCTCACAACACTCTTGTGTGTAAGTGTTATCTTCACTATGTAAATGGGGAAACTGAGGCAGAGACCAGGCTCTGAGATCCGGTGCGGGAGATGGGTCTCAGAGTCCGAGCCCCAACTGAGCAGGACTGTCTCCACTGCTATTTTTAGCCCCAAAGCGTGAGCTCCGCAAGATGGAGTCTGTTGACCTGAGCTCTGAGACTTGCTGCTGCAGAGTTGTTCTTTCTTTCTTTCTTTCTTTCTTTCTTTCTTTCTTTCTTTCTTTCTTTCTTTCTTTCTTTCTTTTGCAGTATGCAAAGGCAGAGCAAGACACAGAAATCAAAAACTCTTGCTTCCCCGTTCTTATCTTACTCCTTACTTAGGCCACATGATCTCTCATTTCTTTTGACCAACATTATGAATGGAAAACTCACATAAATGGCTAAAAAATACCTCTCGGGCCCTTTATAAAAATAGTGCCCTTGTTAGAAACACTTGCAGGAGACTGATGAAGCAGGCAACTTAGCTGGTACAGATGGTAACAAATCTATGACCACCTAGGTTGCTGCTATATTGCATTCAATGGTCATTCAGAAGACACCAGTGATAGCGAGATGTTTGTACAATTGCTAGCAAATTGGAGACCTGATCCATAATTGGGTCTAGGGTATCATAGTACAAATAATAATAGATTATAACTGAATCTCCTGCTCTAAAACATGAAGTCTCTACTGCTTTAACTAAAAGAGAATCTCCAATTCAGGGCTGTGACATACATTGGGCAGTTTTGGTTCTATCCATCAGAGGGCAATGGTCACAAACTAAGCCATTTGGGGGAGACTGACAAAGGCATGAATTGGAGTTACCTGCCCAACACTCACTGATTTTTCACCTCATCTGATCTCATTTACTCAGGTGTTAATCAAGAGTAACACCTTTTAAAATCCATAGAGTTAGACCAGTGTAATGCTGGTGTGAGAAGAAAATCAAGTCCAGTGGACCATCTATCAGTTGGGGAGAAACCTTGTTGACTGGTTAAGTTCTCCATTGTGTCTGGACACCAGTTAGGAAACAAAACAGTCGGGAAGTCTTTTTCTAGTGAAAACCACTAATCAGACAAAGGTTAGCTGTTGTCCGCCACGCCTTTTACCACAGACCCAAGGTATTTGTGTAAAAGATACTTCTGTCTATCTCGATAATGTAAAGAGAGCCAAGGCACATAAGAATATGTAGCATTGTTAGTAGGTCCATACAGTTGTTGTTATGCACCTTATGCAAATAGTTTCAGGGGGTTCCAATTTGAATTTTCAGATGCAGACCTGACCCTTTGGTTTTGGCTCCAGGGTGGATCCAAAGTTTGGGTTTGGATGCGTTCAAAATCTCACAAGAACAGCCTCACGTTCTGGCATACCCAACTGGGGGGAAGCAATCATTCCCAAGGTGATAGGAGAACACTTGAGAGATGGCAATAGAAAGATGAACTGTCTATTCTTTATGCCAACAAAACACAGGCCAATGATCTGTATAATTGTATGCACCACACACAGGGAAAACCAAGCAATTGTTAGCTGATACTGACACCTCCAGACAACTCCCTTGACCCAGGGGGCTGTACAGCCAAGGGTGAGTGACACATGAATAGGGCTTTGCTAAGGAAATCTGGGCATTTTACCAGTCCTGGCTATTATTGTCTCTATGTTTCTGGAGGTCTCATGCCAAGAATCTGTGGGCTGCCAAAACATCACAAGCTGAAGTATTCCGCTTGGTCTCATTGTTCTGTTTGTAAATACCCACGTAGATCGTCACTCAAGGCTTCTTGCTAGGATCTGTGGCAAAATGTCTGGTAAAAGTGAAATCTCGAAGCAGCAGCTGGTTGGATATTTTTTCCTGTAGCTTAGTAGAAAGCAACTCCATCCAGGAGACATCCAAATTTCCCTTGGGGTGGTTTCTCACTGAACGGCCACACATTTTAAAGGTTACAATTATAAGTAGTTGTTAAATTATAAAGTCACCAAGTAAATTCTGTCAATGGTGTCGTTCCTTTGGTTGAACGTTTTAAGAGCTCTTTTTGGCACAGATGTCCACTAGGGGCTCCCTACTCAGGTCATGGGGTGGAATTCTGTGGCAGGCGTTCATACTACATGATCTAATGCAGCATTTCTCAAATGCGGCCACCAGGGGCTTTTCTGGCAGCCACAGACTCCTGGGCAGTGATGGAGGGGGGAGCAAAGCAGTGGTCCTTCTCCGAGGGCCACCAGCAGGGGGTTGGACCCTGCCCCCTCCTGGAGGCACAAATCCTGGAGACGTAGGGTTGGGCTCCAGCCCTGGAGTGGCAGGCAGCAGGCTCTGGCCACAGGGCTTCAACCCCCAGCTGCGGCGCTCACCCCCCATTGCCCCGGCCCCTGCTGTCTCACCGTCCCCCACTTCCACCCTACCGATCTCCCCATCCAAGGCTTAATTTACCCCCGGGGCTTGCCAGGAGTGAGTAAGTCTGCTGCTGTGAAAAGTGATATTTGTATGTTTGTTAATATCACTTTTCACAGCAGCAGACTTACTAGCTAGCAAGTCTTTTTTAAAAAGCAACCAAAAAAAAGGAAAAGAAGCAACAGCAAAAAAAACCAAGAAACTGCAGAGCACCTTATTTTTGTTTCTATTCTGTTTAGGTCCTGTAAAGAAGAGAGACAACTGTACATTATTTTTATTATTGAGTCTGCAAAAAGATTCAATACATTACAATGATTTGGACATGTGTATGTGCATCTATATTTGTTTTTCCTAAAGTTAATTAAGTATTTTAGGAAAAATTGTCAGTGCGGCCACCAGCAAGAGTTGGTGGCTGCACTTCGAGGCCACCAAAAAATTTGTTGTGAGAACCTCTAGTCTAATGGTCCTTTTTGCCTTTACAAATCTATGAATGAATCTAGTGCAGAGGAATAGTTAATGAACTGTTCAATTGTCCTTGATTGTGGATTGGGGAGCGGGGAAAGAAGTTGCCTCAAATGGTTTAGAAATTTGATATTATTTAAAAATGATAAAAATTATTCTTGAACCTGAAATTGTTTCACAATATGATATTGTAATAAGCTGGTCAGGGTGTCCATGCATACCACAGCCATCTGTGGATGGAGTCAGAACTGCTCAGCCATGTGTCATTGGCTCTATAGAGTTAATAGCTAATGATGATCCTCCTTCAGCTCATCCCACACAACCCCACCTTAAAGTCAACGAGGTTGAACAGCTGTAAACAGCAGAGCCTGTCTTGGAGCGCCTACCTATTACCAACTAACATAGAGGAAGAAATCTCTGTGAGGATCCCCTTGCTTGGATTTCATAGAATCATAGCATATCAGGGTTGGAAGAGAACTCAGGAGGTTATCTAGTCCAACCCCCTGCTCAAAGCAGGACCAATCCCCAACTAAATCGTCCCAGACAGGGTTTTGTCAAGCCTGACCTTAAAAACCTCTAAGGAAGAAGATTCAACCACCTCCCCTAGGTAACCCATTCCAGTACTTCACCACCCTCCTAGTGAAAACATTTTTCCTAATATCCAACCTAAACCTCCCCCACTGCAACTTGAGACCATTGCTCCTTGTTCTGTCATCTGCTACCACTGAGAACAGTCTAGATTCATCCTCTTTTGAAACCCCTTTCAGGTAGTTGAAAGAATTCTTGTCTTCTGCAGACTAAATAATCCCAGTTCCCTCAGCCTTTCCTCATAAATCATGTGCTCCAGCTCCCTAATAATTTTTGTTGCCCTCTGCTGGACTCTTTCCAATTTTTCCACATCTTTCTTGTAGTGTGGGGCCCAAAACTGCACACAGTACTCAAGTACTCCTCACCAATGTGGAATAGAGGGGAATGATCACATCCCTCAATCTGCTGGCAATGATCCTACTTATACAGCCCAAAATGCTGTTAGCTTTCTTGGCAACAAGGGCACACTGTTGACTCTCATCCAGCTTCTCATCCAATATAACCCCTAGGTCCTTTTCTGCAGAACTTCTGCCTAGCCACTCGGTCCCTAGTCTGTAGCAGTGCATGGGATTCTTCCTTCCTAAGCGCAGGACTCTGCACTTGTCCTTGTTGAACCTCATCAGGTTTCTTTTGGCCCAATCCTCTAATTTGTCTAGGTCCCTCTGTATCCTATCCCTACCCTCCAGCGTATCTACCACTCCTCCCAGTTTAGTGTCATCTGCCAACTTGCTGAGGGTGCAATCCACGCCATCCTCCAGATCATTAATGAAGATATTGAACAAAACTGGCCCCAGGACCGACCCTTGGGGCACTTCGCTTGATACCGGCTGCCAACTAGACATGGAGCCATTGATCACTACCTGTTGAGCCCGATGATCTAGCCAGCTTTCTATCCACCTTATAGTCCATTCATACAGCCCATACTTCTTTAGCTTGCTGGCAAGAATACTGTGGAAGACCGTATCAAAAGCTTTGCTAAAGTCAAGGAATAACACATCCACTGCTTTCCCCTCATCCACAGAGCCAGTTATCTCGTCATAGGGCTGGTCCACACTAAGCCCCCAGTTCGAACTAAAATACGCAACTTCAGCTACGTTATTCACGTAGCTGAAGTCGAAGTATCTTAGTTCAAACGTAAAGATACTTTAAGCAGGCAGGCTCCCCCGTCGACTCCACCTACTCCTCTCACAGAGCAGGATTACCGGCGTCGACGGCGAGCACTTCCGGGATCGATTTATCACGTCTAGACAAGACGCGATAAATCGATCCCAGAAGATCGATTGCTTGCCGCCGAACCAGCGGGTAAGTATAGACGTACCCATAGAAGGCAATTAGGTTAGTCAGGCATGACGTGCCCTTGGTGAATCCATGCTGACTGTTCCTGATCACTTTCCTCTCCTCGAAGTGCTTCAAAATTGATTCTTTGAGGGCCTGCCCCATGATTTTTCCAGGGACTGAGGTGAGGCTGACTGGCCTGTAGTTCCCTGGATCCTCCTTCTTCCACTTTATCTTGTCCTAATTCCCCATCTCCAATGGAAGAGCTTGCAGGGCCAGCCCCTGAATGTGGCAGATCCTGGGAATCCATGTGGAGGCCCTATACCTCCACACCAGTCTTTCTTGTCTCCTAGCAGGGCTTCTCACCCCAATACATCTGTCCTTCGAACTCCCAGGGCTAATTTTCCTGGGGGGAGTGTGGCTGAGGACGAAGATCTATCATTAGTGTCTTCCCCACCCAGTTTCCAACCCCTTCCCTAGCACTAACCATGGACCATGTGGAGAAGCCGCCACAGTTCCCAGAAGAAGAGGAGATGGTGCCAGGGATGTGGCTTAGTTCTCTTTCATGTGTGGAGGTTGCCTTCCTGTGCATGGAACTAGGGAATAGAATCTGACCCCAAAACATTTCTTAGGGGCATTCCAACAGATCCTATTGGCTTCATCCCTATTACATTCTAGTGGATTTTCCCCAGAAGTTGATCTCAATTTTTGCAAAGATTGTATTCATTTACTAAATGGCTTTGAGATTAATGAAACTTCGGCTGGCATAAATAAAGCAGGAGAAATCAAATCCCAGCTCATAAGGGTTTAAAATAACAATATTTTGCCCTTATAGTATGAAGCATCTTTTATCTCAGGATCTGAAAGCCGTTTACACACACAGTTTATTAGGCCTCCTAATTACTTCTGTGTGGAAGGTAACTCCACCTTTTTTACAAATGGGGAAACTGAGCCAGGGAGAGTAAGGGACTTTTTTTTTTTTCAAGGCCCGGAGGCCAGGCTTTCAAATGCTCAGCACCCACCAGGCCGTTAGGCATGAATTTTCTAAAGGGTTTGTACCCAGGACTGAAGTCAGATTTTCTAGGGAACTCAACACCCCACGTGGCCACTTGTTTTGGTGCCTACATGGGAGTCGATCTCTTTTGAAAATCTGGCCTTGACTGTGGATGCTGAGTAATTTTCAAAAATTCTGGCCTAAGCACCTTGTCCAATATCCCACAGCAGAGCCAGGTGGAGAACCCAAGAGTCTTGATGCCAAGTCCTGTTTTAACCACTAGATTATATTTCCTCGTCTATTCAGTCATTCCCTTTAAGGATAATTTTGACTGTTGGCTTTTGTCAATAGATTTCATAACACTAACCATTACTTGCTCCTTATTTTATTTTTTGTTCATCTGGGCAGCAGTTTAGAAAGAGCATAAAATGGGTCCTCCTGGATTAACTTAACTGATCCACCCTTTCCTTGAAGTAGTCTTCAGCCTAAGCGTATTTTTTATCCCTGACAGAAAGCAATTTCCTTTCTCCCCTGTGTGTCCTTCGTCTCTTGATTCATGCTGTGAAACACCCTGTAAAAAAAAAAAAATCAACTTTGCTGACCTGTTGCTGATTCTAGTGTCAGACATGCCGTCCTCATTTAAAGAGACACGGCACGTCGCCTCTGATGGAAGGAGCAACGCAAAAAGGCCAGGGCTTAGAAAATGTATCTTTTTCTCCAATCTCCAAGATAATGTCAAACCACGTTCACTTGTTTAAATTGCTTTTTGCATTTGAGAAATGTTGAGATTAAAATTGGAGAAGGCTCAAAGAGCTGATGGGGATCCCGCAACTGAAATTCCATTAGGATGAATGTCTCACTCATGGTATTTCCAATGTATTATTCAACCTGACACCAAGAAGACTAAAATGGAAACTGTAATATATTTGCAGTTCAGGGATCAAAGGTATTTTTCAGTCAGAGCCAAATATACTTTCTTCATTGCATTTATACCTGAGAACCAATTGTCTTTTTTTTGGTCATTATATGTTTCTCTATGTAGGTCATTACTATAGCTAGCAGTTTCCCCACATTTTAGTAAATTGCAGTTCAGCAGAAATGTTAAGATTTAATGCTGGTGGGGATGGAGAGTTTGCCTCGTTATTCTTCTCACTTAAGATTTTGCACATGGCAGGAGGTCCTCTCCATTTATTTAAATACTAAACGGTAAAGTTCTTCTGCAGATGGCTGATGTCCTTTGGAAGTTGGGATGCAGTCTGTGACACTGGGCCCCCGTAATATCAGAATAATTGTGTGCAATATTTTTCAATTGTTGCCTGCCAGCCAAAGGCTCAGTAATGCTTATTTTTACTTTAATGAAAAATTACCCAAACAACTTTATTTTCCAATACAGTTTCCAGCATCTGCATGGTAACAATCTGAAATTTAATCATGCTGCTCTGAGGAAGATCTTTTACATGAGAATCCACCTGTGAAATCAGCCTGGGTCAGATTCTCATCTTAGTTTGATGGGTGAAAATCTAGAGTGACTCTGTTGGTTGCCGTGGCAATCCTCTGGAGTCACACAGATGTAAATGAGGTCAGGAGCTTGCCCCATAACTCAATGTACCAGATCTTCCTTAACATCCAATACCAATGCCTCTGGAAATGTGGAATTAGTCAGCATTGGAGGAATATGAAATTGCTGTTACAGTCAAGGAGGTTAAAACAATTTCAAATAGTTTTAAAAGTTAAATTTATTTGGTGACATACGGAATTAATAAATTATAATTGAAATATCTGGGGAAGATATCTCCAGGGGTGAGATGCTAATCTCAGTTGAAGTAAATCTGGGAGGAATCCATTGATTTAAAGGGAGTTGCTCAGGCTTTACATTGGTATTACTGAGAGGAGAACCTAGCCTCCTGGGTCTAACCTGGATTTTGGAGCCGTTGAAGTTCAAACGGGTCCCAGACTATCCATCCCAGACTATCCATCCCAGATTCTTCCTGGGCCAATATGGATGGGATTCAGAATTTGGGAGCTTTTTAGTTCTAGGGAGATATCAAGGCAGGACTGATGTATTTAATAAAGCGGCTAGTTCCTTCTTTGCTTTGTAGCGAGCCTAAGGGCAAACTTGCCCTCTTCCATCACTACAACATATTGTGCCTTTGTTCAGTATGCAAAACGTCCCTGACATTAACGGGAAATTGCCATGTGAATAAGTGCAGAATTACGTGCTGGAGATTAGCCCTGCAGAAAAGAGACCCAGAGGGCAGGTCAGAGACAAATTTGCCTTTCTGTATTTATTTAAGGCCTCTGGTCATGTGAGACATGTCCGGATGTTTGCTTGATGAATCCAATAGCCCGTGCTGGAGTTGTCATGACCTATTATGCCCCAGCCTCCAGCAGATAGTTTTGTTTGCTGGTTACTTGCCATCAGAGCAGGGCCGGCTCCAGGCACCAGCTGACCAAGCACGTGCTTAGGGCGGCACCTTATAAGGGGCGGCCAATGTTGGGGTGGCGGGGGGCGCTCGCGGTGTTTTTGGTTTTGTTCGCGGGGCGGCACTTGAGGGTTTTTTGTTTGTTTCGGTGGCGTGGCACTGGAGGGGGTGGGATTTGGGCGGCATGGCACGGTCCGGCCTGGCCCGGCGCTCGGGGGTTTGGGCGGCCCGGCCCAGGCTGGTGTGGCGCTGGGGGGGGAGGGGGGGGGTTGGGTGGCCCAGCGCGGCGCTCCGGCGGGGCAGGGGTTTGGGCGGCCCGGCCCGGCGCTCGGGGGTTTGGGCGGCCCGGCGCAGCACTGGGTGGGGGTCGAGAGGTTAGGCGGCCCGGCGCGGCGCTCCGGCGGGGCGGGGGTTTGGGCAGCCCGGTGTGGTGCTGAGGGGGGAGGCGGGGGGTTGGCCGGCGCAGCGCGGTGCTATGGGGGTTTAGTCAGCGCGGCGCTGGTGGAGGGGGGGCATGCACAAAGTGTGGTCTGGTGATTTTTCCAGGGATCTGAAAGTCAGGCCTCCTGGGTTCTCTTCTTTTAGTCACCAATTTCTATGCCCTTGGGTAGATCACGTCAGGGCCGGCTCTAACTTTTTTGCCGCCCCAGGCAAAAAAGAAGAGCGCCGCCCCGCCGTAACACCCCCCGCCCCCGAGTGCCGTGACGCCGACACCCCCCCCCCGATTGCCGTACCGGGCCGCCCAAACCCCCGCCCCACCGGAACACCGCGCCGGGCCACCCAAACCCCCGACCCCTCCACAGCGCCGCACCGGGCTGGGCCGCCCAAACCCCCCAGCACCACGCCGGGCTGCCCAAACCCCCGAGCGCCGGGCCGGGCCGCCCAAGCCCCCGCCCCGCCGGAGCGCCACGCCGGGCCGCCCAACCTCCTGACCCCCCCCCCAGTGCTGCGCCGGGCCGCCCAAACCCCCAAGCGCCAGGCCGGGCCGCCCAAACCCCTGCCCCGCCGGAGCGCTGGGCCACCCAACCCCCACCCCCAGCGCCGCACCGGGCTGGGCCGGGCCGCCCAAAACCACCGAGCGCCATGCCGGGCCGGACCATGCCATGCCGCCCAAATCCCCCCCCCCAGTGCCACGCCATGCCACCGAAACAAACAAAAAACTCTCAAGCGCCGCCCCGCGAACAAAAACAAAAACACCGCGAGCACCCCCCGCCACCCCAACATTGGCCGCCCCTTATAAGGAGCTGCCCTAAGCACATGCTTGGTTGGCTGGTGCCTGGAGCCGGCCCTGGATCACGTAACCTCTCAGTGTTTAAATTGATCCATCGGTAAAGTAGTCAAATAACACCGATCTCATAGGGATGAGATAAAGAGACTGGAAATGTCTACACTGGAGCTGGGAATTTTAGTGCACTAGCTAATTTTAGCGCACTAGCTTGATCGGAGCTAGTGCGGGTGTCTCCCCTCGGGCTGGGAATTGCACCTTTGAGCTCCAGTGTAGACATATCCTCAGTTGGGGTCAAATGTTTCCCCTGAGAGTGTGGAAGGCCATAAGCAGAACCAATGTAGTTCCATTGCACAAAAGGGCAGACCACGCAGTTCACTGTGGTGCTTCCCTTTCCATGGTAGGGGCAGGACTTGGGAGGGAGGGAGGGATGTTAGGGAGTAGCCAGTGGCTCTGCTACTGCCTAAAGCTCCATGTGGAGGGCAAATGCAGCCTCTTCCAGCTGCTACTAATGCCACTGATTTGCCAGTAGGGTGACCAGACAGCAAATGTGAAAAATCAAGACGGGTGTGGGGGGGTAATAGGAGCCTATATAAGAGAAAGACCCCAAATCAGGACTGTCCCTATAAAATCAGGACATCTGGTCACCCTATTTGCCAAAGAATCAGCAGTGAAGCCATTCCACTCCAAGCTGCTAGGGGGGAAGATTCCTTTCCCCTGCACACCCACCAGCACCTCTTAGCTCTTGTCTCTCAGTCTCTTTACAATGGGTGCAAGTAGGGATGAAGGTGGGCAACATTTGGCCTGTTATGTTTGCAGAGTGCTCCAAAGAACAGGGTTTGAGCTTGGGACTTTCTTCCCCAAAGCACAGACTTCTGCCACTTGACCTAAAGGAGTAACTCCACTAGCTGGCAGCAGTAACAGACTGTTATCCTTAATATGGACTAGCCACAAGGGGAAGACACAGTACACAGTGTACGAGTGTGTGATACTTGCATGAAAGGGGCCATTAAAAAAGGTGTGCAGGTGTAGACAAAATAAACTGATCATGTAATGCAAGTGTAATTTTTTTTTAAAAAATAAGGAAGTAACAGAGAATTATGGGAGGGAGCAAAGCTTGATCTGCTTTCTCTTAGGAGATATATTTAACTTTTCTAACAGCACACGAGTTCAATGTGGATTTTATTTCCCCACCTCAGATTTCATTAAGAAAAAAAATTACTTCTGTGCTGCACTCTTCACTGGAGTGAATTTTTCTGCCTGACTCGTGGAGATTTATAATAGAAACGCCGAGAGACCTTAATTTATAAGAGTGTGAACAAAGCCACAGTAATGGGCCTAGGGGAAGAGAGAATACGTAAACAATAAGATGGCTGAGTATAGGAAGTAGTGAGGGTCCTGAGGACTACAGACAGGAAATGAAAAGCACATTGTGCAAGGTTTTGGTATAAATAGCCAAGTAGCCCAGTTTGGTGAAGCATCCATATCTTGTGATGATATGGTGCAGAACCAAATTAGACAAATGCCGTGTAGGAATTCTGCAAGCGAGCACAAAAATCGTGTACTTCATATGATGGGTAACGAGTAGAACTGATGGAAAATTTGCAGGAAGAAACTAAATCATTGATTCTGCATTAAATTCTGATCTATTTGTAGTGGAGCTTCATGCAGTTCTGGGCAGGACAGGTGTTTCTCCACAGGGACTCTGAGCTCACTGCAAGGGAGGTTCGGCCTCCCACAGCAGACCCTGACGTGCTGAAAGGAGGAGGAGTGACTATTTGAAGTACAGGTTCAAAGCCAGTGTGGGAGGGGGTGTGGATCAGCAGCAATCCAACAGCCCTGATTTGATATTTAACAGGAGAGAGAGAACTGGAGAAGAAATGAAGGCAGATGGAGAAGGCAAGAAAAAGAGGATCAGGGAAGAGAACTATAAAATAGAGCTGGGTGGGAAACAGTTTTCCTATCCTGCAAAAATCTTCTAAATCAATTTTTTTCCCCTTCCAAATCAGGACAAAAAGTCAAAATCTGGAAAATGTTCATGAACTGAATCTGCAAAAAACAAACAAAAACAAAAAAACCCCACCCCACAAAACAAAACAAAAAAAAGCTACTCTTCGTGTGGGTCAGTTGAAACATTTCTATTTTGGCCAGTTTTTATTTTTAAAAATATTTTTTACTATAATTTAGTTTTAATTTCAAAACAAACATTCATTTTGAACTGGGAAACTGGAATTTGTCATTTTGAAAAGATGTTGTGTTTCGTTTTGACCATTTCAAAAAGGTCTTTCCAGTTTTTTTGGAGTCCAAAAATTTGTCAGGACCAACCCTTTCCCACAAAAAGTTTGGTTTCTACAAATCGGCATTTTCTGATGAAGAAACATGTTGTCAAAAAATTCCCAACCCTCTTGTCTTTCTAGACTGTATGACAATCTTATCACTGATTGCTGTGAGCTTTGGATCAGGCCCCATAAAACCCCAGCTCCTCAAGTACATGGAAGAGGCAGGGAGAAAATACACTGAACTCTATGAAGTTCACTCCTCAGATCAGCTTTCATTTCTTCACGGTGCGGAGGGGTCTTTGAGGACTGAAAGCCTGGATGGCTCAGAAGAGAACCCAGCCTCAGTCCGCACTGGTCTGCTCAGAGGCAGTTTCCAGGCAGGACAGGCTCCCTCCATGGTGTTCCTTGGTCTCCCAGGACCTCTGGGCAGCATGGTTCCTGAAAGCCCTTTATCCACCTCAGAAAGGTGAAGGGCTGACTCAGTGCTGATAATACCAGTGCCTAGCATTTGCAGTGCTCTCTCACATCTAGATCAAAGGAAAGTCAGTATACTTATCATCATTTGACAGATGGGTAAACTGAGGCAGAGGGAGGGCTGAAGTGGCTTGCCAAACGTCACCTGCGTCAGTGGCAAAGCAGGAATAGAACTGCGCTCTCCTGTTTTTCATGTCCCATGCCCTATTCAGGAGATCACATAATTCCAGGGACTCAGACTATTCCAGGTCTGTTGCTTATGACTGGGATTGTCAAAGAAGGTGAGCTGGAATAGTGTACACTAACAAACTGCCCCTTTCAGCCTTAATGTGTGGGATGGGTGTCATGGTAGATATGTAATTTGGAGCAAAATTTGTGCTAATCTTGTTGATTGCCAAGGTGGATGGCAGAGAAATGAAGGACAGGGTGTGTTAATTTCCTTTGGAACAAGTGTGAATTTTATAATCTGCTGCTTGTATGTGTTGATTTATTAGCTGTATTAATGCCTGCCCCAGACTAATCAGTGCATCAGAAATCTTTGCATCATTGCAGATGACTGGAGCTATTCAGAGTTCCTTCACTTTGGCCTTGACAGGACTGCTTACTAGTGGATGATGGAAAGCTCCCTCCAATGATTCAAATCACGGGACTTTCACCTGCTTAGTATCATGATGGCACGAAATGGACTAAAGAGGAACCCCCAAGAAGCAAGAGTGAATCATAGAGCAAGCTGTTCATGTGGAATGAGAGGAGGGTTGACTTCTCAGTGGGCCTGTCCAGTTTTGGATACCACCTGAGTGGGAATTCTGGGATTGGATTTTATCTGAATCCTGGCAGTATCCAGGGTCTGGTCTCCCAACCCAAAGGGAGCAAGTCTCCCAAGATCTTATGTACTCAGGAGAAAACAATAGCATCCTGGCTAGAAGCAGACCTTCTACATTTTCCTCATCACCTTTGATCACCGTTTTTATCTAGCCAGAACTTGCCTGACATGGCCCCAGAATAACAAAGCAAGCGCTAGAAACACACTAGCAAGCTATAAGACTTCTGATCCGAAAAGCTAGGTTCTCTCCAAATAGGTGCCACAGATGCTGTAGGTTACAATCTTAGTCTTCTGAGCGGTTGTGAAAGCCCTGGCTATGAGTACATACAAAATGGAAGGTATTTTGGCCGTTCTTCATCAACTAGACAATAGAGGATTCTTCTAAAAGAGTCTAAGCCTCTTATCGCTCTCTCTCTGGCTGGGTCTACATCTGTTGCAACTTGCAACCCTCGAACTGAATTTTTCAAATGCTTTGTGGCTGTTTTACACAACCTTTCCTGGTAAGCACTGGACTTGGTTGCCAGGGTTACTATGCCTGACACGCTCTACAGAGCTATTTTTTATAGTAGTAGTGAACTGCAATCACTGTTGTCAGAGGTCAGATTTAAACTGGTGACTTAGGGCCTGATTCTTCCATGAGTTATTTGTGGGGGTAGAGGTCTCCCTGTAATGGAGCTAATTACATGATTGGGGTCTGTAATGGGTTGTGGTGCCTCCTGCTGGTTGCTCCAGGAATTAGCTCTGTCCATCAGCAGGGTGCCCTCCTCTTGTGGCGTCTCACGCTCCGTTGCTGCTTCACAGGGTCATATAGATAACTGGTTCCTTAGACAAGTTCCCTAAATCTATTTGCCAGTCCCTATGCCAGTCCACTACTCTTTTTTATAATATTTAATGAGACTTTCCTTTCCATTGTTCTAATACTCCCTCCAAAAAAAAAAAAAGAATATTTTTCCCTTATCCATTTTATCCTTTTCCAGTTGGCAAGCACTCTGTTTTCAGCTGAAATGAACACAGCGTTCTTATTTACTTCCTATTAGTTCATCTACTCCATTTTATGTCAGCACAGCTGCAGGACAGAGTTTGCTAGTGATTCTCTGCTCCTCCTGTTTGTTGATTCTGCATCCGAAGAGCACTAAGCATTTAGACTGAGATATTCAAAGCTGCCTCCTAGGGAATTTGGACAGGCAATTCCCATGAAAATTAATGGGAGTTGGGGGTCCAAAACAGTAGACAACTTAGAAAATTTCAGCCCTAGCCGTTTTACCTCTATAATACCTTGGGTAGGTATTTAAAAAAGAAAAGAAATGCACCCCCAACTGTTTTTCTTTAGATATTTTAAAGCAGATATCCATCTAAAACCAGAGGCTTTTGGATAATTGTGCATTTTTGCTTCAAGATGGGGAGATCATAGAATGTCAGGGTTGGAAGGGACCTCAGAAGGTCAGCTAGTCCAACCCTCTGCTCAAAACAGGACCAATCCCCAGACAGATTTTTACCCCAGTTCCCTAAATGGGCCCCTCAGGGATTGAACTCACAACCCTTGGTTTAGCAGGCCAATGCTCAAACCACTGAGCTATCCCTTCCTCCTGAAGATAAACAGTAGTGCACAGGCAGAAGCATGGACAGCAGCCAGCGGTAGCCACTCCACACACAAACACGGCTGCACCCATGGGTACATACTTGGGGCAGCTAGCTCGTCCGCTGCTCACCACAGCCTGCGTTACCATGGCTACACTAGGAATCGGACCTCTATCTCCAAGTGCAGATGTGGCCTTTGCTGTGTGGTGGTTCATGGAAGTTATATGGCTGCAGGTGCATCATGGGATATATAGGACAGACAGGGAGTGAGACCCTCCATAGGGCTGAATGGTGGCATCAGGTAACTGAACCACAGCTCCTGTGAGGCAATGTGGCACTATAGGGAGATGCAGTTAATGTGGCACTGACGGCATTTGAGACATTCCATGTCAGTCCAACAAACTGAAATGAAATATTTCAATTTGGAAATATGGAGTTTTGATCCCAAATTCCAAAAAAAAAAAAAAAAAAATCATTCTGTTTCCTAATCAAAATGTTTCTAACCTTAGTGTTCCATGTGATACATCAATAGTTTAACTTTTCATTCTGATTTGTGACGGAAAAAATGTTGAAATTGTGGCGTTTCCCTGTGGGGTGGGAATTCCAATTCTTTTGCTCAGGAGAAGGTGGGGCTGGATAGGACACACACTACGCAAGCAGCCAACCAACATCACTAGACAGGCATTGCGGTGGAATCCCCAAGGCAAGCGGAAAAGAGGCTGTCCAAGAAACACCTGGTGACACGACCTTCAGGCTGATAGCATAAAAATGGTCTATACCTGGAATCAGTTAGAGCAAATGGCCCAGGATAGAGGACTCTGGAGATCTGTGGTTGGCGGCCCATACCCCGATTGGAGTGACGGGCATGAGTGAGTGAGAGAGTTGCTCAGTTCTAGCCAATAAATGTCCAGCAAGCTGAAAAAAGAGATGGGGCTGTTCCTATACCACTGGAGTTAGCTGGGCTGCTCATCACCTCTGAAAATCAGGGCCACTTCTTTTTTTAAGAGCCTAAGCATGGCTTTAAGAACAAACCAGGCTTGGAAATGTTAGATATAGGATTTACCATAGTGAATGTGTCAAATCCTTACTCTGCAATCCTGCCTCTGACTGTGACCAATATTTGATGCTACATAAGAAGGCTCAGATTCCACCATAATGCACCTGACAAACTGTGCTGTGAAGGCGGAGGAAAAATTGTGGTGCTGGAAAAAATCCCCATGTGTGCTGACAGTCGTATATCACTTAAAACCTAATCACAAGAGCTGCTGAAAGCATGGCTAGCTTCATGTCCAGCGTAATATATTATCCTCCCACATCAATAATCTCAGCTGAAGTATTTGTCATGATGCTGCCTTGCGCTACCTTGAAAGTTCAGAAGATACATGATTCAATCGTTTTAATACTGAATGAGTCTCTAGAAGAGCTCTGGATTTCTGGAGAATCTGAAGCTGCTGATAATTAGCCCATCTTTCAAACTAGGTTTCTCATTAGTTATGTGGTCTGCTACTTCAGAATGTTTTATTATTGTTCACTTGTGTATTACAGTAGCACATAGAGGCCCCAACTGAAGTCAGAACAGTTAAAAGTCCCGTTGGTGGTGCTGCCCGGCTAAAGCAGACTAGTGCCTACCTTTTCTGACACCGTGCTGTGCCCCGGAAGTGGCCAGCAGCAGGTGCGGCTCCTAGGAAGGGGAGCCATGGGGCTCTGTGGGCTGCCCCCGCCCTGAGCACCGGCTCCGCACTCCCATTGGCCAGTTGCCGGCCAATGGGAACTGGGTGGAGGAGCAGTGACTGCGGGCGAGAGTCATGTGGAGTTGCTTGTGCACCTCCGCCTAGGAGCCGGACCTGCTTCTGGCTGCTTCCGGGGTGCAGCGCGGTCGGTGGTGCCAGGACAGGCGGAAAGCCTGCCTTAGCACCCCCGCTGCGCCGCTGACCGGGAGCTGCCAGAGGGAAGTCTGCGCCCCAACCCCATGCCCCAATCCCCTGCCTCAGCCCTGAGCCTCCCCAAACCCAGAGTCCCTCCTGCACCCCAAACTCCTCATCCCCAGCCCCAGCCCAGAGGCCTGACTCCCTCCCGCACCCCAACCCTCTGTCCCAGCCCTGAGCTCACTTTGGGCAAGTTGGGATGCACACTTGGGCCTTCCCTAACTGTGGAGGAGGATATTGCGATGTTGTGTGCAGTGAGAAGAGGGGGCTGTTAGAACAAGGGGTAAGGGCCTATGGAGAAAAAGCAGGCACCAGCAATCTTCCCAAAACAACCCAGAGTAGATGGCAAGGAGAAGGAGAAGCCCAAAGCTTGCCTGGAGCAGAGGGGCAGGTGAACTCCTCCTCCTGGGCTTCTTCTTTTGGTGGTGTTGGTGTTGCATGTTAAAAAGAATTTTTTCATGTTCCCTTTGGGGAGTGAGCTCCTGCTAGCGGCCTCACATACCCTCTGCATGAGCACAGGAGCCGCTCTTTGCACAGTGAGGAACGAGAGAGGGGATTTTCCAGCATATGGACTTTTGCCACCCAGGAACATCAATCCCCACCGCAGATTTGATGGGTCAAATCTTGGTCCCATTGAAGTTTGGGGGGGAAATTTGCCACAGGCTCAAAGACACCATGGCTTGCCCTCATTCCTTCCCCTTCGAATGCATCATGTTTTTTTGGAGGTTATGTGCTTCTCGAACGGTTGCACCGTGCACAAAATTTATCCTCACTGTCCACAATGTAATGACCTGAAACCTCAAAGTACTTGCAGGCTCTTATTGATGGCAGCTCTATAACTAGGTCAGGTAGCCCAGGCAGCCGCGTTACAGAGTAAGAAGGAGAGCTGCTCTAGTGTACAGGATCCTGCGTCAGAGGCTCTTTGGCCACGCAGCTTCCTGAAAGGATGGCAGCAATGGCCAGGCAGGACTCCACAACTACTACAGTCACCCGCAAGGATAGCCTGGAGCGCCGTTTGCTCTTGGTCACAGGAGGAGGCAAAGCTTTGTTGTATATCAGATGTTCCAAAGCCTCAGATTAAAACAAAAGAAGAACCAGACAGTGGCTTTAAAGCCTCAGACCATGGTGGAGGGGACCCACTGCAACAGGATTCCTGGAGGAAATTCTGGCTGAGTCCGACAGAATTCCGCCTGGGAAATACATGTGGCAGTAGCAGCTCTGCCACCCTTTTATGGGAACGCAGCATGTGTCTGCGTATGACGGGCCTGTGTGTGTGTCAGTGCATGTTCATGGATGTGCGGATGGTCCTGCCCCTTCTTGCCACCTCCCAGGAGGCTCTGTGGGGGAGAAGTGCTGTGCTGGGGGCTGCATTTGTGCCCAGGAGAAGGGGTCTGGGAGGGAGGCATCTTGTACCCCTTTGCCCCCTACCCACTTATGTCCCCACACAGGGTAGGACACTATCAAGGCCTATGACAGTGCAAGAGCCAAGAATGGGAAGCTTTATTGAATGTGTGCTATTCTGCTCCCTGTATAGCTGAATCTCTCCAAATCCTATCTCAGTGCACACAGGAGCATGTGTAAACCCCGGAATGGATTATTTGGCTTCTGGCCCCAGTCATTCCAAAGTCATGATCCAGCATATTATTGATATTACTATTTAAAATATGTCCATCCAATGCTCCAGGCCCCTAGTGCCAACTATTTATGAAAACAATACAAGACACAAGGTACGCCAGTGCTCAAACCATAAGAACCCTTCTAATTCCTCCAACTCAAAGGCTCTTTGTTCTATTTCACATAAAGAAGGAAGAGGAAAGAGGGGAGGTGGGGTGGGTCAGAGAGCTGCCAGTTTTGGAAGGAACTTTAAAAGGTTTGGATCGTCATCAACACTTTGGGAATCAAAGTGGTTCTTCAGACTTTTTGAGGCACCACCCGACCCTGCCACTAAATTTCCTAGATGCTTCTTAACGCACAAAAGACAAGGCATCTATTAACTGTCTTCCCTGTAGTAATGTGGAGAGGCTGTTGTGTCCACAGCTGGGTTAAATTATTCGAACCTCAAACACATCCCCTTAGCTGGTTCCAATCACACGCAGAAGAGCCCATGTACATTTTATTCCCATTACGGCTTTTGACTTGGGTGATGGGGTGGATAGCATTCAAATGTAAATGCGAATTTTCAGTATTAAGTAATTCCGCTGGCTTGTGACCATGGGCAGCTTTATCATAATGTATCTCGCCTTCAAATATGATTTTAATTTAGTTTTAATCCAGCTGCCTGCCCCCCTTTAACATTACATTGGAAATAATATTTCACGGCGCTGGAACAATTTATATTACCATAGCGATGCACGTACATGTGTTAGAAGCTCCTAGGCCCAGGAGAAGCTTTGGCTCATGTTATCAACCAGTCCACCACTACCCCCCTTAATGTATGGGATACCTTGTGGATAGACATAAGAATGTCCATACTGGGTCAGACCAATGGTCCATCTAGCCCAGTATCCTGTCTTCTGACAGTGACCATGCCGGATGCTTCAGAGGGAATGAACAGAACAGGCAGTTATCAAGTGATCTACACCCAGCATCTGGCAGTTAGAGACTTAGAATACCCATAGCATGGGGTTGCATCCCTGACTATCTTGGCCAATGGCCATTGATATACCTATGCTCCATGAACATATCTAATTCTTTTTTGAACCCATATATACTTTTAACCTTCACAACATCCCCATTTAACAAATTCTACAGATTGACTGTGCATTGTGTGAAGAAGTACTTCCTTTTCTAAATTTCACTGCTTAGCGTTTTTAAAGTCAGATTGTCAGAGAACTCTACACACAATTCCTAATTCATAAACAACCTTGGCAAATCAGGACTGGCAAATGTACATTATACACAGCTGAAGCACAGTTCAGAATAATGTGCTACCATCAACTGAAAGCTTAGCAGAGGGTTTTACTGCATGAAACTAGAAAAAAAGATACACCGAAGAATAATTTTAGGCTCATTTATTTAACGGACGCACAGTAAAGATGAAAACTCAAAACTTGCGATGGTTTAAATGCAAATTGCATCATAGATTTTTCCAGTATGTGGAATCACAAAGGTTTTTATTATGCAGCGATAAATTTGATCATTAGTTCATATCATTATGGTTCATATACATTACAATATAATAAAGTGCATTTGCTTGGGGACCTCAGTGAGCCATGAACATGTTGCATCTGATGCATTTTTACATGAAAAAGGAGCAGGGGCAGAATTCCCCCACATACAACATCTGGGTTTGGCCCTAGATTGCTAAAGGTAGATTAATATTTCATGTCCTGTTATTCAGCACAACAAACTGAGGCACAATTTTGTTGAGTTTTATTGGTTTTCTCTCTCTAGTTCTGCCGCCTGCAATTCATACACTCTCTATTTTTTCCCCTCTCTGTCTCTCTCTAACATCCTGTTGTGCAGCCTGGTCTAGTGAATAGGTCATCAAACTTGGAGCTGGGAGCCCTGGGTTCTAATCACAGTACTGACGCTTCCTGCTGTATGACTTTGTGCCAGTCGCTCACTTCACCCCTATAGTGTGCCTCTGTTTTCCTTCCTGCCCTCTGTCTGTTTAGTTTGTTTAGATTTGTAAGCACTTTGGGGCTGAGATTTTCTCTTATGTATATTCACAGTGCTCAGCACAAAGACGCTTTGGTCTCAGTTGGGGCCTCCAGATGCTAGTATAATACATTAGTCAAAAATATTATTTTATAACAAAATGTTGAACCTTCAACTGAGCATTCCTAACCTATGAATTGTGCTGTCTACTCTGTGATGGAAAACCCTAAATACTCATTCAGGTGTAGGCGGTAATAATTAAACATACATAGATAATAACCCTACTGTTTTATTATCCATATGCCTGTGGTGTCATGCTCTTAATCTTAAGAGAATGAACTTTTGGTGTTGCGAAAGTATCTGTGTAAGAGGCTGTTCATATAGGGAACTGGACTGCCTATGCTTGGTAATGGGATAAGGAGATTTTCACCTCTAGATTGCCAGGTGGAGTCCAGTTCCCAATCACAAAAGCCACCATTGTGTTTCACATCTTTTATCTGCATTCTCAGCAGAGAAGTCAAAGAATGAATGGAGCACTGGACTCCCTTTTCACCCCTAGAAGGGGTCCCTTCAGGTCAGGACTGAGGCACAATGGCAGGGCAGGATGAGGAAATCTTCCACTGCTGCTTCCCACTCTGTAGCTATTCTGTGATGAAGAAGACTTCCTTCTCCTGGGCTATCAATGCAGCAGTTAGCACAAGCCCTGAAATTACCCCATAACTCTCATTAAAAATGAACAAGCTTCTAAAACAGTATAGGGCCTTGCTGTGGAATACAAGCCGTGTGCCAAATTTGTCCATATTCCATTAACCTCACTTTCTGTTTTCAGCTGGGGGTGAAAAGAGGAAGTGCTGGCATACAGAGGAGGAAGGTGGTGTTACACAAAGTAACGCACATTGGAAAACATAATCCCAACTATGCATACAAAGTGATGGGGTCTAACTTAGCTGCTACCATTCAAGGAAGAGATCTTGGAGTCATGGCGGATGTTCTCCGAAAACATCTGCTCACTGTGCAGCAGCAGTCAAAAAAAAGTTCACAGAATGTTAGCAACCATTAGGAAAGGGATAGAGAAGAAGACAGAAAATATCATAATGCTACTATATAAATCCATGGTACTCCTACACCTTGAATACTGTGTGCAGTTCTGGTCACCCCATCTCAAATAAGGTATATTAGAACTGGAAAAAGTACAGAGAAGGGCAACAAAAATGATTAGGGGTATGGAACAACTTCTATATGAGACAAGATTAAAAAGACTGGGACTGTTCATCTTAGGAAAGAGATGATTAAGGGGAGATATGTTAGAGGTCTAGAAAATCCTGGCATGAGGAGAAGTCAGAAGTTCTAGGAATCTACCAAGAAAGCCGCCTGTCGTGAAACATCAAGCCAGACATTGCAGACTAGAAGGATTTTAAGGAATAGTTGTTTGGCTGCTTGATTGAACCAAATGTCTCAACTTTTAGAGTGGAGATGGTTCCAAGTCCCATCATTGGGATCCAGGTCAGACATCCCCAAAGTTAGCAGACATTTGGATCTGGCATTTTGATTTAGGCATGTCTCAGCTTCAGAGGTGCTAGTATGGTCCCTGTATAGTCACTGCCGGTAGAAGAAGGGGGAGACTATACGGGCTTCTGCCAACCTTCTAAATCCCCATGAAATTCTGTCTCCATAAGGAGCTCTAAATATTATAGCTGTGTTTAGTATAGGTCCATCAGAAAGGAAGGTCAAATACAGCACAATGTGTAAGTAAGGAAATCTTCAGGGGGAAAAGTGAACAGTTTGGTGCATTCACATGAGTTTCTGTCTAGCTTCTCATCACAGCACTGTGCCAGGGCTTTTGCATGGAAATGAAATGCTAAATTAGCCTTTAGCAGCCTTATTATGTAACGGTACATTGTAGCATATGGAATGGCGTAACAGCATCTATTGCACATGTGATGTTATTGCTAGTGACTCACTCGTAGACTCTAAATACAGTCCTGGTGTAGATAGCTCTGCTTCCTTTAGTCAATTATTTCTTCTAACGTAACATGCTATTGTCTCAACTGCTAATATGTATGCTTTAACCCTCGGTTAATTAACTAGTCCAGAATAGGGTGACCAGATGTCCCGATTGTATAGGGACAGTCCCGATATTTGGGGCTTTTTTTTTTTTGTATGGGCTTCTATTACCTCCCACCCCCCGTCCCAATTATTCACACTCGCTATCTGGTCATCCTAGTCCAGAATTATGGTAGCATCTGCCCATCCTTTGGAAATTTCAAATTTCCAGTGATTCCAGCCAATCCTCCTGTATGGTTTCAGTGCTCTTTGTTTTCTTTCTCTCTCCCCATAGCTGTGCAGTCTATGCATACCCTCAATGACCAGCTCTCGCATTTTATCGTGAACAAGTCAAAAATGCTGGATGAGGACAAAGATGCTTTCTTGCCCAGTGAAAAAGAGTCTCTGAAAAATTCCATGATGCTGATGAGACACCTCTTAATGGATGCACAGGTATGAAATCAATAAGCTTGTATCTGTTAAGACAACTGGGAATGCACATTGCACAGATCCAAAGGCTGTGCTTCATTTTTATGGCAGGTTTAAGCTGTGAAAAAAATGTCAGCCCCCTACATTTGTTTGACACTGACTTAGACCGCTGAAATTCACAGCCATGGAAAGGACATCTCGGTTCAGAGACTATTGGGATTGTAATGGGCCAGCATGTTGGATTTAGGATAGGAAATTACTTTAAAGTCACAGAAGAAAATGGAGTAATCTACCTGTCAATGGTAATCTAGCATTTCTTCTATGAAAGTGAAAATCAGTTTGCTACTGAACATCTGTGCTGAATGCCAGTTTAAGGGTGGCAGGCATATAACATAATTGCTTGGTTTAGCTATGCTCCAAACTATGACTTGCACATGAACTCATGACTTTTCAGATGTTTCATTGCGACTTTTCACCTTAGTACATAAGAATTTCTCAGAAAGTCTGTACACAGTAAACATATCCCAGGGTAATTCCCTCTAAATATAAGAAACTTCTGAAAATATTCAATACCTTTTTAAACTCCCTTTTAAGCTTTACAAATATATCTTCAAATGAAAAAGGCATCCTATGTTGGATGGCTGTTTGAAAACACAACAGTCTCCCTTCCCTTTTGTCTAAGTCCTAAATTCTGGGTCTGCTACCAAGAGGGCCTCTGATTGTTCATAACATTTGTGCATTTTATCTTCACCTTTGATGTGTACAGGATACTCAGAATTTATATGGCGTGGGTGATGCAGGCACCCCAAGTTATGCCAATCCTTTCATTCCTGTTCACCACATCCTCTCTTCAGACAGACTAACACGGCTGCTACTCTGAAAACTGACAATGGGTAACTCCGCTCAGCTGTGCCAATCAGTGACTGCCAGTAACAGAAATGAAAGGGAGTATTCTGGCCCTAACAAGAAAAGGAAACACAGAACCGTTTGCAAAATAAAAGAGGAGGAAATTATTCCGGCACGGATTAGCTGCATTATGTACAACATCCTCTCAGCCGGGGCTTTTCCTCATCACTATTCCATGGCTAACCCTGTATTGCCAGTGGGAATACCTACATGGATTGCTGCAGATAGTGTACAAACATGATTACCCAAACCTCAGTTAACCAAACTGTTCACTTACTTCAGCTCACTCTGTGGACCCGTTTCCTGTGACTTGCTTTTACAAGTACTTAAATGGGAAATTTAAATAGAAAAAAACTACTCCTTTCATGTATTACTCCCATAGCCTCTCACTTGGAACCTGGTGGTTATCTGAGCAAACACATCTCTCTCTCTGTTAAAGCCCTTTGGTCTTAATTAGTTTAGCTAATCGAGCTATCATTATACAGAAAGGATGGGCTGGAAATCTCTGGTAGCAATAATGCACCTATTTTAGTGCTGAATAAATCTCTATGTAGAGTCGGGCCTACGCATTCAGGTGTATGCCACATATGCCCCCATGGCTTTAGTATGCTCCGTCCTTGGAGTAAAGGGAGGAGGGAATGGCAAAAAAATCAGAAAGAACCATTCCCCAGCTGTAAAAATCCTCCTTCACCATCCAACAAGCATCCTCAACTCAGCCAGCATCCGATCCCTCCCAGCTGTGTGGGTTATGGATGATCTGCCTGAAGGCCTTCACATCTAACTTTGCACAGGATTCCACAAAATATGCCTGTGGCTCTATTTCTGTGACCGAGGCAGTATTGTGGAGGAGAGGACAAACTTTACTAGGCATTGGAACTGCAAGGAACTTTTGTACAGAACCAGACACACAGTGGAGGACTCCATTCCAGGAGTCCTAACATAAAGCATGTGGAGAACAGTGGACAAGTTACATGCCTTCATTTTATTCCTTCGAAGATAGATTTAGTTTCACAGCTGCGATTGTTCATAATTGTTAATGAGGCACCAGCAGAACTACAGCTCCCAGAATGCCATGTGGGACTGGGAAACTCCACCTTTTTCTAGGAGAAGGTCACTTACTGATCTCAGTGTGTTAACAAGGGATGAAGCTGTATTTGGGACTCTTTTTCTTGAGGGTTCAGTACTCAAATGCAACACTGCACACCTTTGGCAAAGGCCCTTCCACTTATGCCTCGGACCCCGTACCTTAACTTATGCAAATATCACTTAGAAGCCAAACTAGGGGGCAAGAGAAATGAAAGACACTATGGGTTAAATTTTGCCATCAGTTGCAGAAATGCAGCTCCCATTGCAGTTAAAAGTAGCTTCTGTGGGAGCCAGGTATGCACATCCAAGAACAGATAGGAGCTCTCGTGACAGCTGCATATTGCAGATAAAATAAATATAGACACCAAAAAAGAAGAAGAAAGGACCTGCTGATAAGCCACTTTTATAGAAACTTCTTTTTAGCACCTGAGAATTGGTTTATTGCCTATCGTTTGCCCTGAATGCATATTAATGCTGCCTATGATACTGTGCCTGATTAAGGAAACAGTAATAACAATGGGGAAAATGTCAAGAGCGTCAGTGTCCTCATAATGCATCTGGAACACTTCCCAGGCAGTACTGGACATTGTTTGCCTTGGATTTTAAAGTTGGAAGGATGACAAAATGGGAGGCGGTAATGATGATTAAAAGGATGGAACAGGCGAGGTGACAACTTCAAATACTTAAAAACCAACAACCACCCTGTGGGGAATCAAAAATCATGATGTTGGCAGTGAACTACATAAATAGGAACATCACCTCCAGTATGTGCATATCAAGTATGTAGTAAACACAATTGCAGGGCGCCCTGTAGTCCTCATTACCCGGGAGGGGGGAAAAAATCACCAATGTAATTATTTCCATTTCTTTTATGAGATCTCCTTTTCCTTCCGTATTGGTATTATTTCTTTAGACTATCCTGGGGCTGGGAAGCCCCAGAGGCCCATTGTGCTAGGCACTGCACAAATAGTAAGAACCAGCCCCTGCCCTGAAGAACCCACCATGTAAACAGACAAATAAAAGGGTGGGGAAAATAAGTATTTTCATCCCTACTGTTGAGATGGAAAACAGAGCCAGGATGAGAGGCAGCAGCTGGGGCACGAACCTGGGACTTAAGACCTGGGTTCAAGTCCTTGCTCCAGCACAGACTTTGTCTGTGACCTTGGGCAGGTCACTTAGTCTCTCTGTGCCTCAGTTCCCCCCTAGTAAAATAGAGATGATAGTGCTGTCCTCGCTAGGATAAATACATTCAAGATTGTGAGATGCTCAGGTACAATGGTAACGGGGGCCATGTAAGTAACATCCGTGTCCCACTAACAATTGTGTGGGTGAAATGGGGCTACGCTCTGGAATGAACTCACACACGCAAACAATAAAAGACAAAAACACCACATGGTCTGTGAGGGAACACTTTTCACAAAGCAGTCCCTCTATATCTGACCTCTCATCCTCAAAGGAACCCTGTACAATACTTTCCAAAGATGAGCCTGGGAGCTTAAATTCATAACTTTGCTAGACACTAAAAATGATGGACTGAATTGAGAGGCTGGATTTAGGGTTTATTACAACAATCTATGACCCATTTACTGCCTCCCGCAACTTCTTTTTCTCCTTTATCCCAATGACTGGAGAAGTGTTAATGGACCACCTTACCTTGGATGGTTTCTTGAAATATGTGTTAACAACTTATGCTAAACAATCTGTTCCACCTTGTATTTAGCTGTGACACTCGGAGTAGATTTCCCAGACCTGAAGAAGAGCTCTTTGAAAGCTCAAAAGGTTGTGGGCTAGTCTACACTGGCCACGTTAAAGAGAGCTCTCTCCCAGCGCTGGTGCATTGTCTACACTGGCGCTTTACAGCGCCGAAACTTGCTGCGCTCAGGGGGGTGTTTTTTCACACCCCTGAGCGAGAAAGTTGCAGCGCTGTAAAGTGCCAGTGTAGACAAGCCCTAAGCCTCTCACCAACTGAAGTTGCTCCAATAAAAGATAATTACCTCACCCACCTTCTGTCTCTAATATCTTGGGACCAACGTGGCTACAACAACACTGAATACATAGCTACAGAGGCACAGAGACTGGGGGCTTGTCTACACTGACACTTTGCAACGCTGCAACTTTCTCGCTCAGGGGTGTGAAAAAACACCCCCCTGAGTGTAGACAATGTTTCAGTGTAGACAATGCACCAGCACAGGGCGCCGTGCTCCCAGCGCTGGGAGCTGCGCCCCTCGTGGAGGTGGGTTTTTTAGAGCTCTGGGAGAGCTCTCTCCCAGCGCTCTGCCGTGACTACGCAAGCCACGTTAAAGTGCTGCCGTGGCAGTGCGTTAACGTTGCCAGTGTAGACTAGCCCTAAGGATAACATTTTCAAAAGCTAAGTCCCATTTTCAAAAGTCACTTAGGCATCTAGAACTCAATGGGACTTAGCCTGAGAGATTTAGGAGCTTAACATTTTCAAAGCACCTAAGTGACTTGCCTAGTGTCAGAGCTAGGAACCCCAATCTCTTGAATTCTAATGCAGCATTGTAACCACAAGGTTATTCTCTCCCTATTTTTCCTTCAAGTTGGTCATTCTCTGGCTTTTTTTTTTTTTTTTTGTTCTCTCAGGAGCATTTTACTTGTACATTCAGTTTAATGTTGGTCCCTTCCTTCTCAAGGTCTCACTCCCTTTCCGCTTAACTCTCTTAGCATCGGCCTGCCTATTGTCCAGCAGGTAATTCAAGGAGAGAACATCCAGCCTGAACTTTTGGAGGCCATTAGCTGGACAATTAACCTACCAGTAGTGAGTGATTTTTCAACTCTTCTGGGGAACAAGCATGGGGAGTCCTGAGTTCCATGAGACTATTAAAACCAGCATGATTTAAACACAGACCTTGGTTGTTTAAAGCTTGCAGAGCTTCAGTTGCAGGTGAATTTTCTCAGAGCTTAGATTCCTAGCTAATTCGGGAACTGTGATTTCAGACAACAGCAGGCAGTAGAGAGGTGTGGTCCAAGCACAGAACTAGGATCCTCTGAATTCTAAGCCTGACTTTTCTTAATTCTATGGCTCTAGCTAAATCACATAACTTCTCTATGCCTTAAACTATGTATCTCCTTGGTGTGTTTGGAGATCAGTTCGCTAAACATTGCACTTATGCATACTAACAGGCATTTCTTCTTCCAAAAAGCTTACAATCTAAAGAGTGAAAGGCAATACCATTTCCCTCCATTTACAGATGTGAAACCAAGGCAAAGAGAGACAAAGTGACTTGCCTAAGGTCACATAGGGATTTTACGGCAGAGCCAGGAACTAAATCCAGATATCCTGAGTCGCAGTCCAATGGCTTCCCACAAGACTATCTTTTATTCCTTACAGGAGGCTCTGAAAAATACTGATTCTTTCCCTGCCAATTTTATACATTTACCTTTAACCATCACTGATTTTCCTGCCCCAGTCTTTGCAGTATTGGAGTATAAGCAAATAATACTTGCTTACTTTCCTTCCTTGCATCATTGTATTAGTTACCGTGTCCACATTGCTGCAAGACTAGAATTTGCTAGTTAACTTTCACTCCTTTATCTGGCTTAGTGGCGATAGCAGAGGGAAAATGAAATCATTCACAAATTGTGGCTTGCTTACATACTTTCTTTCCCTTCTAATATCTTATCTTACAGAATGTTGACAATTTTTCTTTCTTCTCCTTAAAATGTAAGGTGAACATAGTGCTTGTGAAATATACCAGATCAATAGCACTGGAGGTGGAGTCCCCGAGTTATCCAAAGAAGAGGAGATTCAACATAGGCCAAAGCATTGCTTGCTTCCTCAGACTAATATGCATTAACTAGAGCTTGGCAAAAATTTTCAATCAAATGTTTTTTCAGTGAAACATGCAGATTTGTCTACTTTGAAAAGTTTTGCAAATTCATGTCAGTTTTGCTGAATTATTTGTTTAAGAAAAAAATCTGTTTCTTATTGACATTTTCAGAACAAAACGCTTCCGTTTTTCAGTTTGAAACAACTTTATGTTTCAAAGTTTCTTTTAATTTTACTTCTTAACATTAAAATAAGTTTTAAAATACTTGAAATTAAAATGAAACACTTCATTTCAGGTTGAAAGAAATATTATATTCTGAAACAAATTATTTTTACGTTTCGATTTGCTGGAAAATTTCATTTTCAGCCTGACACACAATTTTTTTTGACCTTTGGAAACTGCCAATGAACTGAAAATTTAACGGTTTGCCCAGCTCTACCCTTAACCCTGTTTGAAAAGCCCCACCTCTTGAGGTGAAAGGATAATTTATACTAAGTCTGCATCCTTGTCCTCTCTGTTGAGTCTTCCTGCCAAGGGCCAATTGACAGGATGGGTTTTATTAATCCACTAAAAACTGGAACGAGAGCAGATGGCAATGGCTATTGACTTATTGGGATTAGAACCAATAACCCTACAGGTGAAACGGGTTGTATTCTGGTCCCAGTACCAAACACCCAGAGAGGCAAGAGTTTATTTATTTATATTTACAAGTTTACAAGCCTCAGTGATGAGAATGGAAATCCCCATCAATCCCATGGAGCAACCATGAGCGGAAGAGATCAGACACTCTACTTCCCTTCCTTCCATCCTCCCAGCAAGAAGCTGCTGGACCAAGGACCAAAGCAGACCCTTCTTCACTGCAATTGTGTAATTCAGGACGTAGAGGTGTGACTGCCTAGTGGACCTCTGCAATTCAGCTGTTCTTTAGAGGCCTGATTCAAAACCCACTGAAGTCAATGGGAATATCTCTTTGGATCAGCCCCTATCTCCCTGAGTCTAAATATCATCTGTCCTGTGGTAATATATTCATTTGTGTGGGCCATTCCAAGGCTGTATGGAAGGTAATTTCAAACATAAGGGACTAGGCTACTGCTGGTATTCTGTTGTTATCATATACACCTCTACCCCGATATAACGCGACCCGATATAACACGAGTTCGGATATACTGCGGTAAAGCAGTGCGCCGGGGCAGGCGGGGCTGCATGCTCCGGTGGATCAAAGCAAGTTCGATATAACGCAGTTTCATCTATAACGCAGTAAGATTTTTTGGCTCCCGAGGACAGCGTTATATCGAGGTAGAGGTGTAGTTATTTCTAATGTACACGTCATCTCAAATTTTATTTATATATACGATATAAATGAATAAATACCTCCCATACTCCAGATTCATAAGTAAGTCAATGGCCCCAAAAACATGGTTGGCTGTAGCTGGAATCTAGTATCCAGTCAGCTCTTGGGTCTCCTAAAGCTAAACCTTGCTCAGTCAAGCATTGTGGAGAAGGCTTCTTGGGCTTGAGAAATTGCAGTCAGATGAAGGCTAGGTACAAAAGACAAAAATCCACTTGGCACTTTGTTTAATTAGGCTTACAGGAAATAATGGGAAGCAGTTATCAGTCTTCATAAAGGGAAATGCACAATAGCCACAGTGCATCAAAGGAGATTCTGCCTCATTCTGTTAGCATGGAGAAATCAGCCTCCTCAAAATGCAGTGCCTCTTTACTCATTCCTCATTCCAGCAATAGGAAGGAGAATCTAACAATGGGTACCACTGAGCAGCAGCAGCTGGAATGTATTCAGGCCGGCAATGTAGGCACCCACAAGTAACTCTGCTGAGAAAACTTAATGTGGACGATCGGCATCCAGGTTAGCCTCACCCAGGTGTGAGCAGCTGCCCTGCAAAGCCCTACACGAGTTACTGTGTCCTCACTGGTGTAGCTATCACCCGTGCGAGGGTCGCTAGGACATCTGGGAGACCATCCCTTGGTTCTTTGTGCTGTAGTAAGTTGAGCCGCTCTGATTGTGTCCCAGTGAATTGTGGGTGAACTTGTCTGTCCTTCTGAGTACATGGGGAGAATTGTAGGAAGGCAGTGGAGGATTATCAGCACTTGAATGATTTAGCCTGCATCCTCACTGCAAAGTGAGTGGCTTACCAGCCCATATGAAAACCCCACTCAGACTTTAGCCTAGCACCCCAGTGGGGCTAGCTAGCATCTGGTTGAAAGCACCAAACTTGGATCAGAGGCTCGTGTGTGTGGATGGGAGAGGGGCTTAGGGACGACATCCAAGTACAAGCCCAGATGAATTCTACAGTGAAGACATACCCTCACTGCCCTTTAGGTTTGTAAATTCTCTCACTTAATTTTTTAGCTCAGGAGTACAGGCTCCTGCTTTTAGGTCAAGAGTTCCAGGTTCAATCCCTGCAGGCAACTCATCTAGCTGGATTGTCGCATTGGGATCGGTCTCTTCGTAACTTGTCCATTGCCCCCACTTCACCCCAGCACAACCTCATCCCCACCTACCTGGTGCATTGTGAGCTGCAGCGTTAAACTTTGCACAAACGTTCCCCAAATTACACTGTGTTGAGAGGGACTCCAAGGGGACCTTAGAGCCCAATGAATCAAAATTAGGGCCAAACCAGCAAGAATAAGAAAGCCTGCTAAATACAAGAGGAGATGCTTGCAATGCCAAGTGGCAGCGGGGAAGGGAAGGGAAGAGAAGGACGCTCTGCTTTGCTTTTCTGCTCAATGTTTCCTGCAGCAAGAGGGAAGCTCTCACAGAAAAAGCTTGCAGTTTTGGAGGTCACCTCTGTGTAAGTGCAGCACACAGAGATGGGGTTAAAGTGGAATCCACTCTCCCATCTGCAGCGAGGATCTCTCGCATGCAGGATGGAGCTCTCCCTTGCATATTCCGCACTCATCCTGCCTCCGGACATTTCACTGATGTCAACTGAAGTTGCACTTGCTAGACAAGTGCAGAAGAGGCAACGGGAGCAGTGCAGGCTGGCCAGCAGTCTCTTGGCCGCTCACTACATTGATAAGCCTGAAGTCCCAAGTCTGCTCTGCCAACAGTGTTAAGCAATGTTCCAGGGAATGCACTGTATGCGGAGTGTCCACTCAAATTCAGCCTAGGGTAGGTAGTGACTAAATTAAAGTCATTACGGTCTGCGGGGCTGTCTCTCGATCCTGGTGGTCTCCATCCATATCCCACCAGCCAGGATTTCCCCACCACGAAGACTTCCATTAAAAACAGCCACTCGCTGACCTAGCGCTTTAGCTGGCAGCCTCAGCAGAGAAGTCAATGGGCTTTGGGAAGTCAGCTACCGTCTCACCCCCTTTCTTCAGGTCAGCGTGGCTTTCTGGCTGCCTATACTGAGTACCTTTTTTGCAGATAAATAGAGGATTTCAGCAGCCCACGCTGACAAGTCAGCTGGCACTTAAAGGAACTAAATTCTCTTAAACAATTCTTAAGAAATAATCACTTTAGCTAGTGGACCTTAAGGAGCCAACAGGAGATTGAAATAGTGTAATATGAACTAAAAGCTGCAATATAATGCACTCACACAGTGCTGGTGCATAAAATCAGATTAAGTAAAAAGATGCATCTTGCCTGTATGACACATCCCATCCTCCATATAGTATGGGAATGAATAAACAAGTTCATATCTGCTAGACTACCCAATGCAAGATGTTATCTCACAGATATGACTTTCTATGATAGATTGTCATTGTTGTCAATCACTTCCGGCAGCCCTATTATGTTTGGAAGGGATGTTTGCTCTGGGTATGTTGTTTTATAATCCTCTGAGGTGGAATATCATAGTCTGGCAGTGTTTTTTGCTCTGACGTTTTCCTAAGCAGGATGTATTGCTTCTAAGACAGGTGTGACTTGAATTTATTATGTCTTCCCTGGTCAAACTTTAAACCAGCCTCCAGCTTTCCCGAAACTATTATTTTTACTAGACTCTTTTCTGTTAAGTGATATTGGAAGGTCCTTAAGTAGTGTGGAACAGAAGGTATAAAAGGTCTACAGGGTGAGTCATATGGATCAGATCCACCCTAGCAGTTTACCAAAGCAATTTTTCTAATGAGTTGAAAATGTGCATCCAAGCTCATGGGAGTAGACTAGAGGTAGGTTAATATTTTCTTTCATATGACAGTATGCATGTAAAACAAAAGGTTTTACTCCCAGATGCCTGACCTTTAAATTCCAAACTTTGCTTAAGTCCTGAGCCTCTAACCACCTTGTAAAGAGTTTAATGGATTGTAGTTGGCTATAAGCTTGTTTGGGTTTTTTTACTCTGTCCGCATAGTGCCCAGCACATTGGTGTCCTGATTCTCTTTGCCAGAAGCTGGAAATGGGCGACAGGGGCTGGCTCACTTGATGATTACCTGATCTGTTCATTCCCTCTGGGGCACCTGGCATTGGCCACTGTTTGAAGACAGGATACTGGCCTGGATGGACCATTGGTCCCAGTATGGCCTATAATTATATTCTTGACTGGGGCCCTGTATGTGCTACTATAATAGAAATAAAGAGGAATAGTAATAGGGACTGTCTCTTAGTTCTGGATTGTTGTACAGTGCCTAGCTCAGGTGGGGACCCAGGCAGTGACTAGAGCTCCTAGCCACTCTAGTGATAAAAATAATAATCATGGTTTGAGTAACCTTATGGAGTACGTGGGTAAAGTGTATTTGGAGTCTCACTGTTTACTCACTCCCAGGCTACTTCTGTAAGTAAGGACTGCCTGCATGAGTAACACTTGTGCAGGTTCAGGAAATGCAAAGATTCAAGGGTGAAATTCATTCCCCTCCCCAGGGTCAGCAGAAAGCTTATGTGCACCTTGAGGGCTTGAGTGATGCATTGAGCTTGTGTTGGCCCTCTGCACCGGGGTGAATTTCACTCCCAAGTAAGGAAAGAAAACAGGCCCGGCGTTGTTTCCAGAATAAGACTTCTGTGAACAAAATAATGCAGATATAGAGCAAAAGCAACAGGAGAAAAGCAAAAAAGGGTTCACATTTTACTCATGTGCTTGGCAGCTGCAGGGCTTAGGAAACAATTTGAGGTAAAAATACCAGCTTCTCTACCAGGCCCTTCTCTATCGCCTTCCATCAGTAGATCTCAGAACAGTGTTATGAACATGAATGGATGCAGACGGTGCTGCAGTTACCTGTGCTTCTCTCACCTGTAGGCTAGACAATTGGTATGTTCTTCATGTTCGAATACAAAGCAATGGCATTAGTGCATGCTGATGGGTCCATGGTCATCAACTAGCCCCGCCCATTATTGTCAGTGGAAATAAGTGTGTGTGTGTGTGAGTATGTGTATTATCCATCCTAGGAATTATCCATTGTCATCAATGGGATCTGCTGGATGGGGAGCACTTTTGGAAATCTGACCTTTTCATTTCAGTGCCTAAATGGGAGCTGATCTCTTCTGATACTCTTTCCCCAAGTGTCTAGTAGCCTTCCAACATGGTGCTGCTCCATCTTACATTAAATACTGAGCCAGGGCTTCACTCTTCAGCAGGTGCAAATCAGCACAGCTCCTTTGACTTCTCCGGAGCGCACTGATTTATATCAACTGAGGATCCAACCTGTAATGTTTTGAACAACATTTGACTGTTTCAATTTGCTTCACCAGGAGTGCATCTTAAGTCAGATGCCAGTACGTTATCAATATATCCCGTAAAGTATGCTCTCTTAAAAGGGGAGAAAAAGTTTTAGTGACAGAAAAACTCCATCTGTCCTGCCTTACTTTTAGCTGATCAGGATCCCACCTACTGCTTTTTCATGACTGATACAGCTGTTGCAGAACTGGTCACAGAGCTATTTCATCAACTCACTTTTTGCAAAATAATTCTTCTTGTTTACAAAGGTATGTTCTAAGATTTTGTTCAGCAGTTAAATGCTTGCTACCATCTGCTCTTCAGTCTTCGAGCGTATAGTTTGAAGAACAAACTCTGATGACCTCTTTGTGGGAGTGGGTCATATTTATATCCATGGGACTAAAAGTGTGGGTAGAATTTGACCTCTAGTCAACAAATGTACAGTGCCTGGGTACCAAAAATATCCCCTGCCCCCACTAAAGTGCTTTAAAAAAAAAACCCACACAGATACAGATAGAATACTGATTCCCTGATACTGAGTATTTTGAAAATGTATTTTTAAACTGGGATGGGGGAGGGAGAATAGGTTTGGAAAATGACTTATAAAGGAAAGTCATAGAGTTTTGGTCCCTTTGATGTATCCTAATTTATGTATTAGATGCCTTGATCCTGCAGCGATAGTGCTTTAGAAAGGCAGACAGAAAGATTAGCTAGATAATTTATAAATACCCTTTGTTTTGTCCTGACTCACAATTGGTTAAAAAGAATCACGTGGTATAAAATATTGTGTTCTTGCTGTAAAGCTGAGCTCAGAGCGTGAATGGCTTTAGTCTACAATAAGCAAACAGGTATTTCCAGTGACACCTAATGTGACTCGTCTCACTAATAGCTCCTGTGTGCTTGGCCTCTCAATCCCTCATTGCTGGCTTTGGTACAATGGCCACCTGCTACACTATGGATCTGGGAGACTCTAGGCCAACTCTGGCTGAGATGTACTCAGTGCTCAGCCTCCATTTCACCTGATGTGTTTTCACCTGCTGTGGTGCCCAGTAGGTTTGTCCATACTGCTCCCAGATTCATAGGTCCCTAGGCCAGAAGGGAACCACTGCGCAACCCAGACTCCACTGTGACAGTGGAATGTTGTTCTCAGGAATTCCTGTAGAGAATGTCAGGGGTGAGAAAGTGGTGGTAAGACCGTGTGTCCTCCCCAGTGAAGGTTACCCTTGCTGGGGTTGGAGGCAGCGATATCAAAATGTGGCCCTGCTCAGGACTATTCTCCGGTTGAATGCTTTACAGCCTTTCCCTAATAAGGACACTATTGGAGTGGGGAAGGGGCCCAAGGCAGCTTTAAATATTGAACTGTACCAAAAAAAAAGGGGGAAATTTCACAAAGAAAGTTTTCATTTTTTCCCTCTTTTTTCCCCCCCATCAACATTTTGACTTTTAAGCACTATTTTGAGTATGAGCCTGCTCTGTAGTGAATCGAGAACACAGGGAAAAAATCACCATGAAAAACAGAATTCTGACAATTTTTCACCAGAATTTCAAAACCTCGACATTTTGACCAGCTGTCTATAAGGGGGGAGGGGGGGGGGGGAGAGAGAGAGAGAGAGAGAGAGAGAAAGAGAGAGAGAGAGAGAATAGGCTGCATATAGAAGGTCTCTGAGGGCAATGGAAATCATCGAAATAATTCCCTTGAGCATAGTTTTGGACAATATTGCCACAGTCTTAGGAACTACATTTCCCCAGCTTGGGCGATATTTGACTACTATTGCCCGTGGTGCCACTCCATATTTTACATACAATTGTATTTATATATCTATACAGAAGTGTAGTAATACAGACATCTCTGTTTCTATGAAGACAAAATGATTACATATTTGGAAGTAAACTTGAAAAATAAGCTTGCATTTTTGACATGAATCTTGTCATCTCATTTTCATAAGAAGAAATATTCTAAGCCACTTTCAAGCCAGCAGTTCAGATACTAATGATCCCTGTTAGGCCCCGTCTGAAACAGAGCACAAAAGAACATCTCATCTGTTTGACACACGCAAAGGATAAAACGCAATGTCCAGCAAGTTTCAATGACCATGTTGTACTTAGTGGCATCATTAGTATGTATTATAGGAGCCAGGTTTGCAAACCATTCCCCTAACAGTGCACCTGCCAGCCCCTGCTTCTTTTCTTGAGCTGAGAGAGAAGAAATTGATTGTGGTCTTCCTCTGCTAGTCCAATTTATTTGCGGAATTATGTCCTGGATAATAAATGATGATCAAAGTCCTCTTTTAAAAAGCCAGTTGCGTGCTGGAGTATATACTCTGACGTGCACCAACAGTGTACTTTCTAGGGAATACATATTATTTGCTACCCACAAATGGTGATATTTGGCAATGTATACAATTCTTTTCATCCAAAGATCCCAAAGCACTTTATAACTTTTAAAAGAGCTGAAGTATCATTTTCGCCTTGAAATGCTATAGTTAAAATTGGGTTCTATCTCCTGTTTCTTGGCTAGCTGCTTGGAAATTAATCAGATTCATTCTTTATAGATTGCCATTTTCCATGCTTCGTCCTCAGTCTGAGTGTAAAGTTTTCTAAAAAGTTTGAATGGAATCAGTTCTTGAGTTAGGTGAGACTGGAAAAGCTGTCACTTTCCCCACATGCTCCAAATGGAAAAATTGGGGGTTTGCATAACTTAGTCTTTCCACACAACACTCATGTCCGAAGCCTAGAAAGCTCAAACCCAGCTGGCTTAAATTGTCATCTTCGATGAAGGAAAACAATCTGGGTTTGAAGACAAGTCAGTACTTCTGTGAGTGTTTAAATCTGGATCTTTTGCATGTGCGTGTTCGGGTTGAGCTTTTCAAAGCCATGGCGGGGCTTAGTCACGTAGTTAATCGGAGTTGTGTGGCTAACCCTCATACTCAACTTTGCAAATCCCCAGCTAGAACCTCTTTCATCTGGCTTTTTATAGGACTAAAGCTAAAACAGTTTGGATCACTGGCCATGGACAGAATTGCTTTAGCGGTACTTTACCCTGAACTGCCTAAGGCCTAAGATCTAAAGTCTCCCTTTAAGTACTGAGCACCTTTATCTGTGTCAGGCTTGATTCACCTCTACAGATTCATGGGGGTGCTTTTTCCACCTGTTGTAATCTCCCCTTGGGCATCCTCCCTTGAGGGAAAACAGCTTTAATTTGTGGCCCGACGCATACAGATCTCTGGGACTTAACATGAATGAGCTCCAAGGTCGCTAGATGAAATGGCGTATTCAGCCACAATTTTATCCTGTTGCAGCGGGTCTCAAACTTCATTGCACCATGACGCCCCTCTGACAACAAAAATTACTACATGACCCCAGGAGGGGGGACTGAAACCTGAGCTTCCCCGGGCCCTGCCATCCCGGGCTGGGGGGCCAAAGTCAAAGCCTGAGCCCCACCGCCCTGGGCGAGGTGGGGACCAAAGCTGAAACCCCAGGGCTTCAGCCCCCAGCAGTACCTGTAACCTGAACCCCACCACTCAGGGCTGGAGCCCTCAGGCTTCGGCCCCGGGTGGTGGTGATCAGGCTTCGACCCCTGGGCCCCAGCAAGTCTAATGTCAACCCTGGTGACCCCATTAAAACAGGGTTGCGACCCACTTTGGGGTCTCGACCCACAGTTTGAGAACCGCTGTCCTATTGTGATGTTAGGAGTCCATCTTAGTCCCGCCAGCCACTCTTTACCCACCCTAATTCCAACCCCAGAGTGGCTACAGTACATGAAAGGAGCTCTTGTAATTTATCCAGCGCAAACAGAGCTGTCTACAAAGTTCATCCAACATTTTATTCCTTTTGACACCAACTCATCTGATTAGCTTCAACCAAGAGAGCGCAGTCAGAATGGGTGTCTTTGTACATTTCTCATTGTTATTCCTTGGCAGGATTGTCATCTGAGGGTCACCATGGTCATTTAACTACAGCTGTAGCAGTACTGTATGGTAGCCAGCCTCGACTCAGCCCTTCCCTTGAGACTTGCAAGAGAGAGAGAGACATTCTGGATTTGTTGAATGCTTATCCATACAAAACATTGCTGTCTGTGTCACCAAGAGAATCTAAATTCAGCTGGCTTATAACACCAGGATGCATTTTGTCACTAAGGAACTAGCCGTCTCTTCATCACTCTATGTCTCAATTTGTTTCTTGCCTACGCCGTATAGTACGTGTTACTATTTTTAATACGGCTCACGCCACTGTTGCAGATCCACACCGTTCTCCATGGAAAGAGACGTGTACCAACGTGGAGGAGTGTGGGAAAGTCTTGTACTGTAATTCACGAGGGCAGGGCAGAGCTTCTGGAAGAGAGCAGATTATAAGGGAAGGTGGGAAAGATGGGGCATGACCCATGATGTGGTCTATGCTAGAGGGCGTGTCATATAGCAGGATATGGGGAAACTTCTGTCACGCTACAGGGGACTCCTGGAATGCTGCAACACAGGTCAGATTTTGGGCTATGGAGCATGGCACAGAGTATAGGAGATTGGAGGGGTGGACAGGGGAGAATAATGCATTGCTGCTGTGAAGATGGCAAGGAGAAGAATGAGCAATGCAAACAAGGTTCTGCCAGACCCTACAGTAAACTGTTTTCTCTCTGTTTGTGTCTGTCTGGCTCTGATTTTCTTGCCCAAGTGAAACAGGCAGAAACTTTTCTTTTAAAAATCTGGGATAAGTCGTGACAGAGCTTCCACTGGGGGTAGTAGTGCAGGAACTCAGCTCCTGATAGCTTCCTATCCATTTTGAGCCCTACATCAATGTAAGCGCTGGATTTTCGTAGCTGCTAACACTATGAGCCAGAGTAAAGGCCTTGGAAGAGAGCAGAATTATAGCCAGCCACCATCCCTGTTGTTCTTGGAAAAGCGGCAGTGATGTATTAAGTTGAAGACACGTCAACACAGTGACATCAGTTTGCTGTTGCTTTTATTCTTTGTCACCTGCTTTTTTCCCCTTATTTTGTTGTTCTTTGGTGCAGCAATGCAGTTGCTCCTCTTTCTGAGTTAGTTGTCATGCCTCCTGGTTAAGAGGGCCATGACACAGTGGTGGTTGAGAAGAGAAGGAAAACCAAACAGAGGAGTGTTTGCTAGTGGTAGGAGGGCGCGGGACTCAGATCATCTAGATGCCGTTCCCAGCTCTGCCTTTGACTTCACAATGTATAAAGGCATTTTTATGTCCCTAGTAGCAAGGGAGCTCAGCAAGAAGGATGGCATGGGGGGGAGGAAAGGTAAGAGTAGAATGTTGTGTACTATTCCAGCACTGCATCAAGGGAAGAAAGACGACTTCTTCAAAAAGAGCATTAAGAACCTGGCAACTAAGAAAACAAGGTGGGAGGGTTTCTAAGTACCATCTGGTTTGAGACATTAGACAGGAAATGTTGTGGAGTAGAGGAGCCAGTGTCGCCTCATTTCAACGAATATTTGGGTTTGTGGGCTCCATCATCCTCAAGTATTCTTGGTTTCCAGAAACATTTCATCCCTGTAGGATAGGATAGTAAGAGTATTAAGGCTGCAAACAAGAATGGGAAATGTATTTAAAATACTATGGTGGGTGTACTGTGTGCCACTGTCCTATAATGGATGGAATCAGAACTACTCATCTGTGTGTCATAGGCTCCATACTGCAAACAACTGAGATTCTCCTTCAGCTGAAGTGGAAGGGAACAACATTTTCAGAGCAAGAGGATCTGAATTCCATCCATTGCCATGGTGACAGATATGGTAGAAATGTCTAGATAGATGACGCTTCATGGTGGCAGTTAGGATCTGTCTGAGTATGCAGCAAAGTGGCTACCATATAGTTCTTGTGGGGGGCGGGAGTAGACATATTTTTGCAGTACAATATCATTATTACTATTTGTTTTGTGGCAGCACCCACAGGACCCCAAAACTGAGATCAGGGCCCCATTGAGTTAGACACTATACAAACATGTATAAAGGGACAATTCCTTTCCCACAGAGTTTACAATCAAAGTAATGCACAGTTGTTGAGTGGAGTAATAGAAAGGCTTGCATCTAGTTAGTCTGAGAAGAAACTGTTTTTGCATCCCAGATTTATTCAACCCTGTCTCACAAAAACTCTCACGCTCTGCCCCATATTTAAAGGGGAAGCTCTTCCTACTGAACAAAAGGGAACTCAGCAGTCTGTATCAGTGCAAAGCTTAACCTAATCTGGCCCTAAAAATAATTGTTTTGTCATCAGCTTCTGAGCGAAACAGATTATAGGCTGCTGCCAGACCTCACCTGATAAGGAAAGAATTAATATTTTTCGGACCTTATGGCTTGTCTGGCACAGGTTGGCTGTGGGAGTTGGGTTGCTTTGAAACAGAGGCTTTGTAAAATAAATGTATGTGCAACCATTTTATTCCCCCATTGAGTCTAGATTCATTCACAAGAACACAAAGCAAGCCTTCTGAATCAGTATTGAATTTATGCCTCAGGGTTGTGTTAAGCAAAGCTGAGTGAATGATTTGTAGGGAATAATTTTTCAGTAAATTTCACCTCTTTTTACATTTGCAAATGGTGCATGAGCAGGTTGCATTCATTAATCAATATTATTTGCAAAGCAATTTCTTTGTATATTGCTTGGTCTGTAGCAAGGAGTTTGTTGCAAGTATTTGATAATAAAGCTCCAGCTGTTTTGATTGGCCATGTGGGGGGCTTGCTTTTCTTTTACCAGTTATTTACACTAGTGCAAAGTGGACACTACTAACTCAGAACAGGAGCACAGTCAGGATGCAGAGCAGTGGAAAATTGGGTTCATGGTATCTTCTGACAGCATAAGGATGAGTATTAGAATCAGGTTTCCACTGAGAATGGTTGTGAGTTACAGATTCAAAATTCATTAGCACTGCAAATATTCACCACCATTGCATAAAATTAGCCCTTTTCTGCAAAAGTTCTGGCCAGGCAACTTGTTGGCTAGGATGGTTGCAAAGAACAAAGACGAGGAATTGAGGGCTGCTTGTTCTTGACTCTGTACAAACAAAATCCATGGATGAAATCCTGGCCCCAATGAAATTAATGGCAAAATGTCCTAAGACTTCACTATGACAAGGACTTTCACTCATTGTGTCTCTTACAAAGACGTTATAGCTACTATTTATTAAGTTATTTATGGTTACATTGTCCTTTCCCCATTTTATTTAAAGTAGCGTCTTCCAGTAAACAGAGTTTCGTTTTCCTTTCATTTATAGTCCATGTTACAGTTGCTAATAACATCTAAGTCTCTTTCTTATTCCTAGTTTTTCTTCTGTTGACCAATCTTAGGTATTTACATGTCCCTCATTACCTTAGTCTGAGTGTCTCACAACTGTGTAATGTTTTTATCCTCACAACACCCCTGTGAAATAGGGAAGTACTAATATTCCCATTATACAGATGGGGAAGTGAAGCACAAAGAGACAAAGTGACTTGCCCACGATCACACAAGAAGTCTGTAAGACTGAACGCTGGTCTTCTAAGGCCCAAGCTACCACCCTAGCCACTGGACCATCCTTCTCTGTATCTGACCTTCCTTTTGTATCACTATGAATACAGCAGCTCCGTTCATTGCTGAACTTTGTGATCTCCTCATTCCTAAAAGACATTTTGCTTTGATACATTATATAATGAGCACCCATGAACAGCTGGTGGCAAGGAAAGGAGGGGTCAAGGGGCTTATGGGAAGCTTGTGCCTTTTTCTTTGGGCTCTAGAGAACGTTGGATTCAACACTTTAATTGGAATTAGAGTTTCGATTTGACACTGTATGAGAATGGATCAGGCTGGTGTGCTTTGTGCAAGCTCCAGAGAGCCAAAGAATGAGCTTAACTCAACTAACTAGAACTAGAGCCTAGTGAATAAATGGTAACAAATGACATACCCCATGAATTTAGCTTCTTTCAACTACCCCCATTTTTACTTCTTGTTTGAAATTTTTCAACACATTTTTTGTGCCTTTTAAAACCTTTGTATCAATGGAACTGGCTCTCAGTGAGTATTTTGGAATTTGCTGGTCAGGTGGCATTTGGTGTTGGTTGGTTAACTAAGTCACACGGTGGCGTTTCTATTCCCTGATTGGATGAGCTAAAATGGGACAAGAGGCTCGAGGAACCATGGGAAAAAGGTTTAAATTAACGATTGCCGGGAGCAAGAAGCCAGTCCTCCTACCTAAGGGCTGTATTGTATTCCCTTACATGTGCATCAGGCTGGGTCTTCTGCATGCTGAACTCTTCTGTGAAGAAGTGGGGTATGTTATGCTTCCGCTCCCAATTCACTGATCAAAAATATGTTTAAAAATGAGTCCTTGAGAGCAATGGTGGGTAAATAGTATAATGGCTAACGGGGTCGGGCTGGAGACTCTTGCCTATATGCTCGGGGTCTTACTGATCGCCACATTTGGGGTCGGGAAGGAATTTTCCTCCAGGGTAGATTGGCTGAGCCTCTGGAGGTTTTTCGCCTTCCTCCGCAGCATGGGGCAGGGATCTCTAGCAGGAGGGTCTCTGCCGATTGCAGTCACTAAAAACAGGATTGGGGACTTCAACAGCAGAGTCCAGGGAAGGGGTAGGGACGGTTTTATGGCCTGCAGCATGCAGGGGGTCAGACCAGATGATCATAATGGTCCCTTCTGACCTTAAAGTCTATGAGTCTATGAGTCTATGATACTGTTATCCCCAGGCCCTGCAGAGAGCTCTCTGTGCAGGGGCGGCTCCAGGCACCAGTGCAGGAAGCGCGTGCCTGGGGCGGCAAGCTGTGGGAGGCGGCGTGCCGGTCACCGTGAGGGCAGCAGTCAGGCTGCCTTCGGCGGCATGCCTGCAGGAGGCCCGCCAGTCCTCCGACTTTGGTGGTAATTTGGCAGCGGGCACGCCGAAGGCGCCGGACCAGCAAATCACCCGCAGAAACGCTGCCGAATCCGCGTGATCAGCAGACTGCATGCAGGTGTGCCGCTGAAGGCCGCCTGACTGCCGTGCTTGGGGCGGCACAAAACATAGAGCCGCCCCTGTCTCTGTGGATTCATTTACACAGCAGTGAATGTCAAAGCCCAGGTCGAGAGGCTCAGGCTTGCACTATGGTGCTAAAAAAAACTGTGTAGACTTTGTGGCTTCGGCTAGCGTATGGGCTCTGGGACTTCCCCCGCCCCCCAAATCTTCAGCATCCAAGCTCCAGCCCAAGTAGCAACATCTACTCAGCTATTTTTAGTACCATAGTCAACAGACATGGGCTCTGAGACTCACTGCTGCAGGTTGCCACTCACTGTGTAGACATACCCTGTGTGGTCCATGCTGGGAGAAGAAGGAGAGTTGGAATAGATTGGAGGAGCAGTTGGAAGGGGACACACTAAGTCTTGCATTTGACACCACAGAAGATGTTCTAAAAAAGACAATAGAGTGACAGGCAGATCCCTTTCACTGAAGTGTGCCTTACTCTCCTGCTCAGTCCATATCGTATTGTGATCCCAGCCATAGACAGGATAGCATAGGCTACTAACCCACGAAGGCTATGTCCATACTAGAAACGTCCATACTGCAGCTGCACCCCAGTATATTTGTAGTATAAATACTTACTATGGTTAGATCACTGTAGTATATCCACTTCTCTGAGAGGCGGTAGCAAAGTCAATGAAAGAATTCCTCCATCGACTAGTACTGTCTACACCAGGGCTTAGGCCAACTTAACTACGTTACTCGGGGGGGGGTGAATTTTTCATAACTTTCTAGTGTAAACCAGCGCTAAGCAAGTGGGTGGGGAGAGGAGCCGGAAATGGGAGGAGCCCTGGTGCTCACCTGCTCCTTCCCACTTACCAGCTGGAGTAGGCGGTCAGGAACAAAGGAAGTGTAACCTGCTCCATGCAGTGTTACTACCACTCCCAGTTTTATCACCAGGTTCATGATATTTGGTGTTTTTCTTGAAGCCTAAGATCTTGGGTTGGAGTGACTGGGACTTTTTCAGTGAAATATGTTTTCATCAGAAAATGCCAGTTTTTGGAAACTGATACATTTTGCGGATACCTATTGGTTTCAGTGAAATTTGTGTTGAGCTTTCTCAGGCCCAGGATGAAATTTCTGGTGAGAGAGAGGACACAGCCCTCTAGCATAGCCAATAGCCCTGTGGATAGGGCACTTGCCGAGGATGTTCAAGACATACATTCTGCTCTGGCTGATTCTCCCACCTCCTAGGTAAGGGCCCTCACCCCCAGGGTATAGGTCAGACTCTCAATCTCTCCTTTTGGACCTGTTCCACTTTGTACAATGTGTTAGACCTAGGTTCAAGTTCTTGCTCTTGGCAGGCAGAGCAGAGCCTTCAACCGGCATCTCCCACATCCCAGGTAGGTGCCCTCTCTACCTGCCTATTGTGGGGTTGATCTCTCATATTTTTTTCCCATGCAAAAATATTGTAGGGTCTCAGTTTCATTCCACATCAGGATGAAAACAAATTTCAAAATCTCGACATTTTTTGCAAAATGGAATTCATGTTTTCTGGCCAGGACCCTCTTGTGGTTATGTGATTACCCAAGGATCTCTGCTTTCATTATACAAAAAAGCGCGTTTCTAGCCCTCCTGGTAGTGCAGAAAAGTCTGAAAACACAATCCACTTCTTACCTATAGAGGGCTTTGTTCTCCAGTGCCATCAGTCAAGTTCTCTTCACCCAGCTCAATTCAGTTAAAAATTAAAGAAAAGACCAGGGCAGTGTTCTGTCATTACATGCAACTACTGAGAAAAATTATATTTATTCATGGAGGGAGAAGAAATCTTGACAAGGCTTAATTGGCATTTGAGAGATAAATGAGAATTTTCTTCCTAGATGAGGAAGGAGTTATTAGGGGAAACTGGAGTGTATCTGTTATCATTGCTGTTTATCAGCAATGCAGATTTTCACTTAAGGAGAGAAAACAGTAACTGTGCAGCAGATAACCGAACTATAAAATCCCGCTTGCTTCCATCCCTCCCACTCTGTATTCCAAAAGCATTTTCCAAACGAGTCTAGGAAATGAAAGCTCAGGAGAAGTTATTTTATTCTCTCCAAATGCGGCGTGGTACTTTGGTATGAAAACTCTCTATAACTGTGGAGATAAGGGTGACACGGCAGGGAGCGATAAGACATTGTCCTGCTTATCGCCTCTGAAACGTATGACGCCTCGACGGAACCCATTTAAAACAGAAGTTGCAAAAATTCAGGCTGCGTTGTGTGTCGATAACCAATTCTGGAAAGCTGTTTATATAATAGTGTAGCCTGTGCAAGGCTTGGTATCCAGAGGTGCTAAGTGGAGAAGTGTGAAGAGATTCCTTCCAATCAAGATGTGTAAGTGACTAGCACGCAAATATATTTATCTGGCTCCTGTCACCATAGTATTTAAGCACCTCGCAATCTTTTAATGTATTTATCCTCACAATACCCCGGTAGGGAGCGCAGGGCTGTTATCCCCATTGTCCTCATGGGGAACCGAGGCACAGAGACACCAAACGACTCACCCAAGATTACACAGGAAGTCTGTGGTAGAGCAGGCAATTGAGCCCAGCTCTCTTGGGTCCCAGGTCAGCACCCTAACCACCGGGCCAGGCTTCTACACAAATCTTCCCCATGGCAGGAGATGGCTAGCACTTCAGGCCATGCTCCTTGTGAGTTCCCCCAACTTCCAGATACTTGCATAAACACCGGTGCCATCCGACCTTTCTTTACCCCCAGGCACTTCTCTCTGAGGCAAGGGCAGTGGTTTCCTCTCTGTTTATACAGCACCTAGCACATGAGTGCTACCAATATAATAAACACTTCCATTTACCCTTCCAATACCCCCGTGAGGTAAATGAAGTAGGACCTTCATTTTACTGTTGTGGAAATGAGGCACAGAGAGATTAAGTGACTTACCCAAGTTCACGCAGGACTGGGCACAGTCATGGCTAGAGCCCAGATCGCCTGAATCCCAGTGCACAGTCTTTGTCACAAGACCCCTTGTTCCTTGAAAGGTGCACAACAGAAAAAAACAAAGGCTTGGACGCCTAAGAATTCTGCCCCTCTGTGGCGGCAGCAGTCATGTTGTTCTCAGAGTTGCTGCAGCCTATCAGAGAGGACAGACACACACTGTGCTCTCACATGAAGATTTACTTTTATCCTTTCTTCTTCTTCTTGTTTTTAGACTAAAACTAGTTTGCTCAATGTGTATGGAAACCTCTTACTATGGAATCCACGAACAGAATGCCTAGACCACTAAGCAACCACTAATGCTGGGCTCAAAACAGCTAGTTTCCTCTTCATCAAGGTCTTCAAAGTTCAGCACATGTGTAGGCATCACTGGGACTTGCAAGCAACAGTTTATCCATAACATAATAATAATAATTAATAAATAATAAATATTTAATGGCTCTATGTGATAGAAGAGGGTCCACCCTTTTATCCCTTTGGTTTCAGGAGCTCCTAGCCAATATGAGAAATCATTTGCATTCTTTCCCTTTGCATCAGCACTCACTAGAAGTTACCTCTCATAGCGTATGCCTTAGGTGCTGGCTATGTGCATAGGCAGGGTGTTAGAGTTATTTTGCAGAAAAATGCTATTACGATTTTGAAGGCAAACGCTACTGGAAGAGCTCAGATTGAAAGAAAACACCTGTCTGCTCCCAGTACTTGAAAGATATTTTAAAATATTCTGCCAGTTAGCTGTCTTCTGTATTTTTACTCTTTCCGTTCTGTAAGCTAAACTACTCTGATGGAAAACTGCTTCCCAAGTACAAACGTGCATGTCCCCCTCTCCCTTTCATTTGCAGAGCTTTGGCAAACGTGCTGCTGCTCCCTTCTGGACTAGAATTCTCTCTCCCAAAGAGCTCAATTTGGTGGTTATAAAACACCAATCCCAGTTTAAAATCTCAACTAAAGACTTTTTTGCTGATGCCGAAAGACTGAATCCCTTCACTATGCTTTTTGGTGGGGAGAAAGTGGGGCCAGGGGTGGGGAGGTTGGGACTATTGTCAGGGATCCAAGACGTGTGAGTTATTATTGACTGTCACTGATTTTCTGTGCAACCTTGGACAAATCCATTTAATTTCCCCCTCCCTCAGTGTAGCTATCTCCAGATTGAGGTATTCACTACCTACTTGATGACCTCCTGAGGTCCCTTCCAACCCTGATATTCTATGATATTCTATGATGATACTTCACAGAGATGAAGTGCTTGGAGAGCCTTAAATGAAAGTTGCTTGAGAAAGTAGAGTTGGGAACAATAATGTACTACTGTGCTGTGATGCTTCTGAACAATGTTCCGTATACATCAATGATATCACTTACATCTCTTTGTTCCATAAATCAAAACAGATGTTCCGTTAAAATTAGGCATGAGCATGGACTGGGTCCAGTGAACCAGCAGTCATGATTCACCTTTTATAGTCTTGATCCTGTTCCCTTTGAATCTCTGGCAAAACTCCCCAGGGACTTTAACTATGTTGGGTCAGGCTCTGGATAAGCCCTGGGTGAACCACACAAAGTTCTGAATCTCCCGCTCTTTCCCTAGTTATAAAAAAGACTCTCACTTCAGACCCAGTTCTGTCACACACCTTCACACTGAGTAGGCCCCCGGTCTGTGAATTGCACAGCGAAGAGCTACTGACCAGACATAAGGGCAGCAGAATTGGGCCCCAAAGGCTGCATGGTGATTGCTGTGCAATATCAGGGCCACCCAGAGGATTCAAGGGGCCTGGGGCAAACCAATTTTGGGGGCCCCTTCCATAAAAAAAATTGCAATATTATAGAATACTATATTCTCGTGGGGGCCCCTGTGGGGCCCGGGGCAAATTGCCCCACTTGTCTCCCCCCCCCCCCCCCGGGCGGCCCTGTGCAATATGAACACCTGCTGTGATTTTACTGTTCAGTGACAGAGTTAAAAATGTAGCCACACAAGGTTAGTTGGCTTAACACTAAAATAAATGGGATTAGCCACAGCTTCAGTATGGAGAGTCAACATTTTCATGAAGATTTTTACAAAAAACTCATCCTCTTTGTTTGTGAAATGCAACATTTCAGTGAAAGATTTTGTGAACATTTTGATATTTTTGGACTAGTTCTACTTCTGTGCAAGAAGTATCTTAATCTCCTGCTGTGAGACCATGCAGTGGATATCAATGATGAAAAATTGGTTCATTTGCTTTGTAGACACTGAAATCAAAATTTTATTCGGTTATGAACTAAACAGCAGGTACTATCCTGAATGGGGGGTTTCCCTCATACTGAATAACAGAATGCCTTACTTTTCAAGTATATTGGCTATCCCTTGATGATAACAATGGTACATGCCCAGAAAGGGTTAAATGTTGGTGAAACTGGTGTCAATAGGAGTTTGCCTAAGTAAAAAAGGGCAATGTGAAAACTGAGTAATGAATCTCAGAGTTTGGCTTGGAATTGGCTTAGGAGTTGGCTAACATGGTGCATATTGTGGGGGCATTTTAAGAAGCCCAATAAATTTGAGATGAGGTACAGATGTGGGAATTGAAATCAGGTCCCCAGTGTGACATCAGACACGGGTACTGGAGTCTAATTATTTAGGGTAAAATTTTCAAAAGCACCCAAGTCCCATTTTCAAAAGTGACTTCCATTGACTGTCAGTGAGTCTTAGGTTCCTAAGTCATTTCTGAAAATGGGACTTAGGCACCTACGTGACTTAGGTGCCTCCAAAAATTGTACCATTAGTGCCACAGATTAATGCATGGTATTGTTCAAATTTAGAACGTTCTCTTTCTTGAGAGAGTTTACAGTGCAATCAAGCACAGATAACAAGAGACAAAGGACACAGTTGGAGTGACACTTTGGGTTTTAATATTATTACCTACTTGTCGTATTATTGTTGCAAAGGTTTTGAGTGGGGAAGAGAGTTAAAAGGAGGGATTTGAATGGAAAGAGGGAGGCTGACTGGTGTACAGGGCAGTTAGAAAGATTTATTAGTGTGATTTCCTAATATGCAAAAAGGAATGACAGTCCCTTTCTTTGCAAAGGGCTTGTGATCTACTAAGGCCCAGTCGCCACCTTTCTCATTTCTTTTTAAGGAAATGCTTTTTACCATCTTTGAGTTAATGAGTAATGCTAAGTTCCACACCAGAAATTCACCTCAGAAACCATCAAGAGACTTTGCTTTAGGGTAACAGGCAGTACGTGCAGTTATGAAAAGCTGGGAAAGTAAGATTTTATTTTTTAAATTAAGTTTCAAATCTGTATTCTTTCCTGCAGATTGTTAAAAGGGCACCAGCTCTAGGACATTGTTATAGATCTTGCAAAAGGCTGGCAGCTGGGCATGCTAATCTGTAGGGGTGGATGAATTTGGAAAAATTTATAGTTAGCTTCAGTTCTTGACCATAACATCTGTCCAGCTGGACCTGGACAGCTTCCCCTCCTCTGCTAAAGCAGAAGGAAAGATCTCAGTGCTCTCTCTCCTGGGATAGCAATTGCTCCCAACAGCTCCCCCTCCTCCTTTTGAGAGCTCCCTTTCCTGTTTCAATCCATTGTAACCATTGCCCCATCAAACAATGTTGAAGACAATTTTGTCATTGGCACAAGGTTGTTTTTAAATAGCTTCTGTTACCTGTTCAAGAGTTTTCTCACCCTTATTTTAAAAATAAGAATAAAAAAACTGCAAATTGAATATCTATTTTAAATCTCTCCCATTTGTTCATGTGTGTTAAGTGCATGGGCCTGAAAGGTTGTTAAAAGATCTTGTCCTTCTCAATCCTTTAACACCTTAGAATTCAGAAACACGGTGCTGTACATGCACGATATAATGGTCCCTGTCCTCACTTTTTCTCTTCCAAATGGTGACAGCCTCCACTATTCTTGAGATTGGAAGAGGAATGACTCTGTTTTTCTAGAATGCATTTCCTTTGCTCTCATTTTTATCTTCCTTCGAGGCACTACTGAAACTAAGGAATTTTTTTTCCTGTCTGGTTTTGTCTTATAGCATAGGAAAAAATTCTTTAGCTTCATTTGTTACCTTGGTGCTACACTCCTCTCATGGTTAATAATTAGGCCATAGTTAATTAGGCTGTAGAATGTATGCTGAATGTATCATTAAGATATCCCTAATGAAAATCCATGGTTGATGCCTGTTTTACATTGATAAAAGCCACCATGATTATAGATGTGAAAGTCCTTGAATATTTCATATCACCCTTATAAAACATGGTGGCTTAAATCCTTTTTAGCTGCCCCTTTGAAAGAGACATCAGATTCCTCTGTGCTCTCCTCTGAGTTGAATGCTTATGGTTATGAAGGCCTGAAGTTCAATTCAAGTCCTTTTAGATTCCAAACCAGTGATTGTTGTACAAAATAATTTTCTCTTTCACCACTTATTGACCTGAATAAACATCATGAGCAGTGGAAGAAAACTTCCTTCTCAGTGACAGTGTAATTCTCAAACAATGCATGAGTTTTTCATCTTCTTTCCCGCATGATAGAGTCATAGAAATGTAGGGTTGGAAGGGACCTCGAGAGGTCATCAAGTCCAGCCCCCTGCATGGAGGCAGGAACAGGTAAACCTAGACCATCCCTGACAGGTGTTTGTCCAACCTGTTCTTAAAAACCTCCAATGATGGGGATTCCACAACCATCCGGGGAAGCCTATTCCATAATTTAACTACGCTTATAATTGGTTTTTCCTAAATATCTAACCTAAATCTCCCTTGCTGCAGATCAAGTCCATTACTTCTTGTCCTACCTTCAGTGGACATAGAGAACAGTTGATCACTATCCTCTTTAAAACAGCCCTTAACATATTTGGAGACTTGTCAAGCAACGTGCCCAGTTTTTTTTTTTTAACCTTTTCAGGTTTTCTAAACTTTTTATCATTTTTGTTGCTCCTCTCGGGACTCTCTTTAATCTGTCCACATATTTCCTAAAGTGTGATGCCCAGAACTGGACCCAGAATTCCAGTTGAGGCATCACCAGTGCCCAGTAGAGTGGGACAGTTACCTCCCATGTGGGCTGTAGTCCACGAAAGCTTATGCTCTAATAAATTTGTTAGTCTCTAAGGTGCCACAAGTACTCCTGTTCTTCTTTTTGTCTTACCTATGACACTCTTGTTAATACAATCCAGAGTGATATAAGCCGTTTTTGCAACTGCATCACGTTGTTGACTCATATTTAATTTGTGGTCCCCTATAACCCATATCCTTTTCAGCAGTACTATTACCTAGCCAGATATTCCCCCTTTTGTAGTTGTGTGTTTGAGTATTCCTTCCTAAGTGCAGTACTTTGCATTTAACTGTATTGAATTTCACCTTGTTGATTTCAGACCAGTGCTGTAACTTGTCAAGAACATTTTGATTTCTAATCCTGTCCTCTGTCCAAAGTACTTGCAACCCTTCCCAGCTTGGTTCAGCTGCAAATTTTATAAGTGTACTCTTCACTCCATTATATAAGTCATTAATGAAAATATTGACTAGTACTAGACCCAGGACTGACCCGTGTAGGCCCCACTAGATATGCCAGTTTGACAGAAAACCATTTATAACTACTTTTTGAGTACGGTCTTTAAACCAGTTTTGCACCCACCTTTTAGTAATTTCATCTAGACCACATTTCCCTCGCTTGCTTATGAAAATGTCATGTAAGACTGTGTCAAAAGCCTTACTAAAATCAAGATATATCACGTCTACTGCTTCCTCCTATCTACTAGGCCAGTGACCCTGTCAAAAAAGGAAATTAGGTTGGTTTGGCATGATTTTTTTCTTGCCAAACCCGTGGTGGCTATTCCTTATCATCCTATTATTCTCTAGGTGCTTGCAAATTGATTATTTAATCATTTGTTCCAGTATTTTTCCAGGTATCAACATTAGGCTGACTGGTCTATAATTCACCAGGTCCTCTTTGTTCCCCTTTGTTTCCGACAGGTGCTGTGTTTATCCTTCTCCAGTCCTCTGTTCTCCATGAGTTCTCGAAGATAATTGCCAACAGTTCCAAGATTGCTTCAGCTAGGTCCTTAGGATACATTTCATCAGGCCCTGTCGACTTGAATACATCTAAGACTGTGTCCACACTATGAGCTAGGGGTGTGCAACCCAGAAAATGGTGGGAACGTACTCGGTATGGTTCAGCCATACCTCTACTGCTGCTGCCCAAACTTCTGTAGCTACCCTACTATTTATACTTTCACTAGCTCCCATCAAGCTACTGTGAGTATATGTATACAGCAAGGGGAATCATGCTTCTAGCTCGTAGTCTCCACCAAGCCTAATTTATCCAAATATTCTTTAACCTGTTCTTTCCCTATATTGACTTGAATTCCTCTCCCCATGTTGTTAATATTAATTGTGTTAAATATCTGGTCACTGTGAACCTTTTTAGTGATCAAGTATCAGAGGTGTAGCCGTGTTAGTCTGGACCCGTAAAAGCAGCGAAGAGTCCTGTGGCACCTTATAGACTAACAGACGTTCGTTTGTTAGTCTATAAGGTGCCACGGGACTCTTTGCTGCTTTTTAGTGATGAGTCAAGTGAAATAGGCATGAAACACCTCAGCCTTCTTGATGTCATCCGTTATTCGCTCTCCTTCCCCACTTCGCAGAGGATTTATACTTTCCATCATTTTTCTTTCTCCTAATGTATATAAAGAACTTCTTCTTGTTGCCTTTTATGTCCCTTTGCTACATGTAACTCATTTCGTGCCTTAGCTTTTCTGCTTTTGTCCCTACATGCTTATGCTAATGTTTTATACTCCTCCTTAGCAATTTGTCCATGTTTCCACTTTCTGTAAGATTCCTTTTTAATTTTCAGGTCATTAAAGAGCTCCTGATGGAGCCGTATTGTCCTCTTACTGTTCTTCCTATCTTTCCTTGCCAATGCTCCCCGCACCCATGTCAAGGTTCCATTTGGACCTGTAGAATCTCTGGGTGAACCTCTGAGTGGGTAATTCCCTATTTTAAATGCAGTTGGGTTTGGGAAGAATGAGCAATGAGGTTATTTTCTGCTATTTCAACAGCAAGCTCGGAAGGTTTTGATTCCTTTCTGTTTGTGAAATTCTAAGAAATGTGGAGTGGCCTGTGGTGCTGAGATCTCTTGAATCACTTGTGTCAAAGATGTATCATTTTTTTCCTTGTACTCCACCTGTAAAGTTCCTGACGAATTGACAGTGCATCATTCCTTGATGCTGTTAATGCATGTGCAGCACTGTGAAAGCATCATCGCCACTAAGACACCATATGTCAGTATTCCCTTATTCCTTGCATTTTTGAGGGTCTATGAAGAGGTCAAAAAGAGTCTCTGTTAGAAGAGGAACCAAGGGTCTCAGAGCAGATGTTTGAGGCCCATTGATGTCTTTGGAATAGATATTTAACCTAAAAATAATTTAGCCTAACTTCCCATTCAGAGATACCTTGGAGGACCAAACCCAGATTCTTGTGAGTGCATGCAGCATGGTGTTTTAGCATTATTGCATTCAGACACAGGAGGATTTGGGGCATGTAAGTGCAAATGAACAAATGATGGTGATTTTTTTTAAAAGTGCAACTCTGTGTGTGCATACACCATTGCATACCCATAAATGAAACTTGGCACCTAAATGGTGCTCTGAGGTCTGTCCTGTGCTGGTGAAAAAAAACCTGGATTTACAGATTTGTCTGTTCGCTGCCAATTTGTGACAGTGTATTTGAGTTGTTATAGGCGTGAATAAGTCCAGAGGCTTGAGCGATGGACATGCTTGTTTTTATGAATCATGGGTTTAAAGAGAATTGTTCTGTGCCTTTAGTCAGTGAGTCAGTTGCTGCTTTCAAGGGACTCTCACAATTTGCAGTAAATTGGTCTGAAGAGTATGCTGGCTGCACCTGGTGTTGTGCACCATGCACTGGAAGTATTAGAATTCCTTTCATTTATATTTGGAATGACAAAGCCTTGTAGAAAACCTTTCCATTTTTTTTTTTTTTTTGTACACCAGTTGATCAGGTCAGCATGTGTCCAAGAGAATTAAATCAAAATGATTGTCATCCTATATTATTCATTTCTATTCCTTGTCAGGATGGTCTCTATGGGGTAGAATTACAGGCTTCATCCAAGCATAGCTGTTGCTGTAACAGTAGCCAGATCCCTTCTGGCTGGCACAGTTTGAAATTAGTAAAGACACATGAAGCTTTGAAGCATATTAGTATTAGTACAGTTATTTAGAAAATATCATTGCAGCCAAAGTATTATAGCATTATCCACTAGGAGATGTCACTGGTAGGTGACTCCTGCTCCTAGCAGTCGGAGCAGGAGTTGGGAGCCAGGCCAAATCAGATATCAGTAGATCAGTGTGTGAAACAGGCCAGAGGGCAAACCAAGAGTCACGTGTCAGGAAGCAGGCAGGGTTAGGTTACCAGGAGATCAGAATCAGGCAGTAGAGTAAGGAAGCAGGTACAGCACGGGAAGCAGCCTGAAGCAGGGGAAACCCAGTTGCCTGGCAACTTCCTGTTCCTGTGCTTGGTTTCAATAGAAACAGGGTAACGATAGGACTCACAAAGTTCTACCAATCAGATCCCAGGACTCGGTCCTCTGTTGCAGTTGAGCTTCTAGTTTTGGCAATGGTTAGTAGGTCACTAGATGGTAGCTTGGAACTTTCCTGGTTCCAAAGAGCCCTGTGGATTGGGGTTTGAGACCCATGTCCCTGACAGTAAGGCTCTGCTGGGCATTTATCTATATGGTTTCCATTAACATAGTATCTGAGCACCTCACAGTCTTTAATGTGTTTATCGTCACAACATCCCCGTGCAGCAGGGCAGTGCTATTCTCTCCATTTGTGGAAATAATTTCCCTAATACATTTACAAAGATTTATCACAACTCAGCTTCCGCACAAGTGTTTCTTTATTACTTCAAAGGCCACTTGGTTTTGATTACATCCAAACTAAAAAAACAAGTGTCTGCACACTCAGACTCTATATCCTAGCAACAACAAAGTTATAAGCATTAGCCAAATACTCACAATAGGATCTTCAGGCTTGGGAGATACCATCCCAACATGGCACAACTCCAGAAGGGTAAGGACCAGCTACCGTACCAACTACACAATAATAAGTGATCTCATTGCTAGTTATCAGACCTTAGCTAAAGCCAGATGAGGCGGTTTAGAGCACAGCCCTGTGCTTTGGCCCAGCTGAGGTAAGGTTAATGGCTGGGTTCCTCTCTTCAAAGTTTTCGTCTTGTCTTATTTGTTGTATTTCTGCATAACTACTAATCCAAGCACGTCTTTACAATAAATTAAACAAATCTATATAACCAATTGATTACCATACCAGGTACTCAATTCACCATGTGTTCTTCATTTTAGTTACCTCAGCCCCAGCCTTAAGTAAGAGAATGCTGGTATTTCAAGGACCACTACAGTTTAACACAAACAACCCTTCGTTTTCATGATTTCATTCTTTTTGGTCATGTGCTTTAGGGCTATTCCTCCTCCTAACATCCAAACTCAATTTACAACCATAGTTCACCCAGGCCCAATGTAGGCCTCTATTCCGACCCTATTGTACAGACAAGGAATTGAGTCACAAAGAGACTAGGGTCCATATTTTCAAAGGTGTTTAGGTGCCTAGCTTCTACTGATTTTAGTGGGGCGTAGGCACCCAAATACTTTTAAATCTGGCCCTAAGTGACTTGCTCAAGGTCACACAGAGATTCTGTGACAAAGCAGCAAACTTAACATGGGTTTCTAAGTAGGGTTGCCAATTTTGCTTGGATGTATTCCTGGAGGTTTAACCACATGACATAATCCTTAATTAAAAATTAATATTTAATTACTGGAGACTCCAGGACAATCATGGAGGGTTGGCAACCCTATCTTTAAGTCCCAATCTAGTGCCCTAAGCAGGGCCGGCGCAACCCATTAGGTGACCTAGGCGGTTGCCTAGGGCACTACAATTTGGAGGTCAGCGACCGCGGCAGTATTTCAGCGGCGGGACCTTCCGCTGCCTCTGTGGGGGGCGGCATTTTGGGGCGGGACCTTCCGCCGCCTAGGGCGGCAGGAAAGCTGGTGGCGCTCCTGGCCCTAAGCACTGGACCACCGTTCCCCTCCTTGCTACTCCCACTGTCCACTGTATTCAGTGGTTACTGTAGTTCAGGTGTTACAACAAAAACCCCCTCCAGATTGGAAACTTAACTCACAAGTGAAATGGGAACAAAATCAGGCCTTAATCCCCTGTCTTTATTCTGACTTTTAATAAAAAAAAGTAGCCGCATAGCATAATTACCTACTCCTCAAATACGTCCTTGTCACCATTAGCCCAAACCTCCCACCAAATCCAAAGGCGTTAGTTAATGATGTTCTCATTGCTCCACACACATCACTCACATAATCAGTGTTGACTCTGCACAAATGAGGAAATAAACCAAATCAACAGCTATATTAATATATCAGCTCCAATGAAAGCATAGGAAAAATGCAATGTTTGCAAAAGGGGGGAGGGAATTGATAGGACAAGGAATTTTATTGTGGCACGTTTGAGAGTAGCGCACACAATGGAGAGTGAATAAAGTCCATATAAAAATACCTGGCAGCACTCCCTTTAAATCTGTCAAGGTGCGAGATTCTTATTTGAGTTGATTTACTGGGTCTTACAAGGAAGCAATCATTATTAATCCAAATAACTCATTCCCACCCTGTGTATGAAAGCAGAAGTTAGATGAAGGTCACAGAGAAGAAATGATAAAACGTCAGGCATCTTGAGCTGCTTTAGCTTTATTAAGAAGCACATTTTGTCAGGAAGCGGATATTGCAAATGCTAATAAATATGAGAGTTGGATTCTTCACAATGCAATGCTCATGCTTTGCATTGGATTCATCCATACTGGCGTTGCTAAGGAGCTGATGAATGAGGCAGGGAAGGTGGATTTACTGGCTTCCTTTTTACTAAGGGATATTGTAACAACAGGCATTGTGAATTCTGTTGATGGTAGAGAGCAAAGTAAGGACTTGGGTAAATGTTTCAAAAATGCCTGTGTGACCTAAGCATTTAATTATTATTTTCTAAAGGGACTTAGGAGACTTTTGAAGATGAGACTTAAGCACCTCTGAACATTTTACCCCTGGTCTATAGTTGGCATTTGCCCCGATTCAGCCATTGGTGTCCAGCACCTATTTCTGTTTCAAGCAGGATGTTCAACTAAAACAAATGGTGGCTACCCTGGCTGCTAGCCATTGATTCCTGAGTCCCCAAAATAGACAAAGCCTGACAGACAAAAGCCCAAAGGAGTCCCTGTAGACATTTGGTGAGGCTTGTGAAGAAAACAGCTCCATCTTTTGGCTTGATAAGCAAGTATGTAACCAAGACATTTGCTACAAAGTACACTTCCATCCAGAATTAGAAACGTAGTGTCAAAGGCAAAAGGAAGCTATTTACCAATGTTGAGAGTGCTGCCACGCCAATACCATTAGATATGTCCATGAATGCTTTTGAGTGGGAATTACCACCAGATGGTCTGCCACCAACAAACGTTAAGAATTCTGGGGCTGCATGGTGGAATGTGGATAACTTGGTGACAGGTCACCTTAGAAATAACTAAGATGCACTAGGTTCTGCAGAAAAGTGGTATAAAGTGGTCTTTGGATTTTATGTTCTCTTTTTTTGTTTGTTTTTTGATGTTTGTTCTTCATTTTTTTGTTTGTTTTTGGTTTGGTTTTTGTTTGTTTGTTTGTGTTTTTTTGCCTCCGGGAATCATTTATGGGCCCATAATACTGTGAGATGAGAAGACTATATTTTTTGTTGTTCCAGCCTCATAAATGCTGCCTTGAGGCATTCAAAAGCCCCTGAAGAATATAAACATCAATACAACCAATATCATCTCCCACACACCCCCAGGAATTGTTTACCACACGCAAAAAGCTGCACAAAAAGCACACAAAGTTAACTTAAGGCAATCAAGGGCCTGTTCTTACTCCCAGTGAAGACCATGAAAAACTCTCGACAGGGAATTGGAGATATATTTTCCAGAGATGTTGTTCGCCAACATGTGAACAGAAATATTATCAGAGGAAGTTTCATTGATACACTGACAGTGAGATAATTAAAGCCTCCTCAAGTTCCAAATATGTTGGCAGCTGCAAATCCATTCAGCAAGTACCATTCCAGGGTCCCGACGCTCCCCTTCTGTGGAACTGTTGCATATTATATTACACTTGTAGAAAATAAAGCTTGATAGAGCACAAATTCCCTCCCAAGAATGACTATTCAGAGGTAATCCATTGGCAAATGTGCAGGAAGTGGTGTCAAGTTGCAGTTCTTCAGTCCCCATAGAACACCTGTACAGACTCAGAATGAACAAGATAGAATGTTAACATAAGAACAGCCTAAGGTCCATGTAGCCCAGTATCCTGTCTTTGAACAGTGGCCCATGCCAGATGCCCCAGAGGGAATGAACAGAACAGGAATCATCAAGTGATCCATCCCCTGTCGCCCATTCCCAGCTTCTGGCAAACAGAGGCTAGGGACACTATCCCTGCCCATCCTGGCTAACAGCCATTGATGGACCTATCCTCCATGAACTTATCTAGTTCTTTTTGGAACCCTGTTACAGTCTTGGCCTTCACAACATCCTCTGGCAAGGAGTTCCACAGGTTGACTGTGCGTTGTGTGAAAAAATACTTCCTTTTGTTTGTTTTAAAGCTGCTGCCTATTAATTTCATTTGGTGACCACAAGTTCTTGTGTTATGAGAAGGAGTAAATAACACTTCCTTATTTACTTTCTCGACACCAGTCATGATTTTATAGACCTCTATCATATCTCCCCTTAGTCGTCTCTTTTCCAAGCTGAAAAGTCCCAGTTGTATTAATCACTCCTCATATGGAAGCTGTTCCACACCCCTAATCATTTTTGTTACCCTTTTCTGAACCTTTTCCAATTCCAATATATCTTTTTTGAGATGGGGCATCCACATTTGCACGCAGTATTCAAGATGTGGGCTGTACCATGGATTTATGTAGAGGCAATATGATATTTTCTATCTTACTATTTATCCCTTTCTTAATGATTTCCAACATTCTGTTAGCTTTTTTGACTGCCGCTGCACATTGAGTGGATGTTTTCAGAGAAGCATCCACAATGACTCCAAGATCTCTTTCTTGAGTGGTAACAGCTAATTTAGACCCCATCATTTTATATGTATAGTTGGGATTATGTTTTCCAATGTGCATTACTTTGCATTTATCAACATTGAATTTCATTCACAAATCCTGAAGAGGCAAATATTTGATAAATCCATGCTTCCGATGCTATACACTCCAATTAAAAGTTGTTTTCAGAGAAGACACAGATGTGTTACACACTACCTTGGTGTAGTTTTGGTTTTAACGTTTGGCTAATTTTTGAAACAGACAAAGCAAGCGATAAGACTAACAGCAGCCTATTCCACAATTAATTGAGCATCACAAAGCAGTAGTGGCAGACATATTACAAAAAAAAAAAAAAAAACTTTCAAATATGCTCAATAATAGATTTGCACTATAGGAACTAAAGATAGGAGAAGGTTGATAAGTCCTGCATGATAGACTATATGGGATATCGGCAACTAAACAGAAGAAGCTGGTAGCTCAGATGCGGTAGTCTATGTGCTAAGCAGTAGAAAATTATAGGTCCTGAATGGGAATCTGTGGGATATCAGTATGGGATATAAGGAACTAAACAGCAGAAGCTAAGTCCTGTGCAGTAGTCTATGGGATATCAGTAGGAAATAGGTGTGGTCTGCCTCTTTAAGAGTCAGGGGCCTCAGGACAGCCAGCTGGGTTCTGTTATCAGACCCAGCTGGGGGAGGGATGAGGAGGTGATTCTAAAGGGCTGAGAGAGCTCCGCTGAAGAAGCTGCAGGAGAAAGAGGGCAGACAGCCAAAAGAGGAGCTGCAGGAGAGAGGGGGGCTTCCGCAGGAGTCTCTGGAGCAAGGGGAATCAAGGGAAGGGTGCGTCCTCCTTTCAGCCCCAAGAGTGCATCTGCATTTGAGCTAGGAGGTGAGATTCCCAGCTGGCGTTGGTGTACCCAAGCTAGTGCCCCAAAATAGTAGAGTGTCTGCAATGGCATAGGCGGCGGCTTGGGCTAGCCACCAAGTACGTACCCAGGGGGTCGGGCGGGATTGTACTCAGAGGTGCTAGCCCGAGTGGCTGCCCGTGCTGGTTTAGGGGCTAGCCTGAGCACATCTATGTGAGCTGGGAATCACACCTCCCAGCTCACATGTAGACGCATCCTAACAAAGGCAAGGGGAAAAGCTGCAAAAGACTGTCACCCGGGGTAGGGTGGGGGCAGATTAGCTGCTTTATGTGTTTGCTCTTTTTGCCTAACTTCTATATTTGAACAATAAAACTGTGCCCAAAAAGAGACTTGGGCCTGGCAGCAAGTCCTTCTTGGGAAGGTCAGGAGACCAAACCTGAGTGAGGGGAAATAGAGGCAGCAGCTAGCCGGAAGCCAGGCCAGGCAGACGAAGTTGCAAGAAGGCAACTGTAGGCATGCCCTAGCTGCCTCTGGATGTTCCTCTCGCTCAACTGAATCAGAGCTGTATGTGCATTTTCCTGGCTGTGAACCAGATGGTCTTTATAGGCAGAATGTTGGAAGTAACAGACTCTCAGCCAGCAAGTGTTGGGAAGGCTGCAGGGGCCTTGTGCTTATCCTGTTTACATTGCTCAGTAGCAGCCTGTCGGAATGAGTAAGGAAGGACATTGATGGGGCTTATGAAGTGATTACCAGCCAGCCTGTCTTAGACACAATGCACGGCTTCAACGGCTTTACCACAGAGAAAATGGGGAGATCCGCAGAGCACCAGCAGGACTGAGAAGACCTCCTTGGGGAATAAGAATCCTAGGTATTTGACTCCTTTGTAGCTTTGCGCAATCTGTGAAGAATGGCCAAGCGAGCACTAAATTGGATGTGAAAGTTAATCTTCATACACTGGGAGCAGAAAAAATAGAAGGAAAAATAAACTTTGCTGGAAGATATTTTGGGGTCATTTGGAGCCTTGTTTTTAACTGTGAGGGTGAAATGCCAGAGCTGGAGCTACTGTGGAATTTCTTTGATGTTTGGGCTGTATGGCATTGCCTATGTACTGCGGTGACATTAATCAGGTTTGTTATATCCTGTTTTTCAAGTGCATAAAAAGAGTCTTGTGCATCTCACCCGTGCAAATTATGTCCTACAGTAAGCAGCCCTGTTCTGAGGAAATGTAGCTCTTATGCATTAGTTCCCTGAAGGGTGTGGGCGGTAGTTAGAAAAAGCACTAAAGGATCTGAAATTGTTTAGTACACACAGTTAGTTGTTCTGCTTGCCTGTCTGGAGCACAGTCACTTGTATCTGACAGGACAAAATGTAGTGGTACAAAATGACTAGTGGTCCAATATTGCTTTGATATAGAAATTAGAGTTGGCTAGAAAAGTGAATTTCCATTTTGCAGAAAATTCCCGGCTTTTGACATGTTGTTCCTCGTTGGAGCAAAATATTGACATTGCGGAATTTCCTGTGAAATGGAACAATCCATTTTGGTAGCTGGCACACCAGATGGGCGGACCGGTCAGCCTGGTTTACATCAAAAGTTTTGATGGAATCGACATGTTCCTGTGGAATGTTTCAATTCTATTTGATCAGCATTTTCTTAGGGGGAAAAATTGTTTATAGGAAAATTTTTGACCATCCGAAGCCCTTGATTGGGTAAAACACCAACAGTAAGAACTCAATGTGATTGGCTGGCTGGTTGTTGCTCATATGCTCAGGGTCTAATTGATTGCCATGTGTGGGGTTGGGAAGGAATTTTCCCCCAGGTCAAACTGGCAATGACTTTGGGGGTTGTTTGTCTTCCTCTGCAACATGGGGCGTGGGTTGCTTGCCAGGATCATCTGGTTATATCTGACTTAATCAATTCCCTGCCATTGCATTGGCCTCGGGCATTGATGCACCTTGGTCCCTCCTATTCTCTGCCTGTGTCACATAATAGTTTAGTCACCGCAGGACTGTAATAGTTTGATCTAATTTTGGTTGTTGGATTTAGTGGGTGGGTGCTTTTGGTGGCCCAGGATGTACGGGAAGACAGACTGGATGATCTGGTGGTCCCTTCTGGGCTTAAACTCTGTGAAATTGCATTCACAGTCCAATTTGATGCAAGCTGTAGTGGCATTGGTGGTACCTTTGATTTTCTATTAAGTATATAAGAAAGAGGGGCAAACTACTTCAGATAAAATAACACTTGCTCTCATTCCGCAAAAGAAAAAAGTGAGAAAAACTTTGACTTAATTTTCATTAATTTTGACTAAATATTTTTCAATAACTATAGCCCTGATCAACATTTCAAAATTCAGTTAAAAAATAAAATAGGGAACATTTAAAAAAAATTCAAAAACATTTTGCATTTCCCCCCCTTCTTTTGATCAGCTATTTTTAAAAATGAATGTATAAAATGTTAGTTGTTTCTACTTCATTAGCAGGAAATCTCCAATTTTGTCGTTGGTTTTGGCAAGGGAAAGAGAAGTGGTATGTGAGATGTTAGTCATGTGACTTCCACTCATGCTTTCTACGCATGGCTGGTTCCCCGTATGAAACAGTATGAAGACTTTTGGGCCAGTTATAGAAATATCCTAGATGGAAAAATCAAATTTTCTGCAAGTGAATTTAACAGTATATCTTTTAATTAGTTACATTTGTTGGATAAAGATATTGTTATGCCCTCTCTTTTGGGATGCACAAAATACTTCTCTGCCAATCCCACTCCTAAAAACAACAATAAAAAGTGTAGTTTGTTGCTATTTAATTAAATTGCAGCAAACCTAAGCTCTTTCACAGCAGCTTTTTTACAAACAAATGTATAATAGAAATGCATTTTGGTTTTAGCATCTCAAGTGTTTTGTTTTAACAATCCATATCTGCATTACAAATGTGTTTATGAAAGTCTGTAAGTGCTTCTTGCAATGATAATAGTTTTGAAAAGATATGGTTGTTAGATGGTGTGAGTTTGAGTGGTAATAGTATTTAGATATTGCAGTTTTTATATAAATATTATCCACAGTCCTATTATTTACGTAGGGATGTGCACAGACCCCGGTCTACCCCCTATTACAGTCTTTAAGGCTGGCATAAACAACTCAAAATGGATTTAGGTTTTGTTACAAGCTGCAGGTTTTTTGACAGGGTAACAAGAAAGAAAAGCAGAACTTCAGAGTGAGGGACAATCCTCCAGTGCTTTGGAGGAGCCTTGAAAAGCTTGCAGCTAAATTTTCAAAAGTGATCACCGGTTCTTGAGGACCTGATTGACCAAGGTGCTGAGCACACTCAGCTCCAAATGGCATTGCATGTCCTCAACACCTCTGAACATTCAGGCTGAAATACCCCAAAGCTGCACTTCCCAAATCAATGACCACATTTGAAAATGTTGGTGTTAGCATCTAGACAAAACCAGAGATAGGTCCTGATGATGTAAAATCTCATGGTTCTGTGTGTGTGTGTGGGGGGGGTACTTTTCCCCACTGTCTGACCCTTTTTGACATTCAGACATGTCAGAGCTTTCTTCCATTGGGTAAAAATCACAGCCCTTTTGATGTGAAAGGTCTTGTCATTACTTGACTCCGTTCATCTTAGTGGATTTTAAAGTGCTTTACAGGCTTGACTGATTCTGCTAAAAATCTGGGTCTGCTCCTGCCTTCTTTTCATTTGGGGTGCAAATGTGGGGTCACATTGCATTCAATCAGAAATCACCAGTGGGGCAAAACTTGGCAAAAGAACACACAGTAATATTGCCACAACTGTTTAGGACAGAGTGAAGAATGTTATATCCAACTGAAGGGTACTTGTTTAGACACCAGAGTTAATGCCTCTTGTATGTACAGTTCAGGGGATTTCGGTTTTGTCTGAGGAATGGTGATAACAATGTATCTTAACACCTTACTGGGGCATTGGTACAATATTACAGCTGTTGACATAACTCAAATACTCAATCATGAGTAAAAATACTGATTTCTGTGCATTGCTTGTGTACAAAATATTAGCCACCAGATATTTGTGAAAATGTCCACAAATCCTGAAAGTTTCATGAATTTCAGCATTCATCCGTACATTTTATAACAGAAGTTTGTCATCCAGTCAGGGAACGAGAAAATAGCAAATAGCCTAAGTGAACAGTTTGGCTGATTTTTTTTGCATAATAGGTTGCTTGCAAACTATTCAGTGGGTGCTTGCCAGAGATGAGGGACATTTGCAGAAATCAGTATTAGTTTGCAAACCATTCACAAGCCGAAAGAATGACTAAATTCACTGTGGATATTCTCCAGAGTGAATAATTCCCCAGCTCTATTCAAAACAGACACCTAGGGAAGAGTGTCCCCTACTTATATGGGTCACTATGACCTCTTCTGGCCACATTTGAGCTTTCCCCTTGAGATGTCTCCAATGGCCCCAACATTCTTTAGCTTAGGACAGTGGTTCTGATACTTCTATGTACCAGGATCCATTTAGCAATCTGGGAAGGGCAGTACAGTCACAGATTGATACCTGTTGGCAACCCCCAAGTTGTGAGAAAATCTGACAAAATCAAAGCTGGAGATCATACGTCTAGCCATTTTAAAAACACGTAATGTAGGGAATCTGGTTTTCTGAATAAAAGGAACATTTTTAATGTGAATTTAAATGCTGACAGTATAAAGGTGGAGTTTGAGAACCTTTTCACCAGACGTCAGACCCCTGGTTGTAATTTTAAAAGAATTTGGTGTATATTGTGACTGTACAGAGAAATGACCTTTATTTGTTCCATGTATCTCAAATGTGGACAGGACAATATACATATGCTGGGCTACCCATTCTATCTGGGTAAGAGTTGTTGATTGTGTCTGCTATGAAAGCCAAACAAGCACTTAAGGATTGTCAATCATGTATGACATGAGGCATACAAATACTACAGTTATTCACATGTGATCAAAACTGGTGCAGTCATTTGCACATCCAGATGAAAACGCATGTGCAGGTGGCTTGCACAAATGTATTTAATCTTTAAAAAAAATTGCTACATGTCGTCCTTGCAATGTAATGAGCTTGTGATTCAGATATTTTTAAACAAAAATGTCACATTGTTTTTGAATAAATCATGCAACTGTCTCCAGCTTTGATATGGTAACATGCCAGGAAAACTCTATACCATCCAATCAGTAAGACAGTACTTTCTAGTGCATTATTTTTATTCTAATGCTATAATACAGCAAGCCCTGCAGTGCATTGACTCATGCAGCTTCTTCCATCTCTTCATCACAGCAGTCGGCTCTTTCCTAGCCTGTGCGAGCTGCAAATCCGATTAGTTTAAAAGCAACGTCAGCCACAATATCTTTCTGCTCACAAACCATGTTTATCTAATATATAAATATTGTTGGGTTGTAATTGGGGGTCTATTAAAACCTGTTTGGATAGCAGAGCATAAGGTGGTTCAAAGTTGGAGGGAACAAATACAAGTTTTACACAGTAGGCTTCAGAATCCAAATTCTGACTTTGACTGGAGGCTTTTCGGATCCCAAGGCGAGACCTCGTCTCTGATGCTCTGCTCTCCCTGTGCGCTTGAGCCCCGTGCCCATATGGAGAGTAGAATGTTGGAGTCTAGAACGACTTTAAACTTCTCAGAGAGCAGGTACTCTCACAAACCTTTCTCCTCTGAGTGGGGGGGGGGGGGAGGATTTGTAGGTAGGAAAACCCCAGGGGGCGCTGTCATTCTGTTAGTCATAAATGTATGATTTCCCTGGGAGTTCCTTGGGCCAGCTGGCTATGCAAAGGACATTTCCTCTCCCTTTGCTTTACAGACAGAGCTTCTAGTACTATATCTGAATCAGTGCACTCCACTGCATTGTATGGGTGGGGGGGGGGGGTCTCAAAAAAGCTCCTTCCCTTCCTTGGATGATCTGCAAAAGGGCTGGCTGTAGTCATTGCAGTGCAGGGAAAATTTTTGTTGTGCGTTCTGGAGGACACATGTTGCTCCAAAGGGGATAGGGAGGAATTATGCAAATAAACCCAACTCTCCCTTCTCCAATGAGCGGGGAACAGTCAGCATCATCTGGCCTGGGTAGCCTGCAAACATGCCCTGTGTACTGGGATGCTTGAGGGCCTAGGCCTGCATCTATAGCACCAATGGGGCTGTGATCTTCCCCCATTTACCTGACTGTGGCGTTTGTTTAGTCGAGGTGGACGTGCATGTAATCTAGTGAACTGAGGATGAAAGTGGCAGCTAGGATCTCTTGAGTTCTCATCCTGGCTCTGCCACTGTCTCACAGAACAGCCTTGGACAAACTACTTAACCCCACACCATCTATTTTCCCATCTGTAAAATGGGAGATAATAATCCTCATTTACCACATAGCACTGTTGTGATGGTTCATGAGTTGGTTATTGTTTATACAGCACTTTGGAGATGTAAAGGGGTACTCTGATTATTCTGTTGTTTAACATCACTTGAACTTGATGCAGAAAGCAAAGATTCCTAAAAATGCTCATCTATCTAATCAAATCTAATTTAAATGGGATTTGAGAATCTAACTCCTCTAGGCACCTTTGGAGATCCCAGCATAAATTAACAAGTGATTCTATTGCCTAGATGCAGTGCTGGTAGATGCTGCAGAACAGATTGGTAGATCCAGTACTATTTTATTCCAGTAAATACCAATAAAGGTGGATTTCAGCAGTTCTAGGTATGTTTAAAATGGTTTCCCCATTCTAGGGGGTATATTGCTTCATCCGGTGGGCGGGCACTTCAGATGCCAAAGAATTTTTTTTTTTTAAGTTGGCAACATTTGTTTGCTTCAGCCAAAATAGAATGATTTCTGTCCCTGTGGGTCTCTGTCTTTTCACAGATAAGGATTTCTCCTGGCTCCGCCATTAAAATATTTTATGGAGCACAGATGTTCTCTTATAAAAGATGTCAGGCTGCCTCATAATATCCCAAGGCCTTCAATCGGGGTGGGAAACTGTAGATGAGTAGCAGCATTTTCAGGAACACCTAAGTGACTTGGGAACCTAAGTCCCATTGACTGAGTTAGGCTCCTAAGTCACTTGGGTGCTTTAGAAAATTTTACTCAAGGGTCTTTTTTTATCTTAAAAAACATTTTTGTAAAAGGTTTTTTTAATTAGTTATTAGGTGGGGCAAAGATAATACATATAGCAAGCTGTTAATGGAGCAAATAAAAGCTACAAGATTCTGTTGCTCCATTCCCTGAACTGTATTGAGACAAATACCAGTACTTACTTAGTTTCTAAAATCCACAGTAACTGCAAGGAGTCAGTTCTAGCTCATGTACAGTTATGTTGCTGATTCACATTGGCAGCTAGACCAAATGGGTCTCATTAGTTCCATCTCAGGAGTGTGAAAGGTTGGGATTCTCTCTTAGGGTTGCCCCAGTTTTGGTTGGATGTATTCCTGGAGATTTCATCACGTGACATAAGCTTTAATTAAAGATTAATCTTTAATTCCTGGAGACTCCAGGCCAATCCTGAAGGGCTGGCAATTCTATTCCCTCTCTCTCTCTCTCAAGACAAGGGAGAGCTAGATGGAGGAACAGAAGGTCCTGCAGGGACAGACTCTATGAGCATCCAGCTCTGGGAACATAGGCATAAGGGACAAGTTGAAAAGTGGGAAAAATAGTAAAAGGCTCAGGATAATACATCCTATTTCCATTGCCTGAAATAGCGTCAGATCAGCATGATGTCTCCTAGCATGATGACTAATTAAAGCACAGAATGTATGCAAATACTTCCAGACTGCACACCATTATGTTGTAATGCCCCTCCTTTATTGGAGGTCATTAATAGGAGAGGGTTGGTTTAGAAGATGAGGTGAGTACACTTTTTCGGAGTACCCAGGACTGAGAGTCACCATGTCATCCTCCTGCCTCAGCGAGAGAGAGAGACTCACTGGTGTTAAATAAACTGGATGTCTGCTCCCTGACATCCCCAGTGTGTTAGCCATGCAAGCAATATCCTCAGGGTTCCGGCAGCCCTTACGTTGCCTAGCAGGTTAACACTCTGCATACTCCAGGCCCCAATCCCAGTTTAATGTCCCTCTCCTCTTAGTTGGGGGGTTCTCATCCCTCTTCCGAGAGCTGGACAAAGTTCAGAATCTTTGCAAGAGCTAGTCTTGCTGTCTGCAATTTATGCTTCTTCCAGCCAGCAGCAGCTTCTCAAGGCTCTGTCTCCCGAGCCTCCCCCAATTTACTGTAGCCACCTGCTGCCCTTTATAGGGAATTTCCTCTCAGGTGGGGCTCTTCCTGTAATTAGGGCTGGTTTAACCCCAGGCTCTCCAGCCTCTGGGGCAAGCCACCCTGTTACATCAAAGGTTAAGACTTTAAGAGATACTGAGTAAGGAGAATGGAAACAGAAATGAGCACATCAAAAACCAAAAGGTATAACATACTTCTTAGAGTCTAGACCCCATGTCTAATGTGTTTTCTCACCTAAAGCTTCCAACCAGGACAGGTTTGGATCCCGTTGTTACGAATTTAATTGCACTGCCTGGCGTGCAGAATGATGGGGTTGCCCTTGTCCCCCAGCTGTAATCCAAATTAACCTTTGAAGTACAATCCCAACAAAGCTCTTTCCCCCATGCTGCTCTCTCCTTCCTGTTGAGTCTGCATTTAGCTCACACTGGTGATTATGAATGAGACAATGGACATTTCAATAGATAGATGCATAAACATCTTTGGTCAGGCAGGAAACAAGTTTCTCGCCTCTGTTGGAGAGTAACACCTTGATACAAATGATAAGGACATCCTTTCAGTATAGAGACATAACCTTTTAAAATGTCATCAGTCCATACATTTCACAATGACATTAATGACCAGCATGATCCTGGCTTTCATTAAGATCTTACATGGCACTCTTTATGCTACGTGTTAAAAGTAGTGAGTTTGTTCGTCTTGATCGGAGTTGCTGACACAGAGTAGTGAACCCTTTGCCACTTGGCATTGAGGGGCTCATAGGGAAACAGATGACGACCTCCTTACTAGCTATAGTCCATGAGAGGTGTGTGGCAGAGAGAGGAATCTCAGACTCACTTGTGGGTAGCAGCTTTTGTGCAAAGAGAGCTGATGGGAATGTGATGGAGAATTGAACTGTGAGTAAAGTGTGTGGACTTGATCTCTCTCTGTCTCTCACTGCTGTGAATAGGTCACTGTGATCAATGGAGCTACACTAATCTACAGCTGGTGTAAGTTAGAGGAGAATTAGGCCCTCGTGCGGCAAGCCGTCACCTTCACTCTGTCCCTATATTATATTATGACGGGTTAATTACACCATGATTTAAAACCGGACATGTCTTGCAGAGCAGAGTTGAACATCCTCTGTATCTGATCTGCCGCCTCAAACACTAAAAAAAGCCATTGGTTTGCTAATTAGAAAAATAAAGTTTCATTCTGATATTAGTCACAGACCATGACTGGATTTCAATTATGTATTTTTTTTCTTTTAGCTGGATAAGGGTAATGAACAGATCCTCATCGAATAAATTGATCTACTTTGTTATACTGAACACACTGAGTGCGCTGATGAGAAGCTTTGCCTCTCTCCCTATGCTGGAGATTTTTGGATTGTCTTCCGTAAGGAATTTATAGAGGGAGCTACAAAAGGTCACTTCAAGTTGGCCAGCATCTGTTTCTACATTTGCATTGGAATAGTTGAGTTGAATCAAAGAGTTTGCCCTGCTCTTGAGTTCAGGCCAACTAGGCCTACTCTCCCGCCAGACTCTGACTGTTATGCTCTGGATGAAGAGTGAATGGGAAGGAAAGATGAGCATTTGCTGCTACTAAACCTGCAGGGAACTGGAACTTTTCAGGCTGGTCATGAATTTTTCGATAAAACTTTTTTTTGTTGGAAAATACATTTCGATGAATTTCTCAGTTCAAACAATTAGGGGGGGAAAGGGCTGGAAATTGTTGAAACATCCCATTTTGACCTTTTCTAACTGAAAAATTCTGCTTTGTTTTGTTTTTCAGTTCAAAATAATTTTTTGCTTGAAGTTTAAGCTATTTGTCATTTAAAAACAAATCAAAGATAAAAATCAAAACAAAACATTTCCAAAATACCTAAATGACCAACACCAACATTTTTCTTTGGACTTTTCCTTTGCAAAAATCTTTCAATATTCTGACTCTTTTTGTCCTGATTTGAGATGGGAAATTTTTTTGAAATCTCAAAATTTTTCTCTGGGCAGGAAATATGTTTCTCATCTCTAGTCATAAGTGCCCAGTGAGTTTCTTAAACTTAAAGTTACCATCTCAGACCAGGCTAGTGACCAGACCCTACTCACCTAACTCAAGTCCACTTGACTTCAGTGGGGCCACTTGCATGAGTAAGGTGAGCAAGATTTACCCCCAAATCACTCTGAACTGGGATTTATTTTCTAACGTAGGTGAATGAAACTAAGGTTACAGTGATGAATGTGCAGAGAAAGGAGAGCATATGCCCCAAGCATTGAAACCTAGTGCTTTATCTTTAGCTGCTGTCTAAATTTCCGTAATAGCATCTCTGAGGTCAAAAGGGGGGAAAGAAGGCAATGGGAATGGTTGGACTAGGAATCTAAAAGCATTTTCAATAATCCTCTAGGACAATGAGCAGAAAAGAGACGGGGAAGAACGGTGGAAAGGAAAGGGCGCGTCTCATATTTCGGGGCATTTTTGTGTTTGTTCTGAGACAAAGCAGGGCGAATTCTATAACAGCACGGCTAGGGCCTCCTGCCATGCAACAGCAAAAGAGCTGGAAGGCTGGAAACGGGACAGCACCTAGCTGTCCCGGCGATGCACACAGAAAATGGGAGATGTGGGCACGGGCCCAGAAGGCAGGTCGGTGTGATTTTCTAAACTAAAAGCTTCTGCAGTGATAGAGAAGAGCCCTAAAACAGCGCTTTAAGAATCGTTTCCAGCCTTCCATTAGCAGTGAAAGTGTTTTGACAGCCTTGGGAGTTCCACGCGCAGATCTGCAGCAGGATGTATTCCTAAAGCTGTAAGTACCTTGGAAGAAATGAGCATTTGAGAGGCTGTGAGCGCTTTGTCTTCTTGGAATTGTATATATGATCATCTGACCGAGGCCGTTCAGGCAGATTAAAATGAGATGCTCAGCAAGGCTTTGGGTGCTGTGATACGCTTCAGGGATTGCAGTATGAGCTTCACCTCCTACTTTAGGATGGTAATTTGTCTTCCTGAGATGTCGGCTTTGTTTTACAGTATCTCCAGGAGCAAAAGAGACATTAAAAAAAATTCTGAGTCTAGACCGAGGTGCAGTGACCCAAGGGGTCAAATGTAATGAACAAGAGGGACTCCAAGAAGGCACGATTGTTTTATGACAGGCCAGGTGAGTCAAGGCTTTGGGTGAATGAGAAACAATTCAGGGATTTGGGGTTCAAAGGAATTAAGGCAAAAATTCTTTTCAACATCAGTCTTACCTGAGGCGCAGGGACTGGCTGCCAAATCAAACCAGCCTTATGAAAAAGTCTGACAGGATTAGACAGAAACTGATAACTTTTCTATAGTGTTTTTTAACCATCCTGTAGAATTTAAGACAGGATTGTATCCCTGCTATTGAATTCTGTTGGATGTGTCATAACCCTATAGGAAGTATCCCATTCTCCATTAATCTATGGGTTTTGGAATAATTTCTACAGAACCCTACTGATTTCACCTCTATTAAATTATATAACATTTCCGTAATAGTGTCTCACAAGTTTAGTTTTGCTGATAATTTGCACTAGCTGAACCCAAGGCATATTCTTCTCATTGCAATAACAAGGTAATATCGACAGTGAAGACAGGTACCTATGGTAGGTATTCTGCTTAAAGAAGCAATGTTGACCATCATCGTGACCATTAGCAGGTGGGTCTACATACTTGTTACAAGGCAATGCTCTGCAGATGGTAGAGCATCAACCCAAACGTTGTAAAAGAGCCTTTTTTAATGTTGCTGATCATTCCCCTGATGTTGTTGTGTTCTTGTCAATGCTTGTGTTTCACTTGGTTCAGCCTATATATCTTCAGAGCCACTTGCTGTATCTTTGTAGTAATGGAATGAGCCCTTGCATTCTTGGAACCCACCCTTTGACCTTTCGGGGTCCAGAACTGTATTCAGAGATGTTCTGCATTCAGAAACGATCTAGACTTCCTGCACCTTCTGCAACATGCGGTGGGTTGCCAAACAAATAAAAGCAGCAGCAAGACTACTGAATAGCCGCAAGGTTTAGTGCCCACTGCATTAACGTTCTTTGTGCACTAATTAATAAATGAGTATTAAGATGAGAAAATAATGGAGGCAGAGATCTGGGGAACTTCTTGTAAAGAGTCCTGGTGAATTCTCTTTGCCGTGCAGTGTTTCAATAGCCCTCTGCAGCCTAATTGTTTCCTTACAATATTTGACTTTGAATGACCCCCAGCAGCCATATTGCGTCTAGGTAATGTGATAGCTAGCTAAGATAATGCTTTCTCTCTCTTTAGGGTAGATAAGTGCTTGCTCATAAAAAGTATAAGCTATCTCAGTTTTTCAGGTGTACGGACCTTTTAAAAGAAACATTGGACTCATTTTCCAACTCCCCCTTGTAATTAATTCATTCAGTTGTCGTTCATTGGTATTTTTGAAGTTTGATTTTCCTATGTCGTGTTTAAAAAACGCAGGGCCATATGCTTTCTCCCATTCCTCGGAGGGAATGTTGTCCAGTGGTTAGAAATGGGATCATTTGGGAAGTCAGAACTCCTGGAGTCCATTTCTGGTTTTACTATTGACCAGCTGTTTGACTAGTTACTGAACCTCTCTGCCTCTGGGCTTGCCCATTGATAAAATGGGGATGATAACAGTTGAAGGTAGCTTTTCTGGTTAAGGCACTGGAATGAAACTCAGGAGATGTCGATTCGGTTCTGGGCTTAGCCACAGGATTCTGGTGTGACCCGGGGCAGGTTTCTCGTTCTGTCTGTGCCTCCATCCCACATCTGTAAAATGGGGATAATAAGACTTCAGACCTCAAAGGAGCAATTAGTTAATTCATATTGGTGAGGCACTCAGATACTTACAGGTTGGTTATGAGAGTTTTAGTTAGTGACTGTGAAGCATTTTGGGATCCTTGGGTGAAAGATGTGCTAGTTTATATAATTCCCTGTTTAAATTCATTTCACTTGTGTCGCTTTTTCTATCTACTTCATACTAAAGAGGTCATTGGTACTACATTGCTTCCATTGGTAGTCTTGGTTCTTCTCAGAATGGTCCTGGAGTTTCTATTCTATGGCACGTATTGATTTCAGTATATATAGCCCATTGCCTTTTAATGTATCATTAAATGGGAGAAGGATCTGTTATGTTATCTTGCTCTGTCTCTTTCCGAATCGCCAGGTGCCAACCTTTTTTATTTTTTTCCTTGCCGCTGAGAAGATAAATTTGGTTTGACATAATTAGTTAATTTTAAAAAAATCAATTATTGTAGTGACTCGAAAGGAGATCCAAGTCAAATGAAGTAAATAAGCGTGGGGTCTGTTTCACAGATTTATAGGTGGCAAACTGAAATGTCAAGGGGTCATGCATTCATCTGTCAATTTATAATGCAATTAGACAAGATAATTGAGTAAACTAAGCTTTCACTGATGGCTGAAAAACACGTTAGCCTAATTTCATTTGCTTTGATAACTGTGCAGCATCACTGAAGATGGGCCCAAGCTGCAAAACTCTGATCTGAATCCGGATTTAGAACAAAACTCAAAGGAGCTCTGGTCTGGGGGGGTTCTGATTCTGGACCTGTCTCTGCATGCCTCAGGCTCAGCTCTGAACCAAGACTGCATCTTAGGTTTGTGTTGCTTTTCATTTTATCCAAAGCAGGTTAAAGAATTGAAACGATGAGAACAATTATAAATATGAGCCGTGTGCGATTTCTTATTGCAACCCACAAATTATAGAAAGCCTTGAGGGGAAATAATCATACCGGCACTTACATAACAATTTTCATCCTACTATCTCCATGTGCTCTACAAAGGTGGATACATATTAATTTCCTCATTTACAGATGGGAAAACTGAAGTCCAGAGAGATTAAGTGACTTGCCCAAGATCACACAAGTCAACAGCAAAGTCAGGAATAGAAACTAGGTTTCCTGATTCTGGACCGAGTCCCGTACTCTAGATCCCTAGACAATACTGTTCCCTGGAAATGGACACATATTCTATGAAAGATTATCAAAGTCATGTGGATGATTTGGAAAGGGCCATAAGCAGTGGGAAAGAGATAGAAATTGGGCCACTAATTTGGATTGCTGTGTTTCTCTGGTCCCACGGTCAGTTAGCTATTGAAAGGGTAGAACTGACTGGTCTATGAGAGGGGCTACCAGTCTCTCCGCAAAAGAATTAATGGACACAAATCTGACATCAGGAATCATAATACTCAAAAACCAGTGGGAGAACACTTTAACCTGTCTGGTCATTCAGTGACAGACCTGCGGGTGGCTATATTACAACAGAAAAACTTCAAAAACAGACTCCAACGAGAGACTGCTGAGCTGGAATTGATATGCAAACTAGACACAATCAACTCAGGATTGAATAAGGACTGGGAATGGCTGAGCCATTACAAACATTGAATCTATCTCCCTTTGTAGGCATTCTCACACTTCTTATCAAACTGTCTGTACTGGGCTATCTTGATTATCACTTCAAAAGTTTTTTTTCTCTTACTTAATTGGCCTCTCAGAGTTGGTAAGACAACTCCCACCTGTTTATGCTCTCTGTATGTGTGTATATATATCTCCTCAATATTTATTCCACTGTGCATGCATCCGAAGAAGTGGGCTGTAGTCCACGAAAGCTTATGCTCTAATAAATTTGTTAGTCTCTAAGGTGCCACGAGTACTCCTGTTCTTTTTGCGGATACAGACTAACACGGCTGCTACTCTGAAACAAGTCAATGCTGGACTGCGAGGCTACAACTGTTTGCTTGCATTGTGTTTTTCCTCTGAGTGACTTGTAAATTGGTAATCTCTTCAGAGTTGTATGCAATTTTAACCTTAACATTTTCTGACTGAACACAATTAAAGAGGTGGAATCAAGTTAAATTTAGCCCCAAACTTAAGTCTTGTTTAAGAACCACCAGCTTTTATAAAATCTAAAGCAAATGCTGTCCTAATGTTTCTCCCTTTATGGAATGGAAATAGTGATTTATTAACAATAAAAACTCACTCCCTGCAGTATTTGGAAATTAGAAGTCACACCCTTGTGCTTGGGCATAAGCATTTGAATGTGAAATTGAGAAGAAACTGATTAGTGTGGTTTGTTGTCCATTAGCCCAGCTGGAGCTAGGAGGAAAATACAAATAAACAATATAATAGTGGGGAGAAATAATTTTTCAAAATGATTTAAGTTTTAACAATTTAAGGCTGAATAGAAGCCTTAAACTATTGAAGAGCGAAGGTAGAGTATGCTATTCCTTGTGTGAGTCAGGGCATGTTGAAGCCCAGACAGCTGGGTCTAGTGGGCTTGACTACAAAATATAATCTGCAATACTCAACCCCCTAGACAGGTGTAATGACAATACCTAACATATCTGCAAACACCTCCATACTGACCCCTTCACACTGTCTGCTTTCAGTTACCTGCAAATTAATTGCACCAGGCAGCTTCTAACATCAGAATTATGTTTACCCCAACAGCCAATCTGTTTCAGTGTAGTGACATTAACATACTATTTTAACATTATGACCGAGAATAGAAGAGAACCATTTCCCACTGCTGTGGTCTCTGGATTAATTCACCAAGCTGTATGTATATTGTCTCACTGAGTTTGTTACTCCAATTTAAACACTGAGCAGGAGCAACCACTGTTCTGTTTGAATTGGGGAGGAGGGGAATGATCTATGAGTCTGAGCCTGAACTCCTTTGAAAATTAGCATTTAAGATCATTATTGCATTTTTCCTTTATGTTTAGATTGTAGGAAACTCTTGGATAATTATGGAGTTCACAGCGCCAAAGCACACAGAGAATTTGTAGTTTTTAAGAGGGTGCTTAAAGGTGGGTTTTGTCCAGCATAAAACATGCCATTAAGCTGAAGATAATGCAGTCTCTTTCCTCATAAATACAACTGGGTCTTTTACGGCTATGGAGACTCTAGTCTTGGTTAATAAAAAAAACCCAAGGAACTGAATCAGGATCCTAGCATTCTGATCAGAGTGAAGTGTCACCAGAAACATAGCAGGCAGTAGGATAACTCGGGACCGACAGAGACACAGATGCCCGGCCCAGTAACAGCATTGATAAGTAACCATCAGAACACTGGGAAGTCAAGGGTACTTCACTACCTCAGCCTCTTTACCTCCTTCTGATAACAGATCTGCTTCCCTACTCCTCTGCTCCTTCCCCAGAGTCAAGTTGTACCCCACTTATCGTGCCTGACTGCCACAACGCACCCTTCCCAGGGTCTGTGGCTCTGGGGCAGCTCCACCATGCCAACTGCCCTGGGGCTGGGGACTCCAGGGCTTCCAAACTTCTGGGCCAGCTGGTCCCTGGGCTTGCTGCTCTGAAGCTAGACAGCTGAGCCTGGGAGGCCTGGGGTCTCCAGCTTCAGGGAAGTCTGCATGGCAGAGCTTCCCCAGGATCTGAAAGCCCCTGCTGCCCAACAGCCTGCCAGGAAACTGGGAAACTGTGATTGGACAAAAGTTCACTGAACCCAAAACAATTCCACCAAACATTTCAGGTTTGAATTGACATTTTCCTGACCAGCTTTATTCTGATCCTGACTCTCACTTGGAGGGGCCAAACTGATTTGGGCCATGTTCTAAATCAAGTGTCTAATTCAAGACACTGAAGCATGTGCGTAATTTTAAGGATGTGAGTAGTTCTGTTGAAATCAATGGGACTAACATGCTTGTTTGTATTGGGGCCCCAATCGCTAGATCTAGACTATATCCATTTGGGGCAGTCAAATATAATTAGCTGTTTCTCCTTTCTCCCTGAGGGTGGAAAAACTTCTGGAAACTACCAGATCTGTAGGGCTCTCCACTAAAAGCCCGAATGATGATATACAATGGTATGAACCCTAGAATTTGAAGCTGCTAGTTAATAAATGCTAGAAAGTTACTGTAACTTACAAATTAAGGGCCCTAATTTTCAGAGCCAGGCTTCAAGATCTAATTAAGGCTGGTGGTGCAGTTTGCAGTGTTTGGAGAGTGGCTGCCTTGTTTAATTTATCAGTGGAGGTTGCTACCTTAATTTTAAAAAGTAACTCCTGTAATTTTTCAAATAAAAAAACTCAAAGCTGGGAAAAGGTCTCTCCTGCATTTTATTGGACTTAGGAGGGGAACACAAGGAAGTACTGAAGTGTCCTGAGTGTTGAACCACTCACAACCACTTGGACATGTAAACAGTGCTCATTTGTTTTTCACCTTCCTCCACAGCATGGGGCACAGGTCACTTTCAGGTTTAAACTAGTGTAAATGGTGGATTTTCTGTAACTTGAAGTCCTTACATCATGACCTGAGGACTTCAGTAACTCAGCCAGAGGTTGGGGTCTATTACAGGAGTGGGTGGGTGAGGTTCTGTGGCCTGCAGTGTGCAGGAGGTAAGACTGGATGATCGTGATGGTCCTTTCTCACCTTAAAGTCTATGAGTCTATGAGTATTACTGTAGCACATAGGGGTCCAACTGAGATCTGATCCCCACTGTGCTAGGTGCTGTACAAATTCATAATAAGAGACAGTCCCTGCCCGGATAAAATGCAAGGTGGCAGAAAGGGAGAATTATCTCTGTTTTATAGCCGGAGAACTGAGGCACAGAGAGAGTAAGAGGCTTGCCCAAGGTCACACAGGAAATCCGGGGAGCGATTCCCTGATCGCCAACCCAATGCCTTAACCACAAGACCGTCCACCTGCTTGTTTCAGATTTCATAGCCTGAACCAGGTCTGTGCTACGTTAAAGTGGTGTAGCTAATGTGTTTTCCTAGCCTGTGAACAAAGACCCTGAATAAAAAGGCACTGGAAGCTTTGCCCATTGAACTTGAAGGGTTTTGTTCACTAGAATCAGAATAGTTGGCCACCATCATTAAGCTAGGGGCAACTTTAGAAAAAGATTCTTCTTCCGTAATCTTGTTAAACAACAAGCTGTGAGCCTGAACAGTTTTGCCAGATATTCATAGTTGCAATAGAAATGTCAGCCCTTTCTCAAAGAGACAGGATAATTGACGGGTTACTTTGCACCCTCTTGGTTGAAAGAGCATGGTCATAATGTATGAAGAGTAACAGACGGCAGTGCGGGGAGGGGCCCTAATGGCACAAAGTCAGGTGTGGACTAATGCCATTGCAGAGTGAAATGAGATGATATTCAAAGGACTTAATGAAGTCATGGCTTACAGCTGTATCACCCAGCGGCCAGATCCCAAGGGAGGGAGTAAGAAGATCTGGTCTCAGCTCTGCCATGGATTCCTCTCTGTGACCTTATGCAAAAGTCATTTCACCTCCCTGTGTGTCTATAAAATAGAGGTGATAATAATGATCTCCTTTGAAAAATGCTTTGCAATCTACTAACGAAAGGTGCTATATAAGAACTAGGAACTATCACCATCCTCTGTCGATGAAGAGCATTGTATAGCTGCTAAGTGTTAATTATTATTTAAATGGCCTTTTTCTTTTATAATGGGCCAATGTGAAACTCCAGATCCAAACACCCCAAACTCCATGTTTGAAATCCAGTTCCAAGTGCTGAATGTAAATGATTATTTTTAATAGTTGAGAGAGAACAACTCCCTTCATCTTACGCTGCTTAGGGCTGCTTTCTACTCTAGGCAGTGTGTAAAACTGATAGAGCTGCTGTTGAATTTTTTCCATAATCCTAAAACCCTTGATGTCTCCGCCCCCTCCCTGCTTCACTACAGCGTGTGAAGGACAAAGGCAATACAAATGTACACATATCTTTATCAGCAGAAGCTGAGGGTGCGGGGGAAGGTTGCTTTCTACATTGCAGCCATCTGACTTAGAAGCGACTTTCCAGCCCAGTGTGGTGTCGATCCCAGAGCTGCCATCCTCTGGCATTATTTCAAATCTAAGCGAATGCCTTAGGCTGGCATTACAGAACAAGAGGATGGAGTTCTACCAATGAAAACGTCTCATGATATCTTATTTAAATCAGACTTTAAAATCCAGATTGTGGTATGGCTGTCCCAGGTCCAATGGGCTAGGGCTGAAAGCGGGTCCACTACCACCCCAAAAGCTGTGAGGCTCCTGCAGACAGATTCTTCCTTCCCAGCCCGTCGTCCCTTCTACTCTGTAGCCAGCCATGTGTCGTGCTGCTGCCTGCATCAAACCCACGCTGACTGGGCAGCCTGGTTTCCAAAGAAGCTGATCCTGCAGACAATTGTGGCCAAGGAGGAGGATGACGACACTGCAGGATATCAAGGACAGGAGGGAACTAATAAAAGAAATTAAAATGAAGATGAGGCCGTCTCCAGGTCTCCCATTGGGGACGTACAGAACCAAATACCTTCTTCCTCAATCCAGAGAAATGACACACTGCCCGCAAGCAGATTTCCAAGTGTGTTCTCATTCCACTGTGGTTGGGATTGAATTGTTAGCTCTGATTGGTTATGAGAGAAGCTGCTGGATTTTGTTTTATGTCTGAGTTTTCTTTAAAATGATATCAAAGGCCCCTGCTGCCCAGGATAAGAGAGGTTTTCTTTTCTTTTAGCTATAACTCTAGTCTAACCAGTATTCGGTGTCATCAGTGCATACCTGTGGAAGGATCGTATCTGGGGGTAGATACCACTGAAATACCTGCAGGCTATAATGTAAAGTCTGGTAAAAGCATTGAACAATCTTCTCTTTACACATCACTTCCTGGGAAATGAAAAGCTAACTACAATGCACACAACTGCATGAGCACTTTCAAAGGTTCTTGTCTAGCTAGTTTATTGGGACACCGTTCTAACTCCACGGGTTTCTGCTGGTGATGCTCATTAAATATCTGTTTAATTCCTTTCAGGCCGTTGAGGCACACTGAAGCAAAACTAGACACAAAGGAAGGGAAATATTTATGAAAATTCATGTCAGCTGCTTGGAGCAGTTTTTACCGTACGAAACAAAGTCTCAGTATATTGGTGCCTTTAGTTACTGGGACTCAGTGTGCAGTAGTAGTACTTCATTCTCCAAATAGCGTCTCTTAAACCAGGGTTCTGCCAGCATGCCCTGGCCACATGGCTGCCCCCAGGTGATGCGCATTCCCAGATGCTGGCAGATATCAACAGACTCCTGCTGTATTTCAGGGGGGGCAGTTACAGGATTCTTCAGTGAGAATCATAGAATCATAGAATATCAGAGTTGGAAGGGACCTCAGGAGGTCATCTAGTCCAACCCCCTGCTCAAAGCAGGACCAATCCTCAACTAAATCATCCCAGCCTGGGCTTTGTCAAGCTGGGCCTTAAAAACCTCCAAGGAAGGAGACTCCACCACCTCCCTAGGTAATGCATTCCAGTGCTTCACCACCCTCCTAGTGAAAGAGTGTTTCCTAATATCCAACCTGGACCTCCCCCACTGCAACTTGAGACCATTGCTCCTTGTTCTGTCATCTGCCACCACTGAGAACAGCCGAGCTCCATCCTCTTTGGAACCCCCCTTCAGGTAGTTGAAGGCTGCTATCAAATCCCCCCTTTTTAGCCCCACAAACCCGTCAGTTGACCCAGCCTCTGAGACTTGCTGCCATGGGTCTTTTACCGCTGTGTACACATTAACATCGGGTATGTGTATGTGTACACAGCGGTAAAAGACCCATGGCAGCAAGTCTCAGAGGCTGGGTCAACTGACTGGGGTTTGTGGGGCTAAAAATAACTGTGTAGACAATCAGGCTCAGACTGGAGCCTGGGCTCTGAAACCCATCGGGGGGAAGAGTCTCAGAACCTGTCTCCAGCCTGAGCCCAAATGTCAACACTTTTATTTTTAAGTCCTGCACTGTAAGACCAAGCCAGCAGACCCAGACGCTGAACCTTGCTGCCCTGGGGGTTTTGCTGTGTAGACATACCCAAAAGCTAGGAGGGGCATTCACCCAGCAGGCCACGACTACTCTAATTCTCTGAGAGGTTCTGTATCGGCACCGGGCCAGAAATGGGATTAGCCGGGCAATCTGCACTTCATTCTTGGAGCAGAGCGGAAGAGCAGCAAGAGGTTTCTGAGTTAAAAAGGGACAAACAGAAGGTCAACCCCTTCACTGGTGCAAATCAGCAGCGCTCCATTGAAGTGACACCAGCAGAGGATCTGCCCCACAATTTCTAGCAATCCTGCAGGATCAGGAGGTGAGCCATCCTGCATGTCACCTGGAGGAGTAAGAAGATACACAGTATTCTCTTACTTCCCTGGGCCGAGTATCTATATCACAGGCAGCAGCCTGGAGAGGAGCAGCCTCCTCACAGGGCCGCTGCTTCCCCTACACCTCATGCATGTAGGTGGGGATGGGACGGGGAATAGGCGGAGCATCAGCTCCTTACCCCTGCAATGTGCTGGCTAGTGTATCTGAGCCAGTTATAGCGCTCGTGTTGCATACGTCCTCTCCAGAATAGGGGAATACCGGGAGACAGAGCTTCCTCAGGGGCTGGCCTGAGACTGTGGAATGAACTCCACAGGAATTAAGGATCATCCCAAACCACCTCCCCTTAGCTCCAAGTCCAAGGCATGTTTCTTTGACCTGCCTGCTCTAACATAGACATCACAATTAGCGCTTTGCCAGTTTTGCTCATATATAGACACTTCTCCCCCCTGCAGAGAAGATGAGAGAATAAATATGTAACAGATGTTAGTCACACTGCTCAGTGCATTACTGGAAGGCACTCAGATACTACACTGACGAGCACATTCTAAGAACCCAGGCAGAGCAGAATAGAGAGGAGGCAGATTGTGGCTCCCTGAGTCTCGTTTTGTCTGGGTGATCCTAGGGCAGATTGTAAAATGACATTCTTGCCTGCAGTAAGACACCGAATTGCCGAAGTTCTACTCTACAGCCCTTTAGTATGGAAAATAATAAATCTAGCAACATGTCTTTGTGGGAAAAGCATAGATGGCACCCTCTCCTCTGGGCTTAAAGGGACACGAGCAAGTCATTTGGGCCAAAGAATCAGGGGCAGATGATGGAATGGAATTCTTGGGTTTGTCTTGTTGTGTTTAGATCGTAAGTTCTTTGGGACAGGGGGTATATCTGACCTATGAGCTTTATAGCACCATGTCAAATTCCATCGCTATAGAAATGTTTTTATTATAATAATTTGTCTCTATTATATATCCCAGTAGGAAATGCTCTTTATTCCACCTAAATGTTACATTTCTAAGTAGTGTTCAGGGTTTACCTCTGTGTTTGGGGTGTACATCAGTAAGACTAAACTGAATTGAGTAAGTGCCTGCCCACTACTTTTAAAGTATAAGGATTAGAAGCTTGTTTCTTTCCAGTTGGTAGTTACAGCTACTAATGATTTTTTAAAGTAACATTTAATATAGAACTTAAGTATGAACAAAGTTGAACAGAAGTACTCTGTAGATGCACTGCACAATGTTTCAAGATACAATGTTTTCTGAAGCTAATTATTCAGAGCTAGAAATATATTTTTATCTCACCAACCCCACTCATTTAAATTCAGGGCAAGTGGAAGGTGCCATCCTATTTGATAACTGAGATTGGTGGGCAGAGCTCAGAAAAGCAAGAAAAGGCCTGTCCTCTGAGGTGAGGAAGGGTCTATAGAGCCTAGTAATCCACAGATTGAGAGACAAAATTGAAAAATATAGGGTCGAGGTGCAGGGTCAGAACAAGGGAAACCCTACACAGAAAACCCTACATTGACCCACTGCTCCAACAAGGAGTCCAGGGTGTCAGAGGATGCCACCCATAGGAACTCTGTACAGACAACTGAATGAACAAGGGGAAAAGCCCTGTAGCTGCAGAGTGAGAGTGCCACACACACAGTCTGTCAGCGTGAAGTGTTCTGTCCACAAAGCAGGTACTGATGGACAGAGTCTGGGCAAGATTCTCCATGCCGTGTGAGGTCTGGCCTGGAGAAATGGATAGTTCTGTCGTTCAGTGCCTCCTTCAATGGTTGATTGCTCTCTGGAAACCATCACAGGATTGCCAATTACTGATCTTTGTGATAGTGGGGTTTGTGACATGGATGCTTAGGACTAGACAGAGACCACCAGCTCATTTCACACCAACCACTCCACAGATTATAAAAGAACTGGGTGGAAAGTAGTTTTCCCGCTCTGCGAATAGTTTTGAGACTTTGATAAAATTTCCCCATCTCAAATCAGGACAAAATGTTAAAATCTTGAAAATTTGTACACACCAACATTTTTTTTAGTTCCAGTCAATTGAAATGCTTCATTTCAATAATTCCAAAAGATTTAGTTTGAACTGTAATTATTTTTACTCTACATTAATTTAATTTAGATTTTGAAATTGTTATTTTGAACTGCAAGTTCATGTCACTTTGAAAATGTCACAAATGGCCATTTCAACAACTTCACAAAAAATGGACACAGGAAATTTGAAACTGACCCTTTCCTGTGAAAAGTTACGTTTCAGCAAAGCAGTTTTGATGAAAAAATGTTTTGTCGAAAATTCCTGACCAGCATTAGATTATAATGATGTTCAGACACAGAACTAAACTGGTGACCTAGAGCTAAAAGGCTTTATTTCCCATTACACATCTGCTGAGTCATTTCTCACATTACCAGCTCAGCCAGCTGAGAGCAAGTAATAAGTACCATGGCTTTGGGAAAACTCATCCAAGTCAGTAGGGCTTAGCGAACTACCTAAATTCTGAGACTGACAGATATGGCAATTTCCTGCAATATTCTTGGAAGACCTTATTGTATTAAGTGTATGCATTATTGTGAGCCGGGATTGTATATAACATCTCGGGGGAGGGAGGGAGGGAGATGTGACAGATGTGAGACCTAGGAATTCAAAAGACTATATTGAAAATGTGCCAGACAAGGATGGACTTGTGGGACAATATGTGTTACTGGAGTTCCTGGAGAATTCCTCAGGAGAAGTTCATGTCAATTCCCCAACTCTAGTTATGCAAAAATGTAGTTTTTTGAAGCTAAACCATAGGGAGAGGGTCACTGCCTGCTGATTACCTGTTATAGGAGGCGATGATCAAAGGCCAAAGCTATATAAAGAAATGGCTGATCTGCCCAGTCTTGGTTCTGGTTCTGGATCTAAGATGGATGAACTTGCAACCATGGGAAAACCCAGTTTTGAGTTTTGAAGCACTAAAATCAGAGCCCCTGGTGATCTCTGGTAAGCATTCTAGCATGTGTAGAGGTTCTTTTATTGTTTTAATATGTTTTCTCTGTAATGCTTTTACCTTAAGAATAAAGGTGCTTGCTATTCTCAGCTATGTAGTAACTTATAACTGTGGGCAATACACTGGTCACAGCCCTTGAAGACAAGGCACAACACAGGCTCTGGCCTTTTAGGCAGACTGGCTTGCTGGGGAGATCAGCAAGCCCTGAAATCTCCAGTCAGGAGGCAGTGAGTCACGGGTCTCCACCCATGAGAGGTCACCACTGGGAGCCAGAAGTGTGAAGTGCGGGCCCTTGATGGACCACAGGCGAAATATGGATGCAGTTGCCTGAACTGTGACAGAGACAATCTGACTTATACTTGCTAGTCCAAGAGTATGTCCACACTAGACTTTTTAAGAAAATAAGAATGGCCATACTGAGCCACACCAATGGTTCTTCTAGCCCAGTATCCTGTCTTCCAACAGTGGCCAGTGCCACATGCTTCAGAGGGAATGAACAGAACAGGGCAATTATCGAGTGATCCATCCCCTCATCCGATCCCAGCTTCTGGCAGTCAGGGGATGAGGGACACCAAGAGCATGGGGTTGCATCCCTGACCATCTTGACTAATAGCCATTGATGGACCTATCCTCCATGAATGTATCTAATTATTTTTTGAACCCAGTTATATTTCAGCCTTCACAACATTCCCTGGCAATGAGTTCCACAGGTTCACTGTGCGTTATATGAAGAAGTACTTCCTTGTGTTTGTTTTAAATCTGTGGCCTAGTAATTTCAGTGGGTGAGCCTTAGTTCTTGCGTTATGTAAAGGGGGAAATAACACTTTTTCTCCACACCATTCATGATTTTATAGATCTCTATCATATGCCCCCTCAGTTGTCTCTTTTCTAAACTGAACAGTCCCAGTCTTTTTAATCTCTCCTCAGATGGAAGCTGTTCCATACCCTAATCATTTTTGTTGCCCTGCTCTCCACCTTTTCCAATTCTACTATATCTTTTTTGAGATGTGGCAACCAGAGCTGCACACAGCATTCAAGGTGTGAGCATACCATGGATTTGTATAGTGGCATGATGATATTTTCTGTCTTACTGTCTATTCCTTACCTAATGGTTCCTAACAGTCTGTCAGCTTTTTTGACTGCCTCTTCCTGTTGAACAGTTGTTTTCAGAGCACTATCCATGATGACTCCAAATTCTCATTCTTGAATGGTAACCGCTAATTTAGACCCCATCATTTTGTATGTATAGTCGGGATTATGATTTCCAGAGTGCATTACTTTGCATTTATCAACATTTTACCTCGAGTGAATCGATTTGCCGAATTTTGGGTAAAGAAAAACCATTTGGCAAGTGTTCACATTAACCTTGACAAATGTGTTAACTACCTGGAATTAAATGGCAATCAATTAACGCAGTGTAAGAAAAGCCACCTATCCCATTCTTAATCTCATGCTAAATCTGTCCTTGGTAAAACACCATTGCCTACCGCTGCATACGCTAATCATCTTGGCATCAATCATTCTCAGCTGCATTATAACAAACAGAGCCCTGCAAACACAGCTTTGCCAGAAAAAAAAAGTGTGTCCGTTTCAGATATTCCTTTAAAAGCTCATTTGAGCAATGAACTTGATGAGGAGCAATACTCGGAAGAAGTCTCCTCAGGCAGCATCTGTTCCTAAAGCTAGGAGAAACTGGTTCATTTCTCTGCCCTGCCCCGAGTGGAATATTTTTGTGGACAGATCATCGAGGGAGACTTTAATTAGCACCCTGCCAGTTTTGCACACAAACGCGGTTGTGAATGGTCTTGTAATATGTCTCTGCTGAAATTTGGCAGTGCATCTGATTTCACAGTTTACGGATTCGGTTCAATTCGATGATGGATTCCAAGGTTCTCAGTTTTACAGATGAAGCTAGAGACACTGTGCCTGATTTTTCAGAGGTGTTGAACACCCACAGCTCTGGTTAAAATCTATGGGGGGCTGCATATGCTCCGCACCTCTGAAAATCAGGCTCACTAGGAGCTGATTCCTCTAACATATTGACTTGGATCTAGTATCTATGGCAAACTCTTGAAAGCTTCATATGCCAGCCACTCCTAGCTGCAACGTTGCCAGCTCTTGTCATTTCACTGTGATTCTCTTAAAGCCCCAGTTCCTGTCAAATGAGAATTTCAGTTTTCCTTTGTAAAAATATGTTTCTAATCCTCATGGTTGCAGAGAAAAGTTTGGAAATCTGACCCCAAATGGCTCAAACACCAGACACCAAATAAAAAGAACCCAGAATTGATTATTTTTAAAAGCTCATGATTTTTAAGATAATCTCATGATTTTGAGGAGGCTGACTCAATATTTTTAAAACCTTCCTCTTCTTTTCTCCTTCATCGCAATCACAGGTTTTTTGAGGTTGGGCACATGATATAGCCTGGTCTGTAGCCTTGGCGAAATCTTCAGGAGCTGGCCGATCAACAGATGTTCCATTGTGTTCTTTACCACAGACACATGTGTCTAGGTCATTGGAATAGCTCCATGTCCTCATGGTGACTTGTGACCTGCAAGAGAAAATTTAAACAACTCCAGGTTGACCAATCCTTCTCGGCACCTGCAGGGAGGCGTTTGGCAATGTCAGTGTGCATTTTGACAGGTTTCAGAGGGGTAGCCATGTTAGTCTGTGTCAGCAAAAAGAACGAGGAGTCCTTGTGGCACCTTAGAGACTAACAAATTTATTTGGGTATAAGCTTTTGTGGGCTAAAACCCATTTCATTGGATGCATGCAGTGGAAAATGCAGTAGGAAGGTATACATACACAGAGAACATGAAAAAATGGGTGTTGCCATACCAACTATAATGAGACTAATCAATTAAGGTGGGCTATTATCAGCAGGAGAAAAAAAACTTTTGTAGTGAATATCAGGATGGCCCATTTCCAACTGCTGGCAAGAAGGTGTGAGTAACAGTAGGGGGGGAAATTAGCATGGGGAAATACTTTGTGTAATGACCCATCCACTCCCAGTCTTTGTTCAAGCCTAATTTAATGGTGTCCAGTTTGCAAATTAATTCCAATTCAGCAGTTTCTCATTGGAGTCTGTTTTTGAAGTTTTTTTGTTGGAGTATTGCGACTTTTAGGTCTGTAATTGAGTGACCAGGGAGGTTGAAGTGTTCTCCGACTGGTTTTTGAATGTTATAATTCTTGACGTCTGATTTGTGTCCATTTATTCTTTTGCGTAGAGACTGTCCGGTTTGGCCAATGTACATGGCAGAGGGGCATTGCTGGCACATGACGGCATATATCACATTGGTAGATGTGCAGGTGAACGAGCCTCTGATGGTGTGGCTGATGTGATTAGGTCCTATGATGGTGTCCCTTGAATGTGCATTTTGACATCCTCATTGAGTATTTTGAGCCCTGTGCACCACCTCCACTCTATGCATCTGAAGAAGTGAGCTGTAGCCCACAAAAGCTTATGCTGAAATAAATGTGTTAGTCCCTAAGTTGCCACAAGTACTTCTGTTCTTTTTGCGGATACAGACTAACACAGCTGCTACTTTGAAACCTTCCCAATTGTGTCGCTGTTGATGATTTTTAAGCGATTCTGTTGCAGCTAGGAAGCTTTTCCGTGATTTCAGGTGGCTAACTGCCGTGGTGTAGCCATATAGCAGATAGATGGATGTGTGAATGCCTGAGGTTGGTAATACTGCAGATGAAAAGCCAGGGCAGACAATTGATCAGGAACTTGCAAATTCAGCCCGTTTTTGGGCCATATGAGTTCCATGGAATTCCATTCTCACTGGAGGTAGAGAGTGAGATGACTTATTCCACACGTTTTCCCGGAAAGGGTTAGGACAGTGCCCCTCCCACATATAGTAGTGCCAAGCTAGCCTTGCAGAAACGTGAGAAATTGACATTTTTGTTGATTTTACAGACTTGGGAGGGAGTGGTGTGTCTACTATACCTTGCTTTGCTTCTGCCTAGCTGTGTGATCTTGGATAGTCACTTCACCTTTCTGATCTAGAGCATGCACCTGTAAATTGATGGTAACATTTAGTGCCTGCTTGTATAGCACTTTTTGAGATGCATGGTTGAAAGGTTCATGCAAAGTCCTCACCAGTAATACTACTGCTATCGAACTTCCCCTCCAGATATCTCACATTATTCCACAAAGGTTCGTATCATTTTCCCCATTTTACAGACAGAGAACCCGCGCAGAGAAGTGATTTGGCCAAGGTCACGAAGCATGTCAGTAGCAGAGCCAGAAATAGCTCTCCTGTCCTGACTTCACTGGACACCGATGGGAGTGCCTTGTGCTGGGTCTTAGTGGTAAGATTCTACTCCAAACATGAAATAAAGGACATTTAATGAAGAGACAGGGGCCTAATCCTTAATGAGCAAATGAGTTTAAGCACGTTTCATTTCAAACCCCGGAGGTCGGACTACACTGCAGTCAGGAGGTGACTGCCGCATGTGTAGACATAACGAAGCTAGCTTTGATCTAGTTAGATTGCTGGGCTGGCATAGCCTAATTTAGCATCAGAGCACTGGACTCTGTTGAGAAACACAGTGAAGGTGAACCAGGCAAGCAATAGAATGGGTGGGGAAGATGCTTTTCCAGGGTAGTTTGGTAGCTGCCAACTTGGTGCACACACAGAACTGCTCCTGCATGAGATAAAGATCCCAGGTTCCTTAGCGGAGGCTGTGACAGACTGATATGAGGCAGAGAGGGGGACCTGTAACACACCCTCGCCAGTGGGTTACAGTAGCACATGGGGCCACTGCATAAGCAGAGGATGATCCGTTCCAGATATTTATAGGGCTGCTGTATGGAATTTAAAACATGGGCTTTGTCCAAGGCATCCCCTTAGGCATTAAACTTTCATGAAGCTGCTTACACTGGCGTGGATTTCTGCAGCTTCTCCTGTGTGGTGTGTGTGAGGAGAGTGCTGCAGGAGCTAGTTAGCTGAGGAATGTCTGAGTTGCCTTTCCCCCTTCTTCTCTTTCTCCTTCTTTTCCTCTCCGTGTGCCAAGTGTCGTTTCTCATGTCTCCCGCACGTCCGTGCTGATGGATGAAAGGGAAAAGGTGGGATCGTACTTGTGCATTTTTTCTCTAGTGTCCCAGCTCTGGCTGTCTGCTCCCTTTAGCGTGACCAGCTGCGTTGATTACAGCTTTGCGTGCTGTTCATAAGTAGCATTTGTGTGTGCATGTTGCCGCCTGCAGCTGCTTCTTTGCTTGCACTGGTGGTGGCCCTGCTTCTGTGGCTCCCGTAAGAGCCATGTTTTGCCATTGCTCAAAGCCACGGTTGCTGCTCGGCAACAAGCACTGATCTCTGCACTGCTGCGCTATTAATCCCCCGTGGACTTTCCAGGCAGAAATCCCTGGGCTGTACAGACTCTAGTGCTGCAGAGAATGGTTGGGCCCCTCTTCCTCCCTCTCCCAGACCCAGCACTCCCACGAGCTTCAGGGAAAATGGTATGAGAGGGTGATTCTATCTGCATTGTCCCCTCCAGTCACATAATCAGAGGGGCCAGACCAGTCCCTTAAAAAGGACATAATGTAGGGATGTTAGAATGAAATGGTCTGTGTTTTCCCAATGCCTGGATAAATCACACCACTAACTATTTTCTTAGCTCCACCCAGGTGTATGATGCCTTTAGCCAGCCTCAGAAAGCACTATGGAATTGCAGCCTCTGCCCTTGTTGGTGTCACGACACCCATCACTGAAATGCAGCTGCCTGTGGGTGCAACATGGCAGCCATTATAACCACACCAGCAATATTACCCCAAAGTTTAGAGATACAAAGCAAAGAAAAACACTGTCTCCAATTCCAGCAAATGGACATATACCTAGGGTATGTAGTTGTATTACCCTGACTGAAATTTCGGCAGGACACTGGGGCAAAAAACATGATTTTGCCCCCCGCCCATCTCCTTCTCCCCCCACCAAAAAAAGAAAGTGCTGTGGGATTTTCAATGTGCACAAAGGGAAAAAGCTTTTACGCGTAAGAAAGACAATACCTCTAGCCCCATGCCGGGTTACTGGTTCAGCACAACTGACTTGGCAAGGGCCACCTACGGCAACAGAGCAGTTTCCCCCCTGACATCTCCTAACCAAGTACTGATCCAGACCCACACCTAACCTGATCAACGCGAGAGATCTAATGAGACTAGAGGCCAATGTGGTGTAGCTGCTGGAATAGAAATGGAGTTAAGTGGTCAAAACACTTTTGATTGGGCATTGTAGGATGTTCTGCTCTCCCTGTTTAATTACGACTTTCCCCGCTTTCATTTTTATTCCCAGCCTTAATATTCTTTCAGCATAGGTCCTGGCACTAACTGGATTTCATTGCCTTTTATTTAACTACGGTGTGGATTATGTTTAGTTCACAGACTAAAATTTAGTAAGGGAATGAAATGCGAGTGGGGATGTGGTTAAAAAAAAAAAAAGGCTGAATCATTTGGGAGGTAAATGAAAATCCCCAAACATCCCACGTGAATGGATGCTAGAGTATGGTATGATCACTTCTAGAATGAAACCCACGTGATCAGGGCTGATTCTGCCAGAATCCATGTTAGGGTTGGGGAGAACTCCGGTAAGTTTATTAGCATGTGTGACGGTGCTTTTATGGTTTTTAATGTTTTCTCTGTATTGCTCTTTTACCTTAAGAATGAAGTAGCCTTGCATAGGTAGCGCTGTGCGGTACCTTATAACTGTAGCAATTACACCTGTTATTGTTAAACGTCTCGGAAGAGAAAGCAAGCAGTTGTCCTTGGGCAACCCATCTGTGCTGGGAATGACACAGTGAAGACAGGGAACTAGGAAGCCTGGAAATATCTTAGTGAGAAGGGAGAGAGACAGGGGGTCTCGAACCAGAAAGGCACATGTCCGGGGAGCTGGAATCCTGAGAGCAGGTGCCCTTGGTGAGCTATGGAGGGGAAACATGGGTGCAGTTGCCCTGTACTCTGATGGGGTGAACTAGAGGTTTTCTGGCAGGAAATGAGGGCTGATCTTTCATACAAGTCTGTCGACAAAGAAAGGGAAACATGCCCAAAATATGCAACATGCCCTCAACAAAAAAATTTGCATTAAGCTGGGAAAATATACAAACAGTCCTGATTGACTTGGTAAACACCCAAAAGACAGCCTGCAAATAAAGCTCAATGCCTACCACATAACTGGAGAAGAGAACAAAGGGCGATGAATAGCCAAGAGTCATCTGTGAATTAAACTACCCTTTCATTTAGCGTGGCAAGGAGATGTTTCAGTCAAACCCTCGCCAAGCAATGGCCCGTTTATATTGAATTATACCAAGAGCTGCTCCTTTAAGCCTCCTTCCCTACAAATTAGTCACATAAGACAGTGAATAAGAGATAACAGACTTTTGTTGTTTCAAGTACTTGTCACCAACACCCAGCCAAATGCAGCTGATAAGGCTTCATGGGAGGAGGCCGGGAGCCCAGACTTCGCCCACCAGGAAGGGAAAGATGAAAGGCCCCCTGACAATAAAGAAATCAGGAAGCTGTAGCAGAAACTTGTCTCTTTCTCCAATTGGCAGCAAAAACTGAGGCAGAGACAGGTTGGGTTTGTAAGGGTGAAAATAGGGATGGTTCAAAATAAAAATAAGAATATTACAGCAAGAGGCTAAGCAGCAAATACTGTGGTAATATCATCAAGCAGCAGGCTGAAGATCTAGAGGATTATACATAAAGCTAACATAAAGGTGTCTGAAGACAAATGCCCCTAACATGTCATCTTCACATTGGATGAAATTCACCCCAGGAAGCAGCACATGTGTTTAGAGGCACATGCTTGGCCTTACACACACGGGTAAATTTCACTCTTTGCAGAGTGAATACTAGCCCAGACTATTTGACATGTTTCACACTTAACACAATTCTTTTAATCGGTAAAATTCACAGTTGGAAGTATTTAATAGTGGATAAAGCACTGGCCCAGGAATCAGGAACCCTGGGCTCTAGCCATGGTTCTGACTATGACCTTGGACAAGTCAGTTCACACCCATGTGCCCGGTTTCTCCATCCAACTTTTATTTTGTCTATTTGGACTCCAGGTTCTTTGGGGCTGGGGCTCTCTCTCTCACTGTGTGAATACACAGCACAGTGGGGGCTCAGTTGATCTCATTTGGGGCCTCTAAGTACTACTCTGATTTAATTAATTATTGAGGAGATCATATTGCTCCATTAGGTCTGTGAAAGGATTTTTTTAAAGCTTAACTCCAGATTAACAAAGTTGTGTTTTTTTTTACTTAGGAATTTCCTTAGTTTTTTTTTTAAAAAACACTTTATGTTCATCTTCCATATTAGGGTCTTTGTTATCTTGAGTATGTATGTTCCAGTGTCTGAGATTTGTCTAAAACTGCTGCCATCACAATGTTCATCCTTAGAGCATGTGGAATTGAGGATGATACTAAATTTATGGGCCTTCTCCCAAGAATCCCAGCCAAGCAGATTGCTGTGCTGTGCTTTAATGAAATCAGAGCTTGGATGTTACATAAACAGCACGGGCCTCAGTAATGATGAAACTGAACTTTTCTTGATAGTAGGCTTGTTATGTTTTTCCCTCTCTTCTGTTTTTCATTTGAAACACAATGCTAGGTCCTTCACCGGCGAGAAATAACATGAGAGGGAAGAGGTAGGTTTCAGTGATCATTATACTCAGTCCTCTGAAATTAACATACTGATAAGAGCATTATAAGGACAGTATAATGCTACCTTTCCCAGGAATATAGCAAATCATGGAGCCATGCTTTTTTGGTGTTTCGGGTACAGTTCTTCAGTTTTCTTCTCGGGGGGCTTCCCAAATGGAACATTTTGTACATTGATTACATCTAGACATGGACCAAGGGAAAACGTTCAGTTCTGGATTAGCTTTAGGGTAGTGACTGGAGTTCAGATTCAAGGACAACCCTGGGCTAAAGTTTCGGTTCAGTTTCAACATAGAAGTAATCTCACGAGCTGTTCTTACAAGATTCTGGCCCAAAATGTTGGGAATATTGAGAGATTAGTTGTTTCTCATGATTTTCCCCACTGTATCTTTGGCTGCATTTTAACTGATTCTGAATAAGCCTGAAACAAAAACTGCATGGGTTGGTTCAAATCCAAGGACTTGAATCCAAAACGTTTACTCCCCATTTCCCTCCCAAAAAAAGAAAAAAAAAATCATGGGAATTTTTGATTTAAAGTTCCAGTTCAAGACCCTCTCTAGTTGGTGCCTAGATACTGCAGTGATGGGCACGTTACAAATATGGTAGAGAGGAAAACTCAGATAATTACCACTAAGACAAAAGGGTGCTGCCAGGATTCTAAGTATCCTGGGAACAGATTTTCTCCAAAGGGGCTGAAATCTATTCATATCTGGCCAGTTGAGGGAGCTCTCAGCTGGCATAAAGCCTTGTAGCTGGGTTCTATGCCATTTCCTCTCTTGGCCCCAGTGTAGGGGCATGGAAAAGTGCATGGTAGGAATGCACTTTGCTCCATCAATCCCAACTGGAATAAAGTCCTGCGGGGTGGTAGTGAGGGGCAGATGTTTAGAACAGCCCTTAAGTTGCTTTAAACTCTGCTGGGACCAGGGAGCTGCATTAAGCAGTTCTCTGCAAGGCAGAAGATTTGGCACCTGGTTTCCAGTGAAACATCAGGAGAAGTTGTTTACATGTTTCTGTTTTCCTGCACCATACCTTACAAATATGATTGTAACATAGATGCCTTAGGATTTCTTCTGCCCTCGGCATATAATCTCTTAGCACCCAGAGCAAAATTTTGGACGTTGGGTATTTTAGATGTTACAGTATGCCTTTTGCTTTTGGAGTTCTTCATCTGCATGTGTTAGGTTGGAAACTTCTGCTGGTGATTTTTTTTTTTAAAGACCTAAACTGAAGACTTACATGTTAAGCCTGCTTTGATTAGCACAGTGTTTTGATGTATTTGCTCTTTCTGATTTTGGCAAGGCACTCTGGGATTTTTGTGAAGATTTGAATCATATTGTATTATTCAAGGGATTCTTCAGTTAGCTAATGTAGGCTCAAAGCTCACTGTTATCTATGCTTTCCCCTTGATTAAATAATACATTCATTTGCAACATGAAACAGCTAGCGGTAACAAAGAGTACATCCAACTGGGGGAATGTGTTGAGCATATACAGTACATGAGGCTAAGAGCAGGAAAGTGAAATATGGCCGGGAAACTAATAGGAGTAGAAACTGGATAATCAAAGCAGCATATGTCTTTAGACATCTGCATGGTTTGGGGTGGGTTTTTGTTTAGTTGTTTGTTTTTTGTAGTGCCATTGTGTAACTTGTGATTGGTCAGCATAATCATAAGATGGGTCTTCTTGGATATGAGAATAGAGTGACCAGGTGTCCCGACTTTATAGGGACTGTCCCGATTTTGGGGTCTTTTTCTTATATAGGCTCCTATTACCCCCCTGACCCCCGTCCCGATTTTTCACACTTGCTGTCTGGTCACCCTATATGAGAAATTTTCAAACTTGTCCTGAAATTTAGAGAATTAAAAAAAATCCTGGACTGTTACAAAACGTAATGGAATTCAACATGTGTTGGAATTTACTAACATTTCCATTCACTTTTTTTTTTTTAAACCAATAACTCCAGTCTCAACCCTGTCCTAGAGGAACTACTCCATGGAGGTGACAGGATAGCTCATTCTCTGCGTTGAGGAACTCTGCTGAGGCTGCCAACAAATTAGTTCCCGGTGTGATGGTGCTTTTGCAATGTGCGCACCTGTCTAGTGAAACCACCAAAGCTCATTTCATCCAGACAATTGAGCTGCCATCAAATAGTAAGAAGTCTGTCACCACAGAGATGGACTGGCTTTGACCCTGTAATTCAGAGGTGAATGAATTCCTGGACAATGATCAATCCCCTGAGCCACCAGCTGTCTTCCACTATGAAAGAAACATAGTTTAAAGCCGTAATCCAGGAGAGAGTCATGCAGTCCTATCGGTGACTGTGTTGCTTAAGTTTGGTGTTGTGCCTGCCATCAACTGTATATTTCTAAATCCCCCTCCCCAAAAGCATCCTTTAGAATCATTACCAATATTCACACTATCCAATACGCCACTTCATAATATATAGAATGTGAATAAATAATACTGAAGTACATGTTATTAAAGACAGGCTGATTTTCACAAATGGTCTTGGACAAGGTCCTGTCACAGGATGTGCGCTCTACATTTGGGAGCTTTGAGGAATGGACGAGGCACACAGTTCTCCCTAGCTGTTTCCAAGTCAAGCTCTCTTATAGCATAGATGAAATTTTGCATCAAACGCAACAGTCTTGATGTGCTGTCAGAGATCAAACATCAGCTTAGCACTGGCCAGGAGCAACATGTACACTATGGAAGAAAATAGCTTGAGACCTTATTGATCTGTGCAGACTCACTTTTTTTATTTGCATCTTGTGGAATGTTATTAAATTTGGAGGAAAAACCGCCCAGACACTTAGTAAAAGTAAATACAGTTCCCGCCTGAGATGACTTCTTTTGGAATCCCCAAGAGGCTGTTTCATGACAACATATTTCCCCAGCCCCTGGGACTTGGCAAATCTCATGAGACTGAGAGATCATGACTGCACAACTGGACAACTTTAACAGGGAGAATTCTGCAGTTAATCTCTTCCCCACTCCTGCCCACCACACTGGAAATGTACCCACCCATCCATTCCTGTCCCACAGAGACAGACCGGACACAGGCAAATATAGTTCTCCAGTAAAAAATGAAATTCAGTGAGATAGTTGAGAGACAAATCCCAGGCTATGCTGCTAATCACCACCTCAGGCAACTCAAACACCAGCCAAACAAAGCACTTGCTTGCATGCCCCGCGTGAGTCAACTAAAGTAAACAAGAGAAACAAGAAGCAAAATAGGATTGGACCTTTTGTTTCTCTTAGAGCAAGAGCTGTTGAATTTTACCTGGTCAATGATATTGGCATTTTAAATCAAAGGAAATTCTATAAGCTGAGAGTTGCGTGTTACAAAATATTACAGCATCACAAGACCAATCACTGGGTTGGACGCACAGACCCAATTCTGTAAACATTTATGTGAGCAACTTTGCGCCCGTGAATAATTCCATCAGGATTAAAAGGACATGCCATGGGCATAAAGTTATTTACATGCATAAATGTTGGCAGGATCAAGGCCATAGGGAACAATGCATGGCTCACTACACTCATTCATCTCCTGATTGTATTTTTTTTATGCTTTTTTTTTTTAGGTTTAAGGCCCTGATCTAATGCCTACTGAAGTAAATGGAAATATTTCCATTGGTTAGGAGGACATATAGCCAGCATTATGGACATTCAAGAACTCTGCTTTTGCAGTTTCTATATGACCTATTTTTGGACACCTCCAGCAGAAGGCAGAATTTGATCAGGAGTATGAATTGTGATGCGTGGTGAAATCAAACAGAACCCTAAACTAATTTTGCCCATCACCTCCATTTCTTTGTATTTAAAGCCAACCAAAGTGAGTAGACCACTTGGAGGACTCACTCTGTAAATACAAAAGGTGATTTGAAAAATTGTCTGGCTTTATTGCTTGGACACTTATTCACTAACGTAGCATTTTAGAGCCTGAGATTTTTGCATATCTTTAAATCTTAGGTGACCACACTGATCTGAGCAGAATTATATACACACACACATTTCTCACTCCCTCTTTCTTGCTTTCTTCTAGGCTGGAAACCTATGTGCCAAATCTCAGCTTGATACAAATTAAAATGGTTGTGTTATAAACTAATGGGATGCTGACATACTCTTAATTATAGAGGTACTAAATGGCAGTCATTTACAGCCTGATCCAAAGCTCATTCAAGGCAATAGAAGGACTCTAATTGACTTCAGTGAGCTTTGTTTGAGGCCCTGACTGCACGCACATACAGCATACATTAGGTAACATATACTGTCTGCATGCGCTCACCTACAGACCCATCTAGACATCCTCAGCACAGTTCAATTGATTGCTCCTTCTGGGATGAAGATTTCCACCAGCTGAGGCTCCGTCCCCAAGTATTTAACCTGAAACTGGACTTCACTAAAAGGAACATGAAGTCCAATAAGAGACCCCAATATGTTTGCTTACATGCTTGCTGATTTCCTGATCCAGCCTCGTCCAGCTGTGCTGCAGTAGTTATTTGCATCTACTTGATCAGAAAACAAACGTTGTGAGCTATAAAAGCTGCATTCATTTCAAATGACCATTGATTCCTGGGCAGTTTTTCTTCAGTCATTGCTAGATGCCAGGAATGACAAATGGCAAGAGGCAGAGCTATATATTGCTTCTGTTAATCACAGATTCCAAAATCAGTGACTCTGACTTATTAAAGGGAACCGATTTCTTGTTAATGAACATTCCATGCCAGCGCTTGGTGCGCCCTAGTTACATTTCCATACATAAAACATACACTAACATCTTGAAGTCATTGTCTTAATGAACTTTTCCAAAGAGTGCCACTCGCCTGAGGCTTTAAGGCCTGATGGACGGCTCTCTGAAAATGCTAGAAAGCATGTCATTTCAAAACCGTTCTCTTTATGCATCATCTATATTTAATGCAAGTCTCATCCCTTTTTTATTTTCATCACCAGGGACAATGGCCCTAAACCAGAATCTTTTTTTTCCTGAACAGTTTTTTTCCCCCTTTTTTCTGATGCTACTTCCCAATCTGAATTCACCTAAATTTCTCTGTGATTTCAGAAAGGTGAGCTGGCTCTTTAATAATAATACCTCGCTCGTATATAATGCTTATTATCTGGAGACCTCAAAGCACTTCATGGAGGAGGTCAGAATCATTATCTCCATTTTACAAAGGAGGAAACTACGGGGAGTTGAACTGCCCCTGTGCCTGTTGGCTAGTCCTCAGTTCATGAGAGGGAATGTCTGGAGTGCACACAACTGAGAGGCAGTCCTGCTGGGACAGAAGAGGTAGCTCAGTACGGGAAGGAGCTGTGGAGACTCTCCTGGGACCTAGTACGATACCACCACTGGTCATGTCATCGGTGGGATTTGAACCAACCACCTGTGGGTCTAAAAGCATTTGGTGCTGCACCAGGGCTAAAGAACCAGCACTGCTATCGCCAACGCAGACTCCTAAATCCCTGTATGTGGATTAATTACAAAAAGCCGCCCCCTGTTCAGAATTTGAATAAGCAGCAGTTCCATAGTAACACAGGAATTGCCGTGTAAAGTTAGACCAGTCGCCCATCTCGTCCAGTAGTCAACGTCTCTGACAGTGGTCGGTACCAGATGCTTCAGATGAAGGTACAAGAAACTATATCATCAATCAGTGGAAGAACCTGCCCCTCAGGAAGTGTCTTTTTAACTCCAGACGGTTAGTGGTTAGTTTATGCCCAGAATCAGAAAGTTCTTCTATCCCTGTCTTAAAATTAATTTTTATGGCCATGAAGATCAAACTGAATTTTTGATATTTTTACCTTTGTGTCACCACTTTGAATCCCTTTGAGATAGTGAAAGAAATCTTTCTTGCATTTTGCATTCTGAACAGTTCCATTCAAGGCGGGGTGAATAACTGCTAATAAGATTTGACAACTTTCATCTCCTAGGTCAGCAATTCCAATCCAGTTCAGGTTGCTAGTGGCCAGAAATTATCTTACCACCAGCTGATGGATCCTTAGTATGAAATGAGTTGGTGGTTTCTCTGAAGTGTCTTATAGACTGGGGTCCACGTCCCAAAAACACTATTGCTACAGATGGCACTATCCCCTTGTTGACAGTCACGGCAGAGAAACATTGAATGGGTCATTGAGACTGAGTTCCCCTTTTCTCCCAAGACAGGGTCCCTCCAGATCAGTGTTGAGGCAGATCAGTGTTGGGGAAAGAAGTTTGCACTGTCACTGTTGATCCTGTCCCTATTCTGGGAGTGTATGGAGGATCTCTCTACAAGATTGCCTGGTAATTCTCAGGAGTACTACATTCTCATACTAACTCTATCAGCTGCCCCTTTCTTCTTTCTTTCTTCCTTCCACTTTATTATATTTTAAACTCTTGATGGGAAGGATCTGGTTTCCTTAAGAATAACCAAGTTTTACCCAGATTGCGTTGAAAGGAAAAACAATTACCTTTGACTTGCAAAGTGTTCTTTACTGCTCGATATTTCCCTCTCACTTGCTAGAAATCAGATTTTGCACATCAGCACTACGGAGCAAGGCATAAGAATTTTGTGTAACTAGCAAAGCAAGGAAGTGGAAATTGCTGTTTGGGAAGGTGCACACAAGCTCCTAGTGCACATCTGACATCTTTTCATTTAGCAGTTGATTTCTTGCACAAGTCAGATAATTTTTCAGAAAGCCTGCAATGAAACAATCATTTTCATTTTCAGTGACTCTTGTAACACATGTCAGGAGAGAAGGAGGTTGTAAATTCCAGACATTTGGAAACCACAGCTCCAACTTTGTGTCTCACTATTTTCTTTCAAAGAAGTTTTGTCTCGTGGAAATCTCTGAAAATATTCTAACTGGAATCAGGATATTGGATTATAAGTGCCCTTACTTTTGAAGACATTTTGACCTGGATAGGAACTCTCCAGCCAGCACTACAGCGGATCAGATCAAAACCCCAGATCCAAATATCTCTAATTCAAATTACTAAGTGAGTTTGTATTAATTTGGTGGGGTTTTGTAATACAGTGGCAAACAGGATTAGCCATGAGCATTTTGTTCTTTTTACAGCTCTCCAGTGTATATTTTTTAAACTAACAAGCACAGAAATCGGTGATTTCAAGCCCATGCTCCTTTATGATGATGATGATGATGGTGGAAGAATAGCACTATCCCCTTCATCACACTCTGAGGCTGAGTTCCTGGAGCGTGGGCATTGTCCCTTCCTGCTACCATCTCCCCACAAACACCATGTTTGGTATCCGTCATTACAGTCTGATTGTGTGACTCCATCTGGGCTTTTCCATGTCCACTGTCGATGCTGTTCTTTTTGAAATATCGTCTTCATTATGTGGAGATGGTTTGCCTCTGTGAATGCAACCAGACGTGCTCCGCGATGATTTCTTACTCCTTTGCCGAATTTTCCCATGTACTTTTCTTTCTCACTCTCCTTTCCACTTACTATTGCATTGAAGTCCCCTTGGATAATTGTATAGGTGGATCTTTTCTGCATTATGTCTTCCAGCTCTTCATAGAAATGTTCCATTTCTTCATCTTCCGCTTGCTGCGTGGGGCATACACCTGAATAATTTTAATCATTCTTCTTCCTTTTATCTGAAGCGTGAGAACTGTTATCCGGGGTGATATGATGTCGCAGCTGACTATCCTTGGAACTGTTTCTTCCCTGACAATGAATCCAACGCCTCCAGTCCTTGCTCTATTGTCGAATGATCTTCCTAGGAATACTTGCTCTCTGCTTTTCCATTGTGCAATGAGGTCTTTTGTTCTTGTTTCGCATATCCCTATGATGTCCGCTTTTATTGATTTTCTGACTTCAATGTAAGTATCGATGTACGGATCGGATGATAGTGTTCTTGTGTTGTGACTTGCAACAAATAGTTGGACAATTCTTTTAGCCATTTTCCGGTTTTCATCCTGATCTACCCTGGGTTGTGAGTGTTGGTCAGGCCGACGCATGAGTCTGTGCTCAGTTTCCTGGTTTATTCTGCTTTGTGTGGCTTGTTTGGCAGGAGAATTTTGCAGCAGTGCATTCGGGGTGACAGCCCTTGTGCCCTGTAGCTGCAGTACCCCCTCCACTTTGGCCAGACTGCCCTAGAGTAATAGAGATACGGTGACGCTAGCTTGACACCTTCTCGGCTTGGTAAGACCTGCCAGAGCTAGAGTGACCAGATAGCAAGTGTGAAAAATCAGGACAGGAGGTGGGGGGTAATAGGTGCCTATATAAGTCAAAACCCTGAATATTGGGACTTTCCCTATAAAATCATAACATCTGGTCACCATAGCCAGAGAGTACACTCCGCCGTACTTCGCTGTCGAACCCCGTTCACCCCCACACCAACGCTGAGGTAGGGAGGTAGGATTTTGTGGGGGACAGCCTTTGTAATTTTATTTAAATGACAAACATTTTAAATGACTTTTGCATAATCTTTCATCCAATATTTAAAATTTGAAAAATCTCAACCAGCTTTAATCACGAGTATTCACACCAGAAATCTGTGTTCCGGTTATGCTCATCCAGTCAAGAAGTAGCATGGGCTAGAATTGAGTCAGTTAATTCAAATCAAACCAGCCCAAATTCCCAATATAGAACACTCGTAATGACCTTGTTCATGAAAAATCTATAGGCCCAAAATTATTATGAAGAAGAAACAGATCATAGAAAATCACACCAGGTTTGGGGACTATTTGCAAACAGAAAAAGAGGCAAAATTTGTAACGTAAATTATCTGTAACAAATTATTCCATCCACTCTTTAACTAAGCCCACAAATCCTTTTATAGGCCACCAAAAGTAAAATCATCCCTTGGTAATTCAGACAGAATTTTCCATATTTGATTTCTTAATAGGATATTTAAAGTCTTATATTTCATAGAGCATATTTATTGCCAAAACACTTCGATGAAGATGTTTATTTGCGTTATGTTTTGTTATTAACTTTCCATTGTAAAAGATTATGTGGAAATGTTTAGTTTTAAATGTGAACAGCTGCAACGGTCTAGCAGACAGTTTAGTGAACAGATGTGTATTTCAGGAAAAAGTCATTATCTTTTTTATTATGATGTCACAAAATCTCATTTATTTTGGAGGTGATCTATATTTTAAGCTACAACTTGGTTATATACCAACAATAAAACAGTGCCCTCCAAATAAGTAAAACTTCTCGTATCTTGAAGAAATGCTAGGCAATTTCAGAATGATTATTTTTAGAGGTGTTCCAGTCAGCAGTGGACTACCTCCCCAAGTGTCCATACTTGGCGTACCAGCAAAATATCCACTACTCACAGGCATTGGTCTCCTTTGAAATAAAACAGTAGATTTATTTTTGGTTTTAAATTGCATGATGCACAATGGGCATGGTATCATTTCATCACATGATCTTGGGCAAGTCACTCTGTGCCTCAGTGCCCCCATCTGTAAAATGGAAACAGCGATGCTTCCCCGCTTCCCAAGGATGTTGTGAGGCTTCATTAAGATTTGCAAAAGAGTTTTAAAAGTCGTTGGTGAAAGGCAGCAGAGAAGGGTGGCTGTAGCTCAGTGGCCTGTTAGTATAGATTTTCTAGAAGTGTGTGGGATTGATATTAATATAAGATGTTGTCATTAAAGTACTGGGCCACTATGGACTTATCAATCCAGGTGTCTGATCCACTGGGGCAAATCCTGGTTTTAAAGAAATTAATGGGAGTTCTTCCATTGACTTCAGTGGGATCGGGATTTGGGCTTGACTTTTTATTGGCCCTTTTCATTGTTCGCTGCTATTTGCATCTCTTCCATCCAATGATTTAGAAGCTTGGAGAGAATGGCAGAGGCTTACTACATGCAAAAGTAATACTGAATTTGCATTTAGTTTTCTTCCTCCACACAGGGATAGTTTCTATTAAACAATATCAAGGATTGAGGATAAGCACAGTATATGCCAATGGGCTGTTCAGTTTCTCATGCTTAGTTTCTTCTTTTTATAGGTGTTCAGTACATTTTTCTGTGAGGGGGAAACAAGAAAAGGGTTACAATCAATTTTCAGGTGTTTGGAGAATTTTCTCTTTGTGCATCCAGGAAAAGCTCAGTAGTTGCTACAAAGTATCTTGCAGAGATTACTAGTAATTTCAGGGTCCCAAACAGTGAACTTTCAGCACATTGAATAATTCCTCTGCCTGTTTGGTGTTGACATCCTTCCAATACATTCAGTCTTACGTCCCTCTTTAGGTGTCACTTTGTTATAGTATCTACATGTAGTTCTTTTAACTTTGCTTGTAAATCAATCCCCCGGCTACAGTTCATTTTGGTTGCTCTTCTCTGAACTCCCTTCACGTTGTCAGCATCTTTTAGGTAATAGGGTGCTCCACAAAACTGCATGTGGAGTTGCTACAGAGCCACCTAGGAAAGAGACTGTTTCCTCCTTGATCTGTCATAGGTTCTTTTCATTATGCAGGTCAAATTGCACTGGTCCTTTATGCAACCATATCACATTACAAACTCATATCCAATTTGCTTTCCACCGTCTTATCCCAGGAACTCTCTTCTAGCATGGCTGGTTCCCCCACTGAATCGCTCTGTTTCAGTTTATTTCCCCCCAGACAGCATTAGCTTGCATTTTCCGTGTTGCAACTTCTTTTCTGCCTTTTTGATGAACAGCTCAAACATGAGGGTCAGTATTTTGGTTGGATCATTTGGAGTTGGTGGACTCTACTAATAGGCAATCACAGACGTTAGGGTAGGTTGGAAAATGACTAGGTGTGATGGTTGTGAAATTCGTCATGCCAACAGGAACGGAGTATGTGGCTGCGTGTTCCTAATCAAGATCCACTGGTAGATTGGGTGCAATAACCATTGTGAATGCTTTCTTCTCCAAAGGGTGCTTATTTTTGTGTGCGTGAAACTTCCACGAAAGCACAGCAAATTTACAAAGTTCCTTCTTATTTCATGATCTTTCATATGGAATATTTTTTCATTAGATGGATATATGCAAAATCTCATAGAGCCACTTCTGTTTGACATTTCATAAATCTGATGGAATGGAAATCTCAAGTACCCAGATGAAAGCTAAAATACTCAGTATGTTACGCTTCCCATTTATGATTTAATAATTCCTGCATGGCTTGAACGTGGGTTTCCCCCATCCTAGCTGAGTGCCCTAACCATCAGGCCATAGAAATGATAGACGCTTGTGTTCTTTCTCTGGCCCAATGACTATTCATTGTCATTAATCATTTCACCCAACTCTATCACTGACCATAACATTTTTGGAAGGGATATTAAACCTTATGCCTCAAGGCTTTAGCCAATCTCTAACTATAAGGATACGTCAACACAGCACACACACACACACACACACACACACACACACACACACACAAAACGGCAAGAGAGTCTCAGAGCCCAGCCAACTGACCAGGTTTCAAGGCCTGGGCTCCAGCCTGAGCCCAACTGTCTTCGCTGCTATTTTTAGGCCTGCTGTGCAAGCCCAAGTCAGTTGACCCAAGCTCTGAGACTTGCTGCTACGTGTTTTTTTTTGCTGTGTAGCCAGACGCTCAGAGACCTACGTGAATGTCAGATTATTCCACATATTGCTACTGCAGCATCCTCTGAAGCATCTGGTTCTGGTCTCTGGACTAGACAGACCATGGGTCTGACCCAGTCTGGCAATTGCTATGTTCCTAACTGCTTCCTGCAGAGCAGGATTTGAATCACATCGGTGTGCTATCAATTTAATATCAGATCCATGCTCCAATATCCTACAATGCCAGGAAGATGGAGTGGATGATTTTGGTCTCTAGATTCTAGTGGTTCTTTTCCATCCCTAAGAAATCTGTCTCTCTGGTTTTCGATCTAACACCTGTCGCAAACACTAAATTCACTTGAAAATTGTAAGGAGAGGAAAATACCATCTTGTACAAGACATGCAGCATGAAGCTCGATTCTGAAATTACATACAACTAAGTAGGGTTGACAATCCTCCAGAATTGTCCTGGAGTCTACAGGAATTAAAGATTAATCTTTAATTAAAGATTATGACATGTGATGACATGTCCAACCAAAGTTGGCAACCCTATAACCAAGAGAAATGTATGAGCTAATAAACTGTATGTGGAAATCAACTACACTTTGCGTTGGATAATTTCCCCGTGAGCCTAAATTCACAGGATGCACTGTACCAGCAAAAACTCTGCTGTAACAAAATTAAGGTACATGAAGTCCAAGAAGAAGAAAAAACAACACACTTCAATGAGCAAAGCATATCCATTATTAACAAGAGGGCTTAGAAAATTGTCAAGCAAACTACTCTTGCTGGGGCAATAGGAGTCTAACCTGCCATTAATATTTAAAGGTGTTTTAGCTGACTATTCTGGTGATATGCTGTCTCTTATCCATCTGGGGAAGGCATCTGGCTCCATGTTCTGTAATTGACAGCATCTTCTCCTTTCCCTGGGTACTGAAGCAAACTTCTACAAAGGGAGAAAAAAGAAATAAGCATCCACATTTCATTTCTAGGCAGGGGCATTTTTGCAAATTGTACACGGATCAGAGCCACCCCCTTCTTCCTTAAAGAATGTATAGTGAGTGAAAAGCAACAGAGGGTCCTGTGGCACCTTTAAGACTAACAGAAGTCTGTTAGTCTTAAAGGTGCCACAGGGCCCTCTGTTGCTTTTTACAGATTCAGACTAATACGGCTACCCCTCTGATATAGTGAGTGAGAGGATTGGAAAGATTTCCAAGCAGAGAGATGGTTGCAAAATTGTTTCTAGTTGCACACTAAATCAGTTCCTTCGTGCTTTTGTCAAGCCAATTCCATTCTATGCCCACTTTGGCTCGTTGGCTTTCAAACCTTCTCTTATTATCTTTCCCCAGTAATTCTCACGGCTGAAAGGTGTTTTGCAGTAAAATGTCCTTTTCACGCAATAACCCTCAGCAAATCCAAAAGGGCGGGCAAGAGATACAGCAGGGGAGTCAAATTTCACAGCACTACACAAGAGATGGTACAAAGGCACAAAGCAGATGCCAAGTGGAGATCAGTTACTAGAAGGATGCGGGGATTATGCGATTTTCTATTTAATAGCAGAGCTGCTGCTTGTGGAAGGCCAGCAGAAGTGTCAGAAATGTATTGTATGCTCTTTAATTTCCTCGGTAAGCATGGCGTAGTTAACTTTAGCAATATCAAAATACTTTCATTATCATATTTACCTGTAAAGGGTGAAGCAGGCTGCCATTGTGTGAAAGCAGACAGCAGAGGGAGGAATTTATTGCCGAGGGCTCAGTCATAATAAGAAACCTAAAATTGACTATAAGAGATTCATAAAGTAGCTGTGGTAATAGACAGGGAGAGCCCTATGCACAGAGCGGCAGTAAGAGAATGGGAGAGAGCAAAGAGGAGTTTCTGATCATTGTTTATTTCAGTGTGAATCCATGATTGCATCCTTGCAGAGTATTTACAACGCCTTCATGGGCATGACAGGGCAAGGAGCACAGGTACAGTGAGGTTAAGGGAGAGAAAGAGTCTATTTAACCTTCATACACAAGTATCATGAATAAGGACAAGCTTTATGAAAGAGTCCTATGGAACCTAATAGGGGTTCTATAAAAATGGACTTAGTGTTATAATAGTGCCTAGATGCCCCAGCTGAGATCTGGGCCCCACTGTGCGAGACGCTATACAAACACCTTGTGACGCAGTCCCTATACCTGAGAGTTTACAATCAAATAGACTCTAGGCAGACAAAGGGTGGGAGGAGAAACTGAGGCACCAGGAGGTGAAGTGACTTGCCCAAAGACACCCAGCACATCAGTGGCAGAGCCAGGAATATAACACAAGTCTCATGACTCCCAGTCCACTTCCCTCTCCATTAGGCTCTTACTGCCTCTACAGAATGGGATTCTATAGAAATTACTCTGGGAAGCTTGTAGTGTTTAATAGAGACTGGTTTATTTCCTATGGTTTCCCCCATGCATAGGGCATCATTTATATGCCCTATAGCAGGGGCATCATTTGCCATTTCATTTTCTGGGTGTGACATTTTGGGAATCACTCAAATCAATAAGAGGTTCTGTCACCACCTGCCCTGTAACCTTGAGGTATCTTATTGCGGTACAGCTATGGCTCAGAGCCCCGTTATCAGTAGCTTGCCCACAAGGACCCTGACTTCCCCCAGCCTCGTTACTCCTTGCAGGGGGACACCAACAGCCCTTCCAGTCCTGAGTCTCCCCAAATCCGTTCGCCTGAGCATAGGCGCCAAGTTTCTAATCTGCCGGGGGGTGCTCCCTCCCTGGCTCTGCTCAGGCCCTGCCCCCACTCCACCCCTTCCCCCAAGGCCCCACTCCTACCCTGCTTCTTCCCACCCCGGCTCCACCCCCACCATGCCTCTTCCCGCCCCTTCCCCACCCAGTTCCACCCCCTCCCTTGAGCACACTGTGCCCTCGCTCCTCCCCTCTCCCCCCCAGCACCTCCTGATGCCGCGAAACATCTGATCCATGGCAGGCAGTAGGCACTGGGAGGAATGAGGAGGCATTGATTGACGGGGCCCGCCGGCAGGCAGGAAACACTGGGAGGGAGGAGGAGGTTCTGGTAGGGGGCTGCTGGTGGGTGCTCAGCACCCACCATTTTTTTCCTGTGGGTGCTCCAACCCTGGAGCACCCATGGAGTTGGTGCCTATCCCCCATAGTTCTTAAGTACAGTTCCCCTCTGGTTCGTCACCCCCAAAGACATGAAATCAGACCCCCCCACACCCAGTTATCAGCTTGCTTTGGCACCTACACTCCACACAAACTCAAACCTTAAGGAGACCTGCTTGGGGTAAAAATAAATGAGAGGTGTATTTAATAGAAAAGCCACAGGTTCAAAGATAGAGAACAAACATCAACAAGTTACACAGACAATAAACCCAAAGATGCAACCTCAATTCTTCACAATTCCATATTAAATAAAGCCTCCGACTAATACAAGTTACCTGTTGACTTTGAACAGTTTCTGAGTGTAGCCCTTAGTTTTAGGGGGGAATCCAGCATTTCACAGATAGCTTCCCACCTAGAAGCTGTCCCTCAGTTTCTCGATGCCTTTTACTTCAAACCTCTTCCATTTTAAAAGGATTTACAGGGTTTTTTCTTTATTCACTATAGATAGTCAACGTGGGGAAATCTCCAGTTGTCTCGATGTCTTTGCATTAATTCTAATGTCCCATCATTGTCTTCTCCTGGGTTGTTCAATGGATTGTTACTTGAGTCTGGTTTTGTGTAAACGCCTGGATTGGGAGGTGCCTTTCCCTGTCTGATTGTTCACTGTCCTGCTATGAGGTCAACCAAAAGTCTTATGAGCACAGTTCTCTGTCTACATAAATAAATAAAATCATGACTGGAAGCCGTATACATATCTCGTAATGATTATTAAGTTCATAACATTACAAGCTTTCGTGAAGGATCTTACTCAGCATGTTTTTCATCACACAATAACGCTGTATACAATCAGCATTCGATAGCGTGGATCGAGAGATTCTCTGGAAGCTCCTTCGGCACTATGGCATCCCAGTAAAGGTGGTTAACCTGATTAAGAACTTATATGACGGCATACACTGTAGAGTGATCCATGGAGGGCAGCTTACAAACAGCTTCCAGGTGCGAACCGGAGGCAGACAAGGATGCTTGTTGTCACCATTTCTTTTTCTCCTTGTCATTGATTGGATTATGAAGCTATCCACTTATGCGCGCAGGAATGGAATCCAGTGGACCTTGTGGACCCAGCTTGATGACCTGGAGTTTGCCGACGACCTTGCACTCCTTTCGCATAGCAAACAGCAGATGCAAGAGAAGACCAACGTAGTGGCAGCCACGTCATCACAGGTTGGCCTCAACATCCACAAGGACAAGACCAAGATGCTCAAGATTAACTCCATCAATAATGACCCAGTCACACTGAACGGAAGCCCTCTGGAAGAAGTGCAGTCCTTCACCTACCTAGGCAGCATCATCAACCAACAGGGTGGCACGGATGCAGACATCAAAGCAAGGATCGGTAAGGCAAGAGCAGCTTTCTTACAGCTCAAGAACATCTGGAGCTCCAGAGAGCTGTCTTTGGCAACAAAGATTCGACTGTTCAACTCCAATGTGAAGTCAGTCTTATTGTATGGAGCTGAAACCTGGAGGATAACTAAAACAACCACCAGGAAGATCCAGACCTTCATAAATAGTTGCCTTAGAAGAATTCTCCAGATCCGTTGTCCAGACATCATCAGCAACATCTATCTCTTGGAGAGGACCCGTCAACTTCCAGCAGAGGAAGAAATTAGAAGGAGAAGGTGGGGCTGGATAGGACACACACTACACAAGCAGCCAACCAACATCACTAGACAGGCATTGCGGTGGAATCCCCAAGGCAAGCGGAAAAGAGGCCGTCCAAGAAACACCTGGCGACGCGACCTTCAGGCTGATAGCATAAAAATGGGCTATACCTGGAATCAGTTAGAGCAAATGGCCCAGGATAGAGGACTCTGGAGATCTGTGGTTGGCGGCCCATACCCCGATTGGGGTGACGGGCATGAGTGAGTGAGTGACAATCAGCTGATTCAACTGCTTATTCTTTGGGGTCCAAACCCCCTATTCTCCCCTTGGGGTGCCTGGACCCTGACCATCACCATGGGGTGGTCTTAAAAATCCCAAGAGAAAAGTTATTCTTTTCTATGAAACTGTACTCGACTTTTCCATAAGGAAATCAGTGCAGAAAAAATAAAAACTGGTCCAAATGCAACCCCCCAAACCATTTGGGAGGTTCAGCTAAGTGCCCCCCCTCATCCTGTCCGAGATCCATTCTGCCTTCCATTCTCACCCCCTTTTGCTAATACCCAACAAAATTCCTAGCAGGGGAGATTTAGGAGGTCTGGCAATTTGTGCTGGGTCAGCTGCTATTTTCAAATTTCACTGGCTTCCCCATATCCCTCCATTGACTTCCAAAGAGTCTTAGGGGCCAAAGAGCCTCTGTTTCTTCTGAAAATGGGACTCAGGTACCTAAGTCACTAATGGTACAGCCACAGAGAAAAAAAACATGGCAGTAAGTCTCAGAGTCTGGGTCAATTCACTTGGGCTCACACTACAGGGCTAAAATACCAGTGTAGACGTCCCCGCCTGGGCTCTAAGTCCCTCCCCCCCTTGCTGGGTTTCAGAGCCTGGGCTCCAGCCTGAGCAGGAACATCTACACTGCTATTGTTAGCCCCATAACATGAGCCCCACAAGCCCAAGTCAGTTGACCTGGGCTCTGAGACTCACTGCTGTAGGGCTGGAGGTGTAATTCCCAGCACAGGTAGACATGCGCACACTAGCTCTACTCAAGCCAGCACACTAAAAACAGCAGGGTAGCCATGGCAGTGCAGGCAAGCGGCTCAGGCTAGCCACCTGAGTCCCCACCTGAGCTTCAGATGGGGGTGTACTTGGGCAGCTAGCCCGAGCCGCTGCCCACGCCGCAGTGCCTCACTTCTCTTTCGAGTGTGCTCACTTGAGCAGAGCTAGTGCTTGGACGACTCTCCGAGCTGGGAACGACACCTCCCAGCTGCAGTGCAGACGTAACTTCCGGCTCTGTATGCACTGCTAAAAGAGGTGTGCACCCTGCTTTGAGGTAACTAACGCACATGAGCTCGCCTGAGGTAAAAACACATTGAAGGCAAGGCTCTTTAGCTTTACCATCAGCTAAACTAGGTGAGGTCAGCGTTATGCTCCTGCCTGGGGCTGGCCTCACCTAGTTTGCCTTGTTGTAGAACTGAAGTGCCTTGTTCTCACTGTGCTTCTTACCTAAGGAAAGCTCATGGGCATTGTTCATCCCAAAGGCCTGGTCTACACTTGGGGGCGGAAACTGATCTAAGTTACCCAACTTCAGCTACATGAATAACTGCTGCTGCTCCCCCGTCAACTCTGCCTGCACCTCTCGCGGCGCTGGAGTACAGGAGTCGACGGGAGAGCGCTCGGGGATCAATTTATCGCGTCTAGACTAGACGCGATAAATCAACCCCTGCTGAATCTATCGCTGCCCGCCGATATGGCGGGTAGTGTAGACGTACCCTAAGTAAAACATGCACCTTTGTTAGCAGTGAAGACAAAACCTTAGACGCTTCTGAAAATGGCATCCTTGGACTCGCTGCTATTCATGTCCATGCTAGAAGGCCAAACATTGCCTTGATTTTCCTCTTACAAAGCTACATTGCTAATGCAGGCACAGCTTTCGCTGAATGCTTTTAAGGAGACAACATGGTTGTTTGACTCTGAGTTACCACTTAATTAATATTGTTTCCTGTGTAATTACTGTACCTTGTAGTTGCAGCCAAATAATTAGGGTTATTTCATGGCAATTATGCCGTTGACACATTATCACCGTTGCAGGCATTGATGTCTGTCACAGGGTGACAGGTGGTAGGGCTCCACAAAGAGGGCAGACCTTGATTCACGGTATTGCCATGGTACATAATGTGTGGGGAGTATGAAATAGAAAATAATGAAAGGGTCTTTCCTCTTCTCTGCATGGCTTCCTCAATGCGCTTTTGAGACATTTATTTACTCCCTCCATAACCCTTTCCCTCAAAAAGGCAATCCATCAAAAGCACACCATCAAACATTGGGCTAAGGTGTACTTAGTGCCAAGAATAATGCTATTACCTATTTACATAGGTGGACTAGCAGTGTTTTACTGCAACACAAAGCGTCCAGGCATGTCGGAAAAGGGAAAACGTTAATAATTTGTTGCACAATCTTCAAATAACTAGCAGGCAGGAATGTGGTAACAGAAGAGTGATCAATGGTGAAATTAACAAGGGCGACTTGAACGTGAATGATTGGCACTTCATGTCACCTTAGAGTCACTGAAGTCAGCCTTTTCAAGCTGCAACACACCTTGGTGACGTGCTGCTTGCTCATAGATGAACTGCCAAAGGTTCAAAGTTCAGGCTTGGATAAACTGCCCCATATCTCAAATAGTTGGCACCGCTTGCAAAACTGACTATTTGGAAATCTCCTATGAACAGGTTCCTTTATGGGATTTCTGGGGTTTTCTACTACAATGTGGTTCGCTAGGTAATTCAGTTTCTGTCTCTATGGAACCGGGAAGTTGTGGTGATGATGCAAACTTTCTGATTTTAGCCAGACCAGCGCATCTCTCCGTAATACTATCTGACCATAAAAATTATGAGCAGTGAGAAGATGCAAAGAGAACAGGTTTATAGACATCACCAGAAAAGATTAAGATCCATTCTCAGGTGTTTCTTAAATGGGAAATAGATTGTGTGATGGAAATTGACTATGCTATGTAACTCAGTTGAGTGGGAGATGGAAAGAGATGGATGAGAACTGACATAAACATAGGTAGTTGGATAACTATATTTGCCTAGTGAACGAATACAATTTAGGTTGGGTGTTGGATATTTGAATCCTGCTCCAGTAAAATCCTCCATCTAGAATGAATGAGAGAAGGAAGAGAGAGCAAAGATAGTCTTGCTAACCTGTAATAGAGCTCTTAAACTATTTATAAATTTCCATCAATGTGTGGCTTCCCATTAAGTACGTTAGCAAAATAAAGACAGATGGCAATGGATTAACTCCAGCACTTTTTTTTTTTTAGAACGCAGTAAAGGCATTACAGGCTTCTCTGCCGTACTCACTCACTTTAATGAGCTACCAAAGCTTAATTTTCCTGCAGCTCGGTCACTTGCCACCAACTGCAGCTTATTTCTTTAGCATGCCTTCTTCCTGTTGCAGAATGCAAAGCTAAGCCGTCTTCCTTGTGAAGACCTTGTCAGGCCAATTTGTAGAACTCCCTTTGCGCCGCACTGACTTTTTATTATGTGTGGGCCTGATCCTGTCAGGCTGTCAGCACCCTTAACATCCCTTTAATTTTAGTAGGAGTTGCGAGTCATAGCCCCTCGTAAGGGAGGCTTCCAATTGGGGACTTTAAGAGAGAAGCAGTACAGAAGAAGATGGCAAGGACTGTGGTGCACCACTGCTTTTGCAATGGCAGGGAATTGGTAGCATGGGATAATCTAGATATTTCTAACAGATGACCCCTGCCTGGTGCTGCAGAAAAAGGTGAATTATCACAAACCTGCAAGGTCCCTGCCAGGCTAACTGACCCATCAGCATCTCTCCACTCATTCCTGCATTTTTTGGGTGTGCACAATTACATGGAGGCATAATGCAAGAGATGCTTCTGAAGTAAGTGTGCACAGAACCTATGGTGAATCGAAGCTAGATTTAAATCTGCAAGAAACCAAGTTTTCCCCTCTCTGCAACCAAGCACGTTCCAGGCAAGTGGCAGGTGTATATCATGCAAACCGAAGAGAAATTAAATGTGTGGGCTGTAATTGACGGCTCACTAATCATCCACTCAAGCCTCTGTGCAGCTGAACATCCAAGAGGCATTTAGATTTATTTTCTCTTGCTAATCATTGGGAAGATATTTAAGCAGCTGAACACTTAAGCCATGCCTAAGAGACTTAACAAAGGGAACGGAGGAGGTTCTGGAGATGTGTGGCTCCACCTTGCACTCCCCTGAGTGTTGGCGCGCTTTCCACACATTGCATGATGCGTCGCAAACCACGCAAAAGAAGAAATGCCGCAAGTGCTCTAGTCAGGCTGCCCTCAGTGCCAGCAGCACATCCACTGTGCTTCTACCAGCTTTTTGTAAACAGCAAACACTGTGATATTGATCCAAGCTGACAGAGTCCAAAAATTGTTGCCATCAGGCAGCTTTTCCGTGACCTCCTGCGTGTTTGTCAGAGTGAGGAAAGTGCTCCGTCTGTGGAAGGATCTCAGAGACATCTGCGCTCCTTTAGCCATGTTGAAACTCAGCGAGGTTTTGTCTTTTAAATAAGATTTGTTATTTTTAACATGTTAAGTCTCTCCTTGGATTTATTTAGGGCCTAATTTTTTCAGAGTATCAAAATTAGGCCTTATTTATCTACCAACAAAAAGATTTTGATAGGAGGACTCTGGACTTGGGACAAGGTTGCTGGAGGTACAGGGCAGAAGACAAGGTGCTTTCTGATTGCAGGGTGAGGGAATGAGAAAGTCACTGCCTGGTACAGTGGAGATTTTAGTCTGTTAGTTGATTAAAATTGTCTGAAAAGTTTGAGAATCACTGCATAGAAAAAATCCCACAGAGAATGCCTGCAGCATTTCTGCCTAATAATTTGTATGAAAATAAATAAGACAAGATTTCAATCAGTGCTTTATTATTATTATTTTTGTACTGGCCTTTTCCCTAACTTAATGGGTATTTGAATACTCAGGCCGCGGATTCTGAAAGTCCTTTGTCTGTCAAAATCACTTTAAGGAAACCCGAGAGAGTCTGGAGGTCAGGGTGAATCTGGAATTTGTCTTTGATAAGGACGATTTCACATTACTACTGCTGCATTTCTCAGTCCAGCTCAGTTTTATCAAAGAGAAAATTCTTTCTATGGCGACATTGCTTGCAGGAACAGAGCGCTTGAAATATTGGTTTTACCAAAGAGCGACCTCCCCCCCCCCTTCCATTTCCCAGAGTCCCAATCTCCTTGCATTCCATTCTTCACAATGTGACAGGCCACTGGCTATAGTTATGGCTGGTAATACAGCCGACACAACACTGAACTCATCATGCAGACAAGCTACAGCTAACTTTCCTGTAGGCTTTACAGCATCTGCTTTAGACAGAGGTTCTCAGAAGTTAACATCTGTTTCAAGACATGCAGCCAGGTAATACTCATGAGAAAAATCCTGCCACTCTCCAGCCCGGTCTTCCGAAAGTGGAACAGATGAGATGGCATCAGACCCTACTCCTGAGCCATTCGCAGGGAGTTTGTGGATCTGGCTCCAAACTTTTCAGAATGGCCCCATCTCTATGAATGTGGCCTCCAGCCTTCCTTTAGCTTTGCAGCCAGAGAGTGGGAAGGTGGTGTCACAATTCAGGCTAATTGTTGCACTGAGCAAAACCCAACTGGTTTCCGTCCACATGGGTCCCGTGAATCAGAAAGAGCAGCTTTTGTTAACAATCAGTTCAGCACCTTCAGGTTCACTTGGAAGGTTTTGTGTTTGAACCCTTGTCATACCCCAAGGGACCTTGCAATGTCTCTACCACGGAAGGTTAAGCCTGCTGTGGTTGTGTTGCTCACAAAGAATCACATGAACTGCATGTGGGAACTTTTGTATTTGTAATCAGTTTGTCTATTTGCCACGTTGCATTGAGGTGCAAGAATTGTGGCAACGAGGTATTTGTACTGACAAACAATGCCATGGGACACTGTGCCATGTCTTCGACTCTTGAGTCAGTAAGTTACTTCAGGTTACAAACCAGACAATCCAGCAGAGAGTAGGCTCAGATTCCCAGCTATAGGAATGTAGAGAAGAAGGGGAAAATACAAATGTGTAAAATTTACTTGATCAACGTCATGAGAGCTGGGGCTTTGTTGTGTGGATTTTAATGATCAAAAAAGTGCTGTGGTTATGTTCGTATACTGACTACCTGCCTTGTGCTTTCTGATGTTCCTATCACCACCATACCGTAGGCAACAGAACAAAAACCTCTCCCAATCACAGACTAACCCTTGCTTTCTGGCCAGGGATGTGCATGGGTGGGCCAGTATTTTTATGTATTTGTATTTCTTGGTTTAATATTTGCCTTCCTCCTGTTGTGAATGTCACTTGGAGATAAAGGCAGACATGCACTGTGTGTTCAAAAGGAATGCGTTGAAAAATAATTGAGCGCCTCTCACTTCCAAATGAGCTGCTGCAGCGACTGCAGATAAAGGGAATCCACAGACCCAGCCTGGCACCATTATTTAAAATACCTAAATGTTGGCCAAATAACCATTTATTTGCAGAGGGTGGGGAATAGCTGCTTCTCTGTTCTGTTCACTGATGTCTAGGGTCAGTTACCCCTGGGGAGCCTGGAGGCCCTTTGTACCTGATCAGTGCTATGAAACTAAGCCAGCCCTGACCCCTGGGAATGTATTGCAATAATGCATCAGTCTGCAATGACGCAGCCTTGTTGCAGTTTATCTTGGTGCATCAAGGTAAGGTGATGTTGACTTCACTGGAGCATGCTGGTTCTTGTGACTTGGGAACATCCACCCAATACACTGGGTCCTCTTGCTCATGGTAAAGCAAATAAACTCTATGGGAGTTAAGGGAGTTGTGCTAAGTCAGTAAAGAGAGAGATTATAGGCTGTGATCCTCCTTTCTCTCATCTCCTGGATGCTAGGAGAGATAGTAGATCATCGATCCCCTCTCAGTTTCCCTGGCTGCTCAAAGAGAAGACAATGTCTCTTCTCTCTGCACCACTCCACCTTCATGTCTCTCTCTACTGGTGGCCTGAAGGGAGAATGGGACCTTGGCAGTTCCTTTCTTGCCTCTCTCTCTGGGGAAAATACTTCTGTCAGCTCCCAAACTGCCGGTCCGTGTTATATCTCTCCATGCTGTCTTGAATGTACTGAGCTGTGCAGATGGTGTACACATCTACTGGGCAGTGCAGGGACTGCTCCTGTGATCACAACTCCAACTCATGCATCCGACGAAGTGGGCATTCACCCACGAAAGCTTATGCTCCCATACATCTGTTAGTCTTAAAGGTGCCACAGGACTCTTTGTTGCTCCAACTCCAACTCAGTGCTTGGTCTTACCTCTTCTTGTAATGATCAGGCTCGCAGGGTTTATGAAAGTTGTATGCATAGCCCTGAAGAGCCCACTGCTGGTAGGACTTGAGCTTTTGATAATATAGACTGGAGATCAGACCTAGAGCTGGACATTTTTCTGTCAAAAATGTCATTCCATCGCAACGATGGATTTGAAAAGGAGAGAGTCCCACCCCAGATTAGCCAGATAGTCTGGTGATTAGGAAGCTCAACTGAAATGTGGGAGATGTTAGTTCAAATCCCTACTCTGCCAGATATGGAACAGGGACTTGGATGTTGGTCTCACTTATCTCAGGTGAGAGCCCTGACCAACAGGCTATAGAGTGAGTCAATCTCTCAGTCTGCAAACCATTTAATTATTTATAGCAAGTGAATCAGCTCCAACAGGAGAAATTGAGGGAAACCTTGATTTTTATTATGTGAAACAAAACTGTTGTTTTCCAGTCAGCCCTAGTCAAACCACTATCAACTAAGCCCCACAGACACTGACTGTACAATAGAATAGTTTGGGGGTGATTAGATCTGGAGGGTCAGACGAAGCCCTTCTCTAAAAGGGCCCACACTGAAATTTTGGATGCTTGTCATCGAAAGGCCAAATCTCTGCTGGCATGGCTGAATTCGAGTGAAAACCAAGGCAGTCACTGAAGTGAATGGAGCAATGAAATTTCACTATGGTGTTCTGTACTGTTCATCTGAACAACGCCTTTCTCCTGTGCTGAATTATTTTGTACCTTTTCATCAGGCCTAGGCCTTGTCCACAGTGGAAACCTGTCCTGATTTCAGCAATCAAAGGCCAGCTGAATCAGTGCAAACTCCAAGTTGCACACAAGGAAAGCTGAGATTTGTACCAGTGGAACGTCTCTCACCCAAGGCAAATCACAGTTTACCCTGTCTACAATTGGGCTTTACACTGGAGTAGATACATCAATGGCTGGCCATTGACTCTGAAATTAGGACAAATTTCCATGGCAAACAAGGTCTAGGGCTTCGGGAGGACATTAATGTATAATCTGGGTTGCAAACTTCCCCCATGCAGTAGTTCTGCTGGAGACATCTGGATTGTTGCATCTTGGGTTGCTGTAAGAAATTGCTCCTAAATGATTTTCAGGGCTTCCCTGTAGCTCCTCGGTTTGCAACCATTCTTTCAAACTCAGCTGAAATATTCTGTTTCCCCATTGCTCTGGGGAGACTAATTGGATGCACCTCTGTGCTTAATATTTCTCCCCTTCATCATCGTTTCAGATTCAACAGCTATGAAGCAAGGTCCCATTCTCAGAAACTCATTCTCTTGGTCCTTCATGACCTGAAAATTGTTAACAAGTATTTGATTACTGTTGATGGAATGAAAGGCTGTTTCTGGCCACTTGCTGAAGCAATCAATTATACTAACAGCAAAAAGGGAGTCTGCTGGTGATGTTTGCACTGTATCAATGCAATATTTTCCTTTGCCGACTCAGGGAAAGAAACCAGATGCAATGGTGACACGTTATAGATGTGGATCGCAAATGGCAGTAGCATGTGCATACAGGTTGGGAGTTACAAACAGACCGAAGACAGTTGGGCACTTAAGTCCCAATGACTAACTCCCATAGGCTTTTTTGAAAATCCTGGTCACAAAGCGTATGTTGCCAAGTCCTTCCATGTGGCCCTTATGCTCCTTTTTTGTGGACAGTCAGAGCTTCGAGGTTCTTCAAGGATTTTCTGAAGTGTAAGCGGAGCAGATTTTTATGTTTCAATTTTCATCCATCCCAGAGTGGAAAAGCTGACAGATGAAATGATATATGTGTGTCAAGACCCCTTTCAAACACTTTTGGGTGGCCTTCATTCAAAATCAATGCTTTTGAAAGGAGCTTTGATCCTTCCTCCTGTCTTTACAGGATCCATATGTAATAATAGGGATGAAACAAGGTGGTACTAAAATGTAAGACATGATGCCTTTGGAATTTATTCACGAGGATGACATCAAGAATATTCCTACCATCTCTGTGAGCCTCTAACGTTGGGATACATCTGTCTTTGCTGGCTTTAAAGTGTTTTAGTTAGTAATTAACTGCAGATGGATTGACTCTTAATTTCAGGGTTGTTGTAAAGTGCCTTGACGTGACCTTGGCTGGCGAGTTCATTGTCCTATAGCACAGGCTACATGTGGGACTGCTCAATATGTTACCCAGCATAGCACTGCGGATGCCTGGCCAGGGTTCGAATCCTGGCTCTGCCCCTGACTTTCTGTGTGTTAACAGACAAGTCACTTCTCTGCTTCTGTTTAACCCTCCCAACGTTTGTCTTGACTAGTTAGGGGCATGGACGTGCAACTGGAGCTTTTAGGGGCTACAGCAATATACATAATAATTATTCTACATTAGGCTCCTACATTCTCAGGTTACAGATATTGTGAGGCAGTTTAGGCCCCAAATCTTATTTTTTAATCTCACATTAAATACCTGTATTTTCATGAAATATAAGAAAATGAGTTATTTGGATCTGGAGATTTCCCTGCAATGTTTCCAGCCCAGATATTGCAGCAGTGTGTTAGTTGGTGCATGACCGGCGAAAGGGAAGCTGGCTAGAAACAGACTTCACTAACCTATTTTCATTGTCCAAAGTGAATGAAGTTCAGAAGATAAACAAGAGGTCGAAGGGTAAATCAGCTTTCTGAATCTCTTCCAAATTGAATAATTTAAGGCCTAAATAATAACACAGGTGAGGTAATTTGCATATTCAAAATAGGATATTACCCTTCTGGGGCTCATTTAATGTCCATGCAATTGCCTTTGATGGTGCCAGTAGGGGTGGTTGTTATTGGAAGTTGAAGTCAATGACGCTTGTTTTAGAAAAAAGATGAACTTTTTCCGCAGTGAGGGTAATTATTCATTGAACCATCTTACCAAAAGGCTGCAGTAAATTCTCCATCATTTGGCCTCTTTAAATCAAGACTGGATGCCTTTCTAAGATAGATACTCTAGTTCAACCACACATTGTTGGGTTAGATGCAGAAATCATTGGGTGGAATCTAGGCCTTGTCTTTGTTATGATGGAAGTCAGGCTAGATAATCAGAATGATCCATACTGGCCTTAAAGTCTATGGCTAGTATTAATAATGGGGGGGGGGATTTTATGATTATTGAACATAGAGACCCCAGTCAGATATTTCTCCTACAATTTTCTGTGTTCATGTTCTCCACAAGGCTGAGGGCTTGTCTTCACAGCAAGTTACTGCGTGCCAAGAGAGGGAGTGACTCTGCGGCACACCAGCTTGTCGTGCAATAACCTCTCTCTGCGCCGTAGCTGTAGCCACGTGAAAGTCCTGGAATGGAGCTTAGCGTACTACTACTTCAAAGTGCAGTACACTAAGCTGCCCTCTGTGACTTTCACTGCGCTCTCGCTGTGTCCACACAGGATATTACTCCACGGCAAGTCGGTGCGCTGTAGATTGACACTCTGGTTTGCCATGCTGTGTAGACAAGCCTCCCTGAGACCTTGACCCAGACTGAATATTCCCTTATTCCGCAAATACTCCCAACAAAGTCCACTTGTGAAGCAAAGTGCTATCCAGCATGAGTAAGGGGGCCAGAAACTGCTCCTGCATTGAGATATAACACCTTTTAGCCCTTAAACACTGGTAGGAACTAGCAAGGTTTCACTGAGCATTTGACATAGTCAGTGGATTGTATTTTTAAGTAAAGTTTGAGAGAAGGAAAAGTTACCACGTAGCCTGTTCAAACGCTGTCCTGTGGAATTACATGCCCTGATTTTTTTTTTCCCGGATGGTTTATACCACACTGAGCTAGCCTAGGAAGGTTGTTGGCTTTCTAAGAGATAAATATATAAAAATGTCTTTCACAACCACTCTATGAATAAAGGCTTCAAAAATGCTTTGGAGTCCAAGACTGCAAGAGCTTCAGCCCAGAACAAATTCACACTATGTTGTCATAACAACAAACAATGATTTGAAATGCAGATTCTTCATCTTGACTCTTTATTTTGTGATGGAAAGCTGTGGAAAATGTGTGATTTGCTGTATGGAGATGGGGTCTATTAGAATGAGAATGCAGTAATAGAATTTGGTAGAATGCCCCCGGGATAAAGAATATGATTTATGGAGCATATAAACCAAGAATTATATATGTTTACAGGGATGTCTATCCAGCCATTTCTTTTCAGCGTGTAAGGCTGGGGACACAGCAGCAGTAACCTTTGAATTGCTGAAATAAAAGACAAGCACCATTATTTTTTTACTGCAACAAGAGCCAGGCTCAAACTTTGGGACTTGGAGATGAAACAAGTGGAAATAGGGGTTTCTTTATTACTCACCTCAAAACATGTTTTTCTCCCTGGGGTAGTTTTATCAACTCACCCATAGTATTTTTAAGTAGCTTTCTCTGGGGAAAATCTGCTGTTCACTTTCTCTAACCCAGGAGCCTAATTATTCCGTCAGATTCACTGCTACACTTGGAGGTGTGCACTGCGGACAGAATTTGGTATAGTGGATGTGGATGTAATGGTCAAAACTAAGAACATTTGGGAAATGGATAGAGTACTGGACTGGGACTCAGTAGACCTGGATTCTATTCCCAGCTCTGTAATTAATCTGCTATATGTGTGACCTTGGGCACTTCCCCTCTCTGTGCCTCAGTTTCCCCTCTGTTTAGATTCTAAGCTCTTAGGGGAAGGGATGGTCTCTCGCCATGTTTGCACTGTCCCTAAAACAATGTGGTCCGAATATCTATATCTATCTATCTATATCCAATGATGCTGATAACTTACTGCGTCACTTGTTGGGAATCTGAGAGCTTCCCAGAAAATGTATGCTTATCAGAGCTCTCTATCAGAATAGGGTGCATGGACAGAGTAGATGGATCATATGAAGTTCCAAAGCATAATAGTGGAATACAGAGTTTGCAAAGTTTTAGATACAAATCTAAACTTCCCCAAAGCTCACGTCATGTTTGGAATCCATGGTTTGGGGTTGGCCCATTATAAAAATAGAGTCCTCCACATAGAGGGGGAGGGAACATAGTCTAGTGGATAGGGTACCAGACTGGGAATTGGAAGACCTGCCTCTGCCACTGATCTGATGTGTGACCTTGGTCACGTCACTTCCTTCTCCAGGCCTGAGTTTCCCATTTATAAAATGTGGAATATAATACTGATCTTCCTTTGAAAAGCACTTTGAGAGCTATAGATGAACAATCCTAGATGAGAGCTTGGTAAAAGTAGTATGACAAAATTTTGGATCCAGATTTGGATGCTGCACTTTTACCAAGGGTCATGGTAGATTCTCCGTCACAGGCAATTTTTAAATCAAGATTGGATGGTTTTCTAAAAGAGCTGCTCTAGGAATTTTTGGGGGGAAGTTCTATGACCAGGGTTATACAGGAGGTCAGACTAGATGATCACAATGCTCTCTTCTGGCTGTGTAGCCTATGAATCTATGAGGATATCTGAAATTCTGGTTCAGACCTATCTTTAAACTAGAAACATCTTACAATAAATGCAAAGTCTTTGTACTTCTCGTAGTTCTCTTCCTTGTACTGTGCATCATACCTAAAACTTCTGAGCATCTTTAATGTCCAGAGGGCTGTATTCTGCTCTGATAGATCTGTGTAAATCTAGAATAATGCAAGTGAACTCACTGGAATCATTCTGGATTTTACTGGTGTAATGGAGAACAGAATTTGGTCCTAAGATTAAGGGTCTGCCTAGGGAAATCTGAACCAGTTACAGCTACCCCAATGCAAAGTCCTTATGTAGATGTGCTGTAACAGTGTAAAACGGCACTTACTCCAGTAAGTCACAACTATTTTACGCTATGGCAGTATGTCTACATGAGGGCTACAGCCCAGTATAAAAATCCCAATCTAGACAAGGCCTAAATGGTAAGAACTAGCAGTTTTATTTAATTCAGTATATCTGTGTTTGCAAATTCTGCAGGTTTTGTGTTCCAACTTTCATTGAGTCTTATGTAAAATATGTGACAGATTACCTGTGTCTAAATCCTGGGTTCAAATTCTGCTTTCAAGTTACAGCAGTGTGAATCCAGAGTAACTTCAAGGAGCTCTGTGGCATTACTCTAGCATAGAATGCCAAAGGGATCTTATGAGGACATTGCATTGAGTGGCTGAATACAGCATATTAACTGGAGTAGTTATTTTTGTTTGCGTGGGAGGGGAAAGAAACAGGGGGTGGGGAACTGGAGAAGTGAAGAGTGAGAAAAACAAATCCTAGAAACTAACCAAGGGAAAGAAACAAGAGATGAGTCAGTGAAAAAGGAGCGGGGGGAAGAGAAAGGGGAGGAAAGAAAAAGATCAAGACAGTATTTTCTTTAAAGGAAAAAAGTGTGAGGACCTGCAGCATGAATCTCACCCCATGCAGGGAGCTGGGCCTGTCTCATGCAATGCTTCATGCACCCTATGCTGAGCCATTTGGCAGGTTAGTTGTTCTCCAGAGTTCTTCATTCCCATGAGCCTCTGTGCTTCCAGTTTACGTCCAGGACTGGACTGGAACAAGAAGTGCCAAAATACCCAGAAAGGGGATGGCCTTATGGTATTCCCGCCCTGCCTGGAGGTAGCAGGGGCCAGAAATGTTGCAATGGAGGTTCAGATAAGTAGCTAGATTTGTGGAACCTTATCCACATACAATCTTCATCTTTCAAGATCAGCTTAGAGCTCTCCCATGACCGCCAGTCAGTACTAATGAATGTTGAGTTGAATAACGTATGGGGTCAACAAAGGGCAAAAGCTAAAGGGAAGTAGCAGGAGCCATATTGAAGGTGATGCTGCTGCAAAAAAACAAGAGAGCTGTTCTGGTCAGGATTCAGAAAATGAAGGAAATCCAGCAAACGAATGGCCACATTCACATCTGGGCAAGCAGGTGTGGTTCTGCTGATGTCAATGGAATTGCACCTGCAAATACATTGGAGTTTGGCTCACTACGTTTTGTGGGCTGGAATGTTCACGTGGTGATGCTGACATCTATGAAGGATGTTGAGACTCTGCACCAACTCTCCTGGAGCAACCGCCAAATGCTTTGCTTCTATGGCCAATTCTTGCTGTCATTGTCTTTCAAGTCACCACACAAAACAGGGGAGCGTGTGCCTCCCAAGGGAGCTCCTTGGATCCTCTTAAGAGACCTCCCCTGCCAATGACACTTGGAGAGGGCGCGGGAGAATGAACACCCCCACTGTTTCCTGCATCACAGCAGATGGCACCATAACTTTGAGTCTTTCAGCAATTCTAAAGCCGTGGTTTTGAAAATAGCATAGCACAGGAAGTCTAAACAGCAGGATGTATTTCCCCAACCCAGCTTTGTAGGACGACACTCCAAACTGTGGGACTCCCTGTCATCCTAGCTCTTTCAACGGTGCCGTAGTCTCAGTGTGGAGCAGAGAGCATTATGGGGAAGCATTTACACAACGCAAAATGTACGAGTATCAATCCGAGCAATTAGCAGAGTTTGAACCTCGGACCTTCAGGGCCAAAAAGAAATCTCCAGCTTCTGATCTAACAGCTCGACTCTGATAGCTGACAACAGTAGTAGGCTCTTCTCCTTTGTGCAGACTAGCCTTTGGGGAGGATGCGACACCCAGTTTGAAATTCTGTTAAATCTGCCCACCCAGTTATTCTGCTTTGCATGGATGGCCTTTCCTCCTGGGGTGGACAAAGCTCTCTTTTCTAAACCATCACACTCTGCCTTCCTCAACATGCTCTCTCCTCTTCCCGGGGTCAATCCCCACCTGTCTCAGAGTTTTGGTGTTGAACTTGGCTCAGGGAACGGCAGCAGTTACCATAGCAAACGCTTCAGTCCCCTCTTGTAATAGCAGCATGCAAAATATTAAACAGAACAAGGCTTGGAAGAAGAGTGGTGATTATTATACAGCTACAGTTCCATCTCAGGGTTTTGATGGTGCATTATCAGATTCCCCTTGATGGCATTATAGCATTATAATCGCCACTTGTTTATGCATTATCCTATCTCTAATCCCACAGTAATGTAATTTACTTACATTGACATTCCCAGCACGTTTGCAAAGCTGGATTGTGCTGTGATGGATTCCGCTTTGATACAAAATTCTGTTGAATGTCACTGGAGAGCTACTCCTTGATACAGCATCAAATAAACGTCCAATCTCCCCCAAAGAAGGATTTAATGGTGAATTTGAAAACATACATAGTGCAGCCTGTGTGTTAAACGATTATATCTTCCCCTGTTTCTTTACATTTAAGGGAAAAAATACCCCTGTGCATTTCCTTGCTACTTCAGACTTGCCACACTGGTTGAGCTGTGTGATATTTGTGTGCATTTGTCCTGTAATATAATAATTTTCACTGTAACCTGATTATCGTAAGCACCAGAAATGCTCTTGCATTGAGTTTCTGGCATGAAATGCTGTAGAGGAAAGAACAGCTTCCCCCTAGCTACTATTTACTGCTAAAGACAATAAAAGATGTTCCCAGTAGAGGAACAGTGGGATAACATTGATCTTAATTACACTGGTTTAAATCTGGAGTGACTCTGTTTATTTGCACTGGTGAACCTGCTATTCGGATCTGCCCCTATTGCTTTATCCAGGTGGCAGGATAATACCAATACTTGATGTTATGAAATGTAAAAAACTGACTGTAGAAAGGTTGAGGTTTTTTCCCCTTTCTTTCATATTTAGTCCCACTGTCAGAGGGTGGCTGGCCCTGTGGTCTAAGTAGGTCCAGCGTCCCTGTGCCAGAGCAGGTGTGCCCAGGTGGGCCAAGTAAGGGAGCAGGGCTTCCCCTGGCCTATAAAGGGTCAGAGGACATTTCTGTGAGATCAGAGCTAGATGGGAACAGAACTGGCTGAGAGAGAGAGAACGAGCGTGCAAGCAAGTACCTACATGTGTGCTCTAGGAAGCCGGAGCAGCAGAACTGCAGAGTGAAGCTGCAGGGAGAGATGGGCTTCTGCAGTCGTCCCTGAGGAAGGGAGATGGGGCTGGGTAAAAAGACCCAGCTGGAAGTTTCCATTTGGAAAGAAGACATCTTCCCTAGGTGCTCAGAAAGCAGGAAGGGACAGACCCTCAGGACGGAGGGGCTGTGCCCATCTTAAGGTTTGGTAGAAAAGTTGTGGTGCTTGTTTTCTGCAGCTGTGTGATGATAAAATCAGAGCCCAAGAAGGACTGTTGATGAGATAGATAATGTGGAGTTATTCGGGGGCTCTGAAGAGGGGAGACAGAGGCAGGGTGCTGTCGTGACCTCAGGCGCCGAGGGGAACTCAGGAGACGGCTACCCTGTCACACCCACTGTGCAGCCAGGGGCATCAGCCCCAGCAGAAGAGCAGGAAGCCAACTCCCTGCTTTGATTTCCCCCAGGTGAACAGCACAGAGTAATGGCGCAGGGGTGAGGGCTTGAGGCCCTGTATTGCATTGAGAGGAGAAAGCTGTCTTCGAGGTAGGGTGACCAGATGTCCTGATTTTATAGGGACAGTCCCGATATTTGGAGCTTTGTCTTATATAGGCGCCTATTACCCCCCACCCCCATCCTGATTTTTCATCCTTGCTATCTGGTCATCCTACTTGGAGGAGACTTCCACACCCAGTTAGTAACGGGGACTGAACTGGATTTTTGTCCCCTTGTTTATGTGAATAGCATTTTCACTTGGTGAACAGTTACTTTGCTTTTGTTTTGTGTCTGTTCAGTTGCTTGATGAGTTAAACCCACTGCAAGCACCAGCTTAAATACGGGTAACGAAAAGCCAGGATGGCTACGTTTGGCAGACAAGGAAGCCAGGAGTACTAGAGATTGAAAAGGTGCCTTTCGACCCAGCGGGTTGTATTTGTTCTTAACCATCTGCGTGCAGCTCAGTCACGCAATTCCCACTCAGTTCCCACATATTTCCATGGAGTTCAGAACAGTGCTTTGTAGATATCTTGGGGGAGAAGGGTGTTTGTTTCTGGCATCTGTTTTCCTTTGAGATTTCAGAGTAAAATAAATGGTCAGGTATATAATCTACTGCATTTGAGTGGGGGCATCGGTGTCAGAACTCCTGCATTCTCCGCCCTGCTCTGCCACTCACTTATTGTGAGACCTTGGACAAGTCAGTTAACCTCTTTCTTCCTCAGTTTATCTATCTGTAAAATCAGCATGACCACATCAAACCTACCACACGGCTGTGTTGGGAAGCTTTCTTCATTCATGTTTGTAGAAGGCTTTGAGAACCTAGGATGAAAATAGATACATTTATGCAAAGTATTTGCTTTTTAGCTATATCCTCTTCTTGTGTTATTCCCTACTTTATGCCTGGGTCTCATGCCTTCCTTTGTTGATTGCGTTAATACTAATCATAAAGTTATTCTTTATTTGTACTACAGTAGCACCTAGAGACTCCAGCTAATTGTGCCGGGCGCTGGCCATACAGTCCCTGCCGGAAGAGCTTACTATTTAAATAGACAGGACAGACAAAGGGTAGAAAACAAAAAGGATCATTGTCCCCATTTTACAGATGGAGAAATCTTCCACAGGAAGATCAGTTGACTTACTCAAGATCGCACAAATCTGTTGCAGAGATATGAATCAAATACAGATCTTCTGAGTCCCAGTTTACTGTCTTAGCCATAAGACCGTCCTTGCCCTTCCAATATTTATACTTGTACCCGATGGACAATCCTGCTCTGACTGTACATTTTAATCTGTTTTTCATACCCTTTCAGTTTTGTCCACACTCTTTGGTGACATTTCACAATGACTCACCTGTCAGAAACCTTATTTTCTTTATAGGTTTTCTGATTTCCTTTGTCCTCCATATCTGTCTTAACTCTCTTCTTGTATGAATATTTCTGAGCAGCCAGCTCATTTCCTGAGCTTTGGAACAGGTTTATTTTAAACATATCTTCATTTCCTCTTCCTGTCTCACGCCATCCTCGTTTCACTCCAACATTGTCTTTTTTCCCAGAGTACCTTCACTGTTAAAAGTTTGCTTCATTAAAATATAGTAACTTTGATTCTAGGAAGTATTAATAACAAACAATAGGAGAATGCTCCACCTGGCAACACGGACAAGACTTGTCCTGCGTGGTATAAATAATCCTCTGGGCCAAGAGTCCTAAAAGTGACTCTTCCGCTGTTGAAAAATGTGGTGATCAGATTTGTTTGTGGTGGGCTGGACCACACAGCAGGAGCACACGAGGACACTTGCACACAGGCGGCAAACATTTTCAGAGGTCTATACTGCCACCATCACCTATATGAACAGCTGTTAAACAAGAAACAAACCAGCCACCGCTCCAATAAATTCTAGTGATGGGGCGATCTCCACAGCAGCAGAAGGTTCTTCTGGGTTGAGATAACCAGCTTCAGCTTTGGATACCTTCTCTGAACCTCTTTCAGGGCTGCATAGGTAATGAGCGGTTGGGTGGTTTGTGATTAGAGCCAGTTGGCTGATCCTCAGCAGATTGGGGTTCAGTTCCTGGCACAGCCACAGCCCCCACCCAGTGTGACATTGGGCAAGTTGTTTGATTTCTCTGTGCCTCAATTCCCCATCTGCAGAATGGGGCTATTGCTTCCCCAAACTTGGTCTGCTTCGCCTGTGCCCAGCTTGTCAGGACTCTTGTTAAGCCTCTCCAAGTAATTTTTTTTCTATTGCCAAGCAATATGATACAGGCAGGTCTCCAGACTCTGAATCTCATTGTTCCTGTGATCCAAATTGGTGCCATCTTGGGCAAATCATGGTTACACCTTCAATGATAAATGAGACTAGTTCTTTGAAGGGGCTCACGTCGTTATGCCCTGAGCAGTGACCTTTTCTTAGGGAGCTTCCTACAGGATGCATCTTCTCCACTCTTAGGCTGCCTGAAGATTTCTCAACACACACGCCCTATTCACAGACACCTGCAAGAGCACCCGCCAAGGGCCCCACCCTCTTTTTAAAGGAGAAGTTGCCATGTCTCGAATTAAGAAATTCATCTGAACACTACAAACAAGACAGCTGCAGCCATAAGCAGATATTTAAACAGTATTCAGAATCACTCCTCAATACATCAGTCAACAGTATAAAACCAAGTCTGTTGTTATTAATTTCAGCATCTTTGCAACATTTCATCGCTCAGTTTCCCGCTCTGTCACATGGGGATAATGTCACTGACTTGCCTTACGGGAGAATAAATTCAGTAATGTGTAAACTGCTTTTTTGATCTTTTGACAAAAGACGCTTTGGAAGAGCAAAGCAGGCTTCATATGCTATATTTTATTGCACATTTTATCCATCTGTCACAATGGGGTTCATTCTCCTCCCTCCTCTTGGGAATCATGGAGCTGTTTCAAGCGCATCTTGCCCATCTTTCTTGCCAAACGCCAAGGCAACGCATCCACATACTTTTCTTCTTTATATTTCAGCTACATCCATTTCAACGGTCAACAAATTGCTCTTGCTATCTTCCCCTACTCTCCCTTTCAGTGACCTTTAGTGTCTTCCACACTTGGGGGGGGAAAAACACTTTGTATGTATCTTAACCTCCCCAGTGCAATTTCCCTTCACTTTCTCTTATCACTTTTTTCTTCTCTCCTCTCCAATCAACATTCTTTTTTGCCTCTGCACCTGATGGTTTATAGCTCTCATATGCCTCTTTCTTACCATTGATTACTTTTGATCTTCCTAGTTCATCCACATTGGGCTTTTTTGTCCTCATAGTCCATTTAGTGCTAGATGGTATTCATAACCTTCAGGGCATGCATTCATTTTTCTTAGAGTGTTTTCCATTTTACTCTCTCCCCTGCCTTTTCCCTCTTTTGCTCTATCCCAATCAATTTCATTCGATGATGCGTGTGCTCTTAAAACAGTTGTAACGTAGTAAATTGGCATCATTCTGTTGACTTCAATGGAGTGACACTGATTTACACCAGCTGAGGATCTGGCCCATAATAAATATCTATTTATATGCCTGTGTGTGTATGTGAGTATATAGGATCATAGGAATGTAGGGCTGGAAAGGACCTTGAGAAGTCATCAAGTCCAGCTCCCCTCTCGGAGGCAGGACCAAGTAAATTGACCATCCATGACAGGTGTTTGTCCAACCTGTTCTTAAAAACTTCCAATGATAGGGATTCTACAGCCTCCCTTGGAAGCCTATTCCAGAGCTTAACTACCCCTATAGTTTTTCCAGATATCTAACCTAAATCTCCCTTGCTGCAGATTAACCCCATTACTTTTTGTCCTACCTTCAGTGGACATGGAGAACAACCCTATATCAGATCCCCCCCCAGTACCCTGTTCTCAAGACTAAACATGCCAGTTTTTTATTCTTTCCTCATAGGTCAGGTTTTCTAAATCTTTAATCATTCATGTTGCTCTTCTCTGAACTTTCTCCAGTTTATCCACATCTGTCCAAAGGTGTGGCACCCAGAATTGGACACAGTACTGCAGCTGAGGCCTCATCAGTTCTGAACAGAGTGGGACAATTACTTCCCTTGTCTTACATATGACATTCTTGTTAATACACCCCAGAATGATGTTAGCCCTTTTTTTGCATCATGCTGTGGACTTGCATTCAATTTGTGATCCACTACAGCCCAGAGATCCTTTTCAGCAGTACTACCACCTGGCCAGTTTTTCCCCATTTTCTAGCTGTGCATTTGATTTTTCTTTCCTAAATGTAGTACCTTGCCCTTCTTTTTTCTCTTGAATTTCATCTTGTTGATTTCAGACCAATTCTTCATTTTGTCAAGATCGTTTTGACCATTTTTATCATTAACAGACATTAGTTAACGTGTATGTATGAACACACCCACGCAAATATCTTAATGTTTGTTTTTATTTGTATTCGCTCGGTTAACAAAAGAAACACATGTTTAAAGCTGTGTTTGCCAGTTATATCATCACTGACACAGATGTGTAAGTTTGTCTTATCAGCCGCCGATATGGAGCTAGGAGCTGAGGGGTAGCCCAAATGAATTTACATAGTAAACCGCTTTTTCAACAGGCTTTGACCCCGTCATAAATTTACACACACGGGGTGAAATCACCCCCTTCAGAAGAATAGCACAAGTCCTATTTTGAGAGCTTCCGCGGTTCATATGACGTGCTGGTCCTCTGCACAAGCAGGAATTGCACCATGGGGCCTTGTCTTCCTTCGGAAAAAAAGTGTATTTTTAACATGTTAACTAATGTGTTAAAATCCTAGTAAAGACAAGTTTTAAATGTTAACAGGTCAAAGTAAACCCTAGGCTTCCCTTTAGGGTTTACGCCTACTGGGTAACATGGGTCAACATTGCAGCTGCCTTCATTAACTGCACTAGGATGGTAACAGATGTTAGCCAACCTGAGTTAAAAGGATCGAGCTGTTCCCCTAGTGTAGACATGGTCAGAGAAAAGAGACAGTGCTTGTGCAGCGCGGGAAGTGACCTGACCCTCATAGGGTTAAGTGACACAGTAGCAGTAAGAGGTAGAAAAGCCCCAGGGCTTTTCATTGAGTCCGTCCCACTGCTGTTTGGGGGTGCCAGAAAATTCTTCTTTCAAAGAAGAAAGTTACAGCCCATCTATGGATCTTTGTGGCCACTTAAAATTCCTAATAGCAGGTGCTTTTTGCATGGGGCATAATATAGATATCTCATGCAATGTATTGTATTTTCCTAATAAAACAAGTTATTTGTTATATATTTGAATGATACAAAAGTAGGGTGAAAATTGGAAAAAAATGTATAATACTTTTTGTAAAACCCGGGATTTTTTTTTTTTTTTTTTTTTTTTTTGGTAAAAATCGGTTTAAACTGAAAGCGAAGGTGCTTAAGTATGGTTTAAAACACAGTCCAGTTGGGGCACTAAAAGTCTTCAGCCGCAGTCAGAGAAGAGATTATTGAGCACGTCTGTCTGAATCTCAGGCCTCTGAGCATTATATCAATAATTCTTGGCATGCGATATTGTTGCAAGTCCAGCCACTGTCATAATGTGTTTGACCTTGTAATATAAGCCAGTGATAGTTCAGTCAGGAGTAGATATGAAAGCTCACAAAGCCAAACAAGGAAAGTGAGCCCCTGAATTGATAGATTTATTTATTTCTTCTTCTCCTTTAATAGATTTCTGTCTAGTGATTTCATACTTGACAACATGGATAATACTTACCTCCCATGTAATGCTTTTCATCCATTGAGAAAAGCCCTCCAAGTGCTTTACAAAGAAGGGCAAGTAACATTATCTTCATTTTATGTATGGGAAAATTGAGGCAAAAGAGAAGGTAACACAACTGACCCCAGGTCATTGGCAAAGCCAGGATAGAATTCAGATCGCTTGATTCCCAGTCCAGCGCCCTATTTACTGGGCCATGCTGTTGTTGTCTATTACAACAGGTTTGGAATTTTCTGATTAAACATTTTTTCATCTGAAAATGTTGATTCATCAAAACCAAAACTGTTCACAAGAAAGGGCGAGGTTTGATGAATCTCCTGATTCACCAACATTTTTTGGGTGGGAGGGAAACAAAAAGTTTGAAATTGTCACAAGATCCAGTTTTGATATTTTTCAAAATGAGGAGGTTTGTTTTTAGAATCAAAATGACTTCATTTTGAAATTTTAGTTCATTTATACTAAGGAAGATTAAAACATTTTTAAAAGGTCTAGATGAAAATGAAACATTTTGAAATTATCAAAATATTTTGGTTGGCCTGGTCTGGATATGTTGCCGAGGAACATTTTTGAGATTTTGACTTTTCATCCTGTTTTGGGACACGGACAAAGATTCTAAATCTCAAAAACTCTGAGGGGGATGGGAAAACCATTTCCAAACCAGCTCTGTTGTCTGTTCCATAGCAGAAAAGAAACTACAAACTCCTAACAAAGCCAGGTCAGCAATGGTGCAAGAAGTAGGCTCTGAGCTGGTTTTAAAGGTGTATTCATGTGTAAATTCCTCCAGTGCTGGTTGGGAAGAGTAGCAAAATATTACAAACCTCCTGGCAGAACTCCCTGGCCAGCTGTTAGCAGAGCTAAGTGCTGCCCAAGTGGTAATATAAAATACCTGTCCATGGCCTGATGATTACTTCACTGTTCAGAAAAGCCTTAATTTCTCCAAAGTCAAGTAAGCCTCTCAGTAGAAGGGAACAAGGCATGACTGACAGCAATAGTAATAATGATCCAAGGACAGGAGCGTCTTAGTAAGGCCAGAGAAGAAGGTTTAAGGAAGAGATTTTCAGAAAAGCCTTAGATGCCAAACTCCCATTGAATTTCAATATGATGTGGGTGGCTAACTCTTTTCTTTAGCAGATATAGGCTCTGATCCTCAAATCATCATGCAGATACAAAGCTTACTGACGCCAATCTCCCAGCTGAAGCCAACAGGAGTTTTATGTCCCTGAAAACTTCAGGACTGGGCCCCAGGAGGGCAGGGAGGCTTAGAGATGGGCGAACACTCTTGATACTTCATCAGAAACTTGCATTGAACATAACTAAAATTTTAGGACTTTTGGTTTATCTACTTCCATCGGGATTCTTCATTTTCATGTGGATGGATGCTTCTGGGTTCTGACATGACTAGTGTTGAAATACTGCAATAAAGTCTGTTCTCACACTGTTTCTAGCTGGACTGTAGTAGTACTGGAACTCTTGTAAGAAACCCATTCTCTCTTGAGATTTCCTGGCCAATTTTATGGAGCTGAGAAGTTTATCTAGTTTGGTTGACCACTTCAGGTAAACACCTGAATTTCTGTCTTCTTCGTCAGATTGACTGTCTGAATCTTGAACTTTGCCCATTGCTTGCTGAGATTCCTGAAAGGAATAGATAGGAGAAGATCTGAAGCGTAGGCAATAGGCGCTGTCGAGCCAGTGATACATACAAAGACCAGGAGATTCAGCACCAGGAAGCTAAGACCCGGGCCCCATTGTGCAGTGTGCTCTACATAGATTAAAAGACAGTCTCTGCTCCCAAGCAGCTTATAGTCTAAAAAGACTGGACAGATGAAGAATGGGATGGGGGCAACAGAGAGGTGAAGTGACTTGCCAAGAGCATCCAGCAGATTTATATCAGGACCTAGGTCTCCTGACTAGTCCACTAGACCATACTGTCCCTTATAAGAACACTGAACAATCAACCCATTCATTGTGGTGGTATCATATTTTCAGTAGCTTGTAGGTAGCAGTTTCTACCTGTGGTCCAGGTCTGTTTCACTCCACTACATTCCCTGTTTCTTTCAGGTTTAGCTACAGTTTAAGTCTATTATATTATTCAAATAAGTCCCAGGTAAGGATCTTCTGAAGGTAGCTAATGCTTACTCAGTTAAACAGCGTGTGCTCAAAGTCAACAGCTCCGTTAATGTATTCAGAGGGTAATAGGTTCCATCTTGGTGTTGCCTTGGATGCGTTCATTAGGAATGGAACAGTACTGAGCAGGTCACACCTAATTTGAATGTACCGTATGGACAGAGTGATTTCAGCATTTTTCCATCTTAAAGGGGGCATTAAGGCATCTTGCTTGCAGAAGTGGTTATTTCCCTCTGGATTTCAAACTGCTTCTGAATTGGGCACTCTGACCCCAAACCACAGCTTGTACTAGATTGACTGTTTTAGCGTGTGCTCGATTACGGCTATGAATTTTATCACACTGTGGAGCTGCATTCCCCAAGAGCAAGGGGGAACACAGGGCTGCTTTTCCCATGGTGCCACGTTCTTCCTATAATACGCTTGTCAGCATCTTGTTCTATTTTATCCAATCAAGAGATCTGTCCTGAGCCCTCATGAAAACGACCGGATTAACAACAGCTCTTAAAAATGATGCTTTTTTTGTCCATACAGTAGCAGCCCTCTATGCTTTTGCATAATGACCTGCCAATGTACCGACAGAGGCCACCTGCAGTGGGAGGTAGAAGTAGTGGCTCAAACCCCACTTAGTCTTTGATATTCTCTGCTTACGTGATGTGGACAGTTATGCATTAGGAACTGAAACAAGATCAGTGACTCATCTCCCACATCTCGAACAGCAGTCAGATGGCAACAGCTTTCAGTATCTACTGATCTCAGCGGGATTGGAAGCAATGCTCCATGATCTCAGGGTACTGGATAGCCAAAATTCCACAATTGGTCTGGCTTCATTCAGTATCTGCTTTTAACTCCTTGCTATGTTTTATGTGTTAAACATATGGCATCGTACTGGCATGTACTGGCACATGAATCTACAGCGTGATTCCAGACCCCAATTCCCTATTGCTTTTTAAGTTACTACTGGAGGCATTTAACATGAGTTGAGTTGTGAAGAAAGTTCTCAAGGCAGCATCCTTTCCGTGAATTATTTTTGCTCTGTATGGCTCCATTGTGATGAATAAACACTGTCTCAGATTTTTTTTTAACTTGTTTTTACCCCTGCTTTCTTGATTCATCTGAAACATGAGGAGGTTTGTTTGTTTGATGGAGGCCCATGGGCAAGACTTAGAGACGCTGAATTGTGATGTCACATGAGACTGCAGCCTAGAGTGCGCATCATCTCAGTATCTAGGTTCTTCATAATATTTCTGGTGGTGCTTGTAGGTCTTTGGTTTAAGTTCAAATAATTTGTTCATCTTTCCCCCTGAATCTTTCCATCTCGCAAGAAGAAAAGTCTGTCTTTAGGCTCTATTTTTCTCTTAGGTGCTGTGAACATCTAACAGAAAAATTCTTTGCAATTAACTTCATCTGTGTGAAGTTCACTGAATTGCAAACAGTTAGGAGGTGGGTGGTACACAATGCTCATGTCAATCATTCACAGCGCTCTATTGTGCAGCCCATGATGCAGAGCTTGGAAGAGACAAGTGACAATTTATCTGTCAGTAATTTTGATAACATTGTGGTTATTTTTTTAAAAAATAGACTTTTAAAAGCCTCTGTTACTAGTCCTAAAACTCCTGCTTCATTTCAATGAAAGAAGTTGCTCTTCACTTCTCCTCCACTTAACACTATGACATGATGGCGAGGCAACCTCTGCAATGTGAAGGGAGAACAAACTTACCTGTGTGTGGACTGTGTGTCAGCCAGATGTGCCTGTATCTTGATACAGGAGAATGTGAAGTCAGAATTCAGGTTTGGCATTGGAGTGCGAGTTGGGTGCAGTTGGGGCCTGTCACTTTTCGGTATCTATTTGCAGTGGAAGCAAGTGCCTCATGGAGTATTGCAGGGTGTTGTCAAGAGCATTGCAGGCAAAGAAAAGGTGGCAATGAATGAATGCTGGAGATTTTCCCCTTAACTTCTGGGGGAGTGGCCTGCTGGAGCATCAGCTGTCACTAAGCCAAAGTTTATCTGTGGTGACGGGTGCAGGAGGAGAGGATGGTCTTGTGGTGAAGTACTGAGGATCAGTTCTTGGCTCGGCCTGGACTCCCAGAGCAACGTAAGGCAAATCGTATAATCTCAGTGCCTTAATTCCCCATCTGTAAAATAAGGCTCATTCATCCCTACCTCGCCAGGGTGTTGAAAAGAATGTGAGGAACTCAGACACGACTTGGATGGTATATAGGTAGACAGGAGGGTTGCAGCTTTCCGCCCTTGAAGTGACTGAGTGACAGCCATCAAGATTGTCTATCACTCACTGTGCGGTGAGCCACCCCCCTCATAGAGGCTAGAGTAGGAAAAGCTGTATCAGGTCATTTTTGTCCATCCCCATCTCTCTCACTCATACAGGGCTACCTCATATCCCCTCATGCTTTATCCAGTCTAGTTGTATATGCTCAAGCAGTAAGGTTTCTACCTGCCCTTGTGAGACACCTATACAGCAGCCCAAAAGATCTTGCTGTGTACCAGCCAGCAAGAAGCAATTGAAGAACGAGCGACCCATAAACTTCCACTCCCACCCTGTTCCACCCAGACCTCAAGCACGTGTGCCTAAGCTCCATTGGTGGAGAACAAGGGGCCCAATGTATGCTCCTAAATCCCTGCTGCACAGAGCTGCAGCTAGCAAAACCACTGGCCCGGCAAATACGTTTTGGTTTAGCATAAAACTCTTTATAACAGCCATAAATCATCCTAAATTCTTTGGTTTTTCCCTGACCAGGAAGAGAGATATGCAAAAGAAGATTGTAATGAGAAAATATAAGTCAGAGCTCCCTCTGCTCCCGAAAGATACTGCAGCAAAACCAATCACCACAGCCAAAGGGGATTGGTTTGCTGCTGCTGGGTGGGACAGAGCAGGCGTTCCTGCCTTTACATACTAGCAACAACATTTAGTGCATCTCATGTAGGGAGCTGGAACTGAACCTCAGAGCAGGAGCTGTGGCACACAAGAACAGGTCTGATGCAGTTTTGCTAATTGACCTGCCTTGCAGAGCTGAAGTGACTAATAAGTGTTGTCTAGCCCAGGGTTTCTCAGTGGTTTTCACAGTATGGAACACATCTGACTACAGCGATTGCCTGCCTTGTGGATATCTCCTCACCCTTTAGTGGGGGCTTCTTCCCTCCCCATTTGTAATCATCTACCAGGCCTGTGGCAACCAAAGCAAGTGATGACATGGGAAAGTAACATTAGGGGAGCATTTAATGCATTTCTAGCTGCCTTGGAATGTGATTCAGGAGCTGATGACAGGGAGGAGCAACCATACCAGTGACCTGCCAGCTTTCTACAGACCACTAGCCAGGTGCCACAGCTAAGGAGCCCATGTATAGTGGTTGGAGCAACAGAATAGGTGTCAGGATTCTTGGGTTCTCTTCCCCACTCCTCCACTGTCTCTCTGTGAGATGCTGCGCTAGCCTCTCTGGGCTTCCGCTTACTCATCTGAAAAATAGGTGTGGTGAGCTTAACAGTTATAATGTGAAACCTAGTCAATTACTGCTTGGGCCAGATTTTCAAAGATATTTAGGTGCCTAGTAGGATTTTCAAAAGCACCTCAGCAGGTGAGGCGCCTACATGCCAGGGGGAGTTTTTTAGTCTCTTCCATAGCAGGCCCCCTGAGACCTACTTCTCGTTTAGTAATATGCTAACCCCACCCTGGATGCTTGTTTGTGGCTTCCAGGTTGAGAACCAGTGTCCCTGGGTGAGAGGCGCTACAGTACAGAAGTGCAAAAAGCACAAGACCATGGGGATGGGTGCAATGTAAGAACCAGACTAGAGCAGGAAGTATGATCCCTACGGATATGCCTCTGTTGGCTGCTCAGAACTCCTAGTCCCTTCTTTGTACAGAATCCCAGTTTCAGTTTTACTTTGAATTTCAGCTCACAGCTACGTCCCTGACATTGAAAGTTGGCTGGGTTTTTCCTCAAGTAAAAGCCTTTGTTATGAATATTCACTGACATCTCACTCTAGGTTTTTACTGCTCTCCCAAACCCTTTATGATTAGATAGTTTCACATGAGGAAATTATATGGGGGAGAGAGGGAGGGATACTCATTTTAAAGGGAATCTGGAACCACTCTGCTCAGCCCAACAGCCTGAGACTTCGCAGGGCAAGAAAATGTGGCACAAATGTCTATTGCAAGAAGGAAAGGTTTCTTTCATCGCCTGAACCTTGTGGGAGAAGGTCAGCCTCTTGCTGAGAAGAGATGCTATTTGTGGAAGCAGCAGTGTGCTGTCCAAGATGGCAAACATGTTTCAAATCTGTTTTAATCATGATTTAATAATCATTGACACCTTGCAGCATTAACGAAGATTTCGTTTTTATCTCGTTCACTTCTAGAGTACGTTCCAGCTACGAATTTCAAAGTGCTTTGCAAGCTTCCATGATAAACACCCCTGCAAGGTAGACAAGTATGAATAGGCCCATTTTTATACATGGGGAGACTGGGAAACGGAAGAGATTACATCTTCAGGGGCTTCCAGGCTGGGCTCTCAAAGAAGGTGAAACCCCAATTCACCCTGGATTAGGCATCACACACTAGCTGGATTTTTTAGAAGTGCTGTGCCCCTGCCACCCCCAGGGACAAAAGCAGGATTTTGTGGGTGTTCAGCACTTCTAAAATCAGGCACCTTTCGCCACCCAAATTTGAAAAATATTGGCTTTGTTGTCTCGGCCAAAGTGCCACACTGTATCAATGCACTAGAACAGAACCCAACCCCTTGCCTCCTAGGCTTGTTAGCAGAACTTTAGTGATTACTGGAGGTGGGCAAACTATGGCCCGTGGGCCACATCTGGCCCGCGGGACTGTCCTGCCCGGCCCTTGAGCTCTGGACCGGGGAGGCTAGTCCCTGACCCCTCCCCTGCTGTTCACCCTTCCCTGCAGCCTTAGCTCGCTGTACTTCCAGTGCTCTGGGCGGCAGGGCTGCGAGTTCCTTCCAGGCAGCGTGGCTGTGAGAGCCTCCGGCCTGCCCCGGTGCTCTAGACTGCGCCGCGGCGTGGCTGCCAGTCCTGGTGCTCTGAGCGGCATGGTAAGGGGGTGGGGAGCAGGGGGTTGGATAAGGGGCAGGAGGTGTAGGGGGCAGTCAGGGGACAGGGAGCAGTTGGATAGGCGTGGGGTCCTGGGAGGGGGCAGTCAGGGGACAAGGAGCAGCCTTGGATGGGTCGGAGGTTCTGAGGGGGGCAGTTAGGGGGTGTGAAGTGGGAGAGGGCGGATAGGGGGTGGGGGGCATGCTGTTTGGGGAGGCACAGCCTTCCCTACCGGCTCTCCATACCATTTTGGAACCCCAATGTGGCCCTCAGGCCAAAAAGTTTGCCCACCCCTGGATTAGACCATGCTTAGGAAAGTGGGTTGGGAACTGGTTTCCACATCCCAGTGCTGGCTCCCAACAATGCTGGTTCAAACTATTTCATATGCAGTGTATTTGCAAATTGTTGGATTAAGCAAACTGGAGTGCAGTTTTCCTTTTCAGTTGGATAGTACCTTTACTTAAAAATCCTGGGCTATTGGGTGCCAGTGCCTGTAGGCTCCGAATGCCCTCACAAGAGACATCGTTACAAGAAGTATGAATAGGTTCTAGTATCAGAGGGGTAGCCGTGTTAGTCTGAATCTGTAAAAAGCAACAGAGGGTCCTGTGGCACCTTTGAGACTAACAGAAGTACTGGGAGCATAAGCTTTCGTGGGTAAGAACCTCACTTCTTCAGATGCAAGTAATGGAAATCTCCAGGTTCTAGTATTTGTATTTGTGTTCCAATATTTGGGATGTTTTGCACGGGCCTCAACAGCCATTTATGTGCCTGAAATAGTGTGAAATCTTCTCTGCTTTCAGTACTTCAGTTCCTGGGAGGTGGTAATCGAGTAAAAAGAGCAGGTTTGGCATTTTTGATCCCTTAAACCACTCGCTAAAACAAAACAAACTAACAAAAAAATACAAACGAGCCAGGATGATTTTAGCGATGGGCAATTATCCCCATAGCAGCTGAATTTAGGTGGTTCAGAGCAAATGAATCTTAGATCTAAACCCACCTTGGGTTTTTAGTTCTGCACAAAAACAAAACCTCTGACTGATACTTTTTTTCAAAACCAAAACCACCTTGGATTTATCTGGTCACAGACATGGGACCAGATCCAAACCTTTCTCCAAACCCTGCAGACATGGAGAGTTTAGTTAAGGTTGAATTCAGATCAGAACCACCAAAAATTGTGCAAAACCCAAACTAAAGCCAACGAGGTTTTGCAAAAGCAAATCCGAGCTTCCTTGGTCTTTGTGTTTGCGATCCTGGATGTTCCACCCCAATTACCAACAAGGCGCTTGACTTGGATGGCCTCAGCAATCCTCAGCTTCTGTGGAGAGAGGAAGATTTCAGAGAGTCAGCAAATGAAGGCAATCCTAACGGCGCTCCCCATGGACAAGTTGCTGGAGTAACCTGTGGACGTTATTAATGAAATAATTTCCCTTCTGTTGGATATCATCGTTTTTCTTTATTGTTCTTTAGCTTCTGCTCGTCGTAGTAGAATGCTTTTAAAGGGCAAATCGAAAGATCCAATCTTGGCGGAAAACCAAAAGTGATGGGGGAAGGGAGAGAAGAAAAGCTGTTCTGTGCTATCATAGCAACCAGGGCTGTGAATTAATGCAACTGAGCTTCCAGAATCAGGTGGGAAAACAATGTCAGAGACCTCCTAAAAAGAGCCAAGCAGCATGTAGGAGCCCCTGCAAGGGACAGCACTGAGTAGACTGTGGCACATGCTTTGCAAGAAAGCTTGGCCTGCTTTGGGTCAGAGACTCATAGACTTTAAGGTCAGAAGGGACCATCATGATCTGACCACTGCAGGCCACAGAAGCTCACCCACCCACTCCTGTATGTCAAACAAATAGATCACATAGAATCACAGAATCGTAGGACTGGAAGGGACCTTGAGAGGTCATCTAGTCCAGTCCCCTGCACTCATAGCAGGACTAAGTATTATCTAGACCATCCCTGACAAGTGTTTGTCCAACCTGCTCTTAAAAATCTCCAATGATGGAGATTCCACAACCTCCCTAGGCAATTTATTTCAGTGCTTAACCACCCTGATGGTTAGGAATTTTTTCTTAATGACCACCCTAAACCACCCTCTAGCCCATTGCTTCTTGTCCTATCCAGTAACTTTCTCAGGGGGTCCTGAATGCTTGGACCAGAGTGGGACTGTGTTTAATGTCCTGCTTAACTGAGCACTCTTATTCCATCACTGGCAGCCTGGCCCGCGGTGAATTTTCTTTTATCCTAGTGGCAGAGCTCATCTTTTGCTGGGTTCCCATTGGGATAAAATACTGGCTGAACTCATGACGGATTTCCTTTTGATGAACTACTGGCAGAGCTCCTCACAATGGATTTCTTTCGAATAAACAGTTGGCAGAGCTCCTCCGTAATGAGATTTCCATTGAATAAGCTGTTAAGGGAGCTCCTTTTAACTGGATTCTAGTAGTTAGAGTCAGAGACTGGCAGTACGGAACTCCTGGAGTCTATTCCTGACTCTGCAAGTGAAAGGCTGTGTCCTCTGGCAAGTTAGGTGACCTCTCTGGGCCATGCTTCATCCGTCTGTAAAATGGGTAGAAGAACATTCACCTGTCTCACAGCAACAGTGATACAGCACAATACCACTTTGTTATGGACAGCATATTTTATACCTAGTGTAAGCCAACGCTCTTTGGGATGGACAGACAGCTGCTGTCAATCAGAGTAGCGCCATTGACTGTACCTGGGTGTAGCCGATTTATGCCAGCTGAGGATCTTGCCTTTTGAGTTAAAACGCGATGGCTACAGACTTCAATATTAACTACATGAGGCTGGGAGATATTAGCAATGACATTTGCAGATGAGAGCTGAAAAGCGAGGGGGAGTCCTTGAGATGACAGGGTTACTCCAAACGAAAGGAAACACAGAGCAGAATGCTCTTGCACCCACCATGGTGAGATCACGTGAATGGGCAAAGCTGCCCGTGGCGGGGGAAATGGCTGCAAGGACCAGCCAGCATGGGAGCAGAAGCGAGTTCAGCTGGCGGTGGTGGTTGATGGCACTAATGGCATTATAGGAGCACCTAGAGGCTCCAGCCAATACACACACACACACACGCACACACACACACACACACACACATAGTAAAACACAGCCCCTGTCCCGCAAAGTCTGCAGTCTAAGGGTACGTCTACACTAGGGTTACCATACGTCTGGATTTTCCCGGACATGTCCGGCTTTTTGGTCCTGAAATCCCTGTCTGGGGGGAATTGCCAAAAAGCCGAACATGTCCGGGAAAATACTCCCAGCTTTGTTTTGCCGGCATTCCTGCCCCAGTCCCCTGCTTACCTTAGAGCAGCTCCGGCAGGCTGTGAGCTGCAGGGAGATTCCCCTGCGGCGGCGCCGGCTGCTGCTGCTCCCCCCAGACACCTCAGCTCTGTGTAGCTGAAGAGCCGAGCTGCCCGATTGCTACCAGCTTCACAGTTTGCCAGGCAGCCCCCAGACCTCCAGACCCTGCACCCCCGGCCGGGCGCTTCCCCAGCGCAGCCAGAGTCCGGGAGGGGAAGCGCCCGGCCGGGGGCACACAGGGATAAAAGACCCGCTGCATGGCCACGGCTGGACTGGGTCAGCGAACTCGGGTTCTCAGGCTCAGGCTTCGGGGCTAAAAATCCCTGTGTGGACGTTCAGGTTTAGCCTCCAGCCCAAGCTCTAGGATTCTCCACCCCCGCAGGGTCTCAGGCCTTGGGCTCCAGCCTGAGTCCAAGCAGCGACACGAAGATTTTTCAGCTCCGGAGCGTGAGCCCCTCTTGTGCCCCACTGAAGTCTTCTGCTTCTTGGCTACTTCTTCTGGCCCCTGCAGAGCTTCTCCTCTCTTGCCTCCTCTCAACAGGTTTCTCCGCCGCCTCCCATCCCTGGGGACTCTGGCAGCTTCTGACCGCAGGACTGCTTCCCTGCATAACTCCATGGGCCCATCACTGGAGTTAGCTCTACTCCCCTTTCGCTCAATGCTCCTCAAACTACTGGGCCTCCTCTTTTCTGTGTTCTCACCCTCGCTCATATTGCCTTTCCTCACTTCCCCCTTCAGCTGGCGTCAGTTACTAGAATGAAACCTCACGAACTGATTCAGGGGGAGTCACAAATTATCCATGGGTTGCGAGGTAGCGGGCAGGGTTGATCCCAGCTTGCCTTGAAAGGCCAGCCCGCCTGTGACAGCGCGGTTTATATATGAAGAACTGAGGCACAGAGAAATTAAATGACTTGCCCAAGACCACAGAGAGAGTCTGTGGCAGAGTGAGGATGCCAGCTCTCCCAGTCCAGTGCCTTAACCCTAAGACCGTTCTTCCTTTTATTTCTATATCTGGTCAAACACCCTCAGACACAGGCGCTGGCTTCCAGCTTTCCCCGGGGCTGTTCAACCCCTGCTTAGCCCCAGGTCCCCACCCCTTCCCTCAAGGCCCCTCCCACCCCATCTCTTTCTGCCCCCACTCTGCCCCAGCCCAGCCTCTTCCCGCCCAGTTCTGCCCTCTCCCCTGAGCACACTCCACCCCTTCCTCTCCCTCCCTCCCAGTGACTCCTGCATGGCGCAGGACACCTGTGGCGGCAGGCCGGAGGCGCTGAGAGGGAGTGGAAGGAATTGATCAGTGGGGCTGTCAGTGGATGGGAGGCACTGGCGGGGAAGGGGGAGCTTGGCTGCCGGTGGGTGCTAAGCACCTGCTAATTTTTTTTAACTTGGGTGCTCCAGCCATGGAGCACCTATGGAGTCGGCGCCGATGCCCTCAGATCCTTGGAATCATTCCAGACTGTGGGGACAAGAGTCCAGTTCATTGTACCATACACACACCAGTTGCTCCCTCCTACCTCTCAATTGTCTGTTATTGCGGCTTTCCACAGAAGTTTGGGATTCCGAGTGGTAGGCTTTCATGCTGCAGGCCTTTGTATCGGGATTAAGCACATAAGGCCACATAGATAATGATTTCCACTCTCCTGGGAGCTAGTAATAGTGTTTAGAGACCCTCCTGGAGGTAATATCTACCAAATTATGTCACTCAGTAGGAAACTTACACTTCTTCTAGCGCTAATTTTAGCAGGAACGTGGTTCTTCAGGTAATAGGGATTGATTCGTTAGAGATCTTTTGTGAGTTGCCGAGGATATAGATTTAATCAGGCGGAGGAGGCACACATCCCATAGAAAATTGCACATTTCATTAACTTTTTGTTTTGCTGAAGACTGGTCTGCAAGAGGGCACGTTTCTGTTCCCTTTTTTCCCTGTGCTACCAGCTTCTATGAGGAGAGACCGAAAGCCACAAATCCTCCATGAAATGGAGAGCAGCTCAGTGCGAAGGCTCTCTTACATTGCTTTGCATTAAATGGAGTTGTTCTGCATCCAGGCAGCGTTGTCTGTGGACTAGAAAGCATAAAATGGGCCACGTTTCCCACTGTGGTCCTGTCGAATTTTCTAGCGATACCAGGAGAAAGCATTGGGTATGAATATATGGATAATTAGGGCAGGCACAAATCACATGACTGATTGGTTTTCCACAGAGTCCAGAGCTCTTCATTTGTCATTTGCAAAGTGCTTGGCCCAGTACTGGACTTCTTGCACCTTCTTCTGAAGCAAACAGGTAGTGGCTGGTGTCTGAGGCTCTGGTCTGGTCATTTCTATGTTTTTGCTGGTTGTCCAGATTTTGAGTTTCGCTGCAGAATCCTTCAAAGAACCTAATCACTGACTAGATTCCCCACAATCACAGTTGTGGTTCATACAGCACCATAAGCATGCATGCTGTTGTGTAGCCAGTCTCTGCCCTAGGGTGCTTACAATCTAAGTTTGGATGCACTGTGATGTGAGAAAACAACAATAATAAATGGAAGGGGAGGGAAGAATGATGGAAGGGAGCAGGAGGGTTAGAGGGATAAGCTCATGTGGTTATAATAATAATACTTACCTCTTATATAGCACTTTTTATCAGATGTCAGAGCACTTTACAAAGGACATCCGTATCATTATCCCCATTTTACAGATGAGGAAACTGAGGCACAGAGCTACTTAGGTAGCACTCCATAATCTCACTCCTGGCTGTAGGAAGGTTCGTCCTGAAGTTAAGGCATGGGACAGGTGTCAGGCCATCTGGGTTCTATGCCTGGTTCTGCCAATCTCTGGGGGTGTGAACTTGGGCAAATCATAGAATCATAGAACTGGAAAGGATTTCGAGAGGTCATCTAGTCCAGTCACCTGCAGTCATGGCAGGACTAAATATTAGACCATCCCTGACAGGTGTTTGTCTAACCTGCTCTTAAAAATCTCCAATGATGAAGATTCCACAACCTCCCTAGGCAATCACTTAAGCTCCCTGTGCTCCGGTTATCACAAGTAAAATGGGGAAGAATGGCTGACTTCACAAGGAGGTTTTAGACTAGTTGGTAGCCGCGAGGCTCTCAGATACTGTGGTGATGAGTGCTACAGATAGCAGAGTTGCCTGCCTGGCCTGTTTTTAAAACAATCAGTTATGGAATCTGTGTTTCCTGAAGCAGAAGCCTATTCCCATTCATAGCAATTGGTATTTGTAGCAACAGCTATTAGAAACAATGACAACAAATCATCCCCATGCATTTCTGTTTCCACTGCAGCCAGTTTCCATCCTGCACAGGGTTAGTTTATTCATGAAACACGTCAGAAAACAGTGGGTCATTTCTAGCCATTGCCCAGACCCACTGGTGAGACAAGAATGACTGCAACTATTGGGGTGGGGGGGCACCCGCCTCCCTCCCCTTCCATACGATTCCACGCAGCCCAGCTCCTGCTGTGATTCGATTTCCTCTGCTCCTGAGGCTCAGGCTTGGCTGCAATGATGACAATGATTTTCAGAAACAAAGCTGGCAAAATGTGAATGTTGAAAGTTGGTGGTTTTTCCTTAAAACTGTCATTTGAGACTAGCAAGCCATTTTCAGCTCTCGGCCGAAATGGTGTCCTGTCTGGGACCCCAAGAGCACTGAAGCCCACGCCTCCTCCCTTCCTCACACCTCTCCTTACCATCCGAAACAATGGACTGCAAATAATTGCCCTGTTTTTGCAGCCAGATCAATTCCCAGCAGCATTCCCGCCCCCACCCTCCAGCTTCTCCTGACTCCTGCCCGGGCCCATTCGTGTCTTCCCCGGGTGACACAAAGCAAAGGCAATTGGGGCTGATCTACGCTCCGGCACAATGTAGCCAGCAAATATGACTTCTGAAGAAGCATAATAACCACGGGGATGAATGGGAAGCGTTTGGTTTATACAGCCTTGCTGCATTGCGCTGACGTAATTGTCCTGCTTCTGAATGAAATCTGACTTGCCCATCTGCGTTTAAACTCAGCTTGTACATCAATACTGTTGACGCCCTTAATGCAACGATACAAAGCTGATGGTTGGTGCAAACGACATCAGCAGCTTCTTGTTCGGGGCATTGCTTTAAAAAAATCCAATACTAAACCCAAGGTTTTTATATACTGCTCCTTATGGGGGGAAACCTTTGAGGACTAGATAGGGTGACCAGACAGCAAATGTGAAAAACCAGGACTGGGGTGGGGGGTAATAGGAGCCTATAGAAGAAAAAGACCCAAAAATCGGGACTGTCCCTATAAAATCGGGACATCTGATCACCCTAGGACTAGATTACTTGGAGGAAACAGGCATTTTTTCTCGAACTGCCACTCCACTTCTTGTGTCTCCTGCCAATGTCTAATATTTCCTTTTTCTCAGAGAAAAGCCCTGTCCTCCCTAATCTTGTTCAGGAAGAAGCTTGGGACAGATCTGAATCTGCTAAATAGTCTAACTCTGTTGAAGAGAGAGTCTGGTTTAAAAGTACAGAAGACTTCTGCATGAGGGATGCTGAATTCCTCTGCAATGCGTGAAAAGAGCAAAGATTGTTAATGGTAAACAGATGAGCAATAAATTTCATCCCTCTGCAGGCTGGGCCACTGATACTGAGGACAAATATTTCCTGGGGGAAATTCTGGGCTGCAAGATAACATGGCTAGATGCCAAAGTGGCCCCTGCATCTTCAAATGCTTCCTAATTAAGTTCTGGCCAGTAATCTGTTTCTCTGGGTTAAGGGTCTCTTTTAAGATAACAAATTAGCATGGAGCATGTTGAGGTAGTGCAGGAAGGTTTGTGTGATTTGAAATCAGGTATCACCTGATTTGGAATGGAAATTGTCTGCTCCTAATTCTGATGGTGGCTGAGGGATACTGACGACTTTGGATTTGTTTAAATTGATCCTAACGCTGGATGGGGTGCCGTATTCTCCAGTGCACTGATGATGAGTGATTACAGAATTAACTGGCTCTGAAAGATACAGCAGGATGTGATTACCATAGAAAGGTATCTTGTGTTCCTCCATTCCAGACTCTAATCCCCAGAATGACTCATTCCCGCTAAGATTTGCAACAAAGCTACTGACTTGGCCTTTTTAAAGGTGCATTGTTTACTCAGATAAGTCTGTACACTATGGCAGTAGTCTGATCGTACATGCTGTACTTCTGCCCTAAACTTCTGAAAAGCTAGAGAAAGACACCCCGTTCTATGTAGTATCTGCCTTACTTAGGCTGGATCTAGCAAAGCATTTAAACAGATGCTTAACTCTAAACACACGGGGTGTAATCCAAAGCTCACTGAATTCAATGGAAAATCTCCTGTTGACTTCAATGGACCTTGGACCCAGGATGAGTAGTCTTGTCAAAGTCAGTGGGACAACTCACGCTTAAAGATAATCGTGCTTAAGTTACTCCTGACAGAATCCTGCGCCCATGCGGGGGACGCAGAAGTCATATGGCCTGCATATTTCTCTGCCCTCCCCCCCCCCCCCGTACAGAAAAATGCAAAAGAAAACTGCGGGGGAACACGTGTCCCTTCCCCGGCAGCCCAGGCAGCGTGTCTGTTCCAGCGTGCCTGGAGCAGCTTCAGAGACGCAAATCACTGCAGGGGGAGGGGGCTTGGCCTGCGTGCCTGTGGGGGGAGATGTTGATCACTGTCAGGGGGCCGGGTTGGCCAACAAGTGAGAGAGAGACTCTGTCCCACTCTCTTGATATGGCGGCTCAACGGGCATGGAGGAGGGCAGGTCTTTTTGTCAGGCAGGAGGAAGGCTCTGTCCCCGAGGCAGAAGTGTAGCAGCCTGCCTAGTGAAATGCAACTTCTTGAGAATTGAAAAAACACTTAGTTAAATATTAGTATCATGTTACTGACAATCGTTTTTAAAAGAAAATAGCTTTTGTAAAAAACAAACAAACCCCACATTTTGTTAATGTTGCTGTTGATGGTTATTTGATCTCATTCTCGGAGGCAGAAATGTAGCAACCTGTCTGCATAGTAAATTGTTAATTATTCTATTGTTAGTTAACTGTTCCCATTCTCAGTCAATTCCCCCAGGAGCATAAAAACCCTAAAACATAAAAAAGTTTTAAGGTCCCTACATTGCCAGAGTGATGGAAAGCCTTATAAATGACAGTAAGGGAATCAGCTAGGAAGATCTATGTGCTTTCTCACTTTTTTCCTGTGCCAAAGTGGCAGGGAACTCAATGAATCTCCTTAGGAAGGACAAGGGGTTGATTTGGCCCCGCTAAGATTTGAACTTGTGGTTCTGGCAAATTTAGGTATTGGAAACATTGCTACTCCAACCACCAGTTGGATCCAGTGAGCCTTCAACCCTTGACTATTTTTGGAGGTACAATGAATCAATGCCTTTACATCTTCTGCCATTGCATTGTTCGCTCCATGTGTTAGTTCCCTTTCCTCTATCCTGTTTGTGCCTTGTCTATTAGATCGTCAGCTCGGTAAAGCAGGGACTGTCTTCTATGTTGTGTCCGTGCAATGCCTGTACAATGGAGCTCCCAGGCGGTACTGCAATAAACATAATTCATAATAATTTACAGAGGTGACATGAAAGGGAATGTTTCGTTTTCTTAGTGAATGTGAGGGCTACAATGCAGCATATTCACAGAGATGAACTAGGACTTACTGAACCTCTGGTTGCAGTGAGACAGAAAGAAAGTCTCTCTCTTTTAAGGAGTTTCCACGTAGTGCTGAGTCCTTCATTGCTTCAGAACATGGCCGTGTGCAGTTCTCATTACAGAGAAGCTCCGAGTACAGTGAAGTTATTCTACTGGGAGGGGGGCGGGTAATAGAGAATGACTTTAGGAGGATCCCACTGGGGGTAATTTCCTTTAAACACCTAATTTTCTGGCAAGCCAATTGCACCTATTTTCTAATATGCAGTTGCCACATTATAATGATTTGTAAAGCATCATTCTGGGTGTCCCTTTATCTACACAAGAGCAGTCGTGGCATCTAACTACGCCGCTTTTCTCTACTCTTCTCTGACCTAATGGCTCACAACATCCTGTTCTTATCAGGCAAGAGGGCCTTGCTTCAATGGCGCATTTAAATCAGACAACTGTAGTCCATTAGCAACCGTCCAACAGCTGAGCTCTGCCTTCCGAAGTGGGTGAACCCTCCGATCAGTCATATTTATTAGAGGCCAAGGTTTGACTTGGGAGATTTCAGAGTGCAGGAAAAGCAACTCCGGTTGAATCTTTTCCTTCAGATGAAAGTGTGGATGGAATTTAAAGCAGGTGGGGAAGGAAGCCATAAATGATCGTGCTGCTACTCACTTTTATTGTGCGACGTACATGATGTAAAACAGAGAGGAGAGAAATGCATCATCGATAATTGAGACAAGCTGCATGTAAACACAAAAAAGAAGTCTGTGGAGGCCAATCTACAGTCAGATGCTCACCTGGATTCAGACCACGGGAAGCAAGGGAAAGCATATTTTTAAAAGCATGCTGACAAAATAAGGAAAGAATGAGACAAAAAAAGAAAAGAAAAGTAGGACTCCTGTCTCTGTCGGTTACGCAAATCAGCACAACTTGCGTTTAAGATCGTGGAGCACTTGGAGATCTACTGATGAAAAGTACTATATCAGAGCTAAATATGATCATTATTATTATTAAATACCATCAGGCAGATCGGCAAGCTGGCGTGTATCATCACAGCTCCACCGAAGTATGCGGCTACACTGCTTTATATCAGTTGCGGTTCTGGCCTCATATTTGTGACACTGTTGGGACGGTTCTGGTGTCAGCTCCGCTTGTGAAGCTGTGGAGCTAATGGTGCTAACTCCACTGTTGCTAATGTGATGCGCTGTCTACAGCACAGTGGGGAACACGGAAACCGCTAATTCTTTGGACATAATGGAGTTACGTACTATGGATAGCGCTTCATCCTGCCTGGGCCTTGCTCACAAGTGGAATGGTGTTTCTGTTGTCCTGATAAAAAAATCATATGTATTGTGAGCCTGCCGGGTTTGTGCTGCACATAGCTATGTGATTGTGTGTGTTCTGATCACTGAAAACTGGACCAGGGGGCAGGTTCTTGGTGTAAACTGGTGTAGCTCATAAGTTTTAAGGTCAGGAGGGACTGTTATGATCATCCAGTCTGATGTTCTGCAAAAGACAGGCCATAGATTGCTCTCACTGAATTCTTAATGGAGCCCCAACAACTTACAGAAGCTGAGGATCTGGCCCAAGAAGTCAAAATAAGCTATTTGTGCAAAGGTCTCGTAGAAGCAAAAATATCCGGGACTTGATTCCAGCCTTGCTCGGCAGTGATCAAACATTGTTATTATGTGAAACCTCGTTGGTTTATGTTGAAATTCTTGGGTCTACAAAATTGGGCTTTCTCACCATGAGTCTTCAAGACTTTCCTCTGCCATTGGCTGAAAATGTTATAGTGGTCACTATTCTCTGCTGAGTGTTTATCCGATTATCCTGATTATAATGATCTGCCATTTTGAAGTGTATCAATTTCTGCTCAGTTCACTGTACCTGTGAATTGCTTACCTCACAGTGATTCAACTGTGGAACAAACTTTGGGAGGAATCCAATAAAGCCAACGTCTGAGAAGGGTGCAAAACCCTCCCCTTTGACAAAGCATTTCCACCATAAGCAGCATGATGATATTTTTAATCATATATATTCTCCAAACACAATGTTCTTTACAGAGAATGAGGGGAGCAGACAGGTCTTTCAAGTTCCCTCTGGATCTCACCGTGTAGATTTAGTTTTTCTGAGAAGCACATGGAAATTAATCAACTTAATTTGCAGCAAGGAAATTATTGGTTGGATATTAGGAAAAACTTTCTAACTCTAAGGATAGTTAAGCACTGAACAGGTTACCTAAGGAGATTGTGGAATCACCATCACTGGAGGTTTTTAACAACAAGTTAGACAAACACCTGTCAGGGATGTTCTAGGTATATTTAATCCTGCCTCAGGGCAGAGGGTGGACTAGATCAGTGGCTCTCAAACTTTCCAGACTATTGTACCCCTTTCAGACGTCTGTTTGTCTTGAGTACCTGAAGTTTCTCCTCACTTAAAAACTACTTGCTTACAAAATCAGACAAAAAAAATGGGGGCAGGGCTAGCTCAGTGGTTTGAGCATTGGCCTGCTAAACCCATTGGTGAGTTCAATCCTTGAGGGAGGCATTTAGGAATCTGGGGCAAAAATTTGTCTGGGGAGTGGTCCTGCTTTGAGCAATGGGTTGGACTAGATGACTTCCTGAGGTCCCTTCCAACCCTGATATTCCATGAAAAGTGTCACGGCACACAATTACTGAAAAGTTGCTTATTTTCTCATTTTTACCATATAATTATTAAATAAATCAACAGGAATATAAATATTGTACTTATATTTCAGTGTATGGTATATAGAGCAGTATAAACCAGTCATTGTCTGTATGAAATTTTAGTTTGTACTGACTTTGCTAGTGCTTTTTATGTAGCCTGTTGTAAAACTAGGCAAATATCGAGGTGAGTTGATGTACCCCCTGGAAGACCTCTGTGTACCCCCAGGGGTACATGTACCCCTGGTTGAGAACCACTGTACTAGATAACCTCTTGAGGTCCCTTCCAGCCCTACATTTCTATGATTCTATTAAGGTGATTGATGCTATCAAAAGTTCTACAGCTATTCACCATTCCAGAAGCTAGAGATGAACCATAAGCCCTTGGACTCAATGGGGGATTATAGGTTTGAAATTCAATAGCCTGCATTATGCAGGAGGTCACATTGAATCATCCTTCAGAACCTTAAGAACAGGGCCGGCTCCAGGCACCAGCGCAGCAAGCAGGTGCTTGGGGCGGCCAACGGAAAGGGCAGCACGTCCGGCTCTTAGGCGGCAATTCGGCGGCGGGTCCCTCAGTCCCTCTCGGAGGAAAGGCCCTGCCACAGAATTATGAAGCGGCGGCGATAGAGTTGCCGTTGAAGTGCTGCCGGTCACGGCTTTTTTTTTTTCCTCTCCGCTTGGGCAGCAAAAACGCTGGAGCCAGCCCTGCTTAAGAATAATAAGATTCAGCCTGATTTCAGTTATGTACCTCGACAAAGGATCAAGGGCCACTTTTTCCAAACAAGTTTTCCCATCCCTAAAAGTTGGGCCCCTATAAGTAGAAGTTAAGGGTCTGATTCTCCACCACCTTGCACAATCAATTCATATCTATGCAAAACGTTCCCATTCTGGGACTCAATCTCCATCTGGTGTATGCTGGCATAACCCCATGGGTCCCCATACCTGATCTGGTAGCATTTTGCTACTTTGCATAGATGTAAATAGTTATCACCAGGTTCTAGGCAGTGGAGATTCAGGCCCTAATTTATAACCAAGAATGAAAGTGCTTTGGCATGTGTTGTGTGTTTAGTCCAGGAAGAAGCTGGAAAGCACTTCTGATCATTGGTGGCAACTTCTGCTGGTGCCGGTGGGTGCTCAACTTCCCCCCGCCCCCGCTACCTCCAGCCCCACCCCGACTCCACCCTATGCCCCGCCCCCATTCCAACCTCTTCCCCAAATCCCCACCCCGGCCCCGCCTCTTCCCCTCCTCCTCCCCTGAGCACGCTGCATTCCCGCTCCTCCCCCCTCCCTCCCTGAGCTTGTTAGGCCACGAAACAGCTTTTTTGCAGCGGCAAGCGCTGGGAGGTAGGCGGAGAAGCGGGGACACGGCGTACTCAGGGGAGGAGGTAGAGGCGGAGGTGAGGTTGGGGCCAGGGGGCAAGGAGGGGAGCTTGGCTCCCGGTGGGTGCAGAGCACCCACCAATTTTTCCCCATGGGTGCTCCAGCCTTGGAGATCCCACGGAGTCAGCGCCTATGCTTCTGATTCCCTGTGTATTTTCATATTTACTGGCTACTGACTCCAAAAAGTTCTGTCAGCACAGGTTTTGAGCAGATAGCAAAAATGTTTTTACTGACGTGCTAGTTGAAGGCGTTATGCATTCTGTCTAATCCTTTGTTTGCCCTTCCTCTATATCAACTGCACTGTGAACATTGAAGCCATCAGTTTGATTAATGTGAAATAGGCAGTGTGAACAAGGCAAAACAATGCAAAAGGCTGCCAGATCCTCCTCTCTCTCTCTCTAATCAGATTAACCTGGAGGGGCAGTCGGAAGTGGAGATAAACTGGAGCGAGGTACAATATATCAGGGGACGCTAGGGAGAAGCTAAAATGTAGTAGTATTTTTTCAGTCTCCGTTGTTGTGCTGTTTGAGTTTTGAGTAGTAGAGGAATGTAACTCGAGGAATTGAATAACTCAATAGCATATTATGCATGGCCCTTAACCTTCAGCCTCTCCTGCGGGGAATTTCTTACCCTGCCGAGTGAAGTCAATTTGTCCTTGTTGTTTAAACAAACAAACAATTTCTTCCAGCAGAGCAAGGTACAAGGAAGCAGAGGATCAGGCCTTTAACCTCCCCTTGTAGGGATCTAATTCTAGAAATCAGGAAATGGCAGGAAAAATGGAATTTGAAGCCTCCTGGAATGGACTGTATATGACAGCTCTTTTAGGTCCAGATCCTGTGGTCCATGTTCTAGCAGACACATTAATCAGTTGGTGTTTGCCTGGAAAAGGAACTTTTAGGATCAGGCTTGTGAACTGACTTTTAACAAGCACCTAGCATATTTCTAGAATACATATCATCATAGTATGTAAACACTTCGACTGCAAATCAAGAGCCGGGTTCATTCTCTGAAGGTCAATTTACAGAACTGCCCGATATACCTGGCACAAATTGGTGTTGCATTCATTTGAACAGGCGATGGATAGAAAACGGCTGCAGGACTACATGCATATTTCAGAAGCTGTAGTGGCGGCAGCAAATACCTCATATTTGCTTTGCTCTTCTGGTTGCCCTGAATTGTGGTGGAATAAAGAGACTCTAAAGTGAAACAGTGAAAAGTGCATGTAATAAAATTACTCCTGTTCTTAAATACATAGTGAGAGGACCCCATTTTAACTCTCAGCACATCAGAGTGAGCCAACCAATTTTTGGGATCACTGACCTCCCCCCTGAAATTCTCTCTCTTTTTTTGTTATAATGTGATTTCAGCCTATTCAAAGTAGTAGACGTGGTCAAAACATTTAATTTAAAACATTTTAAATTAAATGTGTCCTTTTTTTCAAAACCAACATCTTTCGCTGAAAGCATTCAGGTGTATGACATTTTCTGTTTTTCAGTCAAACTAAAAATTCATACATTTTGAGTGTTCAGACTTTGGGTTTGTTTTCCTTTTCTTCCCTTTTCACCATTGAATGCCATACAGTGAATGATGCCTAGGGTATTTTTGTTTTCCCTCCAATAATGTATGTTTCGCCTTTTACACTAACTTCTAAAGGGAAAGAGAAACTCTTTAACCTTTCAAAAGGTGGCCAATGTGCAAAAGCAGAAATCCCCTGAAGTAGTTGGTTTGGGGTAACATCAAAAGCGATATTACCACCAACATATAGTTAACAAGTACCTGATTTTCAAAAGTGCTAGATCATTTACAGCTGCAAGAACCAAGCGTCTCTTAAACTCTGACCTTAAAATATACAAATTCCTGCAAACTTCCCACCATAACCGAGAAAGAGAAGAGGGTCTTAAGGTTAAAGCACTGGATGAGAGTTGTGGGTTCAATTCCCACCTCTACTACCAACTTATTGGGTAACCTTGAGCAATGCACTTGGTCTTTCTGTTCCTCAGCGCTCCATCAGTAAAGTGGGGATACTAATGCTACCTTTCTCCCATGCTTTTCATATCTATTTAGACTAAAACTCTATCTTATGTACAGCACCTAGCATTCTTGGGGCCGCTAGATGCTATTTAAATTCAAGAAATGGTAACTGGTTCATACTTTCACTCATAAGTTGCACCTAATGAAACCAGTGTTCATTTTTTTCTCAAAATGTCAGCCCCATTGGGATTATATTTAAAAAAAATAAAATTAGTAAAGCAAAGTTCAGGTACAAAAATCACTGGTTTCAAGCAAGTCAGAAGGCTCCTGTTGCTCAGAATTGCTTTGTAATGAAACTTTCTCAGGCCTTTAGTCTTTAATGGTGCTTTGAAAGAATCTCCCATGCTATGTACAACCACTTTAACTTAATAGACTCTAAGTACCTATTGATTCAATGGACCGTAACAGATTCAATCTAATGGAGTGAAATGGAGCATTATAAAAATGTTCCTATACATTTACATGATGTATCTTAACCCTGGGGTCTTTATGTTCTACCAGGTAAATAATCTGTACGATAATATGTTTCCAGATCTAGTCTAGCCTGGCCCAGTAAGATATATCTGAAAGTTTCTAAGTATGGACTAGAGCTGGGTGAAGAACTGATTTTTTGTTCACTGGCAGTTCTGGAAAAAAAAATCTATTTCAACCTGAACCAAAACCAAAATTCTTATTAATTTTCAGTGAATCAAAAATTGACAAAAAAATTGTGCTGGGTCCGATTTGTTCTGGGTTTTGTTTTGGCATTTTTTTAAATTAAAAGTACACAGAAAGGAAAGGTTAGAGTCACAAAACAGGTGACATGGTGGTGTTTCCCCCATATCCCAGTAACTTAAACCACTCCAGAGCAGAGATTTGAACCCAGGTTTTATCCTTCTTATTTGGCTGCCCTAATCCCTAGTCTATATTTTTTCCATTGCTCTTATTGAAGCTGTTCCACTTTGTATAAATACTTAACTATTCATTGGCGCAGCAAGCAAACGAAAATGATTATATAGCCTGCTGCTCAGGGCACCCGACTGGGTTGCTTGAGACCTCGATACCAGTCCCTGCTCCAATTTTTATAGATAAAAAGTCAGAAAGCATCAGCAGCAATTGAGAGCTCCACCCCACAATTCCCTGGTGGTTGGGGTACTCACACAGGGGTGTGGGGAAGATCCTGCATTCAAGTCCCTGCTCAGGAACAAGGATTCAAACATGCATTGCCCACATTTTATGTAAGTGTCCTAACCATGGGTCATTGGTTATAAGGTCACAAGCACAATCACCTTCTCTAGTTGTTTTCTTAATGGCACCTAAGTCCCCTTATGAATCTAGCCTGGGGGAAAAAAGTTTTTGTCTGAAAGAATTTGGTGAATTTAAACCAAATTTGCTAATAGTTTTGGATGACCCAAAACTGCATTTTTCTGAGAATAAGCTATTCACACAAAAACTTTTGCCCAGCTGTAGCATGGAGGGAGTTACACCCATACTTTCAGGAAGGATTTTTTTTTTTAAAGAAAACGAAGAAATTCATACAAAAAATTATTAAAACAACATTAATGGCTTCATATAATATTGTTGATAATTTGTTTGTATTACAATACTACCTTGAAGCTCCAGCTGAGATCAGGGCCTCATTGAGCTAGCTACAGTATTATTATTATTTGTTGTTATTGAGTTGTATTATTGTAGCAACTTGGGACCTCTAGTCATAGGCCAGGCCCCAACTGTGCAAGGTGCTGTACAAACACAGAACAAAAACATGGTCCCTGCCATCTAAGCATAGGAGAAGAGACAACAGACAGGCGAGTACAAGGAAAACAGTTATCTAACTATTGTCTAGTCTTTTGATGGCACTGTGGCAAAGTCATATAAACATAGAATATAAGGGTTGGAAGGGACCCTCAGGAGGTCATCTAGTCCACGCCCGCCGCTCAAAGCAGGACTAATCCCCAGGTGGATTTTTGCCCCAGATGCCTAAATGACCCCCTCAAGGATTGAACTCACGATCTTGGATTTAGCAGGCTAATGCTCAAACCACTGATCTATCCCTCCCACACCAGTGTTGTAAGAGACAGTCCCAGCCCTGGAGAGTTTACCCAAGACAGATGACGCCTCCATCACCTACTCGTGTTTTCAGACAAGCACCTTCATGTTTTCTCCTGTGCTGCCCATCACACTTGGGATAATCTCCCTGGAAACATCCATAAAGCCACCCCCTTGTCCTCCTCCAAATCCCTCCTTAAAACTCTCCTTTTTTGTGATACCTACATAAAAAAACTTGACAATGGTTAGGCCGCTGGCCAGCAGCTTCTCCCTGTTTCCTTTTACTTCTCCATCTGTCTGTGTCCATCTTACACTTAGATTGTCAGATTTGTGGGGCTTTTTGTTTTGCGCCTAGCACAATGAGGCCCTGGTCCACAACAGGGGCTCTTAGGTACTATTGTGCTACAAATAATAAAGGGTAAAGGAAAGAAAGTGTTATCATCATTTTTACAGATACAGCGTGCACTGAACCTAGCTGCCAACCCAGGGCCAGCTTTAGGGCTGCCGCCAAAGTCCCACCACTGTCTTCGGCAACAGCTCAATCACTGCCACAGAGGAAGGCCCCTCCACCGAAGTGCCGCCGAAGGCACCGGCAGCCAATTGAGCTGCCGCAGAAGTTCCGGCACTGTCGTCATCGGCAGCTCAATCGTTGCCGCTGTCTTCGGCGGCATTTCGGCGGAGGGTCCTTCCTCCGTGGCAGCGATTGAGCTGCCGCCGAAGACAGCGGCGGGACTTCGGCGGCAGCTCCTTTGAATCGGGCCCCACGGTGCCTAAAGCCGGCCCTGTGCCAACCATTTACCTGGTTCAAAGCAGACTGAAACCACCCAGTTTGGTAGTACACTACTCACAACACAGAGGGATAGGTAGATTAGCATGATTATTAGTTAAGACATTTTTACGCTAGTTTTCTCTTCTTTTACCATAATTATTCCTTGAGTTCTCAAGGGACTGGCACCCAGCCACTTTGCAATGTTGTTTACTACGTCTATTCTTTCTCTGACCCCCTGGGTTGCTGACAACTGTTGATTTATTCATGGAAATGCCCTCGCCCTCCAATAGTTTTCCAATTTCTTCCCAATCTTGAGACTAACTTTCATCATTTTGTTGCTTATTGAGGCACAGCTTTGTTCTTGGTGTAATAATGGATGATTTAGTAAATGTCATGTTGTAGGATTGAAAACATTTAAGGGGAACCTTTATTAAATTAAACATGCTTCCGGAGCTCAGTCTTCTCTTGGACCGTATTCTCATAATCAGAAGATTCAGGTGACTGCAAAATGGACTTGTAGTAAGAGGAGGCCCTGAGATATAAACCTTGGTATCAGAGGCCCAGTATGAGGGGCCTCTGATACCAAGCACCACACCGGTAGCATCTAACAACAGGACTATTTAAGAACATTGGAACGGCCATACTGGGTCAGACCAAAGGTCCATTTAGCCCAGCATCCTGTCTTCCAACAGTGGCCAATGCCAGATGTCCCAGAGGGAATGAACAGAGCAGGGAATCATCAAATAATCCAAATGTTGCTCATTCTCAGCTTTTGGCAAACAGAGGCTAGGAACACCATCCCTGCCCATCCTGGCTAACAGCCATTGATGGACCTATCCTCCATGAATGTATCTAGTTCTTTTTTGAACCCTGTTATAGTCTTGGCCTTCACAACATTCTCTGGCAAAGAGTTCCACAGGTTGACTGTGCATTGTATGGAGAAATACTTCCTTTTGATTGTTTTAAACCTGCTGCCTATTAATTTCATTTGGTGATCCCTAGTTCTTGTGTTATGAGAAGGAGTAAATAACACTTCCTTATTTACTTTCTCCACACCAGTCATGATTTTATAGACCTCTATCATATCGTCCCTTAGTCATCTCTTTTCCAAGCTGAAAAGTCCCAATCTTATTAATCTCTCCTCATATGGAAACTGTTCCATACCCCTAATCATTTTTGTTGGCCTTTTCTGTACCTTTTCCAATTACAATACATCTTTTTTGAGATGGGGCGACCAGATCTGCACTCAATATTCAAGATGTGGGCATACCACGGATTTATATAGAAGCAATATGATATTTTCTGTCTTAATATCTACACCTTTCCTAATGGTTTCTAACATTCCATTAGCTTTTTTGAATGCTGCTGCACATTGAGTTGATGTTTTCAGAGAACATGACAATGACTCCAAGATCTCTTTCTTGAGTGGTAACAGCTGATTTAGACCCTATCATTTTATATGTATAGTTGGGATTATGTTTTCCAATGTAAATTACTTTGCATTTATCAACACTGAATTTCATCTGTCATTTTGTTGCCTAGTCACCCGATTTTGTGAGATCCCTTTGTAACTAACTCTTCACAGTCTGCTTTGGACTTAACTATGTTGAGTAGTTTTGTATCATCTGCAAATTTTGTCAACTCACTATTTACCCCTTTTTCCAGATCATTTATGAATATGTTGAATAGTACTGGTCCCAGTACAGACCCCTGGGGACACCAGTATTTACCTCTCTCCATTCTGAAAACTGACCATTTATTCCTACCCTTTTCCTATCTTTTAACCAGTTACCAATCCATGAGAGCACCTTCCCTCTTATCCCATGACAGCTTACTTTGCTTAAGAGCCTTTGGTGAGGACTTTGTCAAAGGCTTTTTGAAAATCTAAGTACACTATAGCCACTGGCTCACCCTTGTTCACAGGCTTGTTGACCCCCTCAAGAATTCTAGTAGGTTGGTGAGGCATGATTTCCCTTTACATGTTGACTCTTCCTCAACAACTCATGTTCCTCTATGCGTCTGATAATTCTGTTCTTTAGTATATTTTCAACCAGTTTGCCCGGTACTGAAGTTAGGCTTACTGGCCTGTAATTGCTGGGATTGCCTCTGGAGCCTTTTTAAAAATTGGTGGCACATTAACTATCCTCCAGTCAAGCTGATTAAATGATAGGTTACATACCACAGTTAGTTGTTCTGCAATTTCACATTTGAATTCCTTCAGAACTCTTGGGTGAATACCATCTGATCCTGGTGACTTATTACTGTTTAGTTCGTCAATTTGTTCCAAAACCTACTTTAACGACACCTTAATCTGGGACAGTTCCTCAGATGTGTCACCTAAAAAGAATGGCTCAGGTTTGGGAATCTCCCTCACATCCTCAGCTGTGAAGACCAATGCAAGGAATTCATTTAGTTTCTGCGCAATGGCCTTATCGTCCTTGAGTGCTCCTTTAGCATCTTGATTGTCCAATGGCCCCAGTGGTTGTTTAGCAGGTTTCCTGCTTCTCATGCACTTTAAAAAAATTTGCTATTACTTTTTGAGTCTTTGGCTAGCTGTTTTTCAAATTATTTTTTGGCGTTCCTAATTATATTTTTACAATTCACTTGCCAGAGCCTATTTTCCTCAGTAGGATTTAACTCCACTTTTTAAAGGATGCCTTTTGGCCTCTCACTGCTTCTTTTACTTTGCATCTGTTTATTTTCATAGCCAATATAACTCTACTTTTGAAGACTCATCTTTTGTTACCAATTGGCTGATTCTCGGATCTTCAAATCTGCCCTCCGTCCCGTGGCCCTCCTCCCGCCTACCCCCATCATCTCTATTATTCTGAAATAAACCTCCTCATTTCTTGGCTGTCAATGAACAGAAATAAACAAGGCATTACTACAATGGGGGGGGGGGAGAATTGGACTCGTACCCTTTATTTGATTCGTGATTACATAGAAGTCTGTAATAGATGTGACCATCAGGAATGCTGATATGAGACAACTGAACTTTATTTCCTGGTTCATTCACCTGCCCTGGGTTAGTGTTGCAAGGTTAATGCTTATTATAAAGGCCCTGCTCTCTTTTTAAAAAAAAAACATTAGAAATTCAAGCCCTGTCTAGGCTGCAAGATTCTATGCTGATAGGTGGTGATCCAGTAACATCCCATGAATCAAGAGTGAAAGCTGAGTAACTAGATGTGAGTGTGTTTTTCAACTACGATGACTTACTTTTCGGAGACAGGGAGTCGGGTTTTTTTCAGTTCGAAATGACTTCTTGTTTTGAAAGTTTAGTTAATGTATTGTTTAAAAAAGAGTTAAAAGTCAAAATAGAAACAAAATGTTTCAGAATTATCAAAACTAAATGGAAATGTTTCAAAATTGTTTTCAGAATTTTGTTTTGTGAAAATTTTAAAGATTTTTTGTCCCAAATCAGGATGGGAAAGTTTTTCAAATCTTGAATATTTTCATGGGCTAGGAAAATCATTTCTCGCCCAGCTCTATCCTGTTCCCATAGACTACAATACCATTGTCTTCGGTACTGCAGGATCAGGCCCTAACTCCCAGGTTTTGTGGAGGGGAGGAAGGAACAATATGCATTGTACTTCCCTGTACATTCTAATTTCATGGAACTTGCACAGATGCATGAAGTCTTGCTGGAACTTACATGGAAATCCATGTCTGTCAAAAATGATTTCTTCACGTGGATTGGAAAATGCCAACAGGTCACAGAAGCCATAAAGGAGGAAGGATCTTTTAGAAAGCAGGTGGCACTCACACCAACAAGGGCAGAAGTTGGAGCTAATGATGGGTAACATTCCAAAAGCTGAGTTCAAGAACAACAAGGATGAACATAAAGATCGACGTGCTTATCAGAAACTTTTCCAAACTACCTGAAGTTCTGGAGTTGGCAAAATTGGACTAGTATTCTCCTCCCATGAGTTTTGTGTTCTTTCTTGCCGCTGGCTGGGGCTAAACCCAAGAACACCATTTTTCTGTGGTATTTTGGGGCCTCCTCTTTGAAAGCAAGGCTTACCGTCATCCCTGAGCACATCGTCTCACACGAAGCTTTGGCTGGGCTAGGCATTAATTGTGGTTTTCAGGGAAATGAATGTAGACATGTTCTATTGAAACTTGGTCACATCATGTCCTTATAAGACATGTTGTCCCTGTAGAGTATATGGAATGATACTCTTGGTCCTGTTCACCTTGTCCCATATTATGATGAAAAGGAGCCACTTTATGAAATTAATGGCTGATGCATTTTCAATACGTTAAGGAATGTACTGCTTCATAGAGTATATAGCAAACCTGTGTGACTCCTTGCCACAGAATGTCATATGTTCAAATTCGGGCGCTGTTTTTAAATGGCCTTAGATAAGTTTATGACCAGTAATAACAATGGTCATTATCCAGGCTAAGATAACAGGGGTAATCAACCTCTCATGCTTCAGTGTGCATGATGATAAATTTACTGAAAGGTTTAATAAGGAACTCCCCCATCCAAAGTATTGAACCAAATGAGTTATTGGGTTAGAAGGAGTTGTCATTTTCTAAAGTATTTGGTACTGACCACTGCCATAGCAGAATGCCTGACTTCATGGGCCAGCAGTCTGCTTGGTTTTTATGTTGCTACAGTATTAGAGCCAGACCCTGCAAATCCTTAGTCATCTGAGTAATCTTTCCTCACATTGACTTCATGGGGATTATTGGCAGGATTCTAGATTCATACCGTTTCAAGCTACAAGGGGCCACTAGATCATCTCGTCCAGTGGTTCTCAAACTTATTTGATCACGCCTCCCCTTCTATGTAGTAGTCTGTAGTAGTTTACCCCTCCCGCCCCCAATCCTTGGCGACACATGTACATATATCGATATATATGGCAGGGGTGTTTCACTTGAGTCAGTTTTGGCTTCTTTGTTTTTCACTTGAGGGTTTTTTTTTTTCTATTGTAATAAGAGCAAAAGAAAAACCGCAGTTGTGGTCAATGCTTACAATTAAATGTGCACATTGCGTTGTAGCAAACGGATTAATGTACAGACAGCAAGGACTTTGTATAATGCTAGGCAAGCGTAACAGAAATCTGTCAAAATGCACAGCACCACCTAGAGTCAAATGCACAGTGCCATCTGAGGACCTGATGTGTCTGGAGGAATCCGCTTAGCTAGTTATTCATTGCTGGGGGTAAAAAAGGGGGAAGTAAGTTTTTTTTTTCTCCTAAAGCTTCTCAGACGCCCACAGAATACATTCTGCGCCCCCCAGTTTCAGAACCTCTGATCTAATCTGATCTCTTGAATGTCACAGGCCCTTAGATTTCACCCAGGTACTCCCAGAGTTAGCCAAATAACGTATATTTGGTTTCCACAAAGGATTCGCCATCTCCTGATGTCGTCAAATCATTCCTTCCCTTGATAGTTTGTTCTAGCGGATAATCACCTGCACTGTTCAAATTTGCACTTATTTTCTAATTTGAATGTGTCTGACTTCAGCTTCCAGTGATTGCTTTTGTTCTGCCTTTCTCCGTTCGATTAAAGAGCCCTTTATTACCCTCTATTTTCTCCCCATGAAAGTACTTACACACTACAATCAAGTTGCCTCTCCATCTTCTTTTTGATAAATTTAAACGGCGTGAGGTCTTTAAGTTAAGATTAAGGGTTATTCACTTCAGTTAAAGCAGGATCAGGCCTTAAATATACTGTTTCTGCTTTCCCATCCTCAGCAGCAACACCACCACATGGGTGTGTATGCTGTGTAGTGGGTTGCAAAGTTAAATAGAGAAATCAATATACTGGTTAAATGTCTGAGAATCAACTTTTTTCCTTTGTGTACCTATACATACAGATTAGATATGCCGCAGTAAAGCAATGTGTACAATCACTAGAATGTGCTTTGCTGAAGGCGTCTGAGGACAGTCGGGATAAATCAAAGGTTTTATCATTTCTTCAGCACTGTACATGTGGCAGACTATTGATTCAACATTGAAATGTTCAGAATGTCTCTCTGTAAGGTCCATCTGGCTTCTTAAGGCTCTAAAAGACTTTGCAGTGTTGCCAGTGGTATTTTAAGTAGAGGAAGCTATCTCAGTTCCTACTAGAGAAGTGTCTATATAATGAAATGACCTTATCCTGCAATGTACTTTGCCTCCTCAAAATTTGCTCACGTCAATTTGTCCTTAATCTTAGGATTTTAGAGAATCTTTTAAAAGTGGGTAAGATTGGGAAGCTGAAGCAGAAATTGTAAGTTTACATTGGCAAAAATAGGCTCCATAATTCACCGACACCTATTGGTGTAACTCCAATGGTTGTGGCAATGACAGAAGCTCTTGGAGAGGGTTCTCAAGTATTTTTAACCATGTGTTGTTTTAGGGCTTGTCTACACAGTGGGGTAATGTGCAATATAGGGGTATGATTTCTAAAGTGCACTAACATGTAGCACATTAATTGGGGTCCCTGTAGATCCTGCTGGTGTGCACTAAAGGTTCCCTAGTGCGCTTCAATATAGCATTGTTTCAAACAGCACCATATAAAAGCACACAGGGTCTATGTGGACCAATTGATGTACGACATCTTACTGCACTTTAGAAATCACCCCCTCGATTACATTACCCCACTGTGTGGACAAGCCCTAACACTGATCAAAACATCATCTCCCCCTACAGCTCCCAGAGTTGGAAAGAAGGCCAGAGAGGTGAAAGGACTTGCCCAAGGTTACACAGTAAGTTAGTGGAAGAGCTAGAACCTAGGTTTCTTAACTTAGAGTCCTGCGTGCTAACCACTAAACCGTGTTGACTCCGCTATAAAATGATTCACTACAACAAGTGTTACTTGGTGCCTGTGTTAGCAGCCTCAGCAGAGAGAAGCTACTTTCATCCTCATAAAGGTGGTTCCTCCAGTTTAAGGTGGGATTAGTTCCTTCAGGTCAGGGCATTATCAAGGGAAGCTTGAACGACCACTACCTGTTCTGTGATTAAAGAATTTGGTACCTTTCACCTGCACTAAAAGTCATTAATTAAAAAAATTAAATAAATGTGGTGGGGAGAGTCTAACCAATTTAGCAAAAGTCAGAACCAGCTCAAACTTTTAAGCTGAACTTTAAACCTATCGATTTACAGTTTGAATAAATACCTGGCCTGTGCCGAAATCTTCCTCAGGGAGCGTCTCCCAGCAGGTCTGGCCATCTCTATTGTGCTGCCTATTGTCAGCAAATCTCACAACTTCTGGGCCATCCCCTTGCTGAGGAAACAAAGCTTTCTGGGCTGCCTCCAAAAACCCTACAGTTCATTGTATGGCTCACAATGAGAACTGCAAATGGCTCCCTATGGCTCTTACTAGAAGAGGGCTGGTGAGTTCTAGGAGCTGTTTCTGTCATGGAAAAGGAGTGGGGAGCAAAGGGGGCCTTTTTTGGAAGGAGAGAGGTAGCGATGAATCAATGTTGAGGATAGGAGAAAGGAAACTGGGTTTCAAAGAGTGGAGAAAGCTGGTGGTTGAGGGAGGAACTGATGAAGAACTGGTGAGAAGTGAAAGGCGTAGTTGTCTGGGAATGGGACAATGAGAAGTAAGAAGGAATGTATCAAAGAGGGGAGAAAGGGAACAGGGGATACTGCCTATGGCTGGGATCAGCATTCAGATGTGGGAGATCTCTGAACTTCTTGAGGTTTACAGGTGAAGTATATAGTTACCCTCTTAGCAGAGTTGCTGGGTATTGTAAATAAATAGACCAGTGGTTCTCAATCTTTTCCATACTGGGATTACCCCTGGATACTCATCCAATTTAGCAATTTAGGAAGGGCAGAGTGGGCATACTCCATCACTGGTCTGAACACTGCTAACCATACAGCATAGGAAGATTCATACTACAGCTATGCCGGTGAATTCATGTTCTCCTTGAGGAGAATTTTTTTTTTTTTTTTTTTTACGGATTCTCAGCCAAGAGTAGTAAATTGGAATGAATCAGAATTTTAATTTGACAGAAAACGATTATATTATGTTCACTGTGATTTCTCTCTCTCTCCCCACCCACACACCCACACGGAGCCTGCTTCAGGGAATCAGTAGGAAATGAGAGGCCCAGCCTATGTTGCCTGGAAAAAAGTCTATTTAAGTGATCTGCTATAGACTTGCTTAGAATATTAGGCAGTAAAACAGGTTTTCTAGAAAATGAGATCGCCCTGAGCACTTGCATACCCATTCAAAGACTCAAGGAAGACAGGTGGGAATAGTGACATCTGTGAAGTAATAGGTGTTTTGCTGTCTTAATAATTCATCCATAAATTAAACATCTTTATTTTGAAACACAGGGTCTGGTTCTGCGCTTCTCCCAAGTTTTACACACATGTTAACCTCCACCAGGGTAAGTGAGAGCAGAATCATTTATTACTATTCATATCACAATAGAACCTAGAGGCATCAGGTGAGATCATCGCCCCCCCACCCCGCCCCCATGTGATGTGTGCTATAAAAATATACAGTCCCAGCCTCAGAGAGCTTGCCATCTAAACAGAGAAGACAGAAAAAAGAGTGGGAGGAAGGAAGCATTATTATCTCCATTTTAAAGATGGGAAACCAGGGTAGGAAGAGGGAATAAGTGACTTGACCAAAGTCACACAGGGAGTCTGTAGCATATCTGGGAACTGAACCCAGAGTTTCTGAGCCCCCAGTTAAGTGCCTGAACTTCAGTATCATCCTTCCTCTGTGGTGCATGAAGCCTTAGGAATGCAACTGGACATGGGCTGAATATGTGGTAGGACTGTTTTTTAAAGGATTTGTTTAAAATGGCCCCAATTTGGAACAACCAGAACTTTTTCTGGGGATAGGGGTCGTAAAATGGATCCATGTGTTCAATTCACAGCTGATCCACCGCTCTTCTATAAAAGGCTGAAGCAAAACCCCAAATGCCCCAGAACTTTTTGGGGATTGAAATCTGAATCCTAATTTTGCAGGCTGGGCTCAGCTTTAATTCTGGGTCTCAACACAGTGAGGAGCTGTGAGCACCTTTCTGAAACTGCTCAGCTTCACAGGGGCTGAGCGCATTCAGCAGTAAGGATAGGCCTGACCTGCAAAATATGGATTTAGATTTTTAACCCAAATCAGAGTTGATTCATATCCTGGAGGCATTTCAGCCAAACCTCCAAGATGGGAATTTAGCTAAATTGCTCCAGTGTTTGCCCCATCTGTCGTTAACAAGTGAAAGTTGATACATTATGGGGAAGCAACTCTCTACAAGTGGCTGCCACAGTACTGTCTTTCAGTAGCTTTACTGCAGAGGTTCTCAAACATTTTCATAGTGTGGACCACACCTTAATAAAGGGACTTTCTTGTGGACGCATCCCCTGCCATTCGACATTGACTTAGATCTCCGTGGAGAAATGAGATTAGGGAAGCAGTTGTGTGTATTTAGCTGTCTCCAGTGCAGTAAATGTCTTGACATTTTTGAAAATGTTAATCACACTGGGTAAAATTTCCAAATCTGACTAAAATTTCTTTGTCAAAAGTGGCTTAGGCACCTATGTCCCAGACTCTCAATGACAATAGGAGACTCAGACTCTTAAAGGGTGTAGGCGCTTTTGCAAATGTCATCTGCTGCCTTCGTTTGCTCACACAGCTACACGCACACACGTCATCTACTCCGTTTCTCTCAGCTGGAGATGAAGAGGAGGTCCAGGCCCAGGTAGCCGGCTGGCTTTCTGTAGGCTGTGAGCGAGTGTTCCCCATACAGGCAACACAGCCCCCGACCACGCTTTGTGTGGGGACTTTTGTGTTAATGCTATCGCCCAGGAGCAGCAGGATGAAAGATCTTTGTTACGATGTGAATTCTGATAAATTAGGTGCGGTGAGTGCCAATTCCCCCATACTACTCTCCCATATGCGTCAATGTAAGAAAAAAAAGGCCTGCTGTGAATCTGAAAAGGAAAATTGCTTTGAACCACATCTTCTTGTATCCAGCTACAGACAAAAACAGAGAGTCATAGATGTTTGTGGATCATCTAACCTATTGTGTATACATTGATAGTCCTGAATGTATAAGGATAGGACTCTAATAGGGTAGATTACATAGGGTTATATATAGTCCTTGCTAGATATTCCTATTTTCCTAAAGAAAAAATCAAATACAATGTTCTCCCATGGGGCTGGAACAACTATTTGAAGGGTTTTAATTATTAATGATTTTGTTGCCGAGGAAGAATTCTCTGATCGACATATGAGGTACGGGGCTGGAAATGATGCATCGGAGCTGTGACAAAGAGAATGGCAATATTCTGTCTGTAGCCCAATGATTTCCTCAGCATGATAATGAAAGAAAAATCTCTGGGAAATTTCAAAGTGCTTTTCATCCTGTTTGCACCCACTGCTTTCTCCAAGCTGAGACATGCAGGAAAGATTTGTAGCGTATTGCCCAGATTCTTTCCTGCACCAGGATCCACAAGGAGTGGGGATCAGAGAACAAATTGTGACTCCCTGAGTCTCAACTTTATCAGCCCCAGCCTATTGGCACAAGTTAGAGCGACCTACAGGCTTCTTTAACTTTCACCAGCTGGCTACGGTCGCTCTGGAACCCAGGCCACAGCTGAGAATGGCAGAGCACAGACACCCCCCACCCCACTAAGGTGCAGGGAGGCAGGAGCCATAGAAGCCAACTTGTGCCATTTTGTGTCCTCTGAGAACCCAGGCCCCCCCCCCCCCCCCCCCCAAACACACACAGACTGAAGAAATTCCCAGCTAGCCAGTTAAGACCAGAAGTTGCTGCATTGCATTGCCTGAGCACAGCAATGGGGTCAGAATCGTGTGTGGGGGGAGAGAATCTGGACCTCTGTGTGCTCGGGTATAAGACGGAGGAAAGAGAGGCGTAAAAGAGCGTTTGTCTGTGTGAGGGAGGGAGATTTTGCTGTTACCAGGAGGGCGTAAAGTTACAAATCAAACCTTACACTTGCACCCCGCGCCGTATCCTGCTTTCAGTTCCTCCTCGTGAATCTGGAGTGAAAGCAGAATCCGCTCTCTGTCGTTGTATTTCAAAAGGGGGGTGGAGGTCGGACAAAATGAAGGTGACTATTAGGCCCGGTTTCCAGAGGCGCTCAAGCTGCAGTCAATGGGAGCTGCAGGTGCTCAGGGCCTTTGAAACACAGGCCCTGATAGATTTTTAAAAAATAGCATCCTCCCTGTCTTGTTTTGGTTCCAAGAATATTAAAAGGCTGCTGTAAAGCAAACTGTGAGTGTCATCTTTACCTTGCATGCCAAGTTTCAACCTGGTGCAATATGAAATAGCTGAGATAGGAACCTTGGCTATCAAGATTAATAATGGAAGCACTGACAGATGCTTAACTCGAACACTTTTTAGACACTGATGACAGAATCATTTTGGCTCCATGCCTTTATTTTCAGAGATTGGTTGATACAGAAAAGACAGGAGAGCAGAGCCTGAACTTCAGTGAGGAAAGCGTTGCAGGGATCAGATAGCCGATTGCGCTGTGTGACAGTTCACTTTTTGACATAATCCTTGTTTCTGATTAAACCAGTGCAGTGTGTTGCTGCAGACAGAAGGCGGGAGAATGGCAAAATGTTATAAATGCTTCCGAAAGCGGAAAATAATATTGAGCGAACGTAAACTGGAGTCAAGACCCATGTTTCTTAATTTGACTAAGCAAAGCAGCAGATAACATTTTGCTTTCACCGAGCAGGAATTTCAATTACTTTCAGGAAGTTTTCAAATTAAGAAAAAGGAGACTCACAATGACAATAATTTCCTTAGGTATCAAGTTCTGCAGCGTGATGAGCCAGGAGTTAGAATTGATTAAAATAATAAGCAATTTAACACCTCTTGCCAGTCTCAAGGCACTTCAGCTATTTATGGTAACAAATATGTGGAGGACAGGATGGATGGCTTGTTCTAAGGCCTGGGGAGGGCTAATGCCTTGGGCCCCAATTCTGCTACTTGCATTGCACAGGTGGGTCCTTGTACCCCTGCTGAGCCCCACTGACTTCAGTGCAGATCCAGGCAAGCATGGGGGGTCCACTCAATTGTTGGGTTGGGGCTTTTGCCTAAACGTGTGAAATCCATCCTCAGGCAAAAGGTCAGCACAAACCTTAGCATTGATCACCAGCCATTATATGGTGTTGGCTCTCTGCACAGGGATGAATTTCACTCCAAAACCTTTCATATTTAAGTGACCGTTTCAAACCCCACTCAGGTGTAACGATGCGGTTCTGGCGGGACCCAACTGAGAGTGCCAGTTCAGGACAAATCGCTTAAAACAGGGCAGCTACAGCCCAAGGCTGGGGTTTTTCCACCTCTAAGGCAAACCAAACCAGACAAAGAGGACTTTGGTCTCACCCCATTGGCTAACCAGGAGTCACACAAGCAATTCCCTTAGACATTCCAGTTTCCCAGTATCACCACCAGTGCCACTTGTTATGGGGACAAATGGTTATGAAAACCAATACCCCAGTGAAAGAAAAAAGGTTCTCCTGATCCCAAAGGATCAAGCCCCAGACCCAGGTCAATATACAAATTAGATCTTACCCACAAATCACGCTGTTGCCAATCCTTTAGAATCTAAAATCTAAAGGTTTATTCATAAAAGGGAAAAGATATAGATGAGAGCTAGAATTGGTTAAATGGAATCAATTACATGCGGTAATGGCAAAGTTCTTGGTTCAGGCTTGTAGCAGTGGTGGAATAAGCTGCAGGTTTAAATCAAGTGTCTGGAATACATCCCCAGCTGGGATGGGTCATTCAGTCCTTTGTGTAGAGCTTCTGTTTGTAGCAAAGTCCCTCCAGAGGTAAGAAGCAGGATTGAAGACAAAATGGAGATGAGGCATCAGCCTTATATAGTCTTTTCCAGGTGTAAGAACACCTCTTTGTTCTTACTGTGGAAAATTACAGCAAAATGGAGTCTGGAGTCACATGGGCCAGTCCCTGCATACTTTGCTGAGTTGCAAGGCGTATTTGCCTTCTCTCAATGGGTCAATTGTATAGCCGATGGTCCTTAATGTGCCATCAAGCAGGCTAGGCAGAGCTAACACCAACTTGTCTGGGATGTCTCCCAGAAGCATAGCATAAGTTTGAAATACAGACAGTTTAGAGCCAATATTTATAACTTCAACTACAAAACTGATACACACATATAGACAGCATAATTATAACCAGTAAACCATAACCTTGTCTTAGACACCTCATTTGATCCCCTTTATACAAGATTTGGTGCCACTACAGGACTTTGGTTGCAACCATGTTCTATATGGTCCTAAATTATATCAATAACGTCACAAGGGGTAAATTTCACTCCAAGACCTTTCATATTTAAGTGACCGTTTCAAACCCCACCCAGGCCACCCAAAATTGTTACGAAAATTATTCTGTTTTGATTGATCATCTTCTTGCCTGACGGCTGCTGGCCTGTGTGGGATGGGGTGGTGGCCCCAGTTCCTAGCAGGAAGGGCACCCCACAATACAGTGATATTAATTGGTCCCCCTTTATGGACCATCTCAGCTCAGAGGCCAAGGAATGAATGGGCCATGGAGCCTGAAATCCCCTCTCACCCCAAGAGGGAGCATATCAGTAGCATGAGGAAGCCTGTTCTGTCAGAGGAAGGCTGAATCGTGGATCTGGATTAACAGGTTTTTAAATTAATTGCTTCTCCTTTTAAACTCCTTTCTCCAGTCTTTCTGAGTGGCTGGGTGTCTCATCTTGGGCCTTTGCATAGGACTAGAGTCTGGCTTGCCAAAGCTTTGCTGCCATGTAACTGCTGAGACAGAAGTGAGACACTTGCTTTCAAGGAAAGAGTTATTGATCCTTTGACAACATCCTGCTACAATAACTGTTTTCTCTTTAATTGATGTAGATTTACCCATCCTGCCTGCTCGGTTACAAATCTAAAAACCTACTCTCGGGCTTTTCAAGTTCATGACCCTTTCAGCACCCCTGTGCTGACCTGTGGTTTGGGGAGAAACCCTTAAAAAGTCAGTGGTTTCCATCTGAAACAACGTGGAACTTGGCAGTTTGGTTGGAGTTTCGCTTCGTGTTTCAGAGTTCTTTCAAGTATAAGACTCAAAAGGAAACTTGGGGCACAAATTATGCATTTAAACTGAAATGACAATCTACCACAGCACTCCTGGGTGGGTTGTCTCAGCAGAGCTCAGACCTGTATCTAACAGCATGAGTCCCTACTACTAAAGCTAAAACTCTTGGGTCTGTTAGCTCAAAGGCTGTAGTCAAGTCATAAATCCATGTGGTCCCGGCACTAGAGGATGTCAGAGAGCCATACTATGCAAGCATCGGTTACAGAGAGGTGTATCCATATCATTCATCTATTCACTGACCCTAATTACCATAATATATGAAGCCCTACAAATGGAAATTCACAGAGCTCCGGGCCTAACCTCCTTACTCTAACCTCTGAGCTTCCCATAGGAAAAAAAATCAATCAACCGGATATACTCTGAAGGGAGGCGGGGGTGAGGGGTGGATGAAAGGTTTAGAAAGTGGCTTGAGAGGAAAGGTTAATGCGAGCTGGATATGTACAGTCTAGAGATTAAAAAGGACTGAAGCGGGGAATGTGATGACTAAATCCGAGAAAGCCGCAAAAAGGAAAGAAGGGATTTTCCATGGTAATGGCTTCAGGTAGAAGTTAAACCAAGCAAAGTGTAGGCTAAATAAAGCGGGAGGGGAACCAAGATTAACTGTAAGGATAATTAAATAATAATAAACTGTTCAGGGACCCTGAGGTGTCACCTTTCTTAGAGTTATCTAAGGCAAGATTAGTTCAAGAAGTGTCATGGATCCTGTAGTAGGTCTATAGAGGCCTGGTCCGAAATCCAGTGAAGTCAATAGAAAAGATCCCGTTGATTTCAGTGATGCTTGGGCCTAGATTTCTCCATTAAGAAGTCCGAAGGATGTCTCAGCAATATTGCTCCCGGAACAACCCCATTTAAGAAAGAAGTGTTGGCGTGAAAAGTGTGGTTAATTATGGACATGGTGTCTAAATTCCACAGTGATGGGATACTGGAAAAGCGTAGGTCAGTAAAACACATGAGCCAGTTATACCAAGCCCAATTCTACATTCTTTGTGCACCTCATAGTACTGCCATATGATTTTTAAATACGTCTGGATTGTATGATTAGATTAAACTAGGGACAGAGCTAAAACAGTTCTAGCAACGCAACTGTATGGACCAAATGACCAAAGAAACCATTTCTAGGCATAACACATGTGAATAAAACCCTAATCTAAAAAGATCAGGACCTAATTGAATAAGGAAACTAGTGTTTTCAGAATTGTATGTGGTTTTTATTTATTTTTATTTTTTTTAGGCCTGTATCTCATTTCTTATTTTGCATTAGCCATTCTGTGGTCTCTTTACATCATACTGCTGCACTGATAGTCAGCTTTTAAAAGCACAGTTCTTTCCGGGTTTGAATTGTTCGAGTTTATTGAACAAAATGTGCGTTTGTGTAGAATGGAAACTATGTTCCTTATCAGGATCATCTGTCTTGGTGAAATGACTTGTAACAACTGTTCTGAGAAGTAAAATCTGATAAAAACATTCTGAATAGATATAAATACAAACAGTAGTTACTATGGAAACAAAAGTTACCGAGAGAGGGCTTGAAAATGTGTGAGTTTATATGCCAGGATTCATATACCAACTAAGAATTCACAAGGGATTTTGCCAGTTAATACAACTGAATTCGTCTTTAAAGTGCTCTACTAGCATATATACAAATCATTGAAAAATTGACACAAACTGGAATTCTGGGACAGGTCCTTAGCTGGTGAAAATCAGCCATTAGAATTTACTGATTTCTACCAGCTGACACTCTAGCCCTCGAAGTTTTTTTTATTTAAAACCCAGGACTAAGTGTAATTTAGGAACTGGTTGCTTTTGAGGGAATCGGGTATTTTAGGGGATTGGTAAAGGAATACAGAGACTTTTGTGTCTAGGCCACTGGTTCAAACTAGACCCAGATTGGTAGTGCCTGAAACCCTTACCATATGACAGCTGTTCGCTGGCCGGTCTGAAAAGAGTTGGGGGTCTCAGTCAATTTCCCACCAGACAAAGGTTCACATTCACATTGCAAAAGTCATCGCCACATCCAGCCACCTTTCAACTGAGTCTTGGGATTGACAAGGTTTGGAGTCTGGCCTCTAACCCCATGGCCCTAGGTATGCTACCTTTAGGTTTGAGGCCCCCTGGAAGGGGTAGCATGGCAGAAGTTTATGTTGCCACTGCCCATAGCTAGGCAACAATCTGGGGGGAGGGATAGCTCAGTGGTTTGAGCATTGGCCTGTTAAACTGATGGTTGTGAGTTTAATCCTTAAGGGGGCCACTTAAGGATCTGGGGCAAAATCAGTACTTGGTCCTGCTAGTGAAGGCAGGGGGCTGGACTCAATGACCTTTCAGGGTCTTTTCCAGTTCTAGGAGGTAGGATATTTCCATTTATTTATTAAATAGAGGACTTCACTCCTCAGGGCTACCAATTCAGCTGCATTTACATATGCACAAAATTAGCCTGTGTGGAGAAATATGTTGACTTCCCATCAGAATTGCTGAAAAATAATTATCCTTGACTTGGGGGGGAAGAAGGGAACTGGATCACGCTGGGGGCTTTTAATGGGACATACAAGCTTTTGCCTCTAACCCTGATCAGGTTCGTGGTGACTCAAAGTCATTATCAATGGGTGACTGCTGATGGGCTTGGATAAAAGGAGCCAGTGGTCTCACTCTCAGACCAATTCCTGGTGGGTGGGTTTACACATCACAATAGTTACCATCATTAACTGGCTGTCTTGACAGATACTCAGGACTGACTGAATAGGGTGGAACTCCCCAGGAATGGACCTTTCAGTTTAAGCTTGAGCAGGGCAGAGAACCAAGAGCTTGTTCTCCTGATGCCTCTACCTGTTGCAGAATCCTAGGCCCTGATCCTGCTATAGTTCAACATGGGAAACACCCCCACTGACGTCAGTGGAGTTTTATCGCAGGGAACAGATCCATTGACATGGAACAAGTTGCAGGATCAGGCCCCTGATAGCTAGAGTGAGGAAAGTCCATTAGAGCCAAGTGATCCATCTCCCTGCCAGTGAAGAACGGGTCCCTACAGCACCTGCCTTGTGAACAGAGCCGGTCTGGCACAATCTGGCCCTGCTCCCAAGTGCTGAATTCCCTGAAGACGAACCAACAAAGTGCTAACGAATGGCCACGACCACAGCACAGAAGTAGCCAATGCGCTGCCAACAGGAACCTCTTGGAAGCAACAGCTCACCGACTCAGCCTGAGTCAATGTCAACTTTCTGGCTAGTATTTAAGGGAACCAGGTGCCCCGACAAGCATCTCCCAACATTTGTGGCACTATAAACCCTCTGCAAAGGAACTGTCGCTACTCAGGCTCCTTGGGCTTTCTCCCTCCTCCTTTCTTATAGTAGTTTAAGAAAATCGACACCATGAGTCACCATAGCAACTGCAACCTCTGTGATACAGTGTATGCGGCCAGTAAAGTGCTTTCAAACAGCAATATGTAACTCTCACGATGCTTGCAGGAGGGTGGGGAGACAGGCCTTGCAACACTTGAGGCACAGGCTGCTTCCCATCCCTTTTGTATAGCAGGCGGGTGTGATGGGGCCAAAGCGAAATTGTTCTGTTTTCTCCCATCCGTTTTTCAATGTAAAAGCATTCAGGTCAGTAAATGGGGGGAGGGATAGCTCAGTGGTTGGAGCATTGGCCTGCTAAACCCAGGGTTGTGAGTTCAATCCTTGAGGGGGCTACTCAGGGATCTGGGGCAAAATCAATACTTGGTCCTGCTAGTGAAGGCAGGGAGCTGGACTCCATGACCTTTCAAGGTCCCTTCCACTTCTAGGAGATAGGATATCTCCATTCATTTTATTTAGATAGGATATCTCCATTCATTTTATTTTATTTTTATTTTATTTAGTAAAGAGGCTTTTTAGAAAGCAAAGGTTTCCCTTTGAAAAGGGATGCACGTGTCTGTGCAATTACACTAGCATCTCCGGAAGATCTGCAGTGCACTATGCCAGTGTGACAACTGCCCACTTGGCCAATACACTAGGGATTGAACGGGGAATCTCCAGAGCTAAACACATGAGCTGCGGCAACTTGAGCTAAAAAAAAGCAACATTTCTGTAGCTGGTGACTGTAGCAACTCCTATCCTCTGTGGCTCATCTGTGAGACATGCTCACCAGGGGTTACACCAACAGTTTCAATTGTCTCCATATTGTTGCTAGGGAGTTTTTCAATGCTGTCCTGAAATGGACCGGTGTGTACTCCTGACCTCTACAGTATGGACTCAGAACTGCATAATTTCTATACTAGGCCCTATGTGGCTTACAATGAACGGATAGTCTTTAACTCAAGTGGTGGATGGAGCCGGAGGATCTGAGTAGGATCCACTGGTCACCTAATTGCTCCTCCGCTTTGTTGCAATATAACAGCATTCGCCTTGGAACTATTGTGACGTGGTTGCGCAGGCCCCATCCTTCATCCGTCAGGAAAGACCTCACTCCCCTGCTAATTATATTCAGGTCAATGGAAAGAGCAGGGGCTTCGAGGCAGGACTCCGGAAGTAGACCCCATTTAGGACCTCAGGGCAAAAGGAAATGCCCTGGTATTCAGCAAAAGAGGAGTAGGGTTAGAAGGTAGCATTGGAGGAGGGCGATGCCATACCTAGGTAGCTGGGAGCTCATATAGGCAAACTCAGCAAAGTTACTATGCTCTCTGGGCTGAGTCCCTTTCCTCCTTCTGTTGCTCTCCTTGAGGCCAGTGGTTTTACACCAGGGATGCATTTGGCTCTGTGTGTTTAGTTATCTCAGGCAAAGCAGGGAAATCACTGCTAATTATCCTAACATCTGCTCTGACGTTTGCCGATCTATTCTGATCTCATTATTCAGTCCATTAAAAAGGCCACCTTCCCTGCTGCCGCTTTGTACTATTGTTCCTGAGGTCAGCCGGGCAGAAGCGCAGCTGCCAAGCGCTTTACAGACAGCACATCCTAAGGTACTTCACAACGCAGTACAGTCAAAAGAGGCAGTATTGGTTATGGGCTTTTCTATGGTGCCCATCGCTGTGGTGGCTGAGTGCTTCACAGGCTGCAGTGAATTCAGCCTCAAAACACCTCTCGGAGGTAGAGACATGTCCTCCCTATTTTACAGATACGGAGCACAGCTGAGGCATTTACACTAAGTCTACCCTGCAATCAAAATCTCGCATCACTGAGCCTCAGAGCCAATTGGCTCATGGTGCAGGACTAAAAATAGCAGTGTATACATTCAGGCGTGGGCTGCATCCCGAGACCCCACCCCCTCGCAGGCTTTCAGAGCCCAGGCTCCAGCCCGAATGTCTTATACCACAAAGTTTAGCCCCACAGCCCAAGCCCCACAAGCCCGAGTCAGCTGACCCAGGACAGACGCGACCATGCAACCGGTCTTTTGTGGCAGTGTAGGCTTACCCAGAAAGGCTGAGTGTGTAGCTCAACGTTGTATTATCGGCCGCATGAATGCTTAAGAAGACAAGAAGATGAGTGTGGACCAGATTTTCAAAGGGTTAATAACATTTCATATTTGCATAGCATCTTTCATCTGGAGATCTCAAAGGTGTTTTACAAAGCTGGGTAAGCCTTGTTATCTTCATTTAACAGACTGACAAACAGACACGCAGAAAGATATACGTGGGGTTTCCTAAGGCCACAAATTGAGACAGTGTGCCTTTCATAGCACAGATAAGCCTGCCACATGTGAAAAAAGTGTACACACATGCATCACAGCTTTGTATACCTTTACTGTATGTACAAGCCAAGTACATTAAATTCACGTACAAAAAGCCATAAGGTGTCTGATTAGTTTCTGCATAGACTTATGGCATGCAATTATGGTAGCTGCTGGCACAAATGCATGTGTTATTTTGTACAAGGACTACTGTCCTCCATCTGTGAAAATGTGTACGTCGGCAGTATCCAGAGCTGTTTGCATATTGCATCAGAATGTTTTGTGTCCCAGAACTTGTTTTGCCATTTGTACTGGCAAAGGCAAAGAAAAATTGCCTGCTACTGAGTTTGAACTGCTCGTGTTCACAGCGCACACACATTTGCACTTCAAATTCTGTAGCAGATTTTAATTTCTCTCTGCCTTTGCCTGGCTAAATGTCTCCACTGCACTCATGGAACCACATGGGCTTTCTCATGGTTGATGTTAGAGCTTGTATGTTTCCCTTCATTTGCTGATGCTATTTTCCTTATTCCTGACACTCAATCCATGCTAAGAAGTGATGAAGTCTAATCTACAAGGTTTTGCCTGTTCAAAAACCCAAGTTAGAAAAGAGTCAGCCCTATCACCAACAGATATTTGGAGAACCAGCCGTGTTAGCAGAGGAGGGGATTAATCCCTCAAAAGGGAGTTCTGTGCTCACTTCAGGAGGCATGGGAGGGTGCCTTGCATCTTGCACGATGAAAGAGTCGAGTCCTACACCAAAGCCTATTGAAACCATTAATGTCAGTAGGCTTTGGATTGGGCTCTCAAAAAGGCGGGATTTATAGTGGTTCAATGGATAGGGAACTGGACTGGGACTCAGAAGATACGGCGGCTACCCCCAGCTCTGCCACTGGCTAGTGTGGGAGAAAAACGAGTTCTCACTCTCTGGGGTTAAAGCAACAAGCCAGAGGCAGTTTATTTCGAGCAACTGCAGTTAGTTGGGAGAGTACACCCGGGCAGAGTTTCCCCTCCCGAGGCAAGCATTTATACCTTTTGTGACATACAGTGATGATCAACAATTGCATTTTGTTTATACATACTCCTTTCTGATATCTTACTTTTCTCAGCAATTTCTGATACAGTCTGCATTCTATTCTTATCTAACACAAGGTCGAAAAACAGCATCTCTTACAGTTCGTTTCCACTCGCGCAGGCCCTGCTTAGAAGTCTCGCGTTATTAGCTGTTAGAGTTAGCCCGACTCTTGCTCTTCCTGGAAGACTAAGATGTCTGCTCTTTTCCCAACTTCCACACTAGCTCTGTGACTGTGGGCAAGTCACTGCACCTCTCTGTGCCTCGGTTTCCCCTTCTGTAGATGGGGATACTGATCTCTATTGAGAGTCACAGATGAAAAGTTCTCTACAAGAGCCAGGTATGATTACAGAAGACACTCCACCAACTTCAAAATCACGCTTCTGTCTGAAAATGTTATACCTACTATTTTGGAGACCATTATCATGGCGGCGGGAAGATGAGGGAAGGCAGATTAGTGGGGGGAAATTTCTCACTGTTTTAATTTGGTTGACTTTGAGCATCTGACAGCACTTCGTGTACATTCTGCCATTTCTCAGGGGAAAGAAAAATATTTTAAAATAGAGGAACATGTAAGAACCACAAAAATGGGCAGGAAGATTCAGGCGTGAAAGCCTGAAATGACTTTTAACTGTTGAAAAATTGAGGATGTTTCAAGCTGAAGGTTATCACAGTCCTTCCTCCCCGGTTCACAACTTCTGTGAGTGGAGCTTCTTCAACAGTAAGGTCGTTTTGCAAGGACTGTCTGTGTTACTACAACAGCCAGCATGACGGGCCTCTGTGTGCTATATTAATTGGAATAAAACAGAATATATGAATCCAGGGAAGGGGGATTAGCTGTTATATTGTTTAACTTGCCTATTCACAATCAGAGCCTGTTGAGCAACGCAAATGAAATCAGTGGGAGCTGTAGGGGCTCAGTGCTTTGGAAGCTCATCATCTTCTACAATTGCTGTTCTAGGTATCCCATCTTTATATATCGCTACTTTTGTATAATAATAGCTCTTCCAATTTACCTTTCTTTTGTTTTACTACTTGGGATTATTATTTTTTATTCCACATGTACAGAGGTTTTGCTGTGTTGGCTGGCAGTCAAGTGATCTAAATTGGATTCCTGGCTCTGCCACAGACTGGCTGTGTGACCTTGGATAAGTTGCTTAACCCTTGGGCTTCAGTTTTTCCATCTGTGCAATGGGCATAAAATCTGTGTAACAGAGGTGCTGAAATTCTTATTGTGTTACACTTTATAGAGCACTTTGAGATCCATGGCTGAAAGTATCAGGACAGGTTACTGCATTGATATATTTGTATGGGGTTTAACCACACAACCCCCATCAACATGAAAAGGAATCATGTGGCTGGCCCCCTTGCACTGCTTGGAAAATATCAACTATTATTATAGTTTATTAAATACTAGAATTGCCTGAAATTTACTACTGAACTATTATAATTAGTACAACTTTTATCAACCTTTTAATAGTAGAACTGTCCCACATTTTTTAAATCATTACAATTTCAAACGTGGTTTCAGTCTACTTCTTTTCAAATCCACCACATTTTTTTTATTTTTCCAGATCTTCTGTGGAAAGTTTTAATTGACATTTCCCCCTCTATCTCTGTGAATTTGCTGAAACGAAACATTTCTATTTCAAAGCTGAAAATCGTACAGTTTTGTAAAACACCACCACGGGACTGAGCCGACCAACGTGAACTGGCAATTGGAAAGAGAGAGAAAAGACCAAAAAACTGAAAACAAAACCAAACAAATGAAAATGCTCAACAGGAAAAAAGAAAGTTTAGAAAATCAAAAGGTTTTCACACAAAAAAATCATTGAATTATAACTAGTTATAAAAGAAATAAAGCCTTTAATTATAACTAGTTATAAAAGAAATGACTGGTAACAGAAGCATAACTTGTACAATTTTGGGCAGTGGAAAGCAAACAGGAAAAATCTAGGCTGCATTCTTCCTTTGAAGCCACGGCTGTGTTGTGAGAGGAGATTTTGTAAGAGTTGCACTCTCGCAGCTTTTGCTCAGCAGAGAAGTGTCAGTTAATGAAATTCCATTGGCGTAAGCAGTAGAGGCATACACTGGAGCTGAGACAAACATTTTGGCTGAATGCAGTTCACCTCAGCAATATGTGTCAGTACAGCTAGCAGTAATTGGAGAGTCTGGGGCAGGGTTTTGGTTAATGGAACCAAGTAGAAGCCAACAGGTTATTTTGTGGAGCTTGTTAGAAAATGCCAATTATTTTTGTGGGAATTTTCAAAAAAAATGTTAATTTTTCCAAAATTTCTCATGAAACTTTTTAATTTTTTTTTAATGGAAAAATCCAAGCTGAAAATTCATTGTCATAAAAAAAAGAAGATAATGACTGTAATAAAAATGTTCACGGAAACTTAAATTTTCCAACTTGACAACAGTTAGGCAGCTGGTATGCCAAGATCACAACCCATCACATCGATCAATATTGTCCGATTGTTTCCCTGTCCTCTCCCATCTCTCTTTGTCCATCTGTTGTCTCTTGTCTTATACTTAAATTGTGAGCTCTTTGGAGCAGGGACTTTCTTTATGTTCTGTGTTTGTACAGTACCTAGCACAGTACAGATAAATAAAAGATAAATAATACAAATAATAATGTTCAAAAGATCAGTTTTCATTAAAAAAAGTTTCCATGAAAAAATATTATTTTGCTATATGTTGACTTACAGTGTTACAAACCTGAAAGTGAAAGAAGTAAGGATGAGATTTTCAAGAGCCCAGCTCCCACTGAATTTCAAAGGAATCTGGGCATCTAATTCTCTTAGGTTCCTTTGGAAATTCCAACCTAGATTCTCTTAGCAAATCTACCCCAAGCTTGTCTGAATTGCGTTGGCAGGCTCTGTACACAATAGAATAAATTATTCTAGCTGTCAACATATTTTTTTCCCTTCACTGTAGATTTTTTTGTTGTTGTTTTTGAAAGCATGCTTATGTAACCATGTCAGGCTATTGGACTGAGTGATTGTGTCATTATATCTGCAGCAAATATTTTGAATAAATATTAAATAATCCCACAAAGTTGGGCCTTGTTAGCATTGGCAGCAAAAGCCAGCTGATTCCACAGTCATGTATTAAAGAGCGAGAGTGGGGGAGGCTGATGCCATTCAGCCCTTCTAAGGAGCGATTCATAATGTGCTAGCGGGTTGAGATGCCTCTTGCATAAATAAATGCTTTCGCTGTAACGTTGGAATTCTCAAGGCTTCAGTGAGTCCTTTTCATGCCCACTGGTTGGGAGATCATGTGAACTGGCCAGTGAGTAAGGGTATCAGTGGGGGGGTGGGGGGATCCACTGAGAATTTAGTCTTTCCAGGACTGTGGAATTCCCCCTTAACTCTCTTTCCATTCACCTGAGATGTTCGAAAATATCAAGTCAGGCCCCAAGAAGATCATGAGATGAAAAATCATGAGAATTTAAAAATTAATCCATGGTGATTCCTTTTTATTTACCCTCTGTTGGGTTTTTTTAGCCACTAAGATTCATCTTGCCAAGCTTTTCTCTGCAATCCTCAGGGCGGGAAAATCGTTTGTTTGTATTTTTAATAAACGTGGTGATTCTCACATTTCCACATCACCCAGGAGCTGGGGCTTTAAGTAAACACCAAATAGCATAAGACTTGCGATAAAATCATGAAAGATGACAATACTGATTTTTTTTTCTTTCCTCTGTGACAGTCAGTCTCCAACATGCGACCCAATCTAACTCCCATGGAACAGAGGATGGTAGGAATTACCAGGCTGGATCAGAGCACTGGTCCATCTAATACAGTGGCCAGTAACAAAAGCTTCAGGAGGAATGTGCATGAAACCTTGTACTAGGCAAGATTCTTTCCAGTGACTTCAGTGGGACCCAGGTTGGTCCCATAGACTCCATCCCTATTCAGCAAAGTGGTGAAGCATTTGCCTGACTTTAAGTCTGAGCTTAAGTGCCATTGAAGGTAATGGGAATTGAGCGTGGGAGCTGTTCTCTGCTGGATCAGGTCGTTAGAAAGCACTCATGAGATCACGTCTGTGATATGTCGTGCTCACTTGGCCACTCCGTGAGTCCTGAGAACCTTCCTGCAGCTGAACGATGTGATATTCTGCTGTTGTTTGATAGACTAAGTTCCAAGCCTTTTTAGCTAGCGTGAGTCTAATCTGAAGTCTTTTTTGAAATGCTCAGCATCCATGCTGGAGAGTAGACTGCTTCACCAAATCATATCTAACAAAAATGGCTTTTTAATCTGCTCAAGAGAATCCTAGGGGTTCAGTTAGTATCAGACATCTCTCGCCAGCCCTCAAGGAATGTGGTACAAAAGGGCACACGATATGAATTTATTTTCATCTTTTAACAACGACTCGGTTATTCTGCTTGGGAAATGCGGTTAATGCCTCCTTATGCTGTTTTTGTGCTATGTCCAATTTTTGCAGAGGTGGAAAAGACAGAGAGAGAGAGACAGAAAATGCGTTTCTATTTTTTGTATTGGATTGAATCAGGGTTGGAGGAAATCCCTTGACAGGGTCCAAAATGCCAGATCCCCAAACTCCAGCTGTGCCATTACTGAGAGTCGTTGGACCAAATCCTCAGGCACATTGATCAGTTCTATTTCCTCCTGAAATTAATGGCAATTGTCTCCCCTCTCTTTGCTGCCTGGCTGTACCCATCCTAAAACAACACTCATTTAAATTCTGGCCCTGTAGCTGATCAGCTGCCAGCTTAATGACCGCCCCTCACATGGGTCATCAGGACCTCTAATGCTGCAGCACAGACCTCTACTGCTTGAGTTAAAGAAGCAACTCGCTTAGCTGAGAGCAGCAGTGGGACTAGCCACTAGAAGGGAGTACAAGACACTATCTACAGCAGTTTCATGCAGCGTTATCATAGCCATGTTGGTCCCAGGATATTAGAGAGACAAGATGGGTGAGGTAATACCTTTTATCAGGCCAACATTTGTTGGTGAAAGAGACCAGGGTTTAGCTGATCGCCATATTTGGGGTCGGGAAGGAATTTTCCTCCAGGGCAGATTGGCAGAGGCCCTGGAGGTTTTTCGCTTTCCTCTGCAGCTTGGGGCACGGGTCACTTGCTGGAGGATTCTCTGCACCTTGGGGTCTTTAAACCACGATCTGAGGACTTCAATAACTTAGACATAGGTTGGGGATTTGTTACAGGAGTGGGTGGGTGAGATTCTGTGGCCTGCGTTGTGCAGGAGGTCAGATTAGATTATCATAATGGTCCCTTCTGACCTTAAAGTCTATGAGTCTATGAGACATGCTTTCAAACTTACACAGAGCTGAAGAAGAGCTCAGCATAGCTCAAAAGCTTGTCTCTTTCATCAGCAGAAGTTGGTCCAATTAAAAATATTACCTCACCCACTTTCTCTCTCTACAGGTGTTTTACACATGCCTCAAGAAAAATGACATACTGTGCCATGCGAATCATAGAATCATAGAATATCAGGATTGGAAGGGACCTCAGGAGGTCATCTAATCCAACCCCCTGCTCAGAGCAGGAACAATCCCCAACTAAATCATCCCAGCCAGGACTTTGTCAAGCCTGACCTTAAAAACCTCTAAGGAAGGAGATTCCACCACCTCCCTAGGTAACCCATTCTGGTGCTTCACCACCCTCCTAGCAAAAACGTTTTTCCTAATATCCAACCTAAACCTCCCCCACTGCAACTTGAGACCATTACTCCTTGTTCTATCATCTGGTACCACTGAGAACAGTCTAGATCCATCCTCTTTGGAACAACCCAGGTAGTTGAAAGCAGCTATCAAATCCCCCCTCATTCTTCTCTTCCACAGACTAAATAATCCCAGTTCCCGCAGCCTCTCCTAATAAGTCATGTGCTCCAGCCCCCTAATCATTTTTGTTGCCCTCTGCAGGACTCTCTCCAATTTTTCCACATCCTTCTTGTAGCGTGGGGCCCAAAACTGGACACAGTACTCCAGATGAGGCCTCGCCAATGCCAAATAGAGGGCAATGATCACGTTCCTCGATCTGCTGGCAGTGCTCCTACTTATACAGCCCAAAGTCCGTTAGCCTTCTTGGCAACAAGGGCACACTGTTGACTCATATCCAGCTTCTCGTGCACTGTAACTCCTAGGTTCTTTTCTGCAGAACTGCTGCCTAGCCACTCGGTCCCTAGTCTGTAGCAGTGCATGGGATTCTTCTGTCCTAAGTGCAGGACTCTGCACTTGTCCTTGTTGAACCTCATCAGATTTCTTTTGGCCCAATCCTCTAATTTGTCTAGGTCCATCCGTATCCTATTCCTACCCTACAGCATATCTACCACTCCTCTCAGTTTAGTGTCATCTGCAAACTTGCTGAGGGTGCAATCCAGGCCATCCTCCTGATCATTAATGAAGATATTGAACAAAACCAGCCCCAGGACCGACCCTTGGGGCACTCCGCTTGATACCGGCTGCCAACTAGACATGGAGCCATTGATCACTACCCGTTGAGCCTGATGATCTAGCCAGTTTTCTGTTCACCTTATAGTCCATTCATCCAACCCTTGTTTCTTTAACTTGCTGGCAAGAATACTGTGGGAGACCGTATCAAAAGCTTTGCTAAAGTCAAGGAATAACACGTTCACTGCTTTCCCCTCATCCACAGAGCCAGTTATCTCCTCATAGAAGACAATTAGGTTAGTCAGGCATGACTTGCCGTTGGTGAATCCATGCTGACTGTTCCTGATCTCTTTCCTCTCCTGAAGGACCTGCTCCATGATTCCTTGAGGACCTGCTCCATGATTTTTCCAGGGACTGAGGTGAGGCTGACTGGCCTGTAGTTTCCCTTTTTTAAAGATGAGCACTACATTAGCCTTTTTCCAGTCATCAGGGACCTTGCCCGATCGTCATGAGTTTTCAAAGATAATGGCCAATGGCTCTGCAATCACATCCGCCAACTCCTTTAGCACCCTCGGATGCAGCGCATCCAGCCCCATGGACTTGTGCTCATCCAGCTTTTCTAAATGGTCCTGAACCACTTCTTTCTCCACAGTGCAGCAGTCTGGGAGCTGACCTTGTTTGTGAAGACCGAGGCAAAAAAAGCATTGAGTACATTAGCTTTTTCCACATCCTCTGTCACTAGGTTGCCTCCCCCATTCAGTAAGGGGCCCACATATTCCCTGACCACCTTCTTGTTGCTAACATACCTGTAGAAACTCTTCTTGTTACTCTTAACATCCCTTGCTAGCTGCAACTCCAAGTGTGATTTGGCCTTCCTGATTTCATTCCTGCATGTCTGAGCAATATTTTTATACTCCTCTCTGGTCATTTGTCCAATCTTCCACTTCTTTTACGCTTCTTTTTTGTGTTTAAGATCAGCAAGGATTTCACTGTTAAACCAAGCTGGTCGCCTGCCATATTTACTATTCTTTCTACACATCGGGATAGTTTGTTCCTGCAACTTCAATAAGGATTCTTTAAGATACAGCCAGCTCTCCTGGACTCCTTTCCTCCTCATGTTATTCTCCCAGGGGATCCTGCCCATCAGGAGGCCTTTCCTGCTCCAGTGATGGAATGAGGCTGTATTGGGTGATTTGGCAAGGAGCTAAATGATGCAGATTCTCTCTAATGGAACATAAATAGTCTTCATGGTCATAACTGAACCCATACCACAATGAAGGATCCAAAATACCTACTAGACCCTCAGGGTGTCCTAGGAAGAAAACTGGACCCATTATATTTTTCCTATTTTGTACAAATGAGATCTTGAAAACATAAAATCATACAGATTTTAAAATTTCAGCGTTACTTCCTAAAAATGAGCCCGCTTTGCAGAGTAATTACATACAACATTGGTCAGAGGAATATAAAGCCATAAAAGTGGTGGCAATGCTTTGCCATTTAATAACTGAAGTGTAAATTAATTTTCCTTTTTCAGCCTCCGTGTAGCAGGTTGGTACAATGAGGAGAACATTCTTTGGGCTGACTTTAATTTTTATTGTTGTTGTGGTGCAGTTAGTGTCATTCATTTTCTCAAGCCTGGAAGCCATGTGTTGAACCAGTTCAAGCCATAAAAGAAAAGTTTGGCTTCCAATGGAAGCTTCTGGTCTCGGAAGCTACAACATATTGTCTTGGAATAAACATTTTCTGCCGATTTTGTACTTTCATTTCCCTATGGTAACCACCCTGGAGATCCATTGTGTAGTGGGTGTATGACGTTCTGAGCCTTTCCCTATATTCATTCTCATTCCCATGTCACAATAATGCCTTCTGCCACTGTGGGCAAAAAGAGATGGAGCTGGTGGGGCACTGTGACTTAGACAGCAAAGCGATGTTCATGATAGAGGAGTTTAGCTTATAACCTTCCCCCTCCTTTTCTCACCGCTTCTACCCTGCCCAAAACATTCCACAGTGGAAGGATTTTGTCTGTGAAACCAAACAGGTGGCCACATGGCGTGGGATGTGGTCTCAGAAAGGGATGTTGCTCTAGCCACAACGAAGAGTGTTAGCTTGCCAGAGCCTCTTATACATAAAGATTAGGGTGCCAGAAAGTTGCTACAGGTCTAATGCAGAAATCATAGGCACCTCCATTGTTCACCATGTTTGCACGCACGTTGGCGGCATGTTCTTATGCCGTGATTACCCTTTCCCAGGCATCTGACAGCGATTTTTCTTATATTATGTCAGAGGCACAATTATTTTACATTTGACATGCGTGATCCAGCCTCCATGCTACAATATTTCTGTAGACAGGGCTGATAGGTGCTTTGATATCATCCTGATTCTTGCCCTCCAATTTGACTGGTGGCTTCAGTTGGTAGTTTGCAAGGATCAATGCTGCAAACTGCTGATATTAAAGGGGGGCTGATGGGATAGTGTGAAGGGTTCCTCTCACCACAGGTGGCCTCTTTGTGGCTGGGCCTGGGAATTAGTTCTCATCCCATCTGGCGCCCTCTTCCATTGGTTGCTCACCCTGTGGTCCCTCTCTCTCTCTCCATGACTTGGAGTGCTCCCGCTTTGTGACCCGACCCTCTGGCCAGGTCACTATATAGTTCCCCTCCTCTTCTGGAGTGACCAAGTCCCTCTGGACAAGCTGTCCATATGCCGTTTCAGGCAGTATTCTGTTCCATCTTCTGGTCCTCCTGTGCCGTTTTGCCAACAGCTGGTAGGGGAACCGAGGCCTGCCCACTACTCAGGGTTCCAGCCCAGGGACCCTGTGACGAGCAATCCTGGTCTGCCCAATCTCCAACCCCTTTGCTGTTTTCCGTGGCCACATCCTAGCCTACCTCTCTATCTCCTTGCCTATCTCTGGGTTGCTACCAAAGATTCTTCTGCTCCTTCCTCGGGATACTTCAATCTTCTCAGCCTCTTGGCATCTCTAAACTGGGGATAATAGCACTTCTCAGTGAGGATAAATACATTAAAGCCTAGGCTCTGGAACCCACCCGCTCTCTGGGCTTCAGAGCCTGAGCACCAGCCCGAGCTGAAACATCTCCTGTCCATTATACATAACGGCTATTGTTTTCACTTGTGATGCCGACATCACCTACACGGTTTACAGTCTGAGGCGGTCTCATAGACGTTAAGACCAGGAGGGACCATCATGATCATCTAGTCTGACCTCCTGAGAGAACCTCACCCATCCAGTCCTGTAATAGACCCCTAACCTCTGGCTGAGTTACTGAAGTCTTCAAATCATGAGTTAAAGACTTCAAATTACAGAGACCCCACCAGTTACTCCTGCAAGTGACCCATGGCCCATGCTGCAGAGAAAGGCAAAAAAAGAAACCCAGGGTCTCTGTCGATCCGATCTCGGGGGAAATTCCTTTCTGACTCCAAATATGGCAATCAATTGGACCCTGAGAATGTTGACAAGACCCATCAGCCATGAAATATTGTATCTGATTTTGTTACTAACATCATTTATACAACTTATAGTCTTCTCTAATTAATCATGGTATGTGATTCTCCTGTCAATAATGCCTAGTATTTATATGGAGGAATATTGGAATCATTGTAACCTGCTGTGTTGGAAATGCCATATTGACATAATTGTAACATGAGTGAAACAACGGTAATTTGAAGTTACAGCCATTTATACAAACCAATAAAACCCTCGTATTAAGACAGAAAGAAAACAAAAGATAAAAGTTAAAACCATGCGGAGGAATACAAGACAGATTTTGGAAAACCAGGTGAATTATTTCAAATAATACCGCTTCACATTCTGTAGCACCTGCCATCCAAGGATCTTGAAGCACTTTATGAAGCTCAGTTCAGCTCCCCATTTAACAGATAGGGAAACTGAGCCATAGAGAGGCTAAATTACTTGCTTAAGGTCCTGCAAGAAGCCTATGGAAGAGCCAAGAATAGAAACCAGTTTTCCAGACCCCCATTCTTGTGTGTTAAATATAAGATATCGCTTCCTCTCTATAGCTCCCATATTCATGCACATTAGGGAGTAGGTCGAATTCAGACCTGGCAATAAACAGGTGAAATTCCAATTGGTGGAACTGCATCCCCTTATGTCCGGTGTGAAATTGGCCCAAGGAGAGCACATGATATGAGGAAATGACCTAAGTAAATGAACTAATGCAAGTGTTTGTGCCTGTTGCATCCTTCCTGAACACCTGTTATCCTCTTCTAAGTCACAGTTTCAGCTCTTTGTGTTCACCAGCCACTTCCAACAGGGATTTGAATGATCATCTATTTCTCCCTAATTATGAAAAATCTGCTCCCCAGTTGCATGCTGTGCTGAGCCAGGCAGGGAGACAAAGGAAAGAAAAAAAAGCCAGTGGTTCGGTTTATTATTAAGATTGGGCGAAAAACATGCTCCCAGTAGAACCTCTTTCCAGTGAAGATGTTGAAAGCAGAATATTGATGTTTTTATATTTTTGTACGGAAATGCTCCTGGATCTCCGACACAGCTCAGGTGCTGGGATATGACAGTTGTCAGGGCAACAACATGTGTTTGTTTCAAGAATAACCGAGTGAATGGAGAGGCTGATTTCTGAGTCACAGCACTCGGCGGAAAAGGTGGAATGTGGCTGAGGCAACTGCACTTGTTATACACCAGAAGCTTGGAAAGGGTTGTGATGGATAGCGTGAAATGGAAAAGGGTACAAGAAAAGCCTCATCAAAGCTCTTTCTGTAAAACTGCCTGTTAAGTCTCCTATTTTAAACAGCACCAGCCCTTGCTTTGAACTCCCTCAAATGCAGATGATTTGGGCCAACCTGCCTGGTAGAGTTGCAGAACTTGGGGCTGTATCTTCCCCCTGTGATGGGAAACAAGGAGGGAAATGAAAGCAGGTTCTAGCAAGTAAATGCAGAAGGGGAAGGACAAGGATTTCCTTTCAGCCCACAAGGATATAACCCAGGTCTGAAGATGTGCTGTCCATTTTCACCAGCAAGAGACAGCCTTTCTGCAGTGGGAAGAGCATAGGAATTACTGGGGTTAATGGATGATCAGAGCTGCCTTTTCATAATCTGCTCACCCAAAGCCTTTAGTCCATGGGGCAGTATTGACTCCGTCATGTCCCGTACACACTTCGTGCTGTAGGGTCATCGGTGTCCCATCCGCAATCTGCTGTAGGTGTGACTGCTGTTGGGTTTGGCAGTGGGTGTTTCTTTATGCAGCACTTATAGATACAAATAGGAAGAATGAGAGGAGAGGGGAAAGTATAAAATCATCTTGTGCAACCTGGTGCTCCAACACCCTGGAGCCCTTAGTCAATTCTGATTCAGCCTTACTCAGGCAAAAGCTTTAGTGGCTTCACTGGGAGTTTCGCCCGAGTGAGGACTGTGGCATTTGGCACAATATTAATAATAAAAGAAAAAAGTTTGGGTGATTTTTGTCATCATTGAAAACTGATGGTTTTAATTTAAACATATCACGTGCACACACGAGAGTATTTGCAACCCAAATGCCAAAGCTCTACACTAGTGCATGACAACCAAGGACTAAGTCATTCTACACACCAGCAACCCGAGCAAATCATTCGGAACGAATCAGGTTGAAAACTGTTGCCTTTGTCTCCCCTCACAGAATGTCCGAGAACAGATTCTGACTCTCTCTGATTGATTCATTATGCACAATTATTTGGAAAATTTTCTCCCCGGTGTTGTTTACGCTGCAGCTCAGTATTTGAAATCTCCAATTCAAGCTGTGTTGCTTAGTTGAGATTGGTCGCCTACGCCACATGGTGTTGCGTCTGTTCCTAGTGGAGCAGTTTACCTCTTGTAAGCTCTTTGAGGCTGTCATTTGCAATGTGTGTACAGTGTCCATCCCAGGGGGACGTCAGCCTTGTTGGCTACTAGGTGCTACTGCAAATAAATGTTTAAGTGTAATAAATAATTGTAATCAGCTTTCCTGGGTGAACGCACACAGAGAGTGAATTTAAAATTCATTTCCCGTGAGCCTTCAAGCTTCAAATTCACTTTCTGTGAATGTTCATGTAAAACTCCTTTGCACAGGAAACAAACACAAGAGAGATGTAAATATGACGAGGGCAAATTTCCTTAAGAGTTCTAATGAATATTCAGACTTTTTTTGCAGTATTTATTCAGCTTTGCTATAAACATATCAATTTAGTTCAAGCTTAACAAGGTGCAAGTTTCAAAATTAGACAGATCTTTCCCTTGTATTAATCTAAAGGATTGTTAACAGCAGATAAGGAACATTGTTTTAAATACACTTTATCTTGGGAAACAGTCCCTCCTACCCCAAAAAGTGACATCATCACATCCATTGACAGACACATTCCAGCACATATGGAAGATTTAAGGCTGTGATCTTTTAAAGATGCGTAAAGGAGTTAGGTGCTTAACTCCCTTTGAAAATCCCAACCTTAAACTCACAGGGTGAGATCCTGGTCCCATTGACATCAGTGGCAAAAATCCGATTGACTTCAGCGAGGCCAGGATTTCCCCACACTGTTCCTCCTTGCTTGCACCTGCTTTGAGTACGGCACTGTGTGTATAGAAGGAATATTTATTTCTTCCTTCTATATACACAGCTGTCACATGCCCTCTGGTTCATCTCCTTTAGGCTTTCCCTAGTGAATTGCCTGGATGTGAAAGTCTATTCCACCAACCTGCTACATACAGTAACTTTCAAAATTCAGTCTGGCTTCACATCTTTACAAGAACAAATCATCTGAGGTGGATTTGCATAAGATTTCTGGTGGTTGCTGAAGAGCTTCACTTTTTTCTCTCTCTCTTTAAAGCTGTAGGGTTTGGATTCAGATTACAATCTGTGATTTGCATCAATTTCTCTGCTTGTCTTTAATGTCATGGTGGCCTTAATTATTAGAGTGATAGGGGGATCTTACACTTCAGAGGCTCTTTCTTTATTCAAAACCAAGCCTGTATATTGGAGGGCTTGGGGGTTATGTCCTTTTCCCTCCCAGATAGTGGACGTGCTGTTTTGATGCCTGCTTCTGTTCTGATTTCTGCCCTAGAATTAAAAGAAATTGTTTGTAAATTAGCAAAAATGAAAATGTTCATTAAAAGTATCTAGACACACATTCTAGCAACAGGATAATAATGAAGTTTTATATACAATACTCTAAAGTAAATTCATGCTATTTTTTTCTCAGAAGATATCACGTTTATTTAAAAAAGTGCAACTTGGTACATGTGAAATTAGGGTAACTGCTAATTAGGTCATTGCAAATGAAGGCAAATTTTAAGCTTAAATTGGACTGGTGCGGATTATTAACTGTTAGGATTAACCATGTGTCTTCACTGAATGAACTTCAGCCAACTGTTCTGAGGTCTTATGTCAGGCTCCACGCTTGTGCTGGCCCTTCGTCTAGCACTGGGCATGCGGGGTGTATAATGCCCCATAATGCTCTAGCCTAGGACTCAGCTCCCTGGTTATACGCCAGGCATTTGGAAGCCTCAGCTTACTGGCCCTCAAACTAATGATTGAAGAGAGCTGGCCAGCAGGTCACCGCTGGAAATGGCCCCATCAGATCTCTCCCGAAGTGTCCAGGACACAGCTGTCTCTCCCTGAAGCTATGGGAGGAGGCAAGCCACCAGGCTCAGAGAAAGCAGACGTAAGAGGGAAAAGAGTCCTTGTGATTTGAGATGTCTCAATTTTGGAATGCCCAGCTTGAAACACCTAAATGGTCCAGGGAACGGGAGCTCAGGCCCAGATTTGGAAAGGCATTTAGGCATCGCTGTGCCCAGCAGTGCAACAGCTAATTGATTTGGGAGTCTGAAGTTTCATTCTCAGAAGAGATTTAGGCACTTAGGAGCCCAAATCCCAGACAGTCAAAAATCTGTACCTCAGTGTGTTGGAGAATCAGGCCCCTTTTCAGGAGTCGGTAGCTGAGCACCAAACAAACAGAGGCACTTCCTAATCACGCTTGAAACTATATAGGCCTCTGACAACTTACAGGCCCCGAGTCCCACTCTTAGGCTATGTCTACACTGGCAAAACTTTTGTCTTTCAGAGGTGTTAAACCCCACCCCTGAAAGACAAAAGTTTTGCCGCGAGAAGTGCCAGTGTGAACAATGCGTTGCTGGCAGGAGCGCTCTCCTGTCGACAACGCCAACGCCGCTCGTTGGGGGTAGAAGTTTTGTCAGCAGGAGAGCCGACAACCAGCGGCTTCACAGTGCGACTTTTAGCAGCACGTCTGTCGCGACGCAGCCGTGTCGCTAAAAGTTGTGTAGTGTAGACATAGCCTTAGTGTCCATGTCCCAGTTGCTGACAATCACTGCCTGACTATGGTACTAAGCCAAGACTGACTGCGCCACAGAACTATCATCCCATCTTAGTACTGCTCCCTCCAAGTCAACATGGGGGAAGGAGCTGGGTAAGTTTTTGAGCCGTTGGGCTGTACCTGTTCCATGGGGAACTTGAGGGCATATTCTCTAGGCCAGCCAACCAGACACCTTTCACCAGCACTTACATCCATTCTGTAAAACGCTTTAATGAAATGAATGATGCTTTCTAAACCTACGATAGCCAAGCACCTGAGACAAGACACATAGTCGGCAGTAAAAATTCTCTCTGATATTCACATCCTCCATTGGCACAAAGCATGATTTGTGCAAGCCCAATTACACTTGAACTCATTTGGATTCTGGTTGCTTCTATGCGTCTGGTTACAAAACTACCGCTGGAAACAGAATTTGTAAGCACTAGCAGATATTGTTGGATACCTGTAAACAAGGTGAAATCAGCACTTTCACTTGTTACATACAGAAAACAGATTGTTCATTATCCTACATCAGGAAGCCATGTGCATTGCTGATCATTCTAGGAATCCTTACAACAGCTCAGCACAAATTTATTTAGCAGAGAAAATTATGAAATATTGGGGAAAATGCAGTACTCCGACCAGGTTTGTGATCCATTTGGTTGTGATCCGTTTGTAATCAATTTTGTTTGTGTTGCGTCAGGCAAATCTAACTGATTTATGGTTGCAGATACAAGCCATGAAAAACTCTCTGGTTTTGCATGAATTCAATCCAAAATCACACGTGGCTCTGAAGTTTTGACCGAGTTTCACTTTCTTAACCCCAAACCTTAATGTAAGATTTAGGGGCTATGAATCCACATGAACCAAAGCAAAACCAAAAGTTTCATTTCGCGTCTCCTTATCCTTGTACTGTGATAAAGAATGAATAGAAGGGCCTGACCTACTTGCTTCAGACAATTTGTTATTTTCTATACCTCTGTTAAATCCCCTCTTATTTTTCTCTTGTATGAAGTAAATTGTCCAAATCTTTTCATATGGGGAGTCTCTTCATGCCTCTTGTCATTCTCATTGTCTGTCTCTGAACTGCCTGTTATTAATAACATAAGCACCCATAAAAGGCTAAGGCAACACAAAGCGGAACATAAAACTAAATTCCCATCTGAATTCCATCTTGACGTCTTGATTTTTTTTTGTAATGGGGAATGGCATGGTATGTACACTGAACACAACCCCCTCCTAATCACCCTCAGTTATAAACCTACAAGTTTATCTCTTTAAACCCCCTCTAAATTTCCCTTTCTCTGGAAGTGCAAAAACTTTTTTTTTTTAATTGTGCACCTGTTACCTTTTGAGCCTTTACATTGTATGCATCAGAGGAAACCTTAATAAATACAAACATTGCCCTAAAGCACTGAGCACTGCGTTATGAAGTCATTAACATTTGTGGAATAAACACAATACCCCAGTACACGCCATAAGATAGTGGGACAGGTAACGTTAAATACATTTAAATAGCTTTAAATTTTTAAAAAGCAACTGGCAAAACTCATTCATATTTCAGCTGACGGAGAGCTAGTCTGCGGGTGTCAAAGCAAACAACCATCCCTTGGCAATGATCCTGCCCTGTTTATTGGCTCTTGGTAGATTTTATAAGTAGTACATTCTTGAAATCCCCATAACCCTTCCAAACTTCCTTGAGTCCTGCCTGGAGGACCTTTTGTTATTTATTATTGTGTCGTTACTCAAAGAGCTGCTTGTATGTACTAAAGTTTAATAATGTATTTATATTCTTCTAAAGGAATTCATCCAGCTGTGTTGTTTCAGGTTCATGTCACTAAAAGGATCAAACATAGGGGTTTGGGGGTTTGTTATATTTTTGTGTATTTTTTTTTCAATATTTACTTTTGAAAAACATCCTTTATAAATTAGGAGGCTAGTTATGAGAGGAAGGGGAAGCATAGTCTAGTATAGAATCATAGAATCTTAGGGTTGGTAGAGACCTCAGGAGGTCATCTAGTCCAACCCCCTGCTCAAAGCAGGACCAATCCCCAACTAAATCATCCCAGCCAGGGCTTTGTCAAGCTGGGCCTTAAAAACCTCTAAGGATGGAGATTCCACCACCTCCCTAGGTAACCCGTTCCGGTGCTTTACCACCCTCCTAGTGAAACAGTGTTTCCTAATATCCAACCTAGACCTCCCCCACTGCAACTTGAGACCATTGCTTCTTGTTCTGTCATCTGCCACCACTGAGAACAGCTGAGCTCCATCCTCTTTGGAACCCCCTTCAGTAGTTGAAGGCTGCTATCAAATCCCCCCCTCACTCTTCTCTTCTGCAGACTAAATAACTCCAGTTCCCTCAGCCTCTCCTCATAAGTCATGTGCTCCAGCTCCCTAATCATTTTCGTTGCCCTCCGCTGGACTCTCTCCAATTTGCCCACATCCCTTCTGTAGTGCGGGGACCAAAACTGGACGCAATACTCCAGGTGTGGCCTCACCAGTGCCGAATAGAGGGGAATAATCACTTCCCTCGATCTGCTGGCAATGCTCCTATTAATGCAGCCCAATATGCTGTTGGCCTTCTTGGCAACGAGGGCACACTGCTGACTCATATCCAACTTCTCATCCACTGTAATCCCCAGGTCCTTTTCTGCAGAACTGCTGTCTAGCCACTTGGTCCCCAGCCTGTAGCGGTGCATGGGATTCTTCCTTCCTAAGTGCAGGACTCTGCACTTGTCCATGTTGAACCTCATCAGATTTCTTTTGGCCCAATCCTCCAATTTGTCTAGGTCACTCTGGACCCTACCCCTACCCTCCAGCGTATCTACCTCTCCCTCCCAGCGTAGTGTCTTCTGCGAACTTGCTGAGGGTGCAATTCATCCCAGCATCCAGATAATTGATAAAGATGTTGAACAAAACCAGCTCCAGGACCAACGCCTGGGGCACTCCGCTTGATACCAGCTACCAACTAGACATCGAGCCGTTGATCACTACCCGTTGAGCCCGACAATCTAGCCAGCTTTCTATCCACCTTAGTATTTGGATCAGGGGACTAGGAACCATGATTCCTGAGTAGACCTGGGTGATTTTTTTGGCCAAAACTCCTTTTCAGTGAAAAATGCACATTTGGCGACACCAAAACATTTTGCAAAGATGTTGGTTTCATTGAATTGTTCATTTCGGAAACAACAGCCATTTCCAAAAAAGGAAACATTGTCTTTGGACATTTAGAGATCAAGATGTTTTGATTTTCTGGTCTGAAATGACTTTTCATTTAAAAAATGCCTTTAATTTTATTCTTAAACATTCAAAAACATTTTTAAATGGTCAACATTGATATGAAACATTTAGTCTGCTCCAAAACACTTCTTTTTGACATCTTAAAATTGCCAGCGAACCGAAGAATCCACTTTTTGCTCACCTCTATTCCTGAGTTCTCTCCCCAGCTCTGAGAGGATGGGTTATCTAGTTGGGTAGATGAGCGGACAAGGTGTCAGGATTCTAGAATTCTATTCCTGGCTCCATTTACATTTCTCTAGAGAAATGACCCAGAGCCTGACGCTCAATTACACTAAAACTGCTTCACAGCTACTGTAAAGCAGCATTACCCTGCCAGACTCGTGTCAATGGGCCTTTGTGAAATGAGAATAAGACCTTTAACCTCACTGAGCCTCAGTTTATCAATCTGGTGGTGGTGTCTCCCTGAGGGATGTTGTGAGGTTCATCAATAGGTCCTAAAATGCTTTAAGATCCTACAGAAAGACACGGCGACAATTATTGCAATGAGGAAAATTAGATTATGGTATTTGTGCTGGAATGGAGAATAGGATGTTGTTGCTTTGCTCTGCATTGTACATCAGTTTGGTTCCTCTGCATTTTGTAGCAGGCTGCCTGACCTTATTCTCACTTATGTCAGTGTGGGAGACTTTAGGCTGTTAGCACGGAGACCATCGATCAAACTGCTTTGGCATTGTTAGTGTCTGAACCATAAATCAAAATAGTTGAGACAGACGGATTAATTGTGACTTGTGAAGCAGTAATTATTCAAAATAAAGACAACCAAGCGGCTACTGAATCTGTAACAGTCACTTTTACCATTTTGTGCATAGAGTCCATGATTGTGGATTCCCTGGTCCCAGGGACTAGGTATCCAAGGGGAAAAGGTGCTACTTTCAGAATTGGTTCTGGGACATTGGCAGCCCGAGGTGAATTAAGCAGCTCTAAGGGAGAATAAAGCTCTCCCAGAATATTTTCATTGTGCAAATAATTTTTAAAATCAAAGGGACATGTCTATCAGTTTGCAGGAAACAAGGGATGCATATTTTATTCCATGCTTTGCAATAGAAGAGAAGAAATCTTTTCTACTAAGCAAACCTGCAAGCTTAGAGGATGTGTTGCCAGATTCATGGATTCCTGAGAATTTCCCCATTTCTCAGTGTGAGCATAGTTCAATCCATTTATTTCATGGCTGCTGATTTCTGATGCTCAGTCTTTTCCCGGTTTACCTCCTTGCTTGTGATATGAGAGCAGAGGAAAGAGCAGCAAAATGATGCACATCAGGAAAGACTCTGTTACTGGTTCAAATCTGCCCACACCAGTAAGAGACTAGGGCCAAAACCATCTCCCAAGTAAGTGGTTTCAGTCCAGTTGACAGGCATTCCCATCACAGAAACCAGATCAGAACTGGCAACCTCACTGGTATTCAGCAGAGAAGCCAAGGACTGTATGGGCCAAAGAAGCTGGAATCCCCTGTTGCCCCTAGTGTTTCTCTCCATAGTAGAGGCAGACAGTAGGAGCCGTATTGGGTGAAGCTTGTACTACCCTTGAATACCTGTTATGGTTACAGGGCGAGCGGTGTCTGAGACCCTTTTGTAATCCTTCTCAAGTGCACCTTCTCCGCTCCCAAAGGTGGAAGTCTAAGGTTCAACCAAGACTGGAGCTCTGGGTTGCAGCCCTCCCTATGTTAACTCAACAGGCCTGGCTGTATTTGGCACCTGCAAGAAACTTCCCTCCTAGAGCTTGTGACCACTGGCTGATTAAAATGACTCAAAACAGCCTCTTCAGTACAAACATTGTTTATTCCCCCAAAGGTACATAGCACTCAGAGAAAAGGGTTAAAACAGCACAAGGCCTACACACCTGGGTTTTACCTAATGCATTTATTTTCCCCCAAAGCTTGGGCAAGCCTAGCTGCCTCAGACCCATCCCTCAGGGCCTGCATCTCAGTTGGCCTGCTGCCTGCGAACAGCCCCCGGCTTCTGTAAAGAGAACGTTTTTTACCTGTTTAGTGTCCTTTAGATTTTAGGCCCGCAGCCTTGGCAAACTAACTGTGTAACTTTGGCTGACACCTGGAAATAGCATCTCCTATTCTGATAACATGTCCGTGCCACGCAAGGTGGCAAAACTGAGGTGCTGATGGAGGTTGAAGCTGGGTTTGGCTTTGAATATCCTCATTTCTGATTGTGTCCTGCCCCTTAATATGGAGCAGCTGACAATGAGAATTGAAAACATCAGTTTGGTGTTTTTAAACCTTCTTAGTGCCCATGTTTCACCGCTGTACAATGGAATTGGTAGAATCATGGTTCTATAAATGTGCAGCTTCAGGGCAAGTTTCGTGTCACAAAGTCCCCTCAGAGCCTGCTGACTGGCCTCCAGCCAGGCCACCTTAAGGGCCTAGCAGAGATTGATCAGGATGGAGCTCAATCTGCAAGGAGGCCACATCCCTTTGGAATTTGCCATGGTGATAGTGATGGAAATAGCAGCTCCCACAATTAATGGCCGAGCCATTGTTCTCTTAACTCCCTTGAAGTTACTAACCCAGAGGTGTCTATTCTCTGGCCATTGTTTTATTTCCTCTTTGTTCTTCCGAACCGCTGGTTTTGATTTAACTCTATGTAGTCAAAATAATATCAGACAGATAAACTGAGGTACAGATAATAGTAATAAGAAATAATACTGATCTCTCCCACGTTTTCAACACCTACATACCAAGGTATAACTTACAATACTCCTTCTGTTCCCACATATATTAGGGTTACCATATTTTGTGCCTCCAAATGGAGGACACTCCACGGGGCCCCGGCCCCGCCCCCCGCCCCAACTCCACCCCTTCCCCAAAGTCTCCACCCCCTCCCCTGCTTCCCGCGAACATTTGATTCGCGGGAAGCCTGAAGCAGGTAAAGGGGGTGTGGGGGGAGGAGGCGCGGCCCAGGCTGGCCCCCCCGGCAGCTCCAGCCTGGGTCGGCTCGGGCCCTGGGGTGCCGGCCCCGGCCCCCGGCCGACCACCCCCGGCCCGCCCAGCACTGCCGGCCCCCGGGCCCTCGGCCGAGCACCCCCGGCCCGCCCAGCACCCCCGGTCCCCGGCCCGCCCAGCACCGCCGGCCCCCGGAGGCCCGGCGCACCCCCTGGCCGCCCAGCACCGCCGGCCCCGGGCCAGCCCCCGGCCCAGCAGCGCCGGATTTTCCCGGACATGTTCGGCTTTTGGGGATTTCCCCCCGGACGGGGATTTGAGTCCCAAAAATCCGGACATGTCCGGGAAAATCTGGACGTATGGTAACCCTAACATATATCCCGTCTGATCTAAGCTTGTGCAATTCACAGAAGAAAGGAAGGTAGCAGAAATGCGACTAAGAGCAAGCTGCTAGGTAACCTAGGGAGCAGTACTCTCCACCCTCAGTGCAAGTCGCTGAAGTGTGCTGAAGGAAGAGGAAATTAGGAAAAACCACAAAGCAGTCTGATGTGCTGTAAAATCCCTTACCCGAGCTGCTGTGTTCTTCTGTTTAACTTCCTGCCTACTAATATAGATCTCCAGGTAAACTGCAGACTGCCGAGCAGATGGCCTATATGTATCTATGCTCAGATCCACTACTAGAGGCTGATGATCCTCTACTAAGCACAGAGGGGAGAGGAGACAGGGAATCGTTTTCTTTCCTCCTATCACGCTGAAGAACTGTTTAATAGGTTTGCATAGTCTAAGCTGTAAACACTTTAATGCAGGAACTTTACCCATAGCATTGACTCATTTTTTTTCTTGTCAGCATATCCACTAGAAGCTGTAGCTACCATATTAAAATACCCACCACTTATCTGGGAATGTAATATATAGTGCATAAGATATGCTGTTTTAAATGTCTTTCTTTCATTTCCTTAATCCGTTGATTTATAAAGGGACTAAGAGGAAACGAACTTTCTCTTTCCACAGGGTTTTTGAAGGGAGCGTGTGCGAACACACACTCAAATACACACAGAGCCTTGGAACTAGTATATAGTACTTTCCAAACTGGACCAGGGCCAATTAGAGCTTTGAATACAAGCTCTGAAATAATTGGCTTCCAGGTTTCTATGTGACTCATGATTAGGTGCAAGAGAGATCCCACGGGTATTAATTTCAGTCCGCATCTCTGCCCACCAGCCTGTCCCAGGAATGCATCAGCACATGGTGCGCCTGCCTAGAATACTGTGTGAGTTCAACTGATGTTGTAGCATTGGAAATGATCCTCTTTAAACATGATCGATTGTAAGAGACTCCCAGTAACTACAGACTCTTATAAACTCGGGTTTAACTGAAATGCCAACCTAGCCGAGGCATCCCTCAGGCTTACACTGACTCCACAATGCTCCTAACCTCCATAGAAGGGAAACAGTGGGGCTGAAGCCAGGAGAACTCCTGATCTCTGGTGACTCCTCTGCTATGCAGCAAAGGTGCCTTCTCTGCAGCTTCACTCCTGCCGAGCTGAGAGTCATTTCCATGGCGCTCAGGAGCTCCACAGAACTGTTACGCTCATTTTCTGAAGGCTGAAGCGCTTGAGACCTCTGAAAATCAGAGCCAAGTCCACTTCTTTGCGTCTGCTGGACAAGAGGGTGGACCGGAGGGAGAGCTTGATGGTGTCGGTTTTACCTGGTGGTTAGAACAGGGGACTAGGACTCAGACTCTCTACAGTCTATTCCTGGCTTTGCCACTGGCTCAACCCGTGACCACAAAAAAGGCACTTACCCACTATACGCCTCCCTTTACCAATACCTACCTGAACAGTGGGGAGGAAGACGCTTGCCAATCCCGCCGGGATGGTGTGAGCCTTCGTTCGTGAATGGCTGCACAGTTCTGAGAGACCCCTGAGTGAAAGCTGTGATTGTAGTAAAGCAGCATTATGAACGTACACCCATCATTCCAGATCCCCCATCCTGGCAGGATCAGACGTCGTTTGCCATCTCTGCTCCTGCTTTGGCAAAGACCCACGGCAGGGGGATCAGAGGCTGTATGTGTGGATGTATGTAAAACTATTTGCCTCTTTGCATGGTCCTTGCCCTTGCAGACAATCTCAGACACCTTCCTTGCCTCCTACACTATCACATGTAACGTTGCCTCTCGGATCAAAGATCTTCATGGTGCCAGAGTATCAGCTGGCTTGGGCCCCATTGGTTTTCATTTGAAGGCATTTCCCCCATGGCCCAATGCAGTGGGATTGTCAGAACTTCAGATAACCGTGAAGAAGAAATTCACTAGCAATATAACCATCTGATTGACACTTTCACCCCTCCCAGACTTGAGCCCTGCTGCTCATACTAAAATTTCCTCCTGGATTCTCAGCATCTTCCAGCTTCCTTAGAAAGTAACTTATTTTCTTCCACCTGAGTTAGCTGAGGAGCTAGATCACAGTCCAGGCCCTTTTCTTTTAATAGAGGCTGGAGCTTCACTGTGGAGATGTTCCAGCTGATGGTCAGCACTATCAATTAAGGACTGTAGATTATTTGCACCGGCAGCCAGGGAATCAGATGTTTGAATCTAGGCCTTGCTGTGGCAGCTCACGGCTGGTCGGATTTATCTTGAGCTTTCCCCAACAGTGCAAGGATTGATAAGAAAGTGTTGACAGCTCAGAGTTTCTTGCTGAATATAGCAGCTTTCTGAACTATGCAGGAGACTTTTTAAGGTGGGCGGATGGGACCACGGGGGAGAGTTCAGCAATGTCATCTTGTTTTTATTTTGGGGCATATTAGAAGGGATCAGGAAAGCTTACACATGTGCATATGTAAGTACACACTGCATTTTAGAAGAGAGAGCCTCAGGCTTCAGGGCATGTCAAACTCTACCTGAGGGCCTTAGGAAGATGCTGTGGACAGGTTATTCTAAAACAGTCCACTGCAGGATTTCTCTTGCATCTTCTTCTGAAGCAGCTAGAACTAACCACTGGGCGGGGAAACAGAATAGTGGGCTAGATGGACTACCCCTCAGATACAGGGTGGTAGTTCCTAGGTACTTTGATTGTGCTTGGGGCGTGAGTGGGGGTAGGAAGACAGTTTTAGATGAATTTTTAACTAGTCTGTGTCAGGAAGAGAGTGAAACCCCCCTGTGAGCTGGTAGCACCTCATTTGATCTCGGCAGTGTGGAGGCTCAAAGGAGAAACCCTGCCGTAATACTTCAGAGAGTGCTAAACTGTTTGCTATTGATTTTATACTAAGATACTTTATCACTCTTGTTACTTTCAAAAGGAATGTAATCTGTGTCAGGACTGAATAGGTTTTATTAGGAAAAATCATCCCCCCTACCCTTCTATGGCGAGCGGCTACATTTATCCGTTTCGGCAAATCAACTCCCAGCAGATCTCTTTTTTGTTGGAAGAAGCACCTGTTTAGTTGTGACCTAGTGGTTAGCAAAATGCTTTAAAACTTGTGTCTCTCTTCTGAATACAGCAATAAGCTCAAAAATCTGCTGCGCTAGTTTGTCCCAGTCAAGGTAACTGTAAACCTAAAACTCCTCTTAAAATAGTCTTTGCCTTCTTTGAGTCTAATTCTGCTCTTCAACTAAATGTACATACAGAGCCCCCAAGACTGTAGATTCTGAGCACCTCAAGGTAAAGCAGCATTATTACAGGGAAATGAGGCCCAGAGAGATTAAGTGACTTTCCCAGGGTTACACCAGGAGTCTGTGGCAGAGCTGCGAATTGAACTCAGGTCTCCTTAGTCCCGGTCCAGTGTCTTAACCAAAATGTCCCTCTGCCCAAGTTGGCTACTCAAGCAAAATTCCCACTGAAGTCGTAGAGGATTTGGGTGTGCAAGGAATGCAGCCCCAGACTTGGAGCGGCAGCATGGTTCTGTAGCCAGATCAGGCATTGCGTCAGGAGCTGCCGTGGGTTCTATTCCTGGTTCAGCCCCTGACCTCTTGTGTGACTTTGGGTAAATCCCTTAATATCTCTGTGCCTCTTATTCCCCTCCAGCCCCTTGTCTGTAAGCTACTCAAGGCAGGCACTGTCTCCAATTACCTGTCTGTACAGTGCTGCCCCAATCTCAATTTGGGTGATTAACTGCTTCTATATTATAAATAATAACAATAATCTGGCCCTGACTTCACAACCTTCTTCTTTTTTTAACAATTTCTTTCCAGTGCAGTTTTTCCTCTTTCCCATAAAACTATTTTTGGCTTTCATTTCTCCCCACTCTTTTATGATCTACTGATTGAGTCACGTGTAGGCAACTGACTGCCCTGACTCACACCTATTCCATTTTTGATGCCCTTAGCAAGGGCTGATGATCTCTTCCTTGAGTCACAGAAGGCCATTTTTGCACTTTTGTCACTGACCTAAAATTTAAAAAACCAGTACTTAAAACCCATAGACGACTTGCCTGCTATGAATAAAGCCAAGAGAGTTCTGTCAGCTGCAGCACAAGGAGGGGAAAATATCTCTGATGAAAAGTGCATTTAGAGCTTTTTGTCTCCTATTGTTGAATCAAGTCGTGGTCTATTCAAAAACGTGCAGCCTCTAAAGCGTCACTCAAGTTTATGAACCTGTTTTAATTAGCACTTCTCCTGGGAGCAACGCTGTGTGAGAAAAGACGGGACTCAACGTCGCTGCAGTTTGAGATTCATGGGGAAACTGACCGTTACCCAACCTGTCCTCAGGCATAGCAAAGTTTGCTGAAGTTTTACAAGAGCCTGGGCTTTTCAAATGAGCCTAAGGGAATTAGGCACCCAACTGCCACTTAATTTCAGTGGCATATGGGTGAGTTCGTATCTTTTATTGGGCCATCTTCTGCTGGTGAAAGAGACAAGATTTCAAGCTACAAAGAGCTCTTCTAGTACCTTGGGACCAACACACCTACAACTTTGGGAGAGGGATAGTCATTTAGGGAATTGGGGTAAAAATCTGTCTGGGGATTGGTCCCACTTTGAGCAGGGGGTTGGACTAGATGACCTCCTGAGCTCCCTCCCAACCCTGATAGTCTATGATTCTAACATCACTGCAAACAAGTGGCATATGGATAAGATTAGATTTTTGAAGGTGTTTGGGCATTGCTCCACTTAACTCTGCAATGCTTAACTGACTGAAGAGCATAAGTCATATTGACTTTCATTGAGTGTCGGGCTCCTAAAGCCCAGATCTTCAAAGGTATTTGGGCTCCTAACTTCCACTGAAATACTTTTCACAAGGGATTGTGAAATACCTTTGGGGATCTGAGCCCTAAGTGCCTAAGTCATTTTGGAAAATGAGACTTAGGCTTGGTCTACACTACCCCCCCTAATTCGAACTAAGGTACGCAACTTCAGCTACGTGAATAACGTAGCTGAAGTTCGAAGTACCTTATTTCGAATTAGTTCAAACTTACCTTGGTCCACACTCGGCAGGCAGGCTCCCCCGTCGACTCCGCGGTACTCCTCTCGGCGAGCTGGAGTACCGCAGTCGACGGCGAGCACTTCCGGGTTCGACTTATCGCGTCCAGACTAGACGCGATAAGTCGAACCCAGAAGTTCGATTTCCAGCCGTCGAACTTGCCGGTAAGTGTAGCCAAGGCCTTAGGGTCCTAAGCCACTTAGGTGCTGAGGGGCACCACCTGAATGCTTTTTAAAATCTGGATCTAATTCCCGTGAACTCCTTTGAAAATCCCAGCCAGGAGGTCTACAATACAAAGACGAGAAACCAAAGGTATGCAGGTGGGGTGCTGACACCACTGCCCATCACACTGATCAATATTGTCTTATTGTTTCCTTGTATTCCCCCGCCTGTCTGTCTATTCACCTTTTGCCTCTTGTCTTATACTTTGTTTGCAAGCTGTTTGGGGCGGGGGGCCATCTTTTTGTTCTGTGGTCCTGGTCAATGACCGAGGAATCCAAGGTGCTATTGCAATACAAATATTAATAAATAATAATAATTAAAAAAATAATACACTCCCTGTCTTGTAGGGCTTACAATATACATAAATAAGACAAACAGAGAGTAAGAAACGGGAAATATCATTATCCCCATTTTACAGATGGGAAACTGAGGCACAGAGCTATTAAAAATGTCTCCATAATCCTAGTAAGAATTCTGTGGCAAAGCCAGCAATTGAGCCTTTATCTCCTGAGTCCCATTCCAGTGCTTGGCTTTTTGTCAAACTCGGTTATGCATTTGTGGTGTTTCTGTGCTTGGTTATTATTTGATCACGTTGTGGTCAAACATATTCCTCTAAGTTCCTATTGATTTTTCTTTTTGATCCCTCTTACCTTCATCTTTTTTATTAGCCTTTCATTTACTCAGACAAGGTGGATGAGGTCATATGTTTTATTGACCAACTTGTGTTGGTGAAATTGACATGCCTTTGAGCTTACACATAGCTCTTCTTCAGGTTTGGGAAAGGTAATCAGAGTGTCACAGCTAAAAACAAGATGGAACAGACTGTTGAGCAAAAGGAGTTAACACATGTTGCAAGAGACCATTCAAGGTGATTTGGAGTTGTATGTAGTGGTCAGAGGGTTATAGATGGTGAGTTCTCTGGGGATGATGGGGGTTTTTTCTTGCATTTGCTCAGGAAATAGATGTTGCTGTTAAGTTTGCATCTTGACACTGACACCGGTAGTGATATTGGATGGCAAAAATTCATGTTCTTTAAACAGCCAGAATTCCAGGACTGTATATATGCGTATATTCTTCCCTGAAAACATAAAAAATATGTACTGTAACCTGTTAAGATTAACAAATACACTGCAATATTGAGTGATTACTATAGCCAGGTGAAATTCAGCTTTAACTTTTCAGTGAAAACCACAGATGTGGTCACAGCAAAAAATTTAGCAAATTTGTGTTGGTATTGCTGTTATTTGCACAGCTTTCATGACTACAACATGCTGGAAGTGTGTTACGTGGTTACAGTGTATAGAGCAGGGACTCAGAACTGTTTCCAATTCTATCACTGACTCATTGTGCAACCTTAGGAGAATGATTTAACCGCTCTGTGCCTCAGTTTACCCTGCTGTAAAATGGGTTCAATAATATTTTCCTACCTCACAACTTAAATATTTGTAAACTGTTTTGAGAGTATAGGTGGAAATTAGTATTATTACTATCCTTGAGAAATAGCCATTTTTTCTCATTCAACAGATTATCTTTATTAAAGTACTGTCTAAATGACACTTTAAAACTTTTATAATTTAATGGGAGATGCGCTATAGAATTTTCTGTGAATCTTTACCTATTAAGATACACACACACCAACCTCTCTGATGCTGATGATTTTTTTAAAATAGACATAGTTCATGCCACCCATTCAGCAATTTTGCTCATCTTCTGCAGAAGCAGCCAGTTCACCAGCAGAGGGAGCACAAGATAATGCCTGACTAACCTAATTGCCTTCTATGAGGAGATAACTGGCTCTGTGGATGAGGGGAAAGCAGTGGATGTGTTATTCCTTGACTTTTGCAAAGCTTTTGATACGGTCCCCCACAGTATTCTTGCCAGCAAGTTAAAGAAGTATGGGCTGGATGAATGGTCTATAAGGCAGATTTTAGAAGAGAGAGCCTCATGCTACAAGGCGGATAGAAAGCTGGCTAGATCGTCGGGTAGTGATCAATGGGTCCATGTCTAGCCGGTATCAAGCGGAGTGCCCCAAGGGTCGGTCCTAGGGCCGGTTTTGTTCAATATCTTCATTAATGATCAGGAGGATGGCCTGGATTGCACCCTCAGCAAGTTGGCAGATGACACTAAACTGGGAGGAGTGGTAGATATGATGGAGGGTAGGGATAGGATACAGAGGGACCTAGACAAAGAAAACAAAACACCTTGGAGAGAACTGTGTTGACTATAGTATGTACATTGGTTGGCAGGTGGCTTTTAGGAGTCATGGAATCCATGTTCTAACTGTGGGTCAGATTCTGTTACCTTTAATCACACTGAGTAGTACATCACTTTGCCAATAGCAGGGTTGCCAACGTTCATGATTTTTTTGATAGCCTCATGATATTTGATGTTTTGCTTACAGCTCTGGCTCCTGGAGTCATGTGTCAGGTGAGAATCTCAGCTTACATTGAAATTAAAAAGTACGTTTCTAGCCGTCATGGTTGTGGAGAGAAACTTGAAAATGGGGCCCAAGTGAAACCTAAAGACGTGAAAACAAACAAAAAGTGCCCAAAATGTATTACGTTTTAAAAAATCCTCAAGGTTTTTAAGACAAAGCCATAATTTTTGGACTTTGACTCATTGTTTTTGAACACTTGAGCCTTGTCTTCACTAGGGAATAAAAGGTGTTTTTACCTCATGTTAGCTAACATGAGGTAACTAATATGAGATGCTAGTGAATACAAGGGAGACTGGCGTTTTCACATGTTAGCAGGTCAAATACCTCACCCTACCTCTCAAGGGTGTTGTGAGGACAGATTCCTAAATATTGGTGAACTGCTCCGATACTGTGGTGTTATAAGGCCCTAGATAGGGAGAGGGAAAAGCCATATTTTTCCCTCCCTAAACTGAAAGGAAAACCTTGCAAGACAAATCCACTCAAAATGTGTGTGTGGTCTTCACTACTTATTGTACAAGTTACCTTCCATCTCTTTTTATTAGGTGTCCTGTCTATTACTTTCCTTTCCTTTCCTCTCTCATTGGCATAAGAGATTATATCTGAAGCTAGTCTAAGCAGTTTCAGAGATAAGCATTTTGCAGATATTCATCTACCACTTGAGGCTTTTGTAAGATCCTGGTATATTGGCTTTCATGTACAGGTACAATAATCCCCCCTAATATTAACTAGAGAACAGTTGCTATCATTTTAAAAGCCTTCTGTTTACAGGATTCTCTATCTGTACTTAAGCAATGCTAAATATTAGTAGCAATCTCTTATTTTTTCTAAGTGCTATACCACAAAAACCTCACTGCTTCTTACTAATAAATGTTTTGTTTTGAGTGGGGGGGGGGGAATTCCTGTTGAGATTCAGATGTTAGTTTCCACCAAAAGGCAAATAGTTTTTTTAAGCTGAAAAGCAAAGGCATATTTCCACCTAAATGCATATTTTAGGTCATCGAGCTCTTGTCTTAAATCTTCCAGATTTAGCTCTACTGTTCTAGTGATAATGATGGGTTTTTTGCTTTTGAACTGAGGATTCTATGCAAGCTTCCACTGTGAATCCACACAGAAGATCTATATCTGTTATAGTCACAGTGTATAATTATATTGGCTAATATAACACTTCACATCCAAAGATCACAAGGCACTTTACAGAAGTCCAAAATGTTCATTGTACAGGTGAGAAAACTGAAGCACAGAAGCCAAATTTTCAAAAGGGATTTGATTTTGGGTGATTTGATATTTGGGTATCCAACATGAGATCGCTTAGAGGGGCCGGATTTTCAGAAAGTGCTGAACGTCCACCCTCTGAAACGCAGGGCCCATTAGGAGATCTCAGATCAGGCCCCTGTAAAACAGTAGGGCCTTTAGAAAATTTTGGCCATATTTTGTACTGTTCAAATGACTTGTCCAAGGTCATATAATCATAACGCCCATGCCATAGCCAAGAAATAGAGCATGGGGTAAAATCTGCAAAAAGGTCTGAAGGGATTTAGGAGCCTAAATCCTACTGAAAGTCAATGAGATTTAAGCTCCTAAATCATTAAGGCCCTTTTTCAAAATTTTACCCCAAAGCTCTTGATTCCTAATTTAGTAGAAAGTGAAATGTTATATTAAACTGATAATTACAACCAACATATACCAATCAGTAATGTTGGGCGGGAAATTGCAAGTAAAGATATTATGAAGAGACAGACAGTTAAAGGGGGAAAAAATCAGTGTATTTATACTGTATGGTGTCATGAAAACCATCTAACGGGCTGCTGTGTTTCACAAATTCTAGGGTAGATGTCAAACTTTATATCAATTGACTTCCTAGCACAGATTAACTGTCACATAAACCATGATGTTTTGCCAACCAGAGAATAAATTAACTTTATTCTGCATGTATGGACGTCACCAAGATTTACCCACCTCAATATGTCATCATTGTTCTCAAGGAAATACAACATTTCAAAGGGGGGAAAAAAGCAAGGAGAACCTCTAATCGCCTTCTTTACTTTCTCCCCACTGAAACCTCCCTTAAGGCTGTGTCTGCCCGTCAGTCGACCGTTGGGTTTTCCATAGCTCTCTCACTATGGTATCTACGCATTTTAGATGCTATCCCTCTGTTTTTAGAAGATAAGGTAAAGTTGTATTTGACCCCTCGTGCCAGTCTGGTTGGTGTGTGTGTCTTTTGGGGATGGGAACGGGTGCTAAGAGGTAGCAAAGGCTTCCTTTTAATTAGAAATATAGGACGGGATTTTCAAAAGCACCTAAGTAATTTAGGAGTGTATGTACCATTAAAAATCAATAGCCCTTGTGCTCCTAAACCACTTACGTGTTTTTTTTTAAAATCACATGAATATATATTGTTTTCATTTGTATGTGGAAGGGGAAGCAGAGGGTAGGTAGAATGGATCTGAATTTTGTTGGGAGAGGTTGAGAAATTCAAATTAGCTTTGCAAAGACAAAAAATAGTTTGAGAGGTTTTGCAAACTCTTCAACTCTATGCAATTTTCACATGACTAGCATGCAAATGGGTACTCGTGCATGCAAAGACCTATCTGTGTACACACTTGCCTGTGTAAATGCAGGGCTTGCACCGCCATTGCACGTGTATTGGTCTGTCTTATCATAGGCCCAGATATGAGTGTTTGACTCTGGCTGCATTTGGGGATGTCACTGACTCAGCTGATTTCCACCCACATACTGCTCTGAGAGGTCTTAGGATTTCTTGAATACTTTGCTCAGCTGCTGTTAAACAACAAACGCCCACACACAAAGCAGAGGCCCAGAAAAGTGGCCTGGTGGAAGTTAGCTTTGAAGCTGACCAAAGAGGCAAGCACAGAGGATGAAGTCCTGCAACCCACAATAAACACCTTCCTCTAAGATAGGGTGACCAGATGTCCTGATTTTGGGGTCTTTTTCTTATAGGCTCCTATTACCCCCCCATTACCATCCCGATTTTTCACACTTGCTGTCTGGTCACCCTACTCTAAGATGAGGACGGAAATATGTTTGGGTAATTTCAAACCACAAATGGAATCTGCCAGTTGGTAACAACTAAAAGGTCAGAGACAAAAATGAACTCTACCGAAGAAGACATGAAAGCCAAACCCAGCTAGGAAGCGTGAGTGCAGTGAACATTTTAAAAACAAATGAGCATTAAATTCCCTCCAGCAAAATGCTCTCCCTCCGCTCTGCCTATGCCTGCATCGGATGTAACCAGTCGCCCCTCGTTCCCCTTTGTTTAATCACATAGAGGAGTTGAGAATCTCCACCAGTCCCACTCTAAGTTCTGCCCTTAAGGCCCCAAAGAAGGGGAAATTAAACTGGCCCAGGGTAAGGGCTGAAGACCCAGAAAGAGGGTCAGCATTTGTCAGACTTTTTATACTAGCCCGGAAGGGGTCAATGAACTGTAAAGAGTGACTTAGCTGGGGCGATAGAGGAGGAGTCTCCCGGGAGGAAATCCCGGTGGGGCACTGGGGAGGGCTGCAGGAAAAGACCAACTGAGGGCATACAGACAGGACAGTTGGAATTGTACCCTGGAAGGGCTCTATTTTGTTTGTGCACACGCGGACAGTATGTGATTCAGCCACAGGGCTGCGTCACTAAAACTGCCAGCAGGGGTCACGGCAAGCAGTGAAACGCAGAGGGCGTGCAGGTGCAGACACACCCAGCCAACAGGGGCGCTCCCATGAGATGAGTAGCCCCGGCACAAACAGTTTATACCAATTGATTAACCTGTTATTAAAACAGAAATTAATGATTTATTAACCCTTTATTAACTATTTATGAATCTACCCTTAATACAAAGTGTGGCCAGGAATCAGCACACACACACACAAAAATCCCAATGCTCTTTTTTTAAACGTGGCCACAATGAAATGTATTAAAAATTGTATGCAGAACAATTCATAAAAGGCACATTAGATGGATGGTCTAAGATGGGGATCAGCAACCTTTGGCATGCGGCTCTCCAGGGTAAGCACCCTGGCAGGTCGGGCTGGTTTGTTTACCTGCTGCATCTGCAAGTTCAGGTGATCACGGCTCCCACTGGCTGTGGTTCGCTGCTCCAGGCCAATGGGGGTGGCAGGAAGTGGCAGCCAGCAAATCCCTCGTCCCACGCCACTTCCTGCAACCCCCATTGGCCTGGAGTGGCAAACCGCGGCCAATGGGAGCCGCGATCGGCCGAACCTGCGGACGCGGCAGGTAAACAAACGGGCCCAGCCCGCCAGGGTGCTTACCCTCGCAAGCTGCGTGCCAAAGGTTGCCGATCTCTGGTCTAAGACCTCTTGTGATGTCATGCTAATGCATCTTTTGATTCAAAATGAGGTTAAACCTTAAAAAAGAATCTTGCCCATTGATTGTGTTGGACCTTGACAAACTATTTGCATTGAATAAATTATTTGATGAATTTAGTCATTTTTTTCTGTTCTGCAATTTTTATGAATTTCTCCCTTATTCATAATTATTTGACAAATAGTTTGTTCAAACTAATTGTAGACTATGTGGACTGTTCACTGAATAGTCTCAATGAGTATTCGCAACTCATTACTCGCAGATTTGATTGGACACTTTGGGTGCATCTAAACTGCAACAGAAGCCCCCAGGTTGGCCCCAGTCAGCTGATTCGGGCTATGGGGCTATAAAATTGCAGTGTTTTGTGCTCAGGCTGGAACCCGGGTTCTGTAGAGCTTGTGGAATAAGGACCTCACAATAAATAAGCTACAGAAAAGCACATTTGCTGAGTTGAGGCCTGCTCCTGACTTCAGTGTGCTTTGCAGAATCTCAGCAGTAATGAGGATCAGGTCCCTGGAGCATTTTGGCAAGAGGGACAAACCTTAATGCCTAAATTCAATGGCTAAACTGCCATTGACTTCACTGAGACCAATATCTGGCATAGAGAGCTGTTAAGGGACATCTACCCTCAACTAATTGAAAAGCTAACAGTAACTGACATTAACTAGGCTGCATATGAAAACTGTCAACTCAAAGAAAAAGCTCCTTATTTACCGCAAGGATTGTTTATTTGTCTCGATAGAAAAATTGCAGAAGCCCAATTTATTCTGGATGATAAAAACTGAACATTAACAGCAGCTGTGGGCAATGGACTCTCAAGTTATTTTTATTTTTAAAAGCTCCAGTTATGCAAGGAAAATCAGTGCTGATCATAGTGCACACTACACATTTGAAATACTGGCTCCAGTATCAGGGTCAAATTCTGCTCTCAGGTGTAAATCTAGGATACTTTTGTTGATTTCAACTGAGTTACTATTCTCAGTTGAAACCAATAGGATTACTCTTGATTTATACCTAGTAATGGAGATATCGTATAGTCTTCAGTCACCAACTTAAGAAGCAAAACCATTGGATCCTTCCACTACTTACTGCACCCTGCCATTCTCCGCTCACTGCAATAAGGCTGCAGAAATACTGCCTCTTTGCTATTCATGTTCCATTTTTTTACGTCCTCTCCATATTTACCCTCCTTCTTTCTGCCTGTAGGGGGAGTGGCTATTCGCAATGCTGTTAGGTATTCCCTTCCTACCTGTCTGTCTAGCTGCAAACCATTCTGTGACATTGTGCTTGAAAGATACTGCAGGAAAACAAGTTGTGTATGTATTTTGACATAGCTGCTGCCCTGATCTATGACCTGGAGGCAGTTCTATAATTTAGTCATACGGTTCAGTTATATAACAATAATCATGCCTAGCCCTTATATAGGGCTTTGTATCAGTCGATCTCAAAGTGCTTTATAAAGGAGGGTAGTATCATTATCCCCATTTTACAGATGGGGAAACTGAGGCACGGGGTGGTGCAGTGACTCTCCCAAGGTCAGTGGCAGAACCAGAATCCCAATCTCGTGAATTTCAGTTTGGCACTCTGTCTTCTAGACCACACTGCTTTGTATGATATCCATGGCCACAATTCTCAGTCATCTTTCTTACGGTTTTGATAGTGGCGTGCATTGTTGAAGAATCCCAACGTGCTTTATAAACTATAATTGCATCAGAGTCACTCACCCACTTCTGAAATGTGGACACCTCTAGGGTGAGACAGTGGTGGTTTAATTGCACACACCAGCACCATGCATCAGTGTAGAGCAGAAATTGAAGAATTCTTCATCCAGTTGCAACCAAAGGAAGAATTTTAAGTGGGCAGAATGTTAATACTCTACCCCAATTGGATTTGGCCAGAACACCACAATTAACAAGCCCAACTCTTGTGAAGAGTGTTGCAGGATAATTAATAGCCTTGGTATTACATCTCATCAGAGAGAGGGTTCCTTCATCAGCACATAAGTCCACTCTGGGGTGTGCGTTCAGTGCTCTCCCAGAGGGATGAGTACCACCTACTGAATTATCACCCCCACTTTCTGCAGTCCCCTTCAAAAGAAATGCAGCTTTGTGAATTCAGCCCTAAATAACAATGTACGTCAATGCATAATTCATTTGCTAGTTAACAAAAGAACATCCACACTGGGTCAGACCAATGGTCCATCCAGCCCAGTATCCTGTCTTCCGACAGTGGCCAATGCCAGATGCTTCAGAGGGAGTTCACTAAACAGTGATGCTTTACATACAGACGTGATGTTACCATTTATTTTAATGTCTTACCACAGGGTATTCTGGGACGGTGGGTGCAGGCAGGAGTATGCCAGCTATTTGGATGTGTACAACTTTCAACTACCTTGGTCCGGAATTTGTTGTGGTGTCTGGTGGGTGCATCTGTTTATCTTCACACAGCTAGGGCTCCCTAACTGCGCCTGCTGCTAGATTGCATGTCATTATAGTTCCATCTGGGGCACAGGGAGGTGATGAGTTGGCCACAATGGGTGAGACTTTCTGAAGAGCTCCACACCTGACAGCTCGTGCTGTTCTTTCTGTTTTCGGGAGGGAGAGGGGAGCAATTCTCCCTTGATCTCCGTGGGAGCTGCTGGACACTGAGCTCTCTGGAAAATCTTTCCATATACATTGCAGGTTCAAATTGCTGGCTGCACCCCTGTCTGGGATTTAATATTTGCAATGTGCCGTTCGTTCTGCTTGTGTCACACTGTAGATGGGATGTGCATTCAAATAGCCGGCAATGAGAACAGGAGAGCAAGGGCTTTTAAGTGGCAACTGTTCCAAGGATGGAGGAAAGTGAAGGAATATTTGACACTTTTTTTTTAAAGCCTTCACTGTCAAAACAGCCCTGGCTTTCAAAATCTCTCCCTCCAGATCTAGTCTCTAAGGCCTTGTCTAGACTTTGACAGGGAGGGTGGTGTTAAAAACAAACAAACAAACAAACATGTTAGCTCATATGTTTTGGGGTTTTTTTTAAACCACTTCGCACATACTGTTGACAGGGTTTTTAACACCTTTCCAAATGTATTGGACCTTGTCTACACACTCTTTAACTACACCAGTATGGTGAAAGTCATACCACCCCAGTAGTGTGGACACAGTTCTAATGGTATCAAAGTGCTTATACCAATATCGCTTTTTCCTGTACACGAAGGGGAATGAACTAACAATGGGGTTTTAGTTTATGACTAGGGTCCCAAGGCACTACAGTAATACAAATAAATAATATTAATAATAACAGTACAAGGCACCTTTATGCCTGTATAACTGTGTCTACATTTGGGGTTTTGCAAGTATTTTGGTTAACAAAAAATCACATCTCTAATATAGTTTTACTCGTACCAAAACTGTGTGTGGACTAGGCCTTAAATGCCAATATTGGTCCTAAGTCTCTATGGAGAAATGTCCACTGCTCCTCCTAGGCTCTTTATTACGCTACAGCCATTCGTTAAGAAATCAAATATTCACAGTGGCTCCATTAAGCATATTTTAGCTAATTAATTAAAAAAACTAATCCTGAAAAATAAGATCTCCCTTTGATGACTGAGGAGACAGCTACCAGTGGCTTCGATTGAAATTTGGAACGGAATAGAACTGTAACTAATAAATGAGGAAAATGTTGCAAATTTCATTTGGGTTTGCCAAGCATTTCCCTAATTGGTTTTGATAAAGGCCATTTCATCAACCCCTGTGAAATATATCAAGCATCCATATATGTCAACAGTGGGGGGGTGGGGAGGGGAGTTCAGAATAAATTGTATTGAAATTTTTTCACAAATATTGATTCCTTTTTTAAAGCTGGCTGCTGGAGTCTACCACATAAAAGTCAAATACAAGCCGCCGATCTACAGACTCATTGGATTGCTGCAATTCATTAAACAAATGCTGGATTTAATAGAACTAGATATTGAAACTTGTGCCATAGATGCACTCAGCTGTGAAATATGCTATGGAGTCATTTGTTTTCAGGGGTCTAGATGTCTGATTCCCATTAATGCCAAAGGGAGTTATCAGGGAAAAACGGGGGGGAGAGATAGCTCAGTGGTTTGAGCATTGGCCTGCTAAATCCAGAGTTGTGAGTTCAATCCTTGAGGGGGCCACTTAGGGATCAGGGACAATATCAGTACTTGGTCCTGCTAGTGAAGGCAGGGGGCTGGACTTGATGACCTTTCAGGGTCCCTTCCAGTTCTAGGAGATAGGTATATCTCTTGGATCAAATTTTGCTCTCAGTTACACCTTCTCAATGTAAAAAGCAACAGAGGGTCCTGTGGCACCTTTAAGACTAACAGAAGTATTGGGAGCATAAGCTTTCATAATTAGGAACTTGCATCTGAAGAAGTGAGGTTCTTACCTACAAAAGCTTATGCTCCCAATACTTCTGTTAGTCTTAAAGGTGCCACAGGACCCTCTGTTGCTTTTTACAGATTCAGACTAACACGGCTACCCCTCTGATACTTCTCAATGTAGTAATTCTAGGTTTATACCAGGTTCTATGAGTTTGCAGTGTTTGGATCTAACCTAATGCTTTGGTCTATTACATTTGCTCCATATTCCTTAGTTGTGATGTAGTTCCTTTGATTCAGCAGTTTCAAGGCACATTACAAACATTAAACAATTTATTTTCACAATCCCCAGGGAGGTAGCGTGGGCAAGTGCCATTGTGCTCATTTCATATATCGTGAAACTGAGACCCAGAGAAGTCGCACAAGTTATGACAGTGAATCAGTGAGCCAGCTGAGAGTATGACCCAGGATTTCTGACCTCCCAGTCTTCTGCTCTAACCGCTTGACCGCATTCCAGCATCTCGTTAATTTGTGCAATTTATACTTCCTTAAAACAAGAGCAAAACACTAAAATGTGATTTATGCTATATCAGTAATGCATCCAGCAAGGTCACCCTTTGTATTAGAGCGTTGGCCTGTTCTCAGATTAGGAAGAAAAGATTCATTGTCCTTTGAATCACTGCTCAATATTCTAAGAGTGAGAAGGAGGGTCAGATGCCATTATGAATATACAAAATAAAAAATCTGCCCTTTAGAGGGAAAACATTCTGCAAGTAATAGAACCACAATCACTTAGTTTCTAGGCTGAAGAACTGGGAACAGATGTCTGCAGGATACATGCAGCAACAGTCCTATTCATTTTATATAATAACTAGAGATAGGCTAAGCTTTTTCTAGTGGCCAGTTTGTAAGTTTGCTCATCTGTTTGATTAAATTTGAGGGAGGGGGACTTGCTTTATTATCAAATTGCTCAGTGGATGCCTCGACTAAAATTTGGAATAGGCCAAGATATTGCTATTCGCAGCATAGAATTCAAGTTCACAATGAAACAGGAACACAGAAGACCCCACCGGAAATTTATCTACACTTGATGGCCCTTTTTCCAATCAGAAAGGGCCAATTTTGTTGGCAGATGTAAAAGAAACTAGTGATATTTCAAGCCTTTTCAACTGGGAATCATTATTGTAAACAGTGATGCAATGAGAAGATGGGGAAGGAATTTTAATACACTGACAGACAGCATTTTTGTGTGGAAGTGACACACAAGCAAATAAAAAGTAATTCACGGAATTTACATAAGGCTTCATGATCTCTAAAGTCATCAGACTGGGAGACGACACACTGAAATTCATTTTATTAAATTGTGGCTGATTATTTAATCGAAACAGAAAGGATTTAATTGAGTCAAGTCAAAAGGCCATATTAGATTACGGTCACTCTTAACACAAAAGGCATTTCCCTTCTGGCTAAACAGGTTCCTTCACATACCATACATAATAAACTACAGGCTGGTAAACTGAATAGCAAATTAGAGGTTGGCCAGAACTCTTAATGGTACCTCTTTCTTACTCCCCACCCCTTTCATTTCCGACTTCCCTCCCATTCCCTGGCCTGAAAAAACTCAGACATCTAAAGCAATACCAAACAATATAGACTGTATTTTAATATTTCCAAATATTACTTGGATTCCCTCCACCCACCCATCTTCTATAATGTCTTGGAGAATATAGTCTTCTCCTAAGGTCCATTTCTCCTGAAACTTGTTGCTCAATATTTAACTTTTCAGATATTTAAGAATACTGGTGTTAAGTTTGTGTTTGATTCTACAAGTTACTGAACTTGTAGAATAAGAGGGTGTCAGTGGAGATAAAGCACTGAACTGGGGCTTGGAGGATTTGGTGTCACTCCAGACTTCTTGTGCGACCTTGGGCAACTCATGTAATCACTCTGTGCTTCAGTTTCCCCATCTGTAAAATGGAGCAATAATTAGAGTTTCAGATTTTCGGTTTTAGCCAGTAAAACACCCACAGTACCAAATCAATTAAAAAAAAAAAAAGAGAGAGAGAGAGAAAGAAATTGGTGTTTATCCACTAAACACTGGAAAAACATCAGAACTGGTTACTTAGATGTAAAGGTTTGTCTACGTGGAAAAGGAGCAGGAATGAGGACTACTGGAGAGTGATATCTAAAGCACACTAACGTGTCGCACATGAATTGGTCTGTGCAGACCCAGCTGGTACACACTAAAAGTTCTCTAGTGTACTTGATCGTAGTCCTGTTTGAAACTACACTTCGTTAAAGCGCACTAGGGAACATTACAAAGAGATTACTCATTACAGTAGTAGTATGCACTGTAATGTATATAATCTACATTACTCATTACATATATACAACGATGTCCCTGATTTTTGGGCAGCTACATAAAACTAAAAGGTTGCTAAAAATAAACCCAGAAAAATTAAATGAATAAACCCTGAAAAACAGAACCCCAATAACTATCCTTTCTCCCACTCTTTATTGGCTGTGGCTTTTCAGATGGTAGGCTCTTCAGGAGAGAGACTGTTTCTTACTCTGTTTGTAAAGTACATGTTGGGTCCGCTAAACATTACTGTCATATAAATAATAACAACTCTTGTTGAAGTCAATGGGCATTGAAGGCACTTGCACTTTCCCAGGTCCAGGCCCACAGCAAGCGATGTTAGAAAGGGGTGGGTGGAACGGTTCTTTTGAACAATGAGTCCCCTCTTTTCTACTCACATTAGTGGCATGTTCTCCCTTCCAAAGGCTCTATGCATGGACAGAAAAGGGCAATAGACCTCAGGCTCTGTAAAAGTCAAATGTGTTGTGGCCTCCATGAATCTTCAAAGCCTTATTTGATGTTGTCTTTTGATTTAGCTAGTTGTCTTTTCTATAGTCAATCTCCTTTAATATACCACATATGGGGAGAGTACATAGACTACTCAGCATTACCAGGCACAATGGAGCTGATCCTGTGTATGTCAAGTTGTTTGACTGAAACTCAGAATTTAAAAAAGACCAACAACAAGCAACTCCCAGAGTATTCCAATAATCTGGGGGAAAACATAGATTTGATTCTCCTTGTCTTTTGATTGTTATAAAAGCTTATATGTGATAGCTGGGGAAATTCCAGATCCAGTAAACAATGTATAAGGAGGCTTTCAAAAGCACTTAAGAGATTTAGGAACAGAAGTTCCATTGATTTTTCAATAGCATTTGTGCTCCTAAATCCCTTACGCATTTTTTGAAAAATTCAACCTTAAACCGTAAGTCATCCCAAAAATGTGGACACCATTTAACTAAAAATAGTCTTTATCTGGCTGCTTCAAAGATAAACTGCATTTCTGTTATGCAGCTGCATCAGCTGATTGGAGTATCAATCAGTGTCACGTGCTTTCTATGCTTGAATTTTTATTTTGGGTTCATTTATGGAACAGGCACGTGTACCAAGATTTTCCACTGTTCTCCTCCCTTCGCTCACTTAATAGCATAGCATTTAACGCTGTTGTCAGAAAATAATATGCTAGATGGCAGGTGAAATTCACCCCTATGCAGAGCAAAACCTCTGCACCACTAAAGTCTAATTTAATCCCTATTTTGAGGATTTAAGTGATACTTGGCCCTCTGCACAGGAATTAATCTCACACCTAATAATCTCTCAGGTATTTTATATTTACCACACATCTTGGTCCTGGGCTCAATATATTTCCCCTTGAACTCAATTTTGCTGTTGCAGCAATGATCAGGCCCTGAACTGCTGAGGAATTTCAACATGTAATTTGTATATCATCACATCACTAGTAGAATGGGTATGAAATTCACAGGAGCGTGTTTCTATTCTCTCTCATTCAGTTTGGACAGCATTTGGCTCAGACCAATCAAGGGGACTCAAGCTGCATAATTTTCTGTCATAGTCTCTTAGAAAAACATTTGCCCCGTGAAATGGCTTCATAGTAAACCATTATTCCTTCCCCTGTTTAATTTCTCTTTGTGTTTTCTAAAAGTATTTTTAAAACTTTGCATCAAATGATGAATCCCAAGTGCTCACAAAAGTTGACCCACTGGTTTTTTGGGCAGACCCTGGGCTGTTCTAATGCTCCCACTCCTGGCCTGCCATTCCCATACAGTTCCTAAGGAAAACTTGCTCATCAACCCAAAATAAGTAGTGGTTTTGTGATGTAGAAACAGACTCAGCAGGGACTAGACTGAGACCAAGGATGATACATATGAATGTGGACAGAAGCAGGCATAACTCTGGTGAAGTCAATGCAGTTGCGCCTGCTTATACCAGCAATGAATTTGACCTAGGTCTACAGCAGGGGTAGGCAACCTATGGCACGCATGCCGAAGGCGGCACGCAAGCTGATTTTCAGTGGCACTCACGCTGCCCAGGTCCTGGCCATCGGTCCGGGGGGCTCTTTTAAGTGAAGCTTCTTAAACGTTTTTAAAACCTTATTTACTTTACATATAACAATAGTTTAGTTATATATTATAGAAAGAGACCTTCTAAAAACATTAAAATGTATTACTGGCACGCGAAACCTTAAATTAGAGTGAATAAATGAAGACTCGGCACACCACTTCTGAAAGGTTGCTGACCCCTGGTCTACAGAAACGAAAGGCCTCATCTATCCCGAATACTTAGTCTAGTTCACTGCAAAATGTCTAGCAATCAGACCTGTGTGGAGCCCTGTTGAAGTGAACAGAGTTCCATGGAGGCACGATTTCAGGATTGGGACCATTATCCCGGGGAGGTTGATTTGGCTTTTGGCAAAGTGTGTGTGTGAATGAGAGAGAATGGAGATCACTGTGGAGGGGTTAACTTCCACCTGAACCAAGAGGAGCCTAGGATTTCTTCATCACAGAGCATTCAGCCATTGCACCACTCAGCCTGTTCAGAGAGCAGCATTGTCTGTTTTTAAATGATGAGCACCTCTTGTCCCTTTATGATGCCTTGGACCTTTCACAATGCCTGAAGCCCTTGAAACACCCAATTAACAGGAATTAATGGAAAGGCCGCTTACTTTGCATGAGTGTTTCTTATGCTGCTGCTGCACCCCATTGGGGGACCATCTGTGATCTGGAGCTCAGCAAGAAGAGGGTTTTATTCTGTTTTAATTGTATGCGGCCAGCAAACTCCAACACTGTCACACTGAAAATCACTTTGCCCATGTCGCTGTCTCATGCTTATGCCTGTGGGCACATAGAGAGCTGCTCATTTTCTCTTCGACTCTCACCACGCCAGCTGCCGGCTGACATCTCAGAATTTCTGCTATACTGTGCACTCTCTTCAGGCAAAAGCTCAGTGTGCGGAGAAATCAAATCCTGCTTGGAGAGATCAAAATCAATTTTAAATAGATCCAGCTGTTCCCTATTGCTGGGTGCGGGGAAGGAGAAAATCTCGTAGGATATCTTTAGGGGAATCTCAAAGGGGTTTAAAGTAATAAGGAAGATTTCTAAGGCTGGGTTATTAATTTATGGCTGAGTCTATGGTAACGTTCAAGATTTTAAAACAAATTTTAAAATAGGCAATACAGTGTAGAAATTCTTTCACATCCCCAATTTAAAAAGGTTTCAATGCTACCAATATAATATCTTGACTAGTCTATTATTGAGGTTACATTGACTAAAAGTGTAATCTGGGCTTTGCCTTAGATGCTGAATGCTTTGCTGGAAGGCTCACATCAGGTTTAATTTAAAAGAAAAATGGTAGGCTAAAAACAATGGGCCTGGGGTTTAAAGAAGTTGAATTTAATTTAAGCCCTGATAGTACACAAGCTTCTATTTTATTCCAGTATAGAATGGAAGTTGTTGCCCGATCACGGTTTTACATATATGCTATTGCAACTGCACATTCAATCATCTAGTTGCATATGTAATATCCTAGTTTGCATACACAGTTGCATTAAATGTGCATACAAGTCAGACATGCACCCAAGCATTTACATTGTTCCGAAATCAAACCTTACATAACAAGTGTCCTTGCCTCTGTCACTCATAACCACCCAAATGAGGAAGACAGAATTTCAAAATTCAAATTCATTCTTCATTTATGCCGTTTATCCACCCTGAATAAACGTAACTAATGAAAACAGACACCTTCACTTCCACGTCTGTTTCTAGTCACTTTGTGGTTTTCATGTACTAGCCCTAGTGTTGCAATGTTTGGGCTGCAGTCACTGCTGGGAATTGTCAGTCAAAAATCATGTTTCCTTTAAAAATAACCATTAAATACTTTCTATTAATTAGATTCTTTCATCTTATTAAAAAAATCACAAAATGTAGATTTCATCTACTTGACTGTAGCTTTAAAATGAGCCAAGTTCTTTTGATATTATAAAAAGGAGTTGAAACAGCGGAGATATTTAGTGTCTAGAAAAATTTATTGAGCCTGTAGTTAGTTTAATAAGATTATTATTGAGGTAGATCCTGTTTCAAGGTAATATGCCTATGCCACAAAGTTCTCCAGATGATGTTGTTACAGTGTATGCCTGGTTTTCATCTATCTAGTGTGGGTAACAATACTAGCAAAGACATAGCAGCATGGGCTACATCACAGACTAGCAACCAGAGTATGTACCCAGAGACTCTGGCAGGCTTGTACTGAGGTTGCTAGCCCATACCACCTGTCTTCACTACTACTGGGACCTGTGGCTAGCTAGATTAAAGATAGCGATGGTAAACCTACCCGGGCTATTAAAAAACCCAAACACCTTCACTTTGCAGTGTAGACAAAGTCTTAAGAATTTCTCTACACAGGGTCATCCAGGAACATAAATCCAAATTAACTAAAGGTGTGCATTTGAAATGGATTAGTTAAACCACATTAAACTCCAGTGTGAACACCCTCATTCAGAATTAAGCAGCCTTCCTGAAGTAAGGCCACATTAGTTCTGAATGACTGTGTTCACACAGGGCTTAATGCAGTTTAACTAATCCACTTCAAATTCACACCTTTAGTTAATTTTGATTTCTTTTCCTGGCTGTCCCCTAGTAGCCAAGCCCTTAGAGAGGACTTCAGCCCAATAGTCTCTCCACACAGTGTATGTGGGAGACCCATAGATATCACTGGGAGATCCACCTTTGCAGAGACCAGAATATCAGCATATAGTTCCAGTGTGCAGAGAACAGAATTTTACCCTGTGTATTGACTGATTTGAGAATTCATACTTTGAAAACTGAAGGGGATTAATTTTCAGTACCCCACATAATGGCCAGTCCCTTGTCCCTAGGTGGGACACAGTGCAAGTTCCTCGAGCAACAACCTCGTTAGGAGTTTCCATGGGCTGCAGCTTCACCCCATAAATGCTGTGGCCATGTTAATCTGAGATTAAATCAGTAAAAGGTTTGGCATTATTTGTGTTTGTTGAGCTACTGTTTCCAAACTTTCCATAATTTAGCATTTGTTTACACCATAAGGTAATGTGCTCTACAGGGGTGTGATTTCTAAAGTGCACTCATGTGTTGCATATTAATTGGTCTGTGTAGACCCTGCTGGTGCGCACTAAAGGTTCCCTAGTGTGCTTTAATGTACTACTGTATCTACCTGGACCAACTAATGCACAAGACATGAGTGCGCTTTAGAAATCACTCCCCCACAGAATACGTTCCCCCACTGCGTAGACAAACCCTGAGTGTTGCCCTTAAGTACCTACAGGTTCAATCCTGGGAATGGCAGAGCGCCGTCTATTCCCAGCAGACTTGGTGGGCCTCTTGCATAGTCCAGTGTGCTCCAAGCGACCCTGTGGAAGTTGGTGGAGGTTATGACAGTGAAGAATGGGCATAAGTACAGGCAGGATCAGACCTGACCTCTCAGGGAGCATAGCACAATCGGAAAGCAATCCACAGCAGACTGACAGCACGTGAACACAGATATTTTTATTCCTGAAAGTTGCCTGGAGGCTCATTGCACGCCAAACCCCTCCAGCTCAGTGAGACTCGCAGCTTTACAGTACCTTGTTCCACGGCCCCCAGTAGGATCGTTGTCTTGCTGGAGAACAACGCACTTTTGCTTTACCTCATTTCACTTCCCGTGAGTGAGCAGCAGAAACTATCGGCCCGTTGGTTTGTTAAACCATTTCCTCCCTCGGACGCCGAGTGGTGATTTTACATCAGAGCTGCTCCTGGAGCGACTGAGGACATTCTCTGTGCTCATTGAAGGGGCCACTCTTGTAGTGCCATGGTGCAAGTCTGGACAGAGAAGAGCACAGCCGGCACAAGCCAGCCTGCAAGTGGAAACTGACATGATTTCCCGTCAGCTCAACCCCACCGTCACATGGTGTTTACGCTGCCAAAGACACAGCTGACATCAATTCTATTTTTTCTAAATCAGAAAATAACAGGTCTCCATCTTCGAAGCCTGCTGGGCCAGGACCCACCTTTCTGTCCCTCTCCTGCTGTAGTTTGGTCAAGGTCACTGTGATGCCTGTGCCACTGAAAGTGCTTAGATTTTGGAAACTTCCTTGCATTTGCAAGTCCTGAGAGCACTCTCAAGACCTGGCTGTGGAGCCAAAAGCATGAGGCAGACCTGAGAACGCACGGCAGCAACTGCTCAATCTTCCCCTATTTCCCCAAAACGTTTATTTTAATCTTTTGCATAATATTTTCCCTTGTGCAAACAATAGGGTAAGAGCCATTTTTTGTACCTCAAGACAAGTGCTACTTAGAGACTGCCCCAGCTCAGTTCCCAGGGAGCTCTGGCTCACTTTGGGACCAGTCCTCCCTTTCATGCCTTAAAAGGTACCTGGGGATAAAATTGTGTCTCCTGAACTGCTGTTCTCCACTGCATCATTCCCTCTTGAAAACAGGGAGTGATGGTCTGGCTCTTCAGAGCAAGCTGGGCAGGTTCCCTGGGCTTCCAGGTGGCAGAAACCGGCTTACAGAGAATCATAGAACCATAGGGTTAGAAGAGACTGCAAGGGTCATCTAGTCTAACCCCTAACACATGGGTTGTTTGGTCAGGAATTCAGGTCTACAGCTTTGCTGCCTGGTGCAATCAAGGTCCCACAGTCCTCATACAAGCAGATCAGCTGCAGTGTGTTGGAAAGACACTGCAAAATGCTATTGCTCCTTCTAGAAGCTGTAATTTATGATGCCAAATAATGCTCCATTGCTTCAATGGGTACATACCACATTGAGCTTGCCAGCACCCACTGAGCTTGCAGCACCCGCTGGGTGGATGTGGCTTATGCAGTAATACCAGGGAAGCTGTTGCCTTTCCCTCCCCGCCCCCATCCTCTTCCAGGAGATTTTTGGTCCATTTTACTCCTCTTTGGGCACTGACATGCAGCAAACTTCTGCGCAAAGCCCAGTGGAGGGAAGAGACAAAGAGAGGAGGGGGACTGAAGAATAATAATTGTCACTCCCATTGCATCTTTCATCAAAAGCTCTCGAGTCCTTTAAACAATTAATTTAACCAACCTTGCAAAGTTCTCTTTGCCTCATTTGCTTAGGGACAGCGCTTTGTTTGTCTGTGGTGCTGAGTTAACCCCGTTAAAAGGAGAATTATGACATTTGCTATCATCCATAGTCATGGCAAAGGTGGAGCAAGTAGATATTGCACCTGATCTTGCAAATGTCTATAGAAGTTTTGCAAGCCAGGCCAGCACGACTATCTCCATTTTACAGGTACCTACACTGAGGCGCTAGAGAGAACTGATGGGCTCATGGGCATGTACTGTATTGAGTTGAGTGGTAAAGCTGGGAACAACAACAACAAAAAACCCCCAGGAGTCCTGACATCCCATCGCCACTAGAACATGCTCTAATTATAAAAGGGGCAGAGAGAGAAACTATTCTTACCTAAAGGGAACAGTAGCTAGAGATATCGGGCATTCCAGGACTCATGCCTCCCTTTCTGTTTGCGAATTGTCACCAAGTGGCTGGTGAGTTTCTTGGATTTTATGCATACAGTGATTTGCTGTAGGATTTCTTTGGGGGAGCCGGTGTAGTACGAGAAACTGCTACTACACCGGCTTGTTGCAAGGCTCCATCCTTCAGGCTGCTGTGGTAGGTCGGTCGGTCTTTGGGCTCTGTTCCTGGCCTCTAGAATCAGGTTCCCGGCATGAATGCTCCTGATTCTGAATGGCACGTTTGCTGCTCCTTCCCCAGCATTTGCTTTAACCCCCGGGGCCCTTTCCGCTTGCAGCAGCTCCAATCCTCGTGGCAAGCGAACGCCAACAGGGGCACAACCAGGGCTGGGGCCACTTCGGGGTGCAAAGGTGGCTGGGTGTCGGGGGGGGGGGGGCAGAGCTTTGCACGAGTCGCCCCCTTGTGCCATTAGCGGCGCTGGGGGGAGACGGATTCATGCACCAGCCCGCTCCCCCAGGGCAGACAAAGGAGCCCCTTTCCCCTTAGCATGGCGACTGCACACTCCAGGCAAGCGCTTCTTTCCCGGACCCATCCCCCTCCGTGGCTGGCGGAGCAGGGGGTGTCACCCGGCTCCCACCGGCCGCGCTGCAACCCGAGCCCAAGCCAGCCGGGCCTCCCTCCCTCGCGCCGCAAGCCCCGGCCAGGATGAAGGGGACTGACGCCTTCGCCCGGCCCCTGCTTCCCAGCGCGCCACGCCCCGGACCCGGCTGCGGGGACCCGGCTCCCCGCTTTAAGTTTGGCCCTTCGTGGGCGGGCAGCCTCCTCCCCCCGGCTCCGCTCCCTGCAAAACAAACTCCCGGCCCGCCCCGGGGCTGCCCGCCACTGCGCCCTCCCCTCCCCTCTCCCTGGAGCGCCTGGTTCCTCCTGCCCCCCCCCGCTTGCACCCCCTTTCCCCCCCTGCACCCCCCCTCGGGCGGCCTCCCCCCTGCCCCCAGCGGGCAGCGCGTTGCGGCGGGCGCCCTAGCGCGCAGGCAGCCGGAGCTCCGCGCGGGGTGGGCGCTCGGTGCCGCGGCTGGAGAGGCAGCGCTTCGCGCAGCGGCGCCGGGGCAGGGGAGGGAGGGAAGCCCGCGGTGCAGCCTCCAGGCCGGCGAGCGGACGCCCGGGGGAGCCGCTCCCCCCACCGCCCTTTGCCCCGGGCTGCTCCCCTCAGCCGCCTGGTTGCACTGAGGCGGCCGGGGCGGGGAAGGCGCCCTGCAAAGCCAGGGGCTGCGGCGGAGCTGGGGCTGGCGCTGGCCGGGCTCCCCACCTCCCCCGCTGCAGATGGTAGGCTCCATTTAAAGAGTGCTTGCCCTGCTGTCTCCCCGCTAATGTCCTTTGCCAAGCGGCCCAGCTCGCCCGGGTCTCCTGCTGCCGGAGCCGCGTCTCCGCTCATCCCTGCGCGGGGGAGAGGGAGGCAGCCGCGAGGGGATCCAACAGGTAGCGCGGGGAGGAGAGAGAGGCAGCCACCCCCCCACCCCCGGCTGGTGCATCATGCGCCTCTCTCTCCCCCCCAGGCCAAAATCCTGAACATGATGGAAGACAATAAGCAGCTGGCTCTCCGGATCGATGGAGCTATCCAGTCCGCCAGCCAGGAGATGACTAACCTGCGAGCCGAGCTGACAGCCACCAACCGGAGACTGGCCGAACTGGGCAGCAGCTCCGCGACCCCCTCGATCATGGAGAACAACCAGCACAACGCGCAAGGTGAGGGGCCCGCCGGGCTCGGGGTGGGCGACGGGCACCCGCCTGTAGCGCTCACCCCGGCGCCTCTGCCGCAGCCGGGGGCTCGGGAGGCAGAGCCCGGGCTGCTCGGTGACTCCCGGAGGGAGCATCGGTGGATTGTGCAACTTTTAACCCTTTCTCCCTATTGCTTTTGGGTGGCGGGTTGAGTCAAGGATGCTGGGGGGAGGACGTGCCCCTCAGCCAGAGCTGTATGTGTTGGGGAAGGGGGTGGAATAGGGGAGGGTCTCCGCCAAGCAATCCCTGCAACCCCCTTCCCACCCCCACCCACTGTGAACCGGTTCGGTGTGTAAACTTTTAATTGCAGGGTTGGGGTTTTCCGTTCCTGGGAGGTGTTAAGTGCAGCGTTTTAAGACCCATTTTCCTACATGATTTTTTTACTCTGGTTGCAGATTTTCCTCTGGGAGGTTAAAAAAGGCTCCAGATGTTGTAGCCGAAACAAGGTTTTGTTTTAAACGGCAGCGTGTTGACATGTTCACTTTTCCTTTTATCTGACACTGAGATATTTTTTATACCTGGGTTCCAGCTTTATCCGCCCCCGCCCCCCTTTTGCCCTGTATCCAGTCAGTAAAATAAATAAGACAATGGGATGGTGCATTGCATGGAGTTTAAATATCTGGGGCATTATGAAAACAAGTACATCTGTGGGATTTTGTTTTTGTTTTGGTTAGTTTTTGGTGGACGTCTTCCCAAATCTGGCTAAGGTGTGGATTAATTTCTCTTGATGATAGTGGGATAGACGCAATCAATCTTATCTTGAGCTGGTTCCTTGTGTAGATGAGATGGTAGAAATAGGTTGCCAGTTTATGTTGACACTGTTAACCATGGCAGCTGTTGGTAATCCTTCAAGGATTAACATTGGATGAGGTGATCCTAAAAATTAATTGTTTCCCTGTTTGGTGAAGTCAAATGGCAAATGCATCTGACATTCTCTGCTAATCAGCTTTTGACTTTAATATCATATGTTCTCTGCAAATTCAATTTATTACAGTTTAGGCTGCAGAAATCCCAAACGAGTTAAAACAGGGCAATTGAATGGAATGGTTACGACAACAAATGTGTAGCTATTAGACCTCACATTTTCTCTTTTTTTTTAAATTAATAGGTGGTGATCATTTTTAAATTCATTTTTTTAAATGATGGGTTCAGTTTAAATGTCTTTAGGTTAAAAATTAAAATATTTGTTTTTTTTGGCAATTGTGAATTGTTTAACTGCACATTAGCATTGTTCAGGTTGAATTCCATTCTAAATTCACTCTCTGGTGCCTAGAGTTTGATGAAGGTCTAAGAATCAGATTAGTAATTTGGTAACAAAGCAGCCATGTTATAATTGTGATTAATGTGTTTCAGTCCTGCTGTTTAATGCATAGTTTTCTAGCATGGAATTTGGCAAATGGCATAACCTGTCTGGGAGGCGGGGGTGTGGAGGAAGGCATTACTAATATGTGCATTTCGATTACCTCACCTTAGCAAAAAGTACAGGAGTGTTGTCTTTGCAGAATGCAAAGTATTGAGGATTTTATGAATCACAGGAGAGAGCTGTCTCCTAACGAGCAAATGGCAGAGAAATGAGTTTTGCTAAGAATAAAGATCCAGGGTTTAAAAAGTAGAAAAGAATCCATATGTTTTTCCAACAATTAACCCTTGCACGCCCCCCCTCACTAAAGTTAGGTGGACTTTACCAGCAAGTCTGCTAGATTCAGTAGCAAAGACTGAGCATATAAAACAGGCTGATATATGTACTGTCACAAATGACGTATGGTCTTAATTTTGCATGAGGCTTACCAAATGAGTGCTAAATTGTTGATGCACAGCTCTTAAGATTGTAGGGTTTGTCTTTTTTTCTTGTCTGGCTGAAATATGCTATGTTATACTAATGAAAATAGTGTTTGGGTCACAATTACTCTAGAAACATTTAAATAAAAAATACCGAACAGGTAAATACTAAATTGCAAGATAATTCATACTCAGAACAGTGTGTATGTCTGATCGGAAATAGTGCGAACCTTTCCCTGCCTTGAGAGAGCTATAATTGATTTGAATTTGCACCTGCGTGATAAAAATGTCAGAAGATATTATTTACTTATTACATATTTACTGCAAGGGTCTCTTGGTATGATGTTTATACATTATTTAATAGCTGTATTTTTTGTATGTTACCTGTAGCTTTTTAAACATAGTCACTCTTCTAAAATGCAGTGTAGCTGCTCTCATAAGACTGCTATTCCTTTACATCATTAGTGTTGCATTATTAAAGTATTAGCACAAATTGATTTAGAGAGAGTAATTTGTGGATTTGTTCCATCAAACTTGTCTTATTTTGCCATTTATGCTGCACAGGGAATTGTCGCTATTAAACAAACTTAATCCACCATCAGATGGGTTTACTGTACAATCAGGAATTTGTCCAAGCAAACAGAGCGACCAATCCTGCTAATGCTTAATTTTGCTCGTGTGAGTAGCCCCTTCCAGTCACATAAGAAAAGATGAAGTGGGCATTCACCCACAAAAGCTTATGCTCCAATACTTCTGTTAGTCTTAAAGGTGCCACAGGACCCTCTGTTGCTTTTTACAGATTCAGACTAACTCGGCTACCCCTCTGATACTTGACACTTATGCTTAAACATTTTCAGGATTGGGCCTCTATTCTGATATCATCCTAGATGGAAGTTAATTTTTTCAAATGTGTTCATATCATCTCGGTGTGGGCACCTATCAGTTATTTTAAAATAAAGTATTTTATCTACCCTTTTAATCTCATTGAATCCTTGTGGACGTTAAAGGAACTGAGCCTAAAAATAAATTACCCCTGAAATTTAGTGGCGTTTACTAGCCAAAGTACTCTCTTTTGGAATATCTCTGTCAAAAGACCATGTGAAGAAGAAGCTCCCTTCATCTTTCTTCTCGAGTTGAATGATTAATAATAGGAATGTTGATGTACTGTAGAGGGCATCAGCTTAGATTCTCAGGTTGAAAATGTAGCCTTTTGGCTAGCAAAGCATGTCAAATCCCATTGTCTGTTGTTTTTATGATCCCTTTCTTACATTTCCCCCCTTGCCCCTGCAAAATGTATTAGCCTTAAGTACTTGTTTGGCTTTTGTCCTCTTTTTGCAACAGAAAAGTTGATTTGTTTGTGTAACACCCAGGTGTGTTTGTGTATGTGTGTGTGTGTGTGTTTGTATTTTCTAAAAGGATGCTTTGAAAAGGCTGTTTGTTCTGAGTAGTTTGTAATGTGATGAATGACTGAAAAGAGCTTATTCAGTTTGATGTGTTACTCTCAGCATAAATTGAAAACAATAGATTTGTTGTAGCCTATTTAAAAAAAAAAAGCCATTTACCAAAGTGTTCATTTGTGCCCAGTGGAGAGCCTTATTTCTGTTTAATATCTATAATTACATGCATGATTAAAAATACAAATTTAAGGTCAATGGGATCTTTCTGTTATCTAAAGAGTTGGGACCCAATGATAAGAGGTGAGGAGCAACATGAAAACCAGCCATCAATATACAGTGGATCAGCTGTAAAGTTGTTGAAAGGAATTACACTCAGGTAGCTCGGTGCCTGCTTCTGCACCACCCTTAAGTCTCACTGAAGGCCTGCTGCCACTGAGTGGGTCAGTGGGAGTGGAGAGCACAAGGCAGTTCTCAGGATTGGGCCCGGAGAGCCAAATTTGGCTCAGGGTGTCTCTGTGTAGGAGTGATGACAGAGGGTGTTTTCCTGCTGAAGTGAGAGTCTGTGGCGGTGTAGCCAACACTTCTATTTTATTTTTTGCCTGAGTTAAAGAGGAGGCTATTATTTTAAATGCGACTACAACCATGTACTGCTAGTCTTATAACAGAAGCCAATCAGTTAAGTGTAAAATTACATTTGAAGTGAATTTCATTTGTCATTCTTATGGGAAGAACACTTCGTCTCATCAAAACACTGCTTAGATTCCCTGTCTGTTTTGTATCTTCTTCCTAATTTGTCCTACTATGTGGTGTGGCAAATACCTTTTTATATCATTCTGTGTTTGCTTTTATAGGTCAGCTCTGTAGACTGGTATTGGGCATTGGGTATTCTCCCAAGAATTTTAAAAGGACACTCTGAAGGATGATATTGAAAATAAATATCCATATGGGCTGGAACTAGGGGTGCTGCTGCATTCTAGTGGTTTCCATTCTATCCAGGGTTTACAGTTTGGTTTAATGGCCCTCAACACCCCCACTATACAAATTGTCCCAGCAACCCTGTAAATATCTGTCTCTGTGTTCTTTGAATAACTTAATTGTGGTGGGTTTTAAGTAGCTTGGCTGCCAAGCTCATTGATTTAAATAAATAAACTTTGGGAAAGCAATGGGACTGAGCTCAGGGGATGGCTTACAGGATAGAAAGCCTTTCACCCATAAGTCACAGGTTCAAATGCAGCCCGTGTTGGTAAGAACTTTCAGTTACTACCATCTGATAGTGGATTGATAGGCTACGTGAAACTGGTTGGTGGACGAGTTCCGAATGGACAAGAACATTACAAAATCTCCACTAATGCCGCAGGCTCCTTGGGTGGTGGTGTGAGAAGAGAGCTGACCAAACTCTCTTGGTCATACAGGTACACATTCCAGGTCATGTTTAATGTACATTGGATATGGGGAAGTGCATGTGGAAAGCCTGCTCTGTCCTGCCTAAGCTCGATAGACAACCTGAGGGATCTGTTCTGTGGATAAATAAAAGGCTTTGGGCTCCAAGGCTGTTAACTCAGTGTAACTTGTTGCAAATGTTGTTTTTAAAACCATTGTACTGATCGGGACCCCACAATAACAAACCAGTGTGCATGATGCTGCTCTTCTCTGATTTGCTGTCAGGATTTTTCTCTTGTATGTAAACAGCAAAGAGATACTTTTCAAGGATCCTTTTTCTTTCTGTAATATATATATATTTCATTTACTTACCGCATAGCAAGGATGGAGCATCTGAGGACAGCTGTGGAGGGAGGTGTGTGTGTGTGTAATGACGTAATCAACGTTTGCTCGCTCCCACAGGCCTGAACGAACGTGGTCAGTCAGGATTTCAGCCTAGCAACCTTGACAGCCTCCCCACCCCACAAAGTGTTAAGCTTACTGGAGAAAATATCGTAGTGACTTTGGCCTCACCATGAGAGTGAGGACAGACTGGAGGTGAAATTAACACTCAGTGTCCTTAGCTCTTAGTGCATCTATTTTAGCAGCCACTAGTGATACTGATGGAATTGCACTCACTTAAAGCCAGATTTTTATGGGTATTTTAGGCACCTAGCTGCATTTTTAAGAGCACAAGACTGGTCTAATTTAGTCCCCATATGTTCTGAGTTCTTGTTGCCATGCTTTACATCAGTTAAGCAGTTCGTTCGAGGTGAAATTCACCCCTGTGCACAAGGAGTCCATGTACCGCTTAGATCCTACTTGAACCCTCTGATTTAAGTGGTGCATGGGCATTGTGCTGTCCCTTTGCACAGGAGTGAATTTCACCATCTGGGCTTAGACCTTTGGAGTTCCAGACGGATTTGCAAAAGTAAACTAGTTGGATTTTTGAGGCAAACTCTGCATGGTTTGCTCCATCACCGATGGCCCAGTATTATGGTGGTTTTAGTACCACCTTCAGACCCAATTCAGCAAAGCATTTAAACCTGCATTTTAGTTTCATTGACTTCTGCTGAAGTGCTTTGTTGAATCTACGTACTCCGCCATCAGAAGGAGCTGCTGCACAATCTATGAGAAAGCTGGTGATTGGGCCACAAGAAACTACAATACTGGTACAGGGAGTTGGTCCATCTAGCCTAGTATTTTGCTCCTAGTTGAAGTGTCTACCTGCAGCCTCAAATGTGAACACCTTAATTAGTTAATATTTGTAGAGTGCTTTGAAGATGTAAAGCACTGTAAATGGCTGAATGATATTCATTGTAACGACATCTCATTTAGCATTTGGTTAATCTTGTGTCGTCTTTTACAAATAGATTTGGCTGGCAGTGATAGTGGTGCTTAAAACTCACTGTGCTGAGTAGCGTTGTCTTTGATATGTTGAGTGGCGCTGAAAGCCTAGAGCATCATAGCTATGAAGGGGGCTGGTGTAGTTAAGACCATAGGGTCTGATTTTCAGAGGTAGTGAGCACCCTCAACTCCAGTTGAAGTCAGTGGGAGCTGTCAATGTAACTCTGGTTAGTGTGGGTTGTATGTCTCCCTCTGTCTGATTACGGAGGATATGAGTTTGCTAGAGCTCCTAGCTTCTGGATTTGGTCCTTTAGCTTCAGCCGTAAAGCAGTGGTTCTCAAACTTTTGCCCTGGTGACCCCTTTCAATTAGCAAGCCTATGAGTGTGACCCCCCTTATAAATTAAAAACACTTTTTAATATATTTAACACCATTATAAATGCTGGATGCAAAGCGGGGGTTTGGGGTGGAGGCAGGGCCGGCTCCAGACACCAGCCCACCAAGCATGTGTTTGGGGCGGCGCCTGGAGGGGGGCGGCGTGGCGGGGCCCCAGCCGGGCTCGCCGCCCTCCCCCCGGCGCTCCGGCCGGTCGGGGAGAGCGGAGGGCCCCGGCCGGGCTCGCCACCCTCCCCCCGGCGCTCCGGCTGGTCGGGGAGAGCAGAGGGCCCCAGCCGGGCTCGCCGCCTTCCTCCCGGCGCTCCGGCCGGTCCGGGATTGCGGGCCCACGGCCGGGCTCGGCGCCCTCCCCTGCCGCGCTGGGGGGGAATGGCGGGTGGCTTTTTTGCCTAGGGCGGCAAAAAAGCCAGAGCCGGCCCTGTGTGGAGGCTGACAGCTCGTGACCCCCCCGTGTAATAACCTCGCAACCCCCTGAGGGGTCCTGACCCCCAGTTTGAGAACCCATGCTGTAGAGCCTTATGCTCTTAGCTTTGGAGATCCCTGGTTCAGTACCCAGTTATGGTCTGGATGACAGTGGCTATGTCTGCGCTTCTGAGAATAAGGTCCACAGTGTTTTTCCTTTAAAGACAGCAGGGTTAACACCCTACTGATCTACTAGGGGATTTCTCATTATCCTTATTCCACTACAGTCTGCAGCATATTTGGTACTAGGAGAAATTCAGTAGCATCTGTGGTGCTCAGTGATGCCAAAGGACCAGGGACCTTTATCATCCTGACATTCGCATAGAGTTTTCCCTTTTTTCCTTTAATGATCTTATATTTTCATTACTATAGCTGGAAGACTTTGCCTTTAGCCCAGCAGGCAATCAGTTACCTCCACAATCTGTGCTGTTGCCACTTTGTGAATAATCAGCAAGAGTTGTTCTGAATCTACAGTGTTCATTTTCCTAGCAATGTAGTCTGCTTTTTGTTCTTCCAAAGCTTTAAGGCTGGGATATTGAAAGGAGCCTACGGACGTCAGGCACTCAAATCCAGTTGGGCACAGAGGTCCTCTTGCACAGAGTTCATTGCATGATTGGGGCCTTAATGATTAAAGATCATTCTATTATTTTTCAATGTATCTCCCACTTTGTTTTCCTTTGACTCCCTGTCGAGCTGAGAAGGTGAAGTAAGTTGCGCGTTTGCAGAACGATTAAATACACCGGAAAATGCATCTGCGCACAGTGACGTTCAAATGATTTTTTTTTCCCTTGGCTCAGCATATCAGTTTGCAGACAGCACTTTAGGTCCCCGTTACACTTCAATTTTTAGCGTTTTTAATTAAAAAATATCCCTCTTACATCTTTTTCCAAATTCTGCCTAATCAGGTAATTTCCTTTAGAACTAGTAGGATAATATTTATAATAACACTCAGAGCTTCTTTCCTCTAAGGCTCTCCAAGTGCTTTACAAACATACATTAATGAAGCTGCACTAGGAGATGGGTTAGCTTTAATAATACCCCCTTTTCCGTTATAACTGATAGTAAACTGAGGCTATGGAGGAAGTAGAGCTAGGAGCTGAATACTGGACTCTTGAGTCCTAGGGCCTGTTCTCTAACTACTGGGCCACACAGTCACTCAGGGATTCCTGGATGTGTAGGTGGGGTACTCAGCCCCATCTCAGAAAGATCAAGAAGGATTATATCCATCTGATCATATCTGCCTGCATTCTTGTAGCATGTCCATCACCATAGTATCTGGGCTCTTTACAAACGTACAGCCTGTTTCTGCCACCTTTACTCATACTTAGTTGTACTTCCCCTTTCAGTTAGTCCCATTCACTACTTACCATGAAGGCAGCAGATACGAACCCTGAATTCCTGCCAGTTCACCTGAGAATAGCATTGGTGTTAACTCTGGAAAGTTACTTGCCCATCATATGCTGTCAGTGAATATGCATGATGTGAAACTGCAACAAGGGATGGGAGAAGAGAGCAATTGATTTTAAAAACTAAAATGACACCAAAATATGTAGACTTGGAATTTAAGGTGGTTGTTTTAAAAAAATTTCCATAGGCGTTGGCAATTTGCTAGCTTGTTCACACTTGCATAAGCAATACATTGACAAGACATATTCCCTGATCTCTGTCAAATGATGCAATTCCCATTCCTTGATTAGCTTATACTTTTTATTTAACCATCAAACAGTCCTTATTTGCTTGTTTTAATTCATGCACAAAAATTCAGTGGTGGCATGATGTATGACAGTGCTTTAGTCTCCAGCTTATTAAAATTCAATTCTCATAATTTCTTGTTGACAGCCGTGCATGAGATAAGAGAATTTGATACTGACACAGCAGCTTGCAAATTCGGTATATTTGTAATATGACTGATGATGTGTGTTTATAGCTGAGCAGCAATTATGTTTATATTCGATACCCTGATGACTCAGTTGACCAGAGGCATCGTTTTCCAAATATCTGAAGAATTCATGTTCACTTGAGGGAGACTGAAGGGCTCACTGCATTGGGAATGGGCTAGAGAGCCTTTCACTTCTAGGTTATGTCACAGAGAGAAGCAAGAATTACAATGTTTACAAGAGCAGCAGAAGAGACTGAAGATAATTTGGGGCAAGATTCCCTAGGCCTTAATAGTTTTGGAGAACAGGGGCTTCATTGTTTACTAGCAGCTAGCTCAAGTTACCAGGAGTTAGGAGATCTGGTTTCTAGTATCAGTTTCGCTGCCACCTTGCTACATAATTATGGGCAAGTCACTCAGGTCAAAGTTTTCAAAAGTGGCCATTGATATTTCGATGCTTCAGTTTGTAGGAGCTCAGTCTGGGGAAATGGCTGTCCCTGATTTTCGGAGATGCACGTTGAAGTCAAAGGGAGCGGTGTATGCTCAGCATCGCTGAAAAACCAGGTGGAAGAAGCTATTGGCTTAACCCTCATTCTGTGTCTGTCCATCTATCTGCACAATAGGGATGAATTCTCACGCACGTTTGCAAAGTGCTAGAAGATGCTGGGGTGAAAGTTGCTGTATTAATGCAAAGTATTATTACGCAGTCTGCAGTGAGCTTTTGAGGCCATGAGAGAGCGAGCAAAACAAAAAGTTAGGGAAATAGGGGCCTAAAATCAGGAAGGATGCTGCACCAGGAAGCCACAGAAGTGGTTTGAGATTAAATGTTTCCTGTGGGTCAGACTCTCTTGGCAAAGTCTGGGCTTGCCCTGAGATTTTCATTATTGTGTGCAGGGTCTTAGCTGTGTTTGCTTCTTCCAGTGAAGTCACCACCCAGCAGGCTGCTGGCGAAACCCAGAGGTGTCTAGACCTGTGGGTCTGCTCTCCAAGGAAAGACAATCCAGCAACTGTCAGGAGATGCTTGCTGGCATTCTGAGTTCCCTGTGCTCCCATTGTGCTGAAGCCACTTCGGTTAGTTACCAGTCCTGGGGTGTTAGGACTGCCCCGTAGATCAGTGTGCTAATTACCGTGGGGCTGTGGGAACCAGGAACAAAGGATAATTCTGGGACATGGGGTCACAGTACAAAAGAGGCTGAGAACTGCTGTTGTAGACTAAGCAATGGCGATAAGAGACTGTGAATCAAGAGGACCGAGGACAGTAGAGGCTTGTAAGGTGGATTATATACCCTGGCTCTATAGCTAGAGTAAGGACAACTTTGCAGTTTTATTTATTAGGATGCAATGTGGCACAGGCTCGAGGCTATAAATACCAAAGATGTCATGATGTTTCAGCGCCAACCAGCCAGGCTCTTGTTGTAAGAGTTAAGTAATCTGATCAATTACTTACTCCTCTGATCTTGTTAGTCTTTCCCTTTCTCAGATCCCCTCAACGAGCGCCCACAGTGATGGAGCGGTTGGACAAAGATACCTCGGTGATTATCATTAGCGTAGAGTCCTGTCACTCGCAGTTGCAAATCTCTGTGTGAGTCTGCTTGGTGAGGTATGGGAGCTGGGGCATTGGCCCCTGGCGTAGGTGGCTTTTGGGGGGTAGCTTTCCCTTCTCGCCATGCCTGATTAGCTGGCAGGTCTATGTTTGAAAGCTAAATTACTGTTCTCTATTCCTCACTCTGACATAGAACGGGGAACTAAAACCTGCGCTTTCAAGTGCAGAAGATGAGTCAAAAGAGGGTGGTGCATTCCAACACTAGAAGACCAAGTGAGGAATGGATTTCTATCATTAGACTTTCTGGTCTATGCTCCTAGCTCCTGTCTTGTGATTCCCCATGAGCCTTTTACAGAACGGATTGTAAAGAAATTGTATCTTATTGATTGCCATCGACTTGGGGTGTAAGTGCTAGGACAGCTGGGTCTATATTTAAAGCAAAAGAAACGTGAAAGCCTTTTTCGCCATGTACGAACTTGTGATCAAACATCCATGACATTTAAAATACAAGCCCTGCCCATAGAGGGGTTGAGGGGGATACATTTTTCCCTGCCCACCAAGAGATGGCAGGAACATTGTGGAGGGCCTTTGGAGCCTGCAACCTGGCTAATTTGAGACATGGAGGACCTTGCTGCCAGGGTGGGGATGGGGGCAATTAAGACCTGCAGCTTCCTTGCACAGATAGACCATAAATGGATTATTTGGGAGACGGAGGTGGGAAGCGTGGCTTTGGGTAGGGCAGGTTCAACATGCAGGGACCTAGGACTGCATTGCACCTGGAGCTTGGAGAGTTCTCTGTTTCCCTTTCTGCTTATGTTAACTTCCTTATTATAAGCACTGTCCCTGGGGGATGTGACTTCGCTGCCTGCTTTTCTCTCTCTCTCTTTTTGGCGGAGCCATTCCTCTCTATTACTCCACCCCGGAGGCAGTTCCCCTCTAAACTGAAATCTTATGCTCCTCCTCTGTGAGGTGCACGCTGCAAATTAGTCAACACCGAACTGGAACCTCCCAAGTCCTCCACCTTTGACATACCTGTTTCCCCCATGTTCCCTCCATTATTCACCTGTCGCTCTCCTTGTATGATTGCTGGTTCAAGGATCCAAGAACTTGCCTTTGTTTCCTCCACTGGAGAGAGGGAGGGTGAACCTTTTTTTATGTTGACAATAGTGTATGTTTAAAAAAATGTATTTGGTGGGAATAGGATTTCCTGGGTTCTGTGAGGGCTCTACGGAAAGTAGGAACACGTGTTTTTTCTCTCTTTCCGAGGTGAGGTTTCTCCATTTTTCCTGGAAGAAGTAGTCCAAACCAGGAGAGCTGACGCTTGCAAGTGTATAAATAGCTTTTTTGCTGTGACAATAAAACAAGATTTGTGCCTCTGTTGGTGCAGAGTAGGGCCAGTAATGGCTGTGACTGGGATGGGTAATGGGAGAGTCTCTGAGACGTGAGTCACAATCTTTACTTGTCTTTTAATTCTTGCAGAAACATGGTATTTGCAGAAATCAACATACCTTTGTTTTCCTAATTGTAAAAAGCCGACGTGACGCCGCTTTCTTGTGCTCTCATAGGGCTCAAAAAGTGTGTGGTCTTGGCCATAGCAAGAATTATTGTCTTTTGCTGAAAGCCTCCAGTTTATGGCTCCACTGTACGGCCTTAGGGTATGAGCCTGGTTCAAAGGGGTTTACTGTTTCTTCAGCTCTTTCAGTCTAGGCCACAGGCAACTCTTTGCACCCATATGCACCCAGTTCCCAGCCTCCCCCTTCAATCTATCCCTTTGAGCACTTGCCCGAAGAAGTGGGAACTTCTTCCAAAACTGCTGCAGTGTGGCTCCGATGCGCCTCGGGAATAACGCCCTGAGGTGTTATTAAACACATTTCCCAGCCCATGATTGTTGTACTTCCATGGTGCCACCAAGATTTGCCCATGCAGCTAGAATAGGTGCTGGAATGCCGGGGGCTAGGGAGGCTGCCGCACCCTCTGTCTTGAATTGTTGCCATTATAGGCAGGGTTTACAGTTTGGGTCAATGGCTCTCAGCATCCCCATGGTACAAACTGTTCCAGCACCCCTGCCTGCTAGTTAAGGTTATCGAAAAGTAGACTTGCGCTACAAGCCTCTTGGCCAGCAATGGGTAGGACTTTCCAGTAGTTTTCCTAGGCAAACAGATGCACACAACGCAAATGCGCTGCTTATGACAGATGACTGTTTGTAGTATCTCATTAAGCCAAGTGTCAGTCCATCACCTTTAAGCAAATTGCCCATCCTCATTTCCATAAAACTAACTGCGTCTAAATAACTTGGGATGAAAATTGGTCTACATTGGCCAGGAGCTGGACAGCGAGAACAGGCCATCCCTAGGTTTTGGCCATAATGATTTAATGGGACTGTTGCCATGACTACTTACTCATTCCACCACCTCTTTAACAATAAAAAAAAGCCCTAAAACACCCCAAGAACTTGATCCACTTTATTCTGCTCTTGCTAAGCTCTTGCTGATCATCCTTGGCCTCTTCAGAGACGTATTGGAGAGGGCTGCATTTATGTAACGATTCTGCTTACTACTGCACCACCAAACTGAGCTGTCTTTGCGCTTCCAGTAAAAAACTGTATTTCGAGGGGCATGTATGACTCTGCAGGGTGAAGTTTGCAATAGGAGCATTGGCATGAAAATGGCTGGCCAGTTTTTGAAAGAAATATGCCACATAAAGGTTGAAAGCGAAGCTAATCGGTTTGTGGGTTTATTACCATTTTTATTATTACTTTTGCTTTAGTATTTTATTTATGTAAAATATAGAATGATGTTAGGAGTTAGTCTGGCTGTAGTGAGCAGAAGGAAGGAAAGTGGAGTGGTTTTTACTTCCTTTCTCCTGGTCCTGATGCTGTCGTTTGTTGCCATCAGTGATCAGGGCCCCACTGTGCAAGGTGAGTAGAACAAAGAGTCCCTGCTGCAGAGAACTCATGGTCGAGAAGTCTGACAAGATTCAACAAGTGGATGACCAGGCAAATGGATGGGATGTGGGGAGTGAAGGAACAGTAAAGATGGCTTTTGTTTGTATAACTGTTCTCACCGATCATAGCAGTCACTGGCTAGCTGCCATCCTAACCGGGGATATACACTATGCCAAGGTTGTTACAGGATCCTAGTGGACATTCCAGTTGAATTAAACGTCAGCTGTTTCCTAATGGTTCAATTGGCAATTAGATTTCGGAATAAGATGACAAATCTACAGGGGTACACGTGTCCAGCAGAAACCCACAGAGGTCACTTTAAAAGGTTCTAATGAAGCATAGGTGCTGGAACTGGGGGTGCTGTAGCACCCTCTGGCTTGAAGTGGTTTCCATCATATACAGGGTTTACAGTTTAGTTCAATGGCTCTCAGCCTCCCTCCCCCCCCCCCCCATTATACAAATGGTTCTAGCAGCACTGTAATGGAGTCTATGGAATTTCCTATAGGAACATTTCCAAACAGAGGGTCGATCCAACATTGAAGTCAGTGGGAGTTTTGCTGTGGACTTCAGTGTGAGCAGGATCGGGCCCTTTGCAAGGAACTTTTCCCTACTGCACTTACCCAGCACCATGTCTTTAAGAGTCAGAGGAGCTGAGCAAAGCCACCTGGCCATTGTAGAGTTCTGGGTCTTTGTTGGACAAGGATAAGAGGTGAGCGAAAGGGTTGTTACTAAACAAGGGGACAAAGTTTTTTATTTGTAATAAACCTTGGGCGAAATCCTGGCCCTATTGAAGTCTCAGTGGGACTCTTGCCACTGACTTCAGTAGGGCCAGGAGTTCATCCTGATGCTATAAGTCTCACTCCAGTTCCTTTTGGACACATCTTGATCACACAACCGTCCCTCAGTTGACTTTCCCCCTTTCTTGGCAGCCCAGGCACAGTGGCCAAGATCTGAATGAGCCTCGGAGACTGGGCTCTTGTCTCGCGCCCCTGGAGGAGTTCCCTCCAAGTCCCGGCTGAGGCTAGCTGGCAGGGTGCTGTGGGGGAAGCTTGTGCCATCCCTTGTCTGTGGATAAACAGCGGGATGGGGCAGGGGATTTGCAAAGGCACAAATGGGATTTAGGTGCCTATGTCCCATTAAAAGGTAATGGGCATTGGGTACCTAATTGCCTGTTTAGCCTCCAGGACTGTCAGTCTGGCACGTCTCACAAGCTCTAAGCTTGCTTAATAACTACCTAAAGAAATGAAAGATCAGGCACAAACTGAAAACACAACCAGTGAAGCAGGGACCCATTTTTTTGTCGGATGCATTTTTTCTCCTTTTGTTCATCAAGAGAACAAAGCCTGGTCCAGAGGGGAAGGAGGGTCCAGTGGTTAGCGCACAAGCCTAGGACTTGGGACACAAGGTTCAGTTCCCCGCTCCACCACAGATTTCCTGTGTGGCCGCGGGTCACTTCGGGAATGGAGGCATGGAGAGACTTATCTGTAATAATGAGATAAATGCACTTCCCTACCTCACAGGGGTGTCGTGAGGATAACTACATTGCCGCTTGTGAGGCGCTTTTAGATGTGCTGATGAAAAGCACTATATATAAGAGCTAGGCGGTGCGATTATTTACAACTCTTTCTGACACAGAGGCAGTGAGGTTCTCTGGCCAGGCTGTGTCCGTCACCGTCTATATTGCAATATCTAGGCGCAGCAGGCTCTGTTTAGGAAAATGGCAGTGGGGTGAATTCACACCCCTTACATACGTGCATCTCTATTCACTTAATGGAGCAACTCCTCATTTACATTCGCATAAGGAGGAGAATCAGGGTCTGAATTTCCTGGCTTGCGGTAGACCCTCCGTGCTATTTGAATGCTGTATTTTTGTGGTTTAATTTGACAGCAGCCTCTACAGAAGGCAGATTCTTCATCCTGTGATCATAAAAGGGTTCCCTCCTGTGCACCTTCCTTTTCTGAATTATTATTTATTTTTTAATAAACCTTAATACGCCCAATGATTTGCTTTTATCTTTCGCAGTTATGCCTTATCTGCTATGGAAAAACAAACTCTCATTTTATTCACCTGCAGAAACTTCGTTCGTTTCTTGAATTTTTCCATCTTTATTAACGTACCCAGAGTGTCTGAATGGCTTTGTCCCGATTTGCCAGTATTTTCGGCTTGCTGAGGTGATGGCTTGAATCTTTGAAGAGGAAGCACTTCAATGCTACACAGTGTGTGTATTCGGTTAGATTGGCATCGTATAATCAAAACGTTACAGATGATCATTGTCATCCTAAGGAACAGAGCGCAGTTGATACCAGTACAAATCTGAGCAGAGGTCTCCCATCTCTCCAGAGAGTGCTCTGCCCACTGTACTAAGGGATATTCTGATGTGGGCATCCCGCAGATTGGGTCCCCCAGGTGAGACTGACGTTCCTTTGCCTCTCTTCCTCTGGTTTGTTGATTGCACTGGGGCTTAGATGTGCGATGAGCACCCAGATGCCTAGTACACGTGCCCAGAGGCGCCTAGGGAAGTTTCACAGCAAAAATTTAGGCTCCAAGTTATCAGCCGAGCGGTGGTTTTGTGGATAACAGTGGTACCTAAAACAGGGGCTTAGGCACTTAAGCTGCAGACTTAGGCACCTAAGTCCCTTTACAGATCTGGGCCTCGGGCTTCTGAATCATTTAGATGCTTTGGAAAACTTTACCCAAGATGCATAAAGAAACATACTAACTGTGTAATTACAGGCAGCAAACCAGGCCTGTCAAAAGCAAAACTCCTTATTGACTGTCAGCGGTTGTGAACACCTTGTAACACGGAGTGGAATAAAATTTATTTTTGCTTTCAAGCAAAGTGAAGGCAGTAAAAGCCACTTTGCACTTCAGTCCCTTTTACAGGGAACCATTTTATGTGCTATTTCTCCTTGGACATGCCTCGTTTCTAGGATAGTTCAGTCAACGGTCTAATCTAATACATCTGGCTACGCCGTGCTCTTCAGTGTGGTTTGAGTGCATTCATTAGGGACCGGTTTCATCCCTCGTGTAACTCGTCTAATAGTCGTGTTTATTCTGCAAAACACATCTTTGATTCGGGATTATACCTATTGCAGGATTAATGGGAAGCACTTTTCTAAATAGGTTTGAATCCCTTGTCTGTTTCTTAGGCCATGTCCGCACTGCAGTGGGAGCCCAGGTTCAGACTTAGGCTTGAGCCCAACCTCCTCTTCTGTCTACACACAAATCGCTCAGGGCTTGTCTACATTGCAGATTAACCCCCCTGGCTGGCCTGTGACAGCTAACTCAGGGGCTGTTTCATTGCAGTGTAGATTTTGGGGCTTGGACTGGAGCCTGGGCTCTAGGACCCTCCCATCTCGCAGGGTCCTAGAGCCCGGATTCTAGCCCGAGCCCAGAAGACGACACTGCAGTTAAACAGCCCCTTAGCCCGACTCAGCTGGCTGCAGCCAGCCAAGTGTGTCTTATTGCAGATGTACCCTCAAGCCCCTGCTCAGCAGGGATGGAGGGTTCGAGCCCTATTGCTTTGCAGTGTAGCTGCAGCCCTCCCAACTCGGGGGCAGGGAGTTTGCCAAAAGTATCCCACAATCCCATGGGCCAACTTCTCTATCCCAAGAATCTCCTGTCAACTCCAGGGAAATGGAAGCAGACCCCTGGTGAAGTGCAACAGCTCGGTAAGTCAACGTTAACCCTTCCATTGTCTTCTGAACACCGAGCTGCAGACACCCCATCGGAGATCCTTCTGTGTTTGCAATGGAGGCTGACCAGAAGAAGTCTTTCACAAAGTGCACTGCTTCATGGTCATGGGTACACCGCCGGATTTTGGTAAACCTCTGGTGCGAGGCCAGCAAAACAGTGGATAGTGGGAAAAGTACCAGGAATGATCATGCATAGCAGCATATAGTGAAGGAGCTGGCGGTACTGCAAATTTACTGGACCTGTGACCAGTGCAGGGAGCAAATTAAGCGCCCAAGACTAAATACAGGAACACCAGGGACCAGAACCATATCATGGGCAACTCACCGAGGTGATTTTATGATGAGTTTGACGGGATGCTGGGGACGGCACCCAGAACGGAGCCAACAGTGGTTCATGGGGACCTGGCTAGCTGGTACGGTGCCCTGCTGGCCCCAGAATCCAGCATGAGAACTAATGGGAGCCAGCAGCAGGCGCTGAGTGAGGACAGTGGAGTGATTTGTTGCTGAAAACGGTCCCAGAGGAGGCTTTGCAGCAGGAGCAGCACATCGTGGGGCTGTAGTAAGAGTATGTGGCAAACAGGGAAGGAAGGGAAAGGAGAACGGGGGAGCAGGGAACATGAAACAGGACGGGGTTTCTGTCTTGTACATGGTTTCACTGTTTGCATTGTTCATGCACTTTTTTTTGTAAGGTTCTGTTGTTATGGGTGTTTTGGTGTGGTACTGGGCTAATATTGTACTTTTCTAATGCAGGTTTGTAAATAAAGCTTTTTATTTTAATAAGTTTATTGTTATCACTGCATCACGTTATACAATGTGTATTTAAAATAATAAAGATAAACACATGAGCAGGGACAAGTAGGAATTAATATGCAAACACTATTCCTCAGAAGATTTATCTACATCAGTCCATGCTTCAGTCATTTCTTTACATCAGTCCATACGGTGAATCAACCCCCTCCCCCATTGATAAGTGGTCATGTCATTAAGAAATACATTGCATGGCAATCATCTCCCCCCACCCCCATAGCCCCAGAAACACATTCAGACAGGTACTGTTCTCCCTCTTCCATTGGCCCATGCAGTTTCATAAGGTGGGCGCACAAAGCATCCCAAAGCATCTGTTGCCCGGGTGCATCCAGCTGCAGTGGTGACAGGTGCCCTTTCTGGCTGAGTGTAATGGGCCAGCAGCCCCTCGCTGCCATAGCTCCATTCGGGGGAAATGGCTCACCTCTGGCTTCACAAAGATTGTGATGAGCACAAGCCACAACGATGCGGACAGCACTGATGTTACTGGAATCCAAATGGGTCTGTAGACCTCTCCAATGGGATTTCAGTCTGCCAAATGCACATTCAGTAACCATTCTACACCTGTTGCGAGTGTAATGCAACTGTCTTTTTGCCAGGGCCTCTGAAATCAGGGTGTGGTTTTATAAGCCAAGGCAAAAGAGAGGTGTGCGAGGTCTCTCAAATTAATGGTAGGGATAGTAACTCTGTTTATGACAATGTCATTTGGTGGGAATAGTGCCCCAGCCTGTCCATGAATGTAGACTCCTGATCAGCAAAAAATCCCTGGCAACATGAACTTTTCCAGTGCAACCCATGTTGACATTCATAGATCACCCTTTGTGGTCCACGAGGGCCTGCATAGCAATGGACTAGCGACCTGCTGTTTATGTACTCATGTCATCCTTGAGGAGGGCAAAGTATGGGCACACAAGTCCCTTCAATGGCCCGGGCGCAGTCTGGAAACCCCATTCTCTTGCTGGAGGATTCTCTGCGCCTTGAAGTCTTTAAACCACAAGTTGAGGACTTCAGTAGCTCAGACATAGGTCAGGGGTTTGTTACAGGAGTGGGTGGGTGAGATTCTGTGGCTTGCGTTGTGCAGGAGGTCAGACTAGACCTCCTTAATGGTCCCTTCTGACCTTAAAGTCTATGAATCTAAAACCAGCAGTTACTTCAGGAATATCTTTTATGCCCACCACGTTGGGGTCAACAACACCCCCGATCGCCTCAGAAAACTCCGCCACCATTTTACCCACCATCGACTTTCTAATATTAAACTGATTGGCAACAGACCTGTAGCAGCGTGGGGTCACCAACTTCCAGATGGTTATAGCAACCTGCTTCTGGACTGGTAAGGCCTCTCTCATGCAAGCGTCTTTAAGGCTGGAGGGCTGAGGCAAGCTGCTCACAAAGCTCCAGAAATGTAGCTTTCTTCATGAGTAAGTTCTGGACCCATTGCTGGTCATTCCAGGGGTGAATGACGATGTGATCCCGCCAGTCTGTGCTTGCGGCCCTGCTCCAGAAGTGCCAGTATATATAGGGGGCATCAGTGACTGTACCGAGCATCGTGAGCAGCATCAGCCGTTTTGAGTCTGCCATGTCTGTGTCGTCGTCCTCCTCTTCCACCTGTTCCATCATAAGCTCTGTCAGGAGCCTTTGGTGGTTCAGAAAATGCTGCTGAAATGTCTACCAATGTCTCATGGAATCCCTGCCCATTTCCTGACACGGGAGTGAAAGCACCAGCACGAGTCTTTGCTTCAGTCTTCACGGCTGAGGATGTTAGGGAGATTCCCAAACCTGACCTGGAATTGTCACAGATTGAAGTGTCATTAGAGAAGGTTTTGGAATTAATTGATAAACTTAACAGTAACAAGTCACCAGGACCAGATGGCATTCACCCAAGAGTTCTGAAAGAACTCAAATGTGAAATTGCAGAACTATTAACTATGGTTTGTAACCTGTCCTTTAAATCGGCTTCTGTACCCAATGACTGGAAGATAGCTAATGTAACGCCAGTATTTAAAAAGGGCTCTAGAGGTGATCCTGGCAATTACAGACCGGTAAGTCTAACGTCCGTATCGGGCAAATTAGTAGAAACAATAGTAAAGAATAAAATTGTCAGACACATAGAAGAACATAAATTGTTGGGCAAAAGTCAACATGGTTTCTGTAAAGGGAAATCATGTCTTACTAATCTATTAGAGTTCTTTGAAGGGGTCAACAAACATGTGGACAAGGGGGATCCAGTGGACACAGTGTACTTAGATTTCCAGAAAGCCTTTGATAAAGTCCCTCACCAAAAGCTCTTACATAAATTAAGTCAGAATTGGTAAGACAACTCCCACCTGTTCATGCTCTCTGTATGTGTGTATATATATCTCCTCAATATATGTTCCATTCTATATGCATCCGAAGAAGTGGGCTGTAGTCCACGAAAGCTTATGCTCTAATAAATTTGTTAGTCTCTAAGGTGCCACAAGTACTCCTGTTCTTTTTGCGGATACAGACTAACACGGCTGCTACTCTGAAGCCATAAATTAAGTTGTCATGGGATAAGAGGGAAGATCCTTTCATGGATTGAGAACTGGTTAAAAGACAGGGAACAAAGGGTAGGAATAAATGGTAAATTTTCAGAATGGGGAGGGGTAACTAATGGTGTTCCCCAACGGTCAGTCCTAGGACCAATCCTATTCAACTTATTCATAAATGATCTGGAGAAAGGGGTAAACCGTGAGGTGGCAAAGTTTGCAGATGATACTAAACTGCTCAAGATAGTTAAGACCAAAGCAGACTGTGAAGAACTTCAAAAAGATCTCACAAAACTAAGTGATTGGGCAACAAATGGCAAATGAAATTTAATGTGGATAAATGTAAAGTAATGCACATTGTGGAAAAATAACCCCAACTATACATACAATATGATGGGGGCTAATTTAGCTACAACTAATCAGGAAAGAGATCTTGGAGTCATCGTGGATAGTTCTCTGAAGACATCCACTCAGTGTGCAGCAGCAGTCAAAAAAGCAAACAGAATGTTAGGAATCATTAAAAAAGGGATAGAGAATAAGACTGAGAATATCTTATTGCCCTTATATAAATCCATGGTACGCCCACATCTTGAGTACGGCGTAAAGATGTGGTCTCCTCATCTCAAAAAAGATATACTGGCACTTGTATCAGACTGGCACTTGTATATACAGCACTTGTATCAGACTGGCGCTGGGTTGTTACTGGATCTGCATGGGTTTGTGTGAATTGCCCTTTGTACTAGCCCAGTGGGTCTCAAACTTTTTTACTGGCGACCCCTTTCACACAGCAAGCCTATGACAGTGACCTCCGTAATAAATTAAACACACTTTTAAATATATTTAACACCATTATAAATGCTGGAGGCATTTGGGATTTGGGGTGGAGGTTGACAGCTCGCGACCCCCCATGTAATAACCTCATGACCCCTTGAGGAGTCCCGACCCCCAGTTTGAGAACTCGTGTACTAGCCTTAATTAGCAGGTAGGAGGAGAAGGGCTGGGGAGAGGTTGGCGCTTATAGACTGACCTCAAAACTTTCAAAAGCGGCCTCTGATTTTGGGTTGTTAGATACCCGCTTCTGAAAATCAGGCCCAAGGCATCTCAAGTTGGGTATGCTGAATCAGTGGATACTGTACTCCTGAAAATGTCCGGATCAGACTCTGGATACTCAAAACCGATTCCTTGTAGCATTGGCTGGGGACAGTTTTTCTTCTGTGTTTAACTCTTAAAGGGAAAATTGGCTTAGAGCATTGAGAATTTTCTGAGTTTCGTGCTGGCCCATTTTCCTTGCAGCTGGTGATTAAAGAATCCAAACAGGGAATATTTTTGCTTAAATAAAACTACTGAGAAAGTGCTCTCATTTGTTAATTTATTTTGGGTCATTAGTGGAGAAGCAAATATTAGCTCCCCACCACCACCCTTCAGCAATGTAATTCTACACATTTCTCCTGGCCTCAACAATGCTTTAATAAGGAAAAACAAATGAGTGATGATGTCTCCCTAATGGGAGGTTGGTGGGGAGAAAGAGAGAACTTGGATTGATGCTCTCAGGACAGGTTTATTCCTATATTTTGCTATCAGCAGTCAAAGACATTTGCCAAACAAAATGGCTTAAATGGGAGGTTGAGTTGGTATAATCAGTTACAAACAGGTGTTATAGATGGAGGTAGAGTCAGTGTCCAGGATAATCGGTGGAAATTTATTAACCATTCTCTGGTTCCCCTTGGGCTTGTTTTCTGCATGTCTTGAGTTTCTGTAAGCGTGTGTACGTAGTTCAGTGGGCAATACCATTAATTAGACCAACACGAAAGACTAATAAAAGGTATATCCCTCTATAGTATACTAGATTTATCCCTGTTTAGCAAAGCTGCTCTCATCTCATCCTGAGTCTCTGTATATGTCCCTAGGATAGCAGTATGAAATTCATAATTAAAATTGCAAAAGAATGTTCATTATTCCTTCAATAAAAAATGGGTATAAAAATGTTAAAGCAATGAAAAAACCCACCAAAAGCTTAAAACAATAATGCACATGATAAAGCCATGAAGATAGTGTAGATTTCAGTCAGGTGTGTAACTAGCAACTGGAAGATTTGCATTTGGGAAATTTAGGAGAGCTAAAAATGTTATTTCTAATCATAAAATAGTTGAGATTTTACATACTAAAAAATTTAGTTCTCTAATGCAATTTTTGTTAGTTCTCTGGTTCTTTGATTCTGTTGACTTTTCAGGGGGGAATTGAGGACACTCAGCACCTTGCAGAATTGCACCCCTAAAAATATGAATTGCAGATGCTTGCTGCCTCTTAAGATCTAATTTGCTATGGGGCAAATTCTCCCAGATGTGTGATGCATGATGCAATTTTGTTTTGGAAGAAAAAAGATTAACCACACTTTGGACTCTACTTATCACATGTAAGGTCAGAATGGCCCCAGTCTAGTTATTCTGGAAACCTGTGCGTGATTAAAATAAAATCCTTATGAGGATGAACTTCCCACTGGATTCTTCAGTTTGTCTTGGGCTTCCCATCTAAATTACAGCCCAGATGACCAATTTTTTTTTTTCATTCGACATTTCTCAGCCTTGGGAGACACTGCCCTTTTCTCCTTTCTTTCCTGTAGTGAGGTAGGTAGATCTGGACAATTGATGATGAAGGAACTCACCTTAAGCAAAATGCAACAGATGGTTACCGTTGTAGAGCTTCCTTGTAATACCAGTGGCCAAGACCTTTCTCTGATGCTGTCCTCTTTGGGTTGGCATGAGAGGCCTACAGCCATCTCATTAGTTATGCTGTTCTTCATTGTAGCATGATAAAAAAATGATCACAACAGGGCAAAAAATAGAAAAACAAAGATGCTGCAGTTCTGACTTCAATGTGCTAAATCGAGAATATTCTCAGCTCTGCATCCCATCACTCAACTGACTTGTTGCCTAGATCTTGCAGTCCCATCCCATAGACTTCTCTATTGAGGTGTTCTATTGTATTGGACTAAAAGTCCATCTTAATATGTATGTTACATAGAGGAGTCTATTTCTGTCTCTATATGTATGCATAGCTCCCATTAATGTCAATGGGATATATAGGAGTGTATCCAGAGCAAAACATAGAATCATAGAATATCAGAGTTGGAAGGGACCTCAGGAGGTCATCGAGTCCAACCCCCTGCTCAAACCTGCTATCCTGTAGATAGCAATACAAGTGGTGCACAAAACACAGTATTTATCACAATGTGCATACTTAAGGAATTCTGGCAAGATAAATATTGTCCCTGGCAGAATGCATCATCTGCTTGCAAAATGTTACTCCGTGCTTTGCCCAATGGAGTATCTGAGAGCACAAAATGCTGTGTGTGTCCCCCCTGTTTTTGTTGATGCTGCAGACATTTCCATTTCATAATCATAGAAAAAAGATGTTATCTGCAGCAATATAAAAGGAAATTGTATTATTCGTAGGCAAATGATTGTAGATGTTGTTAAAAATATGGTGACCGGCGATAACAAGTTCCTGGTCCGGTGGTGAACTCAGTAAACATGTTTACAATAACTGTCTCTGTGACAAGCATAATCACAAAAGAGGAATCTTAAGAAGAACTTGTGCATGGGGGAAACTTTCTGATTACATACTGTGTGACTTTCACATGTTACAATCTGCCTATGGCAGGCAATTTCCTTCCTGCCCATTTATGCAGGCAAGTATGAACTTGCTTTGTTAGTTATTTTGCCTTTCATAAATGATGAATAGCAGGGAAGAGTAGGTACTTTTTGATGATTGAATGAATTTTTTTTTTTTTTTTGCATTCCTATGGGTCAAAAAATGCTGACAAGTGTAGACGTCATTGGCTCATGGTTTAACTGTGGTAGGAGTTGGTCTGAGCTTTTTTCAGTGCTACCCTTATGCTTTGCCAGAGTTATTTCTGTGGGCTGGGGCTTTAAACCCACTGTCCAGTTCTGTTTTAACCAGCAGTCCTTACCTTTCTCCCTATTAGCCAGTTAGGCAAACAAAGCCACATAACTGCACTGGTCCCAGTATGGGAATCTGTTATCCACAGTTATTACAGTGGGACTCATGGACAAATACCACTTTGCTTTTTATCTATCAGAGTTGGGTCCAAAACCAAACCTGTGGATCTGAACTTGGGGGAAGGACTTTACAGCATGAGCCCCTCCTGGTAGTTATTTAGAGATTATGATAAAGAAAACCTTAGAGATTTTTAGGGTTAATTGCAAAGCATAGTAGCCTTGGCATGTTTCTTACTCAAACTACATTATTGCTGAAGGCCCTAAGTAATCTTAGCTTGGAATTACACTTGGTAAAGACCAGGACCCTTCTTACCTCAGGTCATTTGTCCATGCAGCTCTAGGACTAGTCTCTATCTCTCGTGGAGGCGTTTTCGGACTGGTGTCTCCTCAACTCTGGTCTTTGAGAGCTGTTTCTATAAGCTTTTCTCACACTGTTGGGGGAAAACACTCCTCAGTCATCCTAGGTAGGGTGAGCTGCACATATCATTCTATTGAAACTCCACCTATCTTTCAGGCTATCCAAGAGGGACTTTTCCACTTCTCAACCTCCTCCCTTGGAGAAGGTCTCCATCCGTCTCTGTGACTGGTTCCTCTGTTCAGTGATATAAAAGAGAGGTGGGGGAAGGGAATGTTAACTCTTCTGCTCTTCTCGATTGATCATTCAAACCCTTCCTACGAGGTTTGTTCCAACTTCAGCCCTTCTAGAAGTGTTGGGTGAATACACCTTGGCAACCCTGCGGCATCTCTTAATTTTTCTGTCTCACCACCTCTCATTAGCATTTAAATAACCTGTCTCCTGGGCGCCGTAGGAATTTTCCAAACTACGGGTACTCTCGGAGATTGGAAGTCCTCCATCATGCCAGACAAGCTTGTAAGCACAAATCCATAAATAAAGCAAAACTTCATGATTGCAAATGGACAGGTGGGCTACTGCAATTCTGGATCCCTGCTGTGTTTCAAGGGACTAAGGGATGACTGTCTGAAATAGAGCAGCATCGTTTGCATGATTGTTTCTGGAAAACAGTCTTTTCTCAGACAGATGCCTCTTAATAGGTCCTTATTGGCCACTGGTTGCAGGACATTAAGCACTGAATAAAGGAGATGTCCCTTAAAATAGGAGACAGGAGGTCAATCTAGTTACCGCCTGTCACCACTGACATGCAAAGTAGTATATAAACCTTCTCTTTCCAGCGAAAGCTGCTATCTAGGCAGTATCTCTGCCGTTGATATTGAGGTTAAAGGTTCTGTGTTTCTGTTTTCTTTCCTTTTGGAGGTAATGGTCTAAAAATACGTAAAAGATATTCTCTACATAAACCCCTTTAAGCTCTCCCTTTGGCTTTCAGTATTCATCACAATTTTCAAATTGTTTGTCCAACATCCATTTATGTGGTGTTTTGTTTTCTTTAAAGTGAATTTGCTGCCTGGGGAATTGGATTCCTATATTTATCTATAAGTATTATCCAGCCTATCTTTGACACTGTACATATTGTACCTGAGGAAGGCAAAATGATTTTGTCCATATAACAGTGTAGTGCTCCTTCAGCAGTATAACAACACCTGACTGTCCTACATTGCAACTTGATGTAGTAAGGGCTGCTGCGATTCCTGATATATGTCATTAAATGTCAGAGGCGGGAAAGGAATGCTACAAAGCTGCTGTTTCAGCAGCGATGAGATGCCTAGATACTTCCATGACGCTGATACTTTGTGGTGTGGAACAACCTGTGATTCAATCATAACAGCCAGCCTGGCCCCTCTAACCCTCATGGGTCTGACACACATGACACATAGCACAGCGTTCTGTGCCTCCACCTTGCATTTAGAATAAACAATTTCTCTTTGGTTTGGTTCTTGCATTTTCTTGAAGCAAAAGCACCTGATAGTACGGTGAGTGAAAGGTGGTGATTTATCAAATGAATTGCCATCTTCAGTTTTCAGTCTATTTGTATGTTGGTGGTCTTCATGCGGAATTTCCTATGCTCTTTGGAAGGAAAGGAGTACAGTTTTCCTTTGCCTAACTCACACGGCGCTGGAGAATGATTCTATCTGACTGTCACAGATGAAAATGCTGTATTTATATCTCACTGTATTTCATTCATTAGCTTATAGACCCAAGTCCTCCAGGGAGCATCACAAATCCAAATCATGTTTCCTGAGTGCATGTTTGATTTATCAACTTCTTTAGTGATCTGGCGGAAGGAATAAGCAGAATGTTAATTAAATTAGTAAATGATGATTAAATTGGAAGGTGTTGCAAACACCAGTGAGCATGGCAGCTGGGCACAAAGGGACCTTAGAGAGGTCAGAAATATGGGCAGAGCACAGCAAATAGTCAAGTGTATGCCCATCCATGTGGTTGTGATGGAGAATAATCTGAAACTCACATAGTCAATAAGAGGCAACTGCGGTAATGCTGAGAAGACCCGATGGGGACAGCAGGCGGTGTATTGGCTTGCAAACAGGTGTCCCCCCCCTCCCCCCCCCCCCCCCCCCAAAAAAAAAGGCATTGTGGCAACATAGGATATTGCAAGCCCTGGACACTAGCATCCTCATATGATCCACGAGAAGAGCTGGAGTCTGAGGAGGAGAGTTCTTGTTTTTAAATATCCAGTAATATCAAAGGAATCACAGAGACACTCTAGCCTGGTACATTTGGGAAGGCAATATTCCACACGCAAACACTTTCAAAGAGCAGTGTTCAGACTCAGTCTGTCTCTTGTCTATTCGGGGACTGAAATAGATTTTGTCCAAATCTGCATGAGAAAGGACAGAGCATTGCCACCCTGACCCTTGCAGGCAGAGTCTGTGGAAGCAGAAGGCATCAGAAGTGGCAGCATGACCAAACTATCACAGCAGTCTTGCAACTTCTTGCTGTAAATCTATCCAACCCACTTCTTGTCTGTCTCTTTCTTTAGAACCTGAAATCCTCTATTATGTGAAATTCGTTGTTTTTTAGCATATTTCAGGAAACAAACACTGTTCCAAGAGGCCTGAAGTAGCTACTTAGGGGGCTAACTTTTCATCGTAGGAGGGCAGCTAACTTGCATTAGCAGATTTTGCATGCACATCTGCTGCATCCATCCACAGATCGCACATTTGCATGTGCAGGCAGACTGGGCTGTTTTATAATTAAATGCCCATTGAGAAGCACCTTGATCTGATTTCCACAAGTAAATGCTTATTTACGTGCACAAATGCAGGATTTGTGGTTGCAGCAAGTGAATAGCTATGTGGCTAGAGTTTATGCATCCACTTTGAAAAACTGGCCTGAAATATGGGAAAACATCAGGTTAAAATTCTCTGTGCTACAGATACCACTTTAGATTCTTTAAACTCAGAATGTCCTATTCCGTGCCATTATGCCTGTGTAAATCTGCCATCATCCTATTGAGATGCCATTGAAGTCAGGCCAGATTTACACTGGTGTATTAGAATAGTGAGAGAATAATGCCAAAAGAATTTTTAAAACCTGATTTACTTTTCACTGTTGGACTTTTGTTGGTTTCACTTCTTGCATTTCTGTGGAGTTTACCGATGAAAACAGTCTAGTCAGTTCCACTGTTGGTTGGTTATTCTGTACGGAATTTCTAGTTGGTTACTCCTTTTAATTCTCATGCACTAACACAATCTGAAGTGTTTGGCTTTCGAACAATGGCAGGGGACTGTTTATTATTTGAAGGAAAAACTGTTTCTATTACAATGTATATGCCAGATGTGTGTGTGTGTGTGTTTATGCGCACGTACATATAAGTCTTAGGTCAAAGTTGACTTTAAGGATCTGGTTCTAGAAACCTCCATGTAGCTAATTTTAGGTGCCTGAACAGTCTTCATTGACTTCTCTGGGACTTATTCTCTGCTTAACTTTAAGCATAGGTGTAAGTTTTTTCAGAATTGTGCCCTAAGACAACAAACTACCAATCCATGCCAATGTGTGTGTAATATTTGGTAACCTCCCCTAATTTTGGTGTGTTAACATCCCTGCCATTTCTAATTGCATCAGGCTGAAATTATGTCAAAAGTGAGCTTATATGAAAGATATTTTTGTACCACATTTTTGTAAGAAATAAAATCTGTGTATATTTTTGAAACATCGAGTAGATAAACGTTACCCCCCTCTACTACCTAGGCTTGACATATATTGTTTTATTTTCAAATCTGCATCAAGGATGTTCTGTTGAGCACAAAGTCGCATTGACTTCGACAGTGTTAAATCAGGACATGCAAAGGAGATCAAGGCAAATGCTCAGGCCCTTGAGTTCAGGAGAGCAATAAAGCTAGTTCCTGTAACAGCACAAGAAGGAAACTTTAGCATCACTCCTGATGCTAGAGAACAGCAGATGGTTAAGTAGCACACTGAGACTTAAACCTGCAATAGCTGCTTAGTTTCTGGTTTATACAGTAAGAAAAGCAGAAGTGTTACATTCAAGGCCTTCTGATGCTACAGTAGACCCCTAATGTTTTGGAGCAAGAAGAGCTTGTAAATCCAGGGAATAAGTATCGATCCTGAGCCTTTTGTAGGAGCTTTAGGGTGACCAGATGTCCTGATTTTATAGGGACAGTCCCAATTTTTGGGTCTTTCTTATATAGGCTCCTATTACACCCCACCCACGTCCCAATTTTTCACGTTTGCTGTCTGGTCACCCTAAGGAGCTTTAACAGGAGTCCTTCATGAAACATTGATGCCTATGAGGCAAAGTTAATGCCACGAATTAAAGCTTTGTGACAGAGGGCGCTTTAAGATGACGACCTTCTGCATTGTGCTGACCTAGGCCAAACGCCCCTATATAGTGCTGAGAATTTTCCGCCTCTTTCCCTCTGTAGATTTCTTTCCATGGGGAGTTCCTGCACCCTAGCCACCCCCTACATCAGTGCCCTGCTCCTGTGAAGAAGGGGCATGCAGTGATTGGAGAATAGCTTTGGCAGCAGCCTGGCTTGTGTAATGTTTACAGTATCTAAGCATCGTCAAGATGAAGCAGAACTAGCCAGCCAGAGGCCCAGCTTGGGGATCTAGGGATAGCTCTTACTAAAGGGACACAGAAAAGGTTATTGGGCTTTAAGAATATTTTTGAAAATCGCTTTCCTGCAGTGACACGTTTTAAAATGTAGATTTATGGAGAGTTATTTTTTTTTAAATGTTACAGCCTATATAAAGTTCAGAATATTTATTTGGATTTATACCATCTCTATATAAAATAGTCTCCTCTCCAGAGCTCTAACTGCCTTTGTCATATATCTATCGCTAGATATATAGATTGATTGCCTTATTTTATTTATATCTAAGTAATACAAACACAAAGCAAAACAGGTCGTGCCATTATAAATTGGTGTCGCTCCATTAATATCTATTGAGTGATGCTGATTTCCATCACTGCGGATCTGGCCTGTGTGTTGTGTGATGAAGGCACCGCAGGACCGGCCACCAGAGTTATGTTCTTGCAACACACTTGCTGATCTTGAGAGAGCCACCAAGGACTATATTTTTCAAATGGGCTCGATATTCAGCAGCTCCCATTGGTGACTTCCAGCTAGATTTTTTTTTCACAAGAGCTCTCAGCATCCTAGTATTCCCTCAATGCCTAGTAAGTGTAGTCATGGACCCCTGTGCTAGGCACTGGACAAACGCAGAATAAAAACAGCTGGTCCCTGCCCCAAAGAGCTTATAGTCTGAGTGTTGAGCTCTTCTTAAAATCCGGACCCAATTGTGGGTGATTTTTGAAAATCCAGGTTGCAATCTCCCGAGGGCTCAGTTTACCCACCTGTAAAAATGGGAAGAATACTTCCCTACCTAACAAAGGCGTTAAAAGTGAAGCATTGGTGAGGTGCTTAGATGCTTTGGGGGTGAGTGCCAATGAAACGAATCAAAATTAAATCCTAACTTTATAAAATTGCATTTAACGGTTAGTTTACAAGCTATCTAAATGGTCTCGACTAGAGCTATAGTGTGAGCTAATCCTGCAAACACTTGGTCAATCACTTTAAACACACGGGCTCTGTGTGGCTGTGGGGATCTGACTACATGGGTCTGTTTGCAGGATCAAGGCCTACCGGGGGAACTCCTTGATATGGCTGTGTAAATTAATTTGACCTTGTCTGACACCCCCCAATCCTCATGTACAGCGCTCATATTATTAAACCCCCTTTTGAAAATGAAGAAGAATTACACCAGCTTATTATCTTAGGCCAGGAGAAGTGTGTTCATTTAAAAATCTATTCCTGCTATTAAGGTTCTGTTCTCTGATCTTGAAGACACACACTGTGGCTAGGTCTACACTAGGGTGGGGAATCGATTTAAGATACACAAATTTAGCTACGTGAATAGCGTAGCTGAATTCGACGTATCCTATTCGACTTACCCCGCTGTGAGGATGGCAAAAAATCGACCGCCGCGGCTCCCCCCATCGACGGCGCTTACTCCTCCTGATGAGGTGGGAGTACTCGCGTCTATTCGGGGATCGATTTATCCGTCTAGATGAGACGCGATAAATCGATCCCTGAGAGATCGATTTCTACCCGCCGATCCAGGCGGGTAGTGTAGACTAGCCCTGTTTTGGATTTCATTATTCTTGTCCACACACATGCGCATTGTACTGCACTAGGTGAAATTAAGGAGCGATTTTCAATCCATTGAGTTAAACCAGTTCTGAAGACTGGGCTGTCACAAGAGAAAGAGAGCTTGTTCTTGTGGTATAAAGTGCAGTTTTATAGACTCCAGGTTCCTTAGGCTTTGTCTACACACACATTTGTTCGGTTTAGTTAAATTGTGTGGAAACTCTTATTTTAGTTTAGCTAAAACCTTTTCATTATTATTCATTATTTTTTTACTTAATTTTAAATCAGTTGTCATCTGTCTTCTCCATATTTTTTTTTTCATGCCGCAGAAAATACTATACTCTGGGATGTGCTTTTCAGAATGTGATCCCATTCTGCATTTAAATAGTTCAAGGACTTCAGCAGGCATTAAAGTCTTCCCAGGGAAAAGATTGCTCAGGATACAACTAAAAATGGAGGCTTGAAAACAGCAACAGACCGGTGATTTATCCTCTCCTTGATGCACAGTTCCGACAGCTGAAAGAATCATAGAATCATAGAATCATAGATTATAGGACTGGAAGGGACCTCGAGAGGTCATCGAGTCCAGTCCCCTGCCCGCATGGCAGGACCAAATACTGTCTAGACCATCCCTGATAGACATTTATCTAACCTACTCTTAAATATCTCCAGAGATGGAGATTCCACAACCTCCCTAGGCAATTTATTCCAGTGTTTAACCACCCTGACAGTTAGGAACTTTTTCCTAATGTCCAACCTAGACCTCCCTTGCTGCAGTTTAAACCCATTGTTTCTGGTTCTATCCTTAGAGGCTAAGGTGAACAAGTTCTCTCCCTCCTCCTCATGACACCCTTTTAGATACCTGTAAACTGCTATCATGTCCCCTCTCAGTCTTCTCTTCTCCAAACTAAACAAACCCAGTTCTTTCAGCCTTCCTTCATAGGTCATGTTCTCAAGACCTTTAATCATTCTTGTTGCTCTTCTTTGGACCCTTTCCAATTTCTCCACATCTTTTTTAAAATGCGGCGCCCAGAACTGGACACAATACTCCAGCTGAGGCCTAACCAGAGCAGAGTAGAGCGGAAGAATGACTTCTCGTGTCTTGCTCACAACACACCTGTTAATGCATCCCAGAATCATGTTTGCTTTTTTTGCAACAGCATCACACTGTTGACTCATATTTAGCTTGTGGTCCACTATAAAGAGGGATTCTGAGGCTGAGAAATCTTGAAGATTAGCAAGGGAAAGAACCAGGCCGGTCAAACCCCTTTGTAGTACAGAGTTCTCACCACTTTCCACACCAAGTACAAAGTACATTGCTTTGGCTTGCTCTGATACATGCAGTAACTTGTGTGTAAAAATAAAAATCCCCAACAAAGCACTCCTCTGCAACACCTTTCTTCCCATTGAGAGAGGATGAGGAACCACCAGCGGGACAGATAGGTACTCGTGTTGCTTAGTTCACTACTGCAAGGTGCTCAGATACTATAGTGATGAGTGTGGTTTAAGAACCTATACTGAAATAGATCAGATCAGAAGCATCCACCTGAACTTGAACCAGATTGTCTTTATAGCTTTGTAGTAGGGGAGGGGCTTTTCTCTTCTGGTTTTAACTGGAAGTTCTGCAATAGCAAGATGGGCTGTCCTTAGTGTATTTCCAAACAAATCTGGAGTTTCTCTCATGAGATTCTCGGGCTGAGGCTGTCACAAGAGAAAGAGAGCTTGTTCTCATGTGGTATACAGTGCAGTTTTTTAGACTCCAGGTTCCTTAGGCTTTGTCTACATACAAGTTTGCTTCAGTTTAGTTCAACCGTATGGTGGAGACTCTTATTTTAATTTAACTAAAACCTTTTCCTCATCACCGTAAGTAATAAGCACATTGGCCGGGTTTATATTGATTTAGGAATGTCCACCCAGTCTTTAGAATTGGTTTAACTCAATGGATTGAAAATCTCACCTTAATTTCACCTAGTGCAGTGCGTGTGCATGTGTGTGGACAAGATTTTATTCTCATTTATGCTAAGGGCACTTTGCATTACTCCGGCAGTGTAAAGGGGCCTTAAAGTGCTTGTGAATTATGTTTAGCCTCCTAAGTGTCAGAGGGTTTTAGTTGAGTGTCTGAACTGGAGCTGGACCTCCAAACTGGGTGTGCCCATCCTTAACTGTAGATCAGTGCCCTGTGGTCTGGCAGAGAGCACCACGCTGCTCACTGGTCCCCTCTGTCATGTCCTGGGAGCAACCAGCTGAGTCAGCGAGAGGAGCTGCAGTGTTCACACTTCCAACGGTTTGCCTTGCATAGCTAGATGACGTTACCTGTGGCGTGGTCTACGCTAGAAAATTAGGTTGGCCTATATATGTGGCTCAGGGGTGTGAAAAATCCACATCCCTGCGTGGCGTACATAAACCGTCCTAAGTCCATGTGTAAACAGCGTTTGGTCGACAGAATTATTCTTCCATCGATCTAGCTACCGCCTGTCGGAGGTGGGTTACCTGCGCCGATGGGAGATCCCAGCGGCATACGTAGTATCTACACTGAAGCGCTACAGCAACACACCGTGCTGCTGTCACGTTTTAAGCGTAGACAAGCCCTTCACACCATAAGGAATAATGCAAATATTGACGTGTTATCGCTATTTGTCATTTGAATTCCAGGAGTGTCTGGGGCACCACTCAAGAATTTAAGGCCTCACTGGGCTAGGTGCTGTACAGACAGTAAAATGAACTTCATGCCCCATAGAGTATGCATTGCAAGCCTAAGCTAGATTGTAAATGTTCCCAGTTACTACAGCAGTGGTGTATGGATTTTATCATCCCTGAGGTGCCTATTCCACTGCCCATCCAGGATGAAACAGGCAAGGTGCTGTGTGACAGACTGAACAGGGTACCAGAAGGAGTCAAATCCTGCTTATCCCATTTCCACTGGAGAGCTGTCTTGGAGTTGTGGGTCTTTGAAGCCTCCTTCCCTTAAACATGTTGGATTTTGTAAGTTCACATAAACTGGTCCAGGTAAAATGTTCCTTGCAGAGTTACTGTACTTGTTGTAACTGGGAAGTTAATAGGCAGACTGTAGCCAGAAGCATTGGGGTACCACAAGGAAAATTCAGTTTTTTGTGAATTATGACATTTGAACAAATGTTTAAAATTCTATTACGTTCTTACCACTGGCCTATTGGGGGTTGTAATAATGGCTCAGCCGTAAACAGAGGCAATACAAGCCTGGAGTAGAGCAGATGGGGGAAGGAGGACTTTGCATGTGGATTTAGCAAATGTTTTTCTTCTTAAAATCATGCATGATAATGCAGTGTATAGAATACAATATCAGGTGTGCTGCAAACCCGGCTGGATGCCCATCTCTGTGGTTTATTGATGCTGGAAACCTGCTCTGGTTCTGCACTGTGATGGCCTCTGAACTCAAAATGCGGATAACCGTGTGTGTGTAAGAGACCTGTGAAAGGTGAGAAGAGGAGCGGAGCAGCCGTTTAAAGATGTGCTACAGTGAAAACTTATCATTCTTCATCCAAATGCTTGCAGTCAGTGACATTGTGGACTAGTGGATAGGCCACTGCATTGGGAGGCAGGAGACGCAGTTCTGTTCCTGGCTCTGCTACGGACTGGCTCTGTGGCCTTGGGCAACTCAGGTCACTGCTGTGCCTCAGTTTCCCTTCTCACCCGTTGCCTTGTCTATTTAAATTGGATGCTCTTTGGGGCAGGAACCGTCTTTTATTCTGTGTATGCACAGTGGGGTTCTGACATAAAAATGGAGATGCCACAGGACTGCAAACCCTACAGAGTGGCAAATATTGAGTGTTTAAAGGCACCCCTGGTTCCCATAAAACTTGCCAGTAGCAGCATGATTTCCCTCTTCCCGTTTCATTTAACAAACCGGTTATCTGCAGAGAAGAATATTTACTGACGTGCTTTCTTTGGGAAGTTAGTCTTGCTGGTCCAGTACAGGTTACACAGGAAACCTGGGGCTAAGGCTGCGGAGTTGAAGGCAAGGGTTAGAGCAGCGGCTTCTCTCTGTGTAAAGGGGGACAAAAATTCTCCTCTGAGAGCTATTGTGCGGCTTAATTCACTAATGGTCGTGAAGCGCTGTTAAATTCTGTCAAATGCCACGTTTGTATAATACACAGAAGTTTAGATGGGTCTGGTCTCCTGGGAAGGGGAGAGGGTATGAAAAGATGCAGCCTTCGGCAGTGGGATGGAGCCAGCACCCTGCTAGCAGATGAACCCAGTATGGTCTACAGAAGAAAGTCAAGGGCCCAGTCTCCCTCCCTGCAAGCAACACACTAGTGTCTGACTGGTCTTCCCCTCTCCTCCCATTCATTCTGCTGCTGGAGCTTGCCCTCCATCCCCTGAGCTAGCCCCTGGGGAAAGTGGGAAGCATGGTGGGGAGAAGGAAACTGTCTTTGCTCTGTGGCAGGGTCACAGAAGGCCAGTTGGGACACAGCCTGTCCACTGCTGTTCCCTGCCATTATCAAAGGGCCTGCCAGGAAGAAGATAGTAAATGATCATTATTTGTTGTACAGTTACACCTGTACTGGTCATCCTTCCTCCCCTATGAAGCCAGGGCCATGAACACCAAAGCGTGCCCCCAAATGAATTGACATGAAGTTTAAAAAAAACAAAACAGGTTGAGGTTTATTCACTTATAGATGTGAAAAGGTGTGTGTGTGTGTGTGTGTGTGTGTGTGTGTGTGTGTGTGTGTGTGTGTGTGTGTGTGTGTGTGTGTAAGAGAGAGAGCACACTGAGCCGTGAAAGCAAGAACTTAAGAGAAATTTGTCATTTTTCAGGCCAATTGCACTTGTTGAGTTATAATTAATCTTTGAAGGTTCGTCCCATTTGATGTGTCTTTGGAAAGATCAGCTGTTATTTTGTGAGATTAGTTTCTCAAATTCAGCTCATACTTTTTCTTTTTTGGAGCGGCTAATTGCAAATGTTCCAACCTCCAATCTATTATCATACTTTTGAATAGGCCATATAATTCATTATTTAAGTGACTGCGGTCTGATAATTAGACAAGTTCTTTTGTCTGTGCTGATTAGTTTGTAAGCACAGATTTAATATGTGGTAGGATCCCTCAGTACTTTGATTTCCAATAGAATGGTTCAGGTGATGTGACTTTTTCCCCCCTCCTTACCCACTTGAATTACTGAATGTTCTGCTCCTGACAGAAAGATTGAGGGCATTGGAATAGTTTTAAACAGAGAAACAAATAAAAATGTTTGGAAAGATTGACGACCTGATTATCTGTTGCTCTAGACAGTTGTTTACACCCGTGTAAAGTGTGCGCAGAACACTAATAATCAGACTCTGTCCCGTCTATTTAGGGAATAAGCTCTTTGAGGCAGCGGCCATCCTTCTCTCTTTTCATACAGCACCTAACACAATGGCCCCCGGCCTCCGTTGGCATCCCTAGGTACTACCGTTAATACAAATACAGTAAAATAATCATAACGATAAAAATCCCTGTTGCACTGATCTCTTGTCTCTTCTTTATGACTGTGGCTTATGAGTGCCATGCGAGTAAATCCCGTTGAAGTAAACTGGACCACTCGTGCTTTAAATTAAGCACATGCTTAAGTGCTGTGCTGGATTAGGGCCAGAGTGATAAGCTCCTTGCAGGAGGAAGCCCAAAGAGATTTGGGAGGCCCAATTCCCATCAGAATTAATAGAAAATCTCAGCCTGCGTGCGCCCAGAGACCACCTTGATGCCCATGTTTTTATAAAGTCAGAGAATAAATAAGGCGATGCGTTTACACTGGATCCCTGCTCTACTCAGGTTGCTCAAGGCACTCTGCTTTCGCACGTTTGCCTCAGCGCTTGCCCGAGGTGCATGGGTAGCCCGGATAAGAGCGCTCTTTGCGGCACTGTTGTTTCATGACATTTGTGCAATATCCTTTCTCTCTCCTTGAAACCGAATGGTGGAATTCATGGCTTCTCTTATTACTCCTATGATCTGTACCCTCCTCTGTTGTTCTGTCCTACAGAGATTTAGGATCTGATGCTCCTTACTATAATGCACCATGCTTTCCAAAGTCAGGGTGCTTATTTTCTTTCACCATACCTTATTTCACATGCATACCTTTAAACAAAAAAATCTCCAGAAAGTAGCTTGGGAGTCAGGCCTGATCTTTTGAGGCTCTTTGCTGCTGGATGTGAACTTTCAGCATTCTCATGCCCCTACACCCCAGGGTGGAATGTGGCAGAGAAAGCTGGAGAGCTCAGGGGGATAAGAACACAAACTGGATCAGAATGGACAAACCCAAGGTAGCTTTTGCAGTTATCATAGACTGACTTTCCTCCTGCACAAAATAAAGAGCTGTAGTTTTCCCCAGAGTTAATTACCTAGCACCGAATCGCACTGCTGGACAATGTGTGCTTTGTGCATTGAGAGCTCCGTGTCCCTGAGAGCTCTGTGTAGCTGGGAAAACTTTTTTGCTCTTACCTGCATTCAGCACACATAATATAGCCACCCATCACCTTGGATGCAGAACTTTTTGTGTCTCCAGGGTTTATAATTATGGTCACATTCTCACCTTGTCAGCTTGAGTTATTTGGTTTGATCTGCGTCAACGGGAGGGAAAAACCCTCAGTACATTACGAATCAAATATAAATAGCAAAGAGCTGAGCTGTATTGGCGTTGGTGTAATAGCCCAATATGGCCCAGACTAGTAGAATTATTTCCACCGTGACTTGCTTAAGCGTGTGGGAAGAACATACCTTTTTGGAGAAGATGTATTTTTTTAAAGTTATGGTCCATGCAGGAAAAAGAAATTTAACTATGTCGCTATAGCTGAGCTGTCGTTCATTATTCAACCCTTGACTTGCTGGAAATCTCTCTGGTGATCAGAGGAGGCAGTATCTGCACTGGAGTAGGGATTGAACAAGAACACCTGGGAGCAGGGCCGGCTTTAGGCCGATTCCCCGGAATTGGGGCCCGCACCTAAGAGGGCCCCGATCCTTAGGCGCCTTTTTAATTTTTTTTACTCACCCGGTGGTGGTCCGCTCCGGGTCTTCGGCGGCACTTTGGCGGCGGGGAGGAGGTCCTTTAATGCCGTGGAAGACCCAGAGCCGAGTGAAAGACCCCCCCGCTGCCGAAGTGCTGCCGAAGACCCGGACTGCCGCCGGGTATTCGAATCGGGCCCCGCCGGTCCTAAAGCCGGCCCTGCCTGGGAGGTGCCTGGCTCGTGGATACAGCAAATGTCGTTAGCATGGAATGATGCTAAGTATCATCTGAGAAGAGGCGGTGGTGGCACAATAGGCTTTTAAGCCTGTATCAGAGCTGTGGACAGACTTGGAGCTATGCTACGAGCAAATAGGCAGAACCAGATTGCGACTGATACAAAAGACCTTATCATCACCGGTCATTTGAAGATATCCTCATTAATCAGCCATCTTTGCAGTTAAGCATCCTGGGGTTCAGATCTGCTTCCTAAGACTCCTTCTGAATAAATGTTTCCTGATTAAGGAACTGATCTAAAGCCCACTGAAGTGAGTGGAAAGACTCCCATTGACTTAGGTCCTGTCGATATCCCAGGTGATGTGGTGCTTTGTGTACCTCCAATCCAAGCAAGGCAATAATCGGGTGACGTTCCGGATTCGCTCTTTAGGAGAGATTGTGGGATGGTTGCAGATGTGATGTTCAGTGGTCACTCGGTATTCAAGGTGCTGGCAAGAACTCTGCTTTATACTGTGTCTGAGTCCAACTGGCTGAGCATAACAAGAGCTTCATAGCCTTTCGCCCGGAAGCTCAGCCCTTAAAAGTACTGTCCCTAATATCACAGCAGAGGCTGCATGGGGAAAGTTATTGGAGTGTGCTGGGGAAAAACCAGTAGAGGGATGTCATTTGGGGCCCTCAGGAGTCTCCGAGGAGGAGGAATGCTCAGGAATCTCATCACTGATGATCGTGGTCTGGGTAGGGAGGGTTGACTCTGGAAGTTGCAAGAGATCACCAGTCCAAACAAAGATACCATGATGAGCAGAGAGAGAGCAGCTGAGCCTGGTGACATGCATCACCTCCCATGTAGCTTTATAATATAGCCCGTTGTTGCCTGCAGTTCTTCAATTTTTGGACTCTTATGTCATTTGGAACATTAAGTTTTACTGAAGGAAGCTTGTGTTTCGTGCACAGTCTCGATCCTTCTACAGATGAGGTCAGAGTGCAAGTCAGTTAAGGGACTGGATTGTTCTGGGGAGTTTGCCACAGGATCATGGAAAATTCCTGTGAGAAGCCTGCTTGATCTGAGGCCAAAGGAAACAGGATGAAGTCGAAACCTATTGCACCAGAGAAATGATAGTGGCGAACACTGCATCTTCCTGTGACTATGCGTAGGCTGCAGACAGCGTTTCTGCAGATCCAGAATTATTTCCCGAGGAAAAATCCTGATATCTGTAAGGCAATCGTTGGCTACACCAGTCTTCTCATGAACTTTGGGCCTGATTCTGTTCTCATACTGCTTTTACATTGGTCCATCAAATTCAGTGAAGTTACTCCGGGCCTCTACCCATGTGAGAACAGAATCAGGCCCTCCGTACCTGGCTCTGAGGTTAGAGATTTTCAGAGAAGGCCTAAGAGATTTGGTTGCTCACTTCCCATTAAAGCCCTTGAGTGGCTGTGAAAATCTCAGCCCTAGTGATTTCCCTCTTAAGGACTGTTCTCCACACTAAAATCAAGGTATAATTGTAGGGGGCAAACTGTTACTTTCAGAGGCTTCACAGGAGCCTCTGTGAAATAAGTGGTTTGGAACAATCCAGTTCTCAGTGGGCTGGTGCCCAGGTCACAACTATTTGGTACCTTTTGTGGTAGTCACAGGAGACAGGCCCAGGAATTGAATGGTCCTTGAAAGTTGAACGTCTCTCCCACTGGGGGTGGTGTGGGAGAAGAAACTGACCCTTGCTGCTGCTGTTGTATGGACAGAAAAGAGAACTTCCATTTGGAGGGCTGTAATATTTCACCAACACTCAATCCACTTGAGAGGGAGAAGCCAATGAATGGTAAGTCTCAGACGCATAGAACAGACTCAGACTCGTCGTTCCTTTCGAGTAGGTGTCGTTCTTGGCGTTTCCTTTGATTTAAAGATTTACGTCATTTCAACATGGTGCCGGGACGAAACGTGTACTAACTAAAATTTCATTTTCCACTGTCAGTGATTCCAGGAGGGATTCATTGCTGAATAGCTGCCCCATGGTCAAACCCTGCTGGAATTAATGCTGTGCTGTGATACCGAGCGCTGTCTCAGTATCTCATCCGGGGTGGCTGAGTGACAGGGCATCTCCTTAACACGCTCACTTCTTGCTCATTTATCTTCTTCTAGGACTTTGCCTGTCTGTCTTCGTTTTTAATTTGGATTCCTCCTAGGGTTAGTGAGACTGAAAATCTTTGTTGGGTTTTTAATTAGATTTGAATTGCCGCTCTTTCAGAAAGCTCTCGCAAGGGTGTTCTGGCCACGGTTTTCCCAGTTGAGGGGAAAATGAGCCTTTTTCTCCCCAAAGTGTTTTGCTTAACCTCCCTCCACCCGCACCCCTGTTATAGTAAATCCAAGTCCCAGTGCAGGCACATTGTGGAGTATAGTGCGATAATCTGGATAATGTGATTACTGTTTGCATGATTGGGGCTGGCTCTCTGAGTGAAGGATGCAGACGGTGCTATTCTGCACTGGATACCAGCAACAGAAAACTCTGCTCCTGTACCGCTGTGATGCAGCAGAAAATCACTTTTGTCCAGCCTCCTTCCTCATCAGCTTCAAACTTGAATGTTACAATTTCTTGTCTCTTCCCCTTCTCCCCCACCACAGACATACCCAGACAGATCCAAAACCCGTTAAGATGAATGGGAACTTTTCCACTGGCTTCAAAGGGCTTTGTATTGTCCCTCTTCTACATTGCTGGATGGGCATTTTAAAAAATTTTACAAAATGTTAATTCAATCAAAGTCTTGAGCGGTGTTCCTTTAGGGATGTTTGGGTGACCTCATTCACAAGCCCTTACTACATCTGCTTCAGACCAAAGCATTAAGCATGTATTTCTCATTCTGTTGGCATTAATAATACCACATTGCACTCTGGCATAGTTCATTGAAGGATCTCAAAGCACTTCTCAAATGCTAATGAATTAAGCTTCACGGTAGCTCTGGAAGGTACATTGTTCAGGAGCTTGATCCAAAACCTATTGAAATGGATGGAAAGATGTCCACTTCCCTGATATTGGCTCTAGCTCCTGACTGGATTAAACTGAGGCATGGACAGGTTAAGTGACTGGCCAACGTTCATAAACCGAGACCATGGCAGACACTAATAATAGCAGCCAAGAGTTGTGATCAATCCCCTGGTCTAGCCATTAGACAGGTAACACTTCCTCATCTACTGAGACAGTCGGAGGCTAGCAGTGAACTGTCTAGGAAAATGTGAAGGGAACAGTAGAAAACTGGGGAAAACGTGGCTTTGTATCTTTGGACTTCCTGCAAGCAGCCGTTAGAGTTGTTTAAGATTCTAGGCACTTGGCACATTCGGTATCAGAGTCATCAGTGGCAATGAGAGAGAGCGAAGTGAAAGGACTGAGATGACAGCAAAATAATTTTAATGGACAGAAATAATTGTATCTATTTTCTGTCTATTAGGTTATCAGCAAATGTGCTGGACAACTGCTTTTTCTTAATTGCATTTTAAAAAATGTCCTTGTTTTTCACTATGCAACCTTTTCACCAGTGCCCGTGTTTCCAGACTTCCTGGTACTCTGAGCCTCAAATAAGTGACATTTTATCTGTTCTGTTGATAAGGAGATGGATGAATAAGTTATGTAACTGTTTCCCTACCATCAAGATCAATTATTTAAGTGCTCTGCATTCATATTTGCTGTCAAAAGTGCAGCTTTGCAACTTGCCTAGCCCTGGGTGATGGTTAAAGCATCATGAGAAATAAAGCCATCACGTTTTTCTTAACCAAGCATGAACTTGCTGTTGTAGCTCAGGTTTTTCTAACCCGTCAGGGACTCAGCGCATGAAGACCACGAGGAGGATTGCCACGCGGGGACACAGTAACAGTCTTCACATATGTAAAAGGTTGGTATAAAGAGGATGGTGACCCTACTTCATTTCCACCGAGAGTAGGACAAGAAGTCACTGGCTTAGTTTGCAGCAAGGGAGATTTAGACTGGATATTAGGAGAAACTTCCTAATTCTAAGGATAGTTAAGCATTTATCTAGGGAAGTTATGTCAGGGATGGTCTAGATATACTTAACCCTGCCTCAGCACAGGGGGCTGGACTGATGATCTCTTGAGGTCCCTTCCAGCCCAAAATGTCTATGATTCTATTGTTACTTGTTATTTTACTGCACCCCAAAGTGCCTAGTGCCTTGCATTAGAGATCAGATTCAGATTATGCTTCTCGCGATCAGCTTGCATGTAACACATGATAAAACACTAGAGGAGATTCTTCCTTCCTTTCTTTCTTTTGTTACAGTGGGGTCCTCTCTGCACCCTTTGTGAAGGCCCCGTGTCAGTGTGATTTGTCCTTTTGGGATTCGAATGGCCAGAAGGCGCTCGTTCTGGAGCTCCTTCGCGTCACTCAGATGCCATTTGTGAACAGTGTGAGACTCTTCCCCTCCCTCACCTTCTTTGCCCCCTTCTGCTGAGACTGTCAACACGGAGCTCAATAATTGCTAGTTGTGGGGCTGGCATTGTTTGTGGTCTGGACCCTTGGCAATGGAGGGGTGGGGAGAGAATACCAGAAGGCGAGGTTTAAAGAGTGGAGAAGGAAGTTAGCAGGTTGGAGGGGTAGAAAAGTCCAGATGGGTGGATGATGCACCATGAGTGGAAGTGGAACCCCAACTCTCAGGGGTCTCTGAGAGGGGACAGAAGAGGCCAGCATTGATCACCTTATGGTAGGCATTAGACTGGATCTCAGTTCCCAGATCTGGGTTCCATTCCCCATTCTACCACTGACTCCCAGCATGACCTTAAGCAGATCAGTTCATTATTTCCCTGTGTCTCAGCTTCCCAGCTGTAATAGGGTGTTGTGAGGTTAAATTCATTATTTTTATATTGTCAGCAACCATCTTTTTGCTGTGTTTGCGCAGCACCGAGTACAGTTGGGTCCTAATCCTTGCCTGGGGCTCCAAGCTGTTGCTGTAAAACAAATAAATAGTGAGGTGCTCAAATGGGAACTATACGAGTACCAAGGGGGAGAGATGTGGAACTGACTTAGGTGGACTGAAGAGTGGATGGGACCAGAGAAGTTAGACGCAGTGAGCCAGGTCTGACTTGAATTTGGAGATTGGTGGAGGCGATGGAGGAAGGGAGATTGTATCATCAACTCCCATCCTGGAAGGAGAGTAGTTTGGCCCATGTATTCATGGGTCCCTGGGGCATTAGAATCCAGGGATTTCCAAGACAGAATGAAGTGAAATATTTTCTGATGTCCCCTTGATTATGGTCTGAAAGGCATCAGCTACACCGCAGATATCAGAACACTGATTAAGCTGTGCTTCCCCAGTAAAAGAGAATGTATTTTAACTGTATCAAACATTTGAATTTGACCTGAGGCCGATTATAATTATTCCGAAACAAATAGACAAAATGCTGGGGAAAGTCCCAGTGGAGAGAGCACATCCGTTATGGAAGATTTCCCAGTGGAAATCTTCAAAAATGCCATGTCCTTAAACCAATCAGTTCAACAACCATCTCTGGTTGAGCGTTTCTATTGTATCTGCATTGTGAGAGATGCTTTTTTAATTCCAGGTCAGAAAGTATTGAGAATAATTCTGGGAGAAAGAAACCTCGCCAGTTTAGTAACAGTATATGTAGAACTTTTAAAATCCCTTTCTACTTTCCACTCTTTTTTCTTGTCAAACTCTGGCACTAACTGCGTCCTGAAAGTTTCTGATTGCATCCTTGGGTGGTGCTGAGCATTCATTCTTAAGAATCCTGATCCTAGGAGAGATTGTAACTGATAGTGCTCAGCATCTTGGGGAAGCAGATTATTATTTGTCTTATGGTGCTGCTTAGAGGCCTCCCTCAGAATTGGGGCCCCATAATGCTAGGCACCATATAAACACCTAGTGAGCACCAGTCCCTGCCCTGAGGAACTTACCATCCACATCCACAAGGCAGAATAAAAGTTGGAGAAGTGAAATGTTGTTTCCATTTTACAAATGGGACACTGAGGTAGTGTGATTGGACAAGGGTCACACACAGAGCCCTGGGACTTGAACCCAGCTTCCCCGAGTCCCAGTCCAGTGCTTTAACCACAAGACCATCCTTCTTAGGTCTGCTTCTGTACCCACTGACGTCTGTGGGAGTTTTGCCATTGACTTCAACTGGCCCTGGAGCATACCTTTCACAAGAATAGCCCTCCTGCTGGCAAACATCACTGTAGCTATGTCTAAAGGCAACGCCGTTACACTATATGGAAAGTTTCATTGATGCTGGCAGAATTTTGTTTTGATCCAGATCAGTTAAAGCTAATGGTTACCAAACCTACACGCAAGGGATTTTTCCTTCTTTGAATTTTAAAGGCGATAAAGGCAGTTCTGTTTTTGGGAAGTCGCAGCAACAAAGCACTGTAAGCATCTTTACATACTGTTTCCTTCCCTGACGATATAATGGGTCACGTAATAGCCTTCTGTCTCATCACACATGAAGACTTATGTTTACGGAGTCCCTTTCCAATTGTTACGCAGCGGTTATTCCCATCTCTTCCACCCCCACATCTATCATTAATTATCTTTCAAAACTATCTCATCATTGCTCTGATTATTTTTTTTCCAAGTCGATAAGCTTGTTACAGATAATCTTGTTTGCCCGGCGGAGAGGAAATCCAGCAATCTCCTTAATAGCCTCCTATGAGGATTTCATCTTGTTTGGTAACTGGACGCAGCTACCTATAAATATTCTATTTCTTTGCGGTTCTGCTGGCTGATTAAAGCCTGTTCTTTCGCCCAGATAAATGACGTCGTAAAACACTTCTGAGAGGGGAGAGCTTTGTGGAAGCTTCGCATGTGGGGCTTTCTATTCCAGTGCACGGTACTTCTCAACAAATAATTTTGGCCCAGATAGTCAGGAGTGACTATTGATTTTGGATAGTTCAGTTTTCATAGAGTTCTTTAGTGTGGCCTGATGGACAGAGCACTAGACTGGGAGTCAGGAGACATGGGCTCTTTCCCCAGCTCTGTCACTCATTTGCTGATCTTGAGCAAGTCCCTTCTGTGCCTTAGTTTCTCCATCTGTAAAATGGGGATAGCGATACCGACTTTGTGAAGTACTAGCTATTATTATTACTACCCACAGACCAGGCACTGAAGGACATTGGCAATATAAGTTTCCCCACCACCGGGCCTCAGCCCTGTTCTGAAGGGCCCCATCTCTGTGATGTTGAAGAGTAGTTTAGGCTGGAATTTCCCATGGGGTATAAGGGAATAAGGCACCCATTGAAATTACATTCGATTAAAGGGGAGTCAGGTACTTCACTCCCTTAGGCCCCCGTGGAAATCCCAGCCTTGTCCACTTTGTCTTTGGCGCCTCTGCGGAGATTGCCAACGAGGGAGCTAATTGGTGACAACGGCGGTGTTGGTGGGGTTCTTAGTGATGTGACGGTCTCTCTTTTAGAACCTGGACGGAGACCATCAGCGAAGTGGGCTCTTACGGGACGTGGCAACTGGCTGACCAGATTCTTTTTTCATTTGCATCTCCCTCACCAGAAGCCTCCTGACGCTTACTAAGACCTGCGTTGATTGTTCTTGATTTCAGTCTCCATAGTCTGCCATTTAAACAATAATCGGGAGCTTCTGTGCACATACAAGAGGAGCCAGCGGCCTGCTGCTTTGAAAGGCCAGCTCTGGAACAGGGCCTTTCCCTGATAAGAGCAGCTGAACATCCCTGCGTTGTTTCTCCTTGGGTTACAGTCACCAAGCCTAAGCTCACTGGCGGAAGCGGCTGAAAATGGGGGGAGGATAGATGTAATGATGACCCTTCATTTTGAATATGGTGCCCAGATGCTATAATGGTGGGTGCACTGACTAGAAAAGCAGATGCATAGACAAGTCTGGTACTCTGCAGGCCGGGGCTCTATAAATATTAAGGGCCAGATCCTGACTCATGCTGAGTGCCTCTAATTTACACTTCGTAAAAATGTGTAGTGTTCGTACTCCTCTTTCCCCAAATTGGAAGGATATGGGCAGTGAAGAGAGAGAGAGAGACTGAACTAGACTGTCACTCATTTGACAATTCATTCCCCTATAGAAAGTCTCTTACAATTGCTACTGAGTTTAGATTCAGCAATAAGATGTAGCAAGAATTCAGCCGTAAATGTGATCAGGGCTTGTTTTACTGCATGCCTCAGTAGTGCCCGGTTGTGTTTTGATAAATATATATATATTTAAATATAATATAATATAAAAATAATACAATAGATGCATGGTAATGGGACAAATCCGGTAGCAAAGCGCGGAACTTGACATCGGTTTGTAATTGCAACCGGATTTATAATTAATCAGTCCTCAGGTTTGGAATTATGTGCCGCTAGCCTTGCCTGCGATGGGTTCTCAGTAATTACTGAGGCGTGGATCTTGAGTATCTTAAACGCAGCACTGGGCACAAAACAGATGATAGGAAAGACAAGTATCTGTATGATTCACACTGGCCTACAGAGCACTTCATTCTTGACATCCTATTGCTATTACTGAGTTTGTATTTCTGTCCTCAAGGCTGGACTACGCTATCTGACCTTGGGCTGTTCCCAGTACCCCGACCATACGTGCTAGGGGTGCCTTTTCTCACTTCCAGAGAGCCTCGCTATTCCAGTGGAAGTTGTTCCTCAAGGCCTTGGCGCCTGATTCCGTTTTACTGTGGTCAATGTGAGCTTTGACCCTAATTTCTGGTGGAAGAGGGTCAAGCCCACTCCTTCCCCTAGTCATACAAGGACCTCAACGTGCTTTGCAAACACTAATTAGTCTGACAACCCCCTGTGAGGTAGGTCAGTATCGTTGTTTGTTTTATTTGCTAAAGATACTTGTTTTACATTTTGGATGTATGGGGGCCAGAATTTTTAGAAACTGCAAGTTGGGGTTGGATTTTCCAAAGAGTTCAGCTCCGCATGTTGGTACCTACATGAAGTGGCCAGATTTTTACAAGAACTAAACTTCTGTTTTACTCAGTGGGAAATGCTGGATTGTGAGCTCCTCCTTCCTCTTCAAATCTGGCCTCATTTTGTGGCCGCTGAGCCCTTCTAAAAACTCCAACCCTAGAGTCAAACTGAACCTTAAACCATGAGGTTTGAGCTTCTCTCATGTTGGCGCCATAATATTGCTATATTGACTTGTTGATTGCTGGACTGAAGATTGTTGTTTCCTGTGATAAAAAAGCCCAAGTATCTCAGTTCATTTCTATAGCGTGTTATACCTGATGAGTGCAGCTCTTTGCTTCTGTGCTCCATGGGTGGTCATATTATAATGAGCATCCCCATCAGCGATGATAAACCATGCCAGTGCTCGTTTTCTTCAGTAACATCACATTTTCCTTATTCTGTGAAAAACAAATCTCGCCATCTCTCCACTGGAAGTATGGGGTATCTGTCTTCCCAGCTCCTTTCAGCTATTCTGGTATCATCCGCTTGCCATGAATGATGGTCCCTCCAGTGCAGTTAGATCTTCTGCAAGGTGTGCTGACATATATTTCAGAGTGCATGTAATACTCTGGGTGGTGGTTATTCATGTTTTGATGTATGTTTCATTCCTCTAACACTACAACTGATGGCCCTAATTCTGCAGTTCTTACTGTCGCTAGCAGTCCTCAGAGCTAATAGAACTACTCAAATGAGTAGGGAGCACTCCTTGTGAATAAGGGATCAGATCTTGCAGTAACATCCCATTTATTTTCTTCTCTAGAGATATACATCTGAGATGAATCCATTAGGGCTTTCTCCTACTGTGTTTGACTTCCAATAACCCGTTAACTTGTCCGTATGCTAGAGTATTTTCCATGGAGCAGATTGTGGGTTTTTTGCCCCAAGGTTGGTTACTGGCAATAAACTGGGACACAGGAGACCTGGGTTCTGTTCCCAGCACTGCCACTGGCATGCCGTGTGCGTGACTTTGGACAAGTTGCTTATTTTCCCAAGCTGTGAAATGATGCGTCTGTTTCCCAACCTGTGAAATGATGACAAAGATACTTACTCTTTTGTTAAAGGGCTTTGAGATCCGTAGATGCAAAGTGCTGTATGAAAGCTAGACATCATAATAAGAATTCCCCAAGAATTAGTCAGCTGCATGACGTCCCAATAAGAAGCCGCAGCAATTCATTTTGGCTGCGATGGAGAACAAATGTGTGGCCCAGCTACGCCTGAGTAGCTTTACTCAGTGGGACCACTCGGTTTGGAGTGGTTGCCCTTCATCTATCTCGAAGGGCAGTGCATCTCAATGTTCACTGACTCATGAAGTCGATCAGTGTATTGTTACATGTACAGTGTTGCGAATCTTCTCCTTTGAAGTATGCAATAGTCTCTCCACTGTGGCCATGAATATAAAAAGTGTAACCATTTTTCATTGTATGCCAGTGTGTGAAGTTAGAGGCCCCGGTAAACTTGTGCTCTCCTCTCCCCACGTCTAAGCTCACTGAATTCAGTTGCAGCCTGGCAGGAAGCACTTATCTCCGCATGCAATCTGATTGGTTGACATTGCTACAGACCTAAGTATTGTTCCACTCCCTGGAAGTGAGTGATAGAAACATAATAACGTGTCAGTTGTCAGCCATGATTTTTCTTATATGTAACCATCATCTTCATTTTTGAAAGCTTAATTCGCAATATACTCTTCAAAGGCCTGATCCTGCAGTCCCTTGCTCATAGGAGTAGCCTCACTGACCATGTGTAACGCCGACAGACCCCAGTCGTCCGCGGGCAGGATCGAACCTGAGCCCTCGGGAGTTTAGTGCATGAGCCTCTACTGCAGGAGCTAAAAGCCATTTGGCCCTTTGCTAAGGCTGTAGCGCCGATTCATGAATCGCTCTTTCTCTAAGCAGTCTCGGTGCTACTAGATGGGACAGAACCCCACACCCAGGAGGTGTATGGGTTATACATGCAGGATTGGAAGCGAACATATTCAGCAACCAAAATTCCCGTATAACTTTTTACCACTTTTTGTACTAACACGTTATTGATTTTATGTAACGGCATGAGCATAGCAAAATGAGCCAATCCTAGAGGCACTCAACACTTGGAAGCTAAGTATGCCTTCCATGTAGGATCTCATGCGTTCAGCTTGCCATTACATGCAAAAAAGCGGAGGGACCTCCTTCCGTAGATATTTCCTGAAGGGCATTAATTACAGATCAAGGTGTGAACTGATTTTATTTTTCCGGTGCATTAAAATTATTCTTTGTGACAGCTACGGCAGAGTTTAAAAACCAGCATTAACATAGTGATTCTGTTGATGATATTAACATAACGATGCTAACAATAGACTTAAATGCAAAACCACAAAGATATATTTTCCCATTTGACCTTGAACGCTGGCATTGGGGAAAATACTACACTGAACCACTGTTTGTTTCTAGAATTGAACTTCGAAGGTTTTGTAACGTTCAATTCATTGTTGTTGTTTTTCATGTGTAACGACACCACCATCTGGTTCATCTGCAGGGATCAAACCTGAGACTACTGAATCTCTGACATAGCTTGGAGGCCATAGCAGACTGGTCCATACTCTAGAGGGCAAAGACTCAGACTCTGCCGGCATGGATTACCCATGCAACTCTGCAGTTCTGCTAAGCTTCCGAAGTGTTGTCTCCATTCCCGATCAGACTCTGACTCTGTAGCTTCTGAAGTTTATCCAGCATTAACAACCCCTCTGGAATATTTTAAAGGACATATAAGAAAGTTCCATCACAGTAGCTCATCCCTGGAGATTTAATTTTTACTGGTGAAATTTTCAATAGGTCATGGCAAGGTTATTATGGTTTGGTGGCTAAAATCCAGAGTTGGGAGTCAGGAAATCAAGGCATTGTCTACGGTTCCATGTCTTGCTCTGCCAATGATCTGTATGACCTTAAGTAATTATAGAACCACTTTGTGCCTCAGTTTCCCCATTTGTAAAATGGAGTTGTTGTGAGGCTGAACGAATGACACAATGCATCACAGCGCCGAGTTCCCATGCACAGCTCTGTGCTGCATTTAAGCCTCGTCTTACGGGTTATATGATAGATAGGGCTTTGTGCAGATCCTCTGCATTGGGACGAATTCAATCCCAATATTTTAAAGTGTTTTGAGATCCTCTTAGAGTAAGACCCCATGGAACCCGAAAGCAAGAACTTCTGTCAGCTAGTGAATGTAAGGAAGGGCAGGGACCCATCAGCTGCAATCTCTCTCATTGTGTCACTTTTTCATTTCTGTCCACTGGATCTGGGGCACTTATCACCTGAGTTCTTCGTTAGCCGACTTGGATGCACATTTACTTGCTGTTCCTCCCCCAGTTATTTTTATTTGCACGCTTGGAATTCTTGCTTTCAGCTCAGCAGTAATAAGTGAGCTGTTTGCATAATGAATGGTTTTAAAAGGCTTGGTTCCCCTGCCATGTCCCTAGCAGCGCCTTCCAGAAGGGTCTGTTTTTCAGGAGAAAGTGATATTAAAATAAAAGCTTAAATTTCCCAGAAAGTGTGTGAGCACACGCACGCAGAGGGGAGAGCACGCTGCAGTCTCCTTTCTGCTCAGGGGAGGTGTGGTTGTCTCATGGCTCTGCTTCCTCCCAATCTCTTTTGGCTGGTTATCACCCAGTGGAGTATGAGGGACAGCATTTCTCCCTCACCCCTGGACTTGAGCATGGGGGAGGAACTCCTTTTGCACACACCTGTCTCGCCCGTTGTTTGTAGGCCCCCCCATCTGCATGTGCAAATGTAAGAATTGTGAGAAGCAGTGTGGTCCATGGATAAGGCATTGAACTGGGAGTCAGGAGACTCTTCCAAGCTCGGCCAGTGACTTGCTGTGTGACAAGTAACTTCCCCTCTCTGTGCCTTTGTTTCGCATCCCACCCTTTATCTTTGACCGGAAGCTCTTTGGGGCATGGACTGTCTTTTAGTATGAGTCTGTACAGTACCTAGGCGAGTGGGGCCCAGTTTCTGCTAGGACCTCTAGCCACTATGGTAACACACATTTAATTGATGCCAGCAATGCTGGGATTCTCACCCTCGTTTTCTAAAGTTCTTGTGAAGAATCTGATCCTGTGCATCCTACAGTTTCCTCATCTCTGTTACGGCCACACTTTTCTTCCCATCCTGAAATAAAGGTTGAGTCCAGCGCCATAACTTTTCCATCAGCTGCACCATCGTGCAGCTCCTCTGTCTATGCTACCTCCAAGGAGAAACTTGTCGAAAGGAAGCATGAAGCTCTTTAGTATGTTTCATAGCCAGCTGAAATGGAATGCTTTCTACTCATTGGGTCAGGAGTGAACTTGCTCGTGATGCTATGTTGGCAGGAGAGGACACCAGCTCAAAGGATACAGAATGGTAACGAAATATGGAGAATTTGGAAAACAAAAGGCTAAGAGAATGAGCCTGCAAAACAGAGAACAAAATGAGGAGCTTGATATCATCAGTAGTTTGGAAAGTGTATCGGCAGGCATATACCATTGGCAGCTTTTGTTTTATTTGTTGCCTGGAGACTTTAAGGGTAAAGTAATGTGGCAACGTCCATACTTTTGAAAAGTACCAGACTGACAAACCTGAAGACTGGAGCACTCTATTTACAGGTGGAGTCAGGACATCATGGGCAGACACAGTGCGAACTGCCTCTCTTCCCCTCCTGCCAGCATACCAACCTTTTCCTGCAGTGAACCCATCCATGGCTGAAGAGGTAGTTCTGTTTCCAAGGCCCATCCTTAGCCTTTCTGCTGCAGTTGCCAGTAAGGGGCCGGTTATGGTGGCAGGGTGTGTTGCGAACATGCCTCCTGGGAAATAGACTGAAATCACCCCTCCCAGGCCACATGCAAGGGGTGGGCCCTGAATTTTGTAGACATACCCCATCCCTGAGCGGCTGTGGAGGCCAGGATCATCTACAAAACAGGCCCTCACCTCCACATTCCTCCCAACCGTTCTGGTAGTGTGGTCAGTGTGTGCTCCCTGCTACTGCTCCATCCTTCGAGGAAGTTTCACTCTGTGGCATGGGAACCCAAGCAAGCCAGTTCTATACGCGGAGACAGCATTAATTTGCTCTGGGCTGTCCTACAGAATTGAAGGTGATGATGCTGTGGAAGAGCAGTTGTCCCACTGGTGCATCCCCACTATCGAGAGGGGGGCATGTGGCGGTCACCCTCCTTCCTATCCTCCTAGCTGCTGCCCTCTACTTTGCTTTTCAACAGGTTTTGGCTGGGGCAGAGGATGAGGTGTTGGTTTTTCTTTTTCTTTTTTTTTTTTTAAGCAAAATAAATTGGGGCAAGAACTATGTTTTATAAAAATTCCACCAACTCGCATGGGGAGCATTCTGTTATGTTAACAGGCTGAGTTCTTCCTACCCAGCGGAACCCTGGTGCAAGTCCTCACTTGGCACGTGCTGGATTTCATAGTCATTCTTAAGACAAAAAGAGGGGATGAATAATGAGTGGTAATTCTCTTGCAAACATTAGCATCCCAGTCACTCTCATTTGAATTCGGTTCCCAGTAAGTCCCTTAAAATGCTATCTGTATTTTCCGGCCTCTTCATACAAAAATTCTGTAAGACACAGGACTCTGTTTATGTTCCCCTCCACTACTTTAAATTGCGTTGATCAAATCTAACAAGTATGGCAAGTTTCACATGAGAAAGAAGAGACGACTGCGGCTGAGTCCTTGATGGAACGGGGACGTGAATTGAAAACCAGTCTGAAACCATAATCTGTGCCTCGTACACGAAAGCTCCACTTTAGGAATGAGTGCAGGGAAAATAGGTTGGCTATAATTGCCTGGGTGCAGTGTTACAACACAGACAATAAAAGATGCAATTTAAAGCTCGGCAGCTCAGGCTTTGAAAATATTGGCACTGGCGTGCCAGGAAGAATGCGTACAGATCTGTAAAACAGGGAAAGCCTGTGTGAAGGTCACTGCACTTCCCTGCATCTTCAGTGATGCTGTATGTAGGATCCCCTGCCTCTTGTGAGAGCCCCTGAGAGAAGGATATGTCCACATTATACTGCAGTGCATTGAGATTGAGTTCAGGTTGTTCTGTCTTCTGTCTGAACCTCAGCGTTACTTTAAAGTACAATAGAACATTGGTCCCCCAAAGGCAGAAGAGAAACCTCTTGTAATGGACCCTTCTCCCTTTCTACTGCCCCAGTTTCCTCTCTTGCTTAGTTCTCATAGTTTAATTTTGCTGATGGGCTCTTTAGACCACTAGTGATCTGCAGAACCATTAGTGTGACCTTTTTGTTTCCTTTCCTTTCCTTTTAATGACAGCTTGCATTGACACTTACATTTAATCTGAATAAAGTATCTGCCAACACTAGGTTTGTTTAGCCAGCCCTTTTTAACATCATCCTGATCAGATGCCTGGGAGCTGTCTATTAAAGTCCTGCATTCTGAACCTGCTGCTGTCTTGCTGTATGACTGTGGCAAATTCACCTGACTTTTAACTATTCTCTGTTAGCACATCTGAATAACAATTTCATCGTTTTAGCTCTGTCCAAAGTGGTTTTTGCCACTATATATATATATATGCTGTGTGGCTAGAGCACTGGACTGAGACTTGGGTGATCTGGATTCAATTCCTGACTCTGCTTTGGGGTGTGATCTTGGGCAAGTCACTTTGCCTCTCCATGCCTCAGTTTCCCCTTCTGTAAAATTGGAATAATGATACTGTCCTTTGTGGTTTACTGATGAAAATCTAGGTATTATCTGGGTGTGACTAACTTTCAGAAAGCAGCTAAACACCGTCCATAGAGCGAGCACGCACCGCATTGCAATACATTCCTCTACTTTGGCACCATTGGGACAGGGGAAAGCTACAGTACTAATGGTGTTTGTGCTAATGCAAAGGGGCCTGATTCTAGGAGATGTGGGCACCTCCCACTAGGCGTCATCCTTGACTCTCTATGGAAGTCCAGGAGAGTAGAGATGTGATCAGTATTTTGCAGAATCCATCCTGAAATGTTAGTTGTTATAACAGTTGTTATAATCTCCCGCAGCCTCCCCTCCCTGCTGCCCCAAATGCTGCTAGGTTTCATTAATGACCAAAAGGAAAGCTGTTTGGTTGTTTCCTTAGACCATATTTGCACCATAAATAAGCTAGTTTGGTTAAATCCTAACCTCACGTCAGCGCCAGCCAAAGAAATCAATCAGGTTGCCCTCGTTGCAACTGAAGGAAAAATTAATCCTTTGGTGTTGCCCAAGATGCAATTCAATATGATTATTACTTATATTGCAATAGCAGTGGGGTAATGATCAAAGGCCCAAGATGCTCACAGTAAAGACAGTCCCACCAAGCCCAGCCCAGGTTATGGCAAGATACAGCAGGCTGAGAAGAAAAGGAGAATGAGGTCATAGTAACCTCAGCAAACTCTCACACAGTAAGCAGGAGGTCCTGGCTTATAGGCAGCCTAGCCACTGGCGAGTGGAGGGCTTTGCAGAGGAATTCTCCAGGAGGAAGTTTGAAGGAGGATACGGTTCAGGCAGCAGGAGTTAGCACTGTGTGGGTATGCTGGTGCAACTCAGGGCATTTAACCATTTACCGTTTCCGCAAGACTACTCCGGAGAGTAAAACAACCAGGATTTAGTCCTTTGGACTAGCAGCCAGCATGGTTACGAAAGCCTTCCCAATCCCCCCTGTTAGCGATCCGGACGAGCTGTGGTATGGAAAGGAGGAGAGATGTCCGGATGAAAGAGTTCCATCGCGGAACAGTAAGTAAAGCATATTCTGCTTTCCAGTGCAGACCCTAATTTCCTCAGGACCCCTGAGACTGTGCATGGCTCTGTGAGATAAAAGAATAAAGTGAGGGAGAAAAGTTGAATCCTTCATGTTCATTATTCTGTATGCAAAGAACATCAAAAGCACTAATGGAAATCCTTTTTTCCCCCTCTTCTCTGTGTCATCAAAGCTCAATTGTAAAGATTGGGCAAGCTGATTTTCTACTGGTAAAATATTTATGAATGAAACAATTGGGACGCTGGTCCAGGCAAGTAAACATCCCTTCTAATATGATTACAGTAAGAGGTTAAACTCCTACCTCGCTCCCCCACTTATGTTTAGTTTCTTCTTGCCTTATTTAATTTGTATTTGCCTTACCTAGAGACCCCAGTCAAGATCCTGGTGCTTTGTGCTGTACATCGATGTAGTAAAAGACACTCCTTGTCCTGTGGCTCTTACGCTATAAAAGGCAAGACGGACAAAGGGTGGGAGAGAGTAACGTTTATTGTCCCCAAATTACAGAAGAGGAGTTTAAGCACAGGTAGAGTAAGGGACTTGACCAAGGTCACAAAGGGTATGTCTGCACTGCGTCGTAAGCCCAGATTTGTGGACTTGATGTTTTCAAGCCTATGCTTGAGCATCCACATTAATTGTGAACCTGGTGTGACGGGCTTCCCCGGGGTGCAACCTGGAATTGGGGTACAGCTGAGCCCTCCGGCATACCAATCTGAGTCCCAACTCGCACTGTGAGGCTGTGACAAACTGCAGACGGCTCCCGGTCCTGCACTCATACAAACATTTACACAAGCAGGGACACACCTAGCTGCAGTTACATGAATGTTTTTCCTTAGCCACTCATGAACTAACAATAGAGAGACTCCTTCAGTCAATTCCCCACAGCTTCTTAGCCTTGCACCCCTGGACTGTACCATCCTGCACTGGTCAAAAGTCTGACCAGTATAAGATTAATACCTAGTCCGGCCCTCCCTCAGCGTAGAGAGGACATGCACCAGCTTTTGTTCACTGAGTAGATTTCCCATGCACTTCAAGCCGCACACCGTTTTAAATAAAAAAAATAAAACAAACTAACTACAGAAAGATAGATTTGAAGTGATTATAAGTAGTAGCGTACAGATCAAAGTTGGTTACCTAAGAAATAAACAAAACTGCAATCTAGGTTCTATACACTAGACATGATTTGAATTAAGCAGTGTCTCATCCGGATGGTACAAACAGTCCCCCAATCCTCCAGACACAGGCAGGGCTTCCTTCTTTCCCACCTGGGACTCCCTTCCCCAGGTCAGTCTTTGTTCCTAAGGTGTTTTCAGGTGTTGTCTTGTAGGGGGAATGAGGCCAAGTGATGATGTCACTTCCCCCTATTTATAGCTTCTTCCAGCTTGCTGGAAAGATCTTTGCTCATGATGTGGGGGTCCGCTCCATCCCCCTCCTCCCCTCCTCATCAAGCATCCTCCATTGTCTATGTGCTCCCTCTGAGGAGCCTCCATTGTAAACAATTCCTGACATAGTCCCTGGGCGTGTGGATTCCCTTTAATGGAGCCATTAACACTGTTCAGCTTCTTCATTGTTGTACCTGAAAGGCTGGTTGTGGGTGTTTCTAACTTCACAACATATTTCAGTAACATGCACATAGCAAAAACTTCATAACTTCACACACAATGCGAGCACATACAATCCAACAGGATATTCATGTTCAACAGATCAAGACTTTTAGATGGATACCTCACAAATCGTGCATTGCACAAAATATGTCATCATTATATGACCATGGTGAATATGGAGGTGCCAGGATGTTGCTTTGGGGCACGGTGTGTCACACCTAGGCTTACAATTGCTTACAGACCTTCTGATTTGGGTCTGTGGCTTGAGTTGTGTCTACACTGCAGAACGACAGGCTAACCCGAGTCAGACTGATTTGTGTGTGGACAGAACGGGGCTTGGGCTCTAACCTGAGTCAGAGCCTGGGCTTAGTGTGTAGTGTAGACATACCCAAAGGGAGCTTGTGACAGAGCCAGGCATTGACTCCCTATCTCCTGAATGTCCATGCTAGCACCTTAATCTCAACGCCATCTCTCCCCTGCAGTGTTGATAACAACACAGACTTGTTATGCATTTTGGGAAAATAAAGAGAAAAACCACACCAAAAAAAAAAGCCCTAAAACCCACCCAATGGGTTTGATATTTCAAACTCTGAGAATCCTCCTCTACAGCAACCGTTTGCTGTCAGGACTTGTTGGGTTGGCACCAGCTGGGGATTTCATTCAAGTGTCGATCAGATAAATGCAGGGGGACGGCTCTCCCTAGATCACCGCTTGGCGGGGCCCCTTCTGACGTTCCTGGGTGAAGAGGGGATTATGCTCTTAGAAACTGGCACCAGTGTCCAGAAGCTTAACTTCACAATGTTCAGCTTGTCGGAGGGCAAAGGGCATAATGGGACCAACAGGCAGCTGGAGCTTCCAAGTATACACAACCGGAGCGAGAAACACCGTGTTACATGCAAAAAAGGTTTCACGTGTCACCTAGCGGGAATTTTTTTTTTCTCACCGGGTTATAATAGTTTATCAGGGAAAAATCTGCCACAAAGATATCTGGAGCCAGATTCTAATCCCACTGAAGTCAGTGGGAGTCTTTCCATTGATTTCAAAGGGCTCGGATCAGTCCTGTACCCTTCAAACAGAACGATTGCTCTTCCAGTCTAACCTGCCTTGATTTGAACCATTCATTTGTAAATATTATGACGTTTCCTACCCAGTTTTTATTTTACTGGGTTGAAATTATACAGTGTCACTCTTTACAATATATGCTGTTGCCTTCCAATGTGATTAAGTAGAATCTTGTGAATAACTTGAATCGTAGCAAGAAGGGGGGAGGATGATAAATACGAGCTTCAGGATGTATTTTGCACACCCTAATTTCAGTCCTTAAAAGAAATCCTATTCCTGCCTATGTATAAATGTAAAAGACTTTTCAAATATTTATCTAAAACCAATGAGGTGTTTGTTTTTATGGACACATGCGCGTACACACGGCCTCCTTCCCGGTCAAAAGATGTCAGATAAAAATATTTCCGTGCTTCATAATAGATTTTCATTTTCATGCCAAAGATTATCACCAAGAATTCTTCCTCTCCACCTCGGAAATGAGCTCACTGTGACATAATGGGGTGAACCACTAGTACTTTTCACTGAGACCTACCGTAGCAAGCAGTAATCGGATTTTGGTCCTACTTTCTTCAGTGGGAAATTTCTATTTCAATCCAAATCAAATGCACCATACAGACTTGGGGGTCTTTATTTTGGGGGATAGATTGCTGTGTTTTGGAGTAAAAATATTTTCCTTTCTCTTTGCAGCACTGCGGAAACAATTCTGAAGCGATTGCACTCCCCTTATACTAATTATCCATCTTGGGGACACTTCATCTTATACAGAGGCCATTTGTGGAACGGAAACATTACCTTTTTAACTTTCCCATCAATGGAGAAAACTTACATTTATGCCATCCATGGAACACTCACCCTGAAAAGCCTCTTAATAACTTACTTCTATAACTAATATCCATAATTCATCCAGGGCTTCCCCACCTCTCCTCCCCCAATGCAATTTTGCTGGCCCAAACAATGTTTACCTGATTTTTTTTAAAATAAGCACACTCACCCATGTGCAGGGAGTGCAGGATGATTTATGAGGGTGTTTTGATCCTGGCTTATTTCCTAATCCTGATTTATTATTATTATTATTTCTAATTTTGCACAGTCTTTCGATGGATAAGGTAATTAAAAAAAACAATGCATAGTTTAAAGAGCTAATATTGAATTTCCATTCACAATATCAGGTGCATAGGGCTAGTGGGGGCAACAAAGGTAACCCTGCAACATATTAGTTATAAATAGGGATGGGAAATCCAGTTCAGATGCAGTCAGAACCAACTCTCAAACCTTTGCCTTAACCTCCTCCTCTGAATCTGAGGTCAAAAATGTTCTGAATTTATTTTAAAAACGTGCACTTTCTAGCTTCATCCAGAAACTTTCTTTTAGTACACCTCTACCTCGATATAACGCTGTCCTCGGGAGCCAAAAAATCTTACCGCGTTATAGGTGAAACAGCGTTATATTGAACTTGCTTTGATCCACCGGAGTGCGCAGCTCTCTTCCCCCCCCCCCCTTACCGCGTTCTATCTGAATTCATGTTGTATCGGGTCGCGTTATATCGGGGTAGAGGTGTACAACTGGGCCTGGATCCACAAAGGCACTTTAATGTAACCGCTGGCTTCTAGGTGCCTAGACAATCACTGGACTCCACAAAGCCCAAGTTAGGCACCTGGGCTTCCTACCGGGAGAGAGAGAAACCTAAGAATGGGATCCATAGAAGCCAGCATGCTATGTGGGGAGTCGCCTAAACTAGCCAATAGTGGATGCCAATAAGAAGGGTGTGTCCTAAGCCTCGCGCTTCTCAGGGTATGTGTACACTGCAATTAAAAACCCGTGGCTGGCACATGCCGGCTGACTTGGTCGCATGGGGCTCAGGCTGAGGGAGAGGTGTCTGAGAGAGGTGATGACATCACAGGCCTTCGCTTAGCTCCCCACCCTGTGCTTCCCTTGTCCTGAACCTGCTCTTGACTCCTGATTCCAGCTCTGACTGTTGGTTCCGGTTCCTGTCCTGGTTGCCACTGCTCCAACCACTGGGCCTGGCTATCCATATCTCAATTTCTGACACCTATGTCCTTTAGTGAATCTGGTTCTTAATGCCTTTAAAGACTTACCATTTGTTACTGCGAGTGTGGTACTACTCTCCCCTTGACTTAGGGCTTACACTCTACACTTACCGGGGGATCGATGTATTGGCAGTCGATTTAGTGAGGACCCGCTAAATCGACCGCAGATCACTCTCCCATCAACTCCTGTCAGATCGAGAAGAGTAGGGGGAGTTGACGGGAGAGCATCTCCCGTTGATGTCACGTAGCGTCGACCGCGCGGTAAGTAGACCTATTCACGTAACTCAAATTGTGTAGCTTGGATCGACTTTCCCCTGTAGTGTAGACAAGGCCTTAGATATTGGAAGATGCCACTGTTGCGGTAGATATGTGAAATGGTGAATGTCAAGTTTGGAATGATATCCAGGGTATTTCTGTTTAAGCATAAACCAATAAGTGCTGGAAATTCCATAGGAGAGCCTTTGCTTATGTGAACATTGGTCTAATTTCCAGACCAAAGAAGATCAGTCAAAATATTTGAAGTTCACCTGTCAGTAATATTGAGTCACTTACAATTACATAAGGAGGAGATGGCTGTCTTAAAAAGCAGACATATCTTTGGTTGTGTAAACACATAAGTTGATGAATACAGTAAAACATTAGAACTTCTGTCAATATTGTAGTCCCTTTGGAATGGAATGTTCTTTAAAAATGCATGCTTTGAAAATTGATCGTTTTGTTGTTGCATGGAGGTGCATATAAATTTATAAATGTATTATGTAAATTAATACAAATCAGCACTGGTCTCAAATAAAGGGGGAAACTTTAACACATTTTTAAAAACACTCTGCCTTTTTTTTTTTTTTATTCAAACTTCTGAAAATTTTCAACCAGTTCCATAACTGGCTGAAAAAAAAACAGGAAATGTACCATGAAAATGACATTGAAATTTGTTATGATTTCTTTTAATTGTGAAATTTCATCCAATTTTTGAAATTTGGAAAGTTTTGACCAGTTGTAAAAATAGCATTCATGGGGCCAAATCTTTACTCAGGCTGTGATCCTGCTAGTCCTTGCATGGTGCACGAGATTGGTGCTTCCACTGTTTAATGCAGGCCCATTTAAGCTTAAGGATAAGGACCACAAAGCATGAAACACCTCAAAATGTCATATAATGTTCTCTCCTGAATAGTAAATGGGGGGGGGGGGAGGAATTATGTTTACTGCATTTCATTTCTGATCTTTATTTTTTTTCTTTTAATATTTGACCACGTTGATATTAAGATGCCTAATATTAGAATTTTACCTTTAACATTTGGTTAGCATCACTTAATTCCTTGGCACTAGCCAAACACATCTCCATTAATAAGAGTTCCCACTTAAGCAGCAGTCACTGTTGTTAAGTCATTCACCACATTGATTCCCTAGGAGATGCCCCAGTAAAGCGCTCACCCCAGTTATTGGCCCAATCCAAAATCCGCTGAAGTTGATGGAAAGACTCCTATTGACGTCAGTGGGCTTTGGATCACGTGCACAGCTAAGTGAACTATATGGCCCCACCTTAGGACATGGTAGATGCAAGGAAGGAAATTATCCACAACACAGCCATAGAAATGCAATGGAGAAGTTATAAGCAACAGCAAAATTGCAGTCCTCGCAGGTTTGGTTTTTGTTTCTATCTACAGTCATTAGAGAAGCTTAAAAATGTTCTTTTGGGGGGAAAAAAATAGGGAACAAATAAGTAGTTGTCCACACTCTGAACAGCTTGCTGTTCAGCAAAGCCTGTAATTGCAGCGTCACGATCAGAGGCACACAGCATCTCCCGGGTGTGCGGAGGCAGGCTCAGGAACCGTCGGGGCATAATCTATTTTCTTTTGGGTTCAGCACATTGAACATTGCTGCTGCCTGGTGTCATGGCCGTTCAAAGGCAGAACAGGAGAAATGCACTAACATGCGCCGAAGCTGTGAGATTTCACCCCACACTGAGATGCCGGTGGCTTGCACTTAATGGAGAAAATTTAAAATGGGGCATGCAGGCTAAGCCTGGTTTTAACTCTGGGCCATAATATGGCTTTAGCATAGAGCTAGAAGGAGACAGGCTATTAACGCTTTTGACATTCCCTTTGAATACCATCATATTTCAGTCCTGTTAAGCTATTGGGCCATTGTTTATGGGTTTCAGACTGAAATAACTAGGCTGAGTCTAGAAATGTTGTTTTACTTTCTAATTTACTACATAAATCTTATTGCCTCTGCCGTCATTTCTTTCCCCCCTGCCCTCAACAGACTAAGCATTGTACTGAACATATGGGAGCAAGTCAAGTCTCTGCTCTTGTCCGGTGATGGAGTCGTGCCAGTGACAATGGACATGAGTCTGGAGATTCTCTCCCGCCCCCCCCCCCCCCCCCCTGCTATAAGATGTATTTTTGAGAAGGGGTAGAATTTACAATGTTCATAGAAGTAAGAAATGGCTCGAGTTGGCTAGAGCCAGGTACAGGGCTATAAAGCAGGGGTTCTCAACCTTTTTTTTCCTGAGGCCCCCCACAACATGCTATAAAAACTCCACAGCCCAGCAGGGGAGGGGGCGGGGCTCTGGGCTGAGGGGGAAGCTCGGGCATAGATGTAGTTCGAGTTCTATTTTGGGTGGGCAGAGGCCAGCGGGGCTCGAGCCAGCTCCGCACGGCGGGGTCCGGGGCGGGAGTGCCACCTACACCCCCTGACTCACCTCAGCAGGCTACCCACCTGTCGGGGGGGAGAGGGAGTGCAACCATAAATTATAACTCAAAGGCTCAGCTCAAAAAGCCTGAAAACAGCTCAGGGTGCGGGCCAGGGGTTAGTTCAGGGTGCAGGGAGAGGGGTAGTTAGGGGCTGTGTGCAGGTGGGGTGGAGCTCAGGGTGCAGGGAGAGGGGTAGCTAATGGCTGTGTGCAGGCAGGGAGTAGCTAGGGGCTTGTGTGCAGGCAGGGGGTAGCTCAGGGTGCAGGGAGAGGGGTAGCTAGGGGCTGTGTGCTGGGAGGGCTCTGCCCGCGGTCCCTGTTCCCCAGGGGCTCTGCCAGCCATGGAGCCAGGTCCCCCACACAGGCGGCTCTTACCAGTTGCGTGAGGAAAGGGGGCTGGGAGCTGAGGAGCAGCTTCAACCCCGGGCACAAGCAGCAGATGAGGGAGCGCCACGGCTGCCTGCTCCATGGCACCCACCAGAGCAGCAGCGGTCCCGCACTGCCCAGTCTGGCTTTGGCTCTGGCTTCCCGCCTCCGACTTGGCCAGGTGGTGGGGAGGGAAGGAGGTGGGGTGGGGTGTGGAGCTGCCCCGGGACTGCCCTGCTCTTGCACTGTAGTTTTTTAGGGGAGGGGAATACCCCTGCGTCCCCCAACTCTGCCCATGGGTGCAGGGCTTCTGCCTCATGGGGAGCACTGGGGCTCAGGGCTCCAGAATTTGGCCCTGCTGCTCCCGGCTTCAGCCCCATGGGAGGTGCTGGGCCTCGGGCTCTGGGTTTTAGGCACGGAGCCCCGAGGCCCTCCTGAAAGGGTTTGCGATCCCCCTGTTGAGAACCACTGCTATAAAGCACTCTGCTAGCCTGCTTAAGTGCTTTCTTGAATAGGAGTGCTGCCCTAAACTGGGGGCTTAAACGTGTGCGTAATTTTAAGCATGAGAGTAATGCCATTGATTTGAATGGGATAACTCTCATACTTAAAACTAGAAATGCGTGTGGATGTTTTGCTGGACGAGGTCCCACGTCTCGCCATCCCACTTACAATTCTGATTTGCAGAGCCACCTCCTTTGCTTGAGCACAGACTTCTAGTCCTGCCAGATTTTGTTGTGGCTTCACAGTGTGGCCAGATCACTATGGGGGACTAGACTGAAAGCATTAAGGAAATAAGGCAACACGGCCCAGGGGTAGAACACTAGACGAGACGTCGAAAGGCCAGGTTATGCTCCTGGTTCTGCCACTGACTTTTGTGAGCAGAGGAATGTGTCACTTAACTTTTCAGTTCCTCAGTTTGACTAACTGTCAAATGGGGGCAATTCTTCCTGCATTTATGAAGCACTTGGAGACATGCAGTGTTTGTGCCAGGGCTGGCTCCAGGCACCAGCGAATGAAGCAGATGCTTGGGGCGGCACAGCCGGGTCTTCAGTGGCAATTCGGCCGCGGGTCCCTCAGTCCCTCTTGGAGCGAAGGATTCGCCGCCGAGGAATGAAGCGGCGCGGTTGAGCTGCCACCGAAGTGCTGCCGATAGCGGCTTTTTTTTTTTTTTTCCCCTTCGCCACTTGGGGCGGCAAAAAAGCCTGAGCCGGCCCTGGTTTGTGCTATATGAGAATCAAGTAATATTGCAAGCACAAGCTCCCTGGTTCTTGTCCTCCAAGTATCCCCTCTCTTTCTCCAAATCCCTCCTTAAAGAACATACTGCTCTGCAGTCATTATTCTCTTCTGCCCATCGTCAGCAAATCCCCACTCTCTGGCTCTTGAGTTTGTATCTCTTCTCCAATTTAAGTTCCAATCCTGCAGCTACTTAGAGGCAATGGACCAACTCACCATAGAAAGTGCAACCTCTGGCTATAGAATTGGGCCCTGCTCTGTAAGCTGTTTGATGCAGAGCACTTCTCTTGTTCGTTGTTCAGCTGTGACAGATGCTGCTCTATGAATTATTCGTAGCCAGTCACCATGATAGGTTTGGATTTGTGATGTATTTGTTCTGGATAAACTAGCCCAGATGACATTTCTGTTTTACCGGGGAAAGCTCCTGCCTTCCCTCCTTCCCCGCACCCCCCGGTTTGACTGAGAGATAAGAAACCCAGCCAGCAACTGACTCACCCTACTCTCCAACCAGTCCCTGGTTTCTAATACTAGTGATATTGATCAAATTTGATCTCTGGAGGTCATAGGTTAGCGCATTCATTAACCCACCCACCACTCACCTCTACCCCCCTTGTATCCATTTTCATCTATCGATATAGGACAAAGGAACATCAGAAAACACAATGGCAAATATTTTGTGTAGCCAAATCTGGACATTCTATTTCCATAGATTCTTTGTATTCTGAGTTAGACCTCGTGCTTTCACTGTCCTGTAGCTTATTATGTGAGGTTAATCAAAAGTCCAGCTCATCAGACAGTGGAAGACGGCATACGTGTGGCTCCCAAAAGGTGCCGCTCCCAGTCCCAGCACTGCAGTCTGAAATGCAGCGTGCCTCCCTCTCCTCGTGGGTGACAATTTGAGGATTTGCTGCTGATGAGACTATAAAACAATGACAAACCCGCGCCGATTATATGATCTGCCCGAGATAACCCTAATCAATCTCGGCTCGCGCTCGGTGTGCGCGCTGCAGTAATAAAGACACAGTAAATGGAGCTGCTCTGACAAATCAATGACCTTTTCATGTCAGTCTTCGCAGGGAGAGTCAGTAAAACATAGAAGGTGCAATTTGGGCCCCTAACGAAGGCTGCAGGGAGCGTGTGGAGAAAGGGAGTCACTTTACCATTTAAAAAAAAAGGGGGCCAGATCCTCTGCAGGCGTAGATGACTTCAGCGGAGCTAGAGAAAGACAAAGTAGGTGAGGTTATATTCAGTGGGTCTGTGGCAGTTTATACCGCTGGCCTGTATTTTATTACCCAGGGGGCTTATTTCTTCCTGTCTGAATTTCCGAGGCACTGTTCTCTTCCACTCATCTTGCTCACACAGTCTCTCCTGCACAAGGGGAAAATCATGTCTCTTCCACCTCCTCCTTCATTGTTTGGATCAATATAGTGCCTGGAAGCTTCAGCTGAGATCAGGGCTCTATTGTGCTAGGGGGTCTGTGCGTATAATAAGACTGTCTCTGTCCAGAAGTGCTTACGCCGGGGCTGTGGAAGGCCCTACCTGGTGCAGCTCCATGGAGGAGCAGGATTTCAGAAGCCCACAAAATGGATTGGTGCCTCCAGCCCCACACCATGTATAGCAGCAGGATTTGTGGGCAGGGCGCGCCGGGGCTGTGGAAGGCCCTATCTGGTGCAGCTCCATGGAGGAGCAGGATTTCAGAAGCCCACAAAATGGATTGCTGCCTCCATCCCCACAGCATGTATAGCAGCAGGGTTTGTGGGCAGGGCACAGGAGCAGAGTGGATGGAGCTAGTGCTGCATGGATCACTGGCCGTTGTCTCCCCGAGTGACTGTGTAGTAGCAGCAGGGATGAATACAGTCCTGGAGAGGCAGCAGCAGTTATGGAGTGTGGCTCTGCTGCCATTCCAGATGGGGGACGTGGGGCAGGGCCCCTCCTCCCTGGCCCTAGTGGAACCATCCCCTGGACCACCTCGGTCTGCTTGGGCTTCCTGTGTGTGCGGGAATCCTTGTGCTGGAGGGCTCAGAATGGTCAGGCCCTCTCATTATACATACCCAGCTCTTTACCTTCCAAACCTAAGTCCCCATCCTCCTTCCTTACATTTCTGCAGGTTCTGGGAGGAGGTTCTCGCAGGGCACCAAAGCCAGTCCTCCTCACCCACCCTTTCCCCAGGGACTTGCAGGCTCTCCTTCACAAGTGGCTTCCCCCAGTTCCCCACAAGCTTGGGTGGAGTGAGCAGCCCTAGGCTCCTTCAGAATGCCTCTTAGCAACGAGCTGTGTCTGCATGCAGCATACGCACAAAAAGCAGGGTCACCAATTCAACTACTCACATGAGGCACAGGAAATATAACTCAGGACTTTGTGCTCCCAAAACACAGACCCCTGCCATTTGAGGCTACAGCATTCCTATTAGCTGGCAGTCTAGAGTCCAGCGGTACTCTGAGTTTTCAGGTCACATGAGAGCCTGGTCTGGTTGCCAGGGCCTACCTCCTCCTCTGCCTCCCCACAGGTTTTGCAGTTTCAAATGAAACCTGGCCAAAGCAGCCGAGTTTCTCTTGCTTTCAGACTGCGGAGCCACTGAACGTTATGTGAGCTTCCATCCAAAGCCTTAGCTTGACCCGGGCGTTCATGGACCTTTCAGACAAAGCTGGCCTGAGTTTGGGGCTTGCGTGGAATTCTGAAATGTGGCATCGTTTCAGTGCAAACGCTTTGTGCCATTGTCGTCTGTAGGAGAGCTCTTATTTCCTTTGGGGTGACAGGACCACAGCCTTTACTTCAGGGCTGACTCCTTCCACCAACAGACAATGGCAGGCATACCACCCGAGACTCGTATATATTATAATCAGTGATTTTTTGTCAAGGTCCAAATTTCTTGGTCAGGGTACAGTCAAGGTTCAGACTCCAGAGAAACATTTTTCACACTGCAATAACAATAATGATCATAAGTAAATAAAAAGATTTCGCGGTCCATTCAAAAGTGTCTGGTGGTCCGGATTTGGCGCATGGTCGCCCTATTGTCTACCCATGTATTACATCATGGAGTAGTGCATTGGAATGTTTCCTGATTCACTGGAGCTGTCCTTACCCACTCAACATAATTTCACTCTAATTTAGCATCTGGGTGATATCATTCAGGAATTTATTTAGTTTGGGGGGGGGGGGGGGGCAGCATAAATATTTTGGAAGAAAAAATATTGAAGTAATAATTTTACCTACGCACCTATGATCAATTTGCTAGATGCCATTGGAGCCGAATACAAAAAGTCTCTCTTTTGGGTGCATTGCAAATTAAATACAAGAAACCCATAATCCAAGCAACAGTTTTTTGTGAAGGCTTACACGCCTCACAGACATCCCAGGTGTGATGTTATTCCATAGAGTCCTTTGTTAGTTTGGATACAGAGAGGAAAGACTAGAGGAGAAAACAGCAGCGATGAAGTCATAAAGAGGTTCCTTGGCTGGTTCCTTGGTTATGGGGATAGCCGGGGGCTTGGGAGACCCAGGTGCAGTTCCCAGCTCTGCTGCAGGCTTCCTGTGTGATCTTGGGTAGGTCAATTAGCCTCTCTGTGCCTCAGTTTCCCCACCCCCCATCCCAGTCAATTCTCCTTTGTTAGTGATGTAGTTTTTACTTGGTTTCCCTAACGCAGCAGAGGGCACAAGATATCATGGATAAACCAAGAGCAGAGATTGAGAGTAGGAAGCAATAAACTTAAAGCGAGAAGAGAGGTTTGGGCAAGAAATTAGTCAACGTTTGGGTTTTTTTTTTCAGAAGTGGCCACTGGCTTTGGTGCTGCAGGTTTTTGGGTGCCCAATTGGAGACATCCAGGGCTGATTGTCAGAAGACTGTGAGTGCTGCAGGTTCTTAGCATCTTTGAAAAGCAGACTGGAGGAGGGTCATGTTGAGCACTCGAGACACCTGTAATTCATGTGTGCTTCTGCAAATTTTGACCTAGTGCATCTTCAGTAAATCAAGACATGAAGAAGAAAATTCTTTGGTTCCTTCAGTGCTGCTTGTAGCCTCTATCTAGCAAACCTAATCTTTCCAATGCATGGTATTTCTAAGGCCCGTCATGCGGTGTCTAAGGGTTGATGCTGTATTTTCCTTCCCTTCCCCTCCTCTTCCCCCACGCCCCCAGCTCCATATATCTCCTCCTCTCTCTGCCTAGCAGAGTGTGCACTTTATAACTGCCCGGGAAGGCTGACAGGTAACCAATGAGATGCATATTAGCCTACCCCCTGGAGAGCAAGGACCCTCTTCCCCACTGCTTTACATGTTCAAGCCTATCTTCATTGTTGCTTGATTCTTCTCCGTGAACAGATGGGTCCATTGTCTGCACTATTTATCATCAACCTCTAAAGTGCAAGGCTGTGAACCAGCGATGGAGGAGCAAGGTTTGCTCTTTTGTTCCCTTCTAATTTCAATGTCAGTTTTGATGCCGATTGTCATTAAATGCATGTGTTTTGGATTTACTAGCTTTAAAAAAGAAAATGCAGAGGAGAGGTCTGAAAAAGACTCAGCTGCAGGGATAAAGCAAAAGGGTATGAACCGGGCAGTCAATTCAGGAGGGAGAAAAAAACCCACCCGTGACTAAATATTTTTATCATCGCTGCTAGGAATTGCAGTTCCAATGCAAGAAAGGTAATAAATCAATTCATGCCTCATTTCATTGATGGGACTTGGCCTTCAGCCTTATGACTAACACGCTGGAATCAATATAACACAATTCACGCACTGTAGTATCTCCGTGCACCTAAGGAGTATTAGACTGGCAGTTAATTTTGATGATTTAAAAAGGTGTCTCTCCCCCCCACCCCTCCGGTGTTCGTTCATTGTTATTGTTTTGTTTGTTCTGTAGCTTTTTAGTGAAGTGTTTCTCAGATTCAGGTACTTTGAATATTCGGTGTAGTCAGGGATTGTATAGAGGGCAGTGTAGTGTCTATGGAGTGCAGCGGGGTAGCACAAGCTCACGTGGATTGCAAGGCTGCGTATGGCATGTTAGGGTTCCCATGTAGCTTGGTTTTGTTCGGAATCCAAGTATTGGTGTGGACGTGTTAAATGGCTGAAAAACCTTTTGAATGAACTTAGGCTTAGCTTCCAGACTGCCCGGGGAAGGCGGATGTGTCAGCAAACTGCCAGCGAGCAGCTCGTTTATTAAGGCAACCGTGAGGGCCTGGGAGCAGCGATGGCCGCAGCAGCGTTTTGTGTCTGTATGGAAATGAGATGAGCCCAGAACAACCCCCCCCGCACCAAACAGCAGTGGAGTTCGGGCGGGGGTGTGGCAGCTGAACACTCTCTGAACTGTGCACTTGTTGCATTTCTCAAAGATGCCCCAGATAAGAAGCCTGGGTCTACGTACTCTCCGGCTGTGGAGGAGGCTGGGGAAGGGGGTCAGAATCCAGATCTTGAAACTTGGAATCTCTGGTTAAGAAAATAGATAAGGAATTTCTTTCCCACCTGCCTGCTGCTGCTTGGTCAGTGCACTTGTGTGACGGGGATGTTTTCTGCCTTACAAGGGGAGTGCTCCTTCTGACCAGTCAGAATTTTAGCAGAGCTCCGTCACGTTGCCAGGCTAACCCACGTCCTGTTGCAATCCTGAAGTTGTTCCCCTGTTTTGCTGATAGGCGAGGTTTTTACTGTTAGGCAAGCGGGGTTGGGGTAGAGGTGGGGCTGGGGTGGGAGTCAGGGCCGGCTCCAGGCACCAGCGCAGGAAGCAGGTGCTTAGGGCGGCCAATGGAAAGGGCCACCGAATCGCTGCGGAGGAATGAAGCAGCGCGGTAGAGCTGCCGCCGATCGCGGCTTTATCTTTTTATTTATTTATTTATTTATTTCTTCGCCGCTTGTGGCTGCAAAAAAGCTGGAGCCGGCCCTGGTGGGAGTGGGGAAATTCCTCAAAGATTGTTTAAGCAGAGTCATGGGAGATGCTACCCAGAAGGATACAAATGAGCCTGTAGATAGGCAAGTCTTTTTGCCATTAAAAAGAAAGCCGGCGAATTTTGCAGTCATCTGGTTTCTCTGCTAGGCCTTCGGAATCCGCCCGCGGTGGTCCGTGGAAGCGCACTTTATTTAATAAAGGTTGCCCTCAAATCTCCTCAGCCCCGGAACATGACAGTGGCTAAATCATCTGTTATTTCAGAAAGAACAAAGCTGTGCCTCAATGAGCAAAGCAAAGATAAAAGTCTGAAATTTGGGGGAAGGAAGAGCCGAACGATTTGAGGGCAAAAACATTCCCTTGGGTGAAATCAATAACTGTCAGCAAATCACTAGGAGTTGGAGAGTGAATAAACCTACAAACGCAGTAAATAGCAGTGGGATGCTTCCTGGGGCCAGTTATTTAGAGACAACATGTAGCGGTGGTCTGTGGAGAGACACAATGTTTCAGATGTGCAACCTTATCTTGAATTCTGAAGTTCTCTCCCTCTCTTTCTCTCTCATACCTATCTTCTTTCTGTCACCATAGCATCCGAGCGCCTCACAAACAGTAATGGATTTAAGATCACAGCACTCCTGTCAGTGGGGGAGTGCTGTTATCCCCACTTTACATATGAGAAAACGGAGGCACAGAGAGATTAAGGGAGGTTGCACAGGCAGTCTGTGATAGATCAGAATTTGAACCCAGATCTCCTGACTCCTAGTTAAACAGAGGACCATCCTCCCTTCCTTGGCGGCCTGATGTCTTACCCCGTCCTTCTCTGGCTGTATCCTCTATGATGGTATGAACTTCTACACACACACACAACACTGTTTTTCTCTTTACTTCTCTGAAGGTAATACTCAGTGTGTTGGTTGAAGCATCGGTTGTTCCCACTGAAACAATGTTACATTAATATGTGTGTTTTTTTCATTAAAAGAACCACTTGTGACCACTACTAATGATATTTTGCACTTGTATAGCACCTTTCCGTTGAAGATCTTAAAGCGTCCTGCAAGCCTTGCTACCTACTTCTCGGGGGTTTTGTGAGGTGTAGCTAATTATGATCCTGATTTTACAAGTGTTCCAGTTTGGCCGTCAGAGCCAAATTCAGCCCTGGTGTCAGCTGATGCCAGTCGTGCCAGCTGATGCCCGGGCTGAATTTAGTGTGCAGAGGTTAAACGACCCATTTTTGAAGTCATTTCAGCAAGGCAGAGGCAGAGCAGAGAACAGAAGTTCAGACTTTCATTCTCCTGGTCTAACTTTTAGGGCTGGTCTACACTGGGGGGGATCGATCTAAGATGCGCAACTTCAGCTACGCTATTCGCGTAGCTGAAGTCGAAGTATCTTAGTTCAACTTACCTGGCCGTCCTCACAGCGGCAAGTCGACCGCTGCGGCTCCCCTGTCGACTCCGCTTACTCCTCCCGCTGAGGGTGGAGTATGGGCGTCACTCCCCGATAGATCGATTACTACTCGCCGATCTGGTGGGTAGTGTAGACATGGCCTTAGAAAACACTTGACTACGTTACACACCGATGTGTCCAGGCACGGGTTGTACAGCAGACACCGAGTGAGACATTTGGAGTGTGAGTGACAGATACACTCTTTCTCTCCGTCTTTTACCGTGCATCATGGGTGGGGAAAGAAAGAAAGAAAGTCAAGATTAAGGGCAAAATCTTGGCTTCGTTGAAGTCAATGGCAAAACTCGCAGTGATTTCACTGGGGCCAGGGTTTCACCCACAGAATAGACTGTTTGGACAGTAGAATAGGAGGGAGGCAAGTCCAAAGAGAATTTTGGGAAACCAGGGCAATTTTGTGTTGGATTTGAAGATGGACAGAGACATAAATAAAGATGGTAAGATGAGTGATATGCTTATGCTTCCTGGAGTGATGGGCTGAAGGGGAGACTGAACCTAGCTCTCTGCCCCGTACTCCCAAAGCTTGTTAGCAAGTGGGGATGTACCAGCAGTAACAAAGGGAATTGCAATAGTATTGGGTTTAAATTCAGAGTGTCAGTTTTTCAGCAGAGGCAGGCTCAAGATAACGATGAATCCTGGCACACTTTCCCAAGGTGGAGCCAAACATGCAGACATCATGGGTCGAAAAAGCCTTGAGTTGCCAGAGCTGACTTTGCATGTCTGTCTGTCTACTCCCAGCTAAGCTGCTTGCCTTTGCAGAGCGCTTGTCACTGTGGGGTCTGATGTGAAACCCCAGGACCGATGCCGTTCTAGTGACATTACACAGATGTATGCATTTAAGTACTGGGTATTCCGGCTGAATAACAACCATTCGTTTAGTTTAAAGTGGCCACAGAATTTTTTGTCAGACACTTGCCTGACATAATTTTTTCCCTCACTTTGGATAATTTCTGAACAGACGGATTCTTTAATCAGGGATTGTGATGTGTTTTGAAGTAACCCTGAAAAGCAGTTGACAATCATAGAGACTAGCTACATCGACAGCTTCAATTGTCTGCCATTGAGGGGAGATGGACTTGGAGGGGAAAAAAATACCGAGGAGACATCCAATTGTTCGTATAAGTCGACCAGGCTCATTTAAAAACCCTTTCCCTTAAGCACTGTGGTGGCTCACTGTACTGGAAGATGAATGTACAGCGGTATCTCTGCTTGATGGACTGGGCTTTCATTTTCGTCAGCTGTCATTTGGGGTAGAAACTGTGGTCAGACTTAATGCCACTTTCCTCTGTCTCTTCATATAGTGCCTCCAAAATGATTGCACTACAGGGGGCTGGGGAGACAATCTGCAGAACGTTGTGGCATTACTAATGAATGAGCCTAATGACCATATTCATGTACTCATCTGGCATATCCTGGTTCCCAACCTTTCGTCTGCTCTGTGGCTTTTAGACCAGGGGTGGGCAAACTACGGCCTGGGGCTGCATCCAGCCCTCCAGATGTTTTAACCCAGCCCTTGAGCTCCCACTGGGGAGCGGGGTCCAGGGATTGCCCCACTCCATGAAGTTCTCGGAAGCAGCAGCGTGTCCCCCCTCCGGCTCCTACATGTAGGGGCAGCCAGGGGGCTCTGCACGCTGCCCCGCTCAACAAGCACCTGCAGACAGGGCAGTGTGCAGAGATGCCTAGCTGTGCCTCTGTGTAGGAGCCAGAGGGGGAACATGCCGCTGCTTCTGGGAGATGCCTGAGGTAAGCGCCGCTCAGAGCCTGCACCCCTGAGCCCCTCTAACGCCCCAACCCCTTGCCCCAGCCCTGATTCCCCCTCCCACTCTTCAAACCCCCCTGCCCCAGCTCAGAGCCCTCTCCCGCACCCTGAACTCCTCATTTGTGGCCCCACCTCAGAGCCCGCAACCCCAGCCGGATCCCACACTCCAACCCCCAATTTCATGAGCGGTCATGGCCCATCTACAATTTCCATACCCAGATGTGGCCCTCGGCCCAAAAAGTTTGCCCACCCCTGTTTTAAACTGTAAATTCTGAGCAGGAACCTGGTCACATGATCGGTGCCCCCATCCAGACTGGGGCCTTTGGCACTCCCATAATGCAGATGATAAATGTTTAGAATGACAGAGGTAGCAGCAGTAGGCGTTTGGTCCATTGTGTCTAAATCTGTCCAAGCTTTGTGGAAGCAACAATTTAGATGTGACCGGCTAGATTCAAACTCGTTGGCCCAGAGAAATACCAGCTGCAACTCCCTGGGCCAGTAAGACCTGCTGCATCCCAGTGGGGGTCACCTCAAAGAGGGCAGTCAGTGTTTCCGATGATGCCCTCGCTAGCACGGTTTTGCATCGGGATGACAGTACGGCTCCGTGGGAGCCCAGCTGCTGCAGACTGAAGTAGGCTTGTGCTCAAGCAGCCTATAACCAGCACCAGCCGGTGCTGCCCTCTTTGGGGTCTGTACTAGCCCCTGGCGGGCCTTTGTTCCACCTCCACGTCTCTTTCTAGACCGATGTGGATACCGCACCCTGACTTGGTAGAAGCTGACGTAAACCAGAATGGAGTCGTCTTGTCCAACCTGTTTAAAGGCAGAGTAAAAGTGAAAGTTGAGTTATGCCCAGTTTTCCGCATTCATAGCCACGGGACGCAAGGGTGTGTGTGCAGCTCCCCCAGGTTTTATGCAGGGCCGCTGGCATCACGCCCAGGGCCCTGCTCCCCAGCCGCTGGCTCCACACATAAACTGGGCGTGCTTCCTACACCTATGCCCTGCTCCCAACCCTCTGCCTGCACTCCGCTCCCCAACCCTTCCCCTGGGGCCCGAGGCCCGGCCGCTGGCCCTGTGCCTGGGGCCCATGCCCAGAGCCCCTCTTCCGGCCCAGTGCTCTGCTCCTGGGGCCCCAGCTACTGGCCCTGCTCCCCAGGCACTAGCCTGGGGCCCCGTGTCTGGCCCCACCCCCCACTCTCAGGCCTTCACTCCCGGGGCCCACGCCCACCCCCCCGACCCACTCTGCCCCCACCCCCCCGCTCCCAGGGCCCCACACCCAGCCCCATGGCCAGGGCTCTGCTCTTGGCCCTGCACGTGGGGTCCCAGCTGCCAGCTCCTCCCAGGGCTCTGCTCCTGCCCCCACATACGCCCCCATCTGGTGCCTCGGCCCCCTTACCCCTGTCTGGGTCCCCCCCTCCTGGAGACACAGCCCTGCTCCCAGCCTCAACTCGGGGGAGGGAGAAAGAAGACGGGATAAGGGTGCTGGCTTTCAGCACCCCCACTACTAAAAATGTTCCACCGCCACTGCTGAACAGCCTCCCTTCCTGGTCTGTTGGAGGAATTTGACACCAAAATCAGCTTTCAACTAAACTTTTTAAAGTCCTCCCTGCTCACCGGCTGAAATGGTCTTAGTACTTCCTGGTTAAGATCCTACTGTAGATCCCCAAGAAGGCATCCTTCTGTGATATTGCAAAACTCGGTGTGCACTGGCAGTGTCGCAGAATGATGCATTCTGGGTTTATCCTCCGAGAACCTTTACGTACCAAGACGATTTCCCAGAGGAGGGTGTGTTCCTTATCTAAAAGGTTAACTGGAACTGATTTCTGTGCTGAATACATCCCCCAATTACTCCCCCCCCCGCGCGCACACACAGCCTGGATCATTCTGCTCTTAGTCCCTGATCCCGCAAGCACTTACATACGTGCATGAGGATTATTCCCTCGGCTTTGGTAGAGCTACTCATGCTTAAAGTTACGTGTGTTTTAAGTGCTTTGCTAGAGCCGGGCCATAAATCTGGGTTTAGCTCAGAGTCAGTTTCCCTCTTTTATTTTGCAGTTCAACTTAAAGTAAATGATCCAGTCAGACCCTCTTAATGTCAACATCAATTTACCACCACAATTTTTATGCTAGCCAAGGTTTCTCAAGAAGCCCTCTGACCTCTGGCAAGCTGAGAACTCGATGAGCAAAGCAAGGGGCACTTTTGCTTTTAATAGTCTTCTGATGCTAAAAAGCTGAACTCTTGGTCCCACTCTGTCTGTCATTGGTTCACACAGTTGTTGCACAGACACATCATGCCAGTAAAGAGGAAATACACAAGTAGATAGTGTAGCTAATTGGAAACCGGTGTAGATCACATGCAGTGTTGAGCAAGACCTTTTCTCCTCTTGGGTATCTGTAAAGCACTATCCACCAGTGGTGTCATCTATACATTAATATTTCAGGACTCAGTCCTGGGGTTGGAGCAGCTGAGTAGGGCGTATTGCTAGTCTCCTACGGTAAACTAAGCTGGAGGGCACGGGATGTTCTGCATGCTGGCGGGACAACAGGAACGCTATGCCCAGCATGCACCAGGAGACAATTGGCTGTGAGAGGCACAGGGCCGGCTCTAGCATTTTTGCCGCCCCAAGCACCAAAAAAAAAAAAATAGCCGTGATCGCGATCGGCGGCAGCTCTACCGCCGCTTCTTTCTTTGGCGGCAGGTCCTTCGCTCCGAGAGGGAGTGACAGCCCCACTGCTGAATTGTCGCCGAACGGCCAGACATGCCACCCCCCTCTTCATTGGCCGCCCCAGGCACCTGCTTGCTATGCTGGTGCCTGGAGGTGGCCCTGGAGAGGCACCATTTCATGGGAATTGTCAGATTGCACTTAAGCAGCAATTGCTTAAGCAGAACCAACTGCTTGTTGCCACATGTCCCCCTCATTGGGCTACAGAGTCATGGATCGCAAAAGTCTACAGATTAGAAGTGGAAGTGAACGCAGAGGAGAGAAGATTGACTCAAGCGGCATTTTGAGTATTTAAACACCTTTGAGGCTGTGTCAGGTTGCAAGTCTGGGACCTAGGTACTGTGCATGGGCCAGGGAGAAGTGTCTGGGGATATCAGCTCTTTGCCTATGAGGTTTGGCAGGAAGAAAGACTTTTCCATGTATGTATTTAAAATGACTGTTGTCACATGTGCCCTGTTCGCCCATCTGATGGAACGAGCTAGGTTAAATCCACCACCTTAAAGGAGGCTAAAGGCCTGTCAGTCACAGATGTGCAAGGCTCCCCTTCCTCATCCTCCTTTTGATAGAAGCATGATGTGCTTAATCAGTCCTCTGCTACTTTTTGTTCTTGCCTATATTTTAATGTATCCATTCTTCCAGGTGGGGTAGGGGGAAGGAGCGGGAGAGAGCTTCGCACCTTCCAAAGTGCTGAGTTCGGGCTTCCACTCAGGGCCAGTTGTTTTGCTGCCCAAATGTTCCGAATGTGCCTGTGAAGCTAAAAGGGGGCGTTTGCACTAGAAGGAATGGTCTTAATTAACTCACCGACAGTGAATTTCCTGCTTGGGAAAATGACCGTTGGCCTACCCGTCTGCACATTGTTTGTAAAGGACTAAATTAACAGCCCTGAAAATTCAAGACATGCATAGGCAATGCTAGGCTCCCCCAGATCTACCCCACTGAAGTGCTTCTACACTGTTCTGGAGGGGCCACGTGTTGGTTGGGGAGGGGAACAATCAATCTCCATAGCTCATTCAACTCTTGGCTTCTTCGCTGTGGCTTCAAACGTGGGGCAGTTACATCAGTTGAGGTGATGGTTTTGTATACCGGAAATACGTTCACCAGTTCGGCAAAGTACTTAAGTAGTTGCTTAAGAGCAACCCAATTCAGCTAATCGTGTGCTTTAATGCTTTAGATTTAAGCATTAAGTATTTTGCCAAATCATGGCCTAGGAGCTACCCTGGGCCCGTGCTTACTACGGTTCCTTCCGCTTCCAGCATTAGGGAGAAAATAATCCCTATGTTGAGGTGATTCTTAGCAAAATTTTCTCTTCCAGACTGGCCAGAGGAGATGCTGGGAGAAGCAGTCACGGGCACTTACTTTGATATATAATAAGAGAATTTGAAATTTTGAGGTGTGATCAATAATGATTAATTGGGGAAGAGGATAAAGGCCTGAGGAAAAAAAAGTGAGACATTTTTAAAGTAACAAGAATGTGTTTATGGGGAGGGTTGGGGTGAGAAATCATTAATTGGCCTTTTTCTATTAAACTACCTTTGTTATCAAACCAGGCTTTAATTTCATCTCTATCTGCCACAGAGCACTGTAGTCTAGAATAAAATAGCAGTGCTTCCCGATAGCAGTACTGTCAGTGGTTACTGAAATTTAGAATGCGAGGGAGGAGAGATTTGAGAGGATGCTGGTGAAAACCTACTGTGAAACCGCACTATGGAAAGCTTCTGCAACGGTGGGGTTTTTCCCCCCTATAGTGCTGTAAAACATGAGCATAAAAGAAAACATGCATCAAACAAGCTCATTTTTCTCCAAGGACCATATCATCATTTAAGGCTTAATTCAGCTTGATGTTTTTGCCTGTCCTCTATAAGCTGTACTGTTAAGGTTAAGTCTGTTACAGTACATTTCTGTGATTATACTAAACGCATTTGAGATCCAGTATCTCTTCCTTCATTTGTTTCCTGGTCAAGTAAATTTTTAACAGGCCTCTTTCGACGAGCAGAATGTTATCGCAATTAAAACCTCTCCAAGCAACAGAAACACTGGCTCATGCAACTGTCACTCATTGCTTTACAATGTGTGGCTTTCTTAAAATATTAACAATTAAGGGGGAAGCTTTGGCCAAACTCTGACATGTGCTTAGAGCAATTGAATAAAGGCAAAGCCAACTACTGGTCTTTAATCAACATGTGGCTAGTAAATGAAAAAGCTGAAGGGTTTTGTTTTCTCCTCCCTGCTTGTTTTACGAAGAAAAGTGGGCTTTTTCTTTTTTTTTCATGTCGGTTCAAACCCATCAGCCCAGGGACTGTGAGAGAGAAAGGTAAGAATTTATCAGCAGGGACTCCAGTTTTCACGGCTGGTTTCTTATTTTATTTTTAATGTTTTTATTTATATAAATGATGACACAGTGGACCCAATCTACAGCTGATGTAAATCAGTGTAGCTCTGTTGAACTTCAGTTTACATTAGCAGACGATAGTAGAATTAAACAGCATCAATTCCCTGGGTTTGAGCACAATGTCTGGTTGAACTGGGACAAAAAATAGCTGTCTGAAGCTCATTCCAAGTCAGTAAGACAAGAGGAGTCCTGGTTAGATGCATTTCATCTGCCCCCACATGGTATCATGATTCCTTTCCCATGATTTCCTGTTCAAATATCCTGATTTCCTTCAGCGTTTTCCTCCCCCTATTGCAGGAGATCTTTGTCTCTTTCTGCCTTCTGTCCCCTATGTCCTCTATGAACACTGAGGCCAGGAGTGGAATTAATTTTACATATCTTGTTCTTCTGTCAATACTTCTGTCAGTAAATTACTTCTGCAATTTCTTTGAAACATCACCGTCTCCTTTCGCTGACCTTTTATTCCTTATGTGCTTGGAACTTTTTTACCTTAACAGCTTCTGCAATCTTCTTTTCCATCTCCGTCTTTGCTCTTATCATTTTTATACACTCGGCTATAATCTTCCCATTTATGTCTACATATGTTTGATAGGTTGTTTGTTTTTTTTCCTTAACCCTAGAGGGACAATTTTTGATTCTTTCTTATTCATATATAGCAGCTCTTGATACAGTATACACCTAGTGCCGAATGTTTCTAAGGCTACAGGGCACAATTAACTCTTGGGCATATTCATTTATTTTTAAACTGTTTTACTAGGGAATTTCCTCTCGGGTGAAACACTTAGTTTCCAACAACATCCCAGAGCCTGAAAAGAAAAAAAGCAAAGGGATGTGATCTAAAATCATCCATCTCACTCCAGTGCTTTCACTTTGCACTAATCTGGTGTGTCAGATCTGAGCATCTCAGAGTCCTTTGCAAATGTTAGTTAATGAAGCCTGTGATGTTGGCTGTTACTTTCATAGACATTTTCCAGACACGGAGAGGTTAAATGACTTGCCAAGGCCATGCTGTGAGTCAGTGGCAGAGAGAGGAATGGGAACAAGGAGGCCTGAATCCCAAACCTCTTTCCTAACTATTAGGCCCCATTTCCCATCGTTTATGGCAGAAATGTTGGAAATGGTAACGTACATTTGTACACTCTCCACACTAGCAATGTTTAACTTTCAGAACAGGAATTTCTCTCTAAGCACTTTCTATTTTCCCACTAAAGCTTTCTTTTCTATTATTTTAGCCCATTTATCTCCGTAATTAGATACTAAATTGATAGCTTTCTTATAAATTCGTAAGTAGGTAGGTGTATTTGATTTTACCTAACATTTTCTCTCACTTTTGCTTTTCTTCCAACAATAGCTCAGTTGATGGCATTTTAAAGAAAAAATAAATGATTGAATCTTAATTAAATTCTGGTTTTTTTTAAAAAGAGATTTAGTTTCTTGGGTAATTGTCCACCTTTGGATCCATCATCTTCACAGCTATTCCAATATTAGCTCCATTCCTTTTTCCTTCCATCTTTTACATGTTGTACGTTCCATTTGTCTGGGTAACTCCAGTATTCCATTCAAACTTATTCATCATGTATTTATTGGATTTTTGCCATCATCTTTTCTTCCCACTGAGTTCCTCTTTCCTATCTGATAGTCTGATTTCTTTGATCAGCTTCTGATTCTAACTTCCCCCTGGGGGCCATTCCACTGGTGTAAACCTGTGTAACTTCAGAGAAATCCGTGTTCAGTGAAATCAGAACTCAGCACTAGTTGAGTATCTAACCTATAATTGCTCTGGCTGTCAATGGGCTTAGACCCATTGTCTACTCTTTCAGATTCTTCTTTATTTCCCTCAACTTCTTCACAATCTTTGCGTCCTCCCTTTGTCTTGAGTAATGTTCTCATCTCCTCTGAAAGTCTTCAGTAAATGTTGAGGTGTTACCATATTGTTAGAGACATTCTGGTTATGGCTGTACAAAAGGATATGTGGAATTAAATAAAACTTAGAATGGTAAATTGTGTTCAGACTTTAATACCCTAAACACCCTCTCTTGGTGTAGTAGATAATTCTTTAGATCTTCAAGATAAGTAGGCTTGGAAGGATTAGCTTTTTATCAGTAAATGTCAATTTCACTCATCACACACAAACAATGAAAGAACATTTCCATTGATTAATCATAGAAATTTAAAGATAGGCCAAGTAAGAAAAATGCTGCTTAAGAACTTAATAGAGTTTGACTTAAGGGTATTTAATGTGTATATTTTGACATGTGGTGTCAATAATTTGTGTTTTAACAGTTATAAAGCTTTAACTTTTTGAATCTCAACCTCTACTGTCATTAAATAATTATCTGACACCTCCCTCCCCAATAATTAACCACAACTGTGGCGATTTAAATAGATAAAGATAGAAAAAAGTGCTTAAAAATAAACCTGAGATCCATCAAAATTATTTAAAAAATAAAAATCAAATTCTGCCAAGCCTGAAGATAACCCAGAGGAGGCCACTAAGGAAATCAACACAAATCCAGTGTTGGCAAAACCACTGATGATTAGTCATTGGAAAGGTGCCTTGAAAGGTAGTGAGGAAGGGGGTAGATGCATTGGCTTGGACAGCTATTTATAAAAAACAGATGTACACATTATGAAACACAAGAGATAAATTTGAACACATATGGCAGCATTTTCATGGTTATTTAGAATCACAGTCATCCACGAATGATTAATCGAGTCCTTCCCAAAACAGGAATGCACAGTCTCTTGTAAAGCATAAGACATTTTTGTTTGGTCTTTCCCCTCCTACTCTTCTTGGATGAAGGCGTGCAGGTACTATAGTTATGCCCTCCAACACCAGATACAGAAGACTCAGTAAGACTACACATCCCCAGAATACTGGACATTACGATACTTTCTGGAACAGCGTGACCCCGCCCACGCCAGCGTGACCCCGCCCACGCCAGCGTGACCCTGCTCCTGTTAGCGTGACTGCACGGAGGATGCCGTTTTTAAGAGCGCGCCGCCTTGCCCCCACTAGTGTGACCTCACTCTTCAAAATGGCTTTCTCCATCTATCATGCTGAGGAAAACCACGTCTGGCTTCGTCTTAGTACGAGACGGACAACAACCCTTAGAAAAAGAGAACGGTTTTGCCTAAAACTAGAGGAATTGCCTGCCTAGTTGGTAAATGGAAGGAAGAGCTGTGGAGACACTGATAGTTACACTACAGAATGTAAATAGTAATGATAGGATTTATTTTGTGCTTATTCTTCTCAAACATCAGTTTTGAAAGAGTGAAAATGCGTCATGGGACCTGGAGCAGCTTGTATAGCTGTCTGGGACTGGCCCATTGGTATCGTTTGTTTCTGCAGCAGCCCTGCTTGAGTGTAAGCATCTGTGAAGTGCCATTTCTCGCAAACCAGAACATTGTAGTGAAATGACCTGCTCTGTGAAGGCCCAAGCCACAGGCTGAAATGAAGCATACAAAGCAAAGCTTTGTTCAGCCAAGTTCCAGAATAATGAGTATCAGACAAGGCTTCCTTCAGACTTCACTTAAAGGGAATAGCAGGTCTTCCTCTCTGTCTCTCCTATATTTGGGCAGTATGGGGTTACCATTCTCTCCCTGCCAGAACCTATGTAGGGGTCCTTCACCTCATTGCAATCACTGAGCTATCTTCATGAAGAGCCCTCTCCTGCTCCTCCAATTCCTTTCCTAGCAGAGCCAAAATAATGGAGTGTCTTTATACAGAATACATGATTATACATGATAGATGTAAAATTCCTCTACTGTGTCAGGACCTTCCAAAACTATCCCTTGAGGAAACTACAAAGCATCCCTGCAATTAAATTTAAATTCCTTTATTGGGTACAGAAACATGAAGGTTTTCTTAAGTAGGACCAGCTATAAAGAATGCGTTGTGGGTAATGACAGGACTTCAGTTTCCAGTGCAGTTCTGATGATGTACATATATGGATATCATCCATATCTTTGGTTTGTTTGTTTTTTCTTATCTGGGCACTCTTGTTCATTTGCTTTCAAAAAATGCATCCAATCAACTGTTTGTGCTAGTGAAAAGTTTAAAGGTGGGTGAATCTCAAATGGTTTGGCTTCTCAGTTTGCATAAGCATCCAATAGTTTAGATGCTTATCTGAACCCTGGGCCAAGTTCATCCTCTATGTAACTCCATGAAGCCAATGGAGTTAGGCCTCGTCTACATGAGAAAGTTATACCAGTGATACTGATTTAGTTATACAGGAATAATTACACCAGTATACTGCCCTCCGCCCCTGGTGTGGACACACTTATTCCAATATAAGAGAGGCTTTTTCGTGTGTGTTTAGTTTAAACCCGTTCCTAAGCAGGATAACAAGCTTCAACTTCCAGCTGTTGTACTGAATTATCTATATAACAGGACAGCTGCATCCATACTGTGAGATGTAACGATATAACTATGGCCTTGGCTACACTTACCCGCTAGTTCGGCGGCTGGCAATCGAACTTCTGGGTTCGACTTATCGCGTCTAGTCTGGACGCGATAAGTCGAACCCGGAAGTGCTCGCCGTCGACTGCGGTACTCCAGCTCGGCGAGAGGAGTACCGCGGAGTCGACGGGGGAGCCTGCCTGCCGAGTGTGGACCAAGGTAAGTTTGAACTAAGGTACTTCGAACTTCAGCTACGTTATCCACGTAGCTGAAGTTCCGTACCTTAGTTCGAATTAGGGGGTTAGTGTAGACCTGGCCTAAATCAGTAAAAAAAAAAAATCTCCTCCCTAATTGAAATAGTTGTCAGTACAAAATGTGTCTGCAGACCAGGACTTGGGAGCACATGCTCCTTTGCAAGTGAATTGGATTTGCACTCCTATGTCACTTAAGCATTTTTTAAAATCTTGCCCTCTATCTGTAAGGGAGCACGTTGTGTATCCAAAGCAAATCCATTGTACGATTGTAAACCGGTGGGCGAGGGAATGAGGCTGCTTTGTGAAATGATTGCTGTTCCTCTCTTCTGCACAGAAGTGGCTATTATGTGGTGTGTTGCTTGTATGAATCCAGAACAGGTGTTGGTGAGGATAGACTAAATCTGATAAGTAGCTTGCCCTATTCATGCTGCGGCTGACAAATGGCTGTTGTAGGACGTTGGGATATTTCACGAGTGGTCTGTGGTGCTGCATGGCAGAAAAAGATCATGAGGCTCAAATAGGCTTTTTGATACCGATGAACCTAGGGAAGCCAAAATTCTGAACAGGCCTCAATTCAGCAAAGCACATGTTAAGTTTCTTTTGAAATCAATGGGAATTAAGCGTGTACTTAATTGTCAAAGGATTTAAAAAGGAGTTAGGCCCTCAACTTCCATTGAACGGCAATGTGAGCTGTACTCTTAACTCCCACAGACCTCTACATGCTTTGCTGCACAAGAATGGATTTAACCACATGCTTAAGTGCTTTGCTGAATTGGTGCCTTGGTGCCCAGATCTTGCTGAATGACCATCCCAGGCTGGTTAGTGGCAGCATTCATCACTTAACTGGCACGGGGGGGCCACATTGTCAACTGGCATATATTGGCATAGCTCCACTGAAGTCAACAGATCTATGCTGATTTGCAACAGCTGAGAACATACTGGACCAGTATGTCTAAACTTCATGAAGTTTGTTCATCTTATTATAAGGTCACCTATGTTAATAGATGGAGAACTGCGTGAGAGAGAACATATGAAGTTCCCTGCTGTGCCACCATACATTGCTCAGTTTGGACTGTTGGCCATGTGCTTAGCCCTGGTATAAGAAAAACAGAATGCCTTCTCATAACTGATTTCTACTCCCCAGTAAATCCAGTGCTCACTGGATCTCTAGTCCACATCCAGATGACAATATCCCCTTGAAGCTTGGGTAAGTTATGGCTTCAAGTTTTCATTTCAATAACAGGGACCATGGTGAGTAAGAGAATAGGAGCAACTTGATGAGGTCTTTCAACCACAACTAAGAAATCACAGACTCTTAATTACTTTACAACAGTTCTTTTCTCGTCCTTAGTCGGTTCCCTTTGTGTATGGCTGAATTGTGAAGTGTTTATCGATGCTAATGATGCGGTCCTCCAGAGGCCCATTGACTCAACAGGACTGAAAGTGAAACTGTTAAGAAATTAATTTAGGCTGTGGTGATACATCAAAAAGGAGAAGTAAACAGAACACCAGCCCGGTCTCTGCTTTAACTAGCATGGCTGCTTGCTGGGACGTGAACGGAAAGACCAGGGTAATGATAAGAATCCATGGACATTTATCTAGCCTAATAAAAGCAATAAGCCCTTATTAGGAAATATATATTTAGAAGACACATCAGTTTCTAAAAGGCAAACCCTAGAGACAGCAACATTCCTAGGGTACCTGGAATTGTGGAAAAATTGGAAAGAGTCCAGCGGAGGGCAACAAAAATGATTAGGGGTCTGGAGCACATGACTTATGAGGAGAGGCTGAGGGAACTGGGATTGTTTAGTCTCCAGAAGAGAAGAATGAGGGGGGATTTGATAGCAGCCTTCAACTACCTGAAGGGGGGTTCCAAAGAGGATGGAGCTCGGCTGTTCTCAGTGGTGGCAGACGACAGAACAAGGAGCAATGGTCTCAAGTTGCAGTGGGGGAGGTCCAGGTTGGATATCAGGAAAAACTATTTCACTAGGAGGGTGGTGAAACACTGGAATGCGTTACCTAGGGAGGTGGTGGAGTCTCCTTCCTTGGAGGTTTTTAAGGCCCGACTTGACAAAGCCCTGGCTGGGATGATTTAGCTGGGAATTGGTCCTGCTTTGAGCAGGGGGTTGGACTAGATGACCTCTTGAGGTCCCTTCCAACCCTGATATTCTATGATTCTATGACTGATGGCTCCAGACAGGAGTCAATTTAGAAGTATGGAATGAAAGTTAATTTTACGTCATGCTAAATTCTTCACCAGTGAAAATGGATGAAACACCAATGAAGTAAATGGAGCTGTTCCTGTTCACACCAGCAGAGAATCTGGCCCAGTATTTTTTCCCTTCCTCCCAACCCGCCGTTCAAATACTACTGCCCGATGATGGGAAGCAATTGTTGTGTGTAATCTGTGGGCTAAAGCAGAGTGGTAAGTTAAAAATACCTGCTTATGGATACTTTACCACAGCCTTTCATTAGGTTATAAATATATTCATTCTCCAGTTCCCATAAATCTGGGCTTTCTTTTTAATCTCCTTAGGATATTGTGGGGAAAGGCCTCTAATTTCATAGACCACACACTTAAGACAATAACTCATGAAACCTATTAGATTCTCATATAAAAGACTTTAGTGGAACCGATTAGAGAGAGGGCTGACGGGAGGCGGAGGACTGCTAGAAAGGCTTTCGAGCAAAGGCCGTTATGTAACTTAGAACCCTGACTAAGCCCCTACTTGCTTGAAAAGCAGCTTCTAGATGATGAGACTGAAAGGAAATAAAATACTGACAAAGAGAAAACAGTGAGGGGAGAAAGCAGGGCTCAGATTCTCCATTCCTCCACTTGGCGTAGGAGTGGGGGATGGGAGGGGACAAACATAGCTTTATCCCACCTTGGCATTTCTCATATTCTTGAGCCCTCCAGGGAACTGCTCAGCTCCCACCATAAGTCAGAGAAGCGTCAGGGCTGCTCCACTTTATCCTCAGGCTGCATCAGGTCCCTCTAGGTCGTCCACCAGCCAATAATAGCGGCAATGCAGCATGGTTTGGCCATGTCCCTGAAGCTCCGAGCTGTAAGGGCGTCTGGTGTTGAGTCATTCCAGCAGCTTTAAGCTGTCTGGGGAACCCCCTTACGCCAGGGGTATTTCCCCAAGGCCATTTCCACCCAGTTTACAACCCATTTCTCCTGCCAGAATGCCATAAAGGGGCTGTAGGGTAACAAAGAAACAGGCCACAGATCTGCTGGGCCTCATAATATACTGGTAGTTGGTTTATAGTCCTCCCTATTTTAATTAATTTGGTGAGCACTTTGTATATCCTGTAGAGCAAAGTGTGACCCAAAGCATCACTATTAGCTAGTTTATTTTGCAGTGGAAACAGTAGAAAATGAAGAATTCCTGCCGTTAAGGACTCGAGTTTCCTCTGGCAATTTGCATTACAAAGCATTGTTTGTATTGATTAGAATAGAGGCAATTTAGGGACCCCTATTGCTTTCAGTGGAAGTTGTCTGCATAAGGAGGATGGGATCAGAGGGGAAGAACATTACCGTGTATAAACACTGCGTAGACAGGTGAATGCGCGCTACAGGAGTCACCTGGCCTCCTTTCAGTCTGAAATATTTCTTGCACTGGGAGGTCTAGCAGAAGATGCCAGGAAGCACATCGCTGGTTTGCTGTCTCCACATCAGCATTGCATCCAGCACATGTGTCCTGTCCTCTTGGAATGAGTCTTTAAACACCCTGCCCAGCCCCATAGGTGTGGATCCAGAGCTCTCCCCCACTCACCAGTCAGATGAGTTGCTCCACACATCGGGGGTTCTGATCTGTACTTTTTTAATGTCTATTATTTCTAGATATGCCACTAATTTGAGTCCCAGAGTCACCTACATCCCGCACAAATTCAGTGTCCCTTCCCTGCTTCCATTGTTTAGTAATTTACATCCAGGATAAAGAATGATGAATGAGATGGGAGATATTTACACTGAAGGAAGGAATTTCACAACATAGAAGTTTCCCACATGGATCTATATATATAGATATATTTATCATTCTTTGCCACACATAACGACCTACATGTGGATCTTGGTGCGTTAACACGTAAGGTTTGAGCCCACCACGCAATTCCTGGTTCTTCGCCTCTGTGACTTTTGTTTTTTTGCCAAATGAAGGGTTTGCCACGTGAGTGGGAGTATTCCCTTGTTAAATGAATTAACTATAATTTCATTAGTATGAGATTTAAGATTTTGGGACGCTTATAAAATTCAGATGTTTGATCAGCGAGGCTATGAGGTCTTCCCCTTTTGATGTTTTTTTTTTTTTTTAATTGATCTGCGTGATTCTGTTTCAGAGGGGAAAAGGAAGCAGCTAAATGGTTTGGTTCTTGATCCATTAACAAGTCTGATATTGTTACTGACACCTTGCTTAACGTCCCCCTTTAAAACATGACTTTTCTGCAATGGCCCTTTGAGAGCAATTGAGAGGTTTAATGTAGACAAAAGCGAGCCTTGATAAAGGCCGACGTTTCTCATCCAGTTGATGTGCCTGGGCAGGATTTCAGTCTGAAAGTGCCAGAGAACAAAATAAAATGCAACTCTGTGTCACTTTTGAACCTGAGTTGGTGCCTAATAACCACCCCTCCCCCTTTGTACCTTTGTGTGCATGTGTGGAATTAAAATGGCACACTTTTTAGCAGCAAATAGAACAGTCATCCTGCCATTTGTCTGACCACTGATGTGATGCTAAAAGGGCTCATGGAAAAAGCAACAGAGACTTTCTGATTTATTTCCCCCCCCCCCCCAGCAATTTTAAGCCATTATAGGCCAACTATAGCCTTCAAGGCCTTATGCATTATTACGTGTAAGGGAAATCAGTGGGAGACGGCTATAACGATGTGTGGCATGACTTGGAAGTGCTCGAAGGGAAGCCAAGGGCCTGATGCGTGCATTTTTGTGTAGCTGTATGCTAGAAATCACTACTGATTACTTTGGAAGAACTGCTGACTCACAGATGTAACATAATCACCTACAGTGCCATGCAGTGGTTAAGATGCCAGTGTTTGATTTTCACAGTGGGCGGGGTGAAAGAGAGCAATCAAGTTGGGCTTTTACTAAAAGGGCATATTTGATCAGAGTTCTGGAGATAAACAGCCTAAAATAGATAGTGGTGATAATGCGAGATGGTAAACAGCACTTCCCCCAGGACAATGCATGTGTTAGGGAGCTGTTGGTAGCAAAGCCAAGAGTGATTATCTCTCTGAGAAACGGGAAAATTATCACTGCTCTTCCAAAACTCTAATTGACGGTTGTTAATAGTCATCATCAAACCAAAAGGAGGCTTCCTCTGAGTGACTTCACCGCATGGCAAGAGGCTCTGTCCTTGTGACATGCAGCTTAGCAGACAAACGGCCTGGAAACGTTAATGGTTGGTGGAACTGAGGTACTGGGCTGATAATAGGGTCTGGAGCCTTTGAATATTGCTGAGCTGTCTCTCACTGCAAATCCATGGAAACTCGAATATAGCACAGAAAATATGGAATGTATTAACAATAATAATGTACGCATTCACATATAGGCCAAAATCTTTGGCATAACTCTTGATACGTTGTAACATTCCATGTTGAATTCTTATGAATTCTCTAAACCAGTGGTTCTCAAACAGCAGTATGCGGACCCCTTGGGGTACGCAGAGGGAGTCCATCAACTCATCTAGATATTAGCCTCGTTTTACAACAGGCTACATAAAAAGCACCAGCGAAGTTAGTACAAACTAAAATTTCATACAGACAGCGACTTGTTTATACACTGAAATATAAGTACAATATTTATATTCCAATTGATTTATTTTATAATTGTATAGTAAAAATGAGAAAGTCAGCAATTTTTCAGTAACTGTGTGCCGTGACATTTTTGTATTTTTATGTCTGATTTTCTAAGCAAGTGGTTTTTAAGTGAGGTGAAACTTGACGGCACACAAGACAAATCCGATTCCTGCAAGGGGTACAGTAGTCTGGAAAGATTGAGAGCCACTGCCCTAAACTATTATCTACCCACCTTTGGTTTGCTTTCTGTAAGGCCTTATTTTCTCTGTAATTCTATTTTGGCTTCTAAAGCTTTTATAATAGGTCTCTAGTCTGTACTTTAGCTAAGGAATAGCAATCCAAAGAAGAGTGAGAAATTTAATAGAGGGAATTGATTAATCAGAATTACTTGACCAAGATGTGTGTTATCACATCTCTTCCTCTCAAAACCAAGAGATGGTCTCCCATCAAAATTCTGATTCTGACCATTCCAGAATTTTTGAGGAGCTCTGGCATCTTGTCCTGAATCCCTGAGTTCTTTGGCAGGTTTGAAATCTGTGACCAAATTCTGCAGGCTGGGTTCATTTCTACAATAACTGGAACCAAGCCAGTGACAAAGATGTGAATTATTTTACTCCTGGCCTTTCCAAGGTGAGCTTAACTGCTCTTTACTTCTGGCTAAAACTCCCCCCAAACACACTTGAGTGCATTCTGTGCCAAGTTTATGCCAAAGGCCACGCAGGTTTATCCTTTCACAAGTGCCAAAAAGGAGATTTTTTTTTTTAACTCTAACCACTTGTGAGCGAAAGATCACTGAATTTGTCCTGAAGTTTGGAACGCAGCCCAAGAGGAGATGTTTTTATTTTATTAACAACTGGCAGCCTGCAAGCGCAAAATGTCTGGGTAATTGTGATCCTGCGTGTTAAGCTCGTGATCATAGGGAAAATTGCTTTATAGTTTGCTTCATGGTGCTCAGTTTCATGAGCTGCTTGTTGTTCACGAAGGGTATGTCTTCATTGCAATCCGAGGTGTGATTGCAGCATGGGTAGGCATATCTACACTAGCTTTTCCTGCTCTAGCAGGGCTAAAAGGGTGGTGCGGTCTTCATTGTGAGCTGTACAAGCCCACCCGGGGACCCCGGTATTTACTTGCGTTGCTAGCCCGTGCTGAGGCCCACTTCACTGCATCCACTCTGCTATTTCTAGCCCTGCAATCATGGGTGTATACATACCCGAGCTGTGTTCACACCTTGGATTGCAGTGTAAAGACATATCCAAAAAGAGAGGCGAACCATGGAGAGTAAAATAATATTGCACTAACGAACGTGCAGCTTTCCATGGTGTAAGGAAAGGGGTTGAAATACACTGCAAATCATTTCATTTTCTTCTTTGGGTAGGGAGAAATATATTTGATGCCTTGGTCCTGATTATCTGTTGATTGTGTCATTTCAAACTGGACTAGACAAAACACTGGGGAATACACTATAGTAGAGAATCCTGCATCACTAAAGAATGGACTAAATTATTGAATAGTCTGTCTGGTCTGTTACACCTTCACCATGATATCCAAGCATTTCCTGTTGTAACTTACTTGTTATCCTTGGCATTTTCAGCTTTTCATGTGTCCAGATTTCCCAATTTATTTGCATTACAAATTTTCACTAAAGTACTTGTTAAATCATTGCCAATTTAAAAAAATCATGGCTGCCTGAAGTTTTCTTGCCTTCTGTTGTTACAAGAAACACCTAAGATCATTATAATTGAGAGAGAGTGGAGGAAAAACAACATTTCCTTTGTGCATTTGACAGCACTTTGTATGTAGTCAGTATGCGTGTTTGAGCAGTGTGTAGTCAGTTTCTCCTAGGTGGCAGGTGTAGCACCTGACTCTATTTTAAACTTGCCGTTGAAATTGACTAGCTTTCCGCTTTGCCATGGCCCTTCAGTGTAAAATGCAATGTGAGTGTATCCCTTATATTATTGTGAGCTCATCTAAAAGTTAAGGGCTGTCTTCTGCTTTCACTTGTACCAGTGTTAATCAGCAGGTGCTCCACTCAAGTCAGTGGAGTAACACCAACGTAAAGTAAATCAGAATCAGGCCCTACATTTGTAGCCGTCAGCCTGAGGGTTGAATGTATTAATTCCAAAAGGTGAAAGAGCCACAGTCAATACTTTGGGCCAGATTCTCTTCCCCGCTGCACTCCTTTGGGGCTGCTCTTGAGAGCTGAGATCACCTGCAAGTCCCCAGCTGGGAACGCCCCCCATGTAGGGGAGTCCCCGGCAGGCATAGAGCCAGTGTAGCTGGCACAGAGGATGTGTTAGCGGTGGGACTGGAGGGTGGCTGGAGCATGCTGTGGTTTCACCTGCCTCCCGTTGCTGTATGGTCCCTCGGCGAGTATAGCTCTCCTGAGACTGTTCTAGCTTGTGCTGGGTCTAGCACAGAGAATCGGAGCCATGGCTGGCTGTTGGTTCTCAACTTCTCTTTTCCACTCTCCCGGGCTGCCCTGGGTGGTTGCACTGGGGACAGGAGCCAGCCTTTAAAAGCCCCTGTCCCGCTCTCCTTGAGGTCCCCGTAGTGGGGCCGGCAAGCAAAGGCAATAGAGCGGCAAATTACTCTCTCCTCCCTGCCCCGCAATGCGGCAGGCAGCCAGCGGGGGAGCTGTTGAACAGCTACGTGAGGGAAGAGGCAGGAGCTGCTCAGAGTTCTGCCCACTCACACCAGAGCTGCTCCTTGGAGACCAAGGGTTGGACAACCCTGTCCTAAACGATCTCCTGGCTTAGCTGAATGCCATGGGTTCCGCTACATCCCGCTCAGTGACTTCCCTTTCAAACCGCTAATCAGCCCTGTGAGTCGAAGTGTGCAGAGGCTCTATGGCACCTAACAAGGAAAAGAAAATCGTTCTGAGATGTCCAGAGTTAGTGGTAGCCAGGCCGTATAAATGATGTCAGGCTAAGCCTGTGGTTTGCCGTAAGCTGTTTATTTTCTGCTGAAGGAACTTATAATAACATTGGCCTAACTGAGAACAAAGCACAAAATCTTGTGGCCGGCAATTCCGTGGTACCAATGTACAATTTTTTTTTTTAAATGCTACCATGTTCTTAGTTGTTCATTGTGTTGTGGTAACGCCTCGGAAACCCCAGTCTTGGAGCATGACGCCATTCTACAAAGTCCTGTACAAACATGGCCAACATTTCTCTGTCTCCAAAAGCTTTCTCGAGGGCTGGCCCAGGCTGTGTAGTAATATTGCCATATACCATAATGCTTTGCACCTTCATTTTGTAGTATAGTAATGATTTATTTAATGAGGATTAAAGACAGGGTATTGGAGCCTGAGTTAGAAATTGGGAGTAGATGAGTTTTTAATCTTGTCTCTGACACTAACTCCCTCTGTGGTCTTGGTTAAATCACTTAGCTTGCCCGGTTCAGTTTCTGCATCTGTAAGGTGGGGAGAGTAATTACTGCACAAATTGCAGGAGTTCATATTTTTAAGTGCTCTGAAGTTGTAAAATACTATGTACAGTAGATGATTATTAATTATTAACTCTGCGCGAGATGAAATCTCCTTTTAATGCTCTACTCCATGGCTTTAGCATAACTACATGGTGCTTGTTTCTTGGAACTGTCCCATTTCTGATACCATGCGTCCTTTGCTCTAAAAAAGGCATAGAGACAACAGTCCAATTTCTGCCTCTGCTACTTCCACTGAAGTCATTTACTTGTAATACTGTTCTTCTGGGTGGATCACTGGCATCAGGGGTCGAACCAGAGACAGGCAAAGTGACACTGAGAATAGAGCACCAGTCTGAGACTCAGAAGGTTCTGTTTCCAGCTCTACCGTTGGCCTGCTGGGTGACCTTGGGCAAGTCACTTCGCTGCTCCGTGCTCTGTTTTCCTATCTGTAAAATGGGGATAATGACATTGACCTTCTTTGTAAAGCTCTTTGAGATCTGGTAGCTATATAAGATCTGGATATTATTATTATTTATTATTTACATCTTCCCAGCTTCCATTTATTTGTCTAGAGTTGCATCCATCACTGCGGTACCTAAGATTCTTAGAAATTTATTGCATTTTCTTTAATGGTATCATGAAATTCAAGTTCAGTTGCTGTTGGCTAAAGTGCTCAGGATGGGTAGAGAGTAGCAAGTAAATATGCCAGTCATTATATGAAAAATATCACCGATATTTCACTAGCTTCTCCAGAGTGACTCTGTTGCTTGTGGGGATTACATGAACTTTTCCAGACTAATGTCAGTGACTCAAAGTGGACCTGCTAGTTAGGGATGAAACCCTGTTCTCAGCTCTGCACCTCGGCCCAGCTGCTCTGCCCTTCCTACATGGAACTGCTCCTTGCATGCAAGGCAAGTGGAGTAGGAGAGTGGTGGTCAGCTGCGTGGATCTGAGAGTGGGGATTTTCCCCTCGGTCGGGAATCACTGGGTTAAGGGGATTGCGAGGAATCTCTGAGTCTCATGGGATGCACATCACAAACGCATTATTCTTGTGTGGCAAAGAGACCAGGACTGTCTGGACACACCGTTGTAACGTGTATCAAATGACAAGATTGGCATGTCAGAATGTAGTGAGGAAGAGAGGCTTTGTGCTGTGTGTGTGTGTGTGTGTTTTGCTTTAAACATCAGTAGGAAAAAAAAATAATCTTGTTAGATCAGGATGTCAGTGATGTTTCCTTGGAGGATTGGTGAGAAAATGTTTGGAATATGGGCTTTGAAAGTGGTTATGATTAGTCTTGCTTCATAGTGGCTTTGTGCTAACCTCCCTCTCCCAAAACAAAATGTTTCATCTAGCGCTGATATGAAACTGATTGAAGTATTAAAAGGGAGATCTTTAAAATGTCACCGACACTCTGCAGTAACTTCACTGCTTGTGAGAACATCCTCAGTGGCAGGGCAAAGTAGCCTCGTTTCTGGATGTTCTTATGGTGTAACCAAACCAGTAAGAAGGACGAGGCCTATACCCATTGTTATTTTGGATCATCCCAGTCCAGGATGTGGTCTCTGACTCTGGATTCTTCATACCAAGGAGGAAAGCCTCCCTTATGTAAACCCCCCTGTACACTGACTGTAGAAAAGCACAGTGAATTGTTATTATTGCATTATTTACAGAGACAGCCTTGACATTTTTAGACTGACATTCTTAAAAGGGTATAGGGGGATTAGGAACCCAGCCGCCATTGGCTTAAAATGTGGGTTGGGTACCTAACTCCCCTAGGCTCCTTTGAAAATCCCCGTCCTTATATATTAGGATATTTTACAGTAATGGTCCTAGAGGCAGTAGCAATATGTAGAGTTTTGGACTGTCACTTTAGAATCTGTACCGCGACTATGTTCATCTCTCTCTCTCTCTCTTTCTGTCTAATTTCTACAAAAGACTGCAAACAAATGCGGATGCAGCTGAGCAGGGAGTGATAAAGATTTTTTTTTCTAAATTGATCTCTTAATTTTCAAAGTATTTTGTATAATTGGAGATTGTGTTCTTGGGGGAGCGGAAAATCCAGCTGGGAGCTCCAGGTTGGAAACAGAGACCTGAAAAATGTGCTCTTAGAACCAGAGACGCAAGGTGGGGGAGGTCATATCTTTTATTGGACCAACTTCTGTTGGTGAGAGAGAGAAGCTTTTGAGCTCACAACGAGCTTTTCTTTGGGTCCTGACAGAAGACGGTCCAATAAAAAGATGTTAACTCACCCACCTTGTCTCTTTAATATCCTGGGACCAACATAGCTACAACAACACTTCTTATAACCAGGGCATTCTTGTAGTGGGAGTTAAATTCCTGGAAGCTTGTGCAGGATCTGCTCTCTTCTCCCCCTTTGATTGTAACTCCCAATGAGGAGGTGATGTATAGTAGTTGAAGCAAGAGACGGGGAATTAGGACTCTTGGCATCTGTATGTGTTTTACCATTGAGTAACCTGAAGCAAACTGATTAATCTCTGTGTCTCATTTTACTCATTTATAAACAGGGGCGCTAATACGTCTATCTTGGGTTGTTGATAGTCTTAATTAATAAAAAAAAAGGGTCACTCTGGTAGTATAAGGTATCACTGCTCCATTGACAATAATTCTGGGACTCACGTGCATTATCGTCAATAGGAGTTGTGTATCTGTTATTAAGCACCCACAATGTCTTGGAAGTGAGTAAAGACATACTTGTACTTGGTTAAAAAAAAACGCACAATAAATACCAGACAACAATATCTTTCCATATTTAAAGTGATCCTCCCCTCCTGTGGATAAACACAATGGGCTGAAGTTTGCTCTGGAACATCAAAATATCCTCCTTGAAAAGCCATTTAAACTATTTTCTCTGCTCCATAACTGTCTACGGGAAAAGGCGGCCTGATTGATTCATTCAAGCACTCGTTAATTACTGTTGTAGGGAAGAAAATCTCAAACCATCTCCCCTCTAATCTCTGTAAAGACGGCCTGCCATCGTGTAGCTGCGTCTCGGGTCAAAAGCCATCCATCTGTGATCTAGGGGAAGCACAAGTCTGGAAGCCTGTTGTCAGGCGTAGCTAAATGAACTTGTAATGAATATTCTTATCTGAAAGTTTTGTCAGATCAGGTTGCCTAAACTGCAGATAAGTGGCTGACTGCTTAGAACACATGTAGGGTTAACCCTGGCTAACATTAGGCGCGACATAACCTGTTGTGTGCCAGCCCTTGCTGAGAACAGTCTGCTGTTTGTTCTCAGCAGGGGTTAATTTGTGGACGGCCACTAATCAATCCTATATATTTTTTTCTTTTAATCCTGACTCCCAGTGCCCTGCTCTAATCAGAAGACTATATGACCTTCATGTTTATAATTGCAAAACTAGGTTTGTCCAAGTGGTGCTCAGTTGTAATGCTTGTCCTGGGTAACCCTGCCTCCAGTACAAAAGTGACCGGATGGGAATTTCTGAAGTGATGTGAGACCCACAGAGTTCATGTCAATGCCCAGAACGCTGTTTGGTCTCATACCAGCAATTTCATACAAGCCTTGCTGTCTGAGCCCTTAGCACACGTGGAAGGGATAAGCTCTGCTTGTGAATGGAGGGAGTTTGTTCCTGTATCAAAGAAACCACGTCCAGGTAAATCTTAATGGAATGTATCAGAGGGGTAGCCGTGTTAGTCTGAATCTGTAAAAAGCAACAGAGGGTCCTGTGGCACCTTTGAGACTAACAGACTTAATGGAATGCTTTGCTCCTGGCTTAGTGGCAGGAGGTTGGTGCTTGGTGACCAGTTAGAATCACAGATTTTGAGAGAGAGAGAGCAAGCTTTCAAATATGTCCAGTGCTGCCCTCCACCAACCATCTATTTCAGAAGCCTAGAAAGTTCCTCTTGGTGTTTCCGTACTAGAGAAGGTGTGTTTTATTCTATCATTCACAATAAACATAAGCACCGAGGAAATGCTTAATCCCAAATAGCAACGCCCCTGAGAAGAAAAGCCTGAGGATTTTTCTCACGTGCGGGGAGAAAGGCAATGAGCTACATACGGGGGATTTGCCTAATGGTTGGTGGTTCAGTGCTCGCTTTGCATTTATTCTCAGGCAAAAGGGTTTGGAGTGGAATTGTAAGTGTAGCGACTCCTCCACATTCTCCCACAGGGTCATTTTGTAAACTAGCTTCACAATGTTAGATGAAAAGCCATCTAGCTGGTCATTGATCAAAGGGAAAGGCCGGGTGCTTTGCTTGCTTATTCGAGGGGGCGTTTGATTTTGAAATCTCCATTGGCATTGGGAGAATCGCGCAAAGCGTGTTATTGTGTGTCTCGGGTCCTGGAAACATTTGGCAAGGTCGGGTGTGGGGAGGGGTTGTGACACTGACAAAGGGAAAGGAGTGATCATTTACTACTTAGATTGTCAGCTTGCTTGGGCAGGGACTTTCTTTTTGTTCTGGGTTTGTACAGCGCCTAGCACAATGGGGTCCTGATCCTGGACTGGGGCCCCTAAGTGCTACCGCAAAACAAATCCATAATAATACCATTGCTACTGTCCAAATACACAATATATGGGGCAAAACCTCTAGTGAGGCCTGGGGTGCAGCACTCTGTCCCCTTGGTAGGGCCGACATTACAGTGGAACATGTGTCTCGCTGACAAGAGGTCTGCTGATCTCTCCTCTGACAGCATGGCCGGCCACAAAGGGGTGAATGCCCACAGCAATGCATCACCGGCTGGGCCTTGTACATTCCAGCCCTATTATTTGTATTGCTTCAGTTCCACTCCCTTTCTTTATGCTACTAAAATAGCCCTCCTCTTCCTGCCCTTTTTGCGTTTCCTCTCCCCCCCGCTTTCCTCCCACACACTTTAAATTGGCTCCTCATTAAAAAGCGGAGTCTCCTGGCTCCTCCCTGGCTTCACAGGGGGGTGGAACAAGGGACTGGAGCAGAGATGGAGAGAGATCGGCGAAGAGTGCTGAGGAAAGGGGGAGGCAGGGTATGGAGGAGAGGAAGAGGGAATGCCTGAGAAGGGCAGAGGGCCACCCCTCTGCGCTCATCTGCGTGGCTCTTTCCTAATGTCCTCTCTCTCCCCTCCCCTTGTGGGTTTTTTTCTATCCCCTTTTCAGGCCTGAAGCAGGTGATATTTTAGGGACCCCCTGCTGGTTTTGACTGGCTAAATATCAGCCGTTCTAAGCCTTCTGGGGTTCGCTGAGACCGAATGGTACTGCTGCACTCTAATTCTAAGCTGTTGTGTTCTGACTTGCTGGCTATTGAAGGAGGAGGAATCATAGAACAGGGTTGGAAGGGACCTCAGGAGGTCATCTAGTCCAACCCTCTGCTCAAAGCAGGACCAATCCCCAACTAGATCATCCCGGCCAGGGCTTTGTCAAGCCGGGCCTTAAAAACCTCTAAGGAAGGAGACAGTGGCCGGGGGGGGGGGGGGGGGGGGGGGGAGAATTTCCACATTGTATCACAGTATAACTCTTCCCCCTCCCACCCCCCCACGCACTCCGATCCCGACTTCCAGTGGGAACCTATAACATTGGGTTGCCCTGCTGCTCAGGCTGCCTCCAGGGGCACAAACAAGTCTGAGCATCGTGTGGCTAATCTGCTGTTCCTCCCCCTCGCCCCTCGATGTCCCATCTCTAGTCGTTTTCACACATCCGGAGTGGGGCGCCACCAGAGACGTGACCAGGCAACACCTAGTCTTACTGAGTAACATTAGCGACGCAGTCTGCTCCGAGCTGAAATTGCCCATCCAAGACCAGCGGAGGCCATGGCAATTGCTGACTGTTGAGCATTTTTATATTGAGGTAAATCTGCACAATACCTAGGATGAGAGACGGGTCCTTATCCCAAAGTGCTTTTAACCTCACGTAGATAAGACACAATTAGGGTGACCAGATGTCCTGATTTTATAAGGACAGTCCCGATTTTTGGGTCTTTTTCTTATATAGACTCCTATTACCTCCCCACCCCCTGTCCCGATTTTTTACATTTGCTGTCTGGTCACCCTAGCCACAACACCGCAACCTGTAGGCAAGTGGCGTGTGGAGGGATCACTGGTAAAGCGTGGAGAGAAGTTCATGGGAGAAATGAGGTTTCAGGAGGGAGGAGGAGAGAGGGATTGGATGGAGAAAAAGTCATTATTTATTACTTGCATTGTGGTCGCACCTCGGAGCCACAGCCCTGGACCGGGATCTGATTGTACAGGGTGGTGAGATGTTGAATGAGAGATGAGCTGCGCTGAAGCCCATCTTCTCTGTCTCCAGGGGCTCTATGGGGATTCAGCGGGAGGACTGGAAGAGCTGACTGTTTCGATCCCTACACACACAGCGCAGAGCATGCTACAAGGCTGTGGTTGAAGGTCTGTCCTCACTGCTGGGACAGCTGAGTCAGGGGCTTGGATAGGGCATGACTGTTCAGTTTCAGTTTGTACTGCAGGTGGGAAGTGTCCTATTCTTTAGGCACGTCTCTTCAGTAAGGTCCCAGACAGACTTTGATCAGGAATCAGGTTGGAACCAGCCCATCTGTATTATGACCAGCTCCTCTAGCTATTGGTCTACATGGCCCTCATCACTGTTGTATCTAAACACCTTGCAAACAATCATTAATTTACCCTCCGAACTCTCCAGTGAGAAAGGGACGTACTATTGTCCCCATTGTACAGGTGGGGAACCGAGGCACGGAGAGATCAAGTGACTTGCCTTACGTCACACAGGATGTCTGTGGCAGACCTGAAGATAGAACCTTAACTTCTAGCCACAGGGCCATGTTCCCGCCCCCGACTCCACTGTGTTTGCAGTATAGGCAGGTCCTGTTACAGAGTCAGAAATTGTTTCAAGGCCTCGGATACCTGGAGCCTTGCTCCAGTTTAGAATTTTTAAAAGGCAGTAAAGAAAAGCCAGGGTGAAGGGAGACACTAGATAAGAGAAATAAGAAAAAGAGGAGTCTTAAACTGAGCTTCATGTTCAGAGGGATTTGGGAGCTGGGCTGTGGACGCTGTTGGTATGCTGGTTTTTTACCAGTTTGATCACTTGAGTGAAGGGATGTAAGTGTTTTGTGGGATTCTTGCGGGCAAAGGCTGGATCCCAGACCCCAGTGTTTTACTGCCAATGCCAAGAGCAGTTAAATAGTAACTTTAATACAAGGGGGCTATTTTTTTCTTTAGGTTTAAAAATGTGATCCTTGAGTTTACGGCCTCAAATGATCAGACCAGGGTTTCTTCATGGTAATGTATCTCTATCAATTTATTTCTCATTAAAAATTTTACACTGCAGTAAAAGTCAACAGTAAGAAAACAATGGAACTTTATAACCTGTTAAATCAGGCCACCAGTTTTATATAAAGCAGCCTCGGGATATTATCAGGATTTTAAATGAAACCAAATCAATCTCATGTGGTTTTTTCCCTCTGTGACTGCATATGCTAAATACAAAAAGGGGGGGAGGGGAGAATCATTGGCTTTGAATGTCTGTTACTAGAGAGTTTTTGGCAAGGGGAAGCCGAATTGATCTTCTCTACATATGAACAGCTTCTCTGGGCTTCTGCATTAACGATGCTTTCTCCTCCTGCCCCTGCAAAGTAAAAGATTTCAGTTTGTTATCTTGAGGGAGCCTGTTGTGAAATGTCTTTTTTACTCTTTAATTAAAGCAGGGTCACATTTGGGATTGTTAGGTTGCAGCACAGGAGAAGAAGATTGTAACCCATTGATCTGTTATGAGGCTGGGTAGACTATTCATTATTACATAAGAACATAAGAATAGCCATATTGGGTCAGACCAAAGGTCCATGTAACCCAGTATCCTGTCTTCTGACAGTGGCCAATGCCAGGTTCCCCAGAGGGAATGAACAGAACAGGGAATCATCAAGTGATCCATCCCCTGTCACCCAGCTTCTGGCAAACACCATCCCGGCTAATAGCCATTGATGGACCTATCCTCCATGAACTTACCTAGTCCTTTTTTGAACACTGTTATAGTCTTGACCTTCACAGCATCCTCTGGCGAGGAGTTCCACAGGTTGACTGTGCATTGTGTGAAAAAATACTTCCTTTTATTTGTTTTAAATCTGTTGCCTATTAATTTCATTCGGGGACCCCTAGCTCTTGTGTTATGAGAAGGAGTAAATAACATTTCCTTATTTACTTTCTCCACACCAGTCATGATTTTATAAACGTCTATCATATCCCTGCTTAATCATCTCTTTTCCAAGCTGAAATGTCCCAGTTTTATTAATCTCGCCTCATATGGCAGCCATTCCATACCCCTAATAAGTTTCGTTGCTCTTTTCTGAACCTTTTCCGATTCCGATATATCTTTTTTGAGCTGGGGCGACCACATCTGCATGCAGTATTCAAGTTGTGGGTGTACCATGGATTTATACAGAGACAATATGAGCTTTTTGGTCTTATTATCTATCCCTTTCTTAATGATTCCCAGCATGGTTCGCTTTTTTGACTGCCGCTGCACATTGAGTGGATGTTTTCAGAGCACTATCCACAATGACTCCAAGATCTCTCTTGAGTGGTAACAACTATTATTTGTAAGATGTAAAATCCCTCCAATTCTTCCAAGGGTGGGTGGGGGCATGAGTATTAACAGGAACTCAGTGTTGTTCAGTGGAACTCATCCTGTAAGGCAGGAGGTGACCTGCAGAACAGCTGCAATTCCAAGGGTTCAGGAATGTCCACAGAACGTTACAGACACACACAGGAGGGTGAGGCGCAAGAGCTGGTGTCAATCAGCGCAGTGTCATTGACTTCAGGGTCTACTCTTTGCTGATTTACAACACCTGTCCTGCAAGGTGCCGACCCACGCCCCATTGAAGTCTGTGTCTCTCTGCAGGGGTGCAAGGATCCACCCAGGCGGGTATGTTTGCAGAACTGAGACCCTCCATTAAAATCGGAATGTTGTGGCTTAAGCCCATCTCTGCTCATTATGCCAGAAAGTCACATGTTTGAGAGATGCCCAGGCATATTAGCACAAAAGCGTGGGTGGGAATGAAAAGCCATTTCTAAGGGATGAAACTAAAAAACCCAAACAAACCACGAACCAGGGCCGCCCAGAGGAATCAGGGGGCCTGGGGCAAAGCAATTTCAGGGGAGTGGACATAAAAAAAGGCGCCATCCGCTGCGACGCTTGTACTCACCAGGCGACGCTCCGAGTCTTCGGGGGCAGTTCGGCGGCGGGTCCTTCACTCGCTCCGGGTCTTCGGCAGCACTGAAGGACTCGCCTCTGAAGTGCCGCTGAAGACCCGGAGCGCCGCTGGGTGAGTAAAAATCCCAGGGAAGGGATTCTCGGCCAGGGCTCACGGGGCCCCTGTGGGGTCTGGGGCAAATTGCCCCACTTGCCCTCCCCCGGGCGGCCCTGGCATGAACGAATACCAATTGAAAGGCGTTGCTCAGCCTTCTGTAGTGGTTTCGTGCAGCACCACTGCAGACGTTAACTTTGGCAAGAAGGTGACGTGTTAAATTGAGGTCTTGTCTCCAGACTGGACTAGCCCTGACTCAGTCATTGGTGGTTAGCAACCAGCGTCGCTGTCTCCGTGCTCCCCCCTAGAGAACATGCATGTGTTTGCCCTGAGATCATGAAGGTGAGTTTACCCATGTTATGAGGGTGGAAGACCAACAAATTCCAAAGCGTGTTTCCCAAACAATGCCACTGCACAGTTGGCCATCACATGGTCACCGAAAGCTTCAGGGGCGCAATAAATTTGCCAGTGCTGAACATAAACTGAATATCCAGACAGACCTAGCTAGAGATGGATCCGGGTGGTACTCGGTCTGCAAGGAGGCTACGTCCCCGTGGGATTTGCCAAGCTGTTGCTGCCACCCCTTGGCCCCCTCCCTGCCCCTCACGGTAATCTAGTTAAACTGCAATCGGTACTACCTTTGGCTTGCCCTTGTCCGCACTTCAGAGTCAGCAGCACCAGTTCAGCTACACCGATGGCTGAGGTGGGGCTAGTCCAGTGTGCAGGCAAGGCTCAAAATGAGAGAGACTCTGGAAAAGCCAGGGCAGCTGCAGTAAAGCACGGATAGTCAATAGGCAGACCGTGGGCCAAATCCGGACCGCCAGCCACTTTTGAATGGACTTCGAAATCTTGATTTACTTCTTATTATCCTTATTGTTCGTTTATTTTTATTATTTTCTCAGTTGGCCATCACATGGTCACCGAAAGCTTCAGGGGCTCAATAAATTTGCCAGTGCTGAACATAAACTGAATATCCAGACAGACCTAGCTAGAGATGGATCCGGGTGGTACTCGGTCTGCAAGGAGGCTACGTCCCCGTGGGATTTGCCAAGCTGTTGCTGCCACCCCTTGGCCCCCTCCCCGCCCCTCACGGTAATCTAGTTAAACTGCAATCGGTACTACCTTTGGCTTGCCCTTGTCCGCACTTCAGAGTCAGCAGCACCAGTTCAGCTACACCGATGGCTGAGGTGGGGCTAGTCCAGTGTGCAGTCATGGCTCAAAATGAGAGAGACTCTGGAAAAGCCAGGGCAGCTGCAGTAAAGCACGGATAGTCAATAGGCAGACCGTGGGCCAAATCCGGACCGCCAGCCACTTTTGAATGGACTTCGAAATCTTGATTTACTTCTTATTATCCTTATTGTTCGTTTATTTTTATTATTTTCTCTGGAGTCTGGATCTTGACTGTACCTTGACCGAGAAATTTGGACCTTGGAAAAAAATAATTGACGGCCCTCCACTAAAGTCGTATCATCGGGTCAGTGTGGAAAACGGTCATGATATTTCTTAGGTGGCTCATTGATTTGGCTGAGTAGGACTCTGTTCATCTGGGGCCAGGGAAAGATTCTCCAGATGTAAATGCAGAGGGAGTGGGGGAGGTAGGAGGATCAATTTCCACTGTCCAAATTTGATTTATTGCCATTAGAAGAAGAAATTCTTTATCTCCCTCTCCCTCTCTCTCTCTGAAGGAATTGCTTTCCTGTTTTTATAGAGTCGCTCTTTAATAACAGCCCTGTTTGTCCGAACCCTGATATTTTGATAACCTTTAGAATTCAGAGGACATTCGCCCCCTATTTTAACTGCGAGAGTTCCCTTTGGATTAAGTAATTAAGGGGGCTTTTTTTTTTTTTTTAAAGCTAGAAGGTTACGATAACGGTGTGTCTGCAGAGTGATTTCGCCAGACCAGAACTGAGCACACCGAGGCCCTGAATGTTGAGTTTGAACACAGAGGGGAAATAAGAAGAGAGTCATTCCGGATGACGCTAGCTGCTGCAGCTCACAGCCATCCCAAAAGCATCTCTGCAGCCATATGTACGCGTGATGTGTGGTGACATTTTTGCAATTAATGCGTTGTATGGGGCCCTTTCATACTGGCGAGGCAATTTAGCACACAATGTTGAGATGAATCACTCTTCCTGTGGAGGTGTGTGTATGATGATGCTGCCAAAGCGATCTTGAAATGGCAAAGGAAGAGAAGCAGCAATCTGCGGGGCATATGGGTTGATATTTTTCTCCCTTCGTCTGAGGGATGCTGGGATGGGAGAGTAGGTTCAGGTTTCATGGTTTTAAGGCACAGGGACACGTTCAGAGGTGATGTAAGTGCCACGTTGGCTAGTGGTTGTAAGGGAGTCTAATATGACGTGGTATGTGTCATGGGGATGAAGGGAGGTGTAAATTGAATTGTGAGGTGGCCAAATTTAATTTACACCTTCTTACATTCTCATGTTACACCCCTCTGGTCTGAGATGGTGTAAGTTACACTGTCTTCGATCACACACACTTACCAACATGTAACTTGCATCACCCCTGAATTTGGCCCATGGAGAGATTAGCGTTTCGTAAGTGAAGTGATCTAATTCAGCAGACTGCCCTTCAGTCTCTCTGTCCCGGTGCACAGTGTCCCCAACCACTCTGCATTCAACATGCTCCCAATAACTTTTGTCTTGTGTAACACCCAGGTCACTATCAAGTTTTAGGGTTTGGGGTCGCCTACAGTGTTTCCATTTGATCTTTGCTCATCTTCTGTAGTGTCTGCTACATCGGAGAGAGACTTGTGGTTGAAATGAATGGAGGGGCTGTATCTCAATCCCTTTGAAAATCTCAACCCATGTCTTTGTATTTTCCCGTGTGTCTTGTACAGCACCAAGCACACAGTTGACCTTTAACAAATAATACAAATTTTTAGACAGCTGCATTGAATTAATTAATGCCAGCACTAAAATAATCACATTGATCCAACCAGCTCGGAATCCTTTCCGAACATATGTTAAATTTTCTGACCTTTGAACTCGGGAAATTGTGTAAATATGGGAACTACAGCAGAGACCAAAGTAAATCTGAAGTGTTCTCACTCAAGCTTCCTGTGAGAGTGCAAATCCTTATTCACGTGAGTAGCCCCTGTTCATCTGAACTGTCCCTTCGCAGTCGATATGAAGCACCTTGGAAGTCAATGACACTGTTCTTTGTGAGTTGGGTCTACTCCAGGGGTGGCCAACCTGTGCCTCCGGAGCCACATGCGGCTCTTCAGAAGTTAATAGGAGGCTCCTTGTCTAGGCACCGACTCTGGGGCTGGAGCTACAGGCGCCAACTTTCCAAAGTGCCCAGGAGTGGCGAGTTATATGGGCCCATGGTGTCCATGCTCCAGGAACATTCAGGGCCTGGGGGCCCGGCTCTACCAATGTTTGGGGCCGGGTCTCTCCCCCGGCCCCGCCAGCCTCCCCCAGAGCATCTCCCGGCCCCGCCTACCGCCCTTGCAAGCCTCCCCTGGAGCATCTCCCAGCCCTGCCTGCTGCCCCTGGGCAATTTAAAAGGGCCCAGGGGCCCCCAGCCGCTGCCGCCACCACCAGCAGTGCAGCGGGGCTCAGGTGGCTTCTCGCGCTGCGCCACTCCTGGAAGCGGCCCGAACCGGCCCTATGGCCCCCGGGGTGTGTGTGTGTCTCTGCATGCTGCCCCTGCCCCGAGGGCCAACTCCGCAGCTCCCATTGGCCAGGAACTGTGGCCAATGGGAGCTGCGGAGGCAGTGCCTGTGGGCAGCGGTGCACGGAGACCTCCCCAGACCCCCTGCCTAGGAGCTGCCGCCAGACGGGTGTGCGGGTCCCTTTCGGGAGCCGCCCGAGGTAAGCGCCGCATCCCTCACCCACTCCTGCACCCCAATCCCCTGCCCCAGCCCAGACCGTGCACCCAGCACACAAACTCACTCCCAGAGCCTTAGACAAGTGGCGGGGGGCGCGGGATTTGGACCCATTCTGGGCACCCCCAAAACTTATACAAACCTGCTGCCCCTGAATGTGCTGGGGGGTGCTCACTGCTCAACCCCTGGCTCTGCCACCGGCCCAGTCCCCACTCCACCCCCTCCTGCCCCTCCCCTGAGCCTGCTGTGCCCTCGCTCCTCTCCCCTCCCCTGCCCCCAAGCCTCCTGCATGCCAGGAAACGGCTGATTGGGAGGTGCGGGGAGGGAGGGGGAGACGCTGATCCCGGGCGGGAGGCACGGGGAGCAGGGGGGAACTGATAGGGGGCTGCTGACTTATTACTGTGGCTCTTTGGCAATGTACATTGGTAAATTCTGGCTCCTTCTCCCGCTCAGGTTGGCCACCCCTGGTCTACTCTCATAAATGTAGTATTGCAAATAGGTGCACAATCAATCAGGGCTCAAGGGGCTTACATACATTTTCAAGATCTCGGCTAGCTCTGCATTAGCAAATATATGTTAAGTCTTCACAGTTTGCTCGCTCTTGCATTCCTTCAGGAGCACATTGTCATAAACGTATTGCCTTGGCTTGCAGGGAGTTTATCACAGATTCAAGATGAATGTGCAGAAAAAGAATCTGATTGTAATTACTGTGGCTCTGTTCTGCGTTTTGGAAAGTCCATCCTCCTGCAATGACAAAAGGGCATTAAATAAAGGAATAGCATGGTCCCAGGTAGCATGAGGAGAGTCTGTTGATTGCCAGAAGGAGCGCATAGAGGCGTTGACTCTGAAAGCAGCCTAAAAAAAAATTAATGGCCTGGGAGTTTTCCTAGTCTGATTTTTCTAATTGTAAGGAAAAGCTCTAGTTGTACCTGATTTCATTTCTTCTCAGCCTGCCTTTGTCTCACAACAATGTGGGACTGGGTTAATTTGAGATCTGATTGGAGTATTGACAGGCCTGACTCAGGTTTGCAATTCTGCACAAGGATATGACATGGAAAGGCAGAAGAATGCAAATGAGCAATCCCAGTCAAGCTGTTGGACCACATTCAGACCTGGTGTAAGCAATGCTGAGTCAGGGGTATTGACCCTCTAACACCAGATCTGAATTTGCCCCTTACACAGGAACGAAAATAAATAAGTAGAGAAACCAGTGCAGAGGAGCAATGGAGAACGAATGACATGTTAGAGTATAACAAGGCCAAGTGTGAGCCCCACCAGTCATGGAGGACCAGTTGCTTCCTGCTTTGGAGCAGGAATCTTTGCGGGGGGTGCTCATCTTCTCACTTGTTCACACAGATAAACATCAAGGGCAAAATTTTCAGACGTGCCTACGTGATTTAGGAGTCAGTCTCATTTACAAAAGTCCCTTTGGCCAAGTCTCACTGAAAGCCAGTGGGATTTAGACTCATACATGCCCAAGTTGCTGTTGAAAACAGGACTTACCCTAAGTGATATCGGAGTCTATGTCTACACTGCAATTAAATACCCGCAGCTGGCTCATGTCACCTGACTCAGGCTTGTGGGGCTGTTTAATTGTGGTGTAGACGTTAAGGCTTGGACTGGAGCCTAAGGTCCTGGGATCCAACCCAAGCCCAAATGTCTACATGGCCATATTTAGCCCTGTAGCCCAAGCCCGGTGAGCTTGTCAGCTGACCCAGGCCAGCTGCAGACGTGTCACAGGTCTTTGATTCCAGATGTACTCTCGAGCACTTTTGAAAATGGCGCCCCTCTTATCTTTCAAAAATTGCATCTCTGAGTAAAGCAATTACATGCAAAGGACAGCGCTGTTCTGAAGACAGCGCTATCCTCTGGGCTGTGTGGTGTGAGTGCTGTTGCTGGGGCACACGGGACCTGTTGCTTTGTCAGCACTCCCGCCGGGCACACAGCCAACCCCTTCCCCCCCAATGTCCTGGATCACCTTGACTCTTCCCACTTGGCGACAGGGTCTTCAAGGAGTTCAACCACCATCTTGAAGGATGAAATAGAAGGGTCCCTTCAGAGCTGCTGAAATCCTACGTGGCTGTCTCGTGAACCCCATTTTCCTCCCTCCCACAGTAGCAGTAAATGTCCTGGTTGGCTTCTTGCAATGTCTGTCTAAATAATTAGGAGCGGCATCTGGCTATTAAACCCTTTCACCCACAAACATGTGGGGGAGGTGACATCAAACTCCAGTGCTTTTCCATGGTCCTTCTTGCCCCTTGATGTTTGACCATACACACTGCAACTGGAAGATGCCTCTTGGGGTTTTCCCCCGCAGAAAGTTCATTCACTTCTTCAAAAATCATTATTATAATGAAAATAACCCATTGGTGGCCTTTGGTGATGTGCTCACAACTCCTATCGATTTGAGGGCGATCGGCACGTGTGCATAGAAAAAAAGGAAGAATTTCGTCCTGGATCGGTTTGGCTGGAAGAGAACAATGTGCACATTTGTATCTTTTCTGTAAGGTAATCCTCATTTTCCTCCTCGCAGGATTGCCACATGGCATAAAGAGGGCAGGGTCCTATTGAGTGTTCCTGGAGTTCTGCATTTGCAGGGCTAGTGTGTGTCAGAAAGGAGCCATCATTTTTATATCTTCTTATTGATCAGATCAATGAAGTAGCACGTGTCCACAAGCATGTGCAGTGGATCCGCAGGAGTCAGAACATCAATGTAGAATCAGTATCATACATAGAAAACAACATGACGAGGACAGAAAATTGGGCACAACTAATCAGTTGGACCTTTAGTGAACAGTGGCTGCACGTTCAAACCAAGGGTACTGTTCATCTGGAAGCTAATGAGCCAGATCTTCAGCTTGCGTAAATCAGCATTACTCCATTGAGCTCAACACAGCTGTGTAGATTTTTCAGCTGAGGATCTGGCCTGGTGTTGTTACATATTTTTTTTTCCACACAATGGATTCCATGCCAAGCTTTCTCCTTCCTCTTTGGGGGTGTAAATCTTCCAGAGGGAGAATTAGAACCCTGTTAAATATGTGTGTGATTATATTATTATAGAAACCTAAACAAATGGCCTTTCAGCAGGTAGAAACTGGATTAGATCAGTGAGTGCCCTATCCTGCAAAGTGTTGTGCGTTGTGATATTGGCTTAGAAGCAATGACTGAAAGCCTGATTCAGGAAAGCTCTTTAGCAAGTACTAAAACTACGTTGAAGTTAAAGGACTGGGGGGAGGGATAGCTCATTGAGCATTGGCCTGCTAAACCTAGGGTTGTGAGTTCAATCCTTGAAGAGGCCACTTAGGGATCTGGGGCAAAATCAGTACTTGGTCCTGCTTGTGAAGGTAGGGGGCTGGACTTGATGAGTATCTGGGGGTGGTCCCTTCCAGTTCTATGAGATAGGTATATCTCCATGTAACTTAAGCATTTGTCTCAGTGCTTTCCTGAATTGGGACCCGAGTGTTTGAATGATTTGTGCTCAGTCCTGCTAAGCGCCTCCTGAGAGATGTGTCAATCCCTCAGTTCTCATGGTCTTGAAGACACATTGAGGGTTCTCATCCCTTCTCCAAGGACGCTCGCTACTCTACAGAAAAGGGCTCGAAGACAAGTGAAATCAGTTACTGAGTGCAGTACACGAGGACGTTCTCAGCTGGTACAGGATATGGGAAAGGATATGGATATGGCATGTAGGAGTAGAAATCGTTTACTCCTAAGAGCCAGACTGGGAACCCTTTATTCTGAGCAGATGAGATTCTGTGCTGTGCCTTAAAGGGCTACAGCACAAAACTTGCAGCCTAGGGGAAGGGGAGGCTAAGGCATCTGCAAACCACATTCCCAAGCTGCCCAAATTCTGCAGCGCTATGTGCCTGCGGCTTTTCTTCTCTGTTACTGCATCAGGGGGATTCTCTTATTGCTCATGTGGTCTTTCGATGGCCAAGTTCATCCCGAGTGTCTGGGGGTGGTTGTTGTTGATCCCTGTGTGTCTCCAGGAGACACATAACACCTACCAGTTGTAATCGGTACACATTTTGGCTATACGGTCACTAAAATATAACAATCTCCTAGGTGACCTGTTTGGATCTGACCTAAGTCAGTAATGACAGAAAGCAGTTACCATTGGAGGACTCTGTAAAATGAGTTGATTTTTCGCGCTGTTTTGAAATATCTGATCAGGGAAAAGAGTACAGATTTGTGTTCTCTCTGCAAGGTGAGACTTTCTTACCTTGCATTCCATTCATAGCCCCTTCTCGCTGGGTGCGTGTTTCGTTGTGGAATTGTGAGCCAGGTGTTTCTGATTCAGCACCGCTAACCTTGGCCCTCAATATATTGTATTCTGCAGCTCTCTGCTAAAGTCATCAAGACTTACATAGTCAATAGAGATGTCAAGCCAGTAAATCGAATGGAAGAAATACTATTTGAAGGAGAAAATTAGCTGGGTTCTCTATATAGGTATTTATGGCACAAGGCTAGAATAGGCTTCGCAGTCATCTAGGTACAGAAATCATTTTCCGAACTCCGAGATGAAACGGTGTCGATCGTTAATCTTCTCGCATGTTATTTTGGTTAACAAAGATCCAACTTTTCCTGATGACTTCTCAAATGCTTCGTGACAACGGTGCCGTGCTCTCCCAGTAGCTTAATGCAAACGTTTAGTTATTCATATGCCATAGACTTCACAGATCAAATTTGTGTCCAACTTCACTCCATCCAGCATAATATTTGTAGCCTGCCTGCAGGAGAAAATAGCAGTACTGCAGTGAACAGATATTTTTTCCCCTGGAGTCAAACACTATGGTGCTGCTCCGTGGGTAGAGTAAATGGGCATACTTTACTGACTTCAGCGGAGCGATGCCCGTTTCCACCAGCTGAGAACCAATAGCATTGACTGAGGTCAGGAGGAGCCGTGGGGGCTCAGCACCTCTAGAAATCAGGTCTGATGGCATTTTTCTGGAGGGGACTGATTTGAATTGTGGTGAATGTGGAGTGATGTTTTAATACTTTAGAATTACTCAAGCAGGTCAGCGGCCAAACGAACAAATGCAGAAGCACAACTGGACTAATTCTTTTGTTGTAATAAGTGAACTGAGGTGAAGTCACAGTTTTAGGGTCACTGCGCCTGTATTCCCCCCTCCCTCCCGTGGTCCCTTGAAGGCATCCACTTGAAGTTTCTGGCCCCCAGCCATCACCTCTCTTAGGTGGAGACCTGCGTCTCTCACTCCTGACCAGAGTTTTAAGGCTGCAGGGCTCCTATGCTGTGATATCCCCAACAGGCCAGTGCCTGTGCTTTGCTATCCCCCGAGGGCTATGAACAGTGCATTCCCAGCAGTTACAAGTTACGACACCGCTTTTTCTAATAAGCACGTTTATTCTTAAGGTAAAAGCATCACAGAGAAAACATACAAAATACAATAGAAGTTCCTATATGTATCCTAAAAGCTTATCCACGTCACCCACCATATTTATGGGCCTTTCCAATTCTTCTGCAACGGTTGGGGCCCCCCATGGGCAGAATGTCCTGTCTGTTTGCTGGATCAGAAGGAAGGTCCTCATTCAGTTTAAATGCAGCCTTTTTATATCAAAAGCCCTTTCTTTATCTGTTGGTCTCTGAAAATCCTAGTCTGAACCAGTACCCAGCGGGTGGCTCCTCTCTGGAGGTGTTTACAAACTAAGGGCTTGTCTGCACTACGTGCCTGGATCGGCAGGTAGAAATCGATCTCTCAGGGATCGATTTATCATGTCTCGTTGGGACGCGATAATCGATCCCCGAATTGACGCGCGTACTCCACCAGCCCAGGTAGGAGTAAGCGCCGTCGACCGTTGATTTGCCGCTGTCCTCACAGCGGGGTAAATCGGATCAGATACGTCGAATTCAGCTACGCTGTTCCCGTAGCTGAATTTGCGTATCTGAAATCGATCCCTCCCGTAGAGTAGACGTAGCCTAAGTGATTTGGTGCCTGGAGGAGCTGTAGTGATCCTCCCCTCTGGAGTTACAGGCAACCCCTGGCCCACAGTGATACACAAACCATTCGTAAACTTATCTGATGCAGATGTGATTAGTACTAATTATACATTAGCACATGTATCGGTGCCTTAAAAGGGAAGGGCGAATATTTATGCTTGATACAATTAAACCATGTGTCTGCCATGTAAAACCTGCATTATGCGAAGGGGAAGAATTTCATTTATGATGTAGCAGTGCCACTCCTTAAGGGATATAAGACTGCCAGTAATAATGACAAAGTGCTTGATTAGTCCTATATGTCCTGATTTGTCTTTCACTAAGCACCTTGCTCTGTAAGAGCCTCATTCCATGGAAACAAGGCATATTATTTATGTCGATACCTCCCCTAGTTAGAGAGTGTCTGATTCTTGGAACATTTTCTCCACCAGAGATGCAAAGGCTGCATAATAACAATAAATGAGATTTAAAGCAGATGGAGAAAATTTCAGTCTATACTGAAATCACTTAGTGCCAACATTAGCCTGACTCCCGTGTTAGTTACTTCGATAACGTTTATTTACTAGTGTGATTTTCTAATACCTAGATTCTGCTCCCCATCAACAATCCATCTATTTAATTCCTTGTCCACAGATGCTATAGTAAGTGTTTAAAACAACCCGAGTCCCATACAAAGCAGCGTAAGGATCGGAGTGCTCGTTTCCTTTGTAAAGAAATAAAGCAAAATGTGCATCCTGCACAGTGGCTGGTATTTTCAGAGGCGCCTATAGGAGTTAGTCACCCAAATCCCATTGAAGATCTTAGTTTCTTTTGAAAATCCCGGCTCATGTGTTTACCAGCATTCTGCCCCTGTGTGTAGGGGTTTGTGGATGAAAATGAGATTTGCATGCTTTATCTATGGGCTTGTTTCCTATCGTCTGTGGTGAGAACTCCGATAGTTTGTGTGCTTGTATTGTGCCATCCATCTGTAGATCCCAGGGCACTTTACAAATAAGTCTGTCAACCCTCTGCAGATAAATATGGTCCCATTTTATGATTGGAGAGACTGAGGCACACAGGGGTTAAGTCACATGCCCCAGGACAGACAGGCTGCAATTGGTAGGGCCAGGGATAGAACCTAGATCTCAGTTGTTTCATTCATCTATAAGTCTGTCTTTTCTCCCCGTCTGTGTAGAGAACAATAGCAGACTTGACACGCTAGAATGAATGACTTCGACAACCATATCCATATGTAGTAGATTGGAGAACCAGAGCAGACCGACAGTGTTTAATCCCAGAGGGTAAGCTAGCAATGACACGAACACTGGCTTTTATTTTGCTTGAGACTTGATTTAGCTGATACAGAAAGCTTGGTAACTCTGTTTCCCTTCTTTAAAAACCCAAGCTGACTTACTTAGCATCTAGTCTCTGAATGCTTAACAAGAAAAAAACCTGTCTTCCCATAGTAGCATCAGTGAATTCCCTCAAGGATACAGTTCTCCAAGGAGCAGTCTTTACACAAGCAGTGCAGCTAGCTAGCTCGAGAAGTTAGGGCTTCATAATTCAACATTAATTTATATCTTCTCAGTGTAAGTTATGGCTGTCACTAGAGATCAAGTGACATCTGATGCTTTGTAAATTTAAGGTGAGGATGCCAAAAGAAGCACTAGCGACAGGATACATAACTACAGGGAGTTCTGCATTCCCTTCAGAACTGCAAATCAGGTGAACGTCGGCTTCACTGAACTAGACAGACAGCGCAGAAAGATGTTCAATAATTGATGGCTAAGGATCAGTCCAAGGTACATTTTTGACAGATTACAGCCATTTTATGAGTGAAGCGTCTGAGATTTTTAATAGAGCTGCCATGAAAGGCAAATACAAATCAGAGATATGACCCTGCAAAGAATGAACATGAATTTTAATTTCTGATCATTGTTATCTAGTAGCTGAAGAGATCAACATACTTAAATAAACTTCAACAAAGTGAGTATAATGCTAATGTTGTTTTAACTCCCCAAAGCATAAAGTTTTTAATGTCTCCTATGCAGTGGGCCAAATTCTGATCTTATGCTAGTATAAATCTAGGATACTTCAACGGATTGTAGATGATTTATAGTGTAACTTAGATCAGAATCTTGATACAAATTGCGTAACCTAATATTATTGTTTCACATAACATGTTAGATCCTTTATTGGAGGAGAATATATGCTGCAATGCAGAAGCCCATTGGAACGAACTCTTACGAAAAAGTCCCGTGGAATAGAATTTAATAGGGATGAAACCAACTGAGTTCCACAGAAATTATACAGGACTTTACAGGAATTATACTAAAAATCTATAGAATTTAATAGAGAACAAATACTTTCTCTAGGATTTCCAAACCTTATGTAGAGAATTATAATCTTGCTATAGAGTTGTATAAATTGGCCCATTCCATAGGAAGATTATAATTCTGTATTAAATGTGTAGGAGCTTTCCATGGGGTAGATAAAACCGGAGTATAATGGCTCCCTACCTTGTTGAGATTAAGATCAGGTCTTTATGATGTTGTAACATTAATTATTGCTAAGGAAGAAAGCTGAATTGCAATTTTGTTGTGTGCGTGGAAAGCGCCTGATGGAATAGTCCTACAGAGGATAATAGAAAAAAAACAACCCCTTTTATTTTGCCTTGTGAACTATTCCATAGAACGGAATAGAAAATTATACCCTTGCAAAACATCTTTCTCTGACCTTGAGAAATGCAATCTTGCCTGGCCTCATGTCCATTCAGAATGCTGCTGCAAAGATCATTTTCCTAGCCCGTTGCTTTCACCACGTCACCCTTCTCCTTGAATCCCACCACTGGTCTCCCTTCTCTGTGGTATCAAATGGAAGTCCTCCACAACCCACTTGTTAAATCTTGAGCCCAAAACCTTCGTGCTTTCTCCCATGCTGCCTGTCACACTTGAGAGGTGCTCCCCGTAAACATCCGCAAAGCACCTTCAAATCACTCCTCAAAACTCTCCTGTGTGTGACGCCTACAAAACACTTGACAATGGTTAAGCTGCTGACGCGCTGAGACCTCTTGCTGTCAGGCTGACCAATATTATCTCATCTGTCCATATCTAACTGTCGTCTCTCGTCTTATTCTGGGTTTGTAAGTCACTTGGGGCAGGGATTGTCTTTTAGCTCTCTGCTAGTGCAACTCCTCACAGAATGTGGTCCCAGTCTACAACTACGGCTCCTTGGAGCTATGGTAATGCATATAAATAATAATAATCACACCCTGCTACAATATTCTACAAGGTGGTGAAAAAATACCTGCACAAAGTCTCATTCTCTATTGAATTCTATAGGGTTTTTGGAGTGATTTCTCTAGAACCCTGCTATTACAGCTCTACTAGATATGGTAGGCTTTTTCCGTAAGGATCGTTTTCCTGTTGCTGACTGACTTGTTCTAAACTACTCTACAAACGGCTTCGTGAAAGGGAGAGTTGCCTTCCAGAGTGTGTCCCAATGCAAAGTTAATTACTATGCAGCCTCAACCTATTCAGAGTCCTGTTCATAGCAAGGGGTCTCCTCTTGCCGCTATCAAGCCAAATTGTTGCTGTTGTCTGTCAAAATGGCATGAGATCTCCTTCCCCACCCAGACACCTGGCAAAGGAGTCAGTTCTGGGTTGCTGTCTGCTAACATGTCTCTGAGTGCCAACCACCCTAAGAGATGGGGAGGTAGGAAGGGCCTGGATAGGAAATGTATGCTTCAGGCCACTAAAAGGTGTAGTAGCAGCCATGCTTCCTTTGAAGGCAGTGCGACTTGCACAGGCCCTTGGCTGTGGCCTGCCTTTACATTGTTCATGTTGTAGCAAAGTGTGCCGGAATAACACTGCTCAGGAGGCCAGCATTTTCAATAGAGTATTTGACTTGGTGGCTTACTGCAGCCGTGAAGCTGACTGGTTGACTCAATGTTATCTAAAGAAGCAGCATTCCGTTTTTTTCCCCTCAACAGGAATATTTTCTAGATTTTGGCTGTGAATCTGACACTATTGAAAAGATGCCAGATTGAGAGATCTGAGATGCTTAATTTATCTCCAGAACAAGGACAGCACGGGGAGAGCTGGTGCAGAGTCCCATCTAGCTATCCCAATAGGCTTCACCCCATTTCTGCAGGGATCACACCAAAGTGTCCATGACCTTTTCAGCCCGTGTCCCCTCCACTTAGATAGCCAACCAGGGCACTCATTAGCATCAGCTCTGGAAGTGTCAAGGCTTTTTGACGTAGGCACCCACCCACCGGGACCTGGATTAACACTGCCCTCTTCCCCAGTTGCCAAGAAGCTCTGTGATCCATCCACATTCAATTCTGAAGAAGTCAGTTTCTCATGAACATAATTTAACAGCACAATGTCACTAATGAGGCTTTCACTGAATATGTGATTCGGTATTTGCCTGCTCTAATTAATGTGATATTCTAAACATGTTCTTAAGCTCCAGAAAACTCATAATCAGTGAACTTCAGTGCTTTCGGAAGCCAAAATGAAAACAAAAATCATATTTCCTATATTGATTTTTCTTGTAGATGTTTCAAGCAAAACATGGGGGCAAAGATCTCTCAAAACTAATTATAAAAAAAAGCCCAGTGCTTTAAATTTCCTTCCAATATCGTGGTTTGTGTCTAAGAAAGCAGATTTTCCTTTAGTACCACACTCCCTTTTTTTTTTTATGTCCCAAGGATGTATTCAAGCAGCGTGCATGCATTTACAGCATTGCAATAAGTCAGCTGAAGACAGATTTCTGTTGCAGACCTTGTGGGAATAGACTGAGTAAGTAGGTATTTCTTATTTGTAAGGCAAAGCAAAAAAAAAATGTGGTAGGTGAGGAAATAATAGCTTCGGTAGATTTTGTTCATAGATTTGTTGGGTTTGCCAAAGGGCAGGTGGGGAGGGGGGGGCAGGGAAAGAAGCAGCAACCAGCTCTGATACCATATTTTTCAGCAAACAGTGTCGGCCCCAGTGATTCCACAAACTTGACATAAACATGGTATCATCCAAGCACAATCGCGTCCTTTCATGTACAGCTGAAACTCAGGATGCTATCTGGCACTCCCATGGGAAGATCTGAGTTATTATGCTCTCGCTCTCTTCTGGCAGCTCGTTCAATTACTTCTTAAAGGTGTGGTTCTGCAGATGCTGTTTGAAAAAGGAAGATGGCTCTGTGCCTCTTTGGCCTGGGGCTTCCAGGGACTGGGTTGGATTCCAAGGTGTTCGATAAAACCTTTACTGGATAGGTCTTTTTTTATGCTGTACTAGCTAATGTGGAAACGACCTGGAGCTGCAGGGAACTTAAGGTGAAAGGAGCCTAGAATGTTCTTCTCAACATGGAAGTCTTGGTTGCAGCCTGCAAGGTTTCATTGCCCTGGTGTATCGGCCGGCTACTAGTTGTGCCATTTAAAATATCCCGTTGCCTCTGAAATAGCCCAGAGCATTTCTCCAGCAGGAGGGGACCAGATTGCTGCCTGCCTACCTTATTGGATATGCAGTGCTAAGGAGTGGAATTCTGTCTGGCTGCAAATGCTGACAGATCAATCTAAGTTGGAGATGATATAGACTCCTTTTCTTCACTGCCATTGGGAGTTTTCTCTAGGCTTCATCTGATTTTCCCAAGAACTGTGAAAAGCCTGATACGGCCTTATTCCTCCTGAGAGCTGGCAGTGAGGCTATTATTATTTTATTTTTATTGTGGTAGTTCCTAGAGGAATTTCTGCAAGGTGTTGTACTAATGTATAGAATGAGAAGACGATCACTGACCCAAGAAGTTTACGTTCCAAGGAGCTCTAAGCCTGCAGAACAGTTTCCCCCAATGCACATTTGGGGTTGCAATCCTGAGAGGTGACTTCGGTGGGAGCTGTAAGAACTCATTGCCTTTTCAGGATTTGGCTCTTGGTTTGCACTCATTGCTCCTGGGAGTATAAATGTGAATCACTTCATACCATGTGGTTCTCCATAGAAACATAGATTCATAGAGTGAAGACCAGAAGGGATCGCTATGATCATCGAATCTGACCTCCTGTGTAACACAGGCCATAGAACGTCCCCAAAACAATTCCTGCGGCTGTGCACCAGCTGGGGTGAGTAACTGCATTGGGTGAGATTCATACTAGTTGGAAACACATTAAAAACAATATTTGAAACAGTAGAGTTACAGTAACAAAAAAATAAGAGCAAAGAAATGAGGCATTTAGATGCTGCAGCAGCAGGTGCAGTAGACATTAAATTAAATGTTAACCTCCGAATTTAAAAGCTATAATCAATTCACACAGGCATCCGACCTCCTCACAATATTGAGCAAACATCACGCAGGTCTTGAGGGCAACTTTGTTTCTGATCTGCCAGGTTGATGACTATTGATTTATTTATTCCACTCTATGTTAATTTTCTTTGGACAATAACGTGCTGTACGGCTGGCTAATAGGTTGTTCCTTTTGTGATGTTTGTCTTTTAGCGTCATGGGATCAGAATCCATCTAGATTAAGATGCCTCATCGCAGAGGGTGGTTCTGCTCTCCCTTTTGAACAGTTTCTTTGTTTATTCTGCCTCTAGACACATAGACAGCAAACTGTCTGAAACCAGACATCTGTTAAATATTGTATGTGACAAATACTTGCAGAAGCCTAATTCCAGTGGGAGTCAACTTTAGTGGGAGAAGGCGCAGACCTTACTAGGATTAGGAGTATCGATGTGTTTTATGATGTAATTAGAGCGGACCAAATTAATCATGGGAAATAAAATTATCCAGTGATTTTTTTTACTCTTTGTGAGTCAGTCTCATCCCATTCAGGTTTCTGCAAATGGATTTGTTCTTCATCAGTATTGGCTGAATAGCGTAAGTCAATATTTTGTCAGCCTATGGACGCTGTCTACTTACCGTATTTGCTCTTTATAGCATGTGATTAGTTTCATGGGTTTGTTTTTGTTCCCTGATTGGAGGAATGACAATTTTTAAGTAGGAAAATAGTGGATATTGAATAATAAATAGCAAATGCTTTCATCTGCTCGTAAATATCCCTGTTTTCTTAAGAATACAGCCATTAATCAAAATACAGTGGTAGAATATTTACACCGGCATGAAATTGTCCCTTCTATTTGTAGGTGGAATAAGTGTAAAGCAGACATCATAAATCATGATGTAATTGCAAGTGGAGACTATATAGACCTGCTGCAACATCACCTGAATATAAAGCAACTGTATTGTCTAGTCCATAGTTATAACGGTGAATGTGACCTCATGGCAGAGCCCTTTAGTACCCTACATGTGTTCTTTAATCAATTGGGCATAGAAGAGAGTTGTTTTTAAAATCTGTGGAGTATCTCATTCTAGTCCCAAGTTGTGCTGGGATGAATTATTTACTTGTTAATCCAAAAATTCTTCAGTAGTATCTCTCCCCCCAGTCCAAGTCTTCAGTGACGGGAATTTAAGTTTCCTTTTTCAGTTTGAACGTGACAGGTGTTTTTAGTGGTGTTTATTAAAGAGAGCCAAGTTTGCCCCTAGCAACATGGACAGATAAACAGAGGGCCTTTTGACCTGCTCTTATTGCTTCCTTCTCTCATAGCGTCTAAACAGAATTGACTAAATCCCCATTGCGTTGGCAGTGGGGAAAACAGATTAACCTGCCATCCCCGATTCAGAATTCCCAGGTCGTCTGTGCTGCACTTAAATTTGCTGTAATATGCTAGTATGTGATGGTCTGATATGTGGATTATACTCCTCCATGTCTGTGAGTACTTCTCGGTGCTTCTGTAAACTGCCATTTACAGAGGCCTGAAACGCATAGTTATGCTTTTTTTGTAGGAATTCAAATCCCCTGGTTTGATGCTGAAGTCATCCAGAAATTCCAGCTGCTTGATTTGGTATTACACAGAGCAGACTGTCAACCCAGGGATCGGACTTGCTCATTCCCAAGAGCACCCTGGACTCACTCCTTGCCCAGGTGGAATTCTCACTGAAGCCAGTAGAATTTTGGCCTGACCAAGAACCTCAGAATTTGGTCTGTAGATCTTGGCGTTGGTTTAACCTAAAAAGGGAATCCTAGAACCATAGGGTAAGAAGAGACCCAAGGGTCATCTCGTCTAACCCCCTCCCAAGATGCAGGATTTGTTGTGGCTAAACCATCCAAGGCAGATGGCTCCAGCCTCCTTTCGAAAACTTCTAGTGAAGGAGCTTCCACAACCTCTCTAGGTGTCTGTTGCATTGTCCTACTGGTTTTACAGTTAGGAACCTTTTTCCTGAGATTTAATCTAAATCTGCTATGCTGTAGTTTGAACCCACTGCCTCTTGTCCTGCCCTCTGTGGCAAGAGAGAACAATTTTTTTCCATCTTTTTTACAGCAGCCTTTCAAATATTGAAGACTATTATATTCCTCCCCCACCCCTTAATGTCCTCTTTTCCAATCTAAACGTACCCAGTTCCTTCAGCCTTTGTTCACATGGCTTGCATTCCATCCCTTTGATCATCTTTGTCGCTCGCCTCTGGATCCTTTCCAGTTTCTTGACATCCTTTCTCTACATCAGTGACTAAACTTGGCCTAACCAGCACCAAGTAGCGTGGTACTCTCACCTCTTGTGACTTGCATGCTGTGCCTCTGTTAATGCAACCTAAAATTGCATTTGCTTTTTTTGCAACAGCATCTTATTGCTATGGGCATTGCTGAATGGAGATCACAATAGGCAGGGAGGAAGGATAATCTGTGGCTAAAGCCCTCAGGAGTTCTGTTTTCCTAGCTCTGCCACTGACTTTCTGTGTGACCTTAGGTAAGTCTCTGTGCCTCATTGTAAAATGGGGTAATAATTCTTACCTACTCTGACAGGGGTGTTGGGGAGGATTAATGATCATGAGACCCTGGGTTACTACGGTGATGGGTGTGGTATACATACCTGGACGGAGTGTCAGTTTAGAAAATACCAAGGGCAGAGGGAAGTGACCAAAGGCCTTCTTGCTGGTGGGCACTAAGAAATAACATAACGGAGGGGACTTCATTGGCTTGATTTTCCACAATTCACGGATGTACCACTAGTCCCTCATCTTGCAGTAGGCTCCACTAGTGCAGACACCTGTGACCAGGCAGAACTCAATGGACTTGGATGTGGGGAATCCACACTATGAGATGCAGCTGCAACACTGGGGCTATGGGGAGACTTATACTAGCTTTTTCTGTGCTCCAGTAGCCCCCTTAGAATTACCCCTTTGATCAGGAAGGCAGTGGGGATAAAGAAATGATCTCATCATTTCTTTATCTTTGCTATAAACTAAACAAACCAATTTTCCTTGTTTCTTCTTTGCTACCTGCTCCCACTCTAGCTAGTCTCCTGCCTCACATTCTGTGTGTAGCAGGCAATGCTCTGCTTTCTCTCTGGATAAAGAGCTGCCTTTAACTGGATCCCTGTCCTGATTGTTCTTGCCCTCCGTTTTCTGCAAGTTGCTGGGGAGTGTTAACCTGTGGGGCAAAGATGAGAGGGAAATGTGTTTTTATTATCACTTGGATATAGCAGGCATGCAGAAATTAACACTGATTAAAGTGTATTTGACATGATACTAACCAAACCTGTAAAGGCATGCCCTTTCCTCACTTCCTCTGTTATCAGAGAGATTCACAGGAGAATTATTAAGATTCTAGCCGCAGTACAGCTGACAACGAATGCGTTATTGACAAGCCTTGCATACTCCTGCTCTACATCAGCAAATTACATTGGTTTAACTTAACTCTGGTTTTATACCCATATAGTTAAACTGGTGCAAACTCTTATTTTGCTTTGTGTGGCTTATTTCAGTTTCACCTATTCCCAGTCAAGGTAAGCTAAACTGAAAAAGCCACTCTGATACCAAAATAAGACTGGCTACAGAGCTTTCTGCACTGGTTTACCTGTATTGGTTCAAAAGCTGATTCACATTATACCAATGCAACTTTGCAGTATAAACAAGCCCTTCGTTAGGTAAGGGTCAGAGGAAAGATAGTCATGGGGTTAAGGCACAGCCTGTGGGTTCTAGTTCTGTATGTGCCTTAGACTTGCTGTGTGATCTTGGATGAAAATATTCAAAAATGGCTTCTGATTTGATGTGTTTCAGTATTTGAGCCACCCGCTTGCGACACATAGGGCCTGATTTTCAGAGATGATGGATGCCCTCAGTTTGCATTGCCTTCAGCTGGAATTGTAGGGGGGCTCAGCTTCTCTGAAAGCCAAACCTCAAGTTGCACACCCTGAAACTACTAGCCCCGTTTCAAGGTGTTGACCCAAATCTCTCCCTGCCTCAGTGTCCCTCTCTGTATCATGGGGTTGGTAATACCGCAGCTTGCAATAAGTGTCATTCTGTGGAAAATGGGGAGACATCTGCTTTTTGGATTCAGTGTCTGGCACCTTCATTGAGCGCTGGGGACATTTCACTGTGTCAAGCTCTGCAAGGGGATTTTGTGCATGTGGCGTGTGCCGCACCCTGCTGGGTATATACAGCACACAGACTAGCCTCAAGGAAAATCACCGTGAATTCCTGATTTCGGAGCGCTAGCCGTGTTAGTCTGTATCAGCAAAAAGCACGAGGAGTGCTTGTGGCACCTTAGAGACTAACAAATTCAAACTCTGGCTCAGCCCCGTGTGCTCATTTAATAGAGACCAAGTTCCTCCCCACCTCTTTCTGACAGGTTTATTAAGACACACATTTAGAAAAATCAATATGTGCTTTGTCCGTTTTCTTTGTGCAGAGCTCTGTTCCTGCAGCACTGCGCACACTTGGAGAATGCAGGGAGGTTTCCAAGACATGTCTTTCTGGAGAGAGGGGGGCAGGTGAAGTAGCTGCCAACAGCCCCCGATCTACATGGGGCTAGATGTCAATGTAGCATGTAGGTCTTCGGCACTGAATTGCAAGGAGCATAGAGCTACCCCTGGGTGGGCAAACGTTTTGGCCCGAGAGCCACATCGGGGTATGGAAATTGTACGGCAGGCCATGAATGCTCACAAAATTGGGGGTTAGGATGCGGTAGGGGGGTGAGGGCTCTGGCTGGGGGTGCGGGCTCTGAGTTCAAGGTGCAGGAGGGGGCTCCGGGTTGGTGTGCAGGGGGGTGAGGGCTCTGGGGATGAGGGGTTTGGAGTGTAGGAGGGGGCTCCAGGCTGGGACCGAGGGGTTCGGAGGGGGAAAGGGGGATCAGGGCTGGGGCAGGGGCTACGAGGGAGGGGTGTGAGGGCTCCGGCTGGAGGTGCAGGCTCTAGGGTGGGGCTCAGGATGAGGGTCTTGGGGTACAAGAAGGGGCTCTGGGCTGGGATTGAGGGGTTTGGAGGGTGGGAGGGGGATCAGGGCTGTGGCAGGGGACTGAGACGTGGGGGGGCTCAGGGGTGCAGGCTCCGGGCGGCGCTTACCGCAAGCAGCTCCCGGAAGCATGTCCCCCCTCCAGCTCCGAGGTGCGGCCAGGTGGCTCTGCGCACTGCCCCGTCTGCAGGTGCCACCCCTGCAGCTCCCATTGGCTGGGAACCGCGGCCAATGGGAGCTGCAGGGGTGATGCCTGCAGACAGGATAACGTGCAGAGCCACCTGGCCATGCCTCTGCATACTACATAGGAGCTGGGATGGGGGGGTCCATGCCGGCCGCTTCCCAGGAGCCGCACGGTGCGGGGCAAGCTCCCAACCCCGCTACCTGGCTGGAGCTGAGGGCTGGATTAAATGGTCTGACGGGCCGGATGTGTCCCACAGGCCGTAGTTTGCCCAGCCCTGGAATACGCTGTCACAGGTCTTCCTCCCCCATATGTCCGCAAAAAGATTTGAAGTCTATGAAAGTGCAAGTAGCTGTAGTCTACTGCGATACCGTAGTGTTTGGTGAGGGCATTTTTGAAAACTGCATGGTTTGTTCATCTCTCTGGAAAAACTTTAGAATCCCCCACCCGCTCCAAAAGCAGAGTGTTTCCTTAATGTGCATTTATTTTCAGACCCATCCTTGAAAGTCTCCCTTCCTCACACCTTCAGCTTGATCAAAGATAACGTCAGGCTCCTGCAAACCATCGCAAAGGGGAGCGACAGAATCTTGGGGCTGCAGATATTGCAGGCAAGTTGCAAGGCTGCGAGTGCCTGATCGTAGAGAAAGTGAGTGGGGAAATCTAATTGGAATGTTCCAAATCATGAGCGCAGCGGCTGAGATAATTGTAATTGAGGAACTGTTTTTAACTGAACTTGGAAGATTAAGTAAAGAGGGCAAAGGCTTAACTAGAAATTAAATGAGGGACTAGATGGCTGAGAGGATTGGTAATGGGATATGGACCCTTCCCGCTGTAGGTCATCAGTTCAAAGCTGGCTCTGGATGTTAATCACTTAAAGTCATTACAGTCTGAAAGTTGTTTGGGGCGCGCTCTCTCTCTGACAAGACATTCTGATGTACAGGTGTGTGTCCTATAATTCACTGATACAAGGGACCCCTTCTCCTCCACATGTGTCCATGATAGGACTCAAGGAAAAGCAACCAGTGATTAAACGGCTATCAAGAGTACATTGCAATACTAAACTGGCTCACCCATAAAGATGGCTTTGTTGGGTCAGGATGGGGGGGGGCAGTATTTTAGGGGTTTGGGTGCTGTAGCTCATGCTTTGCCTGCTCCGTGAACAGAGAACGTCAGGCAGCAGGGTGGTCATTTCATGTGAGTGGGGATGGAAACTCTAAACAAGCAGTAAATAAAATACAAATTCAGAAGCAAGAGGACCTGTGCACAGTGCACGTGTACTCCGTAAAGTGACAGTGGTAAAATGGCTCCTTTTTATTCAGCAGATCTGTTCCCTGTGTGTATTCAGAGTCACACCTCCACATGTTAGGAGCATAAATGAGTCTTTACTACCTTTTGCTTCTGTTAGCCGTGTAGGGCCAACCCAGCTAAGAGAGCAGGAGCTGGGTTCTAGTCCATCCCATGCATCGTCCGCAGAAACGTTCACTTCAGTTCCAGAGACAAGGCGGGTGAGGGAATATCATTTATTGGACCAACTTCTGTTGGCGAGAGAGAGAAACTTTTGAGCTTCCATTGAATTGCTGCTTCTTCTGTGTCTGAGGGTATCTCTGTAGTGCAATCGCGGGGTGTAATCTAGCTAGTTTAGGTACTAGAGCAGTGATGCTGCTGTACAAACCTGCCCAGAACCCTGGGTCATTCCTGGAGGAGTTACCCTGCTCTGAAGCCCACGCTGCCACAGATTAAGTAGCCAAGCTAGCTGAAGAAGAGCTCTGTGTAAGCTCGAAAGGTGGTCTCTCACCTACAGAAGTTGGTCCAATAAGAGAGATTCTCATCCACCTTATCGCTCTCATATCCTGGGACCAACACAACTACAACACTGCATATGTTTAAATTCCAGGCAGTCAGAGCTGTACATCCACCCAAAGCAACGGGGTTGCAAAAGTGGACCTAATTTGGCTTAGAAGACCCTTTTTTCTGGTGATAATGAGAGGGAAGAAAAAATCCAGCTTGACTGTCAGATCTGTGGGTAAATTTGCAGGGCTTGCATTTAGGAACCTACCCCTTTCCTCAGCTTTTTACTTGTAAACGGAGTACATTTGATATGAAAATGATACAGAAAATACATATAGAACCCGCAACAATGCCTCTTCTCAGAGCAGGACTGCATTTGAAAGGAAAATAAAATAAGCCATTGGCTGAAAATGGCTCAGGATTTAAGACCACTGTTGCCACTTCAGGGAAGCAGGGATGAGTTAACTAGATTCAGAGTCTGGAGAGGAAGAAAGGGGAAACTGAAGGAAATTCCTAGAGCTGGTGGTTATTTTCCAAGAAGATTAATGTTGAGCACATGCTGTCATTTTTCACCATCAGGGGCTAAAGCCATGAGGAGCATGCTGCTGTTACCTAACAGCATGAATAAAAGATGTCTCCAGACACAGTAGACACCTGAAATCCTAGCTGGAGATCCCTGATTTAAATACCGTAACTCCTGGGTCTGGCAAGATTTTCTTTGAAGTTGTTAGTATTATGACAACCCTGACTAGCTCCACTAGTGACCATTTCCTGTCTGTCTACCTGTGTATCGATCATAGCATAATATCCAAGGCCATGTCTATACGTACCGATGCAGTTGCGTCTCTGCAGCTCGTCTGGTGACGATGTTCTATGCCGACGGGAGAGAGCTCTCCGTAGTCATAATAAAAGCACATCTGCGAGCAGCAGAAGCCATGTCAATGGGAGATGCTCTCCCACCGACATAGCACTGTGCATGCGAGCATTTTATCGGGGTAACTTCTGTCACTCCGGGCGGTGGTTTTTTCACACCCCTGAGTGACATAAGTTATGCTGACATAGGCCGTCATGTAAAAGTAACCTTATGTTGTGTTTCTTTTCTCTACTACTAAAAAACATTGGGTGTTGAACCTTGGGTACAAAAGGGCTAGGCTTCTCGCAGAGGTAATGGGTAAGTACATTTTAAGACCAGATTGCGAGCCTCTTACATTGGTGAGCTCTTACTCAGAGCAGTCTCACTGAAATAAGTAGCTTAACTGGAAAATTTGTCTGCGTTTGAGATGTCCGGACAAGTCACCGAACCTGAATGTTTAGAATGACCCTAATGGTGAATGAAAATTTGAAGCAGTGATAGCATGTTACACACCTGCCTGGAATATCTCTGCCACGCTGTTGTCGTATCATTGTCATCACGTTAGCCACGTCTCTGCTGTTCTTCACCGCAGCAGAATGTGGCGGCTGCGAATCGAGGAAGATGTAGCCAGTATGTTGAGAAGCCTGGTGGCTGCAGTTTGCCTGATGTGCCAGTACGTGAAGACCGCACTCGAAAGTTGAAATGGTCTGGAAAGGGCATGGGAAATATCCAAGGGACAAAGCATAAGAAGATCCTGTTCCCCAAAAGCTGCCCCCGGCCTGTCTCTGAGCCCTCTTCTCTTCCCTCCTGGCGTGCCTTTGCACCCCTTCACCTGATCACATGCCAGCTATGGCAGGAAATTGTTATTACTTGGTGAGGGCAGTTAAATGGGTCCCTAGGTGTATGTCTACACAGCCCGTGGGGGTGAGCCTCCCAGCCTGGAGTGTCAGATTCAGGGTAGCAGGGCTCACACTAGTGCTCTAAAATTCTGTGTAGACGTACCCTAGGAGTCGCAGGATGTGCGTGACTCGGCCCGGCTTCCGGATTGATGGTGTGTAAGCGTGTTGCATCAATGTGCCCATGGGCATGTGGACATTCTGGAGGTATCAGTCCTCCCAGCACATGCTTTATTATCTCATCTCATTTCAGCTCATTCCCCCCTGTTTTATCCCCACCACCCTGGTTATGCTCCTGAGAGAGGCAGACGTTGCTTTTAGCAGAGGTACTGACTTGCATCTGTATCATTTGAAGTGATACACCTCTTTGAACTCCCCTTGTTACATTAATCTGCTTACACAGCCTTTTTGTGCAGATTATTAAGGTTTCATTACGTGGGAACCAGAGATTCCTATAAGAGAGCTTTTCCGCTGATGTGAGAAGCGGTTATTTCCAGTGGCATTGCCTGACAGCCCACTGCGAGCTTCCTGGAACAGACATGTACATTCCTGGAACAGCCTGCGCTCGTCTCCTTTAAGACTTAAATGTCAGATCCCGCTTGGCCTCTCTCGTGCAACACAACTTTCCCCGCTGCAGCACAATAGCTTACTTCAGGATGCACAGTGGCTTTGATTCATCTGGTGGTGGATAAAACAGCCTCTCCAAATATGTTTGGCAACCTAATGAACCAAGAAGAACATATTGTGCTTGTTAGCACGGACGCAGTTTCTAAAGAATGTGTAAGCTGCTGTGTGTCGGGGAGGAATTTCCTTCCCTTTCATAGGAGATGGGTCCAAGCTGCAAAGTCCAATTCTGGACCCAAATGTTTCCTAAGGTGTTTTGGATCTAGAGTTTTAGTTCAGGACGTTAATACTTGAATAGGAAAAATTACAATAAAGATACCATGAGGCCCTGATTCAACCAAGCACTTAAGCGTGTGTGTAAATCCATCTCTGTTCAACAAAGAGCTTAAACACATGCTTAGATCCCATTGACTTCAACGTTAAGCCCATGCTTAAGGTCAAAGTCATACTTACATGGTGTGCTGAGTGCAGGTGGATTAAGCATGTGCTTTTGTGAATCATGGCCTAATGCAAGGTATTGCTCCCTTCACTCCAATGAGAAGAATTTGGCCCAGTATTTTATCTATGTTTTGGTGAAGGTGTAATGGGCAGCACAGTATGGGGAGGAGGTGACCACCCCTCTGTGGAGAAAGAAGTGGTTCCGGAATATTTAGAAAAGCTGGACGAGCACAAGTCCATGGGGCCGGATGCACTGCATCCGAGGGTGCTAAAGGAGTTGGCGGATGTGATTGCGGAGCCATTGACCATTATCTTTGAAAACTCGTGGCGATCGGGGGAGGTCCCGGATGACTGGAAAAAGGCTAATGTAGTGCCCGTCTTTTAAAAAGGGGAAAAGGATGATCCGGGGAACTACAGGCCAGTCAGCCTCACCTCAGTCCCTGGAAAAGTCATGGAACAGGTCCTCAAGGAATCAATTTTGAAGCATTTCGAGGAGAGGAAAGTGATCAGGAGCAGTCAGCATGGATTCACCCAGGGCAAGTCATGCCTGACTAACCTAATTGCCTTCTATGAGGAGATAACTGGCTCTGTGGATGAGGGGAAAGCAGTGGACATGTTATGCCTTGACTTTAGCAAAGCTTTTGATATGGTCTCCCACAGTATTCCTGCCAGCAAGTTAAAGAAGCATGGGCTGGATGAATGGACTATAAGGTGGATAGAAAGCTGGCTAGATCAGCAGGCTCAACGGGTAGTGATCAATGGCTCCATGTCTAGCTGGCAGCCAGTATCAAACGGAGTGCCCCAAGGGTCAGTCCTGGGGCCAGTTTTGTTCAATATCTTCATTAATGATCTGGAGGATGGAGTGGACTGCACTCTCAGCAAGTTTGCAGATGACACTAAACTGGGAGGAGTGGTAGATATGCTGGAGGGTAGGGATAGGATACAGAGGGACCTAGACAAATTAGAGGATTGGGCCAAAATAAATCTGATGAGGTTCAACAAGGACATGCATTTAGGATTGAAGAATCCCATGCACCGCTACAGACTAGGGACCAAGTGACTAGGCAGCAGTTCTGCAGGAAAGGACCTAGGAGTTACAGTGCACGAGAAGCTGGATATGAGTTGACAGTGTGCCCTTGTTGCCAAGAAGGCTAACGGCATTTTGGGCTGTATAAGTATGAGCATTGCCAGCAGATCGAGGGAAGTGATCATTCCCCTCTATTTGGCATTGGTGAGGCCTCATCTGGAGTACTGTGTCCAGTTTTGGGGCCCAAACTACAAGAAGGATGTGGAAAAATTGGGAAGAGTCCAGCGGAGGGCAACAAAAATGATTAGGGGTCTGGAGCACATGACTTATGAGGAGAGGCTGAGGGAACTGGGATTGTTTAGTCTGCAGAAGAGAAGAACGAGAGGGGATTTGATAGCTGCTTTCAACTACCTGAAAGGGGGTTCCAAAGAGGATGGATCTAAACTGTTATCAGTGGTACCAGATGACAGAACAAGGAGTAATGGTCTCAAGTTGCAGTGGGGGAGGTTTAGGTTGGATATTAGGAAAAACTTTTTCACTAGGAGGATGGTGAAACACTGGAATGGGTTACCTAGGGAGGAGGTGGAATCTCCTTCCTTAGAAGTTTTTAAGATCAGGCTTGACAAAGCCCTGGCTGGGATGATTTAGTTGGGGATTGCTCCTGCATTGAGCAGGGGGTTTGACTAGATGACCTCCTGAGGTCTCTTCCAACCCTGATATTCTATATTCTATGATAATGGGTTCATCTTTCATCGAATCAGTTTGCCTTTCCTTAGGCTAAACATTCTCGGCTCATCACCCTGCCAACTAAACAGCCCTGTTAATCTTGGAGGCATGACATGGAGGAGTTAAACCTCTAAATGAAGGGGGCTAAGAGACATTACAAGTAAAGCTGTTCTCATTTCCAAGCCTTCTTCTCTATCTTCCAACCAAACTGAGGCCTTAATCCAGCGAGATCCTGGACTCCCTGGGTCCCGTTACTTCCTGGGATCAGGCCCATATCGCCCTTCTGTACATGAAGTCTCCTGTAATACTAATGGCCAAAATCTTTCTTTGCATGTACACAGTTTCCATGGAGATTGGTGCACCTAGGCTTGTCTGAGACCAGATTTAAGCCCTCAGGAATTTCCGCAAGCAGAAAAGACTGAAGGGTGCGAGGAGCATTGAGCTGTCAAGGCATTAATATTATTTAACATTTATATTGAATTAGCAACCACAGGCCCCAATCGGGTTGAGGACCCCATTGTGCTAGGGGCTGCACAAACATAGAAGACAAGGCCCTGATCCCAGAGACCTTATACCTACAACCACTGATTCAGGGGAGTAAGTTTAATCACATGCCTGTACAAGGTTGACCAGGTTTTGGACCGGAACACCCAGTCAAAAAGGAATCCTGACCGCTCCAGTCAGCACCACTGTCTGGGCCGTTGAATACCGGTTCGCTGGTTGCCAGGGGCGCTCCATGTGCTGCCCTGCCCCCCGCCGGCGCAGCTCCCATTGGCTGGGTCAGGGCAGGGGAGGAACTAGCGTCACTAGCGAGCACTCAGCGAGACGCCATCCCCCCCCGTCATTGCATCCCTCCCCCATCCCATCCTGCCCCCCACACCTACCCATCCCAGCTCTGTACCCCTTACAGTGCTCTCCCACCCATCCTCTCCACCTCCCAGAGCCTCCACCCCCGTCCCTCACCCCCCACACGCCTGCACCCCATTCACCTCCATACACTGCTGCACTCCCTCCCATTGTGTCCCTATACGCCCCGTGCCCCCCCATCCTCATGTACCCATAGCTTCTGCATCCCCCTGCATCCCCATCCACCCCACATACCCCCTCCTCTCTCCTTCCCTGCCCCCTCTCACCCCCACCCTGCTCTCTTCCTTGGCCTCTTTCCCTCGCCATCCTCTCTCCTCCACCCCCACCCCATCTTTTCCCCTCCAGCCCACCCTCCTCCCTTTCCGGCTGGGTGTCTCTGTGTAGGCAAGTGTGTGCATGCATGCACTGTATGTGTGTAAGAGGCTGTGTGTCTTTGTGTAGGGAGGTGCGTGTATTGCCGCCTGTGTGTATACCTGTGCGAATAAAATTTGCAGCCTAACTCTTTGACTTTTATTCCTTTTGCTGACTTGCACACACAAAAATTGATGACCTAAAATGTGGGTATTCATTTCATAACAAGTTGTTAAAAGAGACGGGAACGCTAAAAGAAAAGGATTATTTCTTAAGAAGTGAATGTTGTTGACTAGTAAGTGCAGAATTGCCGATGGATCGTACATTTCTCCCCACCGTTGTCTAGCTACATTATAAACCCTTTGTTTCAGACTCTCTCTTCTTATGTGTATGTGCAGCACCTTCCACCCTGGAGCCCTGATATTAGTTGGGCCTCTAGGCACCAAACAACAATTGTAATAATAAAGAATGTGGAAGTACATGTGTTAGTGCATGCTAGATGTGTACACATGAATACACGTGTGTATCTGCATGTAGATGTGGGAGTCAGTTTCTACAGATTTATTTATATAGGTATCTGGACAGGTGCATTTCTGTGGTTGTGCTTTCTGGATTTGTATTTGGACTTCGGGAGTGGGCCTTTAATGGATCCATTGCAGCTGTGATAATGTGTGGTCCTAATTCCACACATAAAATTACAATAACTTTAGTGAACAAAAAACATGGAGCTGGTTACGAAAAATGGGAGGAGGAGAGGGAAAGAATCACAAAAACCTTTGTGAAATTTCATTTTTTTTTAAATTACCCTTTTTGACTATTTTGCTGCCAGCTCTAGCGTCCTATAACAAATAAAACCTGAACTTAGCTTAATACATCTGTCAAAACAATAAATATGCCTGTTTGGGCCTTGCAGTGAAAATGAGCATGTGAGAGAGAGTGGGTGAGAGCAAGCAACGGAGAGAGGGGGGATGGAGTGAGCAGGGGCGGGACCTCAGGCGGGGGGCGGGGCAAGGGTATTCAGTTTTCTGGAATTAGAAAGTTAGCAACCCTAGCCTATACCTGGAACTACTGATGGGCCCAATCTGGGTTCCATTGACCTCCCATTAGAATCAGGATTTAGCTTTAAAGTTTCTGGTTTTAGGCTCGGGGCCTAAGAAGGCAAATGACAACATACAAAGCGTTCAGGGAGAGGGAGGCAGTGAAATATACATTTTAATGATCACTTGCAAAGATTTTAATTTTTTAATAAGGCATTGTTGCCTGATCACACTCATCATTTTGGACATCCATGTACAACATGGCTTAACTTTCAAACGGAATGATTTAAATGTAAAAATAAACTAAGCAAATTGTACCAAAGCATCCATTAGATGATGATTTATCAGAGATGAATAGTACCAGAAACCTCTCGAAAGCTGACGTTTTGTAGAAAGTGCAGCTTCTGGGCTGCATCATGATTTGAATTGTAGAGGACCCACTGGTGCCATTAAAGAGATTGGAAATAAACTGACCGTTGAATATCACCATGAAGAGATGTGGCCATTATCTCCTAGGCTATCAAACTAATCCAGTCAAGTGGCTGTGAGTAAACGAAGCTCCTCGTGAGGTGAGACATGCTATAATTAACAAAGGGGTAAAATACCTAAAGGAAAAGCTGTTTCGGAAATATTTGTTAATTTACTTTGGAATAGCTCAGAAGGTCATTTTTTCCCCATTTTTTAAGAAATAATACATTTATTTTAGAGTTCCCGTCTCTTTTAAAAACTTGTTATGAAGTGAATACACACATATTTTATGTCATCAATTTGTGCATAAGCCAGCAAAAGGAATAAAAGTCAGAGTTAGGCATGAGCGTGTCTCTGTTCTTATTGGTGATCCCATGGGACTCCACATATGAGCAAAGTTACACTTGTGCTTAAGTTGCCACCGGTGGTACTCCGCCTTCTGGCAAGGTGTTCGGCACCACATTGGTGGAAATGCTGCAGTTTGGAACGCGTGTAAAATATAGGCGTTGGCAACTTGTGTTCATGAAGATGCCATGGGACTGGGCAGGAACAGGGGTGGTAGCCCCGGTGTTGTGGCTGCATTGGAGTTAAAGAATCATCTCCATTCTGTGATGGCACCTGATCGCGTCTCTGTCAGACGTGCTGTGGGTAATATCACATTCCCCTGTTCCTGGACCTCCGTCCTGCCCTCTGCGTTGTCACCACCCAGTTTGGAAAACCAGCTGTGATCCTTTTCCCAAGGACCGTGAACACTGCGGATTGGAGGGCACGATCGAGTCCTCGGCCTTTCACAATTAATCTTCTGCTGTCAGCTGCTAAGCAAAACTGTTCCCTCTCTCTCTCAGATGTCAGTGCCGTTTGATCACATCAAACCAGTGATGTGCAATTAAAGTGACAGTGGGTCATTGACTGGCATTGGGTATCAGTCAGACTCTGTGAAGAAGTTGGCATGTCAGTCAGTATGAAACCACGTACGTTTTTGTTGACATTTAATTATATTCTTTTCCCATCAGCTGTCGTGGCAACTCCTTGACAGGATAGCGCATTACACTCGGAGCCAATCAGGCATTACACTCGCCTCTCTCCCTAAGCTTCCCACCGCAGGGCAGTTGTAAGGCGGGGTAAGTGAGCCCGCCAGGAGGGGTCACTGGAACGCTTACTGGAGTCAATGTGTATTTTCTGTGTCTCTCTCAGATTATTCCCTTCTCTTCCCCGTCCTCTCCATAGGCAATTTTAGGGCCTAATCAAAGCCCACTGAAGTCAATAAGAGGCTTCCCAGGCTTTGGATCCTGCTTACTGATTTGATGCATCTATAGTATAGCGATTATCTATTCTAGAACCTTCCATGTTGTTGTGGTGCAGCAAGTCTGTCTGTCTAAATACCTGTCTGTTGATCTATCTACCTGTCTGTCTCTCTATACTCCTTCCTACCGACCTAACTGTATGTCTGTTTGCCCCCCTCCATGCATTTAATTTAACAGTGGTTCTATCCACCATCTTCAACACAACAGCACTTCCAATTGCAAATGCTTTTGTGACAGAATGTACCCCTGTGTCCACACCCTACGCACTACTATAATAATCTTTGTACAAAGTATGCCTTGTGAGGTATCCTTTGAAAATTTAAAATTTTCTGGTGGTGGTTGTCCTGGTAAAATGTGTGGCAAGCTTGTATTTGAAATTATATGATTACACTGTGTGGTGTCGTTAACACATGTTGCAAACTGAGGTTGGCAAACAAGTCTGTCTCAAACAAAGGAACGTGTGCTCTGTTTAATTTGCATTTAAGCATCATCAAGCAGGAAGGGAAACAAAGGAAGCTCAAATAGGTGAGGAAAAAGCAGCAGGGAACATCCTTCCCCATAGACTTTTTGTGTCCTTGTACCCAGCTGGAAATGTTTTTGAAGTGGGGGACTGAAACTATAAAAAGGAAGGAAAAGCATGCACACACACACACACCCCACCCATCATATTGAGGGCACCTGAAGTGACAAAGGAAGCCTTTGCTGAATTCTGGGAGAAGGGGTCCATACCTAAGAAGTTCGATCAGTAAGATTGCTGAAAGCCTAGGGTGAGATAATTTTGCTTTTAATTTAACACAGTTTCAGTTACGCACCAGTTGCGTTTTATCTTATTTTTCTTGTAGCTATTTCTGACTTTTATGCCTCATTACTTGTTCCCACTTAAAATCTTTGCAGTTAATAAACTTGATTTATTGTTTTATCTAATCCATTGTGTTTAAACTGAAGTGTTAGGGAAACTCCATTTGGGGTGGCAAGTGGTGTGCATATTACTTCTATTAAAGAAAGAGTGGACTCTTATATAAACTTGTATTGTCCAGGAGAGGGCTAGACAGGACAGGACATACATTTCTGGGGGAAGATCTAAAACTGGGGGTGTGTTGGGGTCACCCTGCAATATAACCCAGGCTGGTAAGAGCCAAGGTGTAGCTGGCGGGCTGCAGCACACATAGCTGGGAGGGACTTGCTGGAGGCTGTTTGTGAGTAGTCCAGGGCTCAGGCTACAGCAGCAAAGCAGTGTAAAGGGTACCCCAGGTTAGAGGGCAGGGGTGACACAGCTACTCCTTAGTCTGGATTGTCAGACCTGGTAGGTCACAGCTTCCATTTGAAATTGATTGGGTTTTGCATAGGCGCCAACTTTCCCCGGCGCCGGTGGGTGCTCGCGCCCCCCACACCCCTGCCCCGCCCCAACTCCACCCTTTCCCCACCCCTGCCCCGCCCCCATTCCAACCCCTTCCCCAAATCCCCGCCTCGGCCCCGCCTCTTCCCAGAGCACGCCGAGTTCCCCCTCCTCCCTCCCAGCGCTTGCCACGGCGCAAGCACTGGGAGCTGGGGGGAAGGAGCGGGCCCTCGGTGGGCTCAGGGGCGTAGCGGAGTGGAGCCGGAGGTGAGCTGGGGTGGAGGGGGGCAGGGCGGGGAGCTGCTGCACCCACCAATTTTTCCCAATGGTGCTGCAGCCCCGGAGCACCCACGGAGCCGGCGCCTATGGGGTTTTGCCTAATACAGGCAGGTGAGACATAGTCTGCAAAATCATACCTCATGCTGTGGCACTGCCCTTTACTCGTTTTTCCCCCTGGCCTACCTTTCTGCTCGACTGAACTCACTCATTTCCTGCTGTTTTGCGGCCTAGCTGGGGAGAATGAAATAGTGTCTAATTACCCCTTAAAAGTCTGCAGGATGCCACTGTTGACTGACAAATAAATCCAGTCCCAAATATCAGAGCAATAGAAGCAGTTCTAGAAATCACACTGCAATTAAATTAGGAGAATCAGACAAACAAACTTGGCATTTATCTCCCTTTTGTGTGCATGTGAGTTTGGGTAACTGTATACATCTTAAAACAGATGGTGGATCCCTCACTCTGGTACCTGAGACTGCTGTGCATTCTTGGTTGTTGGCTGGTTTTGTTTTATTTTTTTATGATAGTATCATTCTCTGAATCAGACAAGTGACAATGAGGGAGAACAATCATTTATTGTTGGCAGCATCGTCTGTGTGTTCCGCTGAGATGCCTTGAGATTTAATCGCTTCTAGCCAGTACGCTTCTGTCTCCGAGGTACCGGGTGCCAGCTGTTGCTGGGAGCGTGTGTGCAGAGTAAATATGACACATAGTTTATGCTCTCTTGTGTAATTCCCTTTGGGTAATGTATCTCATTCCAACCACATATGTTTTACCAAGGTTTATGTTTTTGCTGCAGTAGTGGAATGCTTCAGTTTAGGGAGAGGTTTTTTTTATGGGTGCTGTCTTGTTTAGATTGGGGACAGATTGTTTATCTCCATGCAAAGGCATTGCATCGCACCTCTAATGTTACACTAACTTTGAAATCACCTGACCTAAGTTTTGCTCGGAAATGTCTTAAATTGGAACGATGCACAGGGCTGAATCTGGCCTATTATGTAGAGACTGTAGCTCAGAATTTTACATCAGGCCTTAACTGAAGTGCTGGAAAGATGTCTGGGAGGCTCATATGCATTAGAAATAAACATCCTACTAGATCGTTAAGTCGGTTCTCCTGGGAGGGCACAGTAGATTCCTCCAGATTAGATAGATTGCAGTCAGCTTAGACCCGATACTAAACTCAGAACCAAATCCTGCTTGCTGTACTCATGCAAGTAATCCCATTGACTAGAGTGGGATTACTTATCTGAGTGAAGTGAACATGGTATGGCCCTGGATTTATCTTCTACATGCATGTATAATACAGAAAATATTGAATATATAATGAAACGAGGAGTGAAAATAAGCATCAGCTCCAACTAGCTATTAGGTGGATGCAATACTACACAACTGAATTGTTCAGAAGATGGGGTTGGGGAAAATCATCAGTTTCCAATTTTGGGAAGTCTCTAGCATCCATTTTTCAACCCAGTAGCCTGCGTTTGCTCGGAGTGTGTTATGAACACTGTATATTGCTCAATATAAAAAGACCGTAATTATTAAAATTGTGTGTATAGGAGAATTTAGCCTCTCATTTGAGGTGTCCTAATGACACTTCAACAACTGGTAGGGAAGATAATAGGGTTTATGGTAATTACATAGCCAGTCAAATACGATACATGAATGATTCAGCTTCAGGCTTGAAGCAAGAGTGATTCCCGGTGTTTTTGTTAGCACACAGCTGCTTCATTTAAAATATTTTGGCAGAAATTGCCAAGCAGCCCGGCTAGGCTGGTGTTAGTTAGGGAAGCTTAACCGCTTCATGCCCAGGTCTTTCCTGGCTACGCATTTTCATTACCTAATTCAAGCATCCTAGGAGCAATTAAAATATGTTTGTTGGCATTATTCAGATGGAGGTTTCCCCACCCGCTCTGGGGTTAGTGCAGTATTCCATTCTGGACATGTATTTTTGTAATTTGTTTGTAATGTTCGTGGTTCTGAAGTTACCGGGCCTTTCACCAATATTGAGAGGGGTAAGTCATTAGGGTTAGATCATGGGATGATGCCTCTGTCCTGTGTAGGGTTCAGTTCCAGGACTCCGATGTCCTTGGAGGAGATGGGCAAAATCTATGTGGGGACTGCTCGGTGCACACAATCTGCTCTATGCGATAGAATGGAGCAAATTACTCCCCTGTGCTCTAGCCCTGCTCCCCTACTTGATGTAGGAGGGGGATGGGGTGATGTCCTCACCTCCTCTTTGCCCCCTTTTTGGGCCACTGGCTCCCTGGGGTGAGCAGGAGTGAGCTGTCAACCCTCCACTGAGCACAGGGACGGCTGTTGTTGGAGGCCCATACTGAGCTGTGCGAGGGTGCGGATGCTTCTTGCACCACAACTGAGCAAAGGCCATCACCATCCGGCCCTCCGTTCTCATCCGGGGGAGGATGCTAGAGAAGTGCAAAGTGTCCTTCACTTTAACAAATGCAGTTTAGGCCTGCAGACAGGCGCTTGGGGGTGTTCAGCTGCTGGGATTGCGTGCTGGAGTTGTTCCGTAGAGTAGCGAAGGACCTCTCGCCCTGTCGGGCGTATGTCGGTGCTATCCAGATAACGAGTAATTTAATCCCAGCCCGAACATCTGCACATACCATTGGCCATCAAATTACCCCAGCCCCATTTTAAAGCCAGCCACAGTATAGGACTTGGTGACTTCCTTTGCCGACTGATGTTACGACATACGTTGCTAGCATGGGGATGGGCCCTTTGAACAGTTACTCTCCGTGGTGGGGCCGTGTGGAGTGGGAAAAGGCTTGGCTGTAAATACAAAGCGTATACCCCACTTAACTTGCACGAATAGCTCTGGATTTCACCACAGCTAGTGAGTCCATGTCAGCCCCCGGTCTGGCTTTGTGACGGGATGGCAAAATATATGGGGTGTGATTTAGGATTTCCTTATCTTTTGTTCTAAACTCCACGTTCTAATGAAATTGGGAGACTTCGGGGACCACCAATTAGCCTCTCTTGACACAGTTTTTCCTTATACATTTTAGTCTGTGGTGTCATGTTGTGACACTGCATCGAGCTTTCCTCCCCCTGCTTCCCCTCCCCAAACGACACTTTCCTCGTGTTATTAATGTTCCGCCCTCTGAGCTCTGCCCTCTTGGTCTCTATTGTTTACTTGCATAGCTCTATAGCTGAGTTCCTCAGGAATTCCCAGCCAGAGGCCAAGATGAGGGGTTTGGAAAGGTGGAGGCAGGGGGCAGTTTTGCAATTTGTGTTAATTAAAAGTTATGGATTATTTAATGGTCTGCAGGTGGCTAAAGAAAATCTGCATGAGAATATAACAGGATGGGAAAGAGAACAGATAACTTGGTCTCTTCTATACCTTTTAATACTCTATTCCCTGCAAGATGTGGCATTTAATTGCTTCTTTCTTGACCTCCGCATCTGTGCTTCAACAATCTTTGCCTGGCAGGCTATTCCAACTAGTTATTTCTGTGCAGTTGTGCAAGCAAGTGGTTTTCAAGCTCTGTTTTCTTTCGCTAGCTTTTCTGTTCATTTACTTTGCCATCCTAAACTTCGCCATCAGCATTTTTACTGCAGCTGGTGACTTGAGTGAGCAGGGTGCTGTCAAGCTTGGTTGGGCCACAATTTAAACCATATTTTTGCAAAAAAGTGTAGTGGAGCAAAAAGATAAGCCGATATATATATATATATTTTTTGGTTCAAACTTGGGTGCATAAAGTTAGACACTTAAGTCCATATTTAGGCACTGAAAGAAGTGGCCTGATTTTCCATGGCGCTGAGAACTCACGGCTGCCACTGAAGTCCATGGGATGTATGTGTTCAGCAGCTCTGAAAATGAGAGTGCTGATTTCGGTGAATAATTTAGACTATTAGTTTTTCGAATGTTGGTCATAGTTTTTTATCCTATGCTGTTCTCCCCTCATGCAACTGCAACCAACCCATGTTTGCTGACAACCCTACGCAAGAACCAGCATGTAAGATGGGAATGCTATTAATTGACTCCTCTGCAAGGGGCGGTGTTAGACACTTTCATTTGGTTTAAGCTCCTTGAAATCCATGCGTAGAAAACGAAGTGCAAAGTAATATCGTGCAGGTGGCTGCCTGTCCGCTGGAAATGTGGGCCCAGAACTGGTTGGCGGTGAACAGTGGTTGAAATTCCAGCCATTTGGGGAAAGCGTTGCAGCTCAGTTCTTACGCACTCAAAATTATTATTATTGCTGTTACCGTAGCACTTAGGGCTTGTCTACACTGCCGCGCGGGGTCGATCTAAGTACGTCGAGTTGCATATCTTAGATCTACTTACCGCGGTGTCTTCCCTGCGGTAAGTCGACAGCTGACACTCTCCCATCGACTCCGCTTGTGTTTCTCGTTCTGGTGGAGTACCGGAGTCGACGGGAGAGTGCTCAGCAGTTGATTTATCGCGTCTATACTAGACACGATAAATCGACCCCTGCTGGATCGATGGCTGCCCACTGATCCGGCGGGTAATGTAGACAAGCCCTTAGAGCAGGGATCGGCAATGTTTGGCACGCGGCTCGCCAGGGTAAGCACCCTGGCGGGCCGGGCCAGTTTATTTACCTGCTGACGCGGCAGGTTCAGCCGATCGCGGCCCCCACTCGCCGCGGTTCGCCATCCTGGGCCAATGGGGGCTGTGGGTAGCCGCGGCCAGCACATCCCTCGCCCACGCCGCTTCCCGCCGCCCCCATTGGCCCGGGACGGTGAACCGCGGCCAGTGGGGGCCGCGATCGGCCGAACCTGCTGCGTCAGCAGGTAAATAATCTGGCCTGGCCCGCCAGGGTGCTTACCCTGGCGAGCCGCATGCCAAACATTGCCGACCCCTGCCTTAGAGACTGCAATAGAGATCAGTGCCCCACTGGGCTAGGTGCTGTACAAACGTGTAGCAAGAACAGGCTCTGCCCCAAAGAGCTTACAGTCTAAATAGACAAGAGCGACAAAGAACGGGAGGGGAAACTGAAGCACTGAGTTGAGGGGTAAAATTTTCAAAAGCTCGGTAGGAACTTAGAAGTGCAAGTCTGCTTAAAAGCTAATGGTACTTAAGTTCCTAAGTCCCTTAGATGCTTTTGAAAATGATATCCAAAATGACTTGTCCAAGGTCGCACAGCAGGTCAGCGAGAGAGCCAGGGACCAGCCCCAGGAACTTATCCACAATACCCCCCAGCAGCTCCTCTGTGTCATGAGCCATGGAGAAGAATATCTCAAACACCCTGGGGCAGGCATCACGTCTTTCTGCTCCGATGGCCCCTGAGACAGCAGTGGAAAGAGGTTCCCCCTTGTGACTTGCAGATGTTTTATGCTTCCAGTAAGAGTAATCAACACAAGAGCTGATTTGTTTGGCGAACAAGATTTTGTGAGCATTGCTCATTGTTGTGGGAGCTGTGGGTGCATCTGTATATTGGAAATGATGACCCTGGATTTGTTTATTACTCGGTTTCCAAGATGTTTGCCAGTTTTCCAGTAGGTTTCCCCATAGCTTTTCCTAAAAACTGTCATGAGCCAACTGTAGCCGTATCAGTCTTTCATGTCCGGGTGGGACAGATTCCAAAAGCTTTGCATTTAATTAAGAAAGGCATAAACTAATGACATTCCTAATGGGCAGATATTTTGTTTGGCTTTGTTTCTACCCTGGCAGGTTCCCTAATTTACTATTATGCAAGTATTGATATTTTTTCCTGCATAGTTTATTATACTGCTTGATAAAGATCTTAATCCAACAGGCCCTTTAGCTTCCTGGGTCAGTGTCAGCTTGGTTCTGAATAATAAGGGCTAGATCCTCAGCTGGTGAAAAGTGACTTCAGTGGACCTGTGCCAGTTTATACCCACGGAGAATGTTGCCCAAAGTGTTTATTTCCACATTTTCAGATGCTTGTTCAGCGTCAGCAATACCCTGTATTGGCCTTCAGAAGTGTGTATGTATTTTGTGGGCATCAGGCTGATCCCTCCTGTATATTTTATTATTTTGGTTTGCATACCACAATAATAAGCCTCTACTAGCACCGAGGATCTGCATAAAAATCTTTTCAAACTCTTTTCTGCAACTGGAAGGGCTAGCAACTTGCTTTGATTTTGGTTTTTTTGTGTGTGTGTTTTTTTTAAATGAAATGATTCTCTGCAGCATCGGATGTGTATCACTTGCAGGTTTAAACTCATGCAAATGGTGGATTCTCTGTAACTTGAAGTCTTTAAATCATGCTTTGAGAACTTCAGCAACCCAGCCAGAGGCTATGGGACTGGGTGGTGAGGTTCCGTGGCCTGCAATGTGCAAGAAGTCAGACTAGATGATCATGTTGGTCCCTTCTGGCCTTAGAGTCTGAGTCTAATCACATGACTCAGAGTTGGAGCTGTTTTTTAAAAAAAACCCACCAAGTATTCTGAGACTTGCAATAAAGTCATGAGAGTTGGCACCACTGTAACACATATTGCTGTGGCTCAAGATGCGGGAAAGACGTGCCATCCTTTTTCTAACGGGCAATATAGGGGAGAAAGGGGGCTAAGAAGACACTGAATGTAAGAAATGGGGGAGAAGTAAGTAGAAGCTCAAAAACTAGAAGGCAAATGAAAAGAACCGAGTTTTCGTCTTTTATACTCACGATTCTTAAGTCAATCTCATTATTTTGGGGGCCAGATTCCTGGTTTTGGAATGCCTGGGGGGGCATTGGAGCTGGTTGGACATGTTCCATTGGAACCTTTTTTTCCCCCCTCTGGAAAATTGGTTTTTTGACTAATTGCACATTTTCACAGAAAGCGCCACTTGCCTCAAAAAAAAAATTTCAGCTTTTTGTTAGAAAACCAAGAATTGTTCGCTGTTGGCTTTTGGTTTTTTGATGACTAGACAAACTTTTTGGCTGAAAATTTAGACAAAATAAAAAATGGAGGGTTTCATCAACATTTGCCACTGGGTGAAAAAAATGTTGGCAACACAGTGTTTTAAAGTATATTTTACTTATTATATGTCACATCAGAGTCTTCCGAAATACATTGAGTTGCATTATTTCTCTGTACCTTTAGAAAAAGCCAGATATGCTTATTAAATCCTTACTTTTGTGCCACTTTTTCAAATAGATTTTCCTACAGGTTCATAGGGCACAGGTTAGTGCTAGCTAATACAATCTGGAATTAGTCAGCAGCACTGGAGTTTGCGTGTAGGAAAATAAGATGTTCATTTCTTAGATGTGCCGATTGTGAGAGTGAAAGGGAATGCGTATCACACTTCGAATCACATTGCAGTTCTATCACCTGCTCTGATAGGATTATCCAGCTGTTATAGAAACTTCATAATGTAATGACAGAGGCGCACGGCATTGTAGAACTGATAATACCAGAAGATTATGGTGCCGGATTAGTGTTTGTCTGTTGTTAACAATAAATTGGGAAAGTACAAATGATGCACTGAGGTGCAAACTGTTACATTACTGTCCTCTAGAGGTGGGTTCAAGCTACAGAATTTGGACTGGATCGGCACTGCAAAGCACTCGAATGGACCTGGATCTAAACAATGGGTAAACAAGGATCCAAAGTGAATGTTACAAGCCAAGTCCATGTCTAGTTTGTATATTAGCTGCCCCCCTCCAAAAAAACTGCATTGAATGAATATCCTTAGTGCGTATCTTCAAAAAAAAATTGTCTTCAGTTCCCTGCATATAGATAACCAAAGATACACCTGTTCTGTTCTCCTCATTGCTCGTGTTCATATAAATTAAGCCCTGCCCATTACAGTGAAAGGGATTCTGTGTAGGACGTACTACAGGAATAATAATATGTCCCATTCTCGTGACACATACATTCCATGCTTCCTCAGTGAGGTTCTTTAGTTTTGTCCTGATAGTTTTCTTTCACCTGCTTCTCCTGGCAGGCCTGATTCTCTTCTCATTTACACAGGCGAAAAGCAGAAGTGACCTCATTGAAGTCAATGGAGTTAACCAGGTGTGAAATCAGTGCAAGGAGAATCTGGCCCTTTGAGCCTCATTCCAGTTCTCCACCTGTGCTACCTCTTGCCTGCAATGTGATGGTCATAATGATGTTCCACAGTCATAATACAGCACTTTCCATCCAGGGATCTTAAAGCACATTGCAAAAGAGGATTAGTATGATCTGTTTTAGAGATACAAGAACAGAGCGATGACATGCCTAACGTCGTAAGACCGTCAGGCATAGAATCCGGACCTTTTGCCTCCCAGTTCCATGCGTCATCCGCATTGCCTCCCTAGTACGGCAGAAGAAGGCTAGTCCAGTGGTTAGAGCACAAGGCTGGGATTCAGGAGACCAACATTCAACACCCTGCTGTGCCAAAGACTTCGTGTGTGACCTTAGGCAAGTCACTTAGGCCCAGATTTTGAAAGGTATTTAGGTGTTGCTGCACCTACCTGATTTAGGGGCCTAATGTCATTTTTAAAACAGATTAGGAGCATATTTCCCATTGACTGTTAATGGGATTTAGGCTCCTAAATGCCTAAATCCCTTTTGAAGATGAGATTTAGGCTTCTAAGTCAGTAGATGTTGCAACGCTGAGCTCAGCAGTGCCTGAATACTTTTGAAAATGTGGGCCTTAGCCTCTCTGCTTTTCATATGTAAAAGAGGAACAAAAAGACTGCCCAACCTCACTGGTGTGTAATGAGGATAAATACATTAACAGATTGTGAGGAGCTCAGATGCTAAACTAAAGGTAGCCATATAAGTCCCTAAGCAACAGCAACAATTATAGGATTATACATCATGTAATGTATCTGCCCTATTATCTGTAGATCCCCTCTTCCCATCCTTCACATCTCCATCATTACCTTATGGCAAATTTGCAGCCGTTAGAACCAAAGCCTGTTATTTTCCCTGCATGATGTTTTGATCTGTCTCCCTCGGTCCCCCCGCTGCGATGTCTAGTAGGAAACCAGGAGAAATTGGCTGTTGTGTGTTAGGCTAGATACTAGTTCTCTGACCGTGTTTTCAGATCCCTCAGCTCTTTATTTTTAATGACACTCATCAGCACCTAGATGACCAGAACAGGCTTTCAGCAGGAACACCACCGATCTTGTCAACTGGTACCATCCCTCCCCACTCCCATGTCTGCTTGTAAAAAGACTTCTATAGAATTCTAAAGAGCTTTTGTGCAGAGCCTCCTGCATGTAATCTATCTAATCATATTATTCTTATTGGCTGTTCAAGATTTAAGAATTCCCTTTGAGTCTTAAATGGGTCTGGAAGATTAGAAACAGTAATTGCAAATTTCTGCCCACGCGTCTTTCTTTGCAGAGGTGAGTTGTTCCTATTATTGTTGTTGTTATGCCAGTTGAAATCATTAGGTTTGTTGGAAGTTTCCAAACTCCAAATGAAGCTAATCACATTGTTACAAAAACCATTGGCAAAAATCATTTGGGTTTTTCTTCTTCCCTAGTTGTGCTGCTATAATCATTAGGGCTGCGTGTGTCAGCGACCCAATGCTAGCCGCCCTAAAGATGTGAGAAAAGGTGAGAGGTTCAACTGGTCATTTTAAACTAATCCTAAATAGGCAACAGCTTTCTTGATTCATTGCATGAAAGTATCTGAGGCCTGGTCTACACTAGAAAATTAGGTCGGATTAACTATGCCACTCAAGGGTGTGAAAAAGCCACACCCCTGAGCAGTGTAGTTAAACCGACCAAAGTCCCCATGGAGACAGTGCTAGGTCAATGGAAGAACATTTTTCTGTCGCCTTAGCCACCGCCTCTCGAGGAGGTGGATCACCCCTTCCATCTGCCTAGGTAGCGTCTACACTAGGAGGGTGGTGAAGCACTGGAATGGGTTACCTAGGGAGGTGGTGGAATCTCCATCCTTAGAGGTTTTTAAGGCCAGGCTTGACAAAGCCTTGGCTGGGATGATTTAGTTGGTGTTGGTCCTGCTTTGAGCAGGGGGTTGGACTAGATGACCTCCTGAGGTCTCTTCCAACCCTGATATTCTATGATTCTATGATACACTGAAGCACTCCAGTGGTGTATCTGCAGCCTCTCAGCTGTCCTGCTGTAGCCTTTTAAGTGTAGACAATCCCAGACACTGTGCTATGGAGATTGTACCAGCATTACCGTATGTTGCCATAGCTATGCTGACATAACCCTGTCGTATACACTCAACCTACGCCCACGATGGGTTTTTTCTGTCAATGCAGGAACTCCACCTCCCCAAAGGATGGTAGCTACATCGATGGAAGCATTTATCTGTCAGCGTGGCTGTATCCACACCAGGGGTTAGGTCAGAATATCTAAATTGGTAGGGGAGGTGTTTTTTCACACCCTGACCAACGTAGCTATGGCAACCGAACTTTTAAGCATAGACCAAACCTGAGTACATTCAATTATTCTTTGAGTCAGTGCAATGAAGTAGTAGGAGACTGAAAAACTCAGAGAGAGAGAGAGACCGAAGGGAATGATTTATAGACCCCTATTGCAGAGGGAGGACATCAAATCACTTCATTGACAGGTTCTTCTGACTGTCATATACTGGGATGAAAGGCAAGGCCCTCTTTTGCTTTGGTGCCAAGTCCTGATGCTGCCCATTATTGCTCACGGTGCCACTCCGCAGTATCCCTTGGCCCAGGAAAGACTTTTGGCTCTGCCAGGCAGCACCTTTATTTCCTTTGAGAACTGCTGATCCATGGCTGTTACCTGGAAGGAGCATGCCAGTCCCACGCGAGCCTTGTGTGAGACTTGTCTGAGCATGGCAGCACGTAAGGGCTGGGAGCTTTTGGGTTAGGGTTGCCAACTTTCGAATTGTACAAAATCGAACGCCCTTGCTTCCAGCCCCACCCCCCTCCTCCCAAGGCCCTGCCCTGCCCCTTCTCTGAGGCCCCGTCCCCACTCACTCAAGCCCCCCTCCCTCTGTCACTTGCTCTTCCCCACCCTCACTCACTTTCACTGGGATGGGGCAGGGGTTTGGGGTGCAGGAGGGGGTGCGGACTCCCGGGTGGGGCCAGAAATGAGGGGTTCAGGGTGCGGGAGGGGGCTCTGGGCTGGTGCAGGGAGTTGGGGTGTGGGAGGAGGTGCGGGCTTCAGCTGGGGATGTGGGCTCTGGGGTGGGGCTGGGGATGAGGGGTTTGGGGTGCAAGAGGGGGCTCCGGGCTGGGACCAAGAGGTTTGGAGTGCGGGAGTGGGCTCGGGGCTGAAGCAGAGGGTTGAGGTGCGGGGATGGGGGTGTGGGCTCCAGGAGGGAGTTTGGGTAAGGGAGGGGGCTCAGGGCTCGGGTAGGGGGTTGGGGTGCAGGAGGGGGCTCAGGGCTGGGGTAGGGGGTTGGAGTGCTGGAGGGGGTGCAGGGTGTGGGCTATGGGAGGGAGTTAGGGTGCAGGAGGGGTTCTGACCTGGGGCAGGGGTTCAGGGTGTGGGTTCCGGCCGGCAGTGCTTACCTCAGGCGGCTCCCAGTCCGCGGTGCAGTAGGCTCCCTGCCTGTCCTGGCTCTGCGCTGCTCCCAGAAGTGGCCGGCATGTCCAGCCCCTAGGTGGAGACATGGCCAGGCAGCTCTGCAAGGTGCACACCGCCTGTGCTGCGGCCAATGGGAGCTGCGGAGCCAGGGAGTCTGTCTTAGCCCCGCCAACTGGACTTTTAACGGCCCTGTCAGCGATGCTGACCAGAGTCCCTTTTTGACCAATGTTCCAGTCAAAAACTGGACACCTGGCAACTCTATTTTGGGTACAGAAATCCTTTCACTGTGTGTGTGTGTGTGCGCGCACGTGTGCATGTGTGTGTAGGGGGGTATTCCAAGGAATAGGATGCATTGGGGCAGCATTGCTTAGCCTAGGCATTTTCCATGGCTGGCCTGGAGGGTAATTTAGTTGAGCTACTTTCTTTCCCCAAGCCCATGAACGTTATTCTCCTTTGTCCTTTTCCCAAGTGGCGTTTCCTCTCCCCCCCACACACACACTTGCACCCTTACTTTTAATTTTTTACTGAACGCCAGCAGTGCTTTGCAAGTCAGTAACCACACACGGTCCCTGCCCCAGGGTGCTCGGTCTAGTTTAAGTGCAGACAGAACAGTGCAGACATATGGGGTGCAATAGACCAGTGGTTCTCAACCTTTTTCTTTCTGAAGCCCCCCAACGTGCTATTAAAAACTCCACGGCCCATGTGGTGCACAGCAACTGTTTTTCTGCTTCTAAAAGCCAGGATCCACATCGGGGGTAGCAGGCAGGGCAATTGCCTGGGTCCCCATGCCCCAGTAGGTTCCCACAAAGCTAAGTTACTCAGGCTTTGGCTTCAGCCGAGTGGCAGGACTCGGGGCCCTGGACTTCAGCCCCATGCAGTGGGGGCTTCAGCTTTCTGCCCTGGGCCCCAGCAAGTCTAATGCTGGCCCTGCTTGGCGGCCCCGCTGAAACCTGTTCGCGGCTCCCTTGCCCCTTCCCTTAACATCCATGGTCCCATCTTCCACTCTGCTGGTAGATCAGTCTTGCACCGACTTGAATATGTCCATTCCCATCTGTGCTAGAAGTTCATACCGATGGGCTCCGTCAAGGGAAAGCTCCTTGCACCGTCTCCTATCCCTTTCACATCTGCACAGGGCTGGACCCTGTCTAGCTCGTGATCAGTAGATTGCTCTGCAGAAGTGCCCAGGCTAATACCTCACTTCCCATCTACACGTCAAAGCGGAATCCCGCTCTGATCTGAATTTAAACGCGTCTTTGGCGGTGATATTGATTTAGCCTAAATAATAAAAACCATTAAAGAAAACAGATGTAAGTTGCTGTGGAATTTTAGCTAAGTGAGAGAGAGAGAGAGAGAGAGAGACACCCACACTCTCTCTTTCTTCCTGAGGCGCCGGCCTGAAGATAACTGTAAAAGAGACCAGATCAAAGCATAACAGTTTCTTATTTAAAGGTTTATAGAAACCTGTCAAACTGCCCTCGCTAATGGAACGTGTGTGTCAGCGATGCTACCGCAGGCTTCTGCAGAGGGCTCTGCAAGTCAAAATATTTCCCCTTGCATGGTAAGTGAAAGCAAACACTGACATGCAGCGAGGATGGGGGTTTTTTTTGTAACGGAGTGTCTGAAATGGCAGAGAGGGCTTCTGATTTTCAGAGCTCTCCGTAACCCAGCATTTTTCCTTGTCTGTGCGGCAGAAATGTTAAAAGATTCTGTGTTCTCTTTTTTTAATACATGAGCAATAAAATAAAGGAAAGGAAGTGGGGGATTGAGCAGAATAGCTCCTCCCGATGTCTGTTTAAGCCCAGTGGTGGCAACGTGCATTGTTGCTGTTCATTAGAACAGGCCAGAAATTTTGGGTGAAAATGTATTTTCCGGGATAGAAGATGGAAATTTGTCCATTTTTCTCTACAACTTTTGTGGGTTTTGAGGGGATATTTGATATCTGCCTCACAGAGCTTACAGTGGAAGGGCCTGATCTGGGTGAACAGACCTCTAGGTCCTCGCTGAAGCCCATTGACTGCGTCACAGTGTCTCTTTGAAGGCACTCCATGAAGGGGTCTGCACATGCAGAGTTACTTTCAGGATGAGGTTTCAGAGTAGCAGCCGTGTTAGTCTGTATCCGCAAAAAGAACAGGAGTACTTGTGGCACCTTAGAGACTAACAAATTTATTAGAGCATAAGCTTTCGTGGACTACAGCCCACTTCTTCAGATGCATATAGAATTCTATAGAATTCTTTTTTCAGAATGAGGTTTACGGGCCTGCACCTGCACATATTTAAGGATGGGATTTTAAAAGCAGCCTAAGGGAGATAGGCAACTGAGTTCCATTGATTTTTCAATAGGGTTTAGGTGCCTAACTCCCTTATGTTCCTTTGAAAACCAACAGCCTAAGCATGAATAATTTTACTTACAGGCAGTTCCACTGAAATAATAGAACTATGGGGGGAGGGATAGCTCAGTGGTTTGAGCATTGGCCTGTTAAACCCAGGGTTGTGAGTTCAATCCTTGAGGGGGCCACTTAGGGATCTGGGGCAAAATCAGTACTTAGTCCTGCTAGCAAAAGCAGGGGGCTGGACTTGATGACCTTTCAAGGTCCCTTCCAGTTCTAGGAGATGGGATATCTCCATTATTATTTTTTCTTTTTCTTTTATTTTTTTCTTCTAACTAACCCCATGAGTAAAGGGGGTTAGTCCTAGGCGCAAGATCAAACCATAAAAAAAGACTGGAAAACCCCAGGCAAAGGATGGGGGATAAGGAAGTCACAAACTGGGGCTCCTAGATATTACCACAGTACAAATAATAATAAATGCAAAGTGATCCAAGTGATTTTTGCCACATATCTAGTTAGTTTCCTGCTTGTTGTTGTTTTTTAATTCTATAAAAGCTATCCCCATCTTCCCCCTTCTCCATGCAATTTGGCTCTGAATTATATGGATTGTTGTCTCATATTTGGGGGGTAAAGAAGTCTAGTGTGACTGTTAGCTTCTCCCAATGCTGTGGAGGTCCAAATCTGAAATGTTGTTAGAAAAATAAGAGTAGCTAGCAGTTCTGGACCCACTACATTTCCTTCCTCGCCGAGGGAGTCTGGTGACAGATCAGTTAATCGGAGCACGATTCATATTTAACATAGAGGGCAATTAGTGTCAGCAAGTCGCTTCAGAACTCTGCCATAAAGCCCTAAGAAACTGAAGAGGATCTAGCAAAGAAAAAAAGACTAGCTACAGTCTCAGTACATATAAATCAAGCAGCAAACGTTCATGTCAGATTGCAAGTGGAGGCTGAAGGTAAAACAAGAGGGGATCTGGCTGGCCTTTAGGGATTGTGATGGGTAGAGATGGTTGAGAAGTGTGTGTGTGTGTGTTTGTTGTCAGAGAATTGCAAAAACGTTTGTTGAATTCTTCTCAAAAATACTTTCAGGCACAATTTTCCAGCCAGCTCTAAGAATGAGATTAGCGGGGCCAGATCCTCAGCTGGTGTAAACCGGCGTTGCTCATTTGACTTCAGTGGAACTAAGCTAATTTACACCAACTCAGGATCTGGCCCAGAGTCTTTAACCTCTGGATTGCCCAGTTGAACACAGACCAAGCTGATAGTGACTGAAAGTAGTTGTCGTCCAGTAGCTATTTGGTGGCCTATTTGGCCGCCAGACACCAGCTCCCTGTGGAAAGATGTCCATGTGATTAAACTAATTGGCCCCGCCGCTGGCATTCTTTGTATAGAGGCCAAGGAGACTCTGGGTCTGTGAGAGGCACAACACAGGAATGCAGGCAGGCGTTTGAAGTGATCTGGGGTTTAGTTTCTTGAACACATCTGAAGTCTCCTATAACCTTGTTTTCGAGATTCAGTATTTCTGATGTTATTTTCCCCCCAGTAATGAGCAGTGAGGGAAACATCCAATTTGAGTGGCCTGGTGTTAAATTGGAGTCTAAACTGCAGCACTGCCCTCCTCCTATTGAGGTCCTGGTGAAGGGTGCCACTGCCTTTTACAAAGCGTCAGTTCTTTGACCTGAACTCGCTGGTAATGAAATCCAGAGGAACTGCCTTGAAGCCCCTGGAAACATTCCAGGAGGGGTAAATAGAGTTGGGCCTGTCCCAGAATCCTGGATCCAAATAACACCAAACTTTCAGGATCCAAATTTGGATCTGAACTTTGCAACTTGAGCTTAATTGTAGGGAAAATCCTCAGGGTTACATTGGCCTTGGCAGTATTTGGGAGGGAGGAATGGCATTGAAGACATTTGCTCCTTTCATTCCATGAGCACGTCTGCTTTTTCTCACAAGGAAATGCTCCTGAATCTTTAACTGCCCGATCAGTGTCTTATGAAAGCAAAACAAAACCATTCAGAGTGTAAATAATGCAAGCTTTTTTTCTTTACTGAATGTTGGCTGGTGAAAGTGAGTACTGAGAATCTTGCCCCTTTCAAAAACAGATTAAGGAAATGAATTCCTTCCCGCTGGGTTTATCCTTGACCCTAGGTTAAAAAAGAAGAAGAAATATCTTGTATTAATTGTAAAGGATTCTCTACAATGACGGAGATTCAGTTATAAATGACTGTGTTATAACTGTGTCAGTTTATAACTGCAGGGGGAAAAAGCTGCTTTTTGACTCCTTATCTTTCAATTTTTTTGGTGGTGTCATAAGAGCTGAACTTAGGTTAGCTAAAATAAGCACCGATGGGATTTGAACTGGTTAGCAGGTAGCGGATGTTCTCAGCACGCGAGGTTCCATTATTTGGAATGAGGGAGGGAACCTTTTAAATTGCACAACGTTGTCAAGTTTACCTAACGTGGGCTCCAATTCAGGAAAGCACGAAAGTACATACTTAACTTTCAAGCGTCTGCTTAAATCCCTTTGACTTCAGTGGGACTCAACACCTGCTTGGATGCTTTCCTGACATGGGGTGCTTGCCTGAATCTTGGTCATCAAAGGTCAGTTTTTCAGGCATTCACACCTAAACTGAGATAATAGAAAATGTGTGTGCCCTTGCCTGTGCAAGCTCTGTATTTATGCATGGAAAAGGACATTTGTGCATGCAGACCGGACGGCTGAGCATGCAAAGAGCTATTTTTTTTTTTTTTTTTGCATGCAAGTCCCTGTTGCATTCACAGAATCTGTCCCACTGAGCTGGTGAGTGACCTTTTCCCCCCCAGTAGTTAGGCCGCTAATGTCTTAACATTTTGCCATCGCTGAATCCCTACCAAGCCATGTCTGTTTCAGGTAGAGTTAGAACAAATCATGTCTTTTCCTCTTCACAAGCCCCCTTTTAAGATAAAGGACAAGGCTAAGCAAGCCTGCTGAAATCTCTGTTTTAATTTTTATTTGCAAATATCATAGAGCCATTGCCTTTCTGTTAGGATCAGATCCTCTTATCTGAGGGATAATAACTGGCTCACTAAACAATATAATCCCTCTATAACCCCAAGCAATCTTTCAGAAGGATTTCCCAAGTAGCTGAAGACCACAGTTAAATCTCCAGATATAGGATTAATTGGAATAAATCAAGTTTATATCCAGGCACAAGTGTAAAAAAAGGTGTGCATGTATAAATATTAGTGAGTGTGTGTGTGTGTGTGTGTATATATATGTGTTTAGCTCTTAAGTGATCCTTAAGGGGCTTTACAGATTTAAATTCTGATTCCGCAAACACTGATATACATGCTTAACTTTATGTACAGGAGTTTTCCCATTGAAGTCAGTGGGATTATGCACATACATAAATTTAAGCACATCTATAAATTTTGGCAGAACCAAGGCCTTAGATGCTAATATCGTTTGCTTTTGGCGCACACCTTCCTGTCTGAACCCTTATGTTAAATAATTGGACCGGATCCCCCTACTCTTGCTCACTGTGTCCTTCTCACTTACAAGCATTGTCCTCATCAAATCAATGGGACAGCTTGTGTGAGTAAGAATTGCTCACGTGAATAAGGGGTGCATGTTTTGCCCCACCGATTGGTATAATGGTTAGCCAACATCTCTCCCCACGTGTCTATATAGAGGTTCCTCACCCTTGGATTAAATCGCTTATCACGTCCTGATTCTGGCTGAGGGGGCAGCACCCTTTCTTAGGATATTTCAGCACTATTGCCTGATTCTCGCCTGTGTCGGTTTCTGCCAATATAATCTATGCTCTGTATCTAATCTAATCTAGATTAGATTCATCTGTCACATTTATTTCCTATCAACTGTTTATTTGTGATCCAGATGGATAAGTGCAGGAGAGGACAGAGAAGATGAGGTAATACAGGTAAAAGATGCAAACAGGTACACAGAATGCACATGAATCGCTACAGGCAAACGATGCACGCAGTGAGAAACACAGGGCTGTCAATATTCTGACGCTGGTAGTAGGAAGCCAATCTGGTATTTGGTGCAATAAATCCCAATTTGTAAATAAGTAGCAGTCAGACCCACCAGGGAGCCAGTCTGCATACAGAGCTTGGGGGTGGCGAGAGTACCCAATGAGGTAGGTTCTGGAGGTGTTTGCTGTGGTTTGGCGTATTTTGCAGGGGGGCTGGGTTCAATTTGTATTGGCACATTAATATTTTGGGGCTGGTCTTCACTGCAGAAAAGGTAGGTGTGTGTGTGCGTGTGCGGGGGGGGGGGGGCTTAACATGGAAATAACTAATTTGATGTCAAATCCCAATGGAGACAATGGGTACGTCTACACTAAAGAAAAACCCGCGGTGCCAACTCTCAGAGCCTGGGTCAGTTGACTCAGACGTGCAGGGCTCAGGCCATGGGGCTAAAAACAGCGGTGTAGATATTGCCTGTTTGGATTGGAGCCCAGGCTATGAAAACTGGCAAGCGGGAGGGTTTTGGAGCATGGGCTCCATCCCAAGCGGGGATGTCTACACTGATGTTTTTAGCCACGCAGCCCAAGTCAATTGACCCTGGCTCTGAAACTCGGCGAGTTTTCTTTGCAGTGTAGATATACTCAAGGCACAGGTGGTTTTCACCTTGATGTAGGTAGCTGAGGTTAACCCTGTACCCACCCTCCCCACCTGACATCAATCTCAACTAGCTACATGGAGGTAAAAACTACAGTGCCTTGTTTCCCTAGGATTTGGCATTGAGTGAGGTAGTCGAGTGGGGTGGACATGGGTAATTCCATTTTGCCAAAGATTTCAATATTTTGGAATTGGATTTTGCTCTGATATGGAAAGAAAACCAAACACTTCAAAATTCTTTGCAGAAGGGAATGAAGCCCGGCTGTGGGGCAGTCTGTCTGAAAGCGCTGCCCTGAGGTCCCCACCTCTGAGGCAGTCCCCACGGCACGCTGCCCCAGAGCCGCGGGCTCCTGCAGAACCCATTGGCCGAGCGTAAGTTGTGTTGTCTCACTCCGCCCCCTCACCCCAATGGCCTTTACTCTGACAGATGTCGTCCGTCAGGCTCTGGGCCAACAGAAGCTGGGAAACTTTGCGGAGAGTTGTGTTACCCTGCTAAATTGCATCCACTGAATGCAGGCCAGTGAGCCGGATTGATGAACAGTTTGTTTCCTTGGGGTTTGGTTTTGTTTTAAATAAAGGAGAAAATTAACAGCGATGGGCAGCACAGAATGACTATGCGTTGGGTGATTTGTACCCAGGACTGACTGGGGTGTCAATCTTCATTGAAGTTTGAATTTTAATGGTATTAAGTTTATTAGTAGTCATTTTGTTTAAAAATCCAATCTATTTCCTGCAGTTTAGTTTATAAAGAAGAAAAAAGAGAAGTAGATACTGTTCTGGGGTTTTGTTTTTTAACCTCTGAGTTGTGCAGAAATCCTGACAAGAATTAAGTGACATATTTTGAAGGTTAAACTTCTTTGCAAAGCCAGATTGTTTCTGTCTCGGGTGTCATTTTGGGACAGTTTTGTTTTCTTTTCGAGCACATCAAATATTTGTAATCCCAGAGGGACTGTGTTGCTATGGTCACTCTCACTCAAGCGGGAATTAAATGTTTTATCATTTTTTATAATGTGCTGATCTCGCGTAAACTAGCAAAACTGCCAAAGAATTAAAGTGAGCAGAGAAATAAAGCTAGCCGAACTTTGTCCTTGTTTTAAGCAGTCTCATTCATCCCTCCCTAATATCCACTGGTTTGTTACTGTATGATAGCATGACCGCTGGACTGTCATCAAGATTTTTCCAAAGTACCTATGATTTTGGATGTCAGTTTTTGGATGCCCTGTTTGAGATACCTTAAAGGGGCCTGATTTTCCAAAAGAACGCTTCTTCTGAAAATCAGGTGCCTTTAAGATGTCTCAGGTTGAACTCCTAACCACTAACCACTTTTTTGAAAATGTTGGCCCTTGAGCTAAAGTCATCCCCTGGGGTAACACCATTGCCTTCAGTGGAGTAACACCGGGGTAGATTTGGCCCATTGGTTTGTTTTCATAGGTAGTTTGAGAGTCCAGGGCTGTCCGCTCCAGTTTGTTGATGGAGGGTAGCATAGGAACATTATACTAGTTCCTTTTGGCTTTGGTTGGCTTGCTTTTGAAAACGGAGTGCTGAAGAAGTGATTTTTTGTTGTTGTTGTTGTGGAAGCAAAGAACAGAGAGAGAGACACTATCACTTATCCTGGGATAGTGTAATGTTCATTATACACTCGCAATGCTTGAGTTCAATGAAGACCGTGCAGGAAGGCAACACAGGTGCTCTCCAGATAAGAAACAGCCCATCAAACACTTGAAAGGCAGTGGGGGAAGTTGTTGACTTCAAGGATCTCACAGTCTGACTAAAAGGAAGATGCACTCCTTGCTATGCCTGTAGGTCAGAAGGTCTAAAAGCCCCCTGAGGAGAGAGGAGGGAGCTGTCAGTGAGCTCTGGCATGGGCACAGATCTAGGTCCTGCAGGAGTGTGTACTGAAGCATGGAGCTGGGGAAGGCGTAGGGAAGAGTAAGCCTTAAGAAGAGGCCAGTGTGCTTATAGACCAGTGGTCCCCAAACTTTTGAGGCCCTGCCTTGCCTCTTCCGTGCCCTGCCTACCCCCTGATAGCGGGGTCATGGACGGGGTAAGGGAGCTGAGGCTGGGGGTGGGTCTCGAGCAGGGACAGGGACAGAGCTGCGGCCAGGGGCCGAGGCTGGGGATGAGAGCAGAACTGCAGCTGGTCTGCAAAGTAGGCTGGCAGCCGGTCCCCCCAGCCAGGTGCGGAGCCGCACCGAGACTGGGGATGGGGACGGGCCAAGGCACCTGACCAGGTGCCAGTTCTGTGGCTGGGGCGGGGCAGGGCTGGGTGGCGCTCCTTGTCCACCCCCTTGGGGGCTGGCCTGAGCCTTCCACGCCCCCCACAAATGTTCCTCTGCACCCCACTGTTGGGGGACCTCTGATATAGACTGTTGTTTTAAGATCTGTTTTCTTTGAAGTGCTTTAGTTCTAAACCAAGGCTACTTGGCTGCACGGAGGCTGTTTGGTCGCTGATTACCACGGTCATTGCTCCGGGAGGGAACAGAAAACGGCAGGTGCTGAACATAAGTCAGACCTGCTGAGGTTATTGTAGTTGATGTCCAGGGCCTAGTCAGAGAATGGAAGAATTGTTTGCGTCCATCCCGAGCAAGGCAGTGGCTAGAGTCCAGAGACCTGAGAGGGTGCAGAGCTTTGACAGTGAGCTCAAGCTGTGAACTTGGAGTTAACCTGGATTTGAATCTAGGACTCAGGGCTGTCCTTGGCTCATTACAGTTTAACAGTATTGCACTTGAATGTGAATGCCTCAAACCCAAACGCTGCCCCAAGGTGAAGATCTAATTCTAGTCGTTGTCATTGGTGTATTTGGAGTACACTTTATGTTACATTAAAGTAACCTATTATATGCCTTGAGTTGCCAGTCACTGCCTTTTAAAAAGATTCTTGTGTTTTGTTAGTTCAGGGTAGTAAATTTAAAGCATAAGGTGACCAGGTGTCCGGTTGGCGGCGCTGCACAGCGGGGCTGGCAGGCTCCCTGCTAGCCTCCGCATGACTCCCGGGAAGCAGCCAGCATGTCCCCCCTCCGGCTCCTATGCAGAGCTGCAGCCACTGCCCCTGCCCCAGGCGCTGCCCTTGCAGCTCCCTTTGGCCAGGAACCGCGACCAATGGGAGCTCTGGGGGCTGCACCTACAGACTGGGCAGCGTGCAGAGCCACCTGGCCATGCCTCCGCATAGGAGCTGGAGGGGCGACATGCCGCTGCTTCCAGGAGCTGCTTGAGGTAAGCGCCGCCCAGAGCCTGCACCCCTGAGTCCCCCCCCGGCACCCCAATCTCCTGCCCCAGCTCTGATTCCCCTCCCGCCCTCCAAACCCCTTGATCCCAGTCAAGAGCACCCTCCTGCACCCCAAACTCCTCAACTCTCATCCCCCCCGACCCCCCCCAGCCGGATCCCTCACCCCCTCTCGCATCCCAACCCCCTGCCCCAGCCCAGTGAAAATGAGTAAGTGAGTGAAGGTGGGGAGGATGGAGAGAGCGAGGGCAGGGCCACGGAAGAGGGGCGGGGCAAGGGTGTTCAGTTTTGTGCGAGTAGAAAGTTGGCAACCCTAAGCATGATAGGTCCTTCATGTATAGATGGCATTCTGAGGTCAGCTGCTTCATTGCCTGTGTCATTCAAAGAAAGGCTTAGATATTTAAAATGGGATTTTCAAGAGAGGTTGAGAGAATGAGTAAATTATTTGGGAATTGGGTGCCTAACTCCCGTAGGCTGCTTTGAAAATCCCAGCCTCAGATCACAAAGGTCTGCGTTTTAACAGTAGCTTCTAAGGAAATACTGACTATAAAAACAGAAGCAATTAGCTCGAGACAAAGAAACTGGGCCAGATCTGAATCATGGTTAAAGCAGGTGTAAACCTGAAGCAACTCCATTGAGGTAGAACAAGTCACTAGGCCCAATTCCGATTTCGCATTATACCAGTATAAATCAAAAGGACTCAAGACAATGGAGTTACACTGGTGTAAAGCCAGAATAAGACCTTGTCTTCACTATAAATATAGAATAAAAAAGATGTATTCTTAACATTGCAAACTCGTATCTAAATGATAGCTAATTTGAGTTAACTAACTCAAGGTAAAATCCTAATGAAACTAAGAAAGTTTATAGGTTTCACATGAGTTAGCAGATCAACCAGCTAACTCACGTGAAACCTTTTTATAAGAATCTCTCCCAGTGGGAGTGAGTCTGGAATAGTCCTGATGTAACCATCGGCATCCGGCTCTCTGAAGTTACTCTGGATTTGCCCTGTGTAACTGAGATCAGAATCTGCCCCAACATGTATAATCTGTTAGACAATGTATCTAAAATGTAGACCTAATGGGAAAGAAAAAAAAATATCAGCTCCTTATGGGGTTAAGGAAGGAAAAAGGGTCTCTTAGTAACCTACCCCACAGAGAGAATACAAAATATTTTTTGGTTTCCCCTGTGTAAACATAGAGCTAAGTCAGTGAAACCTGAAAACTTACATTAATATTGACAAGTGTGAAGATGGAGTTTGAATCCATATTTGTTTTTTTTCTTCAAAGTAATACCGTAAATCAACCAGGAGCCCCCTATCTTAAGAATCCAGGCTGATATAGAAGAAGTAGATTTAATATCACAGATACAAAGCATTGACTCCCTTTCCCACCCCCCATTCCCTTCTCCATATGTGTAGGGAAAGACAAAAGCACTTTATGAAAAATTAAAATCTCTCTCTCCATTCAGTCCTAAAGAAATCTGGCTTGAAGCCATTGAAATTGAGAGAGAAGGTCTAGGCTTGAAGTGATGATTACAAATCACTTAATAGCGCATGCAGTTGTACATGATATTGGCTGTGTCATGTATTTCCTTCAGTTCCTTGCTTCAGTCCTGATCCTTGAAACACTTACGCACCTGAGTAAATTTACACAACTGAGTAATCAGGCCATTGATTCCATTGGATTGCTTAAGGCTTCGATTGGTGAACTCATTTAAGCATATGCTTAACTTTAAAAAGGTACGTAAATTGCATTTCAATTGATGGGGTTTAAGCACACACTTTCGGTTAAGTGCGTTCCTGAATCAGGGCCCAAGTGCGTGAGTGGTTTGGGGTGCTAGTATTTGGGCCCAGTGTCTAATGTTTGTATTTGTTTTGAAAATCAAGGCAGTTCACTTGTAGATGTTTGCTGGGTTCCATTTTGGAATGGGGCCAATTTAAAATCAGATCTGGATTCTGTGATTAGGATTTAAATTAATAAAAACTTGACAGTGTTAATCTGCCGAGAGTCATTTACTGTCCCCCAAACAGGGATAGGAGTAATTCCATGATTTAGGCCATAGAGACCTAATCCATGCATCAAACTGAGCTCAATAGCAGATCTTTTACACTGTTGTGTATTTTCCTCATTGGTATTTTTGATTATACTGTATAAAGTGTGGGAGGTAAAGATTCAGAAGAAGTTTTTCCTGACACCTAGTTGAAATTAATTTTATCTCATTGCTCCTAATTGTATCACTGTGAATTACCCTATTCCTCTACTTTATGGGGTGTTTACATCTGTCAAGGCTGTATCCCCACTTTGAACTTTAGGGTACAAATGTAGGGGCCTGCATGAAAACTTCTAAGCTTAACTACCAGCTTAGCTCTGGTCCGCTGCCACCATCCCAAGGCTAATTTCCTTCCCTGGATAGCCTTGAGAGACCTTCACCAATTCCCTGGTGAATACAGATCCAAACCCCTTGGATCTTAAAACAAGGAGAAATTAACCATCCCCCCTCCTTCCTCCCACCAACTCCTGGTGAACACAGATCCAATCCCCTTGGATCTAAAACAAGGAGAAATTAACCATTCCCCTCCTTCCTCCCACCAACTCCTGGTGAATCAAGATCCAAACCCCTTGGATCTTAAACAAGGAAAAATCAATCAGGTTCTTAAAAAGAAGGTTTTTAATTAAAGAAAAAGGTAAAAATCATCTCTGTAAAATCAGTATGGAAATTAACCTTACAGGGTAATCAAACTTAAAGAGCTCAGAGGACTCCCCTCTAGTCTTAGGTTCAAAGTACAGCAAACAAAGATAAACACTCTAGTAAAAGGTACATTTACAAGTTGAGAAAACAAAGGAAAACTAACACGCCTTGCCTGGCTATTTACTTACAAGTTTGAAATAGGAGAGACTTGTTTAGAAAGATGTGGAGAACCTGGATTGATGTCTGGTCCCTCTCAGTCCCGAGAACGAGCACTCTCCCAAACAAAGAACACAAACAAAAGCCTCCCCCCCCCCCCCCCCCCCCCAAGATTTGAAAGTATCTTGTCCCCTTATTGGTCCTTTAGGTCAGATGCCAGCCAGGTTACCTGAGCTTCTTAACCCTTTACAGGGAAAAGGATTTTGGAGTCTCTGGCCAGGAGGGATTTTAGTACTGTACACAGGACAGCTGTTACCCTTCCCTTTATAGTTATGACAACATCCTTTAGTTATTTGTAGTCATTTCTGTTCCCATGTTGTTGCTCAGTCAAACTGTACATATTGAACCAGATTTTCACCTGGTGAAATCAGTGGAGTTAGTGATTCACACTAACCGATCTCACCCAAAAAATCTTTCCTCCAAATCCTTAAAGCCCCCTGGCAATTAGTGTTGTTCTTTTTCTTACTTTCGTCAGTTTCTTTCTGATAAAATGCCCAGAACCAAACACAGTCCAGGTGAGATCTTATCAAAGCTGTATCAATAGGGTCCATGATGCGAAGCCTTGGAGCACGCAGCCCAAAATTATATAGTCTTTATTCTGCTGCCATATTGCATTGCAAACGCAAATCCAAATGATCGGTGACTATCCCCTTTAGTTCTCATTCAGTACGTCTGCTTCCTGGGTATCTGTTTGCCACTAATAACACTAATAGTTATTATTTTTGTTAATTGTTGCCATAGTGCCAATCCCAAGCATTCAAAAATCATGATTCGGGCTTCTGCAGAACCATGAATTTGTCTGAAAAAGTCATCAGATAGATATTTAAAATTGCTTTTGGGTTCTTTTTCTTTGCCTTGGTTTTTGAGTCTGAATAGTACACGGGGTCACATTTGCAAGCTTTTCCCTGACTACATGAGGGCTTTAAATATACTTTTTTAAAGTGAAGGCTGAGGTTTTCACGTATTCACATGACTCTAGGAGCTGAGACTTCAAGAAAAGCACAAATTATTGCTAGACTATAAAATAGTGAGAGTTGACAATGCTTCTTATTGTAGTTTCATATCCTTTGTGCCCTATTCAGATAATCCACATTCTCTTCCTTCTTTCCCATCACTCCTTATCCACATTTTAAAATTCCCATTTCATCTCTCTTCACGAGTTCCTGTTTCCTCCCTTTATCATCATGCTTCCCTGCTCTGATGCAGTGAATTTTTCAAGGGTATCAAAGTGGAGCAGAGAAATCTCTCCATCTTTCTTCCCTCCTCCCCCCCCAACCCCTTCCAATACAGGAGGTAGAATCCGAAATTAAAATAAGCTCTGTACCCATCATATATCTGTCTGCACAGCTCTCTCTGGTTGCTAGTTCTTGTTTTCAGGCCATGCACCTGTACTGAATTGATGATACACTGCAGTACCAAGGCTCGGTGTACCCTACATACTTCCTTCGGTATAACGCCATCACTCAGAGGTGTGAAAAATCCACACCCCTGAGCGACGTAATTATACCAAGCTTACCCCCCCACACACCGCATTGTGGACAGTGCTATGTCAGTGGGAGAGTTTCCGCCACTGAGGTACCTACCACCTCTCGCGGAGGTGGAGTTAAGCCAACGGGAGAGCATTGGTGCAGCTGCACCGATGTAAATTTGTAGTGTAGACCTGCCCTGAAAGAGACATTTTTGCTTCAAAAAAAATCAGGTGTTCCCCCTTCCATAGGGCATATCTCAGCAGTCTTGTTCCTGGTTCATTGATAAGCTAGGGAGAGTAAGGAAGAGACGGGCTTTAATTTTCAAAAATAACTAGTGATTTTGGGTGCCCAACTTAAGACACCGTACCGTGCCTGATTTTCAGACGTTGCATGCTCAGTGCTTTCTGAAAAAACAGGTCGCTTTAAAGGTGTCCCAAATTGGGCACCCACATCACTAAATACTTCTGATAATTTAGGCCACAAGATCCTTGGCATTTCTTCGTCGCCTTTTCCTGCATCTGTGACAGCCAGGATTTCAGCATGGCTGTGTCAAATCCATTTAAAGTGCTTTTACTATAATTAATGAACTGAAAAGCTGGCAACAATTACTGTCAATTATAAATGTTGCTCTTTGCACTGATTTTTGTTTTTTAAAAGTAATCTACACTCATTATTTAATTGCGTGGGACACTGTGTATGGAAGTTAGTTTTAAATATACATTTAATGCAAGATTTTTGTGGTGTAGCAATTTCATGACCATCTGACAACTTCACTGTGCTTCATATCATTGTCACTTGAAACGTCATGGGGACAGCAGGTTTGGGTCTCAGGTCCTACTGCAGAGAAGATACAGCCACCTGCCATTTGGATAAAAGAAGATTTTCTAATAGCTATAGAGGTCTTATGACACACAGTTAAGCAGTTCTCATTCCATCCACTAGATGACAGCAGCACACGATTGTACAGCATGTGTGGTGGAGCAATGCACGCGCCCCTCTGATGGAATTTTTTTGCTAGACTTCTCTATGTACTCCAAGAACAAACCTTATTTTCCCCTCTGAAAGCCATATATGAATATTATTTATTACTGGTATATCGTGGTGCCCAGAAGACCCACTCAAGATTCCAATCCCATTGTGCTAGGGGCTGTACACAAACACAGAGAGGCGTGGTGCCCGCCCCAGGCATGTAGAAGTGGAATTAATTTCTAGCTCTTTAAAAATTATTTGTCCAGGGGAAGATAATGGCCATTAAGTCACACTACGACTATAGCATCATTTATAGCATCCCCAAATACTGTATGAAGTTTAAATAACATGATTACAGACATGAAGAATGGCACGGAGAGCAGAGTGAACAGGCATTAGGAAGGGAGGAAAGGTGTACATTTCCTCTGAGATTGAAAAGGGATGGAGAGTCAGTGCGGGGGAGGGCAGAAATACAAGAAGCCTTTTTCAGGAGGAGCAAAGGAGAAGGCTCTTGCACCCCCAAGGGCCAGATTGTATGGAGGGACAGACAAGCCGGGGGAGCAGGGAGGGAAGTACAGAGGGAGGCAGTGCTTAATTTGTAATGAAAGAGGTGCCGGGCCTCAAGCAATGTTTTTACATTCATAACTGAGGCAGCAAGTCCCCAGGAGCCGGGGCTATGAAGTGCCAAGCCTAGAGGTGCCGGGGATCAGCCCTGGCACAAAGTAAGCGCTGGAGGGAGGGTCTTGTAACCGTAAGTCCCGTGAGCCAAATGAATATGGGATTGTGAGCACTGTGACGATGGTTCTATATCCATAATACATTCACACCAGTGTTAGAGGAACACGGGAACAGCCATATGACATCAAACCGTGGGCCGGTATCCTGCCTCCGTCGGCAGTTGCAGAGGAAAGTGAAAGGAAACCCGGCAGTAGGCAGTTATGGACTACAAATATAGGCCTAGCAGGGGGAGAACTTCGGCTAAGTGGTTCTGGGGTTGGCCAAGCTCTCTCTTCCTTTGCTTAGAAATCTGTGATTAAGGGGTTTGCCTCTGTGTAAAGAGTGGGCTGCGTTTGTTCTGGAATTATACAGGAGGCACATCGAGGGGGTAACACTCACATCAGCTCCTAAGCCTGAATTTACGGATGTAAGCTGTCAGTAAGATCGACAGTTCCATTAAGCAGCAGCCCTCTCTTGGTCTGAGTGATTAAAATGTCTGCATCCACCCTGCTCTTCATACATCATATCACTGCGCTGGCACTTAATCAGGAGCTGAATAAAACCCAATGCATTCTTCACAGCTTTTTATTTTTTCCCAGGTGGGGTATTGCCAAGACATACTATACTGTCCTTCACCGAGTTTCTGTTTTTTTTCTGGAACCAAAGTTGTTAATTCCAAAAGTTACTTTATTACACATTGCTATTTCTCATTATTGAAAAAGGAAACAGTGTGACAGCTTTTGGCCTGAGCAAGCCATCTCTGTTTGGTTCTGGACTAGTTTCCAGATTACCAGTATCCAGTGAAGACGATTGGTTTTATGGTTAAGGGACTGGAGAGGGACTCAGTGGGAACTTGGCTAAATTCCTCTCTCTGCCACAGATTTTCTGCGTCACCTAGGGCAGATCACTTAATCTCTCCATCTCCCACCTTTTTTTCTGTCCTGTCTGTTTAGTTTGTAAGCTCTTCAGGACGGGGGCTGCCTCTTACTGTGTGTTTGTACGGTGCCGGGCACAAGGGGGCCCAGATCTTGGCTGGAGCCTCTAGATGCCATGGCAATACCAACAAAATAACTGGATCCAGGCCAGGAGAGTGAGTCCGGGGGCCCAGTGGAAGTCAATAAGGCTCCCCCTGAGCACAGGAGTCTGCTCATGAAGACCCAAGTGCAGGATCAGGGCCTAAATGTGTAATGCGGTCAAGGATAGGTGCAACCTTCATGAAAGTAACAGGCCTTTTTAAAATAAAAAGAGAGTTGGTGATTTTCCAAACTGTGCTGTAACTTTAAATAGCTGCTGAAGCCCTCCTGGAAAGCTTTGAAAAGCATTTTATGCAGCAGAACAATTGAGCAAATTCCTCAACCGACTTTTACGCCAGTTTTCACTCAGCTAAAGAATTAAATTCACTCTGGCTGCGTTTGTGCTTCTGTGGGGGCTGACTCCCTGTCACATGCTATATCCACGAAGACCACGTTTCTTTCGCTCCGTCAGAATTGTGTCTAAGCATAAAGTTTCTCTGTGCTGCAACCTCCTCGTGTGCTGATGGCTCTCTGGCATTTCACAGTCCGAGGAAATGCAGTGCTAAAACATTCTGCATCTTCTGGGTTTGTTTCACAGCATATTTTCATACAAAGAATGGGAATATTCTGCTTCACTTCATCTGATAATGAAAAATAACCCTGCTTAAGATGAGACAGAAATCGCATAATACTAGTTGTTCCATCTGTCTACGGTACATATATGGTCTCCATTACTGTGCTATCTGAGCACCCCACAATCTTTAATATATTTATCGTCACAATGTCTCTGTGAGGTAGGGGACTGCTATTATCCCCATTTTACAGATGGGGAACTGATGAACAAAGGGATTAAGTGACGTGCCCAAGGTCATATAAGAAGTCTGTTGCAGAGCCAAAAATTGAACCTGGGTCTTTTAGGACTCAGGCTAAAGCCCTTGACCACTGGACCAGTCTTCCTTTCCTTTTCAGCTTGGATGTCTTCATTTTTTCACTGTGAGAAGCAGCTTTCAATTTCAGATCAATTGTCTTTCTATTATTATTATTATTATTGTTGTTGTTGTTGTTGTTATTTATTTATTGAGGTAGCTCCCAAAAGCCCCCAATTCCATCCCTAACGTGCGCAACACTGCATACACGTAAAATGCAAAGATACGCCTGCCGCACAGAGCTTCCAATCTTGAAGCCTTTTGCATCCGTTGTTTCCACAGCACCTTCGCCGCCCAGGAGCAAACGTGCTCCTTCCCACTGTGCCATCCAAAGACATCATTGGGCTTGCGAGCGATCCCGTTTCCATCACAAATTCTGTTTTGCTCAAAATAAACAGGTTTAAGTGTTTGTTTTTCCATCTCTCTCACTTCCGAATGGCATCGGGAAACTGCTCTGCAATCAGAAAGCTAAATGACTAAGATTCTTCAAGTGGCGCACCGTGGTGTGAGCACAACGGCACGTTTGATACATGCCGAGCAACTTATCTTGTACTGCTTATGAATTGGCAATGCGGCATCAAACCTCCAGTTATTAGCGTGGCAATTAGAGCCCTTGCGAATTTTAAAATGCACGGCTCCTGCTAGGGGGTATTTCTCCCCACCCCCAAACATCTCCGAATCAGAAGTCTAGAACCATAGGGTAAGAAGGAACCGCAAGAGTCGTCTAGTCTAACCCCCTGCCAAGATGCAGGAATCGCATGTCTAGCCACCTATGGTTGCCTTTTCTCTTGCCACCTGGCAGCTGTTGGAAAGGGGGGGGGCAAGCTTGTGAAAATTGCTGTGTTGGTGTTTTAGCCAATGCTTCGCTCAGTGCCAGGGGATATTTCCAAAAGAGTAGATGGCCCCTGGTGCAATTGCACCATACTCACCTTGCTGGTTTGAATCCATGCATGTGGGGGGGAAAAGGAAGAGCAATGGACCTGGTCAATGTCAACTCTTCAAAGGGACGATTTTAGCAGAGGCCTAAAGGGAATGCAGCTATTGACAAGCTGTGCGTGTGAGTAATTAATGGTTTCCTTTTAGGCCATGCACAAACATTTTGGCTCCTTTTCTCCTCATGTTTCTTTTCCTTTATGATCTTCTGCAGAGCACAACTGGCGGGACTCTGCTAGCGTACAGTACTGATGGCGCGTGCCGTTCTCATGACCAACAGCCACGCAGGCGTTCTCCATAACTAGCACAGAATTACTGTCCTCGGAGCATCTGAATGCTCGCTGTCGCTAACATCACGCCTTGCCTATGCTATCCCGGCCTTGCCGCCAGTTAGCACCAGATCCAAATGGAGGGAGGGAAGGGGGCATTCGTCCTTTCCTGGATCTGGAATTCCTGGCTTTCCTATGTTATATAATGTTGCTGATGCTGATGGTAGTATCAGAAGGTTTATGTTTGCCGGTTTTGGGGGTTTCTTCTTTTTTTTTTTCTTTTTTCTTTAAGCACTCAGCTCGCCGTGTGTGAAGCAATGATAACTTTGTCAAAACTGGTGCCTGTTGTCTCGGAGCATTATGGCAAGCGCTAAGATTAATAAAAGCCTGTCACTTTTATTAACTTTGTAATCTAGTGCATTATTTAATTCCAGGCAGGCATGAACTGCCGCTATCAAAGCTTTTAAACTGCTTTGTGCGTGCTTGTGAAATAGATCTACTGCGGCTGGTATTGTAAAGCCAACCACACTGTGCTATCTGAGATCCCACAATTGCTTGCCATTCAACTGCAGTATCCCAGAACAACGCGCTTTAACGGTAGGGATGAATGCTGACTCTTCATTAGCGACCACTGCATGCAATCTTTAATGCTTTTTGGGGGGGGGTTTCCCTCAACCATTGTGATCTGATTCGTACATAAGTGTGGCCAACTCTCACAATATTTGAGGGTGTTTTTAAAGCACCAGCTCCTGGAGTCATGTGAATATGTGAAAATCTCAGCTTTCATTTTGGGGTTAAAAATAAAGGTTCTGGCCCTCATGATGTTGAAGAAAAGCCAGGAAACATAACCTGGATGTATAAAAAGAACCCAACCTTCCTTTTTTAAAGTCACGATGTTAAAACCAATTTCATGATTTCTGTGATTGGGACTGGCAATACTAATGATTATCTGAGAGAAAATACATCAAAGAGATGTGCTAGGCCAATACTCCCCATCCACCCGTGAATGGTAAGGCAGGGTTTGACCTTGTCTATTAGGTCCATCAAGCAACGGCAATTAGGCTCCTTATCAACAGCTCAGTAGCGCAATGGATCCCCAGTCTGCTGGGCTCCGGCACTGGTAATGAAAAAGGCTCTTTGCTCTGTCATTGCCTCACCCCCAGACACCAACACACACAGCCCAGCAGAGAGAAGATAGAGATAGAAAGACCTTATTCCTGTAGGTCACTGACTTCATCCCAGGCCAGCGGGAATCACCTCGTTAACATTCCTCCCCACCCCACCCCCAGCTAACGAGAAACCATTAGAACATCATTAAAAGCCCATTGGCATGGAACATGTAAATAGAGAGCCCCAGAAATAAAGGCGGCTTTAGCATAGTGTGTGACATAATGGCATTTACTCCGTGTAGCAGCCTGCACAATTGGGACCTAAAACACACAAATCACCAGCTAGGGCTAGGAGGATGGTAAGTACAGCAAGAAGCCAGGCAAATGAAACATTTTTATATTGTCTGGGCATTTGCAAAGCTAGTGCTGGAGTAAGCAGAGCCGCGAAGGGAAAGGCAGCGTGACAGGCTGCAAACAGAGTAAGCATCGGGTGAAATATTGCTTAACGGGCTGGCGCTTTGACAGACATGCTGATGGATGCTGAAAAGGTGGAAATAATTCCAGAAATAGTTTTAAACGCTGTGTGTCTTCGGGGGGGCGGGAAAACCCAGACTGCTGAGGTTTAAATTGTGCCTCTGATCTAGAGCTTTGTCTTGGCCACGGAAAGAATCAGATGTTTTAGATTCCAAGGGCACTTCCGCTGACTTTGTTTTGTTTGAGAGAGACAAGGCGGGTGAGGTAATATCTTGTGTTGGACCAACTTCTGTCGGTGAAAGAGACAAGCTTTCGAGCTACACAGAGCTTGGATTCAGTTTGTTTCAAGCCCCAGCAGGTATTACACGGACACCATCTCTTCCATGTAACAAGGACAAGATCCAGGCTTCTAGCCTTTGTTTTAAAATGTTGCTGACCTCATGGTATTCCCAGCTCATTTTGGGATTAGACATTCCCTGCCCATTTGTGCTGCTCATGCTGGATCGGGTAAGGTTCAAATAAGCATCAGAATGTTTGTGTGTTTAACGGAATCTAATGTTCTAAGGTTCACCTACCACTGGTCTTCTGCCAAGCTCAGGTCCAGAAATTGCCCTACCCATTTTACCCCTGTATTTGGCCGATTCTGCTGCTTCGTTGTATCTCCAGTGTTGTGTGAATTGAGAGCCTGTTTTAGGTCAACCCAGTAAGCAGGTGGTGGGTGCCTCCACCTGATTCGTGACATAGGAGACACACAATGGATATTGTCCAAATTCACCCCCAACTCTCCTCCACCCCCCAAACAACTCCACTTGGGATGGTTTGCCTCTATTATTTATTAAAAGTATCTCATTCCTAGGACAGGATTGTGTGTACAAACATAAGCCTTAGCCCCCACTCTTTGTCCTGGGGTGGTCAAATTAGGATTTCTCCCTACAGAACCCTCCAGCTCTTCCTTCTTGCAACATGGAGACTGTTGGTCTTTTTTGTTCCCAAATGATACTAATCAGACCCAATTGCTCTGGCTACCAGGGTGAGTCAGGAATCTAGCTCTGTACCTCCATAGCTGGTCCTGCAGCCTCAAACCCAATTACATTTCCTTAATATGTAGCTATTATTTTCATTTAGAAATCAAATGTATAGAGAAGAAAGACACTAGAAACCATACCGGCTATCATCAAACAACTACAAACCATACTCAATGGGACCCCATCCTGAAAGAACTCTTTCCTGAAACCTCTCTTCTGGCCTTCAAACAACCCCCCAACCTCTCCAAGCGCATCCCCCCACTCACTACATTCCCCTCCCTCGGTGGCTCACTTTCCCCCACCCTCACTCACTTTCACTGGACTGGGGCAGAGGGTTGGGGTGCGGGAGGGGGTGAGGGCTCTTATCTGGGGTGGGGCCAGAAATGAGGGGATCAGGGTGCAGGAGGTGGCTCCAGGCTGGGACAGGGAGTTGGGGCATGGGAGGGGGTGAGGGCTCTGGGCTGGGGATGCAGGCTCTGGGCTGGTGTCAGGGATGAGGTTTTGGGGTACAGGAGGGGGCTCCAGGTTTGGGGGGGGGCTCAGGGCTGGGGTAGGGGCTCAGGGTTGGGGCATGGGCTTACCTCGGGCAGCTCCCAGTCAGCGGTGCAATGGCGGGGGGCTAAAACAGGCTGCTTGTCTGTCCTGGCATCGCACTGCACATGCCCTGGAAGCAGCCAGCAGGTTTGGGTCCTAGGTGGGGGGGCCAGGAGATTCTACACGCCACTCTAAAATCGGGACATCTGGTCACCCTAGCCTGTGGTGCCCGGGCTCCAGGAATATTCAGGGCCTGGCACCCCAAACTCTTCATCTCCGGCACCGGCCCACCCCATCCCAGAGCCTGTACCTCCAGCCAGAGCCCTCACCCTCCCGCACCCCAACCCTCTGCCTGATCTGGAGCCACCTCCTGCACTGTGAACCCTTCATCCTTGGCCCCACCCTGTACCCCACACCCCCAACCCTCTGCCCTAGCCCTGAGCCCTTGCCACCCCCCAAACCCCTCATTCCCAGCTCCACCCCAGAGCCTGCACCCCCAGCCAGAGCCCTCATCCCCCCTGCCACACCCCCACATTGTGCAGTATAGGGAAACTGTTAAACACTTACTGTTTCCAGTCTATTTTTACATTATTTTAATTATATATTGGCTTACTAGGCAGGTGGGGAGGCGGGACTTAGACCTGTTCTGGGCACAGGGCCGGCTCCAGGATTTTTGCCGCTCTAAGCAGAAACAATTTTGGCCGCCTTCCCCCCCCCCCTGTTTTTTTCTTACCCCACCCCCGGCCCCGCCTCAGCTCCGCCCCTTCCCCAAATCCCCAGCCCTGCCTCCTCCTCCCATGTTCTCAAGCCTGGGAGGGAGGGGGAGAAGCGGACGTGAGCTAGGGTGGTCGGGGCACATTTTTAGAGGCAGCATTCTGGCGCCGGCCATGCCGCCCCTAAAAATGTGCCGCCCCAAGCACCGGCTTGTTTTGCTGGTGCCTAGAGCCGGCCCTGTCTGGGCACCACTAAAAATTATACAAAGCTGCCGCCCCTGTATGTGCTAACTACTTATGTTAAACTATCTGTTGGATCTTGTATTTAGCTGTGGCACTCTTTGTACCTTTCCCAGACCTGAAGAACAGATCTACGTAGCTCGAAAGCTTGTCTCTCACCAACAAAAGTTAGTCCAATAAAAGATATTGCCTCACCCATCTTGTCTCTCGAGTATCCTGGGACCGACATGGCTACAACACTGCGTATCGATTCAGATGTTATTTGTGCATGCAACCTGCATGTATATTGCTCCAAACTCCTGCATCACTGATTCAGCAGAGGCCCTTTGGCACAGTTCTCTGTGCAGACTGTCTGTGCTGTTGTACTTGTGGCACCTTAGAGACTAACAAATTTATTAGAGCATAAGCTTTCGTGGGCTACAGCCTACTTCTTCGGATGCATAGAATGGAACATATATTGAGGAGATATATATACACACATACAGAGAGCATGAACAGGTGGGAGTTGAATCTATCTCCCCTTGTAAGTATTCTCACACTTCTTATCAAGCTGTCTATACTGGGCTGTCTTGATTATCACCTCAAAAGTTTTTTCTCTTACTTAATTGGCCTCTCAGACTTGGTAAGACAACTCCCACCTGTTCATGCTCTCTGTATGTGTATATAGATCTCCTCAATATATGGTCCATTCTATATGCATCCGAAGAAGTGGGCTGTAGCCCACAAAAGCTTATGCTCTAATAAATTTGTTAGTCTCTAAGGTGCCACAAGTCCTCCTGTTCGTTTTGCGGATACAGACTAACACGGCTGCTACTCTGAAACCTGTGCTGTTGTGTTATTGTTGCGAACTAATGTATTATGTTTTTTCCATCCGAAAAGGGACCAAACAAGCGTTGCTGCAAAAAGCTGCTCATTTTTTCCACTGCTTCCTCCAAATTTGGGACTTTAGCAGCATTTGCCTTTACTTCAGCACCGTGACTGACTTAGGTGCTTGCATGAGCTTACTCTGGACCGTCATTTTTGTTCTGCACCAGCCACTAAGCGTATCTCCTTCAAGCACGTCGCTTTCTTTAGCCACTCAGGACAGGCGATTCGAAATCTGATTCTGTTTTCAGGTCCCCTTCAAGGCCGTCCACTAAATTGACCCTTTGTTACTGGTTAAGCTTAGACTTGGGGGGAGGGATAGCTCAGTGGTTTGAGCATTGGCCTGCTAAATCCAGGGTTGTGAGTTCAATCCTAGAAGGGGCTACTTAGGAAGCTGGAGCAAAATCAGTACTTGGTCCTGCTAGTGAAGGCAGGGGGCTGGACTCGATGACCTTTCAAGGTCCTTTCCAGTTCTAGATATCTCCATTAATTAATTTATTTTTATTTATTTATTTATTTTTGCAACTAAACCTGAACCCATTGTGCCAGGCTTTATATTTCATTATAATGATGGAATCTAGCAAGGTTTGTGTTGACTTTTGCCAGACCTTTTCACTATCCCTGGATTAGAATTCACCTGAAACCAGTAAACCTCACTGTTCCACATTCAGGTGGATATGCACAGAAGATGTTTGTGCAGTATTCTCCCAGCTCTGTTAATTACAGTCTGTCTAAATTCCCTTCCTAGTTTAGAATAATAAATAAGGTAGAAATAATACCAAAAAATAAAATCTCTGTTGTAATGAGGATCATTTTGTTTCTGATTTTACATAGCAATGATTTGTAAACCTGTTAAAACTTCCTAAATACATGTTGTTGTTGTTATTATTATATCTTTATAGCTCTTTAACATTTCAGTAAGATAGGATTTTCTTCATTTACTGGCCAGAACTGTTATGTAGTGATGCTGTGCATTATCAGACAGCTGCCATGCTCTGCCCCACATGTCGCTGCAATTTGATGACAGGTGAGGATTTTTCCTGTTTATAGTTTGTAAATACTTGCTGTAGGAGCCTTCCTGATCCTTATCAATGGAATATGTGTACATGTGATGCAAGGACAATGCAGATATACAGAAAGTACAGTACCGCAAAGAAACCACCTATTACAATATTTGTCAGGACTTTAACAACGCTTCAGCATAGGCTGTGAAACACAGACAGAAGTGTTCATTTTTTTTCTGTTATCCTTCTGCATAAAACAATTTTTGTAATTTTTTTTTTTAAAGATTCTATGTGTTGTCGTGAAAACTAGTACATCTGAGCTGCTCTGAAAAAGCTGACAGCAAACAGAGAGAAATGAAATTTCTAGGCTGTGTAAACCCTTCCACTAGAATTTAATACTTTTTGCAAGTTTTGGAATTTGCAATGTGATTCAGGTCAAAAGCTTCTGATAGTGAGTGGCAGAGGGAAATGTAAGCTCATGTATGGTTCTTTGAAGGATTGAAGGAAACTAAATATTACAACAGGTGTCTGCTGGAAAAGTTAATTGTTTTAGTATGCTAGAAAATAAGGTTGTATAAGGTTGACATCAGTGGGACTTAAGCACCTAACCTGCGTAGGTGCTTTTTAATATCCCATTGGGCTTAGATTGTAAGATCTCTGGGGCAGGAACTCTTCTTTGGTTCTTTCTTTTGTACAGCATCTAGCACAGTGGGGTCCTAATTTACAACTGGGGCTCCTAGATGCTTTGATATAGTAGGTGCCTATCTCCATCTTTAGGCACCTACATACCTTTAAAATTCTGTCCCCTGGGCACCTTGGTGTGACTTGCAATGAAATTTTGGCTAAGTCATTTTTGAAAATGGGACTTACACTTCTACACAGGGCCGGCTCTAACTTTTTTGCCGCCCCAGGCAAAAGAGAAGAGTGCCGCCCCGCCGTAACAACCCCCCCCCGAGCGCCACACTGCTGACTGCCCCCCCCCCAGCGCTGCGCTGGGCCAGGCCACCGAAACCCCCCACCTCCTCCCAGCGCTGCGCTGGGCCGCTCAAACCCCCGCCCCGAGTGCTGGGTCGCCCAAACCCCTGAGTGCCGTGCTGGGCTGCTGAACCCCTCCCCCCCCCCCGAGCACCGCGCCAGGCCACCCAACCCCCCCCCCCCCCCCCAGCGCCTCACTGGGCCGCCCAACCCCCTGCCTCCCCCTCAGCGCCTCACCGGGCCGCCCAAACCCCCGGAGCACTGGGCCGGCCAAACCCCTGCCCCCTCAAGCGCCGCGCCAGCCAAACCCCCGGAGCACCGCGTCGTGCCGCCCAAACCCCTGCCCAGCGCCGCGCCACTGAAGCAAAAAAAACCAACCCTTGAGCGCCGCCCCGCCAAACAAAAACAAAAACACCGCGAGCGCCCCCTGCCACCCCAACATTGCCCGCCCCTTAGAAGGTGCCACCCCAAGCATGTGCTTGTTCGGCTGGTGCCTGGAGCCGGCCCTACTTCTACAGTACTTATGGCCAGATTTAAAGGTATTTAAGTGCCTAAAGATGCCCATAGGCCTTTAGTGGGATTTGCAAAAGCACCCAGGCACCTAAATCCCATTGAAATCAATGTGGCATGTTGCTGTAGGAAAGACCCACAAACAAATGGAAGGAGACTTAAGGCAAACACTTAAGCATGTGAGTAACTTTATGCCCTGGAGTAATCTGGACCACTCGGCTGAGTAAAATTAAGTATGTGGTTAAGTGGTTGCAGGATCAGGACATAAACTCTCCGTACATGGGAAATGGTGGAACTGACCCGTGCTGGGATGCTGAGATGTAATGGGAGCTGTGCAGTTATAGGCTGGGGTATTTTTTTAAACCAGCCTATCTGCAAAGTGCTGCCAGGGCACAAAATAAATACATTGAAATATATTTTCTGCTCTGATCTCTTAGTAACGTTAGTGGTCCCTTGGAACAACAAGTAGTTTAAAAAAACTATGGTCTTTAAGTTGGTCTTTAAGTTGACAGTACCCCTTTAAACGTCAGAATTTGTAGCAGCTTTCCTGCTGCCTGGCTGTAACTTGCCACTACATTAATCCTCTGTTTTAGAAGAAAGAAACAGTCTCTATCCTACCCTGCGCCATATTATTGGTGGTCTTGCTGCAGTACAGTTATTTTTTATCTATTGAATATTGTTCTCAGTAGAATTATTCTGCCCCCCCCCCCCCAGCCTGTAGATAAGGATTGTTACTAAATTAATTGAGCTTTTCCTTAACGGTTAAGTTGCTGCTTTGCAAGTTGGTGAATAGCAATGAGAGATGCTTTCCCACCTCTAATGTATAGATCTTGAGTCCCGATCTTGCAAAATTTTCAAATACACCTGTACCCCGATATAACACGACCCGATATAACACGAATTCGGATATAACGCCGTAAAGCAGTGCTCCGGGGGGGTGGAGCTGCGCACTCCGGCGGATCGAAGCAAGTTCGATATAACGCGGTTTCACCTATAACGCGGTAAGATTTTTTGGCTCCCGAGAACAGCGTTATATCGGGGTAGAGGTGTATTACATTCTGAAATATACTTTATAGTGGTACATTTCATATTGAAATTCTTAATATAATTCTCCAAATTGGAGGTGAGAGTCTGTGTTGTGCTCAGTCATGAATTCCTTTGGGTCTGATCTTTGAATCAGTGTGATTTGGTTTAGACACAATCCAGCATTGCCAACTCTCATATTAGGTGCAGGTATTTTTTAAAGCCCCAGCTCCTGGAGTCAGATGACTAAATGAAAATCTCATCTTTCAGTAAAAGCAAACAAACAAAAACTAACAACCATCACCAGCATTCTGGCTCTCAGAGTGGTGAAGAAAAGCTTGAAAACATGACCTGGGTGTAGCCTAGAGGTTCAAAACCCAGAATAAATAAATAAGTAAAAAATATAGGCCAGCACCTCCATCTTCCCATGATTGGTATGGCAGGGATAGAGCTTGTCTATCAGGGGCATGAAGCAACGCTATTGGGTGAATTAGCCAGGCTCCTTCTCACAGCTCTGCAGGACACTCGGTCACCCTGTCCGAGGTGCAGCATAGAATGTGTAGCCAGGGTGCAGGAAGGGGCTAAAGTGGCTTTAAACCAGGTCATGTGAGGGTGTCCTCGGAGGGCTCCTTATAAGTTCCTACACAGTGCCTGCAGGAGGAACCTACCTTGGCTGGATACAGGGCTTTTAGGGCCTCATTATGTTGCTCTGGCCCATTTACCTGGCATAAAGGGGTTCGAGCCAGGTGCGGACTTCACCCCTGGTGTTTTCTGGGGTTAAACTTGCGCTATGCAACCGGGAATTGTGGGGGCATTCCTGGGTCCCTAAGAGTATGTCTACACTGCAGCTGGGGTTGCGGCATGGGTGTCAGCTCACGCTAGCTGCCCAAGCTCAGACCCAGGGGGTGAGGCGGGCTTGGACTCAGATGGTCAGTCCGAGCCACCCCCAGCGCTGCAACATCCACTGCTATTTTTAGCGTGCTAGCTCAAGCAGAGCTAGTGCGAGTCTCTACCCACGCTGGGACTTGCACCTCCCAACGGCAGTGCAGACATAACCTACATGAGTTTCAGGGGCTGTAAATGGAGCTGTGTCCTTTCATCCTTACACAATAACGATCTGATGCCACATCATTATGATGCAATGTTGTCCTGCCGCGTCACTGAGCTGGGATGTTTTCATGCAGGCACCAAAGTGTCGTAGCCTGAAGTCCTGATGTGATTATCAAATTGTCATGCTGGCAGAGCTGCCCCCACTGAGCAAACTTAGGCAATGAGTTCTGTGGGGGCACCATTGAAATCACCTGGCATCGAGGTCCACGTGCATAGAGCTCATTGTAGGATCGGGATCATAGAAAGGCAGCTGTTCAGAATGGTTGGATCTGCTTGTGTACCTGAAATTATCCCAAACCAGTGTGCTACCTTATTTTCTGAGTTGCACTTACCTACCAAAAATATCGACTTTGTTTTTTAGTCACTTTGTCTCTTGCACGAGAACACTCACACGCGTATATACAGTATATGGCAGGAGTTGGCAAACTATGGCCCAGGGGCCATATCCGGCCCTTCAGATGTTTTCATCTGGCCCTCGAAGCAGGGTCCGGGGCTTGCCCCGCTCTAGCTGGGGAGTGGGGTCCGGGGCTTGCCCCGCTCCACGTGTGCTGTGGCTCTGCACGGCTCCCAGAAACAGCGGTATGTCCCCCTTCCGGCACCTACATATAGGGACAACCAGGGGGTTCCGCACGCTGTCCCCGCCCCAGGCGCCACCCCCGCATCTCCCATTGGCTAGAAACTGCGACCAATGGGAGCTGCAGGGGTGGTGCCTGTGAACCAGGCAGCGCGCAGAGGCGCCTGGCCGCGTCGCTTCCTAGGAGCCGGAGGGGGACATGCCGCTGCTTCCAGGAGCTGCTTGAGGTAATTGCCACCTGGAGCCTGCACCTCTGACCTCCTCCCACGCTCCAAACCCCTGTCCCAGCCCTGATCCCCCTCCCGCCCTCCGTACCCCTCGGTCCTAGCCCGGAGCACTCTCCTGCACCCCCAACCCCTCATCCCAAACCCCACCCCAGAGCCCGTACCCCCAGCCGGAGCCCTCCCCCCCCCCAACCCTCTGCCTCAGCCTGGAGCTTCCTCCAGCACCCTGAACTCCCCATTTCTAGCCCCACCCCAGAGCCCGCACCCCAGCTGGAACCCTCACCCCCCTCCAGCACCCCAAGCCCCAATTTCGTGAGCATTCATGGCCCACCATACAATTCCCATACCCAGATGGGGCCCTTGATCCAAAAAGTTTGCCCACCCCTGGTATATGGCAACGCTGCAGTATAATCTGGTGATTTAAGAATACCTGTCTGCCTTTTGCTGACTCCATGCCGTGGCAGAATGAAACATAAATCAAAGGCTGGGGGTAAATGAGAGAGAAAGGTCTAACTTGGGGCCTTCGTCCCGACCGAGTGTTGGACCCCACTGAACTGAATCTCAGCTCTTCTCGCTCTGCAGGAGTGGACCTGCAGAGTATAACAGCTTTGAACTACAGGAGCTGCACTTTAGAGTTGAGAGTTTAGGAGCTCTGCCGTGAGGGAACAAGTAGTAAAACTCCCCTTGATTTCAGGGGGAATTGCATTACCCCAGTCCTGAACAGGGGGTGAACTTCCCCCTGGTGCAGCGGTCCAGCACAAGGCTTACGTGCGGCTTACATCCCACTTAATCCTAATGTTGAGGGTGTAAAACTGATGCATTTTTGTGCTACTGGCAACTCTGCACAGGGGTGAATTTCACACAGGGAGAATTGAGAACTGGAGCAGGGTGGCTTCACCCTGGGCCTAACCCAACCTGATTACAGAATGATCCCCACCTGGAGGGAATCCAATCATTCCCCATAATGAGCAGGAGGCTGCATAAGTGGGAATGGAGCCAGGATTACGAGGTGATAAAGTCCAGCTGGGGAAGGGGTTGGAGAAAGAGCTAGACAAGAAGCTCAGGGAGTAAGTAAAGCTGGCCAGACAGGGAGGCCTGGTAGACCCTGATTAAGCAGGGAAGAGACCGAGAGAAGCAGGGGAGGATTTGAGAGGCTGGGTGGAAGTGGCCCAGGGAAAGGAGCAGACCTAGCTGTTCAGCCAAGGATCTTGGGGCCAGAGCTCAGACTTGAGGGTGGGACTGGATTTCCCTGCCAGCCCTCAGGAATGGGGAGGTATAAACCCACTGCAAGGGCTATTGGGCCCAGCAAGAGGGCTACGGGCTGAGCTGAGGAAGGCTGAGGAAGAGCCCCAAAGTGGGGGACGGATTTTTCTTTCTGTTGGACGTTTTGGGGACTTGTCATTTGAACCACTGGGACCCCAGCAGGGATGGACTCTAAGATGGTGACCCAGCCAGAGGGCTGAATTATTGACCGAGAAACCACCCCCTGAAACCACTGAAGCAACCGTCGGCAGGGGGCGCCCGCCCAGCGCAAGATCTGCGACCCCCATGCCCATCACCGGGGGTGCCTAGCGGTGAGTGAGCTCTGTCACAGGACCCTACTATACAGTGCTTCAGTCGGTCAAATCCTAGAGGACCGAACTGATCTGTGTCTAGCCAGGCAAACTGTGGTTATGTGTAAATAAATGGCGATTTGTAATTCCCTCTCTTCTCAACATGGACTAAGCAGAATAGATTTAGCCAATGATCCTAAATGCCTGTAAAGGTGGTAAAGGATCATTTGTCTGAGCAATAAACTGCTCCCGAGGTTGCCGTCTTGTTGACGCTGACATAGCAAATTACACCAACACAAGGCTCAACTTTGTTATTTGCCCCGGTCACTTAGCCAGGAGGTAGGGGAAGGAGGTAGGTGTCGCTAAGCAGCCCTGCAAGTTTGTTAAAGCAGATTGTAGTGTTGGCCTGCGATGACCAAAAAAAAATTGCCCCAGAAGTGTGGCAGCTGGGTGGGGAAAATGGGATAGGGGAAAGAGAAGAAATGTTTTTTAAATATATGTAAAATGCATCTAGTCTGCTGAGAAGTTGATTTTTTTTTTCAATCAGTCACCAAATGATGGTCCATTTAATATTTATTTCACTGCGAGGGGACGGATTAGTGCCATGGATTATGTCAAATGGATAATATTAGGGTTTATATCCTCAGAGGCTTCTCTTTAAGTTATGTAGTCATTAGTTTATAATTTTTTTTTTTATAACCCAGCTTGAAGGGGCAGGTCACTTCACTAAACCCAGCTGAATTGGGCCAAGAAAGCACCAGTGTATTTCCTATTTTTTTGGGATGTGTTTGTAAATGTGGCAACTAAAAGGACACTCACTTAGCTGATTGGGCCTCATAGCGATAATTCAGTTCTCCAGGCCATGTGTACGGCCTGCAGCTACACCACTGTAGCACTGCAGTATAGAGGTTTCTTACAGCGAAGCAATGGAAAGGGTTTTCCCATCACTAGGTAATCCACCTCTCTGAGTGGCAGTAGCTAGCCCTGTCGTCACCCAGGTTAGGGTGGCATAGCTACAGCGCTCAAGGGTGTGAATTTTTCACACCTCGGCACTGTCGCTATGGCGACCGAACTTTTAAGTGTAGACTGGACCTTAGCTAGCGCCTTCTGGCTCAGCATCTTGCCTCTCTTTAGAGACGCTAATGGGCCTCGTTCTCCTCTCATAATAGTTTTACACCAGGTTGTTTTCACTGGTGGACATTGCGGGTAACCCCACTGAAAGGGAGAGGAGAATGAAGGGCTAATGTATTTAAGTGCTCAGCACCTCTGTGAGGTAGGTAAAGCCCTTAGGCTGTAGGGTTTAAGCCAATCTCTCTCTGTTATTGATCAGGAGGATGAGACCTGATGTGGGAGTCAGATTATCCCATTTCTGCTAGTGCAGGGTTCTGACCTCTCCTTCTGAAGCAGCTGGTGCTGGCCACTCTGAGACAGGATACTGGGCTAGATGGACCTTGGTTCCGATCCAACCTGGCAGTTCCTAGGCTCTTCGTTTTACAGAAGAGCAAACCTGAGGCAATGAGAGGAGATGGGATTTGTCAAGGATATACAGCAAGTCAATCATTGGCCAATTTGTGTTCTTAATCCCAGTTCCCTGGTCTCACCATTAGATAACACTCCCGTGTCAAACCAAAAGGCAGAGACTTCACTGATCGCTCTGGCCCTCTCACTCCCATCCAAGCGCGAACGTTTTTTTATTCTGATGTACCAAATGAGGCCTCAGTCCTGCAGGGCAGCGAACGCTCTAGACTCGCTGACTCTAGTGGTAACTCACAGAGCTCAGGAATGAAGATTTTTCTCAGCTCTCACCTCACAACAGGGAAGGTTTCTTTGCACGTTTGGTTGTTCCGTAATGTACTGAACCGAACCAACACGCTGTGTTTGTTACAAACAGTCATCTGTAAAAGCTGTTAGCATGAGCCATTAACTTTTCCTTTTAATCATTCAGGTTGCCTCTTCTTTTTAAAAAGCAGAATTAATAGGCTTTGAAAAGGCGCTTTCCAACCACAAAGGTTTCTCCGGGGAAGGGTTCTGTTGGAGTATCATGAGCTAGTCAGACCTTCATTTTCTCCCCTTTCTTCTTGTAAATGATTAATCACTTTCAATTGATTGATGAGTATTACACTTAATATCTGCAACACACAGCAGGAGCGTAGGCTATTTCATAGCACATCAGGTCATTGACCCATCAGTTCCAGCATCCTGCTTCCTGTCATACCAGATCAGACCGCTGGTCTGTCAGGTCTGATATCCTGCCTCCAGCCTTGGCTCACATGTGATGCTTTGGAGGAAGATAGAAGAAGCCCAGAACTTACTGAGTCATTTATGTACGGCTGTGTCATTTCAGCCACCGTTTATTTCTTCTTTGATTCCTGCCGGCAATCCACTAAAGCCCTGCAGCATCGGCTGTGAATACCATCATCCTAGCCAATGCACGTCTCCAAATCCTGTTAGCCTGCACTGCCTCTATTAATTAGCCATCGGAACATTTGTATCTTTCAGTAAAACATGTTCTAATTAGTGATTAAAAGTTTATTCTGTCTGTTTGTCTAGGTGTTTGGCTGCATTTAGCTTAAGTCTGTTCCAAAGAGGCGGCAGATTTTTATGATCAATTTACTTTATAAGGACTGACTTCCATTTTTTTAAATGGACCAAAGAAGCAGGTTCTGAGAAATGCTGGCAGATTGCACAGCTCTTTGTGTTTGAATTCCATCATTCTTCTGCTAATAACAACACTTCAGTCTTCTATAGCATTTAAAATCAACGAGTAAAACAAAATATGGATTCATGGCTTGATATTAAGCACAGACGTAAGTCCCATTGACTTTAACGGGATCTAAGGATCAGCACAAGCTTAAGTGCTTTGCTGAACTGGACATTGATGAGAGACGGTCCTGAATCCAAACACACTTAAAATGTTGTGAGTGTCTGAAATCTGTTCCCAAATCCAAATCTGAATGTTGCAAGTGGCCCCAAACTGTATTGTGGGTTGGACCAAGCCCCTGGAATTCTCTTCCACACCCTCAAATCTGGGTTATTTCAAATCCAGACCTGGATGTGAATTATATGCTTTCAATCTGTCTGTACTCTAAATGTGCCTAATAGAGCTTTACTAATGCAAGTAGTCCAGTTGAAGCTAGGGATGCAGAACGGGGCTTTTATTTGCATTTGGAATGTAACCAGTTTTCAGTGAGACAAACTGCCGTTACGGGTAAATTCCATTCATACTGATAAGCATGACAGTGCATGTGCCCATTTTGACAATGCAAGGGGTAGATATTTTATTGGAAGCTTTTCCATACCAATATGCATCTAAATTGTGGTGGGAATGGAGTAGTTAATGATGACCCATTAGAATTTCTTATTAGAACCTATCTGTGAAAGCTAAAGCGTGGCTTTAAAAAGCAAACAAAAACACAATACAATAGCATCTGGTTTATAAAGATAGTGGCCCAAAACCTGCTCTCAGTTACACACCTGCAGTGCTGTTGAAATCATGCATGTAATGGAGGATGGAAATTGGTGTCGTGGATCTTACAAATGGCAGCTCATTTTTTCATTTAAAATATTTTTACTAACCCTTCTTAGTGTGTTTCCCTGCCCCTCCCCCCTCAGTTTTGTTTTTTTCTTGATGACTCCTTTCAGGGCTCTCATTGCCCCCACCCTGGAAGCCACATGAGCAATTTCCCCTGAAGAAATGATCACTGTTTGCTGCTCTGACCCTCATCCATCCAGGAACAACCTGTTGCTTTACGCAGTGTCTCCCTTCCCTTCCCTTCCTTTGAATGTGGAACTCACTGCCACAAGATATCACTGAGGCCAAGAGCCTAGCAGGATTGAAAAAAGGCATTAGGTATGTAGGATTAATCAGAATAACCTAGTTCTAATAGTGTATGCTAAAAAAAAAGCCAAGAGTTTTGGAATGGCTATAAACTCATGATTCAGGGCTTAAGCCAGCTTCTGGAAGTCTGAAGAACCTTTCCATGGTGGTAAGTTTTCCCATAACTGCTTGGCTTTTTGCACCTTCCTCTGAAGTATCTGGAACTGGCTGATGTCAGTATATTGGACTAGAGGGACCACTGATCTCATCCTGTGTAGCAATTCCTGTTACCGCAAACAAATGTGTCTACGCAGCAAGAGAGGAGGGATAATGGTTAGGGAAGACTGCGAACTGAGGCACAGAGAGAGGCTAAGTTACATGCCCAAGGAAACCTGTAGCACAGCAGGGACTTGAACCCAGATCTCTCAAGTAAATTGTGTTCCATAAATGGTCATTTGACGTGGGAGAGAGGGAGGGCTTCTTTCAGACGAGTCCTTGAAAATTTTATTAAAATGATGTTAAAAATAAATAGTGAACAGAGTTTGAGCATAGAAGTTTCTGATTATCAGGGAATAACATACAGATTATCGGGGGTGCAAAGTTTGGTTTAAGATAAAGTGGCATGAGGAATACATAATCTGCAATATTCCTGATTGGGAGTAAAAGGTTGATGGGTCAAAGTACAGAGTCCTTGAATACTACAATCCTGTTGGCTCTCTGAGCGCTGAGGGATCAGGGCTTGGGAATGTAGGAAGAGGAAGGAAAATGTCATTACACAAAATTTCACCTGCCCCTTTGCGTCTCCAAATCCATTATTGTGTAACATGCTGTGCCACTGCCTTCTGCCTTGAAGGGGGCTGTATTTCAGCAGTGTAGTCCTCCGCTCTCTACCTAACCGGCTGGCTCCTTTCAGTGGAACCCTGGAGTCCTCCCATAGGACGGGATGGAGGCTAAGGCAGAGCATCAATTTGGAGCTGCTCAAGCTCGAATCGCCCTCAGCACAGAATGAGCAGAGCTGAAAGAGATTTGTGCGTGTGGGGGGGAGATTGGGTTCCAGGTATGCTTGTATGACCTAGAACGAGCCAACACAGTGAGAGAGGGAGACAATATTGACTGAGCAACAAAACAGCACTTTGATTATTTTTTTCCCCACTTTTCCCTTGAAGATGTATTGTGCATGATTAAATCTGATCCGGGAGAGTCACATTGCGTATATCTGAGCAGGTTGGGAGAGGAGATAAAAACGGTTGGACTTTGACCTCAGGACTGAAACAAAACAGGAGTGGTCAGCTACTTGCAGTGGTGAAAGGTGCTGCCTTCTGAGCAATGCTGCGTAATCTGTGAGATGTACCGTGGGCTAGTGGTTAGAGTGGCCAATAGAAGCTAGGATTCTGTTCTGGCGCTGCGGGAATGTTACCTTGTGGTTAGAATATGGGAATTCCCAGGGTCTATTCCTGGCTCTGGGGGAAAAGAGTAACTGGGAGTCAAGACTTTTGCAATCTGTTCCTGGCTGATGGGGGAGTTGCAAAGATTAAATAACAAAGGAAAGTTTCTAGAGTCTCTGGCCTTTGCCATAGAGGGTTTTATCTTCACTGTGGTTTGATCGGGAGTTATCTACCCTCCAGTTAACTCCTCTTGAAAAGCCTGGCTTGAGTGAGAGCGAACACACTTCAAACCAGCACTGGAGCTGCAGAGAGGGATTGGATTACTGCACAGTTAGCAGCATATTGCTTGACTAACTCCAGCATCAGCACTGCAGCACCCAAACTTCAAACCAGACTCCCCAGATGAGGCAACTCGCTTGAGGTTAAAGCACCATCTAACTCAAACTAGAGATTTTTGTGCATGCACAGGCGTCGGGTTGGGGGCAACGCTCAAGTTAGACCTCGAGCCAGTGAAGACTGACCTGTAGCTGCAACATGGTTTGTTATTCTCAGTCTTACTGGAGTAAATCTACAAGTAGACACAAGCTCAGAGCACCCAGGCTTAATTGCATGCTGCTAATTGGAGAGTGGCAATTTAGTGCGCCATTAGTACACAAGGCTGTTGCTTTATTATAATTTTCTTAGGAGAGCAGTAATTTCTCTATCATCACTTATGATAATATATTCACTGCAGCATGACATAGGATGGGATCCAATGAATAATGTAAAACCCCGAATAACACTGAATCCATATTAAATGTACTTTTCTCCCAGCCTTTTTTTTTTTTAAGAGGAAAATATTGATTTTGATTGGGTTCAGAGGTTTAAAGCTCACACAGGGTGTCTACATTTTTGAGCTTGTAATCAATATTCTAAACCTCGTTGCTGGTAATGTTTGAGCACCACCATATCCCATTCCCCTTCACGTCTGCAAATTACAGGCTTTCAGGTAAGTCACACTCCAGTTTGCAGTGATTGCAAGAAAGGGATTTAATTAGCGTACTGAGTTGCTCCAGGAGGTTTGCATTATTAAGATCTTCAGGAAGAAAAGCAGTGCGGGATACTGCTGTCCTTTGCCCCCACCAATAAGTGTTTTGTCAGTAGTGCTAAGAAGCCAGGGAAGAGTTTGAGACATGGTGAGAAAATTAAGCTGGGGGCAAGGCGGGGGCGTACTAAGAGAGGCTGCAAAATTCAAAGCTGGATCCAGGTTTCGGGGATGTTCAGATCCAGGGGGGTTGGTTTGGCCCACTGTGTATAGGGGTGTTTGCAAAAGGTGCATATGAATTTAGGTTGGGTTTTTAAAGAAGCTGCTTGCCCCTTCTTCCAGGTTTGGATCCAAAATGGAGCTACAACCCTAAAAGTAAGCTTGGAACTGGGGATCTGAATATATTCCCTGCCCCCTGCTCCCCACCTCCCCTACACCCTTTGCCCCTGGAATTCACATGGAGGTGGATGGCTTTTGATTTGTGGTTCTGGTTGGGCCTTGTTACGTACGTGTGTGTGTGTACACAGACGATTGCACATCTTGCACACATACACGTCGTATGTACTGTGGTCAGACTTCACCGGTAGTTACCATCTGCGATACTGCAGTATTTCTCTGCACTTGGAATAGGAAATATCTTCAGGGTTTCAGGTACTGTGCTGTGTTAAATGTTTGATTGATTTTTAGCAGTGACCATTCTATTAGTTTGATTTTAGGGTCTGCGCTGGCTTCAGCTGGTGCAGAACCTAACAGTGGCAGTAACTCCCCAGGAGGCACGTTGTCTCCATTCCCCGCTATGCCAGACAGCATCATCCAAAAATGAACAGTGCTGGTCAGTTTGGGGTTAAGGCCAGAGTTCCCGAAGGTGCAAATAGGGGGTTCCTGTGGACTCATGATCCCACTTTAGGGCTTCCTTCTCCTTGCAGAACCACCAGAGTTGTCACTGTGCAAGCACCTTTTACCCATGGGCAGGTGGCATAGAACAGGGTTTCTCAGCCCGTGGGTTGGGTCGCCGGAATGTTTTAAAGGGTCACGTGGCAGCTACTGTGGCTCCTGTCCCACGGGGCTGGCTGGGCTCGCCTCCCTGCTCCAGGCACTGCAACCTCTGGGGTCCCAGTGCCACTCAGGTTTGGCCCAGCCGTCATGATGACAGGAGTCCGGGTAGGCCAAATCTGAGTGAGTGGCACTGCAGCCTCAGGAGCCAGGTCACAACTCCACTCACACAAATTTGGTCCCGTCAGGGGGATGGGGGCCAAACCTGAGCAGAGCTGCAACCCCAGAGGTTGCTTGCAACCCCCAGAGCTGAGAGCCAAGCAAAGCACCGGAGCTGTTAGAGCCGTCCCTGTTGGGTGAGTTCCGGGCAGGACACAACCCCTCCCCCCCCAGAGCAAGACCTGATCGAAACCATCCCAGGCACTCCCCCCAAGATTATTTATTTATTATCATAGGTCCCAACAGCCCATAAACATTTACAATGGGTCTTGTGCCCAGAAAGCTTGAGAACCATTGGCTTAGGAAGATGCAATTCACATCTGCCTCCAAATCACATCGTGTGTGTGTGATCTCTCTACAACCTCAAAGGGTAATTGGTTAAGGTTGGTGGTTGTTTTTTTTAATGGGCAAGTAAGTGCATTTAATCTTTGCATTCAAACCAAAACATTTCTATCCTAACAAAAAGAGAAAACCCAGAATGTGTTCGTAACAGATGTTCTCTCATTAGGGTGCTGCTGAGACATGGTGTAAAAAGCAAACAATAGATTGAATTTGTTTTATAGAATTTTCAGCAGTATCACTTCCCCTTTGCTGGTCCCGTGTAAGTGATCACATACTTCGATGTTACCTGTCCTCCTGGAGCTGCTTTTGTTGTGTTAATTTTATTGAAGTCGAAATGCAGATTGCAATGTGAGATGGCATCAGAGGTAGCAGCCTTGTTCTCCTTAAAATTCACTCTGTGGCGGGTGGGCGGTATAATCGAGAAATGCCTCTGGCAGTGGAAGGTTGAAAGGATAGGCAAACCAGGCACTGTACTGCATCCGTGGTATTTATTTATATGCACTGGGGTCAAGGTTTTCAAAAGCAACTAGTGAGTTTTGAGTCCCCAGGTTGAAACATCTCATAGATGTCCTCTGATTTTCAGAATGTGCAGAGCACCTGCCCTCTGATGACTGGGCCCCTTTAGAATCAGAGAAGATTGGAAGAGACCTCAGGAGGTCATTGAGCCCAACCCACTGCTCAAAGCAGGACCAATCCAAACTAAATCATCCCAGCCAGGGCTTTGTCAAGCTGGGCCTTAAAAACCTCTCAGGATGGAGATTCCATCACCTCCCTAGGTAACCCATTCCAGTGCTTCACCACCCTCCTAGTGAAATAGTGTTTCCTAATATCCAACCTGGACCTCCCCCACTGCAACTTGAGACCATTGCTTCTTGTTCTGTCATCTGCCACCACTGAGAACAGCCGAGCTCCATCCTCTTTTTGGAATTCCCCTTCAGGTAGTTGAAGGCTGCTAGTAAATTCCCAGTCACACTTCTCTTCTGCAGACTAAATAACCCCAGTTCCTTCAGCCTCTCCTCATAAGTCATGCTCCCTAGCCCTCTAATCATTTTTGTTGCCTTCCGCTGGACTCTTTCCAATTTGTCCACATCCTTTCTGTAGTGGGGGGCCCAAAACTGGACACAATACTCCAGATATGGCCTCACCAGTGCTGAATAGAGGGGAATAATCATTTCCCTCGATCTGCTGGCAATGTTCCTCGTAATGCAGCCCAATATGCCGTTAGCCTTCTTGGCAACAAAGGCACACTGCTGACTCATATCCAGTTTCTTGTCTACTGTAATCCTAGGTCCTTTTCTGCAGAACTACCGCTTAGCCAGTTGGTCCCCAGCCTGTAGCAGTGCATGGGATTCTCCTTCCTAAGTGCAGGACTCTGCACTTGTCCTTGTTGAACCTCATCAGATTTTTTTTGGCCCAATCCTCCAATTTGTCTAGGTCACTCTGGACCCTATCCCTACCCTACATCATATCTACCTCTTCCCCCCAGTTTAGTGTCATCCGCGAACTTGCTGAGGGTGCAATCCATCCCATCATCCAGATCATTCATTAAGATTTTGAACAAAACCCGGCCCCAGCACTAACCCCTGGGGCACTCCACTTGATACTGGCTGCCAACTAGATATCAAGCCCTTGATCACTACCCATTGAGCCTGACGATCGAGATAGCTTTCTGTCCACCTTATAGTCCATTCATTAAATCCATACTTTTTTAACTTGCTGGCAAGAATACTGTGGGAGACCGTATCAAAAGCTTTGCTAAAGTCGAGATATATCACGTCCACCACTTTCCCCATATTCAAGGAGCCAGTTATCTCATCATAGAAGGCAATCAGGTTAGTCAGGCATGACTTGCCCTTGATGAAGCCATGTTGACTGTTCCTGATCACCTTCCTTTCCTCCAAATGTTTCAAAATTGATTCCTTGAGGACCTACTCCATGATTTTTACAGGGACTGAGGTGCAGCTGACTTCAAGGTGACTCAAGTTGGGTGCCCAATAACTAAAGCAAACAGAACCACTTGAAAAACTTGGCCTAGATGAACAGCCCACTCATGCCATGCTGGAGGTTGTCATGTAATCAGAGTAACATGGTTTGATAGGAAGACCACTGCACTCACATGCTCTAGTGGTGGGAATCCATACAAAAGCCTGTAGATGATGGATAGAAAATACAGTTGTACTAGAGACCAGACTGAACCAAAACCCAAATCCAGACATCCTCATTGTTTGGGGATCCAGATGCAAGTTCAGATCCAGATACAAACTTTGCAGCTAGTTTTTTTTCTGATCTATACTCCTTTCCAAATGGAGCCCACTGGGTGAAGAGGGACTTAGTTGTCTTCAAAATGTTCTCTGTGGGAAAAAAACCTAAAGTAGGCAGAAATCAGCTGTTTGGGGGATTGTGTTACAAATGTGTAACTCCTACCACGTTAGCTAAAAAGTTCTCTAGTTTTTTGAGGGAACCTGGATTGGTTTATAATTTTGTGTAAAACCAGGTGAGCATGGTGGATTCTTCCTTTTGCTTTTTTGGGTTCATCCAAAACTGAAACTCAGGCAGAGCAAACCCAAATGTAGCAAACTTGGAAATAATGTTCCTATGGACTCTGGTGAACTATAACCTTAGAGCTTACATGGGTCTGGTTTTGCTATTGCTACAGCCATTTCTGTTTCATTCCATTGTTTTGCTTTAGATTCTGTCATTGGCCACTAAGGGCTTGTTTACACGGGGTCGGAGGGGTTAATCCACAGTTTTTTGACTTAATCGGCTTTGGAAATACTTGCGTACGCACAATGCTATTCATTGTAGTGCACTGACTCCACATTTATCGCAAACTCTGGAGTCTTGTTTCAAAGTGAATTAACTGTGCTGCAGACCCGATCTATTGTCCATGTGCACGCAACGCTGCTGTGAATTACTTTGGCGGTCTTCCAGCAGCTATCCAACACAGCTTTGCAGCGACCATTACTGACTTCTCTGTTTACCTGTGTGCCCTCCCCTGCTTTGGGGTCAAGTTGACTAATGTCCCTTTTCCCATTTATAAGCTGTTGCACAGACAGATTTTGTCCATTCACTCCTGGATTCAGGTTTATCACAGTGCCTCCAATAATACTTCAGAAACCCCACAAGATGCCTGGAGCGGCTCTTTGGGGTCATGCTGAGACCCTGGATCTCATTGCCACCTAGGGAGAAGTATCGGTGCAGGAAGCTCTTGTGGCCAGCCACCCGGAATAAAGATATTTTTGTTGACATTGCTAGGCAGATGTCCGTGAAGGACCAACATTAAAACAAGGATGAAGCAGAAAAAAATCCACCAGGGGACATGTAACCTGTCCATTTTTTTGAGGAGCTGGCTAGGATTTTATGTAACTGCACAACCACCCATCCCAGGCAGCTTGTGGAGCCTGCTGGCTACCTTTTCCTCCCCAAGACACCCAGTTACTATTTTATGTACCACTCCAATCCATGGATGGTACTTATATGGCCCCCATTACTACAGTATCTGAGCACCTCACAGTCTTTAATGCACTTCTCCTCACACCCTTCCTGTGAGGGAGGGCAGTGCTATTATGCCCATTGTACAGATGGGAAACTGAAGCATAGTGAGGCAAAGTGACTTGCGCAAGGTCACACAGGAAACTTGTGGTGGAGCAGGGAACTGAATCTGTCTTCCCCCAAGACCTAGGCTAGCACTCTGAATCATCCTTTTCCTCATGTAATATTTGAACTCCCACTGAACCACTCATTGTAGCAGGTAATAAAGCAGTGGTTCTCAAACGTTTGTTCTGGTGACCCCTGTCACATAGCAAGCCTCTGAGTGTGACCCCCCCCTTATAAATTAAAAACACTTGTTTATATATTTAACACCATTATAAATGCTGGAGGCAAAGGGGGTTTGGGGTGGAGGCTGACAGCTCATGACCCACCATGTAATAACCTTGTGACCCCCTGAGGGGTCCCAACCCCCAGTTTGAGAACCCCTGTAATAAAGGCACTTCTCGGTCTATCTATATATTTCACTAAATGTACAATCCTCTGTGTGATGGGTTGGATCACAGAAACCCCCAAGTGGCAGCTCCCAATGGGGTTTCTGTGATCCAGCCCATCACACTCTGCCATTGCTTTACATGCAATAATTCAATAATTCCTCAGCGTCTTGAAATTTCAGTTTTTCATGTTTTTGATTCATTCACAACCTCATTGTTGTATATTGTACACCCACAAGTTCTGCATATTGAATAGCTCTCTGGAAATCCTGTTGAAAATTCCGAATATATATATATATATATATATATGCATGCGCTGGCTATAATGTGTATATACATGGCTTGAATGAAAAGGAGATGGAGATTGTCTAGTTTACAACGTGTCTGTAGTCTACAATATGTCTTTGGGTCTGATGGATGGTGCTGCTTGTTAAGGGTTAAGGCTGTCTTAGTTACCTTTTGGGTTGCAGGACCCCAGTTAATGACTTTAAACAGTCTGGTGCTCAAATGGACAATACAGGGAATCCACTGTTCAAAGACTACTACTCATCCTCTCTGGAGAAACACACAAACCATTTTGGACCAGGTTCAGGGTCCTGGTCAGACAAAATACCTTTTAAATGGATAAATGTCTGCTGGTGAACTGAGAAATGGACTCTGAGAGAAAGGGTCTGCAGAGATGCAGGCTGAACCTTAGACTCAGAAGAGCTGACAAGGGCAGGTGGAATCTGCCTAAACTGGCAAGAAAAGGACAAGGTTTAGGTGAGATAATGAGTTTTATTATTTTAACCTCTTTCTCTCTGCTTGTGATGTTGTTATGGTAAATAACTCATACTCCCTTTGAACAAGCTGGTCTGTCACTGGGTCACAGCTCCCAGACAGGATTCTAGAGCAAGGACCAAACCCAGTTGGACCTGCTGGAGGTAATACAGTTGGGTAATATGGAAAATGGGAGGTGCTGTAACCTGCTGATCCAGTCTAAAGTGGGGTGAATCGCAGGATTCCAATCTGAGAGAAGTGCGAAGTGTAGGTCTGTCACTTGAAAGGTGCCTGGAGGGAGACACTGAGGGAGGTCACAGGTACAGTTCATCCTGAAACGTAACAAATCCATGCACAGCTGGCTATACCCTCAAAAGCTGGTATATCCCTTTTTGTACCTACAGCCAGCTGAGTGACCAGCCATCCTATTTTACATAGACAAAACAGGTGCACGCCCACTTTTGGAGACCGTCATTACTTGAGCCAAAACGGAGGCAAGCTTTCGGCTGCTTGAATAATTGGCCTACGGTGTCTGTCCATTGCTGTTGTTGTGGTACACCTGTATTGGATATCCCGTGAATCGGCCCGATGCTGCAAACCGTTACTAGCCTAAATAACCTCATTAACTTCAATAGGGCTGATCCGAACGAAGACTCCTTGTGCAAGAAAGAGAGTTTACAGGATCGATGCCACAGTCTTCTGCTTTACTTACAATAAATAGGGTTACTCTGCTGTGCTGCCATTTTCCATGCAGTGGCGTAGTTGAAGTATCCCATTAGATTTCCATTAACCTTAGAAGAAAAGAGGAGGAGAGAATCTGCCAGAGGCCTGCCTGAGATTAGCAAAGAGGAACCATGTTGTTTGCTTAACCATCAAGAGAAATTGCTGTCCGTTATTTCAGCAGATATGAAGAGGGATGGGTGGGGGAATGGACATTAAGCAACCTGGTGTGAGCAGCATTGAAAACCTATACAGCACTTGGGCACATTAGATTCAACATCTGGGCAGAAACTAATAATGCTGTTACCGTGAATTCTGATACTATGGTATAGCCCACAAATAAAATGAACAAATCCTCCTAACTGATGCCATTTTCCTTCCTTGCTATGACGCTTGCCATGGGGATGGATTAATTGTGTATGATTTGGTTTCCAAGTGCTTTCCATTTTTTATTTATTTAGATTTTCTTGAGGGAGGGAAAAAGCCCTTAAACAACATAGACACATTTCCCTGGCAGGAGCAGGCACAACTGCATTTAAAATTTGGTTTGTGGTTTTTCCCACTCCCTTAACAGCAGTAGATCATTGTAGCTCATGATCTTATGGCCGGATCCTCATCTGGTGTAAATCGCTATCGCTGCACTGAAGTCAGGCAAACCCCACTGATTTACATCAGACTGGGATCTGACCCTTAGGCTGCAGTTGAGCAAAGCACTTACACAAATGGAAGCCAGTGGGACCATTCATGTTCTTAACGTTAAGCTTAAATACTTTGCTGGATCAGGGCCTTGGCGTGCAGATGCTTACACGTGAGTAATCTCATTGGTTTCGATGGAACTATTAGTGCAAAAGTTGCAGTATCTGGTATTTTTATTACCTTCTGTAAGTCCCACATTGAACCTGTGTTGGTGATTTTTATCCACTCTGAGATCTGCAATAGAAATGAAGCCCGTTTTCCTGGGAATGCGTCGTTGTGCCTTTTCTTTCCTTGATTTCTCAGTTACCATCTTCAGATTCTAATTGGGATGGATGATTTATTTATGGATTTTATTTATTTATTTATTTTGCTAAATTTGCTGTCTCTATTTGATCTTTGTCATTAATTTTGTGGGCTATTTTCTTAGTCTCATTATAGTGTTTTAGCATCAGAATGGGAATATCTAAAGGAAACCAGAACCCATTAGGCATAACGTTCTGTGATAACTACCCTAATTCTTATGACAAGAAAGTGTGATGAGTGCAGGAAATGGTACCAAATTAGTCTGTTGTTTGACAGCCTGTAGAGTGTAACTGAGAGCAGGGGAAACAGCACAACAACATTTGTCCTTGTTGCCAGTGCAGTAATGAGGAATGGAAATTAACCAGTCTCATGACTCTTCTGTCATCTCATAGTGCTCTGTGAATGCAGTTTATGAAGTCTTTTCAGCATAATTGTGGACTGTTGATGATGATGGTGTATTTGCGGTACATTAAATGCTGTCTCTCGATGCGCAGGGCTTTTAGTCACTGTGAAACATTTTTATGGGATCATTCGTTTCCTCTTATTCTCATCATCGTTATTATTTCTGTTATGGTTGTAGACCACCACTGAGATCAGGGCCCGATTGTGCTAGGTGCTGTACAAAGTCATAGAGACAGTCTAAATATCTGTGGTTTGTAGTGTTCTTGCAGCCATGTTGGTCCCAGGATATGAGAGGTGGGTAATATGTTTTACTGGACCAATTTCTGTTGCTGAAAGAGGCAAGCTTTTGAACTCCACGGGGGTCTTCTTCAGGCTGAGCTCTGTGGAGCCTGAAAGTTTGTCTCTTGGGCCAGTAAATGTCAGTCTAAATATAGAAAAGTCCTATGGAACTTAACAGAAAATCACACACTTTCTGTAGTGTTTGTTTTTTTAAAGCATTCTATAGAATTCAGAGGACTTTATCCCTGCTTATAGAACTTTGCAGGAATATTAATAAACCCATTGAAAAGATCCCATGGCCTATGAGTGGGGATTTTCAGAAGAGCTCAGGCCTGGCTTAACTTGTTTCCTGTTGACATCAATGGTAGTTTTAATCCATTGATGCCAATAAGGGCAGAGTTAGACCAAAGTTCATTGGTTTTGATAATCCCATCTTTGCATTTTTAGACTGACTGCTATAGGATCCTACTAAATGTGTGGGGAAACCTGTTGGTGTCCACCCTATGACGTTCTTCAGAACTTCCCCATAAGGGCTTTGTTAGTATTTTTATAGATATTTTCATCTTCAGAATGCCTTGCAAACAACTAATTTGTCCCCACGATGCCCATTTGAGGTAGTTGCCTAAGTAGCTTTATTCCTCTTTTCCAAGATGGGGAAGCTGAGATGGAGAAGTTAAAGGAGCCACCAAGGGACAGTGTGTCTGAGCCAGGATTCGAAGTCAGGCAAGTTCCTGTTTCCCTGTCCTGTGATCAGACTACACCTCGCTCTTGCAGGAAGTGATCAACCAATAATGAGTAGGCGCATTAAACTAGAGGGCCTTCCAAATTAGAACAGCACTTCCAGTGTGGCCACAATAAACCTGAGGTTAATTCAAACGGCTCTAATTACAGTCCTGACCTACAGAACACCCTGTCAAGGATCTCAAAGCATTTTTACAAACCCTCAATTAAAGCCTCACCCCGCACACCCTGCCTGTGTAGGAATGTATTATTATTCACCTTTTAAAACAAACACACACAAAGGAGAAAATTGAAGGTCACACACAAAGATGGTGGCAGAATCCAGGAACCCAAACTCCTAGTCCCCTGCTCTAGCCAGTGTATCATGCAGTGCCTGGGATAACCCTTTGAAACTAGGTAAGGATCAAACCAAATGCAAAAAGGAGCCCAAATTAAATGCATTAACAAAGCCAGCACCAGGGATGCTAAAATATAGAGCACAAGGCCCAGAGAGCTGAATTCAGGGCCACATTGTGAGAAAAATAAGTCAAGACGCTTCACAAAGATCATAAAGGTATTTTCTCCACCACACACAGCAAGCTAGGTCAATAGGTTGCCCTTTTAGCTGGGACTGCATTGTAAGCCATGACAGGACAAAACCATCCAATGCTCTCTAACTCCCAAATGTGGGGTTTCAAATATAAGCTGCATTGTCCTATGGTTTTGCAAAACCAAAGCCAAGCACAGTTACTAACAAATGTATATGAACATGCAACATAACCAATGGTCCCAGAAGAGTGAAGGCCCGGATCTTGGCCACTTAGCCACTCGAGGCTAAATCCTTTTAGCATTTTCCTCCCTTCAGAATATATTATACAGACCTGAGCACTCACTTTATAAACATTGCTGTTCCAGTCTCTTGGGCTGCGGTGATGAAGTGGCGGACAAAATCTAAAGAGGGGGGGAATCCCCAGCAACAGAGAATTCATGCCATTGAGTGGTAACATGTATAGAACAACATTAAGAAGATTCAGTAATTTAACAACTTAGCAGAGATTTATGTATTAATTTACTGTGGCTCTAGAGAGTGCTGGAGCCGCTGTTCACAGGCCTCGCAGCAAGAGGGCAGTGTAGCTTGTGGGCAAGACGTGGTCATTAGACAGGGACATGGGCTCCCACAGCAGGGATTGGAGAAGATCTGGCAAGCTGACGAGGGGAGTCCTGTGAGGATCACCGAGTACTGCACGTTCTCATTTCCTCAGTCTTTTTGTGGGGTGTGTTTAAATTGGTGTCCATGTTTTCAGCCCTACGCTGACCTCACAGGAGCTGCGCAAACCCCTCAGCCAGTGCATTTCACCAGGCCCCTGCGTTTGGATTACAAGCCTGCAACCTGGGGTTTGTTCATGACCTGGAATGATTTTGGAGTGAGTCTGGGGCAGGTGAAACTCAGAGCAACCGGGGAAAAATGTTGAGGGCCATGTTGAGGGCCTGCTCCTCCCTCCCGCAGGTTATGAGCCTCACCCCTGTTAACAGCCGTGGTAGTTACTTGTATTTTGAAGGAAGGGAACTGCGCCTGATGGTTTTATAGCTTCACTTAAACTAGAGACAGGTTCTCTGGACAGGCAGGACAAGCTTCCCCAAGGCACTGGGAGTTTTTGAAGAAACGTGGTGCTGGTGCTTATGCCACTGTTAACTCTGAATGTTCCCTCTTTCCTCCCACACCCCCTCCATCTGCTTCTTCCCTCCCTGCACCCTGTGATTCCTTCCTGCCTGTAGGGATTGCTTCCGCCCATGCCTTCTTGTATTGCCTTCTGTTTCCTTTTCCCATGCAGGTTCCACCCACTGACATTCTCCAAAACCACCTCTGTATGCAACTGGAACTACTTCTGGAAGTTGCTTCTCCCCAACCCCTCCCCGTTTTACTCTGTTTCCTCCCAGGTCTCCACACCCTCCCGCGTCTCTTGCTGTGTCTCACCTTTCATTCCCCTTCCCCTTGAACATTCTGTGCATCTTCAAAGAGCTAATTATGGAAAACGCCTTTTTCAAGAATCAAAGCCAATTAAAAGCTCTTTAGAGAGGCAAGAAGCAACCCCCTTTCTCCATCAATTGTCACGATGACATTGTTTCCAACTGCTTCTGGAGACCCAGTTCTTGTGCTAATTGTGTTGGTAGCAACCAGCATTTAGTGGTTTCGTGCAGACTGGCAGAGCCCCATTAAACTTTTTGTCTTTAACCCTCTTATTCCAAAACACCAGCTTTGCAGCAGTGCCTCCAACCCAAATTCCACCTTCAGCGATTGCAATTGCTTTCACCGTGAAGACACTGGTTATTATGGGCATAGTGCGCTGCTTAAGTGACAGCTCCAGCTGATGCATCTGGGCGTCCCAGAGCTCCGTGCTAGGTTCCCTAGTTAACTGCATATTAACAGGCACATTCGCAGCAGTTGTGCTTCCTCTTAGCCCGCTGATAAATATCCAAAAGGGGCTGCTGTTAACTGATCGCCCACAGCAGGGGCTGGTAACCCGCAGATGAAACGTTGGAGCCTGTTGGGGGGGAACAGGGAGGCTTTCGTGTTAAGAGTTCAATTTAAACGCAGTAGCGAGTGTAAATATTTTAAAGCGGATTCGAAGGCATACGTTAAACAAATCAACCCACGCTTAGCGCTCAGGCACTGCACAAAGCTTCCTCGTCCTTACTCCGTTCCGTCCAACCTACCAGCGGGCCCATCTCCATACTGTTCCTCAAACTGGAAGGGCAGCAAATGACTTCTCTTGAGCCAGCCAAAGGGCAAAGCCCCTTCTTCCCTTGCTCTGGCCTGAGTATGATCTTTGGAGGCACTGATCGCTTCCTGAGCGCCATTTTCAACCCTGCCACCCACAATGAAATCACTGTAGTTGGGGGTTCTCGATACTGTTCAGCACATCTCGGGAGCAGACCCAGAGGGAGCATATGTCAGTGTGTACTTACGATAGCACCAAGCAGTCAAGCACTGTAGCAACAACCAAAGCTGAGAGAGGCCGCAAGCCAGTCCTTGTAGAGGACGGTGCCACATGGGACATAAAGGATCTGGACATTTCCGTGTCTGCCTGCACATCGGGAACTAGAACCTCGTCTCATGTTGGCCACCAGAAGCAGTCCCTGCCCCGGCTATCCAGCTAGCAATCAGCGGTATATCAGCAAGTACTCTGCTCTAATTGACACCAAGACCTTCGTCCCTTCTCCCGTGGGGAAGATACCGTATCTAAATTTGTTTGAGGGCATCAATTCTCATGAGTGAGAGTCAGGATTTGTATAACACGCATGGAGCCAAACTCTAGCCGAGTTAGACCTGGCTGAGAAAGTACACAGTTGACTTCAGAGCAGTGTTCTCCTGTGGAAACTGAACTGCTGGTAAATTACACTCCTCTGCAACTGTTTAGCAAATCAGCCTTGCTAAATCCGGGTTAGTGGTGCCTGTGGTGCATTAACTTCATTTCATGTTTATTGTTTTCTTTGTAAATGAAAAGTGTCCTGAACGTATCTAGAATGTTTTTGGCCTTCGGCAAGTTGTCATTGATGAACGTTTACTGGTTGCTTTTACCCTGGAACCCATTATTCCTTAATCAGGATCAGCACAGCGTTTAGAGGGGGATATGGGGAACTGGAGGTTAGATTGAGAATGTGTAAAAATCTGCTAGAATTCATAAGATGTGAAGACCGTGAAACAAGAGGGAGCAGAAGTTGATTTTGGCGGATTGACCGAATCAAGGAATAGTAATGGCATTCAGAGCCCCAGGCGCTGGTTCGTATCCAAACTATGCAGCCAGTGGCCATCTGCTGTCTGGTGGCCAGCATGAAATGTGTTGGTGGTTTCAATCCAATTTCTAGGGGACAGATGTCCATATCACAAACACACACACAGACAACCAATATCACCACTCAGGAGTGACAGAAGTGCCCTAAAATTGGGGGGGGCCACCGGCGCCCAAACTGTGGCCCTGCCCTCACGCCGCCCCTTCCCCCCCAAGCCCCCACCCTTGCGTTCACTTCTCTCCACCCCTGAGTTCCCGTCATTCGTCTTTATGGCCAGTAAAAAGTGGTGGGGCCATGGCTCCCTTCCCACCCCCCCACCCCCGTTCCAGCGCCCCTGTCCCCACTGCAGCCTTTTCTGGCAGGGTCAGCTGAAAGACAAGGACTGGCTAGATAAGGAGGCTGAACCTCCCTCTGTTCCCTGAGGGCCACAGAACTATCGGGTTAGAAAGGACCGCACGCTCATCTAGTCTAACTCCCTGCCGAGATGCAGGATTTATTGTGAATAAACTATCCAAGACCGGTGACTATCCAGCCTCCTTTTGAAAACCTCCAGTGAAAGAGAGTCCATTGTTTTACTGTTCTTACAGTTATATACATCAATGGAAAACCCTCATCTGAGTTCTGTTCTGCTCCTTCTGTCAACAATGAGATAGGAAAAAATGAGCAGTCCAGAAATGATCTGTGGTCCCTCTAGAGCTGGGTTGAGGCACAGTGAGATGGGAAGTGTGGAGAAAGCTTGCAAGGCTGCTGCCTGGGCTCGACCTGTCGTGCAAATAAAGGATTTCGGCATCCAAGGCTGCTTTCAGAAAATGCCTGTCATAATCAATAGCCTTCACTGCACTTTACAAAGGATGCCATGACATGAACTAGGACCTTCTGTGACCAGGATCTGCAACTCTGGACTCCTTTCTCATTCAATATTTGCCAGGGCACAACTGTGAGATCTGCAAGGATGCAGCTCAAGGCTTCTTCGTTTCGTTCCGAGTGTGTGTTGGTTATTGCTGGGCTATATCTCTCATTCTCTCGGGCATGGGTTGCTGGGGTTATAAGGCCTTTCAACTCAAATACCTTCCAGGATTTTCCTGTTACTGACACACAAGTATGCACCCTGTGCACTGGGGAATGGGTTGAATGAGGCCTAGCTAGTATAGGGATGGTTCAGGAATGAGGCTGCGAATGGGAGCTGGGGAAGGGTATGAGAGGCCTGTGTTTCAGCTTGGCATCCCAATTTCTGAATGTTTATCTGAAACAAGCTTCCCGACCTCCCGTGCTCAGCCCATGTCTCTAGATGGCACAGAGCCATGAGCAGTAGCAGTGGCAAAATGTAATTGAGGCTCGCTGTGCCGCTGACCTCTGCCAGACAGCGCAGTTGGGTCAAACGCGAAGTATAGCAAACACACATTTGCAAGCCTTAGGGACACAAACAGAGCTGGAGGATCTTAACAGTTGGCTGTCTAATCACTGTCCAGCAAATATCCCGTGCAATTACATTCCAGATCTGGAGCAAAGGGGCCTTTCCCCAGCAAGGTCACTTCCTTTTGGGCACTTGCCAAACATTAGAGCAGTGGTTCCCAAACTGGGTTTGTGAACCCCTGAGGGTTTGCAAAATGTTACAGTGGGTTCTCGGGGGGAAAAAAATCCCTAATGGCAGACAGAGCTGTCCCTAGGGACTCTGGGCAGCACAAGGTCCCTGGACTTCCAAGAGCTAAGCAGATCAAAGCAAGCAGATCTATCACACTGGGGAGATTTAAACTTCAAGACTCCTTATAAGAAATGGAAAGGGAGGTGGATATTTTTTGCTGTTTTTAAAATTAAATAGGCAGCTAGTCTTGTTTTTAAAATTATTACGAAGAACAAATTTAAGCTTTGTTGTAATGTGCGTTGTTTTCCTGGACGGCTCAAGACCTGAATGCTTGTGTAGGAGGAACTCTTTGAGTTGGCTTCTTAAATACCTTCATGCTGTTTTACATCTGATACTCCCTTGATGAAACCTAGGAGCCTTGTCTTATAACAGGTTTATTCAAAGTGATACAAGCTACGAAAGTGAGTGTTGCCGTTTTCATAATGTAATAAAAATACTGTAATGATAAATAATTATTATTAATAGTGTGTAATAAGCATGTCATAAAAACAAATTTTATATTTCCAAGATCGCTGCTTTTATAATTTATACTCAGGTCAAGGAGAAAATCCCTGGAAATATTCATTTTTAGGAGGGGGTTCGTGAGACTCGACATTTTAGTGAAAGGGGTTCATAGGTTGTTAAAGTTTGGGAACCACGGCATTAGAGGGCAGTGGTGAGATTTTTCGCTCGCATTTCTGTGCTGCAGCAAAGCATTTTTTAAATTTAATTCCGTACACTCTGAAAGGTGCCACGAGCCAGGTGATTACAACACTCTGGGGAATAAAGCGGGTCTAGACTCGGGGCATGTCTACGCTACAGACTTAAGTCGACCTATATTAAGTTGACTTACAGCCACTGCAGCAATTACTGCGGTGGCTGATGAGCACCCTACCCTCCTCCTGTCGGTGGTGTGCGTTCTCACCAGGAGTGCCTGCACCGATTGAACTGGGGCAGTGTGGGGGGCTGAGAGCCAGGGCTCCCAGCTCTGTGCAGCTCCCTGCTGGGAGCCCAGCGGCCCCAGGGCTCTTGGCTCCCTAATCCCAGCAGGGAGCAGCTGCCTGGCTTCTCACCTTCCCGCTCAAAGCTGGGGGCAACCAGGCTCTAGCTGCCCGGCTTCCTGGTCAATTTCACAGCTCCAGCATGGAGCCCTGAAATTGACAAGACAAGCAATGTAAGTAACACAGCATCTACACAGACACTGCGTTGCCCTAACTGCACCGACACACACACGCCCTACACCTCTCCTGGAGGTAGAGTTATGTTGGTGTAGTACAGCACTTACATTGGCGGGACAAGGCTGTAGTGTGTACACCGACATAATTAGGTTGCCGCGTAAACTGCCTTACATCAACCTAACTGTAGTGTAGCCCAGGCCTTGGTGGATCTATTCTTGCACTGATGGGCAAGGGTGTTTTTAGGAGCCTTAAATTACCTCCCTCTAGCATTGAGAGTAATCACACACATCTCCACCCTGCCCCCTTGCTGTAACTGATCAGCAGAACAGCACACTTGTAGGTTGGGAGCAGAGCTCTACAGGTCCAATCAGAAAGGCTACAACGTATTTTGTACTCTCAGCAGCTGCAGTCCAGTTCCACCGATGCTCTAGGTACTGCAGGGAGAAATTTGAGGGGAGCCGCCTTTGATTACGTGAAATGTCGTAGCGGTCTTGAGAATGGCAAATGGTGCCTTTTTGTTCATCAAAACAGCATTTCAGTGCTATCCATTCTGAGAGCAGAGAAATTCATCAGTGCTTCCCTCCAAAGGTGTGTTATATGCTACATAGATAAATCTGACATGTTAATTTTCTTGCCTTGTAACACACCCTGTTTTATCTTTGGGATGATTTCACTCTCTTACTTCACCGCATTTTTGCCTTGGAGACAGTCTCATAATCGTCAGAGAAAATATGAAAAAAAAACAGAGTGTATTTGAGACTTGATAATGCCATAGGGCTGAGAAGCCGTGTAATATAATGGTTCTGCCTGACTGAGTCTACTGATGCTCCTTTCACCTACGCTGGTGTAAATCAGGAGCAGCTCTATTTAAGTCAAGTTTAAAACTAGTGGGAGGGGAGAATCGAGCCCTAAGGTTCCTGGGTTCCATACTCCAATTCCGCTACTGAGTCTGTCGTGTGACCTTAAGGAAAGTAACCTTACCTCTCAGTTTCTCCTCAGTCAAATGAGACTAATAGTACTTCCTAGAGCCAGTTGTGAATTTTCTGCTGGAACGTTTTTATATAGGAAAATGCCATTTTTTCCCCCTGAAAAGATGTCAGTTTTGACCACAGTTCATTTTGAAAGAAAAATTGGGGGAAAAAAGGGGGTTTGATTTTCCATTCTTAATTCACTGGTGATTGTTCCTGCATTAATAAAGAAACATGAACTTTTCAACCCACTCCATTCCCATTCTTTTGCAAGTTGATCTGATTATTACAATCATTTGTTCCGCAATAACCCCTTCCAGCTCAAGATCTTAAAGTACTTTACAAGCGAGCTATGAAGCCTCTGCAGTAGGTACTGTATTGTCATACTGAGGTGGAAGGACATGGAGGTGAAATGATTTGCCCAAGGTCACACAGGGAGTCAGTGGCAGAGCTGGGAATAGACACTAGGAGCCTTGAGCCAAGATTTTAAAAAACAATGAATGATTTTGGCTGCTTTCATTTTTGGGTGGCCAGCTGGAAACACCTTATGAGTCAGAGTCAGGACTGGGGGGTCTATCGCTCTCCATGCTGCTGTTTCCTTTCCCATCCTTTGTTGGTCTGGCCTATTTAGATTGTAACTCTCTGGGGCAGGGACTGCTGTTGCTTATGCGTTCGTACAGTGCATAGAACAGAGGGTCCCTTGACCACACTTGGGTCCTGTAGGCACTACTGTAGTTCAGATCATTAATAATAATCATCGAATGCACCTCCCTGTAACCCCTAGATGTGGTCCTTCCGGAACAGGATTGAAGCCCATTAGCGGAACAGCCTTGCACTTCTGCTGCCCTTTCCTGTGGATAAACAGATGTTATTGCTCTCCAGGGTTTTCCAACTGGCACCTCTCCTGGACACTAAACTCACACACTGAATGCAAATAAACATGTTTGATTGGGCAGTTTTAAGCTTTTGCTCACTTCAAGGATTTTTATTTGTTTGCCAGGTAGAGTATCTGCCATCCCGGCGCTGCGGGGACACTCACTGATTGAGCTGGAAAGATTAGACAGAGATAACGGAGAGATGGATTTCTCTGAGCACGGGGCGTAGCTAATGAATTAGCAAGGGTTTCCTTCTTCACAGACGCCAACAAATGCTTTGGTAAACAGCTGAGTAGTAGGGTCCTTATTTTCCTCCTCCTGGTCCAGGGAGGAGGGACGCAAACCAAAACTCGGTCAAACAGACCGTGGAAACAGACCACACAGACTTTGCATGTTTTGGCCTACGTCACTAATGCAAAATGTTATTGCAACCTGTAGAACGGGTGGCTGCCCGCTGGGCCGAGGCGTGGTGGACAGCGGCTGCAGCAGACTAGGTGCAGTGTGCAGAGGCAGGAATAGGTCAGGGAAAAGGTGCGAGTGGCAGCTGTCAGGACAAAGTCAGGAACTAGGAGGCGGCCGCTCAGTGAAAAGGGAGGCAGGAGGACTCAGGACTAGGGGAGGACCGGTGATGCAGTGGAGCAGATGAACAGCTGCGGTTGCAGCAGGTGAAGGTGTGAGTCATGCTTATGATATAACCCTTTTATTCTATGAGCGTTAGAATGCACCTTTGTCTCTTCCGGCCCCTCCTCCCTGCCCTGCTGGGCCGCCAGGTTCCCCTGGGCAATGAGCTCACTGTGGCTGGCCTGCCTGCTATTCGTTTGACTTTCTTTCATTCCATTTAGTTTGTTCCCTTGGTTCATTTCACTTGCCTCGGGAATGAAAACAACAAACCTAAAAGGAGGCTCTCCTAGTGAGAGGAAGGGGGGTGGGGTGTTGGAGCTGCTGGGTCCTGACCCAGACCCAACAGCGCCAGGTTCTGACTCGCCCGGTTACCGTGCATTATTTTTGGTGGTGTTGGCGTCAGGGGCCGTTCCCATCCAGTGTCACTCAGTTAGGGGCTCCTCCAAACTGTATCGAAAGTAGGGACCCGATTCTGTGAAGTGCTCCACACCAGCCATGCCGTGGAGGGTACTAAGCATCTCAAAGGAAAGGCCTCTGTGCCTTGTAGGATTGGCTTCCACCTATGACAATTGCTGTCTGCAAAATGCTGAGTGTCCTCCTCTCCTGTTGACATCAGCGTTCAGCACCGGCACAGGGTCAGGCTCGTATTTGAGAGGCTTTCATATCAGGATTAAACCCAAATAAGAATTTCACTGGGGGGGGGGGGGGATTGTGTATTTTTCTACAATGGGCACACTCAGAACCATATAACCCCAAACGTGTATGTGTGAGAGAGACCTCAGAGCGAGCCAGGAGCACATTGCTTACCTAGGCTGGCCTCAAATACACATGGACCATAGCATTACCAGGCTGTGGCAGTTGATTTGGGTGCCACATCTGCTAAGGGCATCAGTGCCGATTTCAGGCTGTGGGGTTTGTTCCATAATTTCAGGGCCAGTTTTCCAAAGGGCCCAGCTCCCCTGAATAACAAAGACACAGAACAATTTTGAAAATTGGGCCCTGACTCTTGATAGCGAGGGTCCCTTTAAGAAAAAGGAAAGACTAATCAAGTAACTGAAATACCTAGCACCTATGTGATTCCATTTCCCTGTGGTGTTCACCCTCCCCCTCGATCCCCTCCTCCTGAAAACAAATCTAGTATCTCATGATTTCATAATCACGAGCTGTCATTTTGGGATGCCGCCGGCAATTTCCCCGCTTCCCTTCCCTTGCTTTTCCCTGCTGCTTTCACGGCTGACACTCAGTCCTGCCTCTGACCCAGGCTGATGTCCTCCTTTCCCCAGGGGACGATCTTTCTTTCGCAGCTGTGCTGTTTAGTCACATTTTTGTGTCGCGAACAAACCCGAGCCCTTGTTTTTGTAAAGCGTCCAAGATCTGAGTGACAAGAGCAGGGTGTAAACTCATGGAAAATGCCACGTTTTGGTCATCTGCAAAACTATTTCTGTGGGCTGGCGTCAAAGAATGTGAGTCCTAACCGGGCTTGTGGTGTTTACTGAACAAACCAAACTGTACCGAATGTAGGGACCCAATTCTGTGAAGTCCCTAAGCATCTCAGAGGAAGGGTCTCTACGCCTTGCGGGATTGGGTTGTACTTGTAACAAGCACTGTCTGCAAAATGCTGAGCGCCCTCCGCTGCCGTTGAAGTCAAGGCTCAGTGCTTCCACAGAATCAAGCCCACATTTATCAGTGTTTCCAGAAGATAACGAGGTTAATAGCAGGCAGGTTCTTTTCAGTCTGCTTTATTAGAGATGGGTCCAAGCTAGAACATAAATTCGGATCCCTTTTGAATGTTTGGTGGTGGGATTTAGATTTAACCCTCGGATCTGTTCCTTCGTGTGCAAAGTAAACAGCACAGGTGGCAAAAAGCCAAACGGGAGTTTCAAAAATGCTCGGATCATTAGTATGAATGATTTGTATTACGGTAGCATCGTTTGATAGCTTCATAGAGTTTAAAGGCCTGAAGGGACCATTAGATCATTTCGTCTGGCCTCCTGAATATTACAGGCCACTAAGTTTCACCAAATTCCCTGTGTTGAGCCCAATGACTTAAACCAGTGATACTCAGACTGAGTCTCTGAGCTGCTCTTTAATGGGTTTCCTGCAGCTCTTTGCACACACAATATTAAAACACTCTGTGATTCAATTATTAATCAACCTAAGTTATTAACCAGTCAGGAGGCTTCTATTATGTTATTAACCAATTGTAGTTGATAAGGTAATAATACTTGGTCAATTGTTTTGCTGTGAGAATATATATAAAAATATACATCAACTAAATATTTCCCGTCATACTGTTAACATTTCAATCTATAGTCCTATAGTAAATGAAACAATGAATTCACACGACTGTGGCTCCGTTGAGTAATGTTCGTCCTAATTTGGCTCCTGAACCACTGAGGTCTGAGTATCACTGACGTAAACTAAAGTATATTAGCCCTCCGCATCTAGGGGCCCAACGGCCCCCTGGTCCTAGTTCCTGTACAAACACACAGTAAGACCATCCTTGCCCCGAGGAGTTTACAGTCTAAATAGACAAGGCAGACAAAGGATGGACGGGAGCAACAAACTCACAGTGGCTGTGTCTACACTTGGCTGTGTGTAGAGTACAGGCACTACACGTGAAGCTACATGCTGCAGTGAAAGGCTCCGGCACTGGGACGCCATGCTGCTAAAAATAGTAGTGTACATATGGGAGGCACTTTTTGGATGTGTAGAAAGCTGTGTAAGGTATATACTCTGTGGGGTTCAGGCCTGTAGGGCTCTCTACTCTGCTAAGCTATGCCTCACCATCAACATTGTTATTTATACCTGTGCTACCTGAGTGTGCGGTGTCTGTACTCTACATTCTGCTGTAGGTGTGTAGACATTCCTAAAGAGGTGAAGTGACTTGCACAAGGTCACATAGTACATCAGTTGCAGAATGAGGTCTTCTGGTTCTAGTCCAGTACAATATCCACTAGCTCACGCTGCCTCTCTGTCACTGATGATAATCCAAAATATTATCGCATTATGAATATTGGTAAGATTTTTTTTATATATATCATTTTTTTCTTGTCATTGTCCCTTTTAGCAGAGTTAAGGGATAACAGAGGAATCTGTGTCCCTGCTCTTTAAAGTTACCTGTTCAAACATAAAGATCATGTTGTTTTTAAATGTCATTGCTGCTCTTGATCCAACCTAGGGATAATACCATTTCTTTCACATCTTGTTGGCTTTGCGGCTGTGCTGGTCTTTTAGAAGAGGAGGAAATGCTCTGTAGTAAAAGTCAAGCCAAATTATGTTACTCACCGAGTTCCAGTAAAGCGGAGCAGGGGGCCAGGGAAAACAAATGATTTGCTCGTAAGAGGCCATCTGATTTTTATAGCCTGGTTGATGGATATTTCATTGGCCAGAAATCATTTTGATCAATTTCTGCAACGACCACCTGCGCTGTTCTTAGGGTGAAACTCACCCCCACTAGCTCGTGGTCTACACACCACTTAAATCATCAAGACAGGGTTTAAGTGCGATGCAAGTGGTGCATACACCTAATGCTGGCTATGCTATGCACCAGGGGTTGGGTTCTACCGCCTTGCCATGCTTTTTCTTTGCAAAACCTCTTCCTCTTAGAACAGAGGTGGGCAAACTTTTTGGCCTGAGGGCCACGTTGGGGTTCCAAAACTGTATGGAGGGGTGGGTAGGGAAGGCTGTGCCGCCCCAAACAGCCTGGCCTCCACCCCCTCCCACTTCCTGTCCCTTGACTGCCCCCCTCAGAACTCCTGATCCATCCAATTCCCCCTGCTCCTTATCCCCTGAACGCCCCCTCCCGGGACCCCCCCGCCCCTAACCGCCCCCCTGGGACTCAACCCCTATCTAACCCCCCCCCACCACTCCCTGTCCCCTGACTGCCCGGACCCCTATCCACATCCCCACCCCCTGACAGGCCCCCCAGGCCTCCCACGCCTATCCATCCGCCCCTGTTCCCCGTCCCCTGAGGCCCCCCCCCAGAACCTCCTCCCCATCCAACCATCCCCTGACTGCCCCTGGGGACCCCCCGCCCCTTATCCAACACCCCCCCCCCTTACCATGCCACTCAGAGCAGCATGTCTGGCAGCCGCACCACTCGGCCGGAGTCAGCCACGCTGCCGTGCTGCCTGGCAGGAGCTCGCAGCCCCACCGCCCCAAGCACTGGCGGCACAGCGAGCTGAGGCTGCGGGGGAAGGGGGACAGCAGGGGAGGGGCCCGGGGCTAGCCTCCCCTGCCAGGAGCTCAAGGACTGGGCACGACAGTCCCATGGGCCGGATGTGGCCCGCGGGCCGTAGTTTGCCCACCTCTGTCTTAGAACAATCTCTTCATAATGTCTGCCCCTTGTAGGCCAAGGCTGGGATATTCTCCCTAGTGGAATTCAGTACCCAACTCCCACTGGATTTCAGTAGGATTTGGGTGCTTAACTCCCTTAGGCTTCTTTGAATATCGCAGCCCAAATCCTGAGAGGTGCTGAGCATTGTAACTGCCATTGAAGTTAGTTGACATCAGGGGGAGTAGCAGGAGCTTAGCATCTTTCAGGCTGGACCCTGTGATTTATCCATGGAGCTGCCCAGATCTGGCCTTGGGTAGAAGCTATCCATTAACTTCCATTCCTCTGGCAAATCAGGTTTTTTCAAGGGTAGGAGGAAGACATACAGCACATAGAGGGAAAAGGCACTAAAGGATCCCAAAGCACTTCATAGACTACACACATACAGCACCGTGGAAATGCAGCCGCTTCCAGACTGTTTGACAGGGCACAGCAACAGGCCACGCAAGGTAGGCCAGGAAGTGAAGAGCAATACAGTAGTGCAATCTGGGCAGGCTGGCTGTAATTACCGTACTGAGCATCCATGAATCCCTTTCTTGCCCTCCCTCCTGGAATGCCGACAGACATTAATGGGAATTAAATAGGCCCACGGAGAGGAGAACCCGTCCCAGTGTGTTTTTTGTTTGATGCTGCGGTTCCTGTTGCTGTGTTGTAGCGCTGAGAATCCAGCCTCCTAGCTGACACCGGCGAGTTCTCTGTGTCACGGCAGTTTTGAAATCCCACCCGTCCAGCCCGCAGGATCTCCATGTTACTCCGCTGATTTCTTTTACTGCTACCCATAACGTGCATCATTGACTTCTCTAGTCCTTCCTCAGGCAGAAATGCCCATTGTGCAGTGGGAGTCTTGACTGAGTAAGGAACTGAAATTTAGGCCCAGTAATGACTGTTTCCTTGTTGCTGTTCAGTCCAGGGAATCAGATTGCTACCTGAGTCACTGCATGGTGTTCTGATCATGGGTTGTTACGTCCTGATTTTGAAGCATGAGGGCGTCCTGGGGAATGAGTTCATGAGGTTGTTGGGTGGCGTAACTCCATTGCAATTACTAGTTATACCAACAGAGAACTTGGCCCATGAGGAGTTGTCCCCTGAGCTAGGGCGCCTCCTCTACTCGCTGGGTGCAAATTCTGCTCTGTGTAACTCTGGCGTGACGTCACAGACTCCATACACGGGGGGGATGGAGTGGAGCATTTGCTTGGTGATGCTACTCTAATAAGCACTTCAGAACACAGGTCGTTCCTCGCTCACACTGTTGTCAGTCTGGATGTCATTGGAGTTACACCAGATTCGCACTGATGTAACGGGGAACAGTTGACCTATTTGAACTGTGATCTCTAATGCACTCGTTATCTTAGAACCTAGGCGTCATTTACATAATTGAGATTCACCACCCCCAGTCAGCCACTCCATCCCTCCCCTAGCCCTTGGGGGTTGCTTTTCAGGAGAACTCTGCTGGGGCCTTTACCTGTCCCTTTACAAAGAGAGGAGAGAGCTATGTACTGCTCTGTACTTTTTGACTTATCTTTATCTGATTAACCCTTTGTGGATCTTGATTACGAAGCCTCTAACTTTCGGGGGACAGAGTTCAGAGAACTTATGCTTCTGAAAGAGACACCAAAGATCTTGTTCTGGATGTCGTGGATTGTAGAGTCAGCAGGCAACTGCCCCCAAGAGTAAGCTGCATCACGTTCCCTGCCATAGGACGAATGGCCAACTGTTGTCCTCATGTCTTAAGAGCTGCCGATGGGAAGATCCCACCGGGCTATCGGGGCTAGTGAGGGAGGATGGAGAGACAGAACACGCCATCCTCCTCCTCCTAAGCACAGGCTGGGTTGAGAAACAGAGCTAGCGATGAGGTTGCTGTGTCTGATCTAGAGGAATGAAAGGCTCTGCTGCTTTCCCCAGCCAGCATGAAGCAGGAGGGAAGGGAATTAAAACAAGCATGTTTGAGATGAATAAATTTCCTGGATTCTGACTAGCAACCTTCACCGCTGTCACTGTCGGGGCACTTCCACAATATTAATTCAGGGTTGCTTGTCAAGTGTCTCTCTGCCTCGACCTTCTGCACAGTCTCTCGTGAATGAAGTGGAGTCGACTGCATTCACGCAGCACTGTGGCCTGTTGCTGGATAAGCAACATTGGTGCCGCTGGGGCAGCCATGCAAGTTCCTGAGCTTCTGCTGACCAACCTTTGCCCTCAGCACGTCATGTGGACATTCTGGACCGATGGTCGGTCTGATGCAAATTCATCCTAGCCTTGGAACTGAAGACGCTGCCATGAGTCACTGGACAGATCATTGTCTCTTGGTTTGTAACAGATTTCTAGACTTGGGCCTCTGTCACAAAATACTAGTAACCTCCATACAGGTAACAGACTGGATTTGCTGGAAGTGACTCAATTGACACAGGTGCACTTGGTTAGCTGAACCGTCTCTTGCTATTTGTTTGTACAGTGCCTAGCACAACCGAGCCCAGATCTCGGTTGAGGACTCTTAAGAGCTACCATAATACAAATCTTACACTGAATTTAGCCTTTCCTTCTCCTCGGACAGAGGGTCCTATTCTCTTCATCTTTATCAGAAGATTCCAGGAATGTTACACTCTGTGTTTGAAGTTTCTTTCTTTTTCTTTTCTTTCTTTCAACATATGGCTTCACACACACACACAGACATTTCTGGAATCTTATTTAGTATATATATGTGTGTGTGTGTGTGTATATATAGATATGAGTGTGTCTGTATTACACACACACGCTTTCCCTTTCCTTTTAAAATATTGATCAGATTTTTTAAAAAGTTATTTTTCCCATTAAAAACTTTATTTAAAACCCCTCTACTTTTTTTTTTTTTTTTTTGAATGAGCTATTTAGAATGAACTAACAGGACAAGGAAGGGGAAGAATATTGAGAAAATAAGGACTTTAAAAATAATAATTGGTCCCTTAGAGAGCAGACACCATTCTAGGTTTATGGTGCAAGAAACCTAGTGAATTTAAGACCAGGTTAATTTGCTCTGCTTCTCAAGAAAAGTATTGTAGGGTTTTATAGATAACTACATAGGAGCCTTATACCTCTTTGCCCATAGGGCATCTTTAGGAGGCAGTTGTGAGGAAAATTGCAAATGGCAAAGTATAAATCCAATTTGAAATTGCATGGTCGTTTATTTCATCAACAGACGTCTCAGCTCCCAGGACACTGATGATTTTCTCTCCTGTTTTCAAGTGAAAGTCAGTGCTCGAGCTCTTGATCACCTGTTCGATAACATCCATTGGTGCTGGGTGGAGCTCCACCATTTTGTGTGGGCCATGTTATGGTTGAATTTTGCATGAGTTGGCATGTTCTGGGCTAGATCCTTAGTGTAAATGGTTATAATTTATTATTGGAAATACAGCCCCATTGCTCTGGGTGCTGTACAAACACACGCAGTAAGAGACACAGAGCTGACAGTCTAAACAGGAGAGCTCGACGAGGGGTGGGAGATAGGGAGGATTCTTTCCCCCCATTTTACAGAGGGGGATCTGAGGCATGGAGAGGTGAAATGTCTGGCCCAAGGTCACACACAGAACTTGCGGTGGAGCCAGGAATCAAACCTAGATCTTCTAAGTCTCAGCCATAAGGCCCTTCTTCTTCTTGACTATAGTGGAGCTACCACTTTATACCAGATGAGTTTCTAGCCCTCTGGCTTCACCTCCTTCCCCTTCACACTTTCTCCTCTGACTTTAGCTTTGAGCTTCGTGTTGGAATGAACCCAAAAACATCAAAGTGAAATTCAGCCGAAACTGCCAAACCTTGCCTGGTTTTGGGTGGAAATCATTTCCCCCCAAGCTACAAATCAGCCCAGGCTTGCATGAAACTTGGCCAAGTTCACTCCGAGGCTTGCAACCTTTCCACGAACCTGGCCTTGAATCCCGTTCCCCAGAAGCCCTGATCATGCTTCAGGTAACAGTTCCCTGACCACCCATCCCCATCACAGTATCTGGATCGTGTCGTCTCATGATTGAACCTGTTACACCCTGCCTGTCAAAGTAAAACTTGCCAAGCTATAATACCAGCAGGTGGGCAAGACTCTTTTCCAGAGTCATTGCCTAATTTTTAAGGCTGGGCCTGCATTTGTGCTATTTGAAGCTCTGCTTTGCAAGACAAATTTCATGGACATGCATAAGCTATTTGGGCTGCATAACATTGGTTTACAACTGCTCCATCTGCCTGTGACCTCCCCTCAGGCTTCCCAGACATCTGAATGTTCCTTCAGCTCTCTGGACCTGTTTGCCCAGTTCTCAAGGCAATCTCACTTAGTGCTAGACCAGTGTTTCTCAAACTGGGGCCGCTTGTGTAGGAAAAGCCCCATGGGAGCCAGGCCGGTTTGTTTACCTGCCCCGTCCTCAGGTCCGGCCGATCGCGGCTCCCACTGGCCGCGGTTCACTGCTCCAGGCCAATGGGAGCTGCTGGAAGCAGCGTGGGCTGAGGGACCTACTGGCTGCCGCTTCCAGCAGCTCCCATTGGCCTGCAGCGGCAAACCGCGGTCAGTGGGAGCCGCGATCGGCTGGACCTGCAGATGGGGCAGGTAAACAAACCGGCCTGGCCCACCAGGGGCTTTCCTTGCACAAGCGGCAACCCCAGTTTGAGAAACACTGTGCTAGACGCTGGGTGTTGCTGATGCTCAGCACATCACAGGATTTGGCCCTTTAAAGATCACATGTGGCTGGGTTGGGTTTTCTTAACCATGAAGTATAAACTGCATTGGCCTCTTTCCCACCATCCAGTCAGAAGCTGTAGTGAAATCCCTTCAAAGCCTGAAGCTTGTTAGGACCCATCTATTCTTCACATGATGTCTCAGGAGATGGCTCTGTTCATCTTTGTGAACTGCTGGTTAGATCAGCAGCAGGCGGAAGAGCATCATCTTGTCCCCATGACAACGTCTGCATCTCCTTATCTAGCAGGAATCACTGGTAACCAGCTGATGGACGATTTGTTTCACCCTAAAAGAGAGAGGAAAAAGACCCTGACCCAAAAGACTCTGAATGGAAATGTATCCAGATGACACACAGTCCAGTCCAGTCCCCCTTCCTTTGCCCCCCAGGGTCACAGTCACAAATTAAAACCCAGGCATACCAAATAAAAACCCTAACAAGCTTCTTGCATCCATGGTAATTTAATTAGCTAATACCCTCTCCCTATGCACTTTCCCATGAGACTTTTAATCGGTTAACCAGATAGGAACTGGCAAGCAAATCTGTACAGGTGGGATCATTAAATTAAAAGCTGACCACCTCGTCAGCCCCTGCTATCTAGATCTTTATATATAAACACAGTACAAGGGAGCATAGTGGTATTGGGTCTGCAGATGTGACTAATGCTAGTTGGCTAACAAAAGCCCACAATTAATCAGTACCACAAACATACAAGCCCAGACCTTCTTCCAGGCTTAGCCATGTGACTGTTTTTTCCACCCGGGAGGAGCCTAGCACCTTTGATTTAGGTTGCAAAGAATCTGTTCTTGGGCAGCTTCGTAGCAATGTAATTGTAATGGCACAAGTATTGCTGCGGAAGCAGAACCACCCCTGGATTTGATTGTAATGCAACAGGCAGTGATGGGAGAAGGGCACAGCACATTTTTATTCATCTCTCAGTGTGACGTTAATAACATTGATCCTCCTCTCTGTCAGGGACAACTGGGATAGTTGGGACAACAGTAGCCAGAGTTTCAAGTGCGTGGTAAAGACTAACAGTGAGGACTGGCAACAGTGTGTTTCCTTATACCAGGTTTCAGAGTTATAGCCTTGTTTAGTCTGTATCAGCAAAAACAATGAGGAGTCCTTGAGGCACCTTAGAGACTAACAAATTTATTTGGGCATAAGCTTTCGTGGGCTAAGACCCACTTCATCAGTTGTATGGAGTGGAAAATACAGTAGGAAGATATATATATACATAGTACATAAAAAGATGGGAGTTGCCTTACCAATTCTAATGAGACAATTCAATTAAAGTGGACTATTATCAACAGGAGGAAAAATCATTTTGGTAATGGTAATCAGGGTGGCCTATTTCAAACAGTTGACAAGAAGGTGTGAGTAACAGTAGGGGGAAAATTAGCACGGGGAAATTAGTTTTTAGTTCTTGTAGTGACCTATCCACTCCCAGTCTTTATTCAGGCCTAATCTGATGGCGTCCAGTTTGCGAATTAATTCCAGTTCTGTAGTTTCTCGTTGGAATCTGTTTTTGAAGTTTTTTTTGTTGAAGAATTGCCACTTTTAAGTCTGTTATTGAGTGTCCCGGGAGGTTGAAGTGTTCTCCGATTGGTTTTTGAATGTTATAATTCTTGACATCTGATTTGTGTCCATTTATTCTTTTGCATAGAAAAAAATGGTCCGTTCTCTACGCAAAAGAATATATGTAGATGAATATATGTGTTTTATTATGGTGTTCTGAACAGATTTCAGCAGGCAACATATCAGAACCCTGTTATAGGGAGCTAAGCACCTCTACCTCTTACAGAAAACACTGGCGAGTGGCATGCATTAGCTCTGAGATGGCTTGTCCTGTTTTGCTGGATCTGATCCCATAATGTTTTGGGGTGTTTTCTTCCACCACTGTCTTAAAGTCCAGGCAAGTCCTGTGTGGCTCACCAACACCATGGGCCAGGTTCTGATCTCCGTTACGGTGGTGCAAATCCATAGAAGTGAGTGGCGTTATCGGTGTAACCGAGCTGTCCTGTTGGTGTGGGGTTCCGTGGACTTCAGCACTCCCTGTTTAGTCTGGATCGGGTTAACTGCTGTGTGGAGGTGGGGACCTGATCTTAGCTGCTGCTGCTCCGGTGCAGATGCACTCGGCTGTTGGAAAGCCAAGGTAACCCTGCCTGAAGAACTGCCCAGCGATTTGACTCTGCAGATGACGCCTTCGAATAGCGCATCGCTAGAAGGGTTATGCAAACAGTAGGAGATGGGAGGTAACACATTGGCGAGGGATATGTACCAGGATCAAGGATTTTCAGGCTCATAACCTGCTCAGTGGTATTACCGGCAGGTAGACATGATTTATGCAGTGAATGTCTTGCCAGCCATGCTGCCGGCAGGTGTCTCAGCAACAACAGGTTTGCCTTGAGGGTATGTGAGGTACCTAAGACTAAAGGTGAGAACTCTGATCAGCTGATCGGCACATGCATTGTGGGACCGTTCTCAGAAGTATAGCTCTTCTGTTCCGGTAGCATTACTCCCTACCTGGTTGATAGGAGATCAGAAACTGCATCCTGCTGTTTTCAGAGGGCAGCTGGGGTAGTTCAAATACCTGACTAACAGCTGGACTAGCTCCATTTACAGAGCTATTCTGAGGCTGTAGAACTATGTGGCAGGTCTGCGGTCTCTGTGCTTGTTTCTACTTTTCCTTTCTGTTTCAAAGCATGAACTTTTCCGACGTACACTAGCAATTGTCCTGTAGAAATCTGAGGCAAGTGCTGTCCAAACCGTTGGCCGGCCAGTGAATCCAGGGGGGAGAGAGAGAACAGGCCTTGTCTTTTGGGATGGAGGGGAAGAGGCAGAGTGTCACCCAGGACTGCTGGGGCGCAAAGAGTATCACTCGGACTGTGGGAAGAGGCCGAGCCACCAGAAAGGCTTGAAGAGACGGTAGAACTTGATTAGGGACTGATGGGGGTGGGGAGATGGAAGAGCATCAGGGACTGAGGGAAAGGGGTGATGTGGAGGATCAATAGAGAATGAGAGGAGAGTAACTGAAGGGAAGAATCAGCATGAAATGAGTGGGAGGACAGCAAAAGTGAAGCATCAGCAGGAGTAAGTGGAAGGAGCATCAAACAAGAGGCTAGAAACATTAGGAAAGAGAATACCAGGGGAAGGATGAACAGGATTTGAGGGAGGATGAAACACTGATTCCTCTATTCCAATGCATATGGAGAGAAGGGGAAAGTGAGGTATGGGGGTGGCAGGGCAGGATGGGAAGAGGAGAGAAAGAAAGCAAGAGTGGAGAGAAGTAGGAGAGAAGAGAAGATGGAGGCAGAGCTTCAGCAATGACTGGGTCTGGCTGGAGGAGAGGAAGGAGAGAGGCAGAGGAAAAGGTTTGCTGCCCAAGGGCTGTGATCCTTTTGTGCGCAGGATGTGGCTAGATGGGGTACCTGCTGCAATGTCACCATCAAGGCAACCAGGAAGTGGGGGAGGGAGGGAAACTCCGCTGTGGAAAACACTCTGCCTTTTCCCACGGAACACCTGAAAGGGTTAAAGGCTGGATACTAGCAGTCCTTTGCTGGGGGATCTCTTTTCCAGGCTGGCATTTGGCATCAGCAACACGAGTGATGTCAAGCATTTGCCAGTTGTGTGCCACCATGTCAGCATCCAGGCTGGCAGTGCCAAGCCAAACACCACTCACCAGCCAAGACAGCGCAAGAAAGGCAGATGGTAGGAGCTGGCTCTTATTAAAATGAGAAAACAAAAACAAAACCCACTTCCAAATAGATTTATGAGGAAACAGAGCAACGTTGTTAAAAATTCTACAGTATTTTTCCCAGTTCCGGTTAGTCTTTAATCCCCAAAGTTGCATCTGCTTCAAGAGAGCAGCTGTGATGCTGGCAAAGAACATCGTGTTGTAGGAAAACACTGCACATACACTGACACTCCTGTTACTATTACAACAAAGGGTCAAGGGAGGTTTGAAGCCCCCCTGAGGCGCTCCCAGCTCAAGCCATGCACGGCAGTTCACAAGATCATTGAAGGCCCTGTCCTGTGAGCTGTGGATAGCCCTCAACGCCCATTGGCTTCAGTGGGAGTTGATGGCACTCCAAACTAGCAGGATCATGCACATAAGACAGGGTGATGAGTACCAGCACTGGCTGGAGAAACTTTGATGGAACCATATTCTGTCGGAATGTGCTGTTCTGGGGATATCAAAATACTTTGCGAAATCAGACCAATTTCACCAGAATTCCCTTTTTGGGAAAAAAGGGCCGGGAGCATGCTGACCGTGTCCAAAGAGGACATTTAGATGTTAAACGGAAACATTTTGTTCCGCATGTATTTTGAAATGACTTTTCTTTTAAAATGTTTTATTTGTTCTGTATTGTATCTGCTACTGTAATACAATTATTTTTTTAAAGTCAAAATCAAAATGAAATGTTTAGGTTTTCTCTAAAGGTAACATTCAGTTGACCCCAAATACACAAACAATTCTGACCTTTCCTTCATGGAGAATTTCAAAAATTTCCGTCCCGTTCAGAATGAAGCCAGATTTTGAAATCTCAAATCCTTCACGAAACAGAACTTTCAGCCTCCACGCAGTTCTTCTGAGTGCCCAGGACCTCCCATTAGAGTAGCAGCTGTCCAGCACCTCTCAGGATCAAGCCCTTCATGTCTTGTATTCCCATGGCTGGGAATTCACTCATCTCTGAATAATAGAATAACATGTGTACAATCCCTGCTCTGCCATAGGCTTCCTGTGTGACATTGGGCAGGTCCATTAGCCTCTGAGTGCCTCAGTTCCCCATCTGTACATTGGGTATAATAGACCTGCCCTGTTCACATGGGTGGGATGAGGATAAATACATTACAGATCACGAAATGTTCAGAAACTATGGTGAGGGAGGCCATGGTAGTAGTACAGATAAATAATTAAAAACAGTAAACCTACAAAAATTAAACCGTAACAGAATATGATCAAGACAAACTCTAAAGTAGCAATAATTTAAAAGAGGAGAAAACAAACCCTTCAAATTCTATTTCTCTCCCCATTTTAGAAAATCCATCTCTCCAGTCTAGAGCAGATTAAAATGACCAAATTCTCTCTCAGCCCCTGGGAAAGAGGATGTTTCAAATGGAAACTGCCAATTGACCTTCTCCCCTAGCTGTCGCCAGTCACCTCTTTTGCCTTCTTTCATGTCAGCATCGGGTCAGGGCGACGGGTCATTGTCTGACCCGAGTCATAACAAGAAGAAAGCGGGGCCTCGCCTGGGAAGGCAGTAATTCCACATCCTAGATTTCAAACCATAATGTGGAGACAGTGAGGGGTTTTTTTTTCGCTTTCTCTCTCCCCTCTTCCTTTATAGTCAGTAACTGGTTCATAACCACGGCGAGCCAGGGAAATACGGGTGGCCCCGCACGGGATTACAGCCTTGTTTACAAAGAGCAAAATGAGCTCACATGCACAGCTGCTGTGAAAATGTGAGAAGTCAGCGTGCAGCACGGAGGCTTAGGAATCTTGAGTCGCAGGCAAGCCCTGTACATAATGGATCCCCTGTCTGGGGGTGCTGGCTAGACAGCCTGTTTGTGTCAGAAAGCACATGTGGCTGGTGAAGGGGTCTGAACCAAACTCTCAGATCCAAATGACTCTGGGCTCTGGAGGTAGTTGGTTCTGAATCTGAACCGTGTGGCCCAGCTCTGCTGGCTGGCTCCATGGAAATACTCCAGCTGCTGCAAAGGGACAGTGCAGGATGCATCTACTAGTGTCCAGAGCTCCTCCTGATTGTAAATTCACAACCGGGGAGAGAGGCCTTACAACCGACTGCAAAAAGCTTCCAGGAGGGCAGTGTGCTATATGCCTACAGTGCTCCTGTGGGGCAGAGAGGAGACAGGACTGTGTGGTGACAAACCCAAAGGTGATCTTTATCTAGCCTGCTGGACGTTGGACTGTTGCTGATGAAACGCTATAGGCTGTCACAGGGAGAAAGGCTGATGCCTGCTCTGAATGACATAATCTTATCGACTAGTGCCCCTGGAGCTGGTGGACAGTGAAACAGAGATAGCGCACTCCTAGCAGAAGAAGCAGTAATGAGATGAATGTGACCCTGATTTTGGGAACTGCTCTTACCGTTAAGAGATTTGTGATGTGCACGGCTCAGATTCTGGGGCAGATGTGACTGAGGTATAGAGAAGCACGTCTGCAGGAGACGCTCAGAAGGGAGAGGTCAATGACAGCCACTCCTGGTTCTATGCCCCCTGTCCTGACTGTGAGAAGACGGGGATATAGAAGAAAAGATTTTGACCCTTGGTTTCATCCCACGCTAGCTAGTTGCATTCATTGCAATGGGGAAGCATGGCTTGTGGTTAAGGCACATGGGACGGGGACTCAGGAGTTCTGGGTTATGTTCTTGGCATTGCCGCTCACTGTGTGACTTTGGACAAGTCGATTCACGGTGCCGTGCCTCGGTTTCCCCATATACTTACTGCCGGGCAGGCTGTGAGGCTTAGTTCACCATCGTTGGCAGCTCGGTGGCAAGGGGCTGCAAGAGGGCAATAGACTGTTATTTGGGTTTATGAGGCTATTGTGTAAGCTCCTTGGGGCTGAAAGTTTGTCTCCTTGTGGCCTTTCTGCTCTGGACTCAGCTCGCCTCGAGGGGAGTGACCTCACCATTGGGATGATGCACCGTAGTTAGCTGCCTCTCGTTGCCTAATGCCTAAAGCTGGCCCTGTAGGAGTGGGGAAGAATGGAAAATAAACCAGATGAGCTATTTTGTAAGAAGTCTGCACGTTGTGAGCTAGACACACAAAGCGTCCGGTCACCTCGTCTCGGCCAATCGCAGACCAGCCTTGAGCAGCTAGCAGGACAATAGTGTGAAACAAGGTCATATGACCTCATCTCAGCAGCTGGAATGTGTTTGCCCGTCCGGGGTCCTAACCCGTCCAATCAATCAGTATTATTACTCCACTTTGGCCATTACGAGGCGCAATAAAGAGACAGACCTAAATCCAGGCACCCCAAGTGTTGTCTGCCTTCTCCACCTGTTCGACGTGGCAAATCATTTACAAATAGGGCCTGGTTTTGAGGGCAGGAGCTGTAAAACGTCCTAAATGATGATAAAAACAAATCATGGCAGAAAATGTAACAACTTGTGCCTGTTCACTTTGACCTCTTCCCATTCATAGGTGGCCTCTTCAGCCTACAACGTATTTTTATCCTCCCGTTATATTATAAAGACACATTTCCATTTCCCTCTCTTACCCTGTTGCTGTGGTATTTGTTCCCCCTCACGCCCATGCCATCTTCTCACTTTCTATTGGCTCATCTCCTGCCTTCCTGCTTGGTGACTGCCTCCTGTAGCCCATATATGAGAGAGAATGCACCAGTAGAGCCATGTACCACTTCCAGCAAAAATTGCTAATGAATTTAGCGCTGGTGAAAGGGGACAGGGTGGCTGCCCTAGGCGAAGGCCTCTTCACAACAGGTACAGAGCCATCAGTGGCAGGGCAAGCTTCCCCCCCAAACGGCTTCAGCTCGGGTGACCAGATGCCCCGATTTTTATAGGGACAGTCCCGATTTTTGAGTCTTTTTCTTATATAGACTTCTGTTACCCCCACCCACCCCCTGTCCCGATTTTTCACATTTGCTGTCTGGTCACCCTAGCTACAGCAGTGTGCCAAACCTGTCCCCCCGTTTCCAGGGGGAGTTCAGGCTTTATGACCCATTCCGTTCTTGACCTCCCTTCCGGGATAGAGTTGCCAGTGGTAAGGGGTGGGTTTGTGTTGTGGATATTTATCCACTAGCAACTGGTCTGTGAAAGTCTATCATCAAACAGCCAGTAGCTGGTAACAGCTTTCAGTCGCTACCAAACTAAACTGGAGTCAAGCCGGTCACCCACAAGGCTGGATAGTCCATTTTCATGACCCTGAGTCATCTAGTGTCTCATGTACAAGACAGTGTGACATGGCTGAAGCTAACCTCCCTGTGCCTCAGTTTCCTCACCATTGTTATTAGCAATGTAACTGCACTGTTGGCAATAATATGGTAGAGAAAGGGCTAGTATAGACACAGTTATTGTATAGGTAGGACCTTGGAGAATAGTGTATAGGCAACCTGCTGCTGCTACCCTTCCTTACTGTCTGTACTGCGGTAGGGAAAGGGATTGTCTCCATGGGGACACTCACGAAAATTAATCTGAATCAACTTTTTAAATTGCGTTAAACCTCTTTGTGGACACTCTTCTTTAGAATTAAAGTGACCGTAATTTGATTGAACTTAATTCACTTAATTCACGAATTAAGGTCAATTAAATTAAGGTCACTTTAATTCTGAAGAAAAGTCTTCCGTTCACACACATATAATGTGGTTTAACTAAGACACTTTAAATTCACACCCTTAGTTCATTTGGATTATTTTTACTGTGTGCCCCTATGTAGACAAGTTCTTAGGCATACAGGAGCCTCATCCTTATTGAAAGTTGATGGTAAATTGCCTAGGTCCCTTTTTTGAAAATTGGAGTTAGGAGCCTAAGTCACTTTGGCACTTTTGATGCCTAAAGACCCCAATCAGGGCAGTCTCTACCCCCAAAGAGCATACAGTTTGAATAGACAAGACAAGGTGTGTGTGGGGGAAACTGAGGCACAGAGAGGGGACACGACTTGCCCAATGTCTCTCAGCAGGTCAGAGGCAGAGCTGGGAACACAGCTCGTCACCTAGTCTAGTGACCTATCCACTAGACCATGCTGCCTGCCGAGTTATTGATCCTCCAGTGTTATTCATAAGAGTAACCTAATAGAGTTCATTAATCACACGGGAGCTGCAGAGTAGATGACAGATTTTGATTATATTGACTTACTTTGAAGAACAAGTTGGAAAGGGAAGAATCCTTCTCCCCAATATAAAGCAGCTAATGCTAAATTCTCTCCCTCCTGTTTTCTGCAAAGTGTCACTGACAAGGTCATCTACAGGACTCGGCAAAAAGTTGACCCGGTGAGTTGTGGTGACAAGAATTAACTCAGAAATCAGGAGTTAGTGGGAAGCAGAGAGAGATGGTGCCCAAAGAGCTTTTAAAAGCCACGAATTCTGACCTCCCTGTTCTGTGCACCTTCATTCTCTACCTAGAAACCTCCCCTGGGTGGAAAACCACACCTCCCTGTCAGTGACATCATGCTAGCACAGTCAGCAACCTGCCAAGGGGTCAAATTCCAAGCCACACAGGTAAGCACACTGCACTTCCTGCCCTGCTGGGGAGGAGTCGGGGGGAAGGAGAGTGAGAGTGACAGAATGCAATCTCCAGCCATTCGCAGGGCAGCCAAAAAATCTCCCAACATGAAATCGGACAGCGAGGAGAGCAAGCCAGGTATGTCTGCCCCAGTGGAACTGCACTGCCTTAGACGCGGGTTAGGAGAGTTTGGAACAACACTTGTGTGTGCGTTTGTGAAAATTGCTGATGGAGTGAGTCCTCCTTTCAGGCCCTGCCTGTTGTTTGGGTCATTACACGCCCAGTGATTTTTCCAAGCTGGTTGTTAATTGAAACAAACAGTCCTCCAGAATTCTGGTTAGTTTCTGTTCCTTCATTCCTTTGCTGTTGGGGAAAACTCTGTGTCTGTGGGAGGAAAAGGAAAAAAAAATTCAGCAACCCTGTCTGTTAAACGCAAGCATGTGTGGGCTGCAGATGTTCAAAGGGAGCTGTGTGGGAAAGTTCTTGCTTTTAAAACTTGCGAATGAGTGGTTAACTCGCGGAGCGGTTGTTTTAACCGTTTGAGGATCATGAACAGAAAAGCCAGAAGCGATACCTCTTGTTGGTCACTGCAATATTAAAAGAAAGGTGAGTGTTCAGTCTGGGAAGCTGATTCCAGGAGCAGCAGCCCAGAAAACCAGTCAAATATGTATGAAATATGACTGTCCTGTTGCTAGTTTCTAAACCGTAATGATCGCTGTACAGTGATGGGATTATAAGATACAGTTTGCGGCGTGCTTGGCTTTAAAGCAATGGAGAGGCAGTTGTGCATTCTTTGCCTCGGGTAATCTTGCTCTCTGTCTTTGCTTCTGATGAGACTGGTTGCAGTTTCATTTAATGCGCATTAGGGCTTTCTTTTTTCTGAACTGTTTAAGACTATTTGTAAACTCTCCCTCTGATACTGCCGAGTTGCTCAGCAAATGGGTTAGAAATAACTGGCTTCTTTGTAGTTTTTATACTCACAGGTTGAAAGATTGGCTACAAATGGGGAAATTGCTGCATTTTTCAAACCGAGCACCACCACCAACGCAGAAAGGGAAATTACAGTGCTGAGAAGATACATGTGGTGTTAGGCTGATTTGTGGATCGTTAGCCCATCTCAGGTCATTACAGAAACCCGAGAAGAGAAGTTTAAAGTTATAAACTGCTTGTGAGCAGGCTGGAAGTTTACAAGTTGACCCTCTGTTTGAATTGCATGGTGCTTGTGAGTAGTTCAGATGTGGGGCTACAGGAAGATGCAGGTGAGGAATTGTATCCAGGCTGCCTGAATTGTGTCTGAGGGGCTCTCTCATTCAAATGCAGATGAACCTCTGGATCAGATGAAAATCTTGGCATAAAGTGCCCCTAAGGAACTTGGGCCAGTTCCTCTGCTGATGTAAATGGATGGAGCTTCATTGCTCTGGCCTTTTATTTTGAGTGGAAAATAATTTTGAGTCTTTGCAATATTCCAGTTTTCCTTCCCTATCTCCGATATTCTCTCCTCCCTCCTCACTCCCCCTTAGCCCTATCCCAAAGTTCAGTCATTATGAAACAGTCTGTGGTGGACTCTGTCCCACCGCATAAGGAACCTGCCAATTTCCATTCAGACTTAGAAGGCTGGGAATGTATAGCCAAAATGAGAATCTGTTTGCCTGAACAGTGAACACATCATCCAGTTTTGTTTTTTAAAAAAGCAGATGCAGTGAGTTGGAAAAAGACACAGGAACCGGGTGTGTTTGTGTGTGTGTGTTATCTAGGTTTACTGCTGTAGTTGTAATAATCTACATTGCATCTGCAAGTGTGCACATCCCTATATAGAGATATACACATGCGCACTGTGGCTGTGAATATAATTTCTGAAAACTCCCTGTACGCTAGATTTGTAGATCAAAGGAGCTATATATAATTTGTGTGTGTGTATACACGCGCGCACACACACAAGGGATTGTAACATAGTTGGCCACAGATCTGACTTCATGGTTGTCACCATGCTTGACAACTTTCTCTTTTGGAAATAATGGGGATAAAACCTAGATCTTCCTGGTCTAAAAGCACAAGAATCTTACTGCTTGAACTTCAGCAGAATTCTTACTGGTTGTTAGCTGTATAGGCCATGTGACATACAGGTGAGCAATCTTGAGACCAACCAGTAGGGCGGGCAGTTCATTACAACTTTAGTGCTATGGCTTATTACATTACTCCACGTGTTGTCTGTGATATGAGTCGGTTTGACATGGTATCTGTAGTATTGTGAGTCTTTTTGGAACTTGAAACAAGAGCAGACAGTGTTTTGAACAGAAATATTAGAAGCTTTATATTATTAAAAACCCTAAAAGGAAGGGTTGCTGCTTGGATTTGACTCTCAAGTTCTGAGAATCAGGCCACTTACTTATTCAAGTGTCTGAATATGGAGTGAGGTGCCTCTTTTTGGGATGCAAGCGCTCAGCTTCGGAAGGGATCCTTGAAGATATCATTCAAAGTCAGTGGGAGCATGACACCTGCTGCTTAGTCTTCAGAGACCTTGACCATTAATCCTAGTTAGTTTGGTAAGAAGGACTAAATCAATGTATGTTCCCATGTGAACCCGCTAACATTTAGTGGACATTTGTAGATTCTTATTTTCTCCAATAATTCACCTCCCTCCTGTAGTCAAGAGATTTTTAAACATCGTGCTCCTCCTTCACCATCTTTATATAGTAGTGCTTGATCCTGAAGCCAATGGGCATTGAGGACACATTGCAGGATTAGGATCTTGGTTACTTTACTTTTTAATAAGCGATCCGCATGAAATTCCTGAACAGATTAAATATCCTCCATTTCCCCTCTCCCCCGGCCCCCCAACGTGAATTTAGTTACAATCTTAGAAAGCTTATTATTAGCATCGGTCAATGTCTTCCCTCTATTAGCCAGTGTCCGTTAGAGATGGACAAGCCAGGCAAGAAGATAATTTGTATAGTTCTGGCTCTGCCCAAGCCTTTGACCAATGCAAATATTCTGGCAGTTCAGTCGTTCCCAAAGGTCAATTTCCTCTAGAAATTTCTGGCCCAGCATAGCTGCCCATTTAAGTTTAAGGCCCACTGTCCATGGATTCTGCAGTGAGCTCCTCCTTCCATCTTTCCACCTGCTCTATTCCACTGCCTAAAAGCCTTGCACTGTTTGCTTCAGAGACTTTCTTTGCAACTCATCCTCTCTATTCTGCTTTTCATGTGGAATACTTCAGCTTTATCCCTAATTTTAAAAGGACCCTCATTTAGACTTTATTTTAAAAAATTACAAAGACTAAATCCAAATATTTCCATGACATTTCTTTTCATTATAAAGGAAACTTTTTTTTTATTCTTTTTTTTTCTTGCCCCTGTAGCAATTTGCTAGGTCAGGAGAACCTGAAAGTAAGGTTGTCTAGCAATTGACTAGAGGGAAAACTGAAACTGACTAGACCATTTTATTAACCGCACTTGAAACCTCAGCTTTCAGCTGGGAAAGGCATTCAGCTTTTACACAAGTAATTCGTGAGAAATTGCCTACTTAAAATTAGCTCAGGACTGAAGTAGGAGTGGGGATGAAAGCAAGATAGTAATCAGAATGGTGTGATTTTACAATTCCAAAAGCGGGCCGGGGGGGACCAGGGTAAATGCTTTCAGGCCAGTGAACCTTTTCCAAGCAGTGGTACTGATTATTAAAGAAAAACAATGTGTTTAATGTGGTTAATGGTTGCTTGACACGCCCCAGCTTATATGTATTTGATTTTTCTCAGCACTATCGAAAGCCTAGAATGGCCTCAGCCCATTCTCTGTCTTCTCATCTTCCCCATTTGTATAAACTGCACAAGAACACTCATGCATTAATTCTGAAATTATGTTCAAATCCACTGAGTGATAAAATCCCCCCTAGCCAATGTTCATGCCTCTTTATAGGCCTCTCTTTAATCTATGAAAGTGTTTTTTGTGCCTGCTTTTCTGAGCTGCTGGTGCGGGGAGGGAGGGGAGGAGGAGGTGTCCTATATGACAATAAAACAGCCATTATTGTCTTTAACTTCCAGCCAAGCTGTGCTTGCTGCCTCTGCCAACATAGTGTTGTCTTTTTTTAGCATCCCCTTGCCACTATTGGCACCACTTACCCTGATCCATTTTGTCTATACCCATCCATAAAACAGTTCTGTCCTTTCTTTTAAAATTCCTGCTCGCTCTCTTGATCCAGCCAAGGTTTAGTTCGCATGACAATACATTTGCTTATTCGCCTTGAAAAGCTGTCCCTTGAGCCATGCACTCATCACTGTAATGAGTGATGATAAACTTTCCAAACCCTCTTTGGCTTTAAATCCCCCTCCGCCCTCTGTCAATGTTTGTGTTGATTAGGACACTGTGGGGAACGGGGGCTATGGTTTCATTATGTATTTGTAGAGAGGAAGGTTGGTCCAGTAGTTAGGGTGCCACCTAGGCCGTGGGAGATCCAGATTCCCTGCTCTGCCCCAGATAACCCGTGTGACCCTGGGCAAGTCACTTAGGCTATGTCTACACTACAGCCTATGTCGGCAAAACTTATGTCGCTCAGGGGTGTGAATATTCCACCCCCCTGAGCGACATAAGTTACGTCATCATAAGCGCTCATGTGCACAGCGCTGTGTTGGCAGGAGAAGCTCGACATAGCTTCTGCCGCTCACAGAGGTGTTTTTTTATGCTGACGGGAGAGAACACAGAGCATTTTCACCCGACATCTTCCTAGAGCGTCTTCACCTGCAGCGCTGTACGTATAGACATGGCCGTAGTCTGGGGATAAATATATTTAAGATTTGAAAACACTCAGATACTGCAGTGCTGGGGGCCATATAAGTATGACAGATGGTTTGTATATACCTAGCACAATGAGACCCCCAGGCTCTGATAAGGGTCTCTAGATGATACCACAATACATATAATTGATAATAAGAATTATTTCCTTCTATTTAACCCTTTACTCCCATCACCAAAATTCACTGTTCTCATCTTAACTAATCGATATGCTGCCCCAGCAATTTCCCCATATTACAGATAGTGCTTCTCCCCCTATATGACTGAGGTACGGACCCTCTGTAATATACTGTACTGCTCTGTGTTTTCCATAAACAGCCACAAAATGTTGTGCTCTGAGAGCCATCCAGCTGCACATTCGCCCTTCTACACCCATTTATAAAATATCCACTCTCAGCAGCAGTTGGTAATCTCCTCGAAAACACAGTTTTGCATCCCCTTGCTCTATTTCCAGAAAAGGTGTCATCGTTTGGTTTTCTTTGTAATGATCTCTGATTGTTTCTCTCTCAGTATCTCGCATAAATACCACAGGCTGCTCCCCGGGACTAGCTTGTCAAACCTCTTCTGCAAGAGCTATAACCTTTGCCCCTAGCAGACTAATCCAAGTCCTGTTAACTTGGTCTCTCTTGTGCGTCTTTATTGGAATGTCTGTGTACCCAGTGCAGTTTATATCCCTGTTTGTCTTTGTCTTGTTTATATCACAGAAGTGGTCATGAAAGCTATCAGATCAACTGCGTCTGTGCATGAACTTGAAACCGTGTGAAAACTGCGTGATTTTGAGTTTCCTTCTAAAATCACACTGCGCCCTAGTTCAAGCCAATCTAGGCAGATGTATGGGCTTTGCATCAAAGCTGCAAATGGCTCAAATGCAAAGTGGACAAACTTCTCTGAGTTTTTTGGGGGTGTTTGGATTAGGCACTCTGGTAGGCCTGCTCGAGATACTGAGGGGCTGGCCAAAAAGTTTGCTCTTAATGTTTTAGGAGCATTTTGATGAGTCTAAATAAACATATCGTGCTTTCCATAGTGTATGTCTACACTAGAAATGATACAGCAGCACAACTGCAACACCAAGCTGTAGACACTACAGCGATGGAAGGGGCTTTTCCATCTGGAGGTGGTAGCCCGCTCGTTGACCTAATGGGATCGGTTTAGGTTGGCTTAACTACATTGCACAGGGCGTGAACTTTTTCTCAGACTAGAGCGATGTAGTTAAATGACCTAATTTTGTAGCGAGACAAAGTGCGTGAGATAATAGCTATTATTGGTCCAACATAAAAGATATTGCCTCCCACACTCTAATATCTTGGAATCAACACGGCTACAATAACATTGTAACTAACTTTGTAGTGTAGACCAGGCCTCAGTGTGCTTTGCAAACATTAATTAAGCCTCACCACAACCCTGACAGGTCACTAACTCTTATTACCCCATTTTACTGATGGGGAAATGGAAGCTCAGAGAGGTGAGAAAATAATTTTCCTTAAGATCACACAAGAAGTCTGGGGATTATGACCTGGATCTCTTGACTTCCAGTTAGCCATAATACTAGCTTCCCCCTCTTTTTAAATGGGGGGTTGCGGGGGGACCAAGTGAGACTAAAGCAGAACAGAGGAAGTCTATTAACAAATTGTGTAATTGGATATATATGGCATAAACTGAATACATGGTGTGGGATGCTATAAAAAGTTTATTGCCACTTGTCTTGGAGAGACTAGCAGCGCGTACTTGTGGCTCTGTGTAATGTGGTCATGACAAAATAGTAACACTATAAACTGACCCATCACATCTCTTATGTAGCACTTCATAGGTCTTTTTTTCATGGGTATTGTCCGCTTCACTGCCTCTGCTTTCTTTGTGTGAACGTGATTTCTTTCTCAGCCAGCTGAGAACATTTAAACAAACCACTCCAGCAGGAATGGAGGCATGTCTTCATCAGTGTCTTTGACATCATCAGTTAGGCTGTGTGTTCCTAATCGCCCATAAACAAAATGTTCCGTGCAATAGCAAATTGCTTGATGCAATAAAGAATTTTACACCTTATCTGTAGGGTTCATTTCACTGTCTGTGTGAGATTCCATTATGAAACATATAACCAGTAATGTGGTCTCAGAAAAATATAGATCAATTATTTCAAATTTGGTCACCAAACTCTTTCATGTTTAGGTGGCTTAAATTAAGTAGCCTGAACTTCAGAAAATCCTCAACTTCTACTGAAGTGAACTGGCGTGGTGAAATTTGATCTATTGCTTGGTTTTCATGTGTTGCGGAAGTCAACCAGCATTATTTCGGGCTCCCGCTTAGCTGAGAGTGTTACACAAAGCCTGCATGTGCTCACAGAAAATTTAAATTTTTAATTTTAAAATATCCTACCATCTATTTGAGTATCATTTTGTATTCAGTCTGAGTTAAAACATGGACAAAGTCAGCTTTTGAAGGCGTTTTTGTTTTTCAAACTTTATTCTTCAGTATTATAAATTAGAGCTGGCTGAATGAATTTCAAAATTTTGATGACAAAATGGAAAAATAATTAGCATTTTCAGGATTTCCTTCCTCTTTTTTCCACCAGCTCTGTTAGCAACCCAAACACAACCACAGTGTGCTTGTAGAGAAGAGGCAGTGTTTCCATAGAACACTGGACTGGAACTCTCGGGAGACCTGGATTCTGTGGCCAGCTCTGCCACTGGTTTCCTGGGTGACCTTGAGCAAGTCACTTCACCTCTCTGTGCCTCAGCTTCCCCATCTGTAAAATGATGCTTTTCCTTGTAAAGCACCCTGAGATCTACTGATGAAAGTGCTATATAAGAGCTGGTTATTTATTTATTTATCTATATCTATATCTATAAATAGATATAGATAGATAGTATTTGTGAAGCCGGGGAATGCAATTGACCTAACTAGTTTAACTGCCCAACCTGACTGAATTTACTCTTTGTATTTTAAGGGGTTTTTTTGTTTGTTTGTTTTTTAAAAATACCCTATGTTAATGCAGAGTTAAGGTTGCTTGGCGTTATGCCATTCCCTTGCAGAATGCTGAATTGAGCAAAATGCAAAATTTTGAAAAACAGGAAATGCAGAGTTAAGATTGCCCATGTAACCTTAACTCTACCCTCTTTCAGAAATGCTCCAATACACCCTGTTAACATACATACCTTTATGCTGCCAACCCATAGTTGTTGGAATTATATGACTGGAAGGGACCTTGAGAGGTCATCTAGTCCAGTCCCCTGTACTCATGGCAGGACTAAGTATTATCTAGACCATTCCTGATAGGTGTTTGTCTAACCTGCTCTTAAAAATCTCCAATAATGGAGATTCCACGACTTCCCTAGGCAATTTATTCCAGTGCTTAACCACCCTGACAGGAAGTTTTTCCTAATGTCCAACCTAAACCTCTCTTGCTGAAATTTAAGCCCATTGCTTCTTGTCCTATCCTCAGAGGTTAAGAAGAACAATTCTTCCTCCTCCTCCTTGCAAAAACGTTTTATGCACTTGAAAACTGTTATCATGTCCCCTCTCAGTCTTCTCTTTTCCAGACTAAACAAACCCATTTTTTTTCAATTTTCCCTCATAGCTCATGTTTTCTAGACCTTTAATCATTTTTGTTGCTCTTCTCTGGACTGTCTCTAATTTGCCCACATCTTTCCTGAAATGTGGGGCCCAGAGCTAGTCACAGTACTCCAGTTGAGGCCTAATCAGTACGGAGTAGAGCGGAAGAATTACTTCTTGTGTTTTGCTTACAATGCTCCAGCTAATACATCCCAGAAGGATGTTCACTTTTTTTGCAACAGCATCACACTGTTGACTCACATACAAGCTCTTTATTTCCTTTTACAACCTGTTCACTCTCACCCACAGCCTCCCATCTAACACCATTGAAGGACAAAAAGAAAAAAAAAATGGTTTCCAGTCCACCTTCCCTCTACCCTATTTAAGCAATTCCTCAATATGCCCACGCTCATGCTGACCCTTGTCACTGAGATTCTGGAGGTACCAGAGCCTGGCATACACCCACACACTTAGCCAACTCCCCCAAAAGAATACCACTTGCATATAATTTAAGAACAACTTCACAGCCTTTTACAACTCCCTTACACTTACTCACAGGGTATCATCACGGCCTACTCGTTCAATTAACCATCATTAAAGCATTAAGATCATCTCTCATTCCACCTCACTGCTGACAGTATCCTTTATAATAAAAGCTTTATGTCCTGTTACTGACCCAACCTACACAATACCCAATAGAAATTATACCTACTTCATCCTGAAAGTACCCAGACATCTCTTCCCTTTCCAAACACACACGCGAGGGTGCAAAACCTAGATCTCCTATCGCACTCTCAGCTCTGTCACACACCGCAAAGTAATCCACACATCTCACAACACACCTCTACCAAGCAGAGCAAACTACCGCCTCCACAAGTCAGTAGAGCGATGCCGGGCACTGACCACACTTGCTCTACCTGGAGCACATGCAGATCATAAATGCTTAGACTGCTCTCATATCCCAGCTCGCTACTGACAATACCCTTTGTTATATTATATAGCATACATAGGACTTCTGGTTTTAGGGGTTATTAATTTTCAGGATATTTTTAGCTGTTTTTCACTCCTATGTAAATGTCCAAAAATCAGGGGTTTTGCTGGGGAGGGGAACCTTTCCTTTGCTGTGAGAAGATTTTGTTTGTTTTTTAGGTGTTTCCCAAAATTCTTGTCTAAATAGGATCTATTTTAATTTGTATTATCTGTGTAAAAAATGACTTAAATGTTAGTTGTTGTTGACTCCCTGCTTTAGCATTTACTGTGTTTGTCCCTGGTGAGTTTTAACGTAGTACTGTTTCAAACAGCGCTATGGTAAAGCACATTAGGAAACCTTTCATGCTCATCAGCAGGGTCGACACGGACCTATTAACGTGTGACACGCTAGTGCCCTTTAGAAATCACACCCCCATAGTCAATAAGCAATTAGATACAAGACAAGAAGCAGGGACTTCGCTTATATAAACAAAGTGCACTGGGAACGGGGTGAAGTCAACGGAATCTCAATAACCATTTCTGATGTTTTTCATTGTTGATTGGCTAAACCCCAATTTGATTTTTCCCCCTGTTCTCGGGGGTGTTTTATTGGTGTTTATCAGTTAAAACCTAAAATCAGAAGCCCTAATTCTGCACTGAAATGATGCCTGCTAGATTCCAAAGGTACAAATGCAGCTCTTCCTTTTGCTCACACGGATTGGAGGGTGCAAAACATGAATTTAGTGGGGTGCCATCACTGCCTGGGGCAAAACTCAACTCAGTGCAACCCCAAATCCCTCTCTCTATTCCCCTCCACGGCCCCATAATGTCCCTCCCTCCCTTTCTCAGGAGGCATTCATGTGTCTAGTTTTTTCCCCAACAATACTTTTATTACGTTTCCTCCAAAATAAAATGGCCGCCTGTGACTCACAAATTGTCCAACCTCCAGCCACTCAGTCTAAAACGCCTTTTGTTTTAGGTAGGGACTTGTGATTAACGTATCCTCAGTTACGTTAATTGAAGGGTGAGTTGTTCACAGCCATGCAACTCAATAAGGTCTGTGATTCACGCCGCCAGTAGGACCTCAGTTTAACTGTACAAGGCTGCGGAAAGGAAACTTGTTTGCAGAGCCTGTGACACAGGAACCCATCGGTCAAATGGCCCCAAATTCGGACCTCTAACGCTGCCTTGTGCCCCTGCAAGGCACACCAAATTGCAAAGCATTCTGCGTAACCGTTGGATTTTAGAGCACTTACAAAAGTTAGGCCTTACGCATATAAGATGAAATGGAAACCCTCTAGCCATTTTTCTGTAGTGGGCCATGCACACTGTAAAATGTATATTTTCTTAAATATTGTTCTCAGTTTGGGTCCCCCAAAGATTTAGTGGGTGTCTGCGCTATCTGGGGTAAAACTTGACACACTGAGACCATTTGAACCCATATCACATTAATAGTTTGATCTCTAGTGCTACACACACAAAAACCCCAAAACCTAGAAACTTTTTGAAAAATGGCTATTGTTTTAGGGCTTATATCTCTGCAACCCCTGCCTCAAATACCCCAAATTTAGGTCATGATCCCTGCCTTGTGGCACACCAAATTTCAACAGAATCCAACTAATCATGTTGGTTTTAGAGGCTGTGGAAAGGTTAACCTTTAAACAGAAGTAGTGACCTACCACTTTAATAGCCAGCATAAATGGAGTAACTAAGTCTGATTTCCATACACTTTTAGACCCAGATTCACTAAGGTATATGCCTAATTTTAATCACATGTGGGGAATGGTGTATCTCATGTGCTTAGGTACATCACTGAGTACATCACCCGAGTTCTAATAATCAAATGTGTTAGTGACATAAATGAGACTTTAAAAAAAAAAAATCCCTCGTTTGGCAGTCTGTGCTTTCCCAACCGATGATCATTCTTTTAATAATTATTTTTCATGACTTCCCAAGTTCTAACTTTCCTCCCAAGCAGGAAAAAAAAGTAGTAATAATTTTGAAACAGAATCAGAACTACTCTAAGAAGAGTAGAGAAGGGAAATGGAGGGAAGATTTATTTAGTCTAATTCTTGCTAACAGGTGGGAGTCCACTTATGCTGGCTTCTGGTCACATTGATCTTGAGACTGCGTATCAACTATCCTATTATCTCTGCAAAGCATATCAGAAGACTATATATGTGTAGTGAGACTGTATTACCGAGTAGTAAGTGGCATGAATTTCCTGTAAACAATCCCAAGCTCGTACTGTACAATACTGTCTTTGGGGATGAGATATAAAGTCCTATCTCTAGGTGGTAATTTCTCCTTGCCATCCATTTTTCTTCTCCATTTGGCACCGGATTTTCCTCTTCCATCGAAGAAATGAAGGGAGGCGGAGATTACATTTCTCTGCATTCAAGTGCTGAATAACAGTAATATAGGTCCCAAATCAGTGTGCGCTCTTCACTGCCCGCTTAAAACCCATTGACTTAGAGTTAGGCACGCATACTGCCGTGCTTTGAGCACAGGCCGCGGACAGTCAGCAAAAAGTCTGACCTCCGCTATTCAGGCTGAACAGTGGAGGTGTGAGGGAATGATTGTACCACTCAATAGCTCACTCCCAGAGCACATTTTCAACAGACCTAGTGTAATGAGTCGCCTTTCTGTGACCCTGCAGGGTCAGGCACAGCACGCTTTAGCCTGGATCCAGCTGTAATGGGTATGTCAGTGATTTACCCACTAATCAATTAAATCCCTTCGCTACACTACAGTAGCTCATTTGAATATTTGGAGGACAGGCTTGATATGGATTTTTAAAGCCCCGGGCTGCGTCCTGCGGTCTTTAATCCACAAGCACGGCTGAATTCCGGCCATGATATTTCCCCGATGAGCTCTGGGATTGAGTCCTTGAGGTGCTGTGCACCCTCGTTGGCTTTTTCAAACTAATGGAAGTTAAGGACGCTCAGCACTTCTCGGGATCAGGCTCATTATTTGGAAGGTCTGCTGGGTGAAATTGCTGCTTGGTACATGAAGCCGCCCCATCTTGGTCATAGAATATCAGTAATAGAAATCAAGTATCAGAGGGGTAGCCGTGTTAGTCTGAATCTGTAAAAAGCAACAGAGGGTCCTGTGGCACCTTTAAGACTAACAGAAGTATTGGGAGCATAAGCTTTGGTGGGTCAGAACCTCACTTCTTCAGATGACTTACCCACGAAAGCTTATGCTCCCAATACTTCTGTTAGTCTTAAAGGTGCCACAGGACCCTCTGTTGCTTTTTACAGTAATAGAAATGTAGGGCTGGAAGGGACCTTGAGAGGTTATCTAGTCCATCCCCCTGTGCTGAGGTAGGACCAAGTATACCTAGACCATCCCTAACAGGTGTTTGTCCAATCTGTTCTTAAAAACATCCGATGATGGGGATTCCACACCCTCCCTTGCAAGCCTATTCCAGAGCTTAAGTCCCCTTAGTGTTAGAAAGTTTTTCCTAGTATCTAACCTAAACGCACATAGACCTTATCAGTAACTTTACAGAAAAGACAGGCTCCCATTTGCATTTTCATAAGTCCCCACTACACAGTGTGTGTTCTCTAGACATTCTTCCAGCCTAGGGTAAATTGCTGAGCGAAGAATACTAGTTCTGTACAGGCACTGAAGTCAGTAGGAGCCCTGCCAGCATACGGACTGAGGGATATGGCCCAATGACCTGTTGTTTAGGTTTGTGCATGAACTGTATCTATTGTACAGTTGTAAAGCTCCATGAGGTTGAAACGGAAATGTCTCGGTGCAAATGTTCAGTTTTTTTATTCAGTACGTTACTGTACCTCTGGAAATTTCCCCTGAACTCGCTTGGCCTGTGCAAGCTAGACCCTGTTCTCTGATCCCTGACTCACATCGGAGAATAGATTCCCTCCTCCCCCACCCGCAACAACTTTCATTCTAGGACACTTCTTTCCCAAGCACGGGTTTTGTGAAAGGGAATTGCTCATGTCCGTGTTTAATACACTTTTTAAAATAAGTGCACAGAGAAAAATACACCCAGAAGCCATATCAAATGGGTTACACAGATTTCTTTAAATGTAAATTCCAATGGGGCCAGATCCAAGGCCAACTGAAGTCAATAAAAAGGCTTCCGTTGGCTTCAGTGGGCTTTGGGGCACATCCACAGTTCATAAAGAGTGGGTAGGTGATTAATTTTTTGTGTGCTTTCATAGAAAGGAATGGGATTGCAGAGGCTCAAGATTTCTGAGACTTCATCCCTAAATGCCCTTTTTTATTCAAACCTTTCAAACCTTTTAAAAAACTATTCCATTATTTACATAGATAAATCTATAATCACCAATCAGATCTTGGAGCATAAAATATCTGGAATTCTTCTCATAATGCCATGTAAATTTAATTATGTAAACCGAAATATGGTTAGCTGTTCATTATTTCAAAGTTAATTGTGGCCTTCATCACTTGGTCTAAAATCTTTTATATGCATTAATTCCATAGCTATCTATTGGTGATGTTTTCAAGAGCGGAAGCATGAACTGCCGTGAAACTAGGGGCTTGTCTACTTGGGGAAATTGACTAGCATAGTGCCGGCAGAATAATTATTCCACTGTAGCTATGCCGGTATATCTCCCCTGTGCGGACACTTTATTCCAGAATAATTACTCCACTCAGTTTCCCTATGTGCTGCAGTTCACAGGGAAGAAGATCCAACTGAAAGAAAAGAATGCAGAATAAAGCATTTTTAACCCTACTGCTCACATTGGAATCGTCCCACACTGGTTTATTGGAAAGTGTGAAGAGGAATCTTATTAATTACAAGTGTGAACCACAGCTCACTCAGTTTTGTAACCAGCTGCAGCCTGAGGTTTCAGCGTTGATTTTGCCCTAAGTTAATGCTCACCACCTTCTTGAATAGCATCACTGCAGGTGTCAAAAGTCCATTCACTTCCTGTTTTAAAATGAGGTTGCCGTGGAATGTAGGGGAGAGAAGCTGCATGACGCTGAGCAGGGGTTCCCATCTCAAAGGGGTGAGGTGGTCTGCCCAGAAGGAAATGTTAGCGATGCTTGTTGAAAATCTTTCTTCACTTTTGTGGAGCAAGTAAACTTTTTGCTGTTTTGGGAGAAGCTCAGAATTTGTTGCAAACACTCAGGATAGTCAGTCATATAGTCAAATGGGACCATTTGGGAATAGAAGGGAAAAGTGGAAGTGTGTGTATAATTGTCCAACTGCCTGCACTGACACTATTAGAAGACACAGTCTAATAACAGGTTTCTTGGCAAAGATTTCCCCCCACTCCCTCCCCAAAAAAGAGCTTAAATTTAGGCTTCTAAATAATTGGCTTGCTTTTGAAAAGTCCCAAGCTCCCAGCATCTCCCATGGAGATCACTGGCAGTTGTTGGATGTTCAGCATTTTTTTTTAAATCCGGTAATATAAGTGCCTAAATAGAGATTTAGGAGCCTAATTTTGGGTTCCTAGGCCATGTGCATAAGGATAAACAGGGAAATATAGGCATAAGTGATCTTCTCAATTTGGTTTGGGAGCACTCCTGAACATCACCAATTTTAACGGGGAAAATCCCTCTTTCTAAAGCCTAGTTATTCTTATAATGTGCTTCATGCAAATAAAATCACGCTGCTCTGTATGATCTGTTAGCCTGTGATTACAGTTATAATGCAATGGGAACTTGTTGGAAACCAATTACAGATGTGTGTTGTTTCTGGTAAGTGAAATAGAAAAATGCTTTGGAAAAATAACTGAAACCATTTAACAGTTTGTATAATTTTGATCAATGAATCTTTGCCCAACTGTGATTTATTAAAAGCTCAATTTATTCTGTCCATGGCCTGCCTGACAGCACTGACTGATCTGTAGTAAGTGAAAATGTTTTTAGTGAGGAAAGAAGCACTGACGGAGACTAGAGCATGTTAACGTAGATTTTTATTGAAATACAAAAGGAGCATTAAACAGAGGGGAAAACTAACCTCTCCATACACTCGGGTCTTGTATATATCAGGGGTTCTTGGCCAGAGAGAACCATTAGGATCATCGAGATTGCCCTCCTGCATAACACAGGTAATAGAACTTCCCCAGAATAATTCCTAAAGCAGATCTTTTAGAAAAACACCCCATCTTAATTTTAAAAGTGCCAACGATGGAGAATCCACCATGACCCTTGGTCAATTATTCTACTGGTTAATTACTCTCATTGTCAAAAATCGACACCTTATTTCTATTCTGAATGTGTCTAGCTTCAGCTTCCAGCCATTGGATAGTGTTATACTTTTCTCTGCTACATTAAAGAGCCCAGTATTAAATATTGGTTCCCAGTGTAGGTACATATAGATCAGGGATTGGCAACCTTTGGCACACGGCTCACCAGGGTAAGCACCAGGGCCGGGCCGGTTTGTTCACCTGCTGCGTCCACAGGCTCGGCCGATCGCGGCTCCCGGTGGCTGCGTTTTGCCGCTTCAGGCCAATGGGGGCTGCCGGAAGTGGCGGCCAGCCCATCCCTTGGCCCGCGCCGCTTCCTGCAGCTCCCATTGGCCTGGAGCAGTGAACCGCAGCCAGTGGGAGCCGCGATTGGCCAGACCTGCAGACGCAGCAGGTAAACAAACTGCCCCAGCCCGCCAGGGTGCTTACCCTCGCGAGCCGCGTGCCAAAGGTTGCCGATCCCTGATATAGATTGTAGTCAAGTTAACCTTACCCTTCTCTTTGTTAAGATAAATAGAGTGAGCTCTTTGAGTCTGTCATGATAAGGCATGTTTTCTAATCCTTTAATCATTCTTACGGATCTTCTCTGAATCCTCTCCAATTTATCAACATCCTTCATAAATTCTGGACACCAGAACTGGACACAGTAATGCACCAGCACCAAATGCAGAGGTAAAATAACCTTCCTACTCGAGATTCCCCTGTGTGTGCATCCAAGGATCATATTCGCTCTTTTGGCCACAGCATTGCACTGGGAGTTCTTGTTCAGCTGATTATCCCAAATATTTTTCAGAGTCTCTGCTTCCCAGTATAGAACCCCCCATTCTGTAAGTATGGCCTACGTTCTTTGTTACACAGTCAACCTGTGGAACTCTTTGCCAGAGTTGTGAAAGCCAAGACTATAACAGGGTTCAAAAAAGAACTAGATAAATTCATGGAGGATAGATCCCTCAATGGCTATTAGCCAGGATGGGCAGTGATGGTGTCCCTAGCCTGTTTGCCAGAAGCTGGGAGTGGACAACAGGGAATGGATCACTTGATGATTACCTGCTCTGGTCATTCCTTCTGGGGCACCTGGCATTGGCCACTGTCAGAAGACAGGATACCGGGCAAGATGGACCATTGGTCTGACCCAGTATGGCCGTTCTTATGTTCTAGATGTACAGATGTACATTTAGCCGTATTAAAATACATACTGTTTGCTTGTGCACAGTTTATCAAGCGATCTTGATCACTTTGAATCAGTGACCTGTCCTCTATTTACCATTCCCCCAAGTTTTGCAAAGGGATCAACCCCCCCCCCCTCAAGTGAATCGCACCTAACTCTGCAGTTTTGGGCTCCTAGCTCTAAATACAGCAGCTGAGGCACAAGGCCATCTTGGTCCCACAGCCTAGGAACTATGGAGATCAAGAAGCCTGAGTCTCCCCTCCATTACCCCAGTTTTAAGCTGGTGTAGCACACTAACTTCAATCATGTTTCTCCCGCATAAAACTGGTGTAATGGGGTGGAGAGTCAGGCCCCCCCGGGATACAGGGCCAAATCAAACAATGAGGGAAAGAAGCACATACAAAAGAGAGCGAAAAAGAAACAAAAAGCAGGCACAACCCATAGGTACCTGCAAGCCTGGATTCCTTGGCTTACAAGTGACCTCAGTCCTTTCCTTCACCAAACACTGGCCCAGATTGACTTCACGCTGGTAACTCTTATTTTATACCTTTTCCCCAGCTTTTCCGCCTCTTAAAAGGGCAATGTGTTGTCATAGAGCCCGTCGCTAATTTTAGCTGGGAATGAAAGCTGTTTTCCCCAACTGAGCACCCTCGAGGTCTGCCACAGAAATGCCGAAGTTTGGAGAAATATTTCTCTGTGGTACAGGTTAATAATATGTGGCTTGGAGAACCGCTTCTGTAGTAATGAGATCTGGTTCTCCTGGGTTTGTTTTGCGTGCTCTAATCAATCATTTTCCAAGGAATAACTAAGAATAGCTCTTGTCCTAAGTACCTCATATAATTAACAGCTGTTGCAAAAATAAAAGAAATTGCATCATAGTTGTTACCAGAGGAAAAGGTCTGTATTTTAAGGGTATTTTCTCCACTGCATTTCCATCGTTGGTGGTTATTTGTGATGGAAAAGCTGATTGTAGGATTTTCGGTGTTGGAGGGAGCAGATAGGGGAACAAACACCAGAATAACAATGTCTGTTGCAGTTCAGCGAGGAGGTTCCCTAGCAGAGCTGTTGGGGAGGAAACTTACACAGCCCCTGCCTGTATTCGGCTGATTCTAGCCAGATCTACCATACACGGGATGGTCTCCACATACGCTTGTGTTAACATTTAAAAAGTGTGAATTCAGACTGATGCTTTAGCTGTCTGTGTGTGGATACTTCTTTTGGAATGAAAGTGGCTGAAGTCAATTTAGCTCAGGGGTTCTCAAGCTGGGGGGTCACGAGGTTATTACGTGGAGGTCATGAGCTGTCAGCCTCCACCCCCAAACCGCCCTTTGCCTCCAGCATTATAATAGTGTTCAGTATAAAAAAAATGTGGTTTTAATTTATAAGGATGAGGGGGTCGCACTCAGAGGTTTGCTGTGCGAAAGGGGTCACCAATACAAAAGTTTGAGAACCACTGAATTTGGTAGGAAACCAATTTAATTAATTAAATAGGTGCAAGTTTCTGTGTAAACCTGCTCAAAGTCCCTCTTATTAATGAAAGCTCAATGCCTATTGAGGTAAATGGGAGAAACTTCCACTGGCTTCACTGGATGTTGGGTCAAGCCTTAAATTCACCCAAGACATTATAAAATATATTATCTGGTCTAAGTTTGGCCCTAAAATATTTGGCCTTAAATCCATTTGCGCATTTTCAAAATGGCTGATGACTGAATTTGTTCTTCTCAATGTATCTAGCCTCTTTGCTGGAAATTTGTCAGTAACCGTAGTGTGGGAAAATTCACTAGAAACAAGTTGTTTTCCCCGTGGCCCATACCCAGGGATCAACTTCCAGATGACAGCTTTGATTGCAACATGTTTGGATATGGATGACTGCTACTTGTGTTCTCTTGAATGATCCCAAATGCTGGAATTTAGGAGCTGAATTCACACCCCTGAGAAACTGTAACATTGCATTGGCAGGATATCACAAGCTGTCACGTCGCCCTTGGACGCTTGTTTATGGTAGTTTTGCTCGGAATTCAAAGAGCACTTTGGACTTTAATGAAATCCCCAGTCCAAAGCTCGACTGTTCCTAGTTAGTGATTTTATTGCTAAATAATTTACAGAGCCCGTCTTTGCCAATTTTCGTAAGGGAAACATTTAAAGTATGCAAAACATTTTGTCTTCCTGAAGCAGCTGCTCATTTGGGATGGAGAATAATCCAATGTGCCCCCTCTTCTCTTCTCTCCCCCCTTCTCAGTATATATCCTTCAAAAGTTGAAGTACTAAAGCAGCGTGTGTGCCGTACAAAGTGAAACTACCTTTCAAGATGTTTTAGAGCAGTGGTTCTCAACCTATTTATCATTGTAGGCCGCAGGTTGAAAACCACAGCGCTGCCTCTCCTTCCCCCCATCCCAACTGCCCACAGTCCCCTATGCCCAGTGCCCCCACCCAGAGAGAGGCCAGGAGCAGAGCCCTGGGCATGGGCTGGGCAGCTGGACCCTAGGACCGGGCGGCAGCCGGACCCGGATTTGAGTGCCGCCGTGCGGGGCATGGACGGGCAGCTGGGACTCCCAGCGCTGGGCCAGGAGCAGAGCATCTGGCGTAGGCCAGCAACCAGGACCCGCAAAGGGGGGCCAGGAGCAGAGCCCTACCTAAAACCTGGGGGTGCTGCAGAACCCTGGCAAACCCCTAGTTCCCAGTGCCCCCCAATCCCTCACTGCCCAGAGCGCCCCCTCCAAAAAAAACGTACCCACAGACCCACTCTCCCACCCACTACGGCACTCATCAGCCCCCTGCTGGCAGGAGTGCTGGTGCAGGCTGCAAGACACTGTCTCCCCCTCAGCCAGTCCCGGCCCCTGCCAGCCCAGAGCAGCAAATTTCGGAAAAATTTTTAGCACACAGCTGGGCCACTTGCGGCCTGTGGGTTGAGAACCACTGCTTTAGAGAGATTGACAACTAAATCTTCAGTGGGTCTTTGCTGGCATATTTTTTCTCTTGTTCTCCATATTGTAAATAATGGTGACTGGCACATCCATCCAATCTATCTACCCACCTCTGCCACTGAGGCCAAGAATTTAGCAACATTCAAGCAGGGAAGGGAACTTTCTATGGCTAGCAAGTATATCCAGAGGTATAAAAGTTAAGGTTTTAAAAAAAAAAAAAGCTTGGAAGGCATATAAAACCTCCTGGTTCAGGGTTTAAGCCAATCTCTGACTATTCGGGGTTAGGATCAGACCTTAATGGAGGGACCGATTATGCCACATCTACTCTTGGGGGGTTATTTGTAAGTTCCTCTGAAGCAGCTGGTGCTGGCCACTGCCAGAGACAGGATACTGGACTAGATCTGATCTGTCTATCCAGGCTTTGTTCATCACTGTGGTGTCTGAGAGCCATATAAGGATTATCATCACCAAAATAGGTCTGTGGTCTCATTTCTTGTCAGTGGGACTCTGTTTCCTTTTCCTTTCTCGTTCATCTCTTCTTCCTCTTCCTCCCATAGAGATTCTCCATCTCCCTGCTCAGAGCATCTCATACCCAGGAAAAAGAAGAACAGGAGTACTTGTGGCACCTTAGAGACTAACAAATTACTCAGTTTTGAAAAAAATCAGGTCACATCCATTCCTCCCTCCCCCTTCTTTATCCAGTTTCCCTTCCCGACTGCCCTTCCTGCAGTCATATTTCCAGGCTGACTGACAGCCGGAGGTACCAGAAATATCTCTCTGGCACAGATGGCTCCTAGGGGGCTATATTGCCATTCCCTAACTCATATAGGGGAGAGGAGGAAGGCGCTGATCCGCGGGGTGTGTGGAGGGGAGCTAATGGGGTGCTGCCGGCCCACCCTAGTTCCAAGCCCCCACCCACAAAACAACATTATAAGTGAACATTGCACAACTTTAAAGGAGTATGTTCCGTAATAGATCAGCGACATCATAACGAAACAACATTAACCGGGAGAATGTTAAATGAGGAGTTACTGTATAGATCTTTCTTTGAAACGGGTCCACTGAAAACCTGTTGCTGGGTGCTGGGGATCAAAGATGTGTTTGAGCTGTTCTGCCAGTGTTTGAACCATGGTGCTTGTCAGTAACACTGAATGCCAACTCTGTCATCCTCTGTCCCTGTTACATTTCCTTGTGCCGAGGCAGTGGCAGTCATTCCAAGAGCTGATGGACTAACGGAAAACTTATTCTTAAAACGATTGGTTTACCCAGCGGCTCGTTTTAGAAGTTGGGAACAAATAAAAAAGGGGCAGACGCCAGGATTTCTGCCTCTTCATTCTCTACACTGGCGCTTTGACCATGCTGGAATCAGAGTCAGGGTGCATATGTAGGGAGGGAGAAGAGAGTAATTGTAACTTTTAGATAAAAGCTAGAAACTTAAATGTTTTGCAGAATTTGGATCCTGATTTGGAATATCCCCTCCTCGCAACATTTCTGGGATGTTGCTTTGGGACACAATATTCTTGAGAATCACGGAGTCTGAGGTTTCAGCGGAAGGCTTTTATTTAACATCAGCAATGTGATGGATGAAACTAGATTCAGTGTCTGCCTCAGAAAAACTCTATACTGTCTCAGTCTCTCTCTTTAGCCTCCTTCACTCAGCTGCTTGCAGGACCCACAAGATGGTGCCCTTTCAAAAGACCATAAGGATACCTCTGACACAGATACTTTTTCACACACCCTCCTCCCCAAACCCATGGAACGTGCTTTATAAATTAGGGGTGGGGAAGTGGCGATATCGAGGACCCAGCCCAACCCTGCACCCCAGCATTTAACTACACTTCATAAGGCTCAAAAATATATTGGTTGGTTAACATTTTCCCCTTCTATCTTCATAGAGCTCTTCACCACGCCTGCAGTGGTGGCCACAGAGCAACGCCGTGCAAGGAAGGTGCATGCAGCCCTCTTTAAAGTTCTATGGCTCGTGTCTCAGCACCATGCCTGGCTTCTTTGGTTTTGACCATGCAATACACACAACACTCCAAGTTATGCTTCAGGGTGTTAAGAATCTGGGCTGTGCGCCCCATGGGTTCCTCCGCTGCGATTTCTCCAGCTGGCCTGGCGAAGGCAGGCCTGCCGTCTCCTCTCTTTTAACGAATTGCTGCAGATGCATGCCAGTTTGCTGTCACGCCCCCTGAGTGACAGCCCCAGTGTCTATTCCACCCACCTCCATCTGGGAGCCTCTCCTCTTCTCCATCAGCAATCAGGGCCAGGAATGTCCAGAAACCCGCTGCTTGATTGTCATCTTGAGCTCCAGAAACCTGCTGCTGTGGAATTACTGGTGCCTTTCCTGACCTGAAATGCCTGCTAGAAACAAAGAAGGGAGGTTTGGGGTTTTTTTAGAATCACTCAAGTGCATTTCCAAACAAGCCTTGAATGCAAAGAGATTCAAGCATGTAAAAAAATGTAATAATTACAGATATGTATATCAGTATTACATGCGGTTTTCTGAAGAGCAAATATCCTTCTACTTAAGCTTCCAGTGAGTGGGGAAAGGAAAAGCTTTAGCTTGGAAATAAGAATCTAATTTTAGTGCCAGAGTTTTTGAATTTCCATCCTTTTTATTGTATGTTCTTTTAAGTCTACATCCACCCACAGTTTTGGTTCTTCCCAGCCCCGAGTTAACTGTGCATAGTTTCTAGTCTCAAACTCTCTGTATGAAACCATGTGGCCTACAACATTTTTAGAAACTAAAGCTTTATTGAGACTCAAGAAGATGATTGATATGCAGCACATGCATGTATGCCAGCGAGTCTGGGCTGAAAGGTGCATTGAGAGAGTAAGCAGAAACAGAATAATGTGGGAAAGAGACTGCTTTTTGAACAAAAAGTATATTTAGAGTTGAGAACAAAGACTCCACAATGCATGGGTAATATGGAGCTGGATAATTTTTGTCTGGTATACAAAAGATTTCAGTATTTTTTTTTACACGTGTTTTGTGACTGTAATATAGATCGTGATTTTTGGCTCCAATGCTGAGAGTTTAGGCTGGTGAATATAGCACTGGATTCGGAGTCGTGAAACCTGAGTTCTGTCCCTGACTCCGACACTGACCTGCTGTATGACCTTGGGCAAGTCACTTCCCCTCCCTGTGCTTCTTTCCCCTCCCCGCCTTTGTCTGTCTTGTCTACTTAGGCTGTGAATTCTTTGGGACAGGGATTGTTTCTTACTTTGTGTGTGTGTGTGTGTGTGTGTGTGTGTGTGTATACGTACATCACCCAGCATAATGGGGGCCTTGTCTCGGTGCCTCTAGGTTTTACAGTAATGCAAATAATTAATCATGCTCTGCACCTCTGGGATCCATTATCACGGGTAGTCACCCTAAAATCAAATCTTCTTTCCCAGTCCAGCTGCACTGGTTTAAAATAAAAATACACAATTGTCAGCGTTCTTTATAACTGACACCCAGCGAAAAAGGCCATTGCAGTTTGGTGAGATACCTTGAAATGATCATTTACTGCACAGTTTAATTAGAATCAGTTTCATAGATACATCTGTAAAATTAATGGTGGTATGGGGGGGGGGGGGAGAGACAACAAAACCAAAGGACTTGTCTACATGGAGAAATTGACCGGCATAGTTATAGCAGAATAATTAGTCCAGTCAATTTCCCCATATAGACAAGTCCAAAATCAAAGGAACCATCAACTCTTTCAGTGAAATCTGGAAACCTCTATCAGACATCATAGATGTATCTCGAGAAGTATAATATATGTTGTATATTTCCTTAGGAATTCCCTGTGCATTTCCATGGTTGGATGCCTCCTATTTTTATCGCTCCTTTTGTATCTCCTATTGTAATTACTCTTTTTAAAAATCCAAAGATGTGTGGCTTATAAAAATTGCCTTCACAGATGAGAAGACAATGGCAGGCCTGTCTGCTATAAGAAGTGTATCATCTCTCTTTGTCTTCTGGTAGTTGAGGCCCCACTGTACCTAGAAAGGCTGTGTGTGTTATGCCCAACGCTTTGGGCAATCAGTGTGTAGTTGATGAAGTGGGTACCATCAAGCACAAAGAAACGAAATGTGAAGAAGGTCCTTGTGGGATTAGGAAGGACCCAAAGCAGTGATGCAGGGCTGCCCACGGGGGGTGGGTGGGGAGGGGGGGGGCAATTTGCCCCAGGTCCCACAGGGGCCCCCACAAGAATATAGTATTTTATAGTATTCCAACTTTTTTTTATGGAAGGGGCCCCCAAAATTTGGCTTTGCCCCAGGCCCCCTGAATCCTCTGAGCGGCCCTGCAGTGATGTGCTGGAGAGGCCTCTTGGGAGCAAGCCTCTCTTAAAAATTTTGCTACCAAATCCAAACCAGCATGGTCTAGTGAGTAGGGTACTGGACAGGGAGTCAGGTGACCTGGCTTCTATTCCTGCCTTGGGCACTGAACTTGGATGACCTGAAGCAAGACTTTCCCTTAATTGCTTCTGTTTCCTTTCCTTTCCGCTTCATCTCTCTCGTCTTTAAGCTCTTTGTGACTGTCTCACTAGTTGTTTGTATGGCACCTCCCACAGCGGGGCCCTGATTTCAGTTAGGGTCTGTAGGAGCCACCACAGTACAAATAATAAAGGTTAGCATAATTCCTCTGCCTCCGATGGAGTCACCTCTATCTATGTCAGATCTCCCCAGCCTTCTATCTCCGGAGCTCTTAAAATCGCTTCTAGCAGAGGCAAACATTTCGCTTCCAGACCAGATTGCACCAAATGCCAGGCAGAGGCCTTCTCGTCTCCCCTAAGACGGTCTTTACCCTGTCCCCATCTGAAATGCCACAAGCTGAACTTTGTAACTGCATTATCAGTAAACACCATATAGTTTTCAGGAACAAAGCATAAATATTTCCAGCCAGTTGCCCTTGGTATCAGTTGGTTTCCCAGATGTTTTTGTTTAAATGGAAGGAAGAAACAAACTAATGTATTTCCTAGTTCTTTAACTCTTTGATGCATGTGCGTGATTCAAAGTCAGTGTGAGTCTTTCTACTGACTTTAATGGCCCTTAGATGAGGCTCAGCAAAGTCCTGTATCCCAGTATACGGAGCATAAAGGGAACCGAGCTGTCCAGGATTTAAAAGATTGGCAGTACGCTGTGGTAACAGTGGCATTGGAATTTAGGACTTTTTGGAGGGTGGTGGAAATTGTGAAAAGTTTTGCACTGGCCGTGCTCATTTCTGTAGAGTGGCAGATGCTGTTTCTCACGTGGCTTTGCAGAATGTTTGACGCCAGACACCGATGCAGCTACCTGTTCAAGACCAAGGGGGGGATGGTTTGTTAGCAGGGATTGCTCCTCACTCTTGTGGTGGCAGAGATCTGTCTAGGTGCGTGCCACCTCGTTACCTTTGACCTGCAGGACAAAGGAATGGCGTCTTGTGTCTGTGTGGTGCTGCATTGCAATGTTGTAACACTCCTGCAGTGGAGGGTTGATTGCAACACATGTAGACGTATCCAAGCTAGTTTTCATCTAGCTGGTACAAGTACCTGTAGCAATGAAGCCAGGGCACCACAGGCTTCCACATGGGCTAGCGCCCAAGTAAGCACCCAGGGTTCTGGGCAGGCTTTTATAGCCTGTGTGGAAACTGGTGCTTCTGTGGCTTCACTGCACTGGTTCCTGGGCCAGCTAGATTAAAGGTGGATGGGGGCAGTACTTCCACCAGATAGGGGCGTGAGTGTTTGGGACCTCTGCATTTGGGAGAGGAAAGCAGCACACTTCTACATGCACACAATCCGGTTTCATCCACTCTATATGGTCCCAATCTTGCAAAGTGCTGAGTGCCTCCTGCTGAGTGCCTGGCGCCCTCAAGTCCCGAGGACGCCAGCGCTCGCTGGGATGTAGGTCCTGTTTTAACACGCCACCCCCTTGTGGAGGTGAATGGTACCGTGACTCGCTGTGAGTTTCCTGATTGCTACGTTGCCTTCTCCTATTAGTGCATTGCCTGTCTCGTTTGGTGTAGGAACGGAGGAGGGGGATACGAGTACAGTACTTGCCAATGAGACTCCAAGGACAGCAGTGGAGCAAACATTTCAGTGTATCTGTATGTGATGCGTGCCTGCACCTGCAGTGTCGTGTACGCTGTTGTCTCTCTTTCACTGAGAACTGGTTTGTTTTCAGGGAAGGCAGGATATGGTGTTTTCAGACTAAAAATATGTCGTGATGGCAGATCTGACTCGTGGTCGGGTAGCAGGTAGAATAGTTTGCTTCTGGCTAATTACTTGCAGCCTTACTTAAAAGGACAGTAGGGTGGTGTTACGGCCACAAAGGGTGTTTATAAATTTCAGGTCTAGCTGAGCAACCGTAAGATTTTGGTTCTATCACCCCTAGTGATTGGGAATTGAACTGAGGATTTCATGAGCCTCTAGATCGGGAGCTAATGCACTGAGTCTCCGAGGCGGGAGCTGTAGCATGCTTGTTTCCGCTGCGGATCAGGCGGCGAGGGTGACCCGTCTCCAGGACAGTGGGTTACATGGGCATAACAAAGGGGGAGAAGTGATGTCACATGAAGCAACCCAAGCCCTGAGAAAACTGGCTCCTACCTATAGCCTATTTCTCAGTTGAAACAGAGCCCAATGGGCATTTTACAATCTTTGCCAAGTGAATGTAGTGCTGGGTGAAAGGTGCTGGCCTGTTTAGTTTCTGGGATGGTGGGCAGAGCCCATCAGAGCAATGAAAGACTTGCCCCTTCAGGTGAGGGAGGACCACAGGACCCAGGACTTAACCAAGCGTGGGGGACAAAGAATACAGAAACTGGAGTGGGGTGCAGGTCATAATGTCAGAATGAGGGGACCGGGAGGGGACACTGACAGCACTGCAGACTCATCCCTTTATACGCACAACACAATTGGTAGTGACAGCGTAAGTGTGAGCCTCCCATCCGTGTGCCAAAACCCCACCATGGAGGGACCACCTCAATCCTGGGGTTTCGTCTGACTGCGCCCGGATAAGATTGCCAATTAGTGCTCGGGCTGGGGGATGGCTGAATGGAGACCTGCCAAACTCATCACACACTGGCCACCCAAAAAACACCTGATGTTAATGGCCTTTTGTCACTACTGACCTGGGGGGAGATTTTAACCTTATCGCCAAGAGGTGAAAGGTTCGGGGGAGATTTTCAAAGGCCCAAGCGGCATTTAGTTAATGGGCGTTAGGCTCCTAGCGCAACTCAGTACCTCGTTGCCATGCAGTTCCCCTGGAAATAAAATGCCCTCCATTTGCAAGTATAGTCCAGCTTAATTAAATGCTAGTGGGAAAAGCAGCAAGGGTGAGACTTTGTAATGACCAGAATGGGAGGAGAATTGGGGTTTAGAATTCCAGGGGCCAGCATTCTCCTCTGAGTTACACTGGTGTAAATCTGAAGTGGGTCCACCGAGGTGGTTGGAGTTACTCCAGTTTCACTCCAGAATCTGCCCCCTAGTTGGGAGTTTTGCTCCTGGAAATGTGTCGCGAGCAAAACATTCTCTCAGTGACTCCAGGAGGAGGGAGTTTTGCTTTGCAGCTGGGCAGACCCCTGTTTACGAGTTTGCACTGTTGTAATTGGATTGGTAATAGATGAAAAGATCTGGCTTTTTTAACGCTAATCTGGGAGCTGGCGAACTCTCTCACTTGAGTCCTGCCAATCGCTGTGTTAATGCCCTGTTGATAGGTCCCCAGGGCTGGGGTTCAGTTGTTAAGGACACCGGGAGGCTTCAGTCACAAGACTGGCAAGCCTGCTGTTAAAATATGCAAATTCTCAGGTGGAGCTGGCCTCTGTCAAGTGTTCTGTGGTGTCCTGGACAAGGAAAATAGCCACTTCATCTGCACGAGTTGTCAGGTACTATTTGCCCTCTGGAGCGTGTCTAGTAAATCCCACACTGCTGTGTTCCAGGCAGTGGTTCAGCCAGTGGTGAGGTTCTCCTTTTTCACAGATTCAAAGACCAGAAGGGACCATTGTGAACATGTAGTCTGACCTCCTGTATCACACAGGGCATAGAACTGCCTCCAAATAATTCCTGGAACAGATCTTTTAGGAAAACATCCAATCTTGATTTAAAAATTGTCAGTGATAGAGACGTTACCATGATCCTGGTAAATTGTTCTACTGGTTAATTACTGTTAAAAACGTATGCCTTATTTCAAGTCTGAATTTGTCTAGCTTTAGCTTCCAGCCGTTCGATCGTGTTGTACCTTTCTCTGCTAGATTGAAGAGCCCATTGTTAAATATTGGTTCCCCACGTAGATCCTTATAGACTGTAATCAAGTCACCCCTTAATCTTAGAATCATATAGCCATAGGGTTAGAAGGGACCGCAAGGATCAGCTAGTCTAACCCCCTGCCAACATGCAGGACTTTTTCTTTGTTAAGCTAAATAGAAAAACTCAAGGAGCTCAATCACTATAAAGCAGGTTTCCTAATCCTTTAATCATTCTCGTGGCTCTTCTCTGAACCCTCTCCAATTTTTCAAAATGCTTCATGAACTGTGGACACCAGAACTGGACACAGGATTTCAGCAGCATTTGCACCAGTGCGAAATACAGAAGTCAAATAACCTCTCTACTCCTACTCAAGATTCTCTTGTGCATGCATCCAAGGATCATCTTAGCCCTTTTGGTCACAATGTTATATTGGAAACTGATTATACACCATAGCCCCCAAATCTTTTTCAGTGTCACTGCTTCCCGGGATGGAGTCCCCCATCTTGTAAGCATGGCCCACATTCTTTGTTCCTAGAGGTACACATTTATATTTAGCTGTATTAAAACACACATTGTTTGCTTGTGCCCAGTTGACCAAGTGATCCCAATCACTCTGAGCGACCTGTCCCCTCCACTTATTTACCACTCCCCCAGTTTTTGTGCATCTACAAAGTTTATCAGGGATGATTTCGTTTTCTTCCAGGTCATTGATAGAAATGTTCAATAGTGTAGGCTCTAGAAAAGAGCCATGTGGACCCCACTAAAAACACACCCTCTTGATGAAAATTCCCCATTTACTGTTACAGTAGAACCTCAGTTGCGAACACCTCGGGAATGGAGGTTGTTCGTAACTGTGAACAAAACGTTATGGTTGTTCTTTCAAAAGTTTACATCAGAACATTGACTTAATACAAATTTGAAACTTTACTATGCAGAAGAAAGATGCTGCTTTCCCTTTATTTTTTTTAGTAGTTTACGTATAACACAGAACTGTACTGTATTTGCAGGGGGTTTATGGGGTTTTTTGTCTCTGGTGCTGCCTGATTGCGTACTTACGGTTCCAAATGAGGTGAGTGGTTGACTGGTCAGTTTGTAAGTCTGGTGTTTGTAACTCTGAGGTTCTACTGTACATTTTGAGACCAATCAGCCAGTTTTTAATCCATTTAATGTGTGCCATGTTAATGTTATACCTGTTTTTTAATCAAAATGTTGTGCAGTATCAAGTCAAACGCCTTACAGAAGTCTTATATCAACGCTAGCACTTTTATCAGCCAAACTTGTAATCTCATAGAAAAAATATCCAGTTAGCGTGACAGGATCGACTTTCAATAAACCATGCTGATTTGTATTAATTTATATCACCCTCCTTTAATTCTTTATTAACCGAGTCCTGTATCAGCCACTCCGTTATCTTGCCTGGGATCGATGTCATGCTGACAAGCCTATAATTAGCCGAGTCATCCCATTTATTCTTTGAAAGAAAGTTAATGTGCCAATATTTAAAGTCTTTTGGAACTTCCGCATTGTTCCAAGACTTACTGAAAATCAACATTAACTGTCCAATGAATTCCTTGGCCAGCTTTCTGAAAACTCTTAAATGCGAGTGATCAGCACATCCCTCGGCCCGCGCCGCTTCCTGCCGCCCCCATTGGCCTGGGACGGCGAATTGCGGTGAGTGGGGGCCGCGATCGGCCAAACCTGCCGCGTTAGCAGGTAAATAAACTGGCCCAGCCCGCTATGGTGCTTACCCTGGCGAGCCGCATGCCAAACGTTGCCAACCCCTGTTCTATAGTGACACTGTAGTTCAGCAGGGGACAAAGAGACAGGACTCCTGGGTTCTACCATCCCACTCGGACACTGACTCTCTGTAAGATGACTCTGTGCTTTATTTAGCCCGTCAGTCGAGCCCTGCGTTCTGCATCCAATCCGTGGAGCATGTTTGTGGATATAAAGCGGATATCCACAGATTTGCAGGGCTGTACCCATCAGTGTCTCTCTGTGTCTCTGTTTATTAATTTAAAGATGGGTAAAGGTAAAAATTCCCATCTCACAAGGGCACTGCGAGGTTTTGTTAAGGTCGGTATTACATTGGGGTTGCTGCCTCTTTAAAAATGTGGATCAGTAAAAAGGCCAAAGTCTGTAGTCTGAATAAAATCCCTTGAAATATTTCTTGCACGTTTTATTCCGGTATGTAATAAATGGATATTTATGGTTTGGAATCAACCCTTCAAAACCATATGAACGGGCAACATTCCTTTCGCTCGGGCTAAAGAAACCAAATTGCCTCTGTGCTGCCTACAGAGGCGGCATTTATCGGGGTCTATTATTCACTTTGGGGAGTGAATGCAAAGTATCATAGAATCATAGGGTTGGAAGAGACCTCAGGAGGTCATCTAGTCCAACCCCCTGCTGAAAGCAGAACCAATCCCCAGACAGATTTTTACCCCAGTTCCCTAAATGGCCCCCTCAAGGATTGAACTCACAACCCTGGGTTTAGCAGGCCAATGCTCAAACCGCTGAGGTATCCCTCCCCCGTAGTCAAACGCTGGTTCAGCCAGGGGTTTTCCAATGTCATGATTACAGTTGGGTCTGAACAGCAAAGTCCAGCAGTTTAACTTGGTACAAATGTCTGCTTTTGGAGGGGTTTTGCTGATTGTCCTACGAGATCCAAAGGAATCCAGGTTCTGGGTTGGTGATCAGAGCACCCTGTGATTCCGTGTATCGCGAGCGACTTGCGCCTCTCTGTCTTGCCCCTCTCAAGGCCAGCAAGAGGCATAGATAAGGAGCTGGAGGCTCAGAGAGGGATCGGCCAGCCTGTTGGAAACGTGGGGTTGCTCTGCTCCCTGGAAAGCTGCTTTCTAGAGACCTGATGGGCTGAGCAATGACACCTTGTGGGTGCCTATCACTGGCAGGCTGATATCACAGGGTTATCCTTTTAACGCTGTTGGCCAGATGGTCTGATCCCTGAACGGGAGGGACAGGCAGGGAGGGAGAGAAGCAGCCTTTTCCCCCCTTCGTACTCCCTGTCCAGGGGCTAGCTGCATCTTAAGTCCTCGCACTCCCTTCCCCTTTCCCGTACCCTGTGCTTTGGCCTCCTCCCGCGGCATGGGCAGAAAGAGGAGTAATGTAGGTGCAACTAACTGGATGCAAAAGGAGCCCATGCTGCACCCTCAGAGATGCAGCCAGTGCTCAGGGGAGCGTTGGGAGGCCTTGGGCCACCGGCACTCCCCCCAGCGCAGCGTGACTCTTCACCAGCTGCCTGTTTTGCAGAAACAGCCGCAGAGAATTTGGCCTAATTTCCAGCCGCAGAGAATTTGGCCTAAGATTTGCACAGACGAAGGGTTCGGCAAGAGCCCAGGGTTAGTCAAGCCTTGCCAGTGCCGGCCTCCCACACTCAGAGCCGGCTGTCGGCGGAGGAGGGAGATTTGGCAGGTAAACGGATTTTCAAAGAAGCAGATGACACACGTATAACCTCTCCCTGGGTACCCAGGGGTGACGGCTTCGAAGCCGCAAACAAAATGTCCTTCCCATTCCCCACCATGTACATTTATTTAAAGAAACCCCCCCCCTTCTTCCCCCCTCCCCCCAACTGTCCTTGTCCTGCTCTTATCTTCCATTCATGCCTTGTTTCCACAGTGGTGGTGTGGTGAGGGTCAATACAGCACTTCAGTGCCCTTTTTAATCAGGGACTCCACAACGGGAGTCCAATGGTAGCAGAAAGCTGGCTGGTCTAAAAATACCAGTTTGACAGGCCCAGAATGGCACCTAAATACAGGGGATTGTCGATTTTTAACTTGTGGCTCCACTATTCTTCATTGCAACATTGTTATTGGTGGAGTCGACTGGCAGATTTTTCGGCTGCGCTCTTGAATATGCTCATTGATTTTTGTTTTATGTTCGTGCTGCTGCTCTAGGAGTGACCTGAGGTCAAACCGGAGTTTGAAAACATGCCCTGTTGAAAGTACTGCTGCTTGTTTGGAGGGGTTATTGACTCCATTTTTTATTTCTTTTAGTAATCTATATGAAGATTTCCAAAGACTTAGGTGGGAAAAACCCAGTAGGTGTAAGGATAATGGAAAGCGATGGCAAGCAGATCTTAAGAATAGCAGAGCGTAATGCATTTCTGAGTGCATTGGCTCTGAATATTTCATTTATAACCAGCAGTGGTACGAGTCTCGTCTGGTATTACATACCCTTTTTAAACAGCAATAAGCATCTTTGCTGTTCTCGCGCCGTACTGCTGTGATCATGGTTCAGAAACTAGCCCCCTACGGTATTGTCTGGGATTCCATTATTCAGCTGGGAACAAATCTGTTCAAGTGGATCACTTTAACCTTTTGATGTACGAGACTCTCTCTGTCCTCCCCCACTCGCATACACACTGTCAATATTTATGACAATTGATGTACTACAATGCTCTGGCAAGCTGTATTTGGCATCCGTCACAGCCCAAAATGCATCGTTTTACAGCAGTTTGTAATAATGGCTTCTCGTGAGTCTCTTTAAAGATGCATATTTTGTAAATGGCCTATGGAGGATACTTCATCTCTGTTGCCTTGACTCTTAGAGATGCCTCTGGTTGGGTTTTAGTTGGCCACCAAATGGTTCTCAATAGAAGCAGCTGTTTTCTAGAGCCAATCAGAACCTCCTTTCCTGTACACACATGAACTATGCAAAAAAAAAATGTTAATGGAATTTAACTCGCAAGAACTATTTCTGGACTTGCTTTGTAGTTGCTGCTTTAACGTTTCAGGATCTTTGCCCTCTGCTTCCATACTTCCAGGGATAGTACGAAGGGGCTAGTGATGGTTAGTATCTAATATAGAAGAATTAGATACAGATAACAAGGATTGAAAACTTTAAAAGTTTGGTTTTTGCCCGTAGATGAAAGGAGATTCCCACCCTCCTCACCCCAAGATCTCTCAGAACAGCTTTGCTAAGATTTCTTGAGCAGAGTTTGAGCACATGAGTGACTGTAAGCAGAATCTGCTTGCATTGAACTTAGATATAGTGAAACTCAGTGGAGTAGATCGGAAGTTGAAGGCAGCATTTACTGAGACCAGGCTGAGCAATTGCTTTCTCTAGATATTGTGGCTACAGCAAAAATCATTAAGGAACGGCGGCACCCTTAAAAAATTAGCAGAATTTAGAGGCAATGGTCAAGATTTTTAAAAATGATGGGTGGTTTTTGGGTACCCAGTCTGAGAAATCTTAAAGCAGCCTGATTTCCAGAAGGCAGGTGCTCCGCCCTTTCCGAAAATCAGACCCTTTTTTCAAGCTGCCTTAAGTCTGGCATCCAAAAATAAAGGCACCCAAAATCGCCCTTGAAAAACTTTGCTAGTGCTTCTCCAAGGGCTGAATTTTTCTCTCGGATCATGGCTTTAAGAACTGGAAAAGGAACAGAATAGAAACAAGTTACTGGAGGGAGCTCTCGGAGTTCCCTTCTACTGGTTCCATCCCTCCTCTGAAAAATTCTGACATCAAGGGTACATTTGGTCCACCACATTCATCTTTTTAAACATATCGAGTAACCCCCGGGTGACCGTCCAAAATATTTTCAGTGCTTTGCAGTGTGCAGATTGCTGTCTCGCTTATCAAATTAGAGTGAAGCATTTCTGTGGAGAATTCACTGCCACGGCACTTTACCTGTGCCTCTGGCACCATGCATCTAAGCAGGACGAACAGGTTAACCTCGGGGTGCTGTGGTTCCTACTCACTGGAATTGCAGGGGTTTGAGAGTTGCATGCGCAACGTCAGTGCTGGGTTCTTTTTACCAACTGGGTTTCTGTTGTCTAACTGCCCGAGCCGCTGAAAACCTGCCAGAGCTGAAGAGAGCAGCTAGTCACTTCCTTGAATTGTGTTCTCTCTTCCTCCAGTGCTGTTACGAGAAGAAGTGACCCAGCTTCAGGAGGAGGTTCACCTGCTCCGACAAATGAAGGAAATGCTAACAAAAGATCTGGAGGAGACACATGGCAGCAAGTCGACAGAGGTTCTCTCCGCCACTGAGCTCAAACTCCAGCTGGCACAGAAAGAGCAAGAGCTAGCGCGAGCCAAAGAAGCCCTACAGGGTAAGAGTTAAACCTTCCCGTTGTCTTTGTGCCCGGGTCTTCTGTGTCCTGTTGTCTGTGCGTGGCTCTGTCACAGGATCTGTGCTTTACATTCTCTGTCTCTGAACATCTCCATGTGTCTCTCTCCACCCTTCTTTTTCCCTCCCTCCCTGTCACATCCTGCAATTCGGCCACGATGTTTACCAAAGAGGAACAAAAAGTTGCCCTTTTCGTTCTGATTACAGGGTTTATAATCACACCAGAGCCTCCTGCCTTTATCTGCTGGGGTCAGAAGGAACCGGGCTGCTTCTTAAGGGCCTTTTAGTTTAGGGTGAAGGGGAAGTAGTTTATAAGGACCCAGGTGTAATGATTTCGCACCCACCAAAATTCTGTCCCTTGCTTCCAGACTTAGCACAATAGACTGGCCTGAATTTCCCTGCTGTACGGTGAACGTTCGCTGAGCCTTCTGCAGCCACTCCAGCAGAGAGCTTTCTCCTTGAAATGGATGGTGTCCCAATGTCATTGATCCGTGTGTGTGCATGTCTGCAGCCCACCCCCAGTGCCCTATTCCAGCATTAGATGGTGGGTGCAGCCATGAATGCCAGTGGATGTCAGAAAAGCTGCAGAGATGTAACAGATAATGCACTGATGACTTGAGTTTCGGCCAGGGCTTGGTGTAGTGATGGGGGCAGAGTGAGGGGGGGTGGGGAGCTGGCATGGGAGGGGCTGAGTCCAGCTTAGCTGAATCCCACAGGCTTAGCTTTTCTGTTTCCCTGGGTTGAAATAAATCATTCTGCTTTCTTATTTCCTTGGTTGTTTTTCCCCCCGAGACTTTTGCCTTGCTTTGTCTCTTTGAGACGGAAACGTGTGTGTGTGTGTGTGTGTGTGTGTGTGTGAGAGAGAGAGAGAGAGAGAGAGAGAGAAACTTGGGTGGCCAGTGACCCATCCTAGCAGAACCAAGGTTTTCTTAATAGAGCTGGCTACAATTCCTCCTTTTGATAGGTTGTTCAGGACGTTGTACCTTTATTTGTGTCTCTAGCCACTGTAGATTTGGGTGTCTGTGAGCACTGTCACCCTGTAAGCTGGACAATGTGCTGCCAATGGCAGAATGACCAGGAATGGCCATGACCAACCTGCATACAAATACAACTGAGGACATTTCGTTGTCATCCCTACTCTTGTCCAGAAGAAGATCAGTGTTGTCTCTTTGCAGAGCTGCTCTTTGTCTCCTGTGTGAGGTAATAATGGGATCAAGCTAACCACAACGGCTACTGGTTTCCAGCTCACAAGGCTTGTGAGATAGTTTAACCTGGAAAATTATATTACAAATCCATCAAGTTTCCTCTCGAAGGTGGCAATGAACTTGCTCGTGGCTTTGCCATTGTCTCCTGGTGACTTGCATGCCTTGTCTGAGTATTGGAGAGAATGAGCCTATGTCTCCAAATGAAAACATTAATAAACTACCACGCCAGTTCACACAGCATGAGAACTAGGGCTCAGGGCTAGTGTACGCTTGAAACACGGCTGCAGCATTGTAGCTGCTTCAGTGTAGCCACTCACTCCAGTCTCCTGTCCAGGGCTGGCTCCAGGCACTGGGGCGGCAAGCCGTGGGGGGCGGCCTCTTGGTCGCTGTGAGGGCAGTAGTGAGGCCGCCTTCGGTTGCATGCCTGCGGGAGGTCCGCCGGTCCCGCGGATTCGGCGGCGGGGACACCGAAGGCGTGGCATCGGCGGACCTCCAGCAGGCACGCCGCCAAATCGGCATGACCAGCGGACCGCCCGCAGGCGCGCCGCCGAAAGCCGCCTGACTGCCGTGCTTGGGGCGGCAAAAGACGTAGAGCCGCCCCTGCTCCTGTCACTGTAATTAATTCACCTTCCCGAGAGGTGGTAGCTAGTTGACAAAAGAATTCGTCTGTGGGCCTAGCGCTGCCTACACTGGTGTTAGATCAACGTAACTGTGTCACTCAAAGTGGGGGTTTCTCACACCCCTAAGCGACGTAGCTGGTCGACTTAACTTTTGAGTGCAGACCTGGCCTAAATCCTCTTCTGTTGCTGCTCTAAGCCCTTAGGTAAGGTTGAAATAAAAGATTTTGCATTTGGCTTTTCAGTGCATTGAGCTGCACTGTTACATGGGGTGCAGTGTTATTTCTGATCTTGCATAGGCTGTGATGGTAAGAAGCACCAGTTAGGAAAAAAAAATCTGTCTAGTTTCTGGATTTGATCCTGCTGCCCCTGGGAAAGTAAATACTTGGCTTTGAAATGGCCCTTTAAAATTAAACCACCTTGTAAGATGGTTGTAAGAAAAGATTATTGGTTGAAACAACAGAACTTGCGAGGTTCAAGGCATGCAGTATGGGGATCAGTGTCCCTATCAACGATTTATTGTATTGTGATGCTGCTTGGTCCCTTAAGACGAGTGGTGGTGATTTAAATGATTGACACAAAGTGGCAGTCTAAGGCAGCAGAGGAACCGGCAAGAGGATCTCCTAGGACGTTTTAGCCGCTCTAATTCGTGGTGTGAGAACTGGCTGAGGAAAAATGCAAGTTGCTCCCCTTAGGTTGAGTTGGGTCTCTGGCAAACGTGTCCCCAAAGCAGAGGGACTGAATGTCGTACGGGAAGGGAAGCCGGGGGGGAAAACAACAAAGACGTTGAAGAGGAAGAATGAAAAACTCTTAAGGTGAGTAAGGGTCTGTCGACACTTGGCGTGGGGGTGTGATTCCAAGGTCGGGGGGGGGTAATGTGATTCCAAGGTCAGGGGGGTGTGATTCCAAGGTCTAATTGAGCTAGTGCCCAGAAAATAAAATGGAACCACAGCAGTGCAAACGGCAGGCAGGGCAAGCCTCCTGAGTTCGTACCCATCCAAGGCGCTAGGTCTGTTTTTGGGCAGCTAGCTCCTCCCACCACCTGCACCACCTTGGTAACTCTCTGTTTTTAGCAAGCGAGCATGGGTATGTCTCCTCAAGCTAAGAATCACTTCCCAGCCCGAAGTGCAGACATCCCCTATCTCGTCCTGGAGATTTGAAGGTCAAGTGCATAGCGGCTGGCCTTATCACAGCCGGGGAAGCAAACCAACTCCTTGTGAGTGCCGGAGGTGCAGCGTGGGATACGAAATGAGAAAGCAAAGCCGAATGATATTGCTGAAAGTGCACATAGGATTCAGATGCTTTCTACCCAGCTACAAAACGTAGGGGATAAATTGCAGGCAGGTGTAATCTGAATGCAATGGGCATAAAAGGAATTTATGGGCCCAAAGTATGAAAAACTACAATCTGTGGCGGCTGTTGGTTGTTTAGGAAAAAAAAAAACCGAGCAAGCAGCAGCTGTCAGGCAACATCTGCTAACGCCACCGTATCAGGCCTGTAGGAAAAGAGCAATAGAAGAGTCACACCAGGGATGGATGAATCCCAACTTTCAGACTCAGAAAGATGTTCAAATAATCCCTAATATAGCACAGTTACCTCCCCTTTGGCTATGAATATTTTTTTGGCTCTTGCGTAGTGTCTTTTGTCTGGGACTCCCTTTCAAGCATGAATTAAACCTCACAATACCCCTGTGAGGTTGGGAAGAGTTCTCCGTATGGAGGGAGAAACTGAGGGCATGTCGGCGCTACGGGCCCTAATGTAGGTGTTTTCTGCATCGACAGATGGGTGTTTGCATCGAGGTAGATAATCCACCTCTCTGAGTGGCAGTAGTTGTGTCGAAGGAGGAATTTCAACCTAGCCACATCTACACCAGGGACTAGGTCAGCCTACCTGTGGTCCTCAGGAGGGTGAATTTTTCAAAGGCAGGTGGTAACTTCTCCAAGGTCCCTCAACGGATCAGCTCGGAATAGAACCCACAACTGTTATCTCCCAGGCTTCTGCTCCACCCTGTAGATCACAGGATCTATGTTCTCCTAATGGTAAACTGCTTTCTAGAGACATGATGGGCTGAGCAATGACACCTTGTGGGTGCCTATCACTGACAGGCTGATATCACAGGGTTATCCTTTTATGATCCTGCAATCATATCTTCATGGCTGGACCCTTTCCCTCAGACAGTGTGCCAGAGCAGTCAAGGGGGTTCCATGAAGAGTCTGCCTGGATGGACTTGATTTCCAGGGAGGGTAACCAGATGTCCTGATTTTATAGGGACAGTCCCAATTTGTGGGTCTTTTTCTTATATAGGCTCCTATTACCCCTCACCCCCTGTCCCGATTTTTCACATTTGCTGTCTGGTCACCCTATTTCCAGGATCAGGGGTATTCCGATCCTGCGAGCTGCAACTTGCAAGCAATTAACTTTATTGATGTTACTAATTTTGTCATATCTTGCGGGAGGCGAAGAGGAGGAAGGTTACCTATTTGCTATTATGTTATAACATGGGTTCATGGTATGGTTGTCCTTTATACTAGTACGGTAATGTTTATTACTTGCCTGTGGGGAAAGTCAGCATTATAATAGTAACCACTGTATCCACCTTTCATTTTGCCGTGGACTCTAAACTCAGAGAAACAATAAGCACATAGGGGCTAGTGACGTACAGACAGGATCAGTTATTTATTCTGCCTCAAGAAACCGCGTCTGATCCAGAAGCAAGTATAGCACATAGCCCTTAGAATGCTGGCATAAATTGCATACCTGGGAGGGAGATGCTTATTGGTTGCAAAAAACAGATTACAAAGATGCTTATGGGCCAGAAAACTACCCATCGCCGTCAAGGCTCTGCCATTATTGCTGCTGTCGTTTTTCACCAGCCTGTTCTGAGCAGATGGATGCAGTCCCATGCATCAGCAGTGCATCGTGATCCTTGTTAGCACTCTATGTAGAACAAGGTTTCTCAACCTGTGGGTCACAACCAAAAATCAGGTGGCCAGAATGTTTCAAGGGGTCACGTGGTAGCCCCACTCCTGCGGGGCTAGCTGGGCTCAGCTGCCCGCTCCGGGCATTGTGACCTCCGGGTAGAGCCATGCACAGATACACAATTTATGTCCATAAGAAGCTCACCACACTGGTGTGACCAGGGACAGCGGCTGGTGAGCCTGGTGCCCGCTCGAGTGGGCAGGACCAGGGGCAGTACAGCCACGCCGGAGGAGATGCCTGGGCTGGGCACTGGCTCCTCCAGCGCCGAGGCCCTATGTGCTGCTGATTTTTACCGCTGTGGTTCCTGGTCCGGTCGCTGGCCATGGCCCTGCTGGTCTCACTCCTCGTTGCTAGAGCCCTGCAGCTCCATGAATATTCACTTTATCTCTCTGTGAATATAAATTGGGTATCCATGCAGGGTTCTACCTCTGGGGTCTCAATGCTGCTCAGGTTTGGCCCAGCCGTTGCTCTGTCATGATGATGGGGGGCCAGCCAGGCCAAATTTGAGTGAGTGATGCTGTGACCCCATGTACCTGGTCACAACACCACTCACTCAAATTTGGCCCAGCTGGCCCCCATTGTGGGGGGCGGGGTCAAACCTGAGCAGCGCTGCAACCCCAGAGTTTAGACAGCCCGAAGCGGGAAACCGAGCCCAGCCAGCCCCATGGGACCAGAACCGCGGGAGCCACCACTGCAGGGGGAGTGTGGGGTGGGCTCTGGAATGATCCCCCTCCAGAGTCTCCTACCCCGATCCCAGGGCAGGACTCATCTCCCACTCTGGGCCTCCTACTTCCCCCAAGGGGCAGGACTAGGGCGACCAGATGTCCCAATTTTATAGGAACAGTCCTGATTTTGGGGTCTTTTTCTTATATAGGCTCCTATTATCCCCCCCACCCCAGTCCTGATTTTTCACACTTGCTGTTTGGTCACCCTAGGCAGGACCCATCACTCCCTGGCCTATTTACGGGGTTGCAAGGGGCCATCACTATTTACAAATGGGTCCTGAGCCCAGAACCACTGCTGTAGAACAAATGTAGCAAGACAGGAAAAGAAATGTGAAGCTAGGTTACTGGTAGATGCTCATTGGGACATCACTGGAATCTGGAGAGTGGGTTTTTTACAGCACAAGATAATAAAAAACGTCCCTTGTACTATGAACTGTAAATGAAATCATGAAGCACCATTTTGTACGCAGAGCCAACAAACTATCTTGATGGTTCCAATCCACCTACCAGTCAGGGAAGGAACTCCTATCTCAAATGCTGGCAAAGTTGCCAGTCTAAATATAAATGAAGCCCCCGCTTGCTCGGAGTGGCACTTTGTCCCCCCCTCTAGTGGTGGCTAGGCCAGCTAGAAATGGATGAGTTTGCTGGGGCTTTGATCAAGCAGGGAGCCTCAGAGGCTGTTGGTGGCTTCACTGGAGCCACGGCAGAGAATTAAAGAAAAATGAATTTGGGGTTCTTTTCTCGCGCCTTCTGGTTTCCGAACCTTTAGGGTTCCCATTTTCAGGCTTCACTCCAGAATGATGAGAGCTGGAAATTTCTTTTTATTTTTAACTGAAAGCCAAGTTTCTCCTCTAATCAGATGCCCCCAGGCTCTAGCACCTTAAGAAAAAAAAACAAATATAATGAGACTTGTGATCGCAGAAGCTGGTAACGCTGTAATAAGTGCAGGTCTTGGGAGATCGATAAAATCTCTCTGGAGTTACTAGTTAGCAGGATGTGCTTCGTCTGTCCATCACTCTTCCTCACCCCCGTATAGCTGCAGTTAACTCAAATGCAATTTCCTAGAGCTCTCCAGAGGTGCATTGATAGTGTTGGTGCACAATGATGCTTGAGCTGGAGAAAAATGCTATGTAAATTGCAGCTGTTATTTTAAAAGCACATTAATGACTTTCAGCTCCTTGCTAGCAATAATGGCTGGGGAATCAATGACTGTCAAATGGAAGATAAAATTGGCAAAAGGGAAAGAGAAATAGGGACAGATCCTTAGCTGGTGTAAATCCAGCATAGCTGTATTGATTTCAGTGGAGCTACGCCAGTTAATACCGGCCGAGTATCTGGCCTGTAGCTATTCATATTCTCTCAGGGTCATCTTATTCCAATCCATGGAGAGTACCAACTATTTTAAAATCTGTTTTTAAATCGAGTGATACAGCTGTGTGAAATGCACTCTCTCGAAACCTCTCTGTAGTTCAGGGCCTGGTTCAACACCCACTGAAGTCAAGTCTTGAAACTGAGTTTATCTGGGGAGGAGGGTTCCAAGAACTCCAGTGGTAGGAAGTGTCTTAGGGAGTGGGACTGCAAAGCATTTCATTTGGGAAGGAGATGGGAGAGGAAGCTTAAAGGCATGGGATTGGGATGAAGAGTGTCTAGAGGGGAGGATGGAGGAAAAGGGCTGCTGGATGTTCAGGTGATCAGAGGATGAAGTTTTGGAAGCCGCATTTTAGTCTCAATCCACCTCTTCCCAGATCTCGCTGAGAATCTGGAATGCTCTCCTGGATTCAATATCCCCAGAAAATACATGGATATGTAGCCTTGATTGCAGCTCTTGTTCCATCCCAGTGCAGCTGACAGAGCATTCATCTAGCCAGAAAAAAACCCTAAACTCTTAAAGAAGGGAGAGCAGCTCATCTGTGAAAGTTCCCTGCAGTCCTGCACATCTGTCTTGAAAACTCTAGGGGGGTGGAAACCGTAAACAGAACACAACCCAGGGATCGATAGGGGCCAGGAAATGTGCTTCACCGCATGCCTCACTGCAGATTTTTTTTTTAAATGCCATGTTAGCATTTCTCTCGTTTCACTAACCTTTCCCTCCCTGTCCTTTTTCTGATCTGTCATGATAGCAGCCCTGTGGAATGCACCTCCCCCTGTTTTGTGCTGCTTGTCTGGGTTTTAGAGTTGTTTTAAGAATTCCTTGTTTTATTTGCATTGAGTGTTTGGCTTGAGAGAGAGCTTGATAGAGAAAGAGATTGAGGTTTGCTTGTTGTGTTACCTTGTTGGTTTCTATTGTGTGTGATTGTTGGGGCCCCCTTCCATATTCATGGTCCATTTTGGTCAATTTCACAGTCACAGGATTTTAAAAATGGTAAATTTCATGATTTCAGCTATTTAAATCTGAAATCTCAGTGTTGTAATTGTAGGGGTCCTGACCCAAAAAGGAGTTGGGGGAGGGGTTATTGTAGGGAGGGTTGCGGTACTGCTACCCTTACTTCTGCGCTGCTGCTGGCGGCAGTGCTGCCTTCAGAGCTGGGCAGCTGGAGAGCGGTGGCTGCTGGGAGCCCAGCTCTGAAGGCAGCGCCGTCGCCAGCAGCAGCGCAGAAGGAAGGATGGCATGGTATGGCATTGCCACCCTGACTTCTGCACTGCTGCCTGCAAAGCTGGGCCCTCAGTCAGCAGCTGCCGCTCTCTGACCGCCCAGCTCTGAAGGCATCGCAGAAGTAAGGGGTGGCAATGCTGTGGCACCCTCCCCCTCCCCCAATAACCTCGTGACCCTCCCCGCAACTCCCTTTTGGGTCAGGACCCCCAATTTGTGAAACCCTGGTCTCCCCCATGAAATCTGTATAGTATAGGGTAAAAGCACACAAGACCAGATTTCATGGGGGGAGACTAGATTTCACCGGCCGTGAATTTGGTAGAGCCCTAGTGATTGTGTGTGTGTGTGTGTGTGTGTGTGTGTAAATATATACGTATATAATTAATATGTCCATAGAATACATATTAGTGTGGAGTGGAATAAACATTTATATCAACATGAATTTAGGAATGGCACATTAATCTTGTGATGAAGTTATGCAGCTGATCCTGAACGAATGCCAATAAAACCTTTATACCACACCATCATGTATTCTGCAATTGCCAAATATGCTAAAGAAAAACTACTTGAGGAATGTTTTGAAACCAATTCTGGCAGAGAACGTGCAGTGATCTGCAGGTGCAGTGATCTGCAGTATTGCCATCCATAAGCATTCAAAAATCATTAGTCAGATTCTCAAAAAGAAAAAAAGTGAGTCCAACTTCAATGTGGGGACTTTTTATTTGCCTTCTGGTATTTGAACCTTTAGGGTTCATGTTTTCCAAATATTGCAAGACTCATGAGAAAATTGCGAGAGTTTGCTACGCTGGATCTGCTCACACAGATCACATGCAGGAATTGTGCCGTCGTTTTGGAAGGGAAGAGGAAATACCATATGGCACCAAGTGACCAACCATAAAGTGGTGTTACGAAATTACTAATCATAGAAAAAGATGAAACAATCTCTCACTGCAACAACCAATCACCTTAAGGTGTCTAGATACCAAGTGTGAAAAATCGGGATGGGGTGGCGGGTGATAGACGCCTATATAAGGAAAGGATCCAAATATCAGGGCTGTTCCTATAAAATCAGGACATCTGGTCACCCTAAGTCAGCTGGCATTTTTCATATAAAGTTTTCATTGAAAAATTATTACCGTGACAAATTAAGCAAGTATTAAAAATTTCAAAAAGTTCCCCAAAAATTATTAGCATGACAAAAAATTCCCCCAAATGTATTAGCATGACAAATTTAGCAAGTATTAAAAATTCCCCCAACATTATTAGCTTGACAAATTTAGCAAGTATTAAAAATTTCAAAAAGGTCCCAAATAAAGTCCAAATTTCATTGACAAAACCAAACGTTCGGAATAGTTCATCCACCTCTAGTTATTTGTTTTTTAAAAGCACGTGGAATTTTTTTCAATCTTTAATGCTTTGTATGGAGGGTTTATAAAACTATATAGATATTAAAGTATTTTTTAAATCTTGGGAGCGTTCCCCACCTCCCTATGGCCACTGGATGCCCCTGCAGTGGTATACAGGGGGCTGAAAAAAAATTCTGGCTAGGGGAGGATTCCTTCACACAGGTACAGCATGCGAGAGCCATAGGTTGCGCTAATATAGTCCGCCCCCCCCCCCTCCCCGAGCATAAGTGGTGTATTGGAGGTGGAGAGGATGGGTCTGTAGTATAAGCTTGCAACTGCCATTCCTAGCAGCTCCAGGTTGCATGCAGTCTCCCCCCTCGTTTTTAATGATTTTACAGTCTGATTTATTTTACAAATAGACTCTGGAATCCTGCCACGAGCAAAAGGCTGCATCAACTTTTTATGGAAATAATCCATTGCAACCCAAGGCATGCAGACTTGGTAGAAAGCTGCTTTGAAATAGTTACTGGGGAGGCAAATAGGTCAGTGAAAACAGTAGTTTGGTAAGTAACTATTATATGTTAGAAATTTGCAAATCAGAAGGAGGTAGTGATTAGATGTTTGAATAACAGAGTGCTTGTATGTACACTAGCTAAGAAAATAACAACAAAAGCAATTCAACCTTCTACTTAGCGTAGAAGCTGATGGGTCACGAGGCAGTAACCCCCCTAGGATAGTATTGCTCTACTGACTGCACTGTATGGGTTAATACAGGGGTCGGCAACCTTTCAGCAGTGATGTGCCGAGTCTTCATTTATTCACTCTAATTTAAGGTTTCGCGTGCCAGTCATACATTTTTAACGTTTCTAGAAGGTCTCTTTCTAGAAGTCTATAATATATAACTAAACTATCGTGTATGTAAAGTAAATAAGGTTTTTAAAATGTTTAAGAAGCTTCATTTAAAATTAAATTAAAATGCAGAGCCCCCCGGACCGGTGGCCAGGACCCGGGCAGTGTGAGGGCCACTGAAAATCAGCTCGCATGCCGCCTTCGGCACACGTGCCATAAGTTGCCTACCCCTGGGTTAATATATTGGCCATTGTTTCCTGAAACATCCCACTCTGTTACCAGGTCTTGATCCTTCTGAGAGAGAATTGCATGGGTCCATCTCACTTCTCCGGGCAGGTGTAACTGGTTATCCCACCTTAATATAAGGGCAGTGGGTAGGATTGCCAAGTCAGGAGGACTTGCTTGTGGAGCTAGGGCTGGGAGCTGCAGCTGCCCGACGCAGGAAGGAGGCCCCAGCTGAGTGATGACACAGCACCTCCCCCGCCCTCAGTAACCGGACTTTGGGTGTCCAGTCAGTAGATCTTATCGGACACTATCAGGTTTCCTTTTTTAACCGAACTTTCTGGTCGAAAACTGGACACCTTAGCAGCAGGAGGAGCTGTTTAGAAGAGAGAAGATCCAGGGTGTGGGCTGAGCGGTCCCGAGAAGGAAATCAAGGAGCTGTGACGCCTGGGAAGAGGGTTTGTGTTGAACGTTATTTTCTTGCCATTTTCCTTTTTGGTAAAGCCACGCTTGGAGAAGAGGGTGTTTGCACTTTGCAGACTCTATGGCTGTGTTTGTATGAGCACCTACTGACGGGGTTGTCTGCTGAAGTTTGTCATTGTAGGAGATAGGATACTACACTGAGTGAATCATTGATTCTGCCAGTCATGGCAGTTCCTAATTTTTTCTTTAACAAAAAAATTAAATATCCAGAATTTTGGTGTGTCATGCTAAAAAGCAATGTGTGATCTCCCCCTGCTGGTCTAGGGCAGGTGGTGCACTTGTGTGCCAGCAGAGAAATCAGGCACCCTGCTATACAGGCAGGGACTTAAACAGAGGCAACTAAATTGGCTTTTACTTAATCTGAAACATCATAAAGTAAATGCATGTGTGTGTGATTGCTGGGAGAGCATTAGCAGGGACAGAGCTTTTTATTGTCCACCTTCTAAAAAGCTGTTACACACAATGAGGAATAAGAAATAAATCTGTATCTTTAATGTAGTTGAAAATTTATTATTTGTATGACAGAAGTGCTGAGCCCTATAAGAATACCTAGTGAGAGAGAGCCACGGCCTGGAAAAGCTTCCAGTCTAAATTGACAAGGCAAAGAGTGAGAGAAAAAACGGGCACAAAAAGTGAAGGTCACACAGAAGGTCATAGAATCATAGAAGATTAGGGTTGGAAGAGACCTCAGGAGGTCATCTAGTCCAACCCCCTGCTCAAAGTAGGGCCCACCCCAACTAAATCATCCCAGCCAGGGCTTTGTCAAGCCAGGCCTTAAAAACCTCAAAGGATGGAGATTTCACCACCTCCCTCGGTAACCCATTCCTGGTCATTAGCAGAGCCCGGAATAAAACTCAGCTTTCCTGACTCTCAGTCCAGTGCCCTATCCACTAGGCTAACCTATCTCTGTAATACCGCTGTGTAAAAGCAAAATATGTCACATGTATTCTTCTAGGCCCTGTACACAATAAATGCCAAGGTGCTCTTACAGCAGTGTACAGATCGTGTAAATTGACACTTACGATTGTTAGTGGGAAAAATGATAGAAGCCTATTCTTGCTGTTGATTTTAAACCTGCAAGTGCAATGCAGAAGGTTAGGATGGATATGGAATACCTGGTGCTTAAAGCGGAGGGAAGCATTGAGATCTGGAATAGCTTCGCCTGGAGTGTTTGTTTTACTAGGCTTCAGTAATTTTAACAGCCTCACTTTTGCATAACTTTGCTTCACTGACACCAGTTTGATGCTGGCCAAGTGGTTAGTGACAGATGTTAATTCTCATCTGGAGATAGAAAATTCATGTACTGTGATGTTACTTCTCCTGATGAGTATTTAAATATTAAAACTACAATCCCACAAAATGCTGAGACAACACTTTTCTCAGTTCTTAAACTCCGGAGGTCTCCTGAAGGGGTTTGCTTTGTAATAGTCTGAATGCAAAATACGGATTAATCGTCCCTCTTTCTGTGTTGAAATACATTTCTCACGCTTTTGTTAGTGCTTAATGCAACATAAGCAAGGTGATAAGCTGCACGCAGTGTCCTTTTCCCTCACTAAGACCCTTCTGTGGGGGAAAGGAACAGAGTTCTGACTTTCCTTTGTTTTCATATCAATAAATTGGATAAACATTCTATTTATTTAGCAGAATATAAGTTGAATCCAGGCACCGGTGGGTGTTTGAATGAATGACCCTATAGGTTTTCTTGATCCCTAATAGAACACAGATGTGTAGTCTGCTTGTCTTTATCCCATTGGTCCTTCCTTGGGTGCTCATCCCATCACACACCATCCCTATTTTTGATCACCTGCTGTCCAAATAACACCCTTTTGAGCTGCAGCCCCTTAACCCCTGCCTGTATTAGCATTCCGATTCTGTGACCCTGGATTGTGCTAACCGCACTTTCAAGACTATCATGACTTTTAGGGCCTGCATTTGAAAGAGACTTGACTTCAGACCCCTTCTAGAGTCAGGTTGTCTGTCTAACAAGTAAATAGCCAGCAAGAGCCGATGTGGACAGTTGTATTATTGATAGGCTGCCTTTTGGGAATTGGCTGTACCCAGGTGTTTTGCAGAATTGTAGGCACTTGAGATGGAAAAGACCTGGATGAATGAGCTCTCTTAGATTGTACAGCCGTCCCCCTTGGGAAGTGACAGAAGCCTTGTTTCTTGGGAGGTTTCAAACTATGCAGGACTCAGTACTGGAGACTGTAGCATAGGGAACAAACTTTCTCAGTAAAAAGGAATGGACTAAGGCCCTAATTCAGAAGAACACTTAAGTGCCTGCTTCCGTCCATCCTCATTCAGCAAAGCACTTACAACTCTGTTTTAAGATAGAGCCTGAAGCTCTGGTTATTTATTTATTTATTTCTCTCCTTCCATTGCCGCCTCTTGTGTGGTTGCTTAATCCCATTTGTGGGCCAGGCTGGCCACAACAAAATATATTTCATTGTGGAAATGGAGACACAGACTTCCCAGCCTGCTGTGTAGAGCGGAACCTATCTATAGAGATTGTCCAGCTTGTTTTTACCTCCCTATTAGAAGCACAGGACTTTGTACAAAAACCCAATCAGCTTTTCAAAGACCTACCTTATTAATCCCAACAAAAGACTAAGCTGATTTGCTCATCCAGTCACTGCAAGTGTTTTATGTGTAACACAAATTCTATTTGAAGCCCTACAGCAATATTTTCAACGAACGCTGACTTTGATTTGATTTTTTTTTTCCCAGAGACTCTTTTGTTTTGCAATAAAGGAATCTGTTTAGTGAGTGAATTGCTGCTTGCCAGTATTGGCACTAAAGAAGATCTTCTAAAGGGAATTGTGATTAGAGAGCTGCTGCAAACTTAGTATAATGATAGAGTATTCACTATTACATTCCTGCATTCTCGGTTTACTTGGTGTTGGAAGCACCAATAGTCTTGGGATAAAATGAATCAGGAGCAGGTGTCTGTTAGATTTATAAAGTCGGCTGCCTGTTTGTTGGGATTTTGCAATGCCTACTCAGTGGTGGGACACACTGTTTCCACAGACCTCAGTCAGATCGCTTCAGGAGGTGGGCCGATCAGCTGTCCCTAGCAAAGCAGTCTGGCCTGGTGGATGCTTGAGTTACCTCCAAGGATAACCTTAAGGTGCTATGGGAAGGGGGTTGATGATTCGGTAGGTTGCACTTTCCCCTCTAAGGATTAGTTTACACTGGGAAGTGACGGCATATTATAACATGATAATAGACATGTTACTGCTCAGTGTAGATGGTGACTGGGGTCATGGTTAACCTGAGGACCCTGTGTGCCAACATATATTTAACGTCTCCGTTAATATGTGAAAACACAATGGCATTGGACAGCGGAGGCCAGTCCCTGATTATAATGATCATTTGTATTACGGTAGCACCTTGGGGCCCTAATTGTGGATCAGGGCCCCGTTGCTCTAGACTCCATATAGACCCAGAACCAAGGGACAGTTTGGGATCTATAATGTCAATATATGTGACACATTGCCCCAAAGAGATTTCAGTCTATATAGTCCTTGATGAGTATTGGACACCCCCCCCCCCGAGGGTCGCAAGAAGTATGGCCTATGCTTCTGAAGGGTCTCTTTCTCAGAAGAGATGTAAAACGATTGTGTTCAGTAAAGGCCCTGGAGCACTTTTAGCAACATATTACTGGTTCAATTCCAGTTAGGGCAGTTCCGATCCAACTATGGAAATTTGCCCTGAGATCTGGTGCGCTGACTGACAACCTATCCTAACTCATTTTGCACAGTGTTTCATTATCCTCTGAAACAACTGCTGCACTCAGCCCCAGCCGGGACTCTGTTCCACAGTTCCTGGGCAAACCGTCTGTAAAGCACTTCCGGATCCTTCCTGAGACAAGGTTCTCCGCCAATGTACAACTTTATTATGAAGTCGCCGTTGAAGACTAAGCCTGAAGACTGAGTCTATATCAGAGGTGGGCAAACTACGGCCCGCGGGCCACATCCGGCCCACGGGACCCTCCTGCCGGCCCCTGAGCTCCTGCTCCAGGAGGCTACCCCCCGGCCCCTCCCCTGCTGTTCCCCCTCTCCCGCAGCCTCAGCTCACTCCAACGCTGGCGCAATGCTCTGGGCAGCGCAGCTGTGAGCCCAGCCTGACCCGGTACTCTGTGCTACACGGTGGGGTGGCTGGCACCGGCCGGGCAGCGCGGCTGCCTGTCCTGGCACTCTGGGCGGTGAGGCTGTAGCGCCGCCAGCCACCGGTGCTCCAGGCAGCGCGGTAAGGGGGCAGGGGGGATTGGATAGGAGCAGGGGAGTTCAGGGGTGGTCAGAGAGCGGGGGGGGAGGTTGAATGGGGACAAGGGTCCTGAGGGTGGCAGTCAGGAATGAGAGGGGGAGTTGGATGGGGCAGCAGGGGGCAGTCAGGGGCAGGGGTTCCAGGGGCAGTCGGAGGACAGGGAACGGGGGGACTTGGATGGGGCAGGAGTCCTGGGGGGGGGATCATCATGGGCGAGAAGGGGGGGGTTGGATGGGGGCGGGGCTGGGCCACGCCTGGCTGTTTGGGGAAGCACAGCCTCCCCTAACGGGCCCTCCATACAATTTTGAAAACTGGATGCGGCCCTCAGACCAAAAAGTTTGCCCGCCCCTGGTCTATATCAAAGTATAGAGACAGGATGACTGTTGTGTGTGTAAACTGTGCATGGGGTTGATGAATGTTAGGGGTCAGTAGTGGTGATGATATCGAATTTCCTGGCTGGGACGTAGATACAGCAGAAATTAAGTGAATAATACCTCACTCAACACATATAGTCTCTAAAGAACCTATTATTAAACTAAGGACAGGCAATAGAGAATGATTCATTATTGAGACCTCTGCCTATGTGAAATAATGTAGGAACAAAGAGGCCAAACCCCAGGAATCCCTTTGTGTTCTAGGCATCAGAACAAGATCTAAGAAATAACCATTGCAACTTGGTTTTAGAGGAGAAAGGGAAGAAGAATACAGGCAGGAAGGCAGAGATTGTGCAGCACAGACAGGCGGAGGGTTGGCCTTGTGTTAAGGCACTGGACTGGGACTCCGGAGATCTGCACTCAATTCCCAGCTTTGCTACCTATTCTCTGAGAGATTCTGGGCAAATCACTTAATCTCTGTGGGCCTCAGTTCCTCATCTGTAAAATGGGGATAACAATTTTTCCTTTGTCCATCTACTTACACTGTAATGTTTTCAGGGCAGGGGCCTTCTCTTACTATGTTTGTACGGTGCCTAGTACAATGGGGTCTCAAATAGATTGTGTGTGTTGTGCATAGAGAGGGGAAGAGATTAGACATTTATATACACACACACACACACACAGGGAGAGAGAGAGGTACAAAGAAAAGAAAGAAAGAAGAGATAGATAATACCCCTTTGTGTAAGGTGCTGTACAAACACAGAACAAAGTCCATGCCCCAAAGGGCCACCGTGGAGTTGGAGGACCCTGCCATCACTGCAGTCAACCTCAAGGGGTGCTATTTCCACAGGCTCTTTGTACTGCCTGTGTGGAGTGGGTCCTTCCAACCTCCTATGGAGAGCAGTGGCGTCTACAGAGTTGGAGCACGAGCACCCCGTGACGAACCTGCCAGTTTGCCAAGAAGATTGTTGCGCATCTTAACTTTAGCTGCTGTCTTCTTCAGGGGGCCATGGTAACTCAGTGTGCGGTGTAAGGTCACACCTAGATAGATCGGTTCTACTGCATGCTTCACCTTCTGACCATTCAGATAAACATTCAGTTCTCGGGTTGCGTTGGCGTGGTGAAGATGGCACAAACTGGAGACTGTTTTTATGACTCTTGGCTGGAGGCACCAAGTCTTACAGTAGTCTGCTAACTTTGTCATGTCCCAGTTTAAGGTGGCATCAAGCGCGTGAAACATCCAGGCCTGGGTACCGCAACAGATGTCGTCTGTGTAAATGAACTTTCACTACTCCGTTGTTGGCAGGTCATTGACCTAAAGGTTGAACCGGGTTGGAGAAAGCACAGAGCCCTGGGGTAACCCGTTGCTCTGTCGTCTCCAAGCACTCGTCTTCTCCCCCATATGGACTCCGAACTGCCTATCACGGAGGAACAGTTCAACGATGCCTGTGACCCAGGTAGCAGGACCTGTGATACCTTCACGAGCAGGCCAGTGTGTCAAACCATATTGTACGCTGCTGTTAGATCAATGAAAACAGCGCCTGATTTCAAGTTTCTCTGGAAGCCATTTTCAACAAATGTGGTCAGCGCAAATACTTAGTCGCACGTGCTCCGGCCTCAGCGAAAGCCGGTTTGGTCAGGGCTCAAAATTCTCTCCACGGCGGGTAATATGCACTGTAGGACCAAGCGCTCCAGTGTAAAGGCAATGACTGCACGTGTGTGAGGAATGATTGATGATTTCTCTGCTCAGGGCTCTGATGCACTCAGCAGGGATGAGGAAGCAGGAGTGATTGAGCTGGGTAAAATGATCCTTATTTCCCCTCTGCGTCCCCCACTTGAATCCCCCGTGTTTTCAGTCCTGTTGGCTGTACAAAGAGCAGAGGCGTTGGGTACCAGTTGGAACCACTCCTCTGGGCCGATGCCACCTTCACTCCCATCCGGTGTGAGTGACAGAGTCCCCTCCCCACCCATTCCCTGCTGTCCTGCCCCCTTTCTTTCTCCTTTGCCTGCTCTGTTCCTGCTTTGTTTCCCTCTCTCCTTGTCGTCTTAACATTTCCTCCTTCGCTTCCCCCTTTTTACCCTCAGTTTTTTCCTCCTCTCTCTGCCCTTTTTCTTGTCCTTTCTTCTCCTTCCCCTTATTTCCATTGTCACACCCCTCTTGTTTGCTCCTTCCTCCCCTTCTCTCCTCCCCTGGCTCCCTTTGTGAGTTTTCAAAGCTCCCCAGCTGGAATGCCGCTGGGCTAACCTCTCCCCCCGATGTGCGGAGAGAAGAGAGACTCCTTTATGAACCTGCCAGGTGGCCTTTCAGCAACTCTGGAAGCAACGTGAAAAAAATCAATCGGTCCCTCTTCTTGTGTTCTGCAGGCTATCTGCCCATATCACAGCATAGCTTCTCATGAGGAACGCATCACCGCGTGCCCTACGGTTGCACTATACAATCCTCTGTTCATAAGTCTGTCAACTCAGTAGCCTCATGGTCATGTCCTCAATCAATTAATTTTTAGTTCTAAGAGCTTTAGAGAAATAATTAAAGAGGTGATCCATGCTCTGAAGAGCTCATGCTTTCAAGGCCCAATCCGGCAAATGGTCATACATGGGAGGAACTTTTTCATAGATTCTAAGTCCGTCTAGCATGTCCTCCTGCATAGCACAGGAATACCATAACTTTACTCAGCACTGGCTGTTAATGGAGCTCCAGTGTGAAGCGTGCATATGTGTTTGCAGAGTTGGGTCCTCAATGTTCATTTGAAAAACAAAGTAGGATGAAAAGAAGCCTTAGGACAATTCATCCTTTCTGTTGTGGTTGCATCTGAGGACCTCAACCAGGCTGTGCAAGGTGCCGTACAAACAAATCACGCCGGTCTCTGCCCAGAACAGCTCACAGTCTGGCATTTAGACATTGACAGCAAGTGAATAAACAAATGGAGGTTGTGGGAGGACAAGCGAACCATGCAGGAAGCTGGCATTGCATAGGCTAAGCAGACGCAGTGGTCACCGGTGGTCAAGGGCAAGCATTATAACGATAAAGGCCTTCAGTTGCTCCATTAAGGCATGTGCACTCCTTGATGCTTGCATTAAATTTGTAATTTAAAATATCACGAGATGTTACAATTCATTTTAACCAGTGGGTTAATTTTTTCTGAGTGCATCGGCTCTCTCCTGGGAACAGCAGAAGTGGTTTGGTTTTGGGTGTTGTTTTTTTCGAAAGGGCTGTGAACAAGAAGTGGTAGCTTGGCATGTAGGTTTGGGAGGGTCAGGGAGCAGCATGCACAGGGAGCAGCATGGCAGAAGGCCTGGAGTTGGAAGTGGGAGAAGAGAATGCAGACGGATTGAGGCTGGCGTCGCTGGCAGAGCAGAGAGGGCACGCACAAGGACGCAGGTCAGATAGAGACCAGGGCTATGTGGTAGAAGATCTGAAAAGCAAGAACAAGGCGTTTGGACTTGAGAGACACATGTCGTGCTTCCTGTTGACTGAAGAGGCTTGATATAAAATTATTGTATGAGAGCAGTGAGGCTTTTTCCATTCAGATATGCACAGTATATCCTAATATACTGTCCCTGTCCTAGACATGGTGGTTCATTATGTCATGCATTGGGATGGGATGGAAATGATTGCTTGCATTTGCCGTCATTTGCAAAGTGCTTCTCTTAGACCTCAAGTAGCAGCTTTGCCATCCTGATTTTCTGTGCAGACTGACGCCTTCCCTGGCGCTCGCTATGCTCGTGTGAGCAAAGACCTGCGGATGCTGCAGCTTTGTACAGCCCGATTTCTTAGCCAGACTGTCAAACTGCATCAGGCATTTTATGATGTAGACAAATATCTTGTAAGGATTAGGTGGAGAGACCTCATTTTCACCGGTGGCTGAAGTTAAATGGTACGGTCCTGTCTGGAGCGACGAAGGGCTAGCGCATTCACCCGTCTGCCCCTGTCCTCTCACTAGACATATTAATAAGACTATCGCACTGCTGCACTTTGAATGTAAAGTCCCTTGGGTATGCAGCCTGGCTTCGGGGTATGCCACAGAGGGTCAGCGCAGCGGTGGGTAAACGTTCAGGACCATTGACTTGTCCTCTGGCTTCACAAGCGGGTTGGCGGCTCTCTTTGGGAGCTCCGGCTTCTTTACACCTTAAAAGGTAGCCCCAGGAGGGCTTCCTAAAACATTTCCTGGAGCGTCCTGCCAACAGTCTCAGAGCAGAGAGGTTCCTTTACTGGGGAGCACGGGCTGGTCCTGCTGGGCTGGGCTGGGCTCTTCTCCTTTCCAGCGGAGAGCACGGGCAGGAGGGGGTGGGGGAGGTGAAATGCAGAGCAAAAGGACTTCGCTAGTGTCTGTTCCCCAGGGGATGTTCTGCAATGATGAATGGGAAAGGCCAAGGTTGGTGCAATTATGGCTGGGGAGGAGCTGTCTGTGTGAGACTATTTAGATGTGGTTCATATTATAAAAAAAGTCCTCCCGCCCGAAACCTTCCTTGGCTGGCGGTAGACTGACTTTGGGGCACCTTTCGGTTCCGTTTGTACAGCACGGTGGGGCCCTGATCGGGTCTCTTAGTACGACACAAATAAATACTGATCATGTGAACAGTGACATCTGCTGCCCTGCCCCAGCGCTGCCAAGGGGAGCACTGCTGCCCACTGGCCTGTATGGCCGAGATCGTGCCAGCACGGCTGCCAGAGGAGGCTTGTTTTCGGAGCGTTCTCGTGAGGTTGCATTAGAGGAGTGGAAAGCGATGTGATAACTGGCAGGGCTGCAGGGACCGGGACCAGAGCCAGGGAGATTCTAATTGGATGGTGACCCAGGCTGCTACCCCCAGTACAACCTGCCATCTCCTCACACAACTGGCAGAGCTCGACAGGCGCTCCGTGAAAATACCCCTTGGGCTTTTCAGAATGGAAAAGAACCTGGAAGAGAGATCGTCTCTGATGAAATTTCTCCCAAAAGTGCCCAGTGAAGCTGCTGTTGAAGTCCATGGAAAAATTCCCATTGTCTCCAATGGGAGTTGGATCAGGACCCAGGTAAGATGTTTCCTCCAGCTTGAACTGAGTGAGCGCTATTAAAAAAAAAAAGAGAGAGGGGCAAGATATTGGCCCGATACTAGCAAGAGACATGAAAGGCCTGTTAGAGTCCATGCAGTCCATCCCAGGAATGTCCTTGTGGCACAATGAAACCCTATGAATTATGAGGAGTATTCTCCTGGCTGCTTGAAAAGGAACAAGCAAGAAACGTCTAGCTTCATCTTTCTTGGCTGGCTCTCCCACCGCAGTGTGGTTTTTAAAGCGGGGTTGGTTGTCTGGGGCTGAGCAATTATACCGGCTTGTTTGCTGAGATGGACTAAGCTGCTGCAATCTAAGTAACTTTCCTGTTTACCTTCCCCTCGAACCATTATCTCTGTGGTTCCATTTCCTTTGTGGCAGACCTTCGTGAGTCTGCTGCCGGCTGAGACTTGCTTTCTGCGTGGGGCACCTTCCACTGGGTGTTAGGACCCTGATGCTGTCTCGGTGGGCTGAGGATCATAAGTCACTGTTACCTGCCTGTCTCAGTGACCGAGAGACTTGCTGGTGCTAACCAGGGCGTCAGCTCCCTGTCACTCCAGTGTGTTAGCCACCCCCAAACCATCTCCTCAGAAGCTCTGCCAGCTTTCACTTTGCCTTGCAGGTTAACTTTCTGTGCACCCCAATCCATAAGCCCCCTAAGAAAGCATCCTCCTGTAGTAGCCACCCTGTCACTGGACACAGAAATTCCCAAGTTCACGGTCTCCAAAGAGACCACGTATACATCAGCCTGTTCGGTTCAGCTAAGACTTCAGACTTGACTTAATATTACAGCACTGAGATCTACTTGCGGTTTGTTAACCGGGACAGAGGTTTAAGTGATTCCGAGTAAGGCTAGTGGAAACGGATATGGTTACAATTAAAACAAAAATGTAACACAGTTCTAAGAGACCAGCCATAACTTTAGCAGGCTAAAATCTTTGGATACGTTTCTCACCTAAAGCAACTTCTCAGTGTCACAGCCCCCACAGCCACGATCCAGCTTTCATGGATACAAAAAGTGCTGTCCTTTTGCTCTCCCAGTGACGATTAACAAAACATCCTTTCCCCCCTTCTTTTTACAGTCCAGTAAACCTCTGAAATGTATTCCTGCTGTTTGTTCTCTGGAGTGCTCAGCTCTCCGGAGTTCTCTGATAGGTGTTGCTATTACATGACAATGAACCCTTTGCCAACCAGCAAACTGGGGGTGTGCCACTCTGATGCTTTCTCAGGGGCCCCAGAATTCTGAGCCACCTTGTTACTCCTTTTTCCTAAAGCCGAGGGGTAATGAGATGACTCCTAGTCCTGGGCACAGCGAGAAAGTATCCCGGACACAAGGGAGGCTGCGGCTTCCTGGATAAGCAATTGTCATGTGCGACAGCAGCTAGAGGTGTAATGTGCAGGCAGGAAGCACCCGCGGCTGATCTTCCTTGATGATTCACGTTCGTTGTTTTTACTGACCTGAGAGCTTTGGGTCAGTTGTTGGAATGTAGGTTTATTTTTAGAAACAGAAAGGGGGCTTGATGGTAGATGAATGGATCACTGCCAAGTGCTCAGAAGAAGTGATGCAAACTTCTAAGTCAGGGGTTCTCAAACTGGGGGTGGGAACCCCTCAGGGGCTCGCAAGGTTATTACATGGGGGAAGCGGTGGCTCCAGGCACCAGCGCTCCAAGCGCGTGCCTGGGGCGGCAAGCCGCAGGGGGCGCCCTGCTGGTCCCTGTGAGGGTGGCAGTCAGGCAGCCTTCGGCGGCTTGCCTGCGGGAGGTTCGCTGGTCCCGCAGATTCGGTGGAAATTTGGCGGCAGGTACACCAAATCCGCGGGACCGGGGACCTCCCCCAGGCATGCCACCGAAGGCAGCCTGCCTGCCGTGCTTGGGGCGGCAAAAAAGCTAGAGCCGCCCCTGCATGGGGGCGTCATGAGCTATTAGCCTCCACCCCAAACCCCGCTGTGCCTCCAGCATTTATAATGGTGTTAAATATATTAAAAGGTGTTATTAATTTATAAGGGAGGGGGGCCCGCACACAGAGGCTTGCTATGTGAAAGGGGTCACCAGTATAAAAGTTTGAGAACCATTGTTCTAAGTACATCCAGGATTCATCTGGTTTTCATCACTGCCCCAAGTCCCTACCCCTTCCACTGGATCGTCGAGATCTTTCTAGGGTTTATCACATTGTCCTCTGAGCAGTAAGGAAATAGATGTTTTCAACAGAAAAATGCACGGTCCAGGGCTCTTTTTCCAATCACCAGTTGCTTAGACTTGGTCCTGCGACCCTTCCATGTTACGAGTTCAGACTGCACTGGAAGGGATGGGAGAAGCACAGAAGTGGCTTTTCAACCTTTGTCACAGCAGTGGAAGAGGAGCAGGTGGAGAGTGACAGGCGAATGCCAAATGTACAGTTGAGTCCAAACAACGTCACCACCATATTTCTGTAACTTATAGTGCTGTGCATTTCCACCTCCCCGACCAGTTGGCAGAGCAAATAATCAGTTGAGATCGAGGTTGGGGAGCAGGGAAAACGCATTAGTCGCCCAGCATGTTACATTCCTTTTATAGGCAAGGGATTTAATTCAGATCCAAAGTCCTTGGACAATGTGTTCCTTGCTAGGTACTTTTACTTGCTTTAAGAAAATAATCCTAGAATCCTATGACTGGAAGGGACCTCGAGAGGTCATCTAGTCCAGTCCCCTGCACTGAAGGCAGGACTAAGTATTATCTAGACCAGGGGTGGGCAACCTTTCAGAAGTGGTGTGCCGAGTCTTCATTTATTCACTCTGATTTAAGGTTTCATGTGCCAGTAATACATTTTAACGTTTTTAGGTCTCTTTCTATACGTCTATAACATATAACTAAACTATTTTTGTATGTAAAGTAAATAAGGTTTTTTTAAATGTTTAAGAAGCTTCATTTAAAATTAAATTAAAATGCAGAGCCCCACCCCGGACCGGTGGCCACTGAAAATCAGCTCGCGTGCCGCCTTCAGCACGTGTGCCATAGGTTGCCTACCCCTGATCTAGACCATCCCTGACAGGTGTTTGTGTAACCTTTGTCTAATACTTACGTTGGAGCTAATGTAACCGCACACGCCTGTGCAAAATGCGAAGGCTGCGTTGTACTTTGAATCGGAGCCGGAGGACATGTTTTAGAGCAGGGATGAAAGCTGAGAGCCGGATCCCCAGCTAGTGTCAACCACCGTTGTGCCATTTAAGTCAATTATCGGGGGGTACCTCTGTTAGTCTTTAAGGTGCCACTGGACTCCTTGTTGTTTAAGTCAATGTAACTCTGCCAGTGTATCCCAGATACTTGTGCAATACGACAGGCTACTAAAAATGCAGAAGGGTGACCTTGAAAATAGTTTTCATGTGGTATCATATAATGTGTTATCAGGAGGCGTTTAGCCTTTGAGATTCCTGCCAAGTTTTTATTACATGGCTGTTAAATGGTTGGTGTTTTTCCCCTTTGGTTTGTGGTGATGACTTTTGGTTTATTAGTAGCCCAGGTGAAAGGTACCAGGTGGCCATGCCTGAATGCGGGAGCCCTTCTCCACAGAACAAGTACAGCACGGGCAGCCTGTAATACAAGCCGCCCTGCATCGCTCTGATCCTGGGCCACCTTCCAGAGCAAGGAGAGAATTGAGTCCGTCCCCCCTGCTGACTCGGCTAAATAGTTGTGGAGATGGTGTCTGTGATACGGAGACTTGTTTACTAGCATATGAATTGAGATTGAGGCTGATTTTGCTCCTTAAACGGGCTAGCAGGCGGTTGTGCTCTGCTCGAGCCCCAGCTGTCCGGCTCCGCTGCAAGCCAAGCATGTCGCTTCCATAGTGCTCCACCGCTCCAGAATGCTAGTGATCTGAACTAGTGCAGCAGCCGCACCAGCAGGCCAAGCATTATGTGTCTGATCTTGATTCTGACAAAGTTAATGATCACGAGAGCTTTGTACTGGCTAAAACGACCTTGGTATGTGGAGCCTAATGCACTTCATCAGTGAAATGCAGCCACTTCTGGAATGAAACACAGCAGCAGTTTAACAGCGCACGTCGGTGCAATCTAACAGTTTGAGGCATTATATATCTAGTCATTTTTTTCTCCAAACTTTGTTCTGTGAAGCTGAAACCCTACTAAATGATGATTAAAAATGGTGACTCTCCCCCTCCTCCCCCACCAAAAAATGTTCTGTATGCTCTGCTAGTAGCAGCTATAAATCTACGGCTGTAATTGTTCATCTTTGTATAACTTTTTTATGGCTGTTTCAATTAATTTCCTATTAATCGGTTTTGGAATGAAGTTCTGTAATGGCTGATAAATCTTTTAAGCTTAGGAGCTAATCGCTTTTTGAGGGGGGGAGGGGTGGTGGTTTAAAACTAAAATTAATACACAGTGACTCTGTCTCTGTCTGTCTGTCTCTCAAAAGCGAACAAGAACAAATGGTGAATTGTACTTGGGACTTTCTTATTATTTATTAGGCTAGGACAGTTTGTCTAACTTCAAGTAAGGAGCAATTTGTTTTAGAAGAAACCAAGTGAGATTTTTGGTCTCAAATGTACTCATTAATTTGAAAGGAACTAAAATCTAGGCAAGGAAAATTAACTAGGAGACAAGTGCGTGTTTACTGCTCAAGGCCGGATCCTCAGCTGGTGTGAATTGGCGTTGAAGTCAATGGAGCTGTCCTGATTTACACCAGCTCAGAATCTCACCCCAGAACTGTCTCTGCCCTGTTGAGGTTGATGACGTTGCACAAGGATAACTGAGAGCAGAATTTGGCCCATATTCAAAGGGAAGGCTGGTGGCATAGCCAGTCAGGAGGCCAGCTGTCTGAACACACTGATGGTCAGATGGTTTCCTTGTGGAGGAGGTTTAGTGGGAGAGGAGTTGACGGAATAATACAAGTAGTAAAGGATAGATCCAGAAAAATCACTCAGCACTTACTGCATCAGCCTGTTGGACCTGCTTTTCCTCCTGCCTCCACCAGTGCAGCTCCACTTCTCTAGCCCCAGGGTAAAGCTGAAGTGACTCCACTGACTTTGCTGAGTTACTCTGCACTCGGGGTATGAGTGTCAGACCCACGGTGTCTGCACATTCTACCATAGACACAGCAGGGTTCCTGGGTTCGGTTCCTGACGCAGCTCCTGACTTGCTGTTTGACTTTGGGCAAGTCACTTATCTGTTCCAAACGTCATTTTCCATAGCTGTAAAGTGGGGATAATAATAATTCTTACCCACCTTTGTACAGGGCTTTGAGATCCTCTGATGGACGCTGCTTGGCAAGGGCTAAATATTTTCAAGTGTTTCAGTGACTTAGGCTCCTAATTGTTTGCAGTGTTCTTGTAGCCACGTTGGCCCCAGGACATTAGAGAGACAATATGAGTGAGGCCCTATGTTTTAATGGGCCAGCTTCTGTTGGTGAGAGAGACCTGAAGAAGATCTCTGTGTAGCTCGAAGGTTTGTGTCTCTCACCCACCGAAATTGGTCCAGTAAAAGATATGACCTCACCCACCTTGTCTCTTTGAGGCTCCTAAGACACATCTACACTGCAGCTGGGAGGTGTCATTTCCAGCTCGGGTGGGCATACACACTAGCTGTGATTGGGTTAGTGTATTAAAGATAGTGGTGTGGCCATGGTCACACGGGCTAGCTCCCCAAGTACGTACCAAGGAGCTCAGACAGGGTTGTATTCGGGTTGCGAGTTCAAGCTGCCACAGTGCTATTCTAGCACACTAGCTCAATCCGAGCTAGCACCTGTACATTGACCCAGGCTGGGAATTCTGCCTCCCCGCTGCAGTGTAGACAGAACTTTGAGCGTTTTTGAAATTTTCACCGATAGTATTTTAATCATTATGGACACCAAACCTGTGGGCTCTGCATGGCTGTTGGGAACACTGCACACCTGGGCCCTTCATTCAGCCTATTGGGCCCATATGTTATGAGCCCAAACATGGAATCGCTGCTCCTTGAAACTGGGACCTGAGTGCTAACGTGGCTTCCAACTTCTCTTGGAGCTGTTTGAACTCTGATCCTCTTTGCTCAGTAACGCTCCCACTTTGAAAAGGGAACCTCTATTTGTTCATTTCACAGTGAGACGACTTGCTGCGTCAGATGTCTTACGTCCCACAGAATGGGCAAATCAAGTCTCTTCTGAGCTCAGGGCTACTCCTGTATATCCTTAAAAGGAGAGAGTAATCAAAACCCTGAGTTGGGGGGGAAGGGTCAAGTGAAGTGAAAATGTATTCAGCCCTGACTTGACTTCCCCAGTCATTTCACCCTCCTCCTTGACTGTAATGGTCAGCACGGCTGTTGGATCCCAGCACAGAGCTGGTACTAGATGGGGCAAGCTGCCAATGTACGGGAACCCATCCGGGAGGCTGGTTGGATGCCAATTTGTATAATACACACTCACATTTCTACATTGCCTGCGGCCTCGAATGCTCTCGGTTTGTGGCTTTAATAAAAGTGGTTGCTGTTGCAATATGCAGCTGTGTGATGATGCACCCGATTTGCAATGAGGCCCATAGCCTGGGCTTGGAAATGATTTCATCCCTTTAGTGAGGGATGCTGTGCAGGGAGGTGTTAGGGTGCGCTGGAACGTAGCGCCAAGGGAGAAAGTTTGTCAGAAGACGAGGCTGCAAGCTCCCCGCTATATATAACACAAGTACTGTGCAGCCATAGCCCTGGGGAACCCCCATAGCAGCAGCAGCATAAATTCCCACTCACAGGAGAAATGCGGGTGAAGTCCAGAGGTAAATAGCTGGAGTAAGAGGAAATGTTTGCCCCATGTTCTGGTCATCAAATCACACACTAGAGAGGCAGTACCGAGCTTGGGCAAGTCGCATCTCACCTCTGTCGTGTCTGTTTCCTCTCCCACCCTTTGCTCTGTCTTGCCTATTGAGATAGCGAGCTCTTAGGGACAGGGGGTTCTCTCTTACTGTCTCTCTGTACAGCTCCTAGCACAGCAGTTCCACTCTGCAAATATTATGCAGCTAAGAAGAGTATTTATTGCCTGTTAGTTCTGATTAGGAGGCTGAGCTAGGGAATGATCTCAAGTTAGGAGTTCCTTGTGTCCTGCTAGGGGGAGGTGCACCTGGACCTAATAAAGGTTACCCACGCACAGGCAGAGGGAGCGCCAAAGGGAGGCAGGAGGCCCCTGAGGAGGGGAGCTCCCAAGAGAGGGCTGAACAGGGAGCCGAGAAGGTGAGCTCTCTGGGGAACCTACCGGGACTGGAATCCAGAAAGAAGAGCTCCTGGAGAGGGGAGCCTCCAGGATGGAGGGCTGCAGCCAGCAGGCATCCAAGTGCACCTCGTCTCAGCCAGGGCTCTCCAGACACTGGCCAGAAGCCTAGCCTGGCAAGAGTCATCTGCTGTGCCCTGGAGAAGTGTTGCGGAGGCAGATCGGAACTTTCCTCATAGGAGTGTGTGTTTTTATCATAGGGAGGGAACAGGGCTTGGATCGTGTCCAGGATGCCACGGTTTGGCACTGGCAGGAAGGCAAGATGGTGTGGAGGAACAAGCACCCGGTTGGACATCAGGCGGGACCTGAGTTCTGAGCCCGGCTCCGCCACTGATTCACCATGTGGCTTCAGCCATGTCTCTCTGTTGAAGTTCTTGGGCCTGTGATGTATAGGTGATCAGGCTACATCCTTGGTTCTCAACCAAGGGTACGTGTACCGTGGGGGGACTCAGAGGTCTTCCAGAGGGTCATCAACTCAGCTAGATGTTTTCCTAGATTTGCAACAGGCTACATAACAGCGCTAGCAAGGTCAATACAAACTAAAATTTCATAGACTATGATTTGTTTATACTGCTCTGTATACTATACACTGAAACGTAAGTACAATATTTATATTGCAACTGCTTTGTTTTATAATTGTGTGGTAAAATGAGAAAGTCAGCAATTTTTCAGTAATGTGCTGGGACACCTGTATTTTTATGTCTGATTTTGTAAGTTTTTAAGTGAGGTGAATCTTTGGGGTGGGGGGACAAGACAAATCAGACTCTTGAAAGGGGCACAGTGGTCTGGAAAGGTTGAGAGCCACTGAGCTAAATGAACAGACTGGTCCCTTCTGCCATTAAAATCTATGCTACGTAGTGCTAAAAAATGGGTTCTCTTGGAGAAACAAACCAGTGAGCACTTATATGCTGATTTTCATCATTCACAAGGGTTGTAGTTTTTCATTTTGTGGAGAGAAATATCCTTGTTAGAGCATGGCAAGTGTTTGTCTTGGACGAAAGACTAGTCATCACTTGGACAAAAGTGTTGATGTGCTTCGTATTTATACAACACTTTTCAGCAAAGAATGGCAAAGTGCTTTGCAAACATCTACATACCTTTTCAAAAGGGACTGGTTATTTGGGATACTTGAGTTGAAATGTTTTAAAAGAGCCCGATTTTCAAAATGTGCTGTGCACGTACCTGTCTGGAAGCCAGTCCCCTTTAAATTGTCTCAGGTTGGGTACCCAAAATCAGTCACTTTTGAAAATGTTGGCCTCAACCTCATGACCCTTCTGTGACATAGGTATTATCCTAATTTTACAGCTGGGGAAACTGAGGCAAAGAGTGGTTACGTGCCTTGGCAAAGGTGTCAGAATGAGTCTGTGGCAGAGCTGGAACTAGGCCCCTCGGTATTGACTTTTAGCTCCCACTCCTTCCAGAGCCATGCCATGTTCTAAAAGGTGTCACATGCATAAAGCTAACCCAGACTTGGATGGACTTGGGACAGTGTTTACCAAATGTTAAACCTACCGAGACTTTACATAGCAGTCTTCTAATAATACTCCTATGTGGGTTTGGGGTTTATTTTTTTATTTTATTTTTTTGCTAGAGATGAAGTATTTTCCATAAATATTTAAGGATCCCCTAAAGACTACTCCTAATTAGAATAGATTGTTGCTATAGGATACTAGCTGTTTAATTAAATTCATATAAGTCTTTTGTCGCCTTCAGCCCCAAAGAGTGCTAATGTAACTTAAACTTTTATAAGTGAGTCTCATTATCCTTGTGAAAGTTTTTAAAAATGTTTTTATCTGCCCCCAAACTGTTATCCATGACAGGACTTGAAGACCAATCAAATCTATTGGGTTGATACAATTTGATTGGGGTATTTAAATAGTAATAATAAAACATTAATTAATACCTAGCTCTTACAGCACTTTTCAGCCAGAGATCTCAAAGTAGGCCAGTATTGTTATCCCCGTTTTACCAATCTGGAAACTTAGGCGTAAAGAGGGGAAGTGACTTGCCCAGGGTCAGCCAGCGAACCACTGGCAGAGCCTCAAATTGATCTCCTGGATCCCAGTCTAGTGTGCTAACCACTAGGCTACACTGGTTATAGAGGGTTTCTCACCAGTTGATCAATCTCTTCCATTAAACCTCTCTGGCCAAAGGAACCCTGGAACTGGTGGTACAATCAGTGCTCTCATTTAGACTAGTACTTATTGCTTGTCTTCTGGCACTGTCTAAAGGCCCCAACCAAGGTGAGAACCCCATTGTACTGGGCACTGCCCAAACATAGACTAGAAGCCAGCCCCCATCCCAAAGAGTTTACACTCTAAAATAATCTTACGAATCACTTAATCTGGTTCCTTTATACCAAACTGAACTGAAATGTTTTACATGTAACTTCTTAAAATAAGGGAATGGGCAAACTATGCTGAAGACACCCAGCTTCAGCCCAGCAAGGGCATATGACATTTGAGGCCAGCTGCACGTGCAGAGACAAGACGGAGGCAGGGGCTAGATACTTCTGTAGGGACTACAGAGGGAGTGTGAAATCCTGACCCTATTGAAGTCTTTTGCTGTTGACTTCAGTGGGGCCAGAATTTCATCCATTGTCTTTGCCCCAGTGTATATTCACCAAGAGTCATGTGAAGAATGAAGCTGTAATTTCCTGGGTTGCAGGGATTCTAATTTCCTGTGTGTGTACAGGTCCCCGACTGGTTGACGCCTGTAGGCCCTACCTGTATTACAAATGTTCATAAAAAATAATAGTAAAGATTTATTCACACTGGGGCAGTGCTGCTGATCTTCATCAGGCAAAACTCATATAACGTCACTGGGAGCTTTGCCTAAGTAAAAGCTTCCGAGACTGGGCCTGTCGGTTAAAATATTCAGAAATAGCCAGTGATTTGAGTTGCCTCCATTTTTGGGTGTCCACTTCGATCCTTCTGGGGCCTGATTTGTAGAGATGTGGCATCCTCCTGCTCCACTGGACTTTGGGAAGGGAGGGAAGCATGGTCTTTAATAGAAGATTACAGCCACCTGGAATAGAACACAGATGTTATTTAAATAATAAAATAGTTCCTGCAGAAATCTTTGAGAACTTGATTTAGCTCCCTTTAAGAATGGTCTTGATTCTCTGCCTTGTGGCCACGCGAAGAATCTAAAGTCCTTGCAGGTGCAGGAGAGACGCTGCATTTTGGAATCCGATTTCTCCGTCCCTCTTAGCTACTTTGTGACTGAAGAGAACCCAGGTGGCCAGAGACAGTGCAGTCTCTGATTACCAGCTGGCATGATCCAGGTTTCTGCAACACTGCGAATCACGTGTTTGCTGTGCAAATTGAGAGTGTCACGTTGATGCTTCACTTGTTGTTGTAAATGAGGTTTTATTTGCTCCTCTTGGTTTTTTTCCCTTTCCATGATGATAGCCTGGAATGCAAACAACGTGGTTGTTGTTGAAAAGGGAACCTGCCTAGACTAACTCCCTGTTACAAACACTCAGGAGCTAAATTGATAAGTATCTGGCCTGATTTTTTGACAGATGGTTTAACAAGCCATGTAAAGTGGATAATTTCAAGGTATGTGGGAAATTGTTTGGGAACGTAGCCCCAGTCTCTTGTTTCCTTCACTGCTCACTGACTTGTTTCCTTGACTGCTGTTGCTTTCAGTGATGTATTTACATAAGACAGTTTTTGGATCAGTCTATCAGTTTACAACATTTACGCAAGAGAAAACAGAAGAATGGAGGTCTGGGTAGTCCACTTATTTTTGCCTCTTGGAGAGGCAGAATAATTATGATTTGCCTAGAAAGTTCAACCCGGCTTTTGTCTCATCTCTTAGATAGGATTGTAGGTAGAGTTGATCTCTCTGTTACATTAGCAACCCATGACCACAATATCTGCCTGTTTCATATTTTGGTGTTTATTTTCGTTTTCTAGTGAGATAAACAAGTGCAGGGTAGTTTATTAAGGGATGATTAGACTCAATCTTTGTGAATGCCCAATAATTCCCAAGCCAAAATAGCATTTCTGTACATTTAATAGCATCGGGCATGCCCTCATGAAAATCACCAGGAGTTCTGTCGTAGATTTTAGTGAGAGTAGTATCAGTCCCGTCTCATCAAGTCCCAAGCACACCGCCATGTTTCAGTCCCACCACTCTGCACTGGACTGTTTGTAGGAGAAAGAGGAAGGTAAGAGGAAGAAAGGAGAGGCCAAGAAACTCCCGTAGATGGGGTGGGAGGCTGGAAAATAGAGAGCACTCATGGAAAGTCAGTTACGCTTAGATTTTTCTCTGGCCTCTGTTCCAAGCTCCTTTGAATTTCAAGGGGTTGAGTGCTGAATAGTAGACTCCAAATTCACCCCCCCTACAGTTCTGGTTCCAGGACCGAGTCAAGCCCTGGGGAGACCTCTTTTCCAGGTTGGATGCCTCTGTCCTGAAAACAGCCTGTGAAATCCTGATGCTGTGAGCTCATGAATCTTAACCTTAAACCTGACTCTGATCCAAACTTCACCCCCTTGGCCCATCTCCAGATACTGTACACATACGGAACCAAATTCAGGCCAGGCTTAAGCAGGTAAAACCCCATGGACATGCAGGGAGCTGCTTCACCCACTCACATAAGGCCAGAATCTGACCCACTGAAGTAGCTTTGTCTTTTTAAAAGCATCTGAAACTCCTTTCTTTCTGGCATGTTTCAAATGAATGAAATAGCAGCGGGTGCTTTACAAATACCTGGCCAGACTGGGAAGATGCATCGTTCAAACCTGAGAGGGGTCTGGTGACGCCAAAGAGATGCCAGGATCCATGCAGCACATGATCTGTGGTGGCCTTTAGAAGTTGAATCCTCTAATGAAAGGAACATACCTTTCCATGAGAAATTAATTTGAGGAACTACAGGTACACCCAGTGTACCCCAGGGGCCTCTAGACAACCTGGGTTCCCTCTAGTCGCTGTCTCTTAGCTCCTAGCAATCAGAAGCTTGACCTTTGTCTGTCTTGAGTCCCCTGTTTGTTCTTTCATTCTCTTCATTCTCTGCCACGAGATCGAAGCCAAAAGGTCTCAACAAGGCATGCAGTCCCTCTGCTCTCCCTGCCAGAGGAAATGCTGGGGTGTGGTGGCTAAACACAGCAGGAAGGATATAGGAAAGTTAGCGGATCTAAAAAAAAAAAAAAAACATTCCCAGACAGCAGGCGTGTTGGGTAATGAAGCTAAAGTTAGGTCAGGGCTGGCCTCATAAGAGAGGCAAGTGGCTGCTTAGAGTGAGGTTTGTGATTTGTGGGGAGGTGGGAGAGGGCAGCAGGTAGCAAACAAACTCTCTCAGCTCAGGCCAGTCTGCCCTCCCCATCCAGCTCCAGGACCAAGTGTGGCTTGATTTCTCACCAGATGGGGCAGCAACAGTCTTTGACGCATTCCCTGCATTTCTCTCTGCGCAGTAAGTCCAATGTAGGGAATGCTGCAATACCAAGGCCACCTCCGAAAGGCGATTGAGAAGTTTGTAAGTGCAGCCACTGGTTTTCTTTTCCCCTTGTCCCACTTCTCTGTTCCTTCATTCAGTAACACTTCCCTCGAGGGGCTGAGGCCTCTCTAGGTTCTCCCACTCACCCTTATGCTCAGAGAACAGAAAGAGGGAACAGCAACACTTCATTTTAGGCTTGGCTTTCCGAAGGGACCTAACAGAATTCAGTGCCCAACTCCCATTGGCCCATTTTAAAAACCACAGCCTTAGCCTATTCCTTCAGCACTGACACTCAGCAGCTGATCACACGACAGAGCCTTCGGAAGCACTAATGAACGGAGCCTTTAGGAGATCTGAGGCTGTCCTGGTAGCTTTCCAGTGGGGGGACGTTCTCCTTCTCCGCTAATACCTTCCTTACGTGAGTGTGAGGCTGCATTGGGGAAGCCTGGCCAGCGCATTTATAGTGTGTTTTTCTTTCCGTGAATAACATCCACTTTAGTCGCTTTTGCAAAACCATAATGGGGAACATTTTCTCGGGCAACATCCCAATCTTATTTAAAAGTTCAGTTGAATTCTAACCCCTTGTCCACTGCCCTCCCTATGGAGCATGGCAGACTTCCACACTGACCATGATCGCTGTACAGAACTGGTTACCAGGCATGGTCCCTGGGAGAGATGGGTCATATGGCGCAAGTGTAACGCTGTGTCGTATACTCTTCCCATCAGGGACCAAGAGTATAGTAACCTACGGTCAGAGCTGCAAGTACGGTGCTTCACTCCCTTGTGTTTTACACCATTGCTGCAGAGCACTGTCAAGGGCACAGATGCGCTTCTGGGATCTGCAAATGGAAAGGCAGTTCTTGTAGATTACCAGCCAACTGGACATACTGACACACTAATAAGGGGAGACTCATGGCTCTCCGAGCTCAGTTATGGAAATCCAAGCGGTTCAGATCAACTTCTGATAGGCAAACAGAACTGAATCATCCGAGGTTTGCTCATTGCTGGTGGTATACCTCTACCCCGATATAACGCGGTCCTCGGGGGCCAAAAAATCTCACCGCCTTGTAGGTGAGACCGCGTTATATCGGGTTCAGTCCGGTACAGCGTACCAGCTTGGACCAGCTTCCCTGGTGGGGATTTAAAGGGCCCGGTGCTCCAGCTGCTGTGGGGAGCCTCGGCCCCTTTAAATCACCGCTGGAGCTCTGGCAGTGGGGCTCAGGCGGTGATTTAAAGGGCCCGGAGCTCCACACGAATTCAGATAGAACGCGGTAAAGCAGCAGGGCTCAGGTGGCGCTTTAAAGGGCCCGGGGCTGCCTGCTGCTTTACCACGTTCTATCCGAATTCGTGTTATATCGGGTCGCGTTCTATTGGGGTAGAGGTGTAGGTGTTTTGGACTGTTTGTATTCTACAATATAAAGGCCACAGAGTGTCCTGGTATGAGGGAATATTAAAGGAGGAAGAGGGGATGCAGCCCAGTCTAAGAACAATGTAGAACAAGAGGAGGATGAAAAGTTTGTCTTAACTCACCTTCTGCCCTGACTGACACTTTAATTTCTGTATATCTGGGGGTTGGGAGAATGCTGTCCTAGCCTCTGAATAAATCAAAACCCCCAAAATGAATGGACTCTTCTCCAGTTCCTGGAACTGACTCACTTAATCCTCCACTGCAGCCAACCAAATGCCACCACCAGACACCAGCAAGTCTAACGTGACTGAGTCTGAGTTATAATAATTTCAGATGTATAATCTGGGCATAGGGAATGAACCATTGCTTGTCCTGGGGTTCTAGACTTTTAGCCATTGAAAGTTATGTCCTATATAATTTGAAAGATTGTTGGGGGTTTTTCCCGTTGTGTTTTTTTTTTTTAATAAGGTCTTGGATATGACCTATGAGTTCTGTTGTTAGGTATTAATGAGATAGAGGAGGGTTGGTCTAGTGGTTAAGGCACTAGAGTGGGACTCAGGACTATGTTTAATTCCTAGAATAGCCCCAGACTCCTTATGTGACCTTGACCAAGTCACGTACCTCCATGCCTCAGTTTCCCCAACTCTAAAATGGCGATTGCGTTTCCCTGCCTCACGGGATGGTATGAGGAAAAATTCATGAATGTTTGAGGAGTGCTCCCTTCAATCATAATGAGGACTATATAAGAACATAGATAAGCAAGTATCCATACGGGCACACTTTTTTAATGTAGATATTCTGTAATTAATCTACAAAGATGCATTTAGTCAATAGAGCTGACTAAATTCTAAAAATAATAGTAATTCAGGGCTTGTCCACACAGTGCCACAATCCAGACTACAAGGGTATGAATTATAGGGTGCTTTTCTATGTTGCACTCCAACTGCCCTGTGTAGACCTTGCTGGTGTGAACTAAAAGGAACTAATTTGCATTAACATATATTCCAGTTGGGTTTAGTGGAACCACTGATGTGCCTTAGGTTAAATGCATGCTAATGTGCTTTGTTGGATCACCTAGCAGTGCTTTTATTTAGTTTTGCATCGGTCAGCATGATAGCAAATTGTCATATGTCCTTTTTGCATCTCTCCAAACTCAGTGGAATTCTCTTCACCCCAACTCAACTGTCAGTTCAAGAATGAAGCTTTGTTAAATAGCAAGTTTATGAGTCCCAGGGCCCCACACATGTGTGGTTTGCTGCTTTTTCTCATACAGTGGTTCCTCGGGGTAAAATTACTGGCCATGCCAAGTTGCTGGATAATTATCAGACCCTGGAATTTTGCCAAGGCAGGGTTGGGAAAGTCTGCTTGTCGCTGGCTAGTAGTAAGGGAACTGGAGTTGGAGAAATTAGAGTTGATGGGTAAATAAGTAAAATAAATAAAAATACAAATCCTATTGCTAACAGAACAAAATGATCATTTTAATAATCAAGGCAAAACCCGCCGAGTCTAATCAGGAGCTGTTTGGGTAGCTCTCGACATGAATGCTCTTTACAGTACATAATGGTAGGACACTGGGAATTCTAATCCTGAAGTTGATGACATGAAAAGTCATTATTTACATAGGAGGAGGATATTTAATAGCTTCCCAGGGGATACTTAAGTATTTATTAGTGGGGAAAACCTCATAACCCCTGAGTGCCACAAGAATGAAAAACATTCATTGGTGGGAAAAACATATGGAAACCATGAGAATTCTGCATCCTACCGCTACTATATCCTCAGTAATATTTTGCCTGGTTTTAATTGAACTCATTATGATAGGGTGTTTTAATTATCCATTGCCACCATAAAAAACTTTAATTGGGCAATTTTTGGTTTGCTTTCTTAGTTCAGGTCAGAATCGAGCTGTTGTATACTAACTTATTCATCAAGGCTGTAAAAATACTACCCTTGGCCCCGATTCAGCACAGCATTTAAGCCTGTGCTTAACTTGAAGCACATGGATGATCCCATCTCTATTCAACAAAAAACATAAGCACCTGCTTAGCTCCAATTTACACTTAAGCATGTTATCAATTGCTTTGCTGAATCAGGGCCATAATAGTGGGTTTTCCTTTAAAACATAAGGCTAAGATTTTCCAAAGTCACTAGCAATTTTGGTTGCCCGATTTAAGACCTCTTAAAGGGGACACCTGTTTCTGAAAATCCGGTGTCGCCAATTGAGTGGCCAGAATTGCTAGTGATGTCTAATTATGGAGCAGTGTCCGTTGTAAATATGTCTATTTCCCTTTTTATTTTTTTTAATCTCAGCCCTTGTTTTTCATGGAGTACAAGCCAATGTGGCTCTGTGATACAATACTTTGTAAAGTGCTTTGAGATCTATTGTTGAAAAAGGTTTTGTAAGAGTTGGTTGGTATTATTGTTTATTAAACACACACTTAAGTACTACACAAATGCTCATGGGTTACAGGATGCAAAGCAGATATTTAAAATCTGGAGAGCAATTGCCTTGCTAGATTGTAACAATTTTAAAGTAGGTCAAATCCAAAGCCTATAAACTATTTGATAACATCCATTTATTTGGGAATCTGAAATGGGCTTTGTATAGCAAATTTAGAAGCTCAAAATAATTAAACCTCCCTTTTAAAAAAAAAAGACCAATTTGCCTAAAGATATTAATGATTGTAACAATTTAAACTGAATGAGTATAATTAGCTGAAAGATTAATTAAATTAATATTTAAGCCTACATTTCGGATTGCTAAAGCTTTAGAATAGAAAATTATAAATGGTGGGAGCATATTTGTTTCAGTTGGTCTTCACTGATTTTGTTTTGGGTAACAAAACCCAGCCGTATTGCCCCTTATTGCAGTCAGACGCACACTAGCCTCGGCCTCCGTGGTGAATTGAACAGCCTGCTTACCCAGCTATCATCAAAAAGCTTTGACTCAAGCCACAGCAGAAAGAAGTACTTCACAGAGAGAGAGGGAGAGAGAGCTTCTGAAATGCCACCTGTCGAAACAGTCATTCCTCACTTCAGAAGACAATCCTGCAATCCCTTCCTGCTGTCCATAGAGCCCTGGACTAGAGCTGGCTGAAAACCGGGAATCGTTTCCCATGAAAAACTTAATGTGGTGGGGGGCAAAAAATGTCTTGAACCAGGACGAAACATCAAAAATGCGGGATTTTTTGCAGGGAGGGAATTCAGTAGAAATGATCTTTGGGGAGAACCAACTTGGCTTTTTTTTTTGGCTGCCTGTCTTCCATCTAGCTGCTGGAGTGGCAGAGAGCCTGGCCGCTCAGCCTCTCCTCAGCTACACGAGCTGGCGAAGCAGAGACCCTGGGTGCTCTGCCTCTCCAGTTCCGGGAGCTGGAGGGGGGCTGGCAGTGAGGCTGGGCACTCTCTGGGAAACCTTTTGTCAATTTCATTGGCAGAAAGTGAAAGGGACCAAGAGCCTTTGTGATGCTCACCTGGGGTAGCCAGAGTTGTGAGGCCCCTCACCAATACCTGCCCTTACACAAAGCAGTGCTTGCTGCGGATCAGCTCCCTGAAACCACCAGCCTTTCGCAGCACAAGCACTGCCTTCCAGGCCTCTCTCTGTACATGTAGCAACAGGCACACACCTACCCCCAGGTCCTCGAACCCTGTAACGTCTAGCCCCTGGTCCACTGGACACTCACAGAATTACCAGGTTTGCTATTCCCAAAGGAACAGCACACACCAGCTCGTAAGTTTCCACTCAGGACCAGCACTTTGCTTAACATCACAGCGCTTAAATATATTTATAGTGGAAAGAAGAATAAGTTTATCCTCAGAGATTCAAGTAATAGTAAATAAGAATATTGGAAACAAGTGATTATGTGTAGAATAAAAGCATAACACGTTGTCTAGATACTCAATTTAAGTTCATCTCACTTCTGTAGTGCTTTCAACAAAGGCTGGCTGAGACCCCGCTTTTATGAATGCAAACGGACTGTCCATATACTTCCTAGGTGCAGGATACCAAGGTGTCTTCTAGAAATACCCCCCAAGTTCATTGTCTTTTCCCATAAACAGGATAACCCCCTGTGTGCACCTTTCCTGTTGACTTCACATCTCTTTCCTAACGTTTAACTTAGTATATAACTGGGTATCCATTGTGTTAGCTTACAGTGCTTCTCTTACATGCTGACAGTGAGAGAGACCTCTCTTATTCCTGCCTGGAGGGACTGGTCTAAGCCATATCAGCTTTTGGTGATCTGCTTTTATCATGCATGCTTAAGAACATAATTTTCTATTCCAGATACATAACACCTTACATAGTACATGTCCATACATTTCACTGTGACACTGGCTTTCAGTCAGACACATGAGATTTCTGTGACTTTATGCATCCCCTTGTCAGTTGGTACTAGAGATTCTTTGGTCACAGCCGTGCAGCCAGGAGGGTCGTTTTGATTTTTTTCGTGGCGGAAAAATAAAAAATGTTCGGCACAACTGAAATTTTTGCACGAAAAATTTCAGTTTTACGGAAAGGGCATTTTTTGGTCAGAAACCCGTTCAGACAAAAACAATTTGATCCGCTCTACCATGGACTTCAAGCACAAGGATGGCTGTGTGGTTAAGGCCTGGAGGCCCCAATACAGGGAAGTATTTAAATACATACTCAGATCCCATTATCGGTAATGGGTAGAGCCCAACCAAATTCATGGCCATGAAAAACGCATCATGGACCGTGAAATCCGGTCTTTTGTGAGCTTTTACCCTATATTATACAGATTTCACAGGGGAGACCAGCGTTGCTCAAATTGGGGGTCCTGACCCAAAACGGAGTTGCAGGGGGGTCGCAAGGTTATTTAAGGGGGTCACGGTATTCCCACCCTTACTTCTGCACTGCCTTCAGAGCTGGGCAGCCAGAGAGTGGTGGTTATTGAGCGGACACCCAGCTCTGAGGACGGCGACCCACCATCAGCAGTTCAGAAGTAGGGGTGGCAATACCATACCATGCCACGCTTACTTTTGCGCTGCTGCTGGCGACGGCTCTGCCTTCAGAGCTGGGCTCCCGGCCAACAACCACCACTCTCCGTCTGCCCAGCTCTGAAGGCAGAAGTAAGGGTAGCAGTACCGCAACCCCCCAACTCCTTTTCGGGTCAGGACCCCTACAATTACAACACCGTGACATTTCAGATTTAAATAGCTGAAATCATGAAATTTATGATTTTAAAAATCTTATGACAGTGAAATTGACCAAAATAGACTGTGAATTTGGTAGGGCCCTAGTACTGGGACTGAAGCACTTTCCGGATTAAATATGCTTTTCTGAAACGGAGCCTGGGCTGGGACTCAGAAGTTCGGGGTTTAATACCTGGCTCTGCCACACAACTTCTGTGCTCATAATTAGGATGCAGATCCCCGATTCAGCAAGGGTTAAGTGTGTGCCTAGTGTGTGTAGTTTATTCACATGCTTAAAGTTAGGTGTGTGCTTAAGTACTTTGCTGACTCGGGCCTTAATTTTTCTGTGCCTCACTTTCCCCGGCTCTCACATGGGGGTGGTAGCACTTCCCTACCCCACAGGGATGTTGCAAAGTTAAATACTTTAAGATGCTCTGGTAAGGGGGTAGGCATGTAAGCAGCTTGGCCAATGCTCTCAATCATAAGGGTTTGCAGGATTACACCGTAGGCGTTGGCCATCAGACACGATCACCATGCAGGCAGGAATTCCAAGTTGATTTTCTTGTGGAAAAGCCCTTTCACGCATATTGCTCCTGGAACACTCTGCCTCCCTTTATCGAATGAGTGCAGGAAGCCCGGCTCTGGGTAACATGACTCTCAACTAGCAGTTGGCCAGATTGCTCCTTCCCGACTGGTATCTTGCCAGTTCATCTCCTCCGCTCCAAAGCGGGGAAACCAAGCTGCAGCAGCCAATTCTGAAAGGAGCAAATAAGCAATAAAAGCTGTGAAAACAATGGGGTCCAGCCATGCAGTCAGAAACCCCGCCCTGTGTAAGCATCAACTACACTGAGGTATGGTCTATACTGCAGGCTATCCAGTGGAGAGCATGTCGTGGGTGGATTATACATCCCTTCCTCTTGGGCTGTACATTGGGGTTCACCTCTCAGCAGACAACGTGCGGCGAGTCCTAGACAGAGGCAAAAACTAAACCTAGGAAGGGGTGAGAAAACGTAACACATGGACCATATGATAAACCAGGGCAGCAAGTCCATCCAGAGATCCTGTCTCTGAGACAGCTGTGTTGTACTCATAATAAATCTACCTCCCTCTGCTATTTCTACTGTCTGCACTGGGCTCCAAATCAGCCCGTCCAACTTCGTCTCTGTCCTTTCTTAGGATGTCAAGTAAGGGGCAGATTTTCAAATGCACCTAAGTGATTTAGAAGCACACATTATTGGTTCTGGTTGGAGCTGAGCGCATAAATCCCCTGGGCACGTTAGAAAATCTCTCCTAAATATTTTTAATAAAAAATACACTTTTCCCCCTCTCACCTCATCTCCCACACACGCTCCTTTTTTTCCTTTTAGTTTTCTTCTACCTTCTGTTGTCTCTGTCTCACATGCAAACCTTCCTTTTCTTTCCCCTCTTCCTCCTGAACCAGCCTTGTTTTACTGTATAATTTTTTCCAGTAAACAATTAAGAGTAAAAACCTCCTTGCAGATAAATCTCTATCTGAATAAAACTTTTTCCTACCCTTGTTTGTTGTAATCAGCTCAGCATAGGACATCTGAGATAATGGAAACCTATTATATACGGCTTGCTGAAGAGTAGGAAGAATCGGATAAAGCCACTATTATTTAAAGAGCTATTTTTACACATTCTAATAGTACCTTTTATACCATGGTGTTTTATATCTAGTTATTATGTTGTTGCTCATCCCCTAAAGAAATCTTGGGTCCCCAGTGGAGCATCTGCTAATAAAAATCCTGGCCACGCTTGTTCCTTATGCCATATAAATTTAATAAAAATTAGCCGACAACAATTAGATTAAATTTTAATGATGGTGGTTGCTGATTAATGGTATGTTGCAATTCCATATTCCTTCCAGGCCAGTTCAAAGACCATCTGTGACGGGGTCCCCAGGGTGCAGCCTGGAGCGTGGGACCATTGAGCCCTCCAAGTGCACCAACCTGGGTTGCCTCTCTCACTGTGATGTTGCGTCGAGCCCCAGACTTCCGGCAGGTGCTGCACTTACACAGACATCCCCAGGCAGGGACACACCCAGCTGAGTTACATGAATGCTCTCCCAGCCACTCGTGAACCAACAATAGAGAGGCCAGCCAATTCCCTCCAGCTCCCCAGCCCTGCATCCTAGAACTGTACCGTCTTGCACTGGTCAGGAGCCTGGGCAGTGTAAGTTCATTACCCAGTCCACCCCTCCCTTGAAGTGTAGAGGACACACACTAGCCTTTGTAAACTGAGCTGAGATTTCCCAAGCACTTCAACCAAAACCCACTGTTTTAGGTAAAATATAAAACAGCTTTATTAACTACAGAAAGACAGATTTTAAGTGATTATAAATAGCAAATGTAGAGATCCAAGTTGATTAAGAAATAAAAATAAACGTGCAGTCTGAGTTCTACAGACTAAACAGGATTTGAATCAAGTAGTTTCTCATCCTGACAGATGGTCTAGTTCAGGGGTAGGCAACCTATGGCACACCTGCTGAAGGCGGCACACGAGCTGATTTTCAGTGGCACTCACACTGCCCGGGTCCTGGCCACCGGTCCGGGAGACTCTGCATTTTAATTTAATTTTAAATGAAGCTTCTTAAACATTTTAAAAACCTTATTTACTTTACATACAACAATAGTTTAGTTATATATTAAAGATGTATAGAAAGAGACCTTCTAAAAACGTTAAAATTACTGGCACGTGAAACCTCAAATCAGAATGAATAAATGAAGACTCGGCACACCACTTCTGAAAGGTTGCCGACCCCTGGTCTAGTTCCTCAATGCACAGGCTGGCACTGCCTTCCAGCCCAGGTCCACCTTTCCTCCATTCAAAGTCTTTGTCCTCCAAACTTTCCTCCAGGTGTCGAGTTGAGAGGGGAGAGAGGCCAAGTGATAGAGTGACCAAATTTCCCAAAGGGAAAACAGGACACCTCACCCGAGGCACCCCCCTTGCGGCTGTTGCTGAAACCCTGTCTCCCTCCCAGTCCTACCTCCCTCCGTGTGGGGGGATGGCAGCTATGCATGCTCTCCTGCACGTTCCTCCGCACTGCACCCCACTTTTTTTACCAAAGTGGACATTTGTCTCGTTTGCTTTTGCCAACTGATCAAGTCGGGAAGAGCAAATGGGACAAATGCCCACTTTTGTGCAGCGAAAAAAAAGCATCAGGACAGCTAGGACAGGGCTTAAAAAAGGGACTGTCCCAGCCAACACGGGATGTCTGGTCAGCCTACCAAGTCATGATGTCACTTCCCCTCTTTTTTATATTTTCTTCCAGCTTGCTGGAAAGATCTTTGCTGTGAGGTGGGCTAGTCCACCCCCATGGCGTACATGCCTACTCTGAGAAATCTCTAGGCTAGTGGATTGATGGGTGTTGATGAGCCATTAACCGCTGTCTGGCTGCTCCATTGTACCTGAAAGGCTGGTTGTGGGTGTTCCCAACCTCACAACATATTTCAGTAACACACACACAGCAAAACTTCATAACTTCCCATACAACGTGAGCACATACAATCCAACAGGATTTTAATGTTCAACAGATCAAGACTTTCAAAATGATACCTCACAGGGCATGCTTTGTACAAAACGTATCATCATTATATGAGAGTGGTGAATATGGGGGTTCCAGGGTGCTGCTTTCACGTACAAAGCGTCACACGATCCTAATGATCAGGGATACCTTGTGCTAAAATAAATATTTAGGTTTCAAAGGGGCCATTAGCAAGATTTATAGACCCTAAGTAATAACCTGTATTATCTGGTGGGGTGGGTTTTGTGGGTTTTTTTCTTCCCATTTTCAAATCATTCTGCAAACTTCATGCAGTGTGGGAATGGGGACTTTTGTTGCCCACCTCATCCTAAAAAGCAAAGCCTTCAGTTTTAATGCTAGACAGAAGCTACTCGACAATAAAGAAACTAATGTGCAGGTATGCAGTAGAGGAAAACCATTTTTATGTTCATTTTTTCCCCAGAGCCGTTTGGGGAAAATGCCTCAGCACCCCATCATTTTTGCTTTCCTAATCGGGATTTGCCCAGTGTTGGAGATTGTTTGTTTGTTGGAGCAAGGGAATGGGATTGAGGACTCTTGGGTTCTGTACAGAACCCTGCCGTTGGATTGCTACATGGCCTTGGACAAGTCCCCCAATCTTCCTGTGTTTTATTATGTAAAAGGAGGAGGATGGGAAAACATTGTCATCTAATGTATTGTTCACAAAACAGAAAATGTGTTCTGGTAATGAGCTGAGTTGGACAGCCTTCCTGCTGCTTCATGTTACCTTATACAATTGATGGCCGGTTCTTTTAGCCGGCTTACGCTATGTGGATTAGAGCCTCAGCTGGTACAAATCCATGTAGCTCTATTGAATGGTACTAGGTGACTATTTGCTTGAAGCTGTCAGATCTCCTAAATCTTCAAGACTTAGCTATTGGCCTGTTTTCTTTTCTTCTTACATCCGGAGGCATTATTGCCAACCAGTATGGCTACCGTCAACATTATTGTGGAGCCTCAATATACAAAGCTTGTTGTAGCTCCAAATAAAATCAAAATAATATACAGGCTAATTTGACGAGTTAATGTTCACATGAATGCCTGCTCAACCCTAAAGTGGGAGGAGGTTGGAAAGCATCGAATGCTAACAGGAAATTACAGAGGAGACTGGCACTCATTCATTTCATATCTTCGTTCCCCTTCTTGCACTTTCAAATGTTGAAGGAAGGTTAAAGAGGTGCTGTTTTCTTTTAGCTTTGTCTGGCAATGAATGGAGGGGAGGTCAACTGGAGCTTTTCAGATGCATGAAGTCAAGAAGGGGGGACCATTTGGGGCAGGCAATGGAGAGAGGAGGTCTCCCTGGTAGAAAAAGGGTGTTGACTGGAGTTTGCAGTTCGCCTTTCAGATATTAGTAGGGCTTGATCCTGAGAGTTGTTGAGGATCATCTCCAATGGTTATCATCCTCATGCCAGGGAAATGCTATGTGACATGGCCTTTTGACTTCCTGATCTCTGGTGACGTGTTGTGTGTTCATGGAAAGGTGTGTGTCAGCTCAGAACAGGACTGTAGCTTAACTTGTCCATTATCATCCTGTGGGTAAGAACTGAAAGTGTTACGAAGGGGCATCACTGGGCACACTGTACTTACGTGGAAGTCAAGGGCTTTTCTCCATGCTGTTTGCAATTTACTGAACGTTCCCGCTTGTGCAGCCTTGTCCAAAAGTTGGGTTTGCAACAGAGCAGAGCTTGGAAGAGTCTCTTGGCTGCCATGACTCTAATCTGTTGCCACGTGCCTCCTGGTGCTTTTGCAGAGAACTGTCTCCGGTCAGACAGTCCCTGTGGAATGACAGCCATCGTGGGTCATCGCCGGGTGCTGGGTCAGCATTGAAACCCATCGGGAAGAGTCCCACCTCACGAGTCACCAGTACCTGCACGGAGGCATTGCTGGAAGGCCTCCCATTCAGCACCTAGGCCCAACTCGGCTTTGCTTCAGCTCATGCGAGATCACAGCTCTCATTGGTCTAGCTACAAACACCAAGGCCCCGATCCTGCAGTGAGCTCCAAAGAGGCTGACTTTGGCAGGACTTGAGGGAAAATGGGGTCCACGTGCATGGAGCGCGTTGCAGGATCAGGGTCTACGTCTATGACAACCCATTGTTGGGCTGCTGCACTTAATTTCTTACTGCCCCTTTAAATACTATTCCTCTTTCTCCCTTCCCACTTATTCCCTGTGATCAGTCACCCCTACTGTCCACTGTTGTTGCCAGCAACGCCTTTCCCAGTCCATCTCCAGTGTCCCCTCTGCCATGTTGTTAGCTAGTGGTATATACTCCCTGCCATGGGCTAGGGCCTGTATTGGAATCACAGGTGAAAGCAAAACAGCTCTTTGGAAGTTGATGCAGTTGGTTTCTTTGCTTGGGCGATGCCAGCAATTCTCTCCCTCTCTGCTCCCCTCTCGGATCTCTTCCGTTTTCTTATTTTCTCTCTCTTCCCAGCCACTTGTGTGTTGATCACCTGTTCCACCACATGCCGAGCAGCCACCCTCATCACTTGGCAGCTGGGATGCTGCGTTTGTGGAACGAGATCTTTCCCACAAATCTCAGAAGGATACAAACTGCCGCAGGATGTATTTTTCTCTTAATTGCGTTCAGCACGCTGCCTTCCCTTTTACAACGCTCTGCTTGGGTTCGATTTGGGGGTAAGGAAGGCGATGGGGGAATATTATAAAAAAATCTGGCCTCGGGCACAATATGTTCCTCCCAGAGCTCATCCATCCCTTAAAACCGAGTGTTGCAGTTCCCTGCTTTCAGCCAGGGAGTCCATCGGACTGTAGCACGTTTTCTGCAGATGTGGATTTCTTTTAGTGATTTGTTTTCTTGGCACTTGTTGTTTTTCTTTTCGAAGATGACGATACTGGGAAATTCACCCAGCATCTTCCGTCAAAGGATTTCAAAACACAAGCCCAGAGAAGCACTCTAGGCACCTGACTGATGGCCTGTAATCAGTTTAGCTACTGTGTCAACACTGACTTTATTATTTATAGCATAGTGGTGCTGAGAGTCCATGGCTGAGGTCAGGGCCCCATTGTGCCAGGCAATGTACAAACTCATAGTGAGAGAAAAGTCCCAAAAAGCACAGTCTAAATTGACAAAGGGTGGGAGGGGAAACTGAGGCATGGGGCGGTGTAGTGACTTGCCCAAGGTCACCTAGCAGGCCAGAGCCAGGAATAGAACCCAGGTGTCCTCCCGCCTAGTCCAGCGGCCTTTCCACTAGCCCACGCTGCCTCGATCTTCTTTCAAAAGACTGAATTCAGAACTCAGTTCTTTCTTAAAAGAACTAAGCACTCAATGGGCTGGGCATGAGTATTCTCGCCACGGGGGCTATTGGGTTTAGCAACGGTCACTTCTGGAAAGGGGGGTTTCTCTCAGACGTGCTGTTAATTAAAGCCTAACTTGAAAGCGACTGCAGTGTCCCAGGTGAGACGTCATACCCCACAGAGGGGGTTACACCGCAGGCGTCAGCAATCAACTCCCCACCTGCCCCGTCAATTGGCCGTAGAGCCGTTCCTTGGCTCTGGGAGTGACTGGAAGTAGAACTGGGTGAAACTTTTCGTGCCATTTTTTTGTTCGCTGAAAAATGCGGATTCAGGTCGACCAAAACTAGTCGTGAATTTGACCAATAGTTTTGGCTGGGGCGGGGGCGGGGATCGGAAACGTTTTGAACACCGAAACGACAAATTGATTCTTCGCCCGGTCCTAGCCAGAAGTCCTTTGATTGCTGTTACGGACCTCTGTCCCGTGCGTTTGGTGCCTCGTCTCAATCCCCACCGGATGGGTGTCCACATAGTAAAAGCCACAGTGGCACATTAGTACCTTTAATAGCAACCTCGGCAGCAAGGCCTGGATGATTCATGGAGAATGCCTGGTGCTCTCACCCCAAGACATGGCCCTTCCGAGGCAGAGTTCACATCCGTCCGTGGGATACGAGGGGAAAGCAGCACTGCCGCAACCCAGGCTGTTTAGTGTCCCGTAGATCCACAGAGGACTTCAGTCTCTGGGGCGGCCAGTCTGGCTCACTTGCCATTCTCCTCTGCTCGGCATGTGACGAGCGTGAACGTGAGCATTGGCAGCCGAGTGATGAGCAGAGGCTGCTCCGTAGACGTACGGACTGAATTTAGTGAACGCTGCATGAGCAGCCCTTGCCAGTAATATAAACTGCAGCTGTTCCCTTGAATCGTGCAGCGAGGCGAGGCTCAAGGAGAGAAATCACCAATGTTGGCACTAAAGCCCAGGTTTGTAAAGGTATTTAGGCACAATGCTGAAATGATTTAGGAGCCTAGATCTCCTTTTCAGAAGGGATTTAGGCACACAGGAGTCTAAATTCCATGGGATTTAGACTCCGCAGTGCCTAAATCCCTTCTGGAAAAGAAACTTCTCTCGTAAACCAGGTAGCAACAGCATTGCTGAGCGCAGCAACGCCTACCTAGCTTTAAAAATCTGGGCCTAACTGAAGAAGAGCTAAAACGAGAGATTGGGGCAAGGGCGAGGTGGGGATAGATCCTCCTTGGGAGATCAGATGGGATCGACTCTTGGTGTTGCTGCGGTTTGGACAGTCGCATTGTGATCCTCCTTCAGCTTGAGCTCAGTGCATCTGCGACTGGTTGTTGTGTCCAAATTCTTGCTGATTCTGTTTGTCATCTCAGGCTGAGGAAGCTTTTGTTCATGGAAAATCTTCCTTCTTTTTCTCTCCCCCCCCCCCCCCCCCCGCTTTTTCCTTCCTCCCTCCCCTGACAGCGTATCCCACAGCCAGCTGGGAGGCAGCGATAGAAATGTAAAGCAGCCATGCACTGGGTTGGGTTTTTTTTTTATCAACCGCCTACAGCGATTTTGCAAGAACAATAACCTTTATATTAACTTTGAAAACATCACAGCAAACAGGCTACTTCATGTCTGAAAGTACAATGAAATTAAAACTTGTGCTGAAGACTGTGGGGGGGAAGATGTGGGTGAGGAACAGTAAATGTCACCCGCCCTGAGGCCACGATGAGGGGAGGGAGGATTTGATCTGCATCGCTGTGCCGTGGGATGTAAGCACATTATATAATCTATAGGATAACTGCAAACTGTGTGAATTAGGTTTCAGTGGTAGCCATGTTAGTCTGTATCAGCAAAAAAAAAAACGAGGAGTCCTTGTGGCACCTTAGAGACTAACAAATTTATTTGGGTATAAGCTTTCGTGGGCTAAAACCCACTTCATCCCAAAAAGGAAGCATGGAAACCTTGGTAGACAAGGCGGAATCTTTAAAGAGCTTTCTTTTAAGGCTTTGCTCTTATAAAGGGATCCCAAAATGATTTGCCCACCACTACAATGTAGCCACCTCTGAACTAAAACACAGCAGCTGATGAATAGTTCTGAAGAGAGACCTTCAGGGAAAAAGTGCACTTGTTTCTTCACCAGATTAATCTCTCAAGTGTCCTTCAGTTAAGACCCACTTTTACCTCTATCCCACACAGATTTATTTCTCTCTCTTTATTCTTTAAATCAGAAATAGAGAGAGCTCAGAACCTGGACATCTGACCCAAAGTGCCTCGAACTGTGGGGTGGTTCAGAACCCAATCCACATTTTGCATCCCAGGCCCATTTCTAATAAGGAATAGAGTCAGGAGCCAGAGGTGTTAATTGGGCTAAGGAAATTAATCACCTTTTATGCTTCTTGTAACAGTGACTTTCTTGTATCCTTTATTCCAGGTCTTTATCCCGTATGTGTCTTGTCAGGATGAGAGCGTGCTTTAGCTAAAGGCACATCATGTAGTTTAAGCCACAAAGTTAAGTTCTGTGTTTAAAATGAGTAAAATGCAAAAAATCAAAACAAAATAGTGGAAAAGAATGAAATGTATAAATAAATCCTTGTGTCAGTTTATAAGACTGCAGCATTGTTAGTAACGTGGAACAGAGGTTGTTTTAAATCTTCGTTTTGTCTCAGCAGTGACCCTGTTGTAATCAGAAGCAGACTTTGCGCTTACGTGGTATTTTCCATCCGATGATAGTCTTTGACAAAGGCAAGTGGGAACATTCCCACTGTACACACGGGATAAACAGAGGCACTGAGGGGGATAGGCCTCATCTCAAAGGTGCTGAGCGCTCCCCTTTCCCAGGAATGTCAGTAGGACTTGAAGCTGCTCAACATGGCTGAAAAGGTCTGTGAATGGTCAGCACCTGGCAGCTCCCACGGTGATGCTGATGGCCAGATTTCCAGCACCCAAAGGGCTGGGCACCTTGAAAATCCAGCCGCTAACTTTGGCACATTAAAAGGAACCTGGGCTGTCTTGATAGCCCAGCCCTAAATGACTTGCCCTGAATCACACGGCAAGTCTGTGGCAGAGCCAGGAATAGAACCCAAGTCGCCCAGGTCCAAGTGTCATGGTCTAACTGCTAGACAAGCTGCCCGCTCCTAGTGACCGAGTCGGTGAAGAGAGGCTTCTGTCACATTCCTCACTGATTGGCATTGGCTTGCTGCAGGGCTTTGGGCAAATCTGGTTCCCATTTCCCTGCAGAAAAGAGTCAACTAGAAAAAACACCTTTTAAATGTTTCATTGCAAACACCTCTCTCGGTCCAGGAGAGGGCATGCCGGTCAGTTTCAAACCCCTGCGAGGGGGGAAGGTTTGTGTGCGCCCCTCCTAATACGCCCACCAGGCCACATTGGCTTAAGAAGAAGTGACAGCAGCTTAAGATCAGAGTTAGTCATCTCATGAAGGTGACAAAAGCTGTAAGGCTCAAAGCATTCTGAATCAGCCAGAAAAGTTATTCCCTGGATCTTTGGCAGTAAGGAGCTGGATCTGGGGCAGGGATTCTGCTCTCCTGTGCGTGTCACCTGTCCATTTCTTTAGGGTAAATTCCACCTAGTGAGTTTCTTGGAATCTCTCCTAAGAAGGCAATCATGGCTTTGTCTGGATTTGCCTGCACATTCTGTCCTGTGCATTGGATGACCAGTGGGGAAGGGAGAGGAGAATATTGCATCTTCCTAGGAGTGTCTCCAGCACTGAGCACCGTGGGGCTGGGATCCTGACTGGGGATTCTGGACGCTTTTGTGATATGAATATTAAATAATATGGTGTTCCGAACTGTGAGGCCCCTGTCCTGCAATTGGATCCACCTGAGTGGACCTTTGCACCCATTAGTGGGGCTCCACGTGGGCAAACCTGGCTGTAGTTTCAGGGTCCAAACGATATTTCAAAGCATGAGTTTGGCAACTGCTGTGTAATGAGTTGGTTGGGTCTCAGATTGGTACCTAGAAGACAGGCATCCAGGTTGTAAAATCTTGCCTAACTTGCCTGTGAATGAATCGGGATCTGCACATCCTGGGGCTGTCCCTCTTTTCCTCTCCCATCAGCACTAAGTTCCCTCTAAACACTTAAAAGAATAGAAGCGGGAGGGTCATTTTACAGGACAGCTGAACCTCCGCGTTCCAGTTTAAAGTATTAATCCCACAATCATCATTCATTGTCGTGCATAATACAGAAGGAGCTTGCTTTATTTTTAAGCAAGGTTCTGAAGATTTTTTTTTTTAAAGGGCAACTTAAAGGGTCTACGCTGTTTGAAATGCAACGAGGACTGATGCACAGGTACCACAGTGTGGTGCCACTGTGGTCGATGGCCCCTAGAGGGCGCACTGGGAGCCGGGCCTTTTTCTGGCAGGGCAGGGCAGAATAGTTCTGCAACACGCATTCTCCTGCTGGCCCAACACCGGCCGTTAGTTCTTTTGCAGAGCAAGGGCAGTGAGAGATGGTAACAGGCCCCACTACCGGCGGCCAGCACTGTACGCTTCTGTATTTACTAGGTGGCTGGCTGAGTGTGGGGCTTGAGCAAAGCTTGCAAAATTAAACAGGAGCGACCGATATTAGTCCGTCGGATCTAATCCTCCAGCTGCCCGTTCCCCTTTTGTCGTGTAAACACGGGTGATGCCAGCGAGGGGAAAGCGATAGCCGAGTGGTTACGGCGTTGGACTGAGGCTTGGTTCAATTTCTGGCTCTGCCACAGATGGCCTGTGTTCCCTTGAGCAAGTCACTTCATCTCTCTGCCCATCTGTACACTGGCGATTGTCACAAAGTGGCTTGCCTGTTGGCTACGGAGCTGGGGCTTAGCCAGCCCTGAGAGGAATCGGGGGATTCCTGAATAAAAGGCATCAGGGAGCTGTAGAAGGGTGTGGTGGAGAGAGTACTTGAGCCTGCTAGAAGCTGGAAGCCTGACAGGAAGCTGGAGAGGTTCAGGAGAAAGCTCTCCATGCAAGAGGGGCCTGGGAGAACTGGGAAGGCCTGCCTGGAACGGCCTGTGGAGAAGGACAGGCTCCAGGCTTGGGGTACTGGGCAGCAGACAGACAGACCCTCAGGGAGGAAGGGGTGAAACTGGGATAAAGCGGCGTGAGTTGGTGCTTTGTTTTGAAAGACTCTGTCGGACTGTTGGGAGAGATACTGATCTAGGGTTGGGGCTGGCAGGGCCAGTGTGCGCCTCAGGATTACATCCGTGGGACTCTTGTGGGGAGCCTTGTGGGACGTTTTTCAAGGGGCCGGACGGCCACCGAGGCAGGGTGATCTCTGGCCACGAGGGGGCACTTGACAGGGAGTAAATGGCGACAGCACTACAGGGATAAACTTACTTTCTCCCATCTCTCGTCTATTTAGAGCAGTGGTGCCCAAACCTCACGCCCCAGTCCTCTTACCTCTGTCTGCGCCCCACCGGGACCGGGGCCGTGGCTTCAGGAGGGGTGGGGACATGGACAGGGGTAAGGGGGCGGAGGCCAGAGGCGCGGGGGTGGGAGTGGAGCTTTGGCCAATGGCCAGGGCCAGGAGCAGAGCTGCATGATGCTCTCTCCCTGCCCCTATGGGGGCTGGCCCAGGCTTCAGCCACACACACACCCCGAATGGTCCTCCACGCTCCACTAGGGACGCACACCCGACAGTTTGGGGACCTCTGATTTAAAGTGTAAGTCCTTTGAGGCAGGAGCTGTACCCTGTTATCCCCACGCACAACGGGACTCTGATCTGAGCTGGGCCATGGTGTTATAATACAGATAATTAATAACTATTATTATTATAACAACATATGACAAGCAGGATTTTGGGCGTCCCCATTTTCATTCCCTGAAAACATTTCAGGTTTTGAAACCCAATGTTGATTTATTTCAGCAGGATATGTTCAAGAAGCCAGTTCGTTGTATGGATAAGCGAGGTCATGGGTATGTTTTCTGCTCAAAGCAATGGGCTAGCTTGCAGACTGCAGTCGTCCAATTCAACATGTGGTTTGCACATACTGCTTCTTCCAGGACTCTGGCAAGCATAGCATTCAGCTAGCTTAGGCTAGCTGATCAACAGAATTCCTTTCTGTGAATTTGAACGGAAGGCCTGTCTTCGAGAGAGATTTTTCTGTAGGTCAGAATTGGAGTGTCTGTTAAGGTTGCCAATGGGGCCAGAAACGAACCAGATCTAAACAAATACTTCAACAAAAAAAGTCCTCTGATCTCTTCCCAAAATCTTATGTCTGCTCCTAGTCCCAGCTTTTCAGTTGTCATGATTTGGCTGAAGTAAGCAAGCAGTTAACAGGGTTAAACTGGATTCCTCACTGAAACTAACCCATCAAAGATAACAGTTAGAGCTGGCCAACGTCTTTCACACAATTTTGTTTGGGGGGGGGGGGGGGGAACACTTGAAAATATTTCTTTTTTCCAAAAATTTGTCACCATTATTGACACGTCCCATTTTTCAGGACATTTCCCACAATTTTTGTTTACCAAATTTTCAACATTTTTGTTTACCCCAGACTACATCTTGTAGCAGAAAAATGGGGCGTTTATAAACCAAACATTTTAAAACCTATATTTATTTTTAAAAGAATCAGTTAAACTATTGTGAGAGATGGGGCTAGTTACGAACCCTGCAAAGTGGAAACAGAAACATTTTACAAAATCTGTTCTGTTTTTCATCTAGCTCCCCAACAGCTTTCCACCAGTTGCTCTCTTCCTCTTAGACGCTTTCCCCTGCTTTCTCTAGTGTTCTCAAATGAGCATTGCATATACCAGCTCTTGCACTAATCAGTTGGTGTTGGACACAATGCCAAGCTGCCAGGTCTGATTTGTGATGACTGTGGTACTCATACACAGCAGAATCATCTCTTTCCTCTGTTTGGCTGCTCTGAACTGGAGGACAGGCATGCTGTTGAAATGAACTAGATATCTCAGAGAGAGAGAGAGAGAGAGAGAGAGAGAGAGCGCACTAGTTCTTGGAGACACTTGTCAGTTTAAATGGGGTGGAGGGTGGGGGAAACTTGAATGGTCAGAGCAGTGTGCTCTGTTGCTGCATCTCAGATGTGGACTGCTACCCTCAACGGTGTCCCTTGCAAACCCATTTGCAAATTACCAAAACTTCATCTGATTTTCTTGACTTCCGCAAGTGTATTCTGCATGTTGCATAAGTCAAGCGTGAAATCATTGACAATGGAATTAAAGTTCTCTGCAGTTGACAGTATGCTTCTCTATTTCCCCACTTTTAACGCATTAATATGTCAAGCACCATTCTCTAATCCAGGGCAGCAGGAACATAAGGGGATTTGAGCACAAATCATGTAACGTGCCATGGCTGTTTCTCTGGGGTGCTCCTTCTTGCAAGTCTTTAAGGTGGAAGTGTTGCTTGCGTTTGTTTCTGCCCGTACCCTTTGACTCTCATTCGCAAATCAGCAGCGGCACAAACATGATGATCATCCGCTATCTTTGGATTTCCCATGAGCAATGTCTTAAAGCTGTAAACAACCATTCTGGAGAATGAAGTGCTGCAAAATGCACAGAACCCCTGCCTCTGCTGTAGCTGGGACCATTAGAGGAGGTTTGGCCATCAGATAAAAATAACCAGCAAAACAACTACATTCAGCTGGTCCCATGTTGCTATGTAACAGCTGCCTATGAAGGGCCAGTCTTTTGACTATGTTGGGTGAGCTTGGGTCTCCTGAAGCTACTACACCTTTTCAGGCATTGCTCGTTAATGTTCAGAATGAATAAATCAATTCCATTGGTGGGCAGTTATAGTGAAAACCTTTTTAAATATACTGTGTTTCAGGGAGTTATTTTGTAATGTGATTTCTGCAGAAAATGCCCCGTGGGGCTGCAAGGACCTTTAGGTATGTGTACACTACACACTAAGCCCAGGCTCTGTCTGAGGTTTGAGCCCAAGCCCCCTTCTGTCCACACACAAATCAGTCTAGCTCGGGTCAGCAAGCACTCAGGATCCTGGTCCTAGGGATCAGAGCCTGAGTCCTGTTGTTTTTTCGGGTCCAGGCCTTGTCATTCTGCAGCGTGAGTGCAGCTCAAGCCACAGATCTGAGCCAGAAGGTCTGCAGTATGGACACGTTAGCATGGCAGTGAGACTGGATCCAGCAAATGCAAGCCCTGGTTTCCAGTGCAGTGTGGAGGCTTAAGCGCAGGTGTGAAAACACCGAGCCCATAAGCCCACAGACCCAGTTTACAGCGCCGTGTAGACATACCCTTCATGGTCTGTGCTGCACTGTGACCTCTCGCTGTTTAAAATTCTGTCTGTGTATGGCAGTTGTGTAATGTACTTGCATGAGCATTAGCTCTTGAGTCTTGCTCATGTCCGGCTCTGCCGCCACCCAGGGGGGAGGGATAACTCAGTGGTCTGAGCATTGGCCTGCTAAACCCAGGGTTGTGAGTTCAATCCTTGAGGGGGCCATTTAGGGATCTGGGACAAAAAAATAGTTGGGGATTGGTCCTGCTTTGAGCAGGGGGTTGGGCTAGATGACCTCCTGAGGTCCCTTCCAACCCTGATATGCTATGAACTTCGATGAACTCCACCCTCATGTGGGCTCAGAAGAGCATTAATTCCTATGGAAACTATTTTGGGTTGCTTGTATTTGACTTGTTTTGTGCGTGTTGCATTCTTGGCTAGTAGGGAAAAGTGTGCGTGAGAGACGGAGACAGAGAGAACTTTGGCTGCCACTGACACAAGCGATATTCGCACAACATATAGGGACGCCCCCAGTGCCTCCTGTGCAGAATCGGGAGACAGAGAATGAGGACCCAGTTTGATATTTACGGATTTAATGAGAGAGAGAGAGAGACAACAGTGGGAGCGTCTTTAATTGGGAAGTAAATCAGCATTCCTGAGAGAGGTCCTTTCAAAAGGTGTTTGGAGAGGTATCTCCAGCAGTTAGTTTTATGGGAAACAACCTACAGGGCTCCTCCCACCCCATAACTCAACCCCACCACCCTCAAAGTCCTTCCTGTGCTGTTAAATAGAACAGAATTCAGGAGACTTGCTAATGGAGGATATGGAATCTTTCACTAGGTCACAGGTTCAAGCCCAGGCCAGAAGGGACTGGAAGGAACCATTGTTTGGTGGCGGTTGTGAAGTGACATTTGTTCACCATCATGCCTCACGTCCTTGTTGACAGCCCCCAAAGAGGCCACGGACTGAAGCTGAGCTCCTCTGATAGTGGTCCGTCCAGGCCAAGGTTGGAGTCAGAGATGAAAACCCAGTTGGATTGTCCTCAAGCCAACTCCAGATTATTCCCTTCGGTGCATCTTCTAGTGCTTTCTTATCGGTCACTAGCAATGAGCCATTGTCAGGATTGTGCTGGACTGTACCTGCTCTCTGAACTCCTGGAGGACTCCCCTCTCTTCAGCTGTCAATCCAGGGCCTTTCATCAACCCCAGCTTCACTTGAAAGATTAAATATTTATACTGGGTTGTTTGGTTTTTTTCTGGAAAGCAACGTGTGTAGCTAGCTACAGATTATATGCCCATAAGAGCTGCTTCCCCCTTCTTTTATGACGTCTCTTTGTAACTTTGCTTCCCTGAGAGGCTGAGATAAAATGAAACCGATTTGTTGTACATGTAGAGTCTGTAGCAGTCGTTTCCATGGCAACTGTATCCAGGAGAACACTGCTCTCTTTCTTGTGGGAGGTTTTGGTGCGTCAGATAGCGCAGGTAGTTTAATTAAAAAATTTTTTAAAACACCCCAAAACCGGAGCCTTTCAGCCTTCCCCTGGGATGGATTCAAGTGGATAGGACAGAGTAAGCGAGTAACTTACTCACTTCACCCTTAAATCAGCACTCGTTCACAAGCAATGGTCAAGACCTAAATTGTTTCTGGTTACTGGCCAATCTCTGCACTTGCAAGATTTGTTATCCCCGTGTGATAAACTTTTCCCACTGGGGTGGTGGTGAAGAAGTCCTTTTGTCTCCAGTTAACTCTTATTCGCAAGGGGTTTCAAAGACAGACAAAGCAGGGATGGATTGTGCTGCAGGATGCGAGCATGAAGGAATGGAAGGAGTTTCTTTCGCGAGTCTAGGGTTCACAAAGGTGCTGGATTTGACAGTCCTTCAGAGCAGGATGAGTTAAAACCAGGAGGAACCTGCAAACTGAGATGATAATATGCTAGGAAATGCTGCACAGGCAACATCAGTGAAGTACTTCTCCAACAGTGTCTCTCACCCTGACAATAGACTTACCAGCTCTAGGAGGAGTTAAATCTTTGTGGTCCGTTCAACCCTTGGTGCCTCTGCTGGGATTGCCAAGAAGGAGTTCAATCAAGAGTTGTGATTTTTTTCCCTGTCTCAAAAATCCCACAAAAAAGAAACAAACACAGGACGATGTTCCATCTCACACCACCTTCCTGTCCTGGGCTCACCGTATGACCTTGATATTTTGGACCAGTCATGGGGCTAAATAATAGAACAGTCCCACAGCTTCTCGGAGACATTTTTCACTTTTTTTCCCTTGTGTGGCTCCAGGTGCCTGTGATCAAATAGATCAAACCAGATTTCTGTGGAGACTGTGATAGGCTTAGCAGCCTGTAATCTGTCGAGTCCATCTGAAACTTTCTTCAATTAGTTTTGTAAATTCAGAGCCTCTCCATAGATTCCCTTGTGTGTAAAATATGTGCTCTGTTCTGCACATTCTCCTCCTCCCCAGTTTCAAGGGATTCATGGGAGTTGGATGCAAAGGGAATGACACCAGCTTCTTCGGAGTTCCACCAAACTTCTCAGGCTGGAAATCGGGGGCAGATTTTCAAGTGAGGGTAATTAGCCATTGGAAAAAATCATGAAAGGTGGTGGTGGATTCTCCATCACTGGCAATTAATAAATCAAGATGGGATGTTCTCCTAAAAGAGCTGCTCTGGTTCAAACAGGAATTACTTCAGGTAAGTTCTGTGGCCTTTGTTATGCAGGAGGTCAGATTAGATGATCACAATGGTCCCTTCTGGCCTTAGTCTATGAATTGAAAGGGTTAAAAGTAATAGAGAGTTTGGAAAAAGAAAGGTTTCAGAGTAGCAGCCGTGTTAGTCTGTATCCGCAAAAAGAAGAACAGGAGGACTTGTGGCACCTTAGAGACTAACAAATTTATTAGAGCATAAGCTTTCGTGGACTATAGCCCACTTCTTCGGATGCATATCATATGCATATGCATCCGAAGAAGTGGGCTATAGTCCACGAAAGCTTATGCTCTAATAAATTTGTTAGTCTCTAAGGTGCCACAAGTCCTCCTGTTCTTCTTTTTTTTGGAAAAAGAGATGACCGTTCTCTAACTACTGGGGGTTGAGAAGACCCTTTTCCTGCAGGCCAATTATCCAATAACTGCCTTCTGTGGGATTTCTTTCCCCTGAAGCAGTGTATTGGCCATTGATGGAAACGGGATGAGGAACAGGATGGACCACTGCTCTGATTCAGTATGATCCTGTTTTCAGCCAGCTATTCACCTGGGTTCACCCTTCGGATTGGTCTACGAGATCGACGCTGCTGCAATCGATGCAGCAGGAAGACCTGCTAAATCGATGGCAGAGCGGTCTCCGGTCCACCCTGGTACTCCATCTCTCCGAGAAGAGTAAGGGAGGTCGACTGGAGAGCATCTCCCGGCAACGCAGCACAGTGAAGACACCAAGGTAAGTCGACCTAAGCTACGTCGACTCCAGCTACGTCATTCACGTGGCTGGAGTAGCGTAACTTAGGTCGACTTACCCCTGTAGTGAAGACAAGCCCTTAGCAATGACATTCCTGCACTCCCGATGGCAGAGTCATGCCGTTATCCTTCTAAACGGCCCTGCAGAACAAAGCCTCAGCGCTTGCCCTCATCGAAAATTAGTACAAGTAGCATCATGGGCAAAACAGATGCTGGGATGCGCTAATTAGCACCACCAATAATGGCTGCTCTTGGAAAACCAACTCTTTCAACCGCTCTGTTCTGCAGTCTGTGGGGCTTGGCTTTCATTGGCAAGGTGACACTAATTTTTCCTCCTGCGGCTTCCTTGGGGGAAGGCTGCAGTTCGGGGCTCCGGCGCTGCAGCCCGTGTCCATTCTCAGTTCAGTTTTGTTTTGCTTGGGGGGGGTATCATGGAAATTGACATGGGACCTAATTAAACAGCGACAAGCAGAGAGGCATTTCCATGCAGTTAATCAGAGCGACTGGCCAGAGGAGCTAACCCAACAATCACTATCCGCCAGGAAATGCCTGGCCTGGAGCTCGCTATTTGCTATTTATAAACCCTGGCAATGTGTTTTGTGTGTTGTTATTTTTTTAAAGAAGAAAATAAAAAATTTCTTTAAAAGTGAATTGATTATGTCTGGAAGAGTTACGAACCGAACCGCACGTTGCCATGGATACGCTGCTGTTTACCTATTGGTCTCTTCCTGTGGGCAGCTACTGCCCTTTGACAAGTGAGGAAGGGGTAGGTCTAAGTGGGGAGCCCCAGCTGCGGCTCCCCACTCTGAGTGCTGCAGAACTGAAGCCCGCAAGGGTTTTGCAGACAGGGTTCCTCCTGCACCTTCCCACCAGTGCCAAGCCTGTGTACCTTTACCAGGACCCTGCCCCCTTTGGAATTCCCAGCCTATGGGCCAAGGGATTTAGGCACCCAGGTCCCCTTGAAATCCAGTGGCAGTTGAGTGCCTAATCCCCTTAGACGCCTTTGAAAAATCCCATCCCAAGGGCCTGATCTTGCAAACATTTGCTGCCCTGACTATTCTTGCAGTCAGTGGTAATGCCCTTGCTAGGAAGCGGTGCCCCCCATGGCATTGGCAGGATTGGGCCCTAGTGGAGAAGCCAGGAGGAGAATAAGCCACTCAAGAGGCCCCTAGGTTTCAAAGGGATAGGAGCACAATAAAAACACTTTCTAGCCCATGTTGCTAGCAGAAGCAACCCATTTGCCAGCAGGTGCTGTATCCGTCAGATCACATAGCACATCAAGGTCTGCGTATCCCTCACCTGCTCGCTCTCCCCCCCCCCCCCCCCAAGCAGCACTATATGCAGCTTACGGCACCCCGTGCCCTGCGAGCTAAAGAATTGTGGTGCAAAAGTAATCACAGATTCGTCAATTTTTAATCACTTTGGGGAATGGGTTTTAAAGCTGCACTGGAATTTACCACCGTCTTATAGCTCATAAATAATAGCATGTCAGATTTCCACGCTAGCGCCGTCTGTAGCCCTGCTATGAATTTAAAGTGGCTGCAAGTTTTATGATCGGCCTGGCGTACTTGCCAATAATCGCTATGCCTAGGAAGGGAGACTTAGCTTAAGACAAATTTTGTTTCTCTTGAGTGTGAACGGCATGCTGATGGGACACCTGGCGTTAAAGGAATCTCTTAGCGAACTGGGGCTCTTTTCAGGAACTGAGAAACGCTCTGTTCTGAATAGCGGCAAAGAGACCGAGTCTAGCAAAAATGAACTGGGGAGCCCTCTGCTGGCCATAACAATGATGATGACGGGTCCTTCTCTTCTGCATTCTGCTTATCATAGCAAGGGAGTTTTAAACTGTGGGGAACATTGTTAGTGTAGCTGCTTAATGGAGAGCCCTCCCACACTGCATGCTTTCGTGTTTAATGGAGGCTAAGGAGTTATGGGACGCTGAATTTTTATTAGCGCTGGCTGCTGGCGCTTGCTGTGTTGCTGCTCTGAAAGCTGGATCCAAGGTCATGCCGGGGACATAGTCAGGGGAAGCTACTTCTTAATTTGTGAGGCAAGAACATGCCTGAATTTTGGCAATGGGGAGCTGCAGGAGTGGGCTGATTTGCTGATGCATTGTTCTAAAATAATTGGACCAGAATCCTAGAGACGGAGACGGATACGTTTTTGGCAGCCATTCAAGCTGGGAATCTGTATTTTGCCTTTGGCTCCTCTCTTTCTGATAGGCCAAGCCAGATGCCTCCCAAGCTGTGGGGCAAATCCAGATCTAAATTTTGCAACCTGATATCATCCATAATAAAAGCGAATGCAATGTGGGACTGAAATCCTGTTGCGTGCCGAGTCTGTGTACCCTTCCCGTCCTCGCTGCTCGTTGGGATCTTAATTTGGGTGTAACCGAAACTTGGCTCCCCCATATGTATCCCCCTCTTCTTGTTTGGATTTTCAAGTAATGCTACAGTCCTGCACTGGGAGCATCATCATGCAGCCAAGGGTTGGCCTTTCTGATGTCACCAAGGCTGCGCTGTCTCATCTCATCCTTGAACAGAATGGGCCAGATACAGGGTAGGGGAGTCTAAGGCCATGTCTACACTACCTCTTATACCGACATAACTTATGTTGCTCCGGGGTGTGAATACGTCACTGCCCTGAGCAACATAACTTACACTGACCTAAGTGCCGATGTGGACAGCACTGCGTGAGCAGGAGAGTTGCTTGAAGGTACTTGAGTCCTGGTACTGGAACTACTGGCATATTGAGATGAATAGCATCGTTCAGAGCAGGAGCAGAGCCCTTTTAAAAAGAGAGATGTCCGTTCTGCTTAGGACTTTGGGGGGGCTTTCCTTGGACAATGCGCACAGGAAGTGGTGTCTGAAAATCTGCAGCCAGCTCGCTCTGAGCATTACCTCATGGTTGGCATCCCAGCCTAGGAGGGAATCTCCATTCATCAGATCAGCCTTCCCCTTATATTTCTGCTGAGATGAAAACCACACACATGACAAGCTAATAATTCTGCTGTCTCCCGTAAGCCACTGGCTCTCATTGCATTGCTTACTGTCGAAAACTTGCCAGGAATATTTGTGAGGTTCTCAAGCACTCCTTAAAATTACACCTCTACAGTATGTGTGACTTGTTTCACTCCAAAGGTGAAATTTAGCCCTGTGCAGGGGCCAGCATGATGCTTGTGAACCACTTAAGCCCTGTTTTGAGGGCTAATAATGCATAGGTTTAGTGCTGTCTCTCTGCCCAGAGGTGAATTTCTCCCTGTCTTTCCTTCAAAACTTGGCTCTGGCTTACTAACATCATCAGTGCCCTGGGAGCTTGAATAGTGGGAGCTAAAGGCAGAGAAGACCTATACGGGAGAAAGGATGGGCTTGTGGTTAAGACATCAGGTTGTCACTCAAGAAATCTGAATTCCACTCCCACCTCTGCCACAGACTCCCTGTGTGACTTCGGTCAAGTCCCCAATTCCCTATCTACAGAATGGGGACAATTATCTGTCCTCTCCTGGGTACTAGAACTGTCAGATCTTTGGGGCAGGGACTGTCTCTTTCTATGTGTACAATGGGGATTCGGTCTGGGTTGGAACCTCCAGGTGCTCCTATTATCTGAATAAGAAAGAACAGAAGGTCGCATAGTTTTAAGTTCCCTCTAGCGCAGCAGACTATCAAGGGCTGCACAGGCGTGCAGTCACTGGGCCTGGACTGGAGAGGACAGACGTAGGGGGTGTGCAGGGCTGTGGCGGGGCTGCCACTGCTGGGGAGAGGCACCTCTCCCACAGCCTCGGGCTGCTGTAGTGGGAGAGGGCTGGGGGGAGTCCTCTCTCCTCACTGCAGCCCTGGAGCAGCCTGCACCCCAAACCCCTCATCCCTGGCCCCACCCCAGAGCCCACATCCCCAGCCGGAGCCCTCATCCTCCATACCCCAACCCTCTGTCCTCGCCCTGAGTCCCCTCCCTGTACCCTGAATGCCTCATCCCCAGCCCCACCCCAGAGACCGCACCCCCAGCCAGAGCCCTCATCCCCCTGCATCCCAACCCCCTCCCCCAACCTGCACCTCATCCCCGGCCCCACCCCAGAGCCCGCACCCCCAGCCAGAGCCCGCACCCCAACCTCCTGCCCCACCCCAGAGTCCACACCCTTAGCCAGAGCCCTCATCCCCCCCATACCTCAATCCCTTGCCCCACTCCTGAGTCTCCTCCCTGTACCCCGAACCCCTCATCCCTGGCCTCAGCTGGAGCCCTCATCCTCTACACCCCAACCCTCTGCCCTAGCCTGAGTCCCCTCCCTGCACCCCGAACCCCTCATCCCCCTGCATACCAACCCCCTGACCCAGCCCTGAGTCCCCTCCCTGCACCTCATCCGCAGCCCCACCCCAGAGCCTGCACCCCCAGCCAGAGCCCTCACCCACACCCCAACCCTCTGCCCCACTCCTGAGCCCCCTCCCACACTCCCACCATTCATCACCTCCATACTGGTGCACATAACAAAATTCATTCCACACATGGATGTAAAAAATTAGAGGGAACATTGCCTGTAGTCCTTTCCTCTCAGCCAGTAGGATTGTGACCTTTAGGATATTCTCTGCTACCGTACCCTGTCTAGTTTTCAGTGACTCAAGTAATGGGACTTCCTCCACTTGGGAGACAACTCTTGTGTTGTGGAGTTGTAGACACAAGACCACCCTGTCTAGCACCATCCTGTAGGGGATTTTCCATCACGCCGAGGTACATTGAAGTCCTGAAGCTTGGCACGGCATCACTTTAACAAACTCAAACTGGCCTGTTGCACTGTGAAAGTCCTTCTGGCTCCCTTTTATTAGATAAATATGGCATTAGATGCTTTCTGCACTGAGTATTTGCCTAAGGTGTTCTGTCTCATAGACGGTTTGGTGAGATTTCTCTGCAATGATGGTTCTGTTCCCAGATCTGTACTACCCTCAGGTCTTTGTGACTTTAAACAGAGCTTTGCAGTAGTAGGTAATTACAGCAAACGTCTTCCCCCCCACCCCACCCCCCGGCATTGCTGCCCTGTCTGCTGCCTTGTCAAGTTGTCGATCTATTTCAATAAATTTGGTAATTAAAGCTGCTTCTAATCTGCCACGTGCGTGAGCCGGAATAATGCACCATGGAAATCTTCTCCAAGAGAGAAGACGGCACACATCAGAGCGGCTGCTGGGCTGGTCATCGGCTCTGAGGCATTTTCTCAGCTTAGTGTGTGAGCAAGGGAGAGAGTTGAAAATGTTTCTTCCCCAAGCGCTGCCTCTGATACTGCTGCTGCTCCCCCATAGTTGTTGTGGATCGTATACCAGCCTGTGAGAACTGGGTTCTAATCCCACGTCTGCTGGATGCTTCCCCCAGGCAATTCCCGTATCTCCTCAGTGCTTCTGTAAGGTTTTGATGATCCTGGCCCTACCTCAGAGGTTTGTTACAAAGCTCAACTGGCTGTTTCTAAAGGGCTGTGAGATCCCAGGAGGCAAGGGGGAGCTAGAAGTGCTCGCTGATTGTTTCAGCTTGGCTGGGTCTCCTACTGCCTTGGGATTTTGCCACCAAAAACCCTGTCTGCCATTACACCAGCCTCATTACCCTAGGTATGCGATGCACAACAGGATTTCTGGCAGGCCAAACGGGCCCAATAGTGATGGGGACTGAAGCAAAATCCCCCTGATCTTTGTGGGGTGGTGACGTGAGCAGCCCCAAGTTTAGACAAGACAAGCCTGAACATGTAACTGCTGAGCAAGCCCAAACAAGTAAATGCTGGAACAACTAACCATTGCGAATATGTTTATAGTAAATAAGGGAGGCAGAAACCAACCAAACTAATGATTGTGAATATGTTGATCCGTGAACAAAGTATGCACAAACACCCTGAATTGATAAGCCTGCCTTAATGCAGTCTGCACAGCGATTGGTCTTTTCATGCAAGTATAGATGTTGGTAGCTAGGAAAGATGATCTATGCTGTGTGGTGTGGGACATGAGTTGGAATTGTGGGATCATCCCTTACATCCCCTGCGTCCAGGCCTTGCCAGCATGGGCAAAGAGCTGTTACTCCCTAATAATGTAACCTGAGTGCCAAGCTGGAGTCAAACCAAACTTTTTGGATCCCAGAGAACTGGTTGAGGTGTTCTAGATAAGCCGAGTGGAAAGGTCTCGGGGGACTCCAATTAGGGGTGTTAAAAATATGAGCAGAGATCTGAAGTTTGCACATGGCCTCTCTGTTTATAATGAACTGATCCAAATGCCCCTAGACTTTGGACTTTTTGAGATCTGGATCTGGAGTTTTGTGTCTTCAGCCCATCGTTGATGTAGTTTTTTTTTAATTTTATATATAATCTAAAAACCTATTTGTGGTCCAGACTCCACCCGATCAATTATAGATGTTTTTAAAACCCTACTTCATTTATGCTCATGGTGGAGACCTAGGGCTGATGCAGCTCCCATCCAAGTCCATAATGCACCTGATTCTGACCTCTGTGGCATTATCCCATTGTAACTCCATTGAGCTCAACATAAGTGAGACCCAGAGCTAAACCCACTGATTTGCTTTTAAGTGTCCAAAAAAGCCCAGGCTGAAAAGATTACAGTTCCCATGTATTTCCCTGCAAATATTTGATATAGTAAACAGCTAAGCATATACTGTATTTCACAGATAATTAAGTGCTCGTGGAGGTACATAGTACTGTGCCCATCAATCAGTTCAGGACAGAGCATTTCTGGATGCATATGATACTGTATGTAGCTTTCCTTTAAGGGATATAAGAGTATTACCACACTATTCGCAACCTAGGCTCAACATAATGTTTGATACAACGATACTATTTCACTTAGCTCACACTGGACCATATTTGCATCTTCCAATGCACATTCCATAGAGACCCTTGTCTTTTCTCCATTGGAACCTGTAGGTGATGTCTAAAGGGTTAAGCTGTTCCCATGAAAAAACCAGCAATACAGCAAGAGTGGGTTTTCTAAAACGAAGTTGGCCCTGCCTGGGTTACCCATTCATGGCAAACCTCTCTGCTTTCCCATTACATTCTCCAGCCAGTTTGAGTGTACCAGCCTTGGATATCAATCCCCCTTGGTTACCCCAGCATGGGTCCCTATCGTACAGCAGTAACACGAAGAGAAAATACCGATGGTTGATGGAGGTCTTATGAGAGAGTTTCTGTTCGACCTGATGCTGTTCATTAATCTCTGCAGGCTGGAGGATGCCTGGCAAGGGGGCAGTCTCTCCAGCACACCAAGCCATAGAATTGGAATCTTCTTCCTGGCAACAAAATTAGCTCTCCTGTTTTCTCGTTCTCTCCCCCTGTGCGCAGGGTGCACCCTGTCGCTAAGGTTGCCCGGTGCGTCCTTAGTTCTGGCACTTCCTAACTTTCGAGTCCTTGACTTTGCAACCTTCATAATGTTTTTGTGTATGTGATAAATATATATATTGCCTGCAGCTTGTTCAGTGGCACCTCAGCGAGATATTTGTCCTCTGATGTATGCCCTTGGCACTTTTGTGTGTGTGTTTTTATTTTATTTTTTTTAAGGAGTTTGCTGATCATATCACAGAATCGCTTGGAAAGGGAAAAAAAGTTTATTTGCCAAATGGTTAGCAGAGCTTCTACAGTGAGCTCTGCTTGGAACATGATAAATACATTTGTGCATACCGGTCTTCTCTGCAAGCTCAGACGGTCGAGAGATCTATTAAATGATAAGCAGAGATTCTGCTCTCTGTGTGTGGGGTGGGCACACTGGAAGACGATAGATCAGTGTACGTACGAGCTCCATCTGTAGCGAGAGGTATTCAGCGGTCTCATTCGCCGGACTTGTAACACATACATTCTGTTTTTAGCACCGTTCTGATGTACTGCCTCCTATGTGCAGAATCAGAGTCCTAGAGTGATTTGGGTTGGGAAAATACCTTCTCATGGCTTACGTGGGACCCTCCTCCTGCACTGTGGCAGGATGGACTCAACTATTTCCGACTCATCCCTGATGGTATCCGGGCTAATCATTGGATGTTCCCGTGATAGAACAACCACCATTTGCATCTCATTCCATCTCTTGAACCAATACCATTATCCACATTTTCCCTTATATTTAGAATCATAGACTCATAGACTTTAAGGTCAGAAGGGACCATTATGATCGTCTAGTCTGACCTCCTGCACAACGCAGGCCACAGAATTTCACCCACCCACTCCTATATCAAACCTCTAACTTATGTCTGAGTTATTGAAGTCCTCAAATCCTGGTTTAAAGACTTCAAGGTGCAGAGAATCCTCCAGCAAGTGACCCGTGCCCCACGCTGCAGAGGAAGGCGAAAACCCCCCAGGGCCTCTGCCAATCTGCCCTGAAGAAAAATTCCTTCCCGACCCCAAATATGGCGATCAGCTAAACCCTGAGCATGTGGGCAAGACTCATCAGCCAGACACCCAGGAAAGAATTCTCTGTAGTAACTCAGATCCCACCCAATGTAATATCCCATCACAAATCATTGGGCATATTTACTGCTAATAGTCAAAAATCAATTAATTGCCAAAATTAGGCTATCCCATCATACCACCCCCTCCATAAACTTATCAAGCTTAGTCTTGAAGCCAGATATGTCTTTTGCCCCCACTTGGAAGGCTGTTCCAGAACTTCACTCCTCTGATGGTTTGAAAACTTCGTCTAATTTCAAGTCTAAACTTCCTGATGGCCAGTTTATATCCATTTGTTCTTGTATCCACATTGGTACTGAGCTTAAATAATTCCTCTCTCTCCCTGGTATTTATCTCTCTGATATATTTATAGAGAGCAATCATATCTGACCTCCTCCTGACAAAGCCCTGGCTGGGATGATTTAGTTGGGAATTGGTCCTGCTTTGACCAGGGGGTTGGACTAGATGACCTCTTGAGGTCCCTTCCAACGCTGATATTCTATGATTCTATATCTCCCCTCAGCCTTCTTTTGGTTAGGCTAAACAAGCCAAGCTCTTTGAGTCTCCTTTCATGAGACAGGTTTTCCATTCCTCAGATCATCCTAGTAGCCCTTTTCTGTACCTGTTCCAGTTTGAATTTATCCTCCTTAAACATAGGAGACCAGAACTGCACACAGTATTTCAGATGAGGTCTCACCAGGGCCTTGTATAATGGTACTAACACCTCCTTATCTCTACTGGAAATACCTCGCCTGATGCATCCCAAGACCACATTAGCTTTTTTCACGGCCATATCACATTGGCGGCTCATAGTCATCCTGTGATCAACAAATACTCTGAGGTCCTTCTCCTCCTCTGTTACTTCCAACTGATGCATCCCCAGCTTATAACAAAAAATCTTATTAATCCCTAAATGCATGACCTTGCACTTTTCACTATTAAATTCCATCCTATTACTATTATTCCAGTTTACAAGGTCATCCAGATCTTCCTGTATGATACCCTGGTCCCTCTCTGTATTGGCAATACCTCCCAGCTTTGTGTCATCCGCAAACTTTATTAGCACATTCCCACTTTTTGTGCCAAGATCAGTAATAAAAAGATTAAATAAGATTGGTCCCAAAACCGATCCCTGAGGAACTCCACTAGTAACCTCCTTCCAGCCTGACAGTTCACCTTTCAGTACGACCCGTTGTAGTCTCCCCTTTGACCAGTTCCTTATCCACCTTTCAATTTTCATATTGATCCCCATCTTTTCTGATTTAGCTAATAATTCCCCATGTGGAACCGTATCAAATGCCTTACTGAAATCGAGGTAAATTAGATCCACTGTGTTTCCTTTGTCTAAGAAATCTGTTACCTTTTCAAAGGAGGAGATCAGGTTGGTTTGGCACGATCTATCTTTTGTAAAACCATGTTGTATTTTGTCCCAATTACCATTGACCTCAATGTCCTTAACTACTTTCTCCTTCAAAAAATTTGCCAACACCTTGCCATACTACAGATGTCAAACTAACAGGCCTGTAGTTACCCGGATCACTTTTTTTTCCTTTCTTAAAAATAGGAACTATGTTAGCAATTCTCCAGTCGTACGGTACAACCCCTGAGTTTACAGATTTATTAAAAATTCTTGCTAATGGGCTTGCAATTTCATGTGCCAGTTCCTTTAATATTCTTGGATGAAGATTATCTGGGCCCCCCGATTTAATCCCATTAAGCTGTTCGAGTTAACCTGATTTTCCACTCTGCAACTTGAGCCTTTGGGACAGGGACCGTCCTTTTGTTCTGTGTTTGTGGAGCGCCTACCACCATGAGGTCCTGGTCCTTCACTGGAGCTCCTGGGTGCTACAGTGATGCAAATAATAACCAATGCAGATGGAACATGTAGTAATTATTAATAAGAATAATGTATCCCTGTCCTTTATATAACATATAAATGGAGATTTTACTTATACCGAAGTTGCTCTCTGGAAGGGAGGGCAGGAAGCAGAGACCAATTGCATGGTGAAAATTCATGCAAGAAGCTAACAGCTGGCTCTTCCACACTCAGCGTGAGCTACAGATGGGTCTCTCATACCATCTCCCAAGCATTGCTGGATTCAGATTCCAGCTCTGACTCATCTCAAGCCGCCTCTGAAGCTGTTCTGCCCTGGAAGAGATCACCAAGGCTTGTAATTATTAGAAGAATAAAAAGATGAGGACTGATTGCTGCTTTTAGCCATCAACACCAAGCCTGGCCAGGAACTGAATTGGAGAAATGTGTGCAGAAGAGGAGTGAGGGGAAACTACTGGCAGTTTGGCTCATTAACTAATATTCCCCTGATTTATTATGTCATTATTTGGCCTTGTTTTTTCTATGTTCCATACAGTATTTATAAGGCAAAAAATTCCACCCCCGCAAATGAGCATCTAGAAAACAAATAGGGAGAAAATAAGTGGATTTTAATGTAATCTAAAGCAAAAGTGTTGTGGTGGTGTTTTCTTTGTTCTCTCCCCCGTTCATTCTCAAGCCAACATGATTTCAAACGGCCGCAGAGTTTTTGTAATGTAAACTTTTCGATTTTTATGGCCAGAAGGCGTATGAGGTCATCTGGTCTGATCTCCTCTATAATAAAGACCATTGAATTTAACCCTGTTGCTCCTCTATCAAGCCCAATGGCTAAAGCATCAACCAGAAAAGTCTCCAGTCTTGCTTTGAAGACATCAAGGGATGGCGAATCCACCACTTCCCTTGGTAGTTTTGTTCCCATCACTAATCATCCTCACTGTTCCAAGTGTGTGCCCAATTTCTCATTTGGATTTGTCGGGCTTTAACTTCCAGCCATTGGGGCTTGTTCTGCCTTTCTCTGCTGTAAGACCTGGTATTTTCTCCCCGGTAAAAGAAGCAGCTGATGTTTTTAGATCCAGAAGTCCCAGGTTCAATCCCTGCAGATGTCTAGGTATACTTGGTCCTGTTTCAGCGCAGAGGGATGGGGATGCATCTTGAGGTCTCTACCAACCCTACATTACTATGGCCTGGTCTACACTACCGTGGTAAATCGATCTAACTTACGCAACTTCCGTTACGTGAATAATGTAACTGAAGTCGACATAGTTAGATCCACTTACCGCGGTGGCGACACTGTGCCGTGACGACGGGCGAGTATCTCCCGTCGATTTCCTTACACTTCTCGGGGAGGTGGCATACACAAATCGATGGGAGAGTGCTCACCCATCGATTTATCTTGTCTTCACCAGACCCGCTAAATCGACACTCACTACATCGATTGCAGCAGTTTCGATCCAGCTGCAAGTGTAGACATGCCCTAAGATTCTTTGAGCCAGTCAGGAGCATTGTAATGTGAGCATGTTTATATGAACGATCAGAACCCTTGGCTCTGCAATATTAGGCTAGAAGATTCATGGGCACGAGTTTGCTTGTGAGATTCCTGGCACTTCCTACTTCTGATTGGACTGAAAGTATCACAAGAACCCCCTTTATCATGGCATGTCTTTCTGTTTGCACTCTGATCCTGACTTCTCTTTCCACCTGTAATCTGTGGAACAAGCCAAGCAATGTACTTTCTCCAGTATTCTCCTATTCCCGCTCAGACGTACGTGTTTCGTTCCTCCCACCACGAAGCACTACTAGGACAGCACTACTTCTCTGAGCTGGTACAGGAGGGCTTGGGGAAATGAAGTGAACTGGTGAGAAGTCGGCACTCATTTTCTGCTACTCCCCATCAGCTTGCTGCATTGTAACTTAACAGGAGGTGGGAAGATTAAGAGCCATAACAAACGCTGTGATGTCTCAGTGTTGTGGTGTTTGTAATTTACATTAGTTTGTGAGCAAGGAGGAAATACCCTGTTTATTTAGGGTCAACCTCCCTGCCCTTTGGTCTCCCTTCCTCAGTTTCTTATTCTGTTTCACTCAGGCACCCCAAATATCTCCTGTTCCTCCTCCTTGAAAGAGGCTTGATGGGCTGTAACACGATGGGTGACTTATTTTTGCAGTAACGAGCAGAAGGGAGCACTCTGCCCAGCACAGGAACATGCCTGCTGTGAAATGCCTGTAGCCTGACATTTTGGAGATGAAAAATCTCAAATGCTTTTTTCCCCCACCCCCCTGGTTTTGTTCTATAATTGGAATTTGAAAATCAGCCAGGTGTGATTATTCCATCCGAACGGGTCGTGCTGCCCTGCTGTCTCAGGTTGAATTGGGCTTGGAAGGTCTGACCAAATTCTGATCTGCATCGCACCAACATTGGGTTCAGTGGAACTGCTCTGGATTTGCACCAGCGTAGATGAGATCAGAACCTAGCCCCTGGACTGTCGTTTCAGAGCTTGGTTATTTTCTTTAATTGCAGTTGGCATAGAGATGGAATGCCAAATCCAAACCTCTTCAGACTTGATGGGTGGAACCTTGGCTCCGCTGTGAAGCCAGTGGGAGTTTTGTCACCGAGTTCAGTGAAACCAGGATTCTATCTTGTGGTTCTAGGGTTAGCTATAAACTTGGCATGGTTCCATCTCCAACCTAGAAGGAAACTTGGCATAATCAGTAGAGGAATTTCCTGCCATCCAGCGTGGATTGCACTGAATAACACTGAGTTCATGCTTAAAAAATAAAGGCATTTTCTTCTGGCAGACAGGTGTATTTGAAAGACTCCAGAACTGTAAAATGATCAGACCAGTTCTTAAAATCTAGTAGGATTGGTCACTACCAACAGCACTGTTTCTTTTTTAAGTTACAGAGCATTGAAAACTACATTGGTTTTGGCTGTAGTAGACCGGTAACATTTTAGATTAAAAATAGCATAGGTCTTCTCTTTTTTAGATCAAATTTAGGCCACAATCCATCAAAGCACTTCAACACATCCTTGTCCTAAGCACATGAATAGGCTCACTGAAATAAATTGGGCTAGCCATGTGCTTAAGTTCTCTGCTGGATAAGGGCCTTAGTTTCCAACCGTGGAAAGAGGCATTCATAATACATGGGTATGGACTGGTGAATTTACAGATATCCCTAGCATAGATCAGGCTCTGATGCCATTTGCATCATTCAGCAAACTATGGCAGAGCGTCCGCGGCGGTTCCTATGCACGCTAATTATCACAGGAAAATCAGGAGTTCAGAATCCTTCGTAGAATTGTAGTTGTCCTGTGTTTAAAATAAGCCCAGAGTGTTTGGAAAGATTGAGATGTGACTCTCTGAATGTAGAGAAGAGCCCCATTTCCTGTCTCTGACCTTGAGCTGTAACTGTGTTCTTTCCTGCAGCCATGAAGGCAGATCGAAAACGTTTGAAAGCAGAGAAGACAGACCTGGTAAGCCAAATGCAACAGCTCTACGCCACGCTGGAGAGCCGGGAGGAACAGCTACGTGACTTCATCAGGAACTACGAGCAACACAGAAAAGTAAGCTTCTGCATAGCCTGTCCAGAATTATCAGACACAGATGCACATGCTATGTTGGGGAAGAGTCAAAACCGCTTTTGTTAAGGAAAATCATGCCTCACCAATCTATTAGAATTCTTTGAACATGTCAACATTCATGTGGACAAGGATGATAAAATTGATGATAACGTTCTTGGACTTTCAGAAAGTCTTTGACAAGATCCCATGCCAAAGGCTCTTAAGTAAAGCAAGCAGTCATGGGATAAGAAAGAAGATCCTCTCATGGATCAGTAACTGGCTAAAAGATAGGAAACAAAGGGTAGGACTACATAGTCAATTTTCATAGTTTAGAGAGGTTGATAGCGGGGTCCTCCAAGGATCTGTACTGGGACCAGTGCTGTTTAACATCTTCATAAATGATCAGGGGAAAGGGATAAAAAGTGAAGTGACAAAGTTTGCAGATGATACAAAATTAGTCAAGACAATTAAGTCCAAAGCTGACTGCAAAGAGCTACAAAGGGATCTCACAAAACTGGGTGACTGGGCAACAAAATGGCAGATGAAATTCAGTGTTAAATGCAATGTTAATGCACATTGGAAATCATAATCCCAAGTATACCTACAAAATGATGGGATCTAAATTAGCTGTTACCACTCAAGAAAGAGATCTTGGAGTCCTTGTGGATAGTTCTCCAAAAACATCCGCTCAATGTGCAGCACCAGTAAAAGAAAAGCTAACAGAATATTAGGAACCATTGGGAAAGTGAGAAAAAATAAGACAGAAAATACAATGCCACTATATAAATCCATGGGAACTACACACAGCTTGAAAACTGTGTGTAGTTCTGGGCACCCTATCTCAAAAATGATACATTAGAATTGGCAAAAAAACAGAGATGGGCAACAAAAATGATTAAGGATATGAAACAACTTCCATACAAGGAGAGATTGGGGCTGCTCGTATTAGAAAAGAGACAACTGAGGGAGGATCTAATAGAGATCTATAAAATCAGGAAAGGTGTGGAGAAAGTGAATAAGGAAGTGTTATGGGAAGGGAGAAATAACACAAGAACCAGAGGTCACCCAATGAAAGTAATAGGCGACAGATTTAAAACAAACTTAAGGAAGGACTTCTTCACACAGTCAATTGTGGACTCATTGCTATGGGATGTTGTGAAGGCCACAAGTATAATTGGGTTATAAAAACAATTAGATAAGTTCATGGAGGATAAGTCCATCAATGGCTATTTGTCAAGATGGGTAGGGACACAACCCCATGTTCCAGGTGTCCGTAAGCCTCTGACTGCCAGAAGCTATACTGGATGACGGGCTGGATCACTCAATAATTGCCCTGTTGTGTTCGTTTCCTCTGAAGCCTCTAGCTCTGGTCACTGTCAAAGACTTAGTTGGGTGCCATCTGCACCAACAGCCTGTATCACACACTGAGCTAGATGGACCATTGGTCTGACCCAGTGTGGCCATTCTGATGTTCTTCTGGTTTAGTTGTTATACCGTGGCTTCATTTTAGCTCAGACATCGGTGTTTAACATAGTGTAAGTGATAAACTTTAGCTGTCAAAATGCAAAAATAGTGCACATTTCTTAAACGTGGCAGCCATGTTTAAAGGTTCCTGCTAGAAAAAGCCCACAGGCAGAGAGGGGTCAGGGTGGGAAATCGTCCTCTGTGAGCTGGATTCCACCCTCAAAGTCCTCAGAGATGCTCTGCTGCATACCGTCCAGGATGTAAGGGTAAGGAGGTGTGGTCTGTGCATGTACAAACTCCAACCACACACACACCCTCTCCCCGTAGCTGGTGCAATCTATACCAAGGGAGCAGGCAGTCTGTTGCTGGTAATACTAGGGCTGCAGGATACTGTATCTGCAGAGTATATGAGCACTTACTTGGGTGCCATCTGCACCAGTAGCCTGTATCACACCACAGAGTCCACCTTCCCGCGCTCTTGGGGCCTGCAGATTCCATCTCTCACTTCCTGGGGACATGCTGAAGCCTTTCCATTGATATCAGTGGGCTCTGGATTAGGCTCTAAAAGCCATCCCATCTGCACTATCCAAAGCAAGGGGCTGATGTCCTATTGGCTCTCTCTGTACCACAGTCTACAATGGCTTGTATTGAATCTGTGCATTGGCCTTTCTAAATTGTCCTGAAAACATTACCAGCCCACGTAGAAACTCTTTGATCCTCCCCATTGAAGTCAATGGCAAAAGTCCCATTCACTTCAGTGCTGCAAGATCAAGTCCAAAATCTACTCACATTACTGTGATGAACGATGGTAGTGAAAAGACCTGGAGAGATTTAACTCCCTGATCAAAAAAAACTTATCTCAGGTGAGTGAGCAAATAAAAGGTTGTAAGGCAGCTGGCAATATAACTGTAGAAACCGGAGCCCTAGTAAATACATAAATACAGGAAAAGTCAGGTCAACGAGCAAAGTTAGCGGTGTTTGATTTAAGAGTATTGCTCTATCCGGATCATGTAACAAATCGGACAGGAAGAAATCATTGAACCAATATGGTGTGCGCGCTCCCGCTCTCTCTCGCTCTCTGCTCAAGGGAATGAACTTTTACAACGGGTTATTTCAAGGACAGGTTTTGTAATTGTCCTTAAAGTTAAGAGCTTGTTAAAAGAACATACAAACTGCAGTGACTCTAGACTAAGTCGCTCAAGAATAAATAGCATCTCTCTGAAATGTTTTCAGCATCTCTGCTCTGTTTGCAAGAGGATATATATAGAGAGACAGTTTCCTGTTTTGCTTTTGATTAGGCTGCATAGAGCCATCCGCTCCAATAAACAGCCATGGGAATCAAACATCTGTAATTATTCTGGGCTTTTTTCCATGCAAAGAGAGAAAGTTTCTATTTTTAAAGTATCATAACAAAGATCACTCGAATCCAGCTTTCGGCTTTTGCAGAAAATTGTATTTTTCTTTCCAGCTTGTGTGAGAAAATGAATACAATTTAAAAAATCCCAAAGACACGTGCGGGAGGAACGCATGGAGGAAGGCACATAGGTTGGGAGAGGCTCTGTGCGCTGGTCATTTGCTTGCAAGAATGCTGGAGGTTTTATGATCTCTGCAGCCCCTCCACTTGCTTCATCCAGATCTGCTGGTAGGATCTTTATGGGAGTCTGAGGCAATTCTTCCCTGGGGGCTGTGTTTGCAGAGAGGCTGAGGGACATGTCCTCGTTTCCACTCTGTGGCAGGCAGCCTGCGTCTTTTCACCACTGATTCACTAGAGAAACTTAGTGTATGAAATAACCTATGAACTGGGGTCTGGGCGACTCTGAGGTCATCTCCTGTATTCATGGAGGAGGATCAAAGAGTGTGTGAAAAAGCATCCTGCCTCTTCCTTGTGCTTGTTCTCCCAGGGCATCACATAACATTTCTCCACAAGCCTCAAAGGAAATGACATTGCCATCCTGGTCTCAAGGACCCGCACCCATAGTCTGTCGCAGTGACCTAAGCGCCTTAGGTCTTGTCCACAGTGTGACTGGAAACGGTGCAATGAAGTGTTGAACATCCAAGACTCAACCTCAAGCTGGGGTCAGTGGGAGTTGCGAGTGCTCAGTGTTTCTGAATATTGGCTAGCAGCGGTTTTATCCCGTTTTCCCTAATCACCATCCCTAATCCATAATCAATCATGCTTATTCTGAAAGCGCTGTTGGTCAAACCAGGCTATAGACTCTCACGACAGCATGGCTTTCAAACAAATTGTCCAGGAAAAAGCACTTGTCTGCATGGCCGGGGAAACCACGCTCTCGGCAACAGAGTCTGTAGGCTGGTGTTGGTAGAACAGTTTCATCTATAGTATGGGGAAGAGCCAACAATGTTCCATCACAGTGGCTGACGGTTAATGTAAACCATCGGCCTGCTGCCCTCTATAAAAATGTAGGGCTTTGACCTACCTCTGATAACACCTCTGAACACATGGGACCGTGGAGGGGATTTCAGTGGGAAGCAGGATGGAGGGATGGCGTTGCTGATGTTTTACGCTGATACCCTTTCCTTGTGTCCCCCGTGTTAATTCAGCCCTCTTCGGTCCAGTGCTGTATGTGGAAGGACTGGCGCTGTTTGGCTTCTACATATATGCAAAGCTATTGGTGAGGCGAGAACACTGCTGCCTTCATTACATGCAACGTTGGGGGTTGGTTTGTGTTTTCCTGAGCTTGGCCTTGCAGAAACTGAAACGATCGTTTGACTGTGACAACAGGAACTGCTCTCTAAATGTCCCCTTTAGCCATCCTGGAAAGGAGAGGGATGCACAGAGGTTTTTCAATAGGGCTAGAATTTAAAACAATCAGACTAGCTGCAGAGCATGTCAGCCTGGTCCTATTTGGTATAAGCCACCACTCCCATGTACTAACACCTAGTCTGAGATTCCCCGGGCCTCCGAGGCATTTAGGCACCCAGTTCCCATAGGCAGTTTTGCAAATTTCAGCCTTTGGGCTCGACCACATGCACAGTGACGGAGGGGGATGTAAGCAGTCCCCTTAGTCCCCGTGCATGGGCTACCTATGTTGCCAGACCCTGCGTGGGGTCTGGGGAAGCAGCTGGTGCTGAGCTGCTGATCCCGCATCTCATGCAGGTGTGTGGGCACGGGGCGAAGGGCAGACCCAATCTTAGCTCCACCTTTTCCTCCTCTCTCCAGCTGAGCTGCCATGCAGAAGGAAGTAACCACGGAAGCCCCAGGAGAAAGGCATTACAGCATCACACTTCCGTCCCTGCTTCCCCCTTTGGTCATTGGGCAAAGTACGCTGTGCACTGGCCCCTGGACTGCGAGGTGCCAAATCAGCCTGAACGGGCACAGGTGGCACCAAGCTGCATGTCCCTCGACCCGTTCCTGGAGGAGCCGTCTCTCAAAACAGCTGGACTTTTCTGCAGCTGCTAATCATTCAGTCACTAAAGCAGCGTCATGGGGAGGGATCCCTGGCAGAAAGTAATACCCAGCACACACATGCAACTGTCGTCTACAGTCCTCTTTTACCAAAAAAAAAAAAAAAAAGGATTGAAAAGTGAAAAATACAGCCGGCGGGATGCACGCTGCCATTAGCACAATCACATCCGTGCTGCTTTTGCCTCACTGAACTAGTTTGCACTGGGCCGTGACCACTGTCAAACTAATAACTTAGTTAGCTGGCATTCTGCATCAGCTGGGCTCCCAGTGCTGCCTGGCCTTGACAACACAAGTGAGCTGGCTTGTGTGCTTTTTGTATCCAGGTAATTTCCCATCCAGCAATCTCCAGGTGGCTCCGGGATGTCATCTCGTTGGTGCAGGAACCTGAAGACGGTGTGGTCCAGTGGGCAGGGAACCAGCGTGGAAGTCAGGAGACTACAATTCAATTCCTGTCTCTGCCACAGACTCTGTCCTGAACCACATGACCCCACCGTGCCTCAGTTTCCCCCCATGTCAAACAGAGATGATGGTGCTTTAGCCGCCATTGTAAAGTGCATTGATATCTATGAATGAGAAGGGCTGGAGAAGGCCTGAGTATGATTAATCTCCAGAAGCACAACAAAGCTCTCAAACCCAGAAAAGAAGACCCAGGGTTCCTTGAAGCCCACTAGGGACTAGACTGTTGCCACCACATTTCATGTGGCAGGTGCTCAGTTATCACAACGGTAGGCAGGAGAGCAGAACCCGAAGACAGACAGACAGAGATTAAAAACCCAGAAAACTTCTGTATCTATACCGAAGCTGCACACAAAGTATCTGCCACCTGGATTTTTTTTAATAGGCGTTTCCTTGTAGAAACAGGGAATCTTTCGTTTTTATTAAGCTCTGTTGTGAGCGATGAAGGGGGCCAGGGGGGTTCCTCTGAGGCCAGTTCTCATATCCCTGTATCCACAGGGGACAGACTAAATCTGCAATTCAGGAGGAGATACCACAGGCTTGTGTCAAACAGTAGGAAATGGTGCGTTTCCAGGGCAGCTGGGCTTGCAAACAAGCTTGCCTCCGCTTTAGGTTCTTTGGCACAGGGAATTAGAATCCCCAGGGCTATCTCGAGCAGCTAACTCCTTGCTTCTCTCCAGCGTTCGTTTCAGTGCTAACGTTCTGGTGAAACGCTGGCACTTCATGATGGCCACCCTCGGCCTGTGGGCTGCAGTGCAGATCCATTTTGCCCCACGGGCCTGGTCGGTGGCACCCACATGGGCAGATGGTCTCCAGGAGGGGTCTAGTCCAAAGCGTGGCAAAGAGACACAGGCGGCGAAAACGATCTCTTGCTTTTGTTTGTTTGCCCTTCAGTTTTTCAGTGTGTTGCTTCTTTCCCGACTTATTACCCCCGATGCAGACCTGCAGCTTCCTTACAACCCTCCCTATTCACCCTGGCTGTAGGCTATGGTAGGAGAAGGTAAGGAAGAGAGGGGTGAAATCCTGGCCCCATTGAAGCCAATAGGAGCTTTGCCATTGACTCCAGTGTGGTCATGATTTTGCCCAGTGTTTTTAATACCGGATAAAACGCTGCCCTGTGTTGCGTGGCACGGATTTCCTGGGGAAGCGAGCAGTGCCTGTTCTCTCATTCCCTGCCTTTGCCCTGGTGTCTTTGCAGGAGAGCGAGGATGCGGTGAAAGCACTTGCAAAAGAAAAGGATCTCCTGGAGCGCGAGAAGTGGGAGCTGCGCCGGCAAGCCAAAGAGGCGACAGACCACGCCAGCGCGCTCCGCTCCCAGCTGGACCTGAAAGACAACAGAATGAAGGAACTGGAAGCCGAGCTAGCCATGGTGAGAGCCCTCCCTCCTGCAGCTGTAGCTGGAGGCATTGGTTTAGGCTGGAGTGCAGACGGGGCACCTCTACAGGGCAGCTGGGAGGTGTAAAATCCCAGCTCAGGAAGATGTTCACCTGCTAGCTAAAAATCATAGAGATGTGGGGCTGGAAGGGACCTCGAGAGGTCATCCAGTCCAGCCGCCTGCTCTGAGGCAGGACCAAGTAGACTCTCCCTCAAGTGTTTGTCCAGCCTGTTTTTAAAAAACCCCACAGATGGGGATTCCACACCCTCCCTTGGAAGCCTGTTCGAGTGCTTAGCTAGCCTTAAAGTGAGAGAGTTTTTCCTAATATCCAATCTCAATCCCTTGCCGCACTAAGCAGCATGACCACAGCAGCTCAGGCGAGCCACCCAAGTACCACACTATCTGAGATCCTGGGGACATCCTTGAGCAACCAAGCCCAAGCAGAGTTAGTGTGTGTGCAGGTACCCACTCTGGGAATTGCGTCTCCGACCTGCAGCGGAGACGTACCTTAGAAAACCTCAGCCAGTCCAGAGTCGCTGCCATTACCATGAATTCTGTAGGGTTTGCTTTTGGTCTGATTCGCTGTGACAGCCCCTGCCCAGTGGATGTCTCCTGGCTGGACACTTTCACCTTAGCAGATGGTCGTATGTTTCTGGTCCAGCAAACCTAGACAGGCAGCCTTTCAAACCACCCTGGAAAGATACTTGCAGAAGCTGCGTTTCTGCCTCTGCAGTCATCCCAGGACCCTTGGCGATTCCCCCAGCACTCGTTATTTGCTGCCTTCATGCTGTAGCTGCCTGCGATGTGAACTCTATTTCCCAGGTGTTGAACAACCTGCAACTTTCCACACACACTGCAAAGTATGGCTAGGCTGCGGAAGCACCCTTGAAATCAATGTTTCCCTGCTTGGGTGATAAATGATCTCATTTTGTTAAGGGGGTTGCAGCACCGACCAAAGATACAATTGCCACAAATCGACCCTAATTGCCTTCAAAAGCTTGCCAGGAAAAGCAAAAACACAACAATCTCTTTGGAACCATTTTGTTTGTCTGGCTTCTCTGCAGATCGACATGGTACTGGAAGCCCAAGGTGAATGTCATTGAAAGCAGGCACCCTTCTTACTTGTATGTCTGTGACTGTTCAACTGTAAGCTTCCTTGTGTGCCGTCTGGCCAATGAATTAAGTAGAGAAGGCAAGGAGTTGAAAGGGTGTCTGGCAAGACTGGCAGGCTTCAGTATGATGTGCAGTTTCCTTTCATGAAATACATATGGATACTGTATCCCCATTCCCAGCACAGACACCCCTGCCTAGCTACACCAATACCGCTGTGACTGAGGCCTCCAAAAGGCTTAGAATTATCAAACAGGTGCAGACACGTACCCACATCACAAGTACCCGCACGTCCCCACTGTAATACACAAGTTCATACGCCTCTTTACTTACACATACAGTGCTGGATCTATTCAAACACATACCCGCAAGCGTATCCATAACCCAGTTCCTTCACTGCTCCAAGCACGTGTCCATGCACTCCCTCCATTCCTCTGCCCATATATGCCTACGTATTCTTCAGCATTTGGCTCTGAAATCATAAGCAGGCTGGTTGTCAATTGCCTCCTGTGTTTTCACTGTTCAAAGCAAATTTCTGCCATAAAACACACATGACAGCTGGACATGCAGTCAATTTCCCCCCCAGCTTAGAAATATTCCCTGGTATTAAATAGATACATCACAATGTGTTGTGCGTTGATTCACCTTGCTCTGCATAATTTCACGGTGCACAGTCGCTGCCTAACTGCGACACCTAGTGTTCAAAGCCTGTCTGGGGCTCAGTTGTCTCCGGAAAGCAGACTGGTTTCTCACCTAGCTGAGAAAGGAATGTGCTTCACGGTAAAAACAGCAGATTTCAGGAAAGGGCACTGGGATCATTTCTCTTACCTTCATTGGACTGTCTGTTGAGAGCTAAATATATCTTTCTTGGACTTGACTATAGAAAACACCTCAATGTTTCTAATATTAGGCCAGAATTCGGTCACGTTTAATCATGGTGAGTGGCGCCTTGCAGTTAGCTCCATTGAAGGCAAGGGGGTTCTTTGCAAAGGAAATTTGAGTAAAGGTGGAAGAATGTGCCCACAGTCATTCATATTTAAGGAATAAAGCTAGAGATTTTACAGTGCATGACGGGTAGGGTGACCAGACAGCAAATGTGAAAAATCGGGACGGGGGTGGGGGCTAATAGGAACCTATATAAGAAAAAGACCCAAAAATCGGGAGTGTCCCTATAAAATCGGGACATCTGGTCACCCTAGTGATGGGTAATCATGCTTAATAACATGGGTGTTATGCAGGTGAATTCACAGCAACCAACGTTTATGGCAAGTATTTCTGAAAAGGCGCTTACAACTTTTATAGCACAGTGTGACAAGGATATCTGTTAGATAACAATCATAGTTGTATAGGTGTGTTGTTTTTTTTAACTATTTAACTCCCAGGATAAGAATTTGAGATGCATTGCTTTAAAGGTGCTCTGCTTTTCAGAGTATTTCTCTTTTTTGTTAATTATTAAAACATTGATAGGGCCAAATCTCCAGCATAGCTCTGTTGGCTTCAACGGAGCCGGAGCTATGCCAGTTTGCACCAGGATCTAGCCCTTAGTACCTCCTTAGTTCCACCTCAGACATGTTTGCCTTATTGGCAGCACGTTGTCAGCTTGCCGGTCTGACTGTAATCCAGGAGTGTTTGCTTATTGGACATTAAGCCGGCAGTGTGCTTGTGATCTGATCACTGCCTCCGCAGTCCAAAAGGTGGCTTGTTTCCTCGCTTGAAGGATGTAGATGCTTGTCCTTAGATCTGGAGAAATGAACCGAGTCTTCCATGTTGCAGCCATTTGTGGCGATTGTGCACACATTCAGTGCTGGGAAATCAACCAACAGATATTTCACTCAGTCGCTCTCCAAAGCCCCCTGGAAAACAGCAGTAGGTTGTGCAGATGTAAGATAGGTGAGCAGGATATGAACACATTAGCAGAGGGCAGAGTTCCACCTACAGAACTTTGGAGGTGAGGTGTGAAAAGGGAAGAGGCCAACTTGGAGACTCATGCCCCAAATCCTCAAAGATATTTGAGCTCCTAACTCCCCTTGAGGATCTGGGCCTCTGTGCCTAGGGTGGCTTTGCAGGGAGTTAGGAAAACTCTCTCTCTCTCTCTCTCTCCTTGCCACCAAGCCCAAGTGAGGTGGAAGTGACTTTGACCCAGTAAACGTGGAGGCTGAGATCTTGTGTGCATGGTCAAGCTGTATCTTGGAGTGCCTTTTCCTAGCTGACTTCTAAACCCTTGAAAATCAGGTTTTATAATGGAAATGCTGACAGATCCTAAACCGTAGCAGCACTGTTGGCAATTCGTGCATGTTCTCTGAGTTGGGCCATTGTACATAATGTTCCATCGCCTTTCAGATGGATGGATGTTTTATTTCTGGGGCCTGTTATGCGGTATTTATATGCAAATTCCACACGCTGTTGCAGGAACCCTTCTATCTAGGCTTTTTCACAAAAGCAAAACACACTGGAGACGTGGAATACACGAGACTTAGATGCATATATTTACATTCAGTGTGTGCTGTGTGTTTTGTTGATTCCTCACTGCTGTAATGGCAGCATAAGAGCAGGACTTGGGAGTCACTTTCTTAGCGTTAAATGGAGTTTGGTAGAACAGATTAGACAAAGCATTAAGTAGGATGCCTGGGGGGAAGGAGGAAAGGGGGAATTGGATGCATAAGAGAGTTTGGATTTTGTTTTTAATATATTGTGTCACACAGTCTGTCTTTTCCCTGCTTGTAGTTAGTGGGAATATTGCATAGGTAAGTTGAGTATTCGCTCCAAAGCTACAAAGAAAAATACCAGTAAATCGCGATTTGATTGGGTTTTTCTCTTCCTCTTTAAAAAGCGAATCACTTACCAATAACGGTTCCTCCCCAGGGACACGATCCAGAGTCCATCAAAGGGAAGACTCTCATTGACTTCAGCAGGGTTTGGCTCAGGCACATAGGAGCTGATCTTGCACCCGCTGACTCCACTGAGAGCAGGATTGGGCCCCAAAGGTGTCATGCATGGCTCCGGGTTCGTGGCTCACGTGTCCTGCAGTGCAACATTTGGGGTGTTCCCCAAAGAAATCCATTGCGAGGCTCGGGGCAGAGAAAGGGGTGTGCACGGCCTGTTGCTGCCAGCAGCTCCATTTGTACCTTAGGAGCAAATTCATACCCCCCTTGTTCCTCTGAAGTCCGACCAAAGGCACCACATCATTTAATGCAACAGACCCTGATCCTTTAATCTGATCACTGACCTACCTCGACACCTGCACAGAGTCCCAGGGAAGTCAACAGGGGGCATAAAGGGACCACAGGCAGGGATCAAAATGCAGGACTGGGCCTTTAATAAGTGACACCTTGAGGGACTGGAAAAAACCCAGGCAGCCTATGATTTCCAAGGCACTTCAGAACTGTGGAAATATTCTGTGTTGTCCTAGTTATAAAACATCGAGTGAATCATGGGAGCTATTCTCTGCTGGCTAATTAAAAGGTACAGTCAAGCAACGGGCACCTCTTTAATGAGAATTTTCAAATTATTTGTACTTTGTAGATGCTTCTGTTTAATTTTTCAAAAAAGCAAAATATTGAACAGGGGGAAAGCGTCCCTCTGAGCCTGCCAAGTCCACCGGGAACAGCAGAAGAACAAACAGGCCCGTTTAACACATCTGAACCAAAGCCAACCGCTGACTTTCTCTGTGTCCCTTTGCCTTTCTTCATGAAATTTGGCACCGCTTACTGTATAAATCACTGGCTCCTGTATTTGCAGGAACAGCTGTTTCAGTTTTTGGTCCAGGTTTCTCTCAAAGGTAAATCACACGCTAACGCTTTGTTGTGCTGTTTTTGTTTTCTTTGTGATGACCAAATAGGTTTGACTTCAACTGGCCAGCCTACCCCAGCTCAAACACTTATGCTTAGTCTTACCTGGGGGCTGCCGGAAAGCCGGGGCTGGTGTCCCAGCTCTCAACAAGTGCATGTTCTGTTTTGCACTCAATCAGATCTAAATGGTATTTGCTTGCATTCTGAAATCCTATTATTGCAACATTGGGAGCACGCAGATCCCCCAGAAGAGTTAATTCTCAACCTTGGTAAAAGAAACCATGTCTTTTGGGAGGATTTAACCCTAAAAGCAGCACCTACATCATGTTTTCTTCTTGGAGCGTGAAACCGGCCCCCGTGCGTTGGGTTAGCCCCTCTGCACAGAGGTGACTTGAACGCACTGCAATCTGAGTGCTGTCTTGAGAGAAGTGTTTCATTGTCTTGTGTTTTGTTCTTTTATCCCATAAGGCCAAGCAGTCCTTAGCCACGTTAACCAAGGATGTCCCCAAGCGTCACTCGTTAGCCATGCCAGGCGAGACCGTGTTGAATGGGAATCAGGAATGGGTGATGCAGGCGGATCTCCCGCTCACAGCTGCTATCCGGCAGAGTCAGCAGACGCTTTATCATGCGCACCCCCAGCACTCAGCAGATCGACAAGGTGAGCAACTAGCCCGCCACAAACCCCTTTGGGAAACCTCTGTGATCTCTTCTGCCTTTAAGACGATGGCATTCTTGATAAAATTGAGCACCTCCTTGTTCCAGCTAAGGGTTAGTCTTGTGTACTGTGGCAGGGAGGGAAATAAAGTCCAGTAGCTTGGTATGACTCCGCTCCAAGGAGAGGTGGGTATAGGAGAAAGATTTAAATACATATGAGAGTTCCGGAGGCATGAGGCCAGATCCCCAGGTCGTAGCTACACTGGCGCCAGTGTATCTATGCCAGTCTACACCTGCTGAGGATCTGGCCCACAGCCTTGAGCCAACTTTGATCTGAAGCTTAACAATTTCCCTTTTGAATGTCAACAATTCTCATTCATTTTAAAATTAGGGTTTATCTTCAGCACTGAGGATTTTCACCCCTGTATTCCCCTCTTTCAGATGAGGTGCAAGCCTGAGGCCTTCGGGTCATTGAAGTTTTAGGATTCTTTTGATATCCCAGTTAAGATAAATTACGTTCTGCCCCCTAAAATCCCTCCTGAGGGATCCAGTGAATACACAACATTCTTTGTTCCTTCCTGTTCCAAGCGGTTACGCGGTGCTGCAGTGCCCTGTAACAGCGGCCACCTTTCACCCCAGAGGTTGGCTGAGTTTCAGTGGTTGGGCTGACGTCATCCTCAGCTCTCTCTTTCTTGTCTCCTCCAGATGTCGTAAGGCTTAATCGAGGCCTAGCTGTAAAGCATGTGATGTTTGGAGAAGGGGTACTGTGGGAGGGCAAAGGGATTCATTGCTTCTACCCTCTGTGGTACAAGTCTCTCCTGTGGTTTGACAAGGGCATGTAAGAAACCCGACCAGGTCTCAAAATCCAGATTCAGACCCAGGCTGCTATGCATAACCTCCCCTTCCCCTGTGGCTTCAAAGTCTGGAGACTCTGCCAGCTGAACTAATCCCCTTTCAGGGAGCAGCTTCAACTCCGCTTCAGAGCAGCAGGCCGGAGTAAATGGAGGCTGGTCTCCCCGCTCTCTGCCTTCCCCGCTGTGAACTGGGGCCAGGATGTTCAAACCTGGGGGCGTAGAGTTGGCCATCCGAGTAAGGGGCCTGACTTTCCAAGCAGCCACAGTCAATGGGAGCTCGGCACTTCTGGAAATCAGGGCCCGCGCTTAGGCACCTAATAATAATGGATCTGTCTTTATTATCTGTACTGCAGTAGCACATTAAAGCCCCCGGTGAGATCCGGCCCTCCTTGTGCCAGGCACTGTACAGACGCATAGTAAGAGAGAGTCCCTGCCATGTAGAGCTGAACACGCTAAATGGATGTAGCTGCCTAGCTTGAAATGCCCACATTGGAAAGTATTGGCCTCACTGGAGCCTACACTCTCCTGCTTGAGTGCATGATGCTGTTTCAAGGCCCCCAAGCAGGCTTTGCCCTCTTCCCTTTCAATTCTAAGCTATCCTATGTGCTCTCCCTGTTCCAATAACCTACCCAGCACCCCAACTGTTTGCAACCAAAGCCCAGGCCTCGGGAAGCAGCAGTTCCCAGCCTTTCCTGAGAGGTGATCTCAAAGGCGTCAGCGCCTCGTTCCTTTAAGCCCTGCAAAGGCAGATCAGGGAGGAGGATGCATTTGCTCAGAAGTCGGCGGCGAGCACCACGCCGCAGAGGAATTTGTTCGCAAGCAGAAGGGCGCCTGCGCCCTGCCGTGCCTGCGCCCTGCCGTGCCTGCGCCCTGTGCAAAGCCGTGAGAGCTCAGGACCCAGCAAGTCTGCCAGCTCCGGGCACCTGTGGTGTGGAATTGCACGTTCATGGGCTGCTGCCGGTTTCTAATATTCTCTGGCAGTTCAAGGATTGCCCTCGCTCTCAGCAGAAGGTGAAACGCTGCAGCACTAGATAACCTGGCATCTGTATACGGGACAAGGATGCAGCGTTCAAGGAGTCTCATCTTCTCACCCCTTAGTACAAATACTCCAGTAATGGCTCAAAACACTGGAGTGACACTGCTCTAGCTCATGAGCTCTTATTGCAGCGCACTGTAGTATCCCAGTGTCCTTCACACAGCTGTTGTGGGTGATTACAGTCTGCCTCTGTACATCCACACACACCCCTGTAATTTCGGTTTCATACAACCTGCTTCCTGCCCTGCAGTGCTGTGAAACAGCTGCCACGTTCAAGGCCATAGATGGTTTCCCTGCAGTGGTGGGTGACTCCAGGAGATTTTCGAAGGAGCCTAAGGGAGTTAGACACCCAGCTCCCATTCGGAATTAGGTATCTGACTGTCTTAGCTGCTTTTGAAAAACCCCGTCAGCGTGTTCAGGAAACACTTCGGGATCCATTTGGATTAAAGCTGTGTGCTCAACCAAAGGACATTATCCTTCTTTCTCACAAGGCATAGGTGATACCTGGGCCTGGATGGGCCCCAAGGATCCCGTTTTTAACCACAACAATAATCTTTGCTCTTCTGTAGAGCTGCTCACGTAGGGATCTCAAAGCACTTTACAGACGTTAATGTACTGAAGTGACTATTACTTTCCTCATTTGCAAGTGGGGTACCTGGAGCCCAAACATTAAAGAACTTGCCCATGGCCACAGAACACGTCTCTGTCACAGGCAGGCATGGCACCCAGGTGTCCTCACGGTCAGTGCTGTGCTCAAACCATTGCCTCGTGCTGGAGTTGTCCGGCACAATAGAGCTTCATTTCGGTGCCTTTCATGCTCAGTGACTCACCAAGGAAAGTGACTATTGGGATGGTCATTATCATCTCAAATTATTGAGTAGCAACCCTGGGGAGCCCCCACCACGGGCAGGAAGGATGGAAAAAAACAGTAACTTATTAGCGTGTCATCATCTGAAATGTAAGAAATTCCCACCAAAAAATGTTTGCAGCCATATTAGAGCTTGAACACTATGTAGGGCCAATTGGACCAGCCTACAAACTTCTAGGGTGAGTTGTTTTAAAAGGACAATATCAAGAGTGTTTGTTTATAAATATGTTCATTTAATCTTCCCACTTTACAAATATCATCATAAATTAGTGATAGATTAAATTCATTCACCTTTGACTATGAAATTAGTCTGGTCGGTTTCTGAGTCTCCCACCCCAGCACCGTGCTCCGGGGTTTGACTTCACAATATTGCAAGGGACTGTCTGGATCTTAAACAAGAAAACCTGCAACATTTATTAATGTTTCTATTCATCCTTTCTGTCTTTTACCCACCAAACCTAACTATGGGACCCAGACTAAATTGATCGTGTTCCTTTGAGCAAACCGCATTCCACGTGGGGCCAAAGAAAGTCGTTATGTTATTTAGCTTGGATTATGAAGATGCTTCTCCCTTTGGCACAAGTTGTTACCCATCTAACTAATTATCATAGAATCATAGACGATTAGGGTTGGAAGAGACCTCAGGAGATCATCTAGTCCAACCCCCTGCTCAAAGCAGGACCAACACCCACTAAATCATCCCAGCCAGGGCTTTGTCAAGCTAGGCTTTAAAAACCTCTAAGGAAGGTGATTCCGCTACCTCCCTAGGTAACCCATTCCAGTGCTTCACCACACTCCTAGTGAAATAGTGTTTCCTAATATCCAACCTACACCTCCCCCACTGCAACTTGAAACCACTGCTCCTTGTTCTGTCAGGGTCTAAATAAAGAAGGGAGACTAAGGATCTTTACAGATAAGGAACAGAAGCTCAGAGAAATGTTGGGATTTGCCCAAGCTCACGCAGTTAAGTTGCGGCAGAACCAGGACCTGAATCCAGGTCTCTAGTCCAACAGCTGAGCCATCGCACCCTCTCTATCTCTGCAGCTGCCCCCCCAGAAGTTACAGGCAGGATAGCAGATCTGCGGCGTTATACGGTCGTCTAAAGCATTCATCCAACACCCCAGCCAGCGACTGTCCATGGAGAGAACCAAATTCACAGACCGAGAATGGTGTAGTATCCAAGCTAAAGCAGGGAGGGCACAGAGATGAACATACTAATTCCACTGAGCCCTAACTCTGCTCCTTGCCTTCCAGCTGTCAGAGTGAGTCCGTGCCATTCACGGCAGCCTTCCATCATCTCCGATGCGTCAGCAGCAGAAGGCGATAGGTCATCGACGCCAAGTGACATCAACTCGCCCCGGCATCGGACGCATTCCCTCTGCAATGTAAGGCAGTTGTGAGGTCGTTTGTGACTCTTAACTTCTGTGCCAATGTTTCTAACCCTAACCATCACTCTTACCTGCTCGTCTTTTGCCAGCCCTTCTTCTGGGGCCTGAGCCAAAGCCCACCAACGACAAGGCAAAGCCTCTCACCGGGCTTTCGATCAGGCTAGTCATATAAATCCTGAGTTTGAATGGGACTTAAAACTACCCACATCCCAACCAGGAGTTGGTTCTACACTGCCTGACTCTGTGTGCTCACTTGCACCTCTGCAAAGTGCGTGTCCCTGGCTCCCACTTTGCACTGGCGGCCACGCCCACACACAGTACGAGGCAGTGGAGAATCCACGTCCCTCTTTTCAAGAGCTGTGCAAAAATGTTGCATCTCTGATTTTAGTAAAACGTCCTGAAGAAACAACTATAATTTTGTGCCAGGCCATTATTTTTGCAGCCCGGAACATGGATTGCAAAGAGGTTGATTGAAATGGCAGTTTTCCTAACTAGACATTCGGAATCTCTCAGGTTTCAAAGGGAGGAACAAGCTTCAGCAAAGCGAAAATTTATGAACGTACTTAAAAACAGATCCATGTTCGAGTTGGAGCTGGACTGAGACTTTGACAAAGTGTTTCTCCCCTCGGGCTCCATGTTCTAGGTTTTGATTGAAGACGTGCAGAGCTTTACAGTTTCTCATGATGTGACGTCCCCTTCCTCCCCCCCCCGACCCCCAATCAATCAAAATTGAGCCACTAAGACCAAGTTTCACTCTCAGCTTTCAAGTTCCTCTGAATCAAACTTGAGAGCTGGGAAGCCACATGAGTCAAAATGAAAACAGGGTTTGTCAAACTCCCTGTGAACTGAAGAGGCACAGAGCTTCCAGCCACAGTCACTGGGTCAACCACACACTTGCAGCACCGGGGACAGAACCTACCCTCTTCCTCTCCAAAAGCATAGCTGTGAGTTTAAAGGAGACTCTCCATTAGCGAACAGATTTAGGGCTGATATGGTCTCTAGCCACTAGAGGGAGACATGATCTCTCACACTGAGCTGGTGTGAATCCACATTTCTGCTCTCCTTTTACGCTGGTATAAATCTACAGTAATTCCATCCGTGAAGTTACTCTTGATGTATAACAGTGTGTAAATGAAAGCAGAATTCAGCTCTTTGCATTCCACATTTTTTAAGTTGGGGAAGGGGAGAAAGAGAGCGGCAGCCTTTTCTACTAACGACAGAAGCAAAGAAAGAGAGGCCAGGAGTCTGTTGCTTCGGTATCAATAGAATTGATTTAAATGACTGGAGTGACAGTGTGGAAGAGAATTTTTCAAAGTTCAATAGAGAAAATACATTGGAAGGTGCAGGAAATATCCAGAAACACTGCAGTGGGAGAGCAGAGAGGTTATACGGTTCATAATTAAGATATCCTGGCTAATAAATGCAGATAAATGTAACTTAATTCTAGGAGGAGTTCAGTGAGTGAGCAACAGAGGGTCCTGTGGCACCTTTGAGACTAACAGAAGTATTGGGAGCATAAGCTTTCGTGGGTAAGAACCTCACTTCTTCAGATGCAGTGAGTGAGCATTTGCCAGATAAGAAAGCCCTGCAGCATATGCTGACTAAGGCAACCATACAGGAATGAGGGCTGGTCCACACTAACCCCCCAGTTCGAACTAAGATACGCAACTTCAGCTACGTGAATAATGTAGCTAAAGTCGAAGTATCTTAGTTCAAACTACAAGGTACTTACCGCGGGTCCACACACGGCAGGCGGGCTCCCCCGTCGACTCCGCGTACTCCTCTCACGGAGCAGGAGTACCGGTGTCGGTGGCGAGCACTTCCGGGATCGATTTATCGCGTCTAGACAAGACACGATAAATCGATCCCAGAAGATCGATTGCTTACCGCTGAACCCGGAGGTAAGTATAGACGTACCCTGAGAGAACAGTCTCCAAGCCCCTCGGGCAGTTGCCCCATTGCAACGAAGGAGAGAGAAGGGGGGTGTCTGCACTGTGCAGCCAGAAGAACAGTGTGTGAGGACTGGCTGGCTCAGTGTATCGATAACAGACCCGTTAGCTGTGGGTCACCAGTTAAAGTCCAGCTCACGTCTGTAAGGCAGCATCTGATTGCTCTGGAGTGACCTGAGTGGGGAGCATTTGTCTCGCTCCTAGAGGCATCGGCATCTCCAAAGCCCACCCTCACAGCTGAGGCTCACCGAGCCTCTCGCTGGCAGGGAGACCAATGGGGGGGGGGGGTGTGGCACAGGCTTGTCTGCACATGAAAATTCATCCTGAACAAGGTACGGTACGAATTTAAAACAGATTAACTATTCCTGATTCCAGAATACGGGCTTGTCTAGACCAACAGTTCACGGCAAGCTGGGATGTAAATCTACCTATTTCTAGCCTGCCACGCACTGTGTCCAGAATAGACCCTGCTGCCGTGCACCGGCAGTTCTTGTGTGCTTTGAGCTCCCCCTCTTTGAAATGGGAGCAGATTAACGTGCATTAGGGAACTTTCAGTGCACGACAGCAGCGTCCAGACAGCCAGTGAGTGTGCAGCAGGCTAGTGCGGGGTAGATTTTCACCTCAGTTTACCATGCACAAACTGTCTGTGTAAACAAGCCCTAAGAGTGTCTGTTTCCAAGTTAGGGTACGTCTATATTTACCTCCGGGTCCGGTGGTAAGCAATCAATCAATTTATCGCGTCTTGTCTAGACGCGGTAAATCGATCCCGGAAGTGCTCGCCGTCGACGCCGGTACTCCTGCTCCGCGAGAGGAGTACCCGGAGTCGACGGGGGAGCCTGCCTGCCGCGTGTGGACCCGCGGTAAGTTCAAACTAAGATAGTTCGACTTCAGCTACGTTATACACGTAGCTGAAGTTGCGTATCTTAGTTCGAACTGGGGGGTTAGTGTGGACCAGCCCTTAGTTTAAGTAGCTTTCCTACAGGAAGGACCGACTGGATTAAACTAATTCAGAATAAGGCACTCCTATTCCGGAACAAGGGCATCCACACATGGCGTTAATCGGGAATAGCTAATCTGAAACAACTCGCTGTGGAGACAAGCCCTTAGAGCTAACTTTTAGTGAGCAGATTTATTTGTGTGGCTTTTGTAGTTCGAACAGTCATGCTTTCACCTTGGCTGTTCCTCCCATTTCAAATAGTTTGTGTGTGTGTGTGTCTCTCTCTCTCTCTCTCGCTCACACACACACACACACACCCCTACCTCTCAGGCATGGTACGTTCCACTCAGTGGTCTGTTTTTTTCACTCCCTAATTTTGATTAGTACTAGGATGGGGCTTCCTAGCTGGGTCTAAACCCAAATGGGCAGAATATGCGCATCTTCCCAAATCCTTGTGCAAGCTGATAACAAGGCCATTTCCCATTGAGTCCTGGACCATTCCCACATAAAGCATCCAACACCCTGAACAGTGCTGTCCAAATAATAATGATTTATTACTAATTGGTGATAGTCAGGCACGTCCCCCCTCGTTAACGAGGGGCTAGCTTCAGTCCTCCTCGTTACATTTTTGCTTGACCAATTACATCCACCAGCTGTGGCATTTGAATCAAGCTATGAGTCAGAGGGGCTCTGAGTTCAGGGAGTAGATCTCAGTCTAAAGGAGCGTAAGTTGGTGTAAACTCCATGCTTAGGGGGCCAGAAGAGAAGGATGTAATAAAGAGCTGAGAAGAGGTAGTAAAGCAGGCCCGTCTCCACACCAAATTGGTCACTTGGCATGTCTGTTTCACCAATGCAGGCTCCTTTCCACCTGCTCACCATTGCCTTCGAACCTGGCCCGACACGAATTAATGTGACAATCTGTGGCATTTCCTATACCGGTCCAGAACCAGTGGCATTAGCCCTTGCCAACAGGCAGAGGCAGACCAACTCGGAACAGCATAAACGGTGGCTCCAGATTAAACTTTTCCTCTTTAGTGTCTTGACCTGGGAAAGGGACCTGGACTGAAATGTCTGCATTCGTCTGGATTTTATTTTTGTTACTAATGTGGGTTGGAAGGGTGCGTCTGGGCTCTGAGAAGCACCCTGAAGTTTGGGTGTTTCTCAGAAATTTCTCTGGTTTGCAAAGATGAGACAAAGGTGCAGGAGTCGTGAGAACAAAGGGTTAAATGAATCTTGTCTCGGTTCAAGGGAGTTTGCTTGAGTTCAGCGGATTCACCCTTCTTTATTCTGAGATTCTGATTTTTCCAAAACCATGTTTGAATTTCCCTCTTGGTTGCCCTTAGCCTAGTGTCTGTGGCATAGTCTAGGGAACATACAGTTTTACCTGCCTCCGCATGATCTTCTCTTTTCCCAAATCCCTCTTCTCCTTCCCAAAACAAATTGGCTTCAACATGAAACAGCAGCAACTTTGCACCAGCTAATGCTCTGAAGCCCAGAAATAAGCAGGATTTCCAGAGAGAGAGAGAGCTGCTGGGTGTGCGTTTATATCCCCGGGCCGGTTTTGCTCTAGCAGTGCTGTGTGGTACTAGGGCTGTGTTTATGCTGTTTCAATGTGATCTGTCTCCTTCTACCGGTAGGGGGATAGTCCTGGACCGGTACAGAAGAACTTGCACAACCCAATTGTACAGGTAGGAAACCAATTGCCTTTCTTGACCAATCTCTTAATGAAATAGTTTATTAATGCGCAGCGTGGTTGACACACACACATGGTGCAGAGGCCAGAGTCATGTGAAATGCCGAATAGGTATATTGTAAGGGCTTGTCTACACTACTGCGCAGGGTCGATCTAAGCTACGTGAATAGTGTAGCTGAAGTCGACATACTTCGATCTACTCACCGCGGTGTCTTCACTGCGGTAAGTCAACAGCTGGCGCTCTCCCATCGACTCCGCTTGTGCTTCTAGTTCTGGTGCAGTACTGGAGTTGACGGGAAAGCGCTCAGCGGTCGATTTATTGTGTCTAGACGAGACATGATAAATCAACCCCTGCTGAATCAATCGCTGCCCACCGATCCAGCGGGTAGTGTAGACAAGCCCCAAGTATATAGATAGACCATGATTGGTAACATCTGTCAGCTTTGGAAATGGGTCTGAATGAAAACTCTGGATTTGAGCCATCCTCAACTTTGGATCCAGAGCCAAACTCTCTGACTCCAGCCCAGCTGTAGTCGAGGAGATGAGAGAAGAGTTCAGGCATCACGTTTCAGAGAGAGTGGCAGATACTGGGAATAGCAGTTGCCTTTTTAGAGAGAGGGATGGACCCGCAAAAGAGTCCAATCTGGTGTAAATTGCACCTTCTGTCAGCTCCTCGGTATCTGTTACACCAGCGTAGGCTACGTCTACACCAGGAGCGAGGGAGGATGATTGCCAGGCACACTCCTGCTAGCTCGAGGAGCTGCTAGTGCACTAAAAATAGAACAGCCCTGGCAGAACAGGCAGGGGTGAGCAGCGGCATGAGCTAGCTATGCTGGGTCCAGTCGGGTGGGTGCAGAACGGTGGAAACCAAAGTAACTGAGGCCCTGTCTACATGAAAGAAAGGTGCAGTGGTGTAACTAAATGATGTGCTGCACCAGCCTCACGCAGGGCTTCATCTGATGCATCATCGTCCCGTGACATCCCCCAGTAAGCTGCAGCTGGGGAGCCAGATACCTTAGGGCTTGCACTGGGGAACTGCATTGAAATAGCTACACTGTTGTAAATGTCCTTAGCAGACAGGACCTTAGACTCATTCCGCACACTGCGGGGGGTTGGATTGCAGATGGGCCTGTGCCCCAGCTGTCCCTGAACTGTGGGGTGTTCCAAATATAAACGGGCCGCACCAAAACCCTGGGTCCAAACACGGACATTCCCGCCCCCCAGGAACACTTGGGGTGGTCAAAATCCAGCTGTAATAGAATGTCAGGGTTGGAAGGGACCTCAGGAGGTCATCGAGTCCAACCTCCTCCTCAAAGCAGGACCAATCCCCATACAGGTTTTTGCCCCAGACCCCTAAATGGCCCCCTCAAGGATTGAACTCACAACCCTGGGTTTAGCAGGCCAATGCTCAAACCACTGAGCTATCCCTTCCCCCTTTTGACCCACATCCCCAAGGGTATTTAGGATTCAATGGGAGTTAGACACCTACATTATTTTGAGCTCTGGGCCTTAGAGTCCTGTCTCCAGTTTGAATAAACTCAAACTTCAAGGCAGAGCTCAGTCAAACGACTCTCCTATTTTACCCGCAAAAAACCCCACACTAAGCTCAGTGTGAAACCCTGCCCCTCCCCCTCGAAGTAAGTGGTAAAACTCCCACTTTGTAGGGTGAAATCTTGACTCCACTAAATCCTCCCAGGTTTGCTCAAAAGTTTCCATAGGCTTTCTGACACACTGACCCATGTTTTGAGCTTGTTCTGTCTAGTTCTAGTGCTTTAGCCTAAGTTAAAGAACAGGTAGGGGAGTCCATGGGGTCAGGGCCGGCTCTACTGTTTTTGCCGCCCCAACCAGCACGCCGAATTGCCGCTGCAGACGGCGGGGGCAGTCTGTATGCTGTTAGGGCGGCACGCGCGTTTCCGCGGCAGCGGCAATTCGGCGCGCTGCTCGGGGCGGCAAAAACACACAGAGTGCCGCCCCTTGCAGGTTGCCACCCCAAGCACCTGGTTGGAATGCTGGTGTCTGGAGCCGGCCCTGAATAGGGTATGTAAAAGTGCTACATTCTGCACAAAGCAATGCACCTGAATTTAAGAAAACAAGAACTTCCATCATATTCATCTGCAATCCTCTCCCCAGGCGCCACCGTGCCAGAGTTTCTCTGTAGCATCCTTCCACTTAAAGCTCCCCTCTGGCTCCCATTAAGTTGAATGAGACTTTTGCTACAATGCAAGGGGCACTGGCAGAGCTGGGGGTGGATCCCAGGGCTGGGCTAGCAGGGGCTGCGGGTCGGGAGTGAGGGGCTCAGATCCCATTTCCTTAGGCTGAGGTTGGTTGCTTTTGGATTGCAGGAAAGGGGGTGATTGGGGCTGGATTTTTTCCCCCTTACTCTGATGCTGGAATTTATTAGACCCTGTTGCCTTTTCACAAAGTACTATTAATTTTAATAACATCTCCAATGCATGGATACTATGTAAATAAATATTATGGTTATTATTTAGGATAAGAGACGGTCCAAGTACAGGGTCCAAACCAAAGCCCAATTCGCCTTCAGTGATATCAGATTAGGCCCTTATTAATTTCTTCACATATTTTAAAATACACCAATAGGCACCTGCCCTCTGCTCGGGGTGCCGAACCTGTAAATGAAAAATTACAACGGGACAGCCAATAAACATCTCCACCTCAACCCACAGGCGCCTCCCCAGCTTGCCTGGAAGAGCAACAACTCCGGGCTCTTGTGGACCCGAGGGTGGGGAGCAAATTCCAAAACTGAGGGCCCCTGCCAGCAGCTCCTTCTCATTTACATTATGGGAGCTCCAGCTCGAGCGCTGTTGCTGATTGTGTAGGCGTTCTCCTGACTGCCTGGACCATCCCCTTGCCCTAGTTATCAAGGCTGAGATATTTAAAGCCACCAAAGGAATTTGGATGTCTGTGCACTTCACAGTCCCTTAGATGGAGATTTTTGAAAGCTAACCATCGTAGGGTTTTAGCCTGCTGCCCATCACCATAGCATCTGGGCACTTTCCACATAAAACCAATAGCTATAGCAGTCCCCAGTGGCCTCCATGGAGTCTCTGGCTCTTCTCCTTTCCCTCGTATAGTTCCTGCCCCACTCCAACCTGTGAGCATCTTCTCTCCCCAGATTGTTTATTGTCGACGCTCATGTTATTTCCCCTTCTTTCTTCTCCCTCCGCTTTGCAGTCTCTAGAGGACCTTGAAGACCAAAAACGAAAAAAGAAGAAAGAGAAGATGGGATTTGGTTCCATCTCCAGAGTATTTGCCAGAGGGAAGCAGCGGAAATCCCTAGACCCGGGCCTCTTTGATGGTACTGCTCCCGATTATTACATAGAGGAAGACGCAGACTGGTGACCCCTCCCCTCCCCAAGCTGGTAGCTTGCCTCCTTCCTCTGCTGCCGGTGTGCGTGCGTGGGCGGGTGTGTGGTTGTGTGTGTGTGGATGCATCTAACTAAAAAAAAGAAAGTGAGCCTTTTTCCTCCGCGTCGCCACTTCTGTAACTGATGTACATACTACAAACAAAGCCTGTGTGTGACTATGTTAACTGTTGTCTTTGGAGCGATGCAGTTGTGTTGTAATCCTCTCGTTTTGTTCCTATTTTTTGTTTTGTTTGGGTTTTTTTGGTTTTTGATTTTTTTTCTTAATGAAACTTGAAACTTGAAGGACTGCTGTGTATTTGTAAATAACAAAAATATTGTGCACTTTGTGCTTGTGACGTCTCTTGTCCAAAAACGCTGTTTTCTTGAGCCCCTCATGTCGGTGCATTCTGTATCTAGTATGTTCTAAAAGTCAGGGGTTGGAGGGGACAGTATCCTATTCACAGGGTGCACCTGAGTTACAAAAACATTAGGCTCTGCCTATCCAGAAAGACCTTAAAATCTCACTCAGTGTGACGTCTTCCTGGCCAAAATCTCAGGAGGCAACACTGTTCTCTTTTGAATGCCTGTCAGCCTGGAATGATGGTTTAACTTTCCTTTGATTGTTTAGTTTAATTTATTTGCGCAAATCCAGAAGAGCTATTCTAACTAAATTATTGCATAAAGATTGGAATTTATATTTTTCCACAATGGTTTGGATGGGGATGGGAGGGTGTGTTTATACTGTACTGTTCTATTAAACTGCTGCCTGCAGAACTAGGGTAGGATTGGGTAGAAGTTGAGAGAATCAGTTTTTCTATTTTTGTCTTTGTGGGGTTTTTTTTTCCAAATGAATTTCTGTTGCATTTCTCTGTTTCTCATGCTAACATGGTGTACGTTTCCCCTATCCCGCAGTCGATCTAGACAGCAGGATCGGGGACCCAGATTGCTACATAGGAAGTATAACCAGGTCAGATATGTACAGATATCTTTATCTAAAACTATTTTTAAAATGCTCAACGTCTTGGAAAAGAGCAACAGTGATATTTATTATGGAATAATGTAGCGGAAAATGTTAGACTGCAAAGCAGACCGGCCTTTTCAGTACTGCATGTATTTGGAAGGAAGCACTGACCTTTGCTTTGATTGTATTTTCTGGCCACAGAAACATACAATTTGTTTTTGCCTCATGTCTGCGGCTTTTCCTATATACTGCATTCATTTGGGTTATTAATAAGAAAGGGGGATAAAGCGTGGCTTAAGGAACCAAGGCCCTGATTCAGCAATCCATCTCTTTGCAGGAAAGTACTTAAGTCCCATAGACTTCAATGTGACTTAAACACCATCTTAAAGTTATGTGCTTTGTTGAATGGGAACTAAAAGACTTCAGAGTAAAGTAGGGAGTGAGTCAGACTGTAAATATCAGGAAACAGCGTTGGATCAGATGCTTGGGGAACACTGGAAAACTGTTCCGTATCCAATGCTGTTAACTCAGTCCTGGGATATTTATTTTGTCTGTAAGAAAACTGGTCTGGGTCTGGGCTACTCCCGTCATTCGTCCCACAGTGCAGCAGTCTAATAACTTTGGTGCCCCCAGGTAAGCAAAGCTGACAGGTGCATCTCTTCAACCCTTAGTGTGGGGCATTGTTTCCTTCTAACTCTGCTTCACAAGCAAACAAATGTGCATTTTGGAAAGACCAGGTAATTTGATGCAGTTGCTTCTGAAACCATGTCTGCTCAGTCTCTTCTAAATTCTAGTTTATTCGGGGGTGGAGATTTTTACCAGTGCACCTAAAAGATTTAGAAGCACAAAGCCCACTCTTTTTACTGGGGACTTGTGCTCCTAGATCCATTAGGCTCTCTTCAAAATGTGATTTCCCCCCCCCTCTTTCCACTAACATGCACAGCTATCTGGTTACTACAAAATACAGTGCGTCGTGCTTTAATGCTTACAATACAATTTTACGCTCTTAAATTTATGATTATTTAATAAAATACTATTGTGTATTTTTTTTTAATTCCAATACGTGCACCCTGTTTGAAAGGGATATTTTGTCTTTAATTATGAAACTAAAACACACAATACCACCATGCTACATTTCCTTCTAACAGAAGGATCTGGAGAAACCACAGGGGGTTAGGGAAAGTGGCTTTAAATATCTGCTCTGCTTTGCAACGGGGATATGTCCAAAACCAGGGTGGGGGAGAACGACCCTGTTGCATCTTTCTCTGCAGAGGAACATTTTTATACATTTTTCCCCTCTTGTGTTTTTATAATTTAAAAACAAACAAGCAAAACTCCTGGTTATTTTAGTAGTTTCCTTTTCATTTCAGCTTTTCTAAATTAGGAAATAATTCTAAAAAAGTTACTAAGAGGATGATTTATTTAAAAGAAAACTACAATGAATAGCATATGAATTATGGGTAATATTAGATTTAACTCTTCCCGCGTGAGTGGGGAAGAGTCCTTGAAGGCATGGATGCAAATATAAAAATATTAAAAAAAATAAAAAAAACCCTAAATAAAGCTTATTTTAAAGTATGAATGAATTCTATGTGATTTAATTGTTTCTAAGCTGTGTTTGCTAGGCCTGGATCCTTGGCTAGTCCGGGTGATTAAATTGGATCGTATATATTGTCACATACTGTAATACAAATTCAGTATTTATACCACTTGCCAGCAGGGTAGCTGAAGCTCTGCTAGTTATTTGTCCATTTCCTCAGAACCAGAGTTTGCCTAATATAGCGATTTCTTTCCAGCCAGTTGGGAAGGATTTGAAGTTTCAGAAACTTGACTCAACGCACATCTACAGAAGCTGTTGCAGCTTTGGAATCCCGTAACTGACTTTTTTAGGGAGATTCCAAGAACTGCCTGGGGGGCTGGGGAGAGAATCGAGGCCTATAGACAAGAACTTTCATTTCCTCTTTAAAACTCACCTCCGCTGTCCAGTATTTTCCAGCCCTTGTGGCTGTGTCCACCTTAACAAAAGAAAGGGGGGGGGGGGAATATCTCCTTTCATGCAGACCCAAAACTCAATGTGCTAGTATTTGCTGCTCATGGCAGTGTGAATGTCAGCTGACCATGGGGACTAGCCGCCCCAACTCAGCCCACACTCTAAGGAAGCTATAGTTCGTAGGCTCCCCTAACTGTGAATCACGGTCAGCCTCTTTTTCCCCATCACGTGCTGGATTCTATAGCTGCTATCAAGTACGGCAGCTGAGGACTGAACTGGCTTTCACAGACCTGAACATTTCCCCCGTGGTGCTGCCAACCCAAACATAGCAGGGTTCGCTAGAAAGTGAAACTCGTCTAGAAACAGCAGCTGAAACCGACTGGTCTAGTTTCACTGGTTTTGATTTTTCTTTGCATTTTGCTCAGTACGGAGGATGAAAGAACTATGTTAAAACTTTTTCTTTCACAAATTAAGATAGAGTGAGTAATAGGAGGCCAAACTGTTAGGCCCAATTCACCCACTGCCCCTCATTCTAAAGGTACATGGCTCCTAGTCTCACGTATCAGAGAATCTCTCAGTCAAATGTGTTTATCCCAGGCTAGCGTCCTCCTCACCGGACCGCACTCCAGCTCCACTACAGGGAGGACAAGGCGACAGAATGGCCCTGTCTGCCCCTTGCCCTCTTGTAGAACACCACCGTGTATGGGGGGAGGGGAGAGGAGGTAGGGGGACTTAAAGGGGAGAACGTGGAGTCGTATGGGAATGACTGGGGAAGAGGGAAATGGTGATTTGGGTGGAGAAAAAAATCCTAGCAAAAACTGCAGAAGAAAAGAGGATGAGTGGGAGGAAAGGGAGAGGCTGTACAGAAAACCTGACCATCTTTCACTTCAGAGGGAACTTGAATTGGGCTGGCTTTGAATGCTGTAGCACTCAAATGGGGAAAGTAGCAGCAGGCAAGTAACCTAGCTTTAGTAGAGGAACCTAGGAAATCCTTACCTAGGACAGCTCAATTTGGAGCGGCAGGGAAAACTGCAAATCCCAAACAATGCTTGAAACACACCCACTTGGTGAGGAACAGAAGCCAGACCAGTCTCTTGAGCGAGTCCAACAGTGATGCTGAATCTGGGATCTGAGCTTTCCCATGGCTCAAGGATGTTTACACCTGGGGGTTGCGTTTGGCCCCGTACAGAGCCAGCTGTAAAGTTTGCACGTGGAGCCAAACTATTCTAAACCCTAAGGATCTTTGAACCAGGGATTTTGTCTCAGGCTTATCTCCCAGTTGATATAGGGCGGTGACTTTTAGAGTTGGAACTGGCACCAAGAATCTAGCAAAAGGTTTAGTAGACCAGAAAACCAGGCGGTGAAGTAAACTGTCTCCAACTTTGGGTTGTAAATCTTTCAAGGTGGCAGTTAGAATTTCATGACCAGTGCAAAATACAGTAGGAGCTGGGGTAGGGAGCGGTGATCCCAGAGGCACCAGCAGGTAAGTAATTGCACCGTTCTGAGAAGAATATGGAAACAAAATGCAGGAGGGCAGAAAGTAGAGGCCTCTTCGTGGGAAACGTGGGGCTCTCTCGAGCGTCAAGTGGAGCAATTCCTGAGAAGTTAACTAAGAACTTATCTGATGATTATTCTGGTCAGGGAAAGTAGAGACCTTTGATGTCCCTGCACAGGAGAGAGAGGAGTTACTCCACTTCCTCCTTCAATGGGAGTTATCCCTTTCTGATAACTGCTTATGGAGGGGATTCATTCACCTGTGACGCTATAGGCTTAAAGGAGGCTTGTTTAGTCAGAACCACAGTTGCTGATGACGTCATAGTCTAAGGCCAAGGCTACAGCGGGTTTTTGTACCAATATATTGAGCTCGGTTACGGGATGTTTTGGGGCGGTTTTTGGCTTTGGGGTGGTTGTTTTTTGCTGAAATAGTGATACAAGCTGTAGTGTGGATGCAGTTATGCCAGTATAGTTTATTCCCCCTCCCGCATGGGGAGAGAGAAGTCCTTACCTGGATCATTACGCTAGGCATCTCTCTCACAATCCTGCCCTGTGGTCTCCAGCCTTCCCATCTTCCGTTTCTCCTGTTTAGAGAGAAACTCGTTAGTGACACGAGTGTAGTGTCTACGCTAATGAGAGCGCCCCCATGACTATAAAATCTGCTAGTCTCCCCATTGCACAGAGGGGAAACTGAGGCACGGATTCTCAATGGGAGTTGGGCACCTAAACACCTTTGAGAGCCTGAGTTTAAGTGACTTGCCCCAGGTCACACAGGAAGGCTGTGGCAGAGCTGGGACTTGAAACCCAGTCTTGCAAGGGCCTAGACTTGTTCCCTAACCACTGGACCATCCTTCCAGCTATATTTCTTTAACAGATAAGCATGTCAGAGAACATAATCATTCCTTTGCCAGTCCCTGGGACCTTTCCTTTGAAGCTGTGAGAGCACTTTACAAACAACTATGCTTCACAACGTCCCTGTGAGGCAGGTGGGGAAACTGAGGCACAACGGTGCAGCATCTTGCCTGACAAAGATGGGAATAGAACCCCGGAAGCTCTGCCTCCTCATGTCCCACCTATAAATATACACAACCACCTGCCCTACAAATGGACTGTAGCAAAGTGTAAAAACAAGCAACCAATAATTCAGAGAAATAATACAGGAATAAAACTGCTCAGGACGGTCAGTTCTTGCTGTTAGTTTAGAATGGTCTCATTTAACTTGCCTCCTGATTGAAGTGAAGTGACGTGGTGGGAGACAGTCGCCTTTGTATTCTCTTGCCTGCTGAGAACACTGCAGGCCATGCCACGAGTGCCACACTGGCTACCCTACCAGGCTCACTGCTAGTTTCTAAATACCCAATCCTTGGCATAAACACTGATTAGCAGCAATTATCCCAGACCCTGTGTGTCCAAACCAGCATCACCCTTTGTATCCAAACCAAATTCGGAACATAATGGCCAGCTTTTCAGCTGGCGTACAACTCCATAGCACCACCGACTTCAGGGAGGCTGCCCTGATTAACACCCGCTGGGGGATCTGGCCCATTGACTTGAATGGAGCAGCGCTGATTTTCACCAGTGGTGGATCTGGCCTGATCATTCATTAGAAGACTATACAAGAAGGCCAGTCCATCCGGCTTAAAGAGAGAGACAACAGCCTGCAATTAAAGGGGGGCATGATGATAAATTTCACATTTAAAATATTCCTTACCACTGTTGTTAATATCACCTTAGAGGGGGGGTTCATAAATCCATACAGTGCTTTGCAACCATTCCATTAAAATCTGCCTGCGAGCTAAGTTAGGCATCAGTAATCCTCATATAGAGAAACCGAGGCGCAGAAGCAGTTTGCTTGAGGCCAATTGGAGACACTTACTAGGCGAACGCGAGAACGCGACGAGAGGCCGCTAACAGGAGCGTTTTGGAGGACACCGCGGTGGGCTCGGTGCTTGGAGGTAGTGGGACGTGGGGAGTGGTGCATTTGGTCTGTCTGTGGGTCAGCTGTTCTCTGGGCCCAGGCTGTGTAGCAACCATGAGCCCCTCACTAAGCAACTAAGAGGGTCTGTTTGGTGCCTTGCAAGACACTGTAAGGCTCTGTCCTTTGGAGCTCTGACCAGCCCTGCTGTCTGAAGTCTGACAGGTTCATCGCTCCCTAGTGGGTGGGGTGGAGCTCAGCTGAGCTAATCAGGGGGACTTGGTATAAAAAGTCACTTGCCAGGTGAACTTGAGAGCCATGATCAGAGGCAGCTAACAGAGTTTCGGGGGGAGATGAGAGAGGGAGGGTGAGGTTTTCCTTCCAGGCTCAGCGCTACGTGCAATTTCAGGATGGCCAGCGATGGTGACTTGCAACAGAGGTGCCATGTTTTCTTTACTGCCTGAAGCCAGAAGGGACTTCCGGTACATGACGTGCAAGTTGGGGGCTGTGCTGGAGGAAAAGTTTCTTGGATTCAAGACACTACTCAGAATCAGAGGAGCTGAGGCATTCTGGACAGCCAGGCTCCAGGAAGCTGCGTACCAAGGAGACCTGGCAGTACCTGACCATCAGAGGCAAGAAATCACATCAGCATTCTTTACCAGTGGAGACAGATGAAGATGGGCAGGCTGTGGCCACCAGAGAGAAGAGGACCAGGAGGAATTCCACACAGCTAGAAGTTTCCAATTGATACCAGTTCCTCAATGTGGAAACTGTAGAAGATACCTCTCAAGATCCAGTTGGTCCGTGGGAATGGAGACATGTATGGGACACACCTCTGGATGGCAGCTCAGCTTGCCCACAAAGAAGGAAGACAGATGATCCTTGTTGGGGATTCAATACGCCTAAGAACTGAAAGAGCGTTCTGCAAGGAACAAGCAGACAACGGGACAGGACGCTGTCTTCCCAGAGCCAAGACACGGGACGTCACTCTAAGACTGAATAGGCTTCTGAAGAGAACAGGTCAGGATCCGTTGGTGTTGGTTCATGTCGACAGTGCATCGAGGGATAGCTCACAGATAACATCACTCCAGAGGACTCGGAAGCACGCTGAAGCAGAAGAACGTCCAAGTGATCTTCTCTGAGATCCTTCCTGCCCCACAAGCAAAAGACGACCAAAGGCAGAAGATTCTGGAAGTGAACCGCTGGCTAGGTAAGTGGTGTAAGGGGGAGGGTTTTGGTTTTGTGGAACATGGATCCACCTTCTCTGGGGAGAGAGAGATGAATAATTTGGATGGCCTCCACCTCAATAGCAGGGGACCAAATCTCCTGGAGGACAGGCTGGCTAGAGTACTGTGGAGGGGGTTAAACTAATAACAAATGGGGAGGGTAAAAACAGTGAAGACATAGAACAGACTCAAGGTCTTGAGAACAAAATTAATCAAGGAACCAAAGGACGTGAAGAGAAGAAATTTTTAATTGCCTATAAACCAATGCTAGCCTCCTAGGTAGCAAACAAGAGGAATTGGAATGGCTCATTTATGAGCATAAATTCAATCTAGTTAGTATTACTGCAACGTGTTGGGATGATTCACGCAATTGGAATGTTAAAAATCAATGGTTATAACCTATTTAGGAAGGACTGAGTGGGCAAAAGGGGAGAGGAAGGAGAACTCTACATCCAAAAATGGCATCACCTTTTTCTGAGTCACTGATAACACAGAAGAAAATGATCTTGAACGCTTCTGGATCAGTGTCCTAGCAGATAAAGCACAAGACTGGGGTGTTAGTTGGAGTCTGCTGCAGACCACCAAATCGCATTAGGGAACAGGATTAAATGGCTCCTTACACACCTGTCTATAATGTGTAGGGGGAAAAGCTGCATGATCATGGGTGACATAAAACTGAGTGATACATGCTGGAGGTCTAATGGTGCCAGTACTAAAACGTCCTTGGAATTTCTAAACATTATAGATGATCATTTCCTAGCTCAAAAAGTGCTGCAGCCAACCTGGGGGAATTCTATTTCTAGACCTAATCTTGACAGATGATAAGAACTGATCACAGAACTAAAAAATAATGGTAATGTACAAACAGAAAAAAAGTCCAGACCAGTAATACATGTATTTGGTGTTTTAAAGGGGCCAATTTCACAAAGCTGAAAACAACCATGAGCCAAATGGGGGTGGAGGATGAATTTAATCAGAAAAATGTGACTGATAATTGGGAATTGTTTAAGAATGCTTTACTGGTTGCCCAAAAAGCCAAATTCAAACAATTGAGGAAGGAGGCGGTATTAGTTAAAAACAAACAAACAAAGCCAACCTGATTTAGAGGGGAAGTGAAGGCAGGGGGAAGAAAAGGGATGTTGATAGTAATGAATATAATTCAGAAGCTAGGAATTGTAGAAAATTGATAAGGGAACCAAAGGACTAGCAAACTAAAGGATAATCAGGAGGCGTTTTTTAAGTGTACGGGGAACAAAAAGAATCCTAATCGTGGTATTGGTACATCACTAGATGGAAACGGAAGAATTATCAATAATAATGTAGAAAAGGTACCAGTGTAAATATTTCTGTCCTGTATTTGGGAAAAATCAGATGTAGTCATATCATATGATAACACTCTTAACACTCTTCCTCCCACTATATTAGTGGAATAGAATGTTGAACAGCTGCTACTAAAGTTAGACATTTTTAAATCAGCAAGTCCACATAACTTGCACCCAAGGGTTTTAAAAGAGCTGTCTGAGGAGCATGCTGGACTGTTAATTTTGATTTTCAATAAGTCTCAACACAGGGAAGTTCCAAAAAACTGGAAGAAAGCGGATGTTGTGCCAATATTTTCAGAGTAAATGGGATGACCCGAGTAATTACAGGTCTGTAGTGGCTGATACAGGAGTTGATTAATCAAGAACTAAAGGAGAGTAATGCAAAAATGGTATCAAGTTACACAGGATCTATTTTCCATAAACCTGTGTTGATTGGCGTTAATTACAAGTTTGGTTGATCTAGGTAATACTGTTGATATAATAGACTTCTCAGGCATTTAACTTGGTACTGCACAACACTAATTAAAAAACTAGAATGATATAAAATGATCATGGTACACATTAGATAGTTAGCCAATTTGTAATCTGATAGGTCTCAAAATGGAACTGTGCATGGGGAATCATCACTGAGCAGGTATGTTTCTAGTGGAGTCCCGTAGGGACTGGTTCTTGGCCCCACGCTACTTAACATTTTTATCAGTGACCTGGGGGAAAAAAACATAAAATCATCCCTGATAAAGTCTGCAGATGGCACAAAAACTGGGGGGAGTGGTAAATAACAAAGAGGACAGGTCACTGAGTCAGAGCGGTCTGGATCACGCGGTAAACTGGGCGCAAGCAAATACGCGTTTTCATTAGGCTAAAAGTAAGTATATACATCTAGGGACAAAGAAAGGCAGCCTTGCTTGCAGGCTGGGGGACTCCGTGCTGAGAAGCAGAGACTCTGAAAAAGATTTGGGGGTCGTGGTGGATAATCAACTGAACGTGAGCTCCCAGTATGGCAAAAAGGGCTATGATGATCCTTGGAAGCATAAACAGTGGAGTCTTGAGTAGGAGCAGAAAGATTATTTTCTGTCTGTATTTGGCACTGGTGCAAGTGCTGCTGGAATCCTGTGTCCAGTTCTAGTGTCCACAATTCAAGAAGGATGTTGACAAATTGGAGAGGGTTCAGAGAAGAGCCACAAGAACGATTAAAGGATAAGAAAGTTTGCCTTATGGTGAATCTATTTAGCTTAAAGAGAAGATTAAGGGGTGACTATTACAGTCTATAAGGACTTACATGGGGAAGCATTATTTAATAATGGGCTCTTGAATCTATCTGAGGCAGGTATAACATGGTCAAGTGGCTGGAAGCTGAGGCTAGAAAAATCCAGGCTGGAAATAAGGTGTATATTTTTGATCGTGCGACTACTGACCCATTGGAACAAGTTGCCCAGGGTTGTGGTGGATTCTCCATCACACCATTTTTAAATCAAGACTGGACGTTTGTCTGGAAGCGCTGCTCTAGGAATTGTTTTGGGGACGTTCTCTGGCTTGTGTTATACTAGAGGTCAGACTAGATGATCACAATGGTCCCTTTTGGCTTTGGCACATTCAGAGACCCCAAGGCCAGGAGTTTCTGGGTCCTAGGCCAGTGCTCAGACTGCTGGAGTAATTTAGTTCTTGCTCTTAGTGGTGGTGATTCCCTCTTTGCTTTTCACTCAGGTTTAGACAATGAAACTGGACCGGTCTGGTTACTACAGCTGTCATCCGACACACACTAGCACAACATTGTGACGACAAACCGCAGGAGACTGTTTAAATCCCGCACCAAAAAACCCAAACCAAACTCACCCCTCGTAGTTGAAACGATTTTTTAAATGAACATTCAATGAAAGCATTTACTCTAGTGTTTTAAAAAGAGACTTTTTATTAACCCATCACAAGGCTGTAGGCATAGGGTAATATCTTTCTTTATTCTGGTAGATCCCAATATCACCCATCCAGGCTCCAGAACATACACATCCCTGCAGACCCCCGTTCACTCGTAGGATGGTTGTGCACGCTAAGGGCTCAAAGGCTATGTGCTTTAAGATGAAGTGTAATGCTGGATGCATGGGCCAGCACCTGGTGATTAATGTAGTCATTTCACTGTCTTGTGTTGCTGGAAAGGGAAGGCAGAAGATACAGCAACAGCTTCTATTTTATTCACTACAGACCTTTCTGCATCTGCCTTCTTTCATGCCTGTGCAGCATAGCTCCCATCAACGCTTCTGGGACTATCTGCCGATTTCTAACGAGGAGGCTATCACCCCCTTGTGCAAACTATGTGGCCAAACGGTCTTATGAGTCAAGGGTGCCCGACATGTAGCCTGAAGGCCTCATGCAAACTGTGGGGCAACAAAATGCAACCGCGGAGCAAGGACAAAGCTGATGAGCTGTAGGTATTTCCTGCTGCTGAACTCAACCAACCAGGAATTTGCATTCCGTTACCGAGGGGACGTACAAGCCAATGCTACAGGGGTATTGTATACCCCTTTGCTAATCCAGCTCCCCGTTTCACAAACATAGCGCATTCCTGTCCTACAGAGTTGAACCTGTCTGTATGTGTGGCCATCCCCCTCTGCAAATAACTACGTGGTACGAATTGCCCGGCTCCTCTAGAATGTACAAGCCTGACCTTCGGAAAAATCCAGAGAGCACGGACCCCAGTCCCCAACCCGCACAAATAGGAAGAGGAATAGAGTCAAACTGGCTGACATTTTCAAACACCTGTTCCCTGCTGGAAACACTAGAAATCCCATAAGGAGGAAAAGCCCCGTTCTTGTGAGAGTGCCTCCCTCGTTTTCCAGACTCAGGATAAGCCTCTGAATTTCAGCAGCCATTTTCCAAACTGAGCCCAGAATTTGCATTCCATTAATCCCACCAGTAGCCGGTGTGCTCGGCTTTTAAATGCTGGGGTGAAACCATCGTGCTAAATTCTAGGACTGTGCCGAATACCATTTTTTTCCCCCTCCTGCTTCCCCAGAGTTCTATCTGCGGTGCGTGATCCCCTCTATAACCGTGGCCTAGTTAGCTGTAAAAGAGAGATGCTAATCAATCATGACCTAATAAAAAGGTATGCCCAAGTAGGAAAGCAGGGTGTCATGCTGTCTAAAATGGAGTGAATATGCTGTGTGATTGATTGCGATTACACTGGGTCTCTCTGAGTATGCAGGAGTAAAAAATGAGGGAGTATCCCTGAGTGCAAGTGGAATTACCTGGAGACAGGGAGCGTGAATAAAATATTGGGCAGATAATTATTTTCAGCTACTCCATTGTCAGTGTGATGCCTAGGAATGCTACTAGCTTTAGGAATTCCGCATGGGGCCCGGCCTTGTGAAATTGTCTGTGGCAGCCATCAAATTGCAGAAGAGCCGCACAAGCCGAACTCGGGTGGATGAACATTTACTCGGACAAATGGCGCGAGTGAGTCAGCTGACCTGAGTGAATGCTCACCGGGGTCCACAGTCTAGCGCATTGTGACTAGGAAACTAGAGAGATGATTTATGGGCAAAAACGTGGAAAGCTCAACAACCCCACCTTGGCCAAGCAATGTCTGGGAGAGCAAGAAACCAATCTAAAAAGACCTGACGGGTGTAATCACTAAGGAGGGAGAGAAACATCAAGGAGGGAGGGGGTATTTGGGGAGGTGCAAGGAGGTCTAACTCAGGGGAACGGGATGAGGTCAAGAAAGGGGTAACTTGAGGTTGAATGTCAGAGGAAACATCGAGATCTACAGGGCCGAGGAAAGATGGGGGCTTTCCACTGTCTGGTCTATTTAAAAACTAGACTAGTTAAAGCACTAGATAAAATACTGAAAGGAACCATCCTGCATTTGGCTGTGGGAGGGACTAGAGGGCCAAAGAGTGGCCCAAGAGGTCAGACAAGATGATCGTGATAGTCCCTTCCGGCTTTAAACTCTGTGAGCCTTGGCTAGTAGTCTGCTAACTGCAACCTTTAGAGACCTATTCACTAGGGCAGCGGCTCTCAAACTTTAGCGACCTGAGGACCCCCATTTTGATTTAAAATTTTTCGCAGACTGCAGCCCTGGCAGAATTTCTCTCCCAACCTCTTCACACATGTACAAGGAAACACAACTACAGCAGCTGTATTCTCAGCCAACCCCATTAGCTCCTCACTCCCTTCAGGATCCAGTTTAAAACTAGCCTCTTCATGGCAGATCCTTAGCTGGTGTATTTTGGCCTCTCTCTATGGAAAACAATGGAGTTACACCAATATACACCAGCTGTGAATCTGGCCCTTTCTTTTTAAACCCCCCATCGGCTTGCTCCAGCCTGCCTGTCGCACCTTGTTTCTCTTGCCTTCTCTGTTTGCTCCATCCATTCATTTCCTCTGTGGCCCTCCATGCAATCTGGCCATTGCTGGTGCAAGAACGTTCTTCTCTGTAGCTCTTCTAACAGCTTTCCTAGATCTTTCCCCTAGAGCTGGGTGAAATATTTCAACCTACACTTTTTTTTCTTTGAAAAATGCAGATTTGGTGACACTGAAACCAATTTGTGTTGATTTCACCTAATTGTTTCAGTCAGGGAAAAAAACATTTTAAAAAAGTCCTATTTTGTTTCAACATTTTTTAAATGAAACTTTTTGACTTCTTGGTTTGATGGGACTTTTCGTTTTGAAAATTTCTTTAATTTTCTTTATAAAAAAAATTAAAAATGTATAAAGAAATGCTCAAAATTTAAACATTTCAGGTCAAATAAAGTGTTTTATTTCAGCCAAGAATTCTTTTAATTTATTTTTCAAAATTTCCCCTGAACCAAAAAAATCTATTATTCACCCAGCTCCAACCTCCACCTCATTGACTGTTTTATTTCACATCTTGGCCAAGGAGACATTTTTCTCCTTGTCTATACCACTTAATTTCATGCTTCTCCAGCCGTTATGCATCTCTCCAATCGTGCTATATAACTCCATGGTACAGTTTGCAAAAATACTCTGTACAACATATAGTTGCCTTATGGTGTCAAAACCTACCACATGCATGAAGCAACTAGGCCAGTGCAGAGATTTCAGTAGAGTCTGGATGTTCTTAGACCTGGAAAGGTCAATTAAAAGCAAGGCCAATCCCAACCTTTTGACACATGCTGACGGGAGTCAGACTCACCCTGCTGAAATGAAAGGTGGAGAGATCCCAAGAATTCATCGGGGAGTTAACAGTGATTGACTGTTTTAATATTGCCCCAGCTTTTCCACGGGTTACCAACAAAGAATCCTTTACACCAATGTGTCTGCAGAAAACCTGGATAGCGGCACTAAGTCATGTAATGCTATGGGCAGTATTGGGACACTGCGGAATATGGGACCTAGGGACTGATCTCAGGCCTCACCAGGATGGAGCTGCGTGCTCTCTGATGTGATAGGCCTATAGACAACAGTGTGCAAGGATATTGCTCAAACATGACAGAGCTGCTCCTGGGACCTCAGCTAGTGAAGCCAGTAGGATCCCATGACTAACAAGGACATTGTCAAATGCAGCTCATGAAGCCAATATCCTCTGAGGGAATGGGCAGCAGTACCAGAAGTACACAGACAGCAAACCAATACAATGTGTATGACTGCGGCATGATCTAAACTGTATGGTGCCTTCTTCCCCTATCAAATCATGCAGTCAGTATTATTAAAATCGGCGGCCTGGTTTAACATCCAAACTCTGGTGCTGTTCAGATTCAGGACTGGACCACCTGTCTAGTCTCTCCCGGTATTTTTCACACCCCTGACATCATGGTGTACAAGTGCAATCCACTGAGCTGAAGTTGATGGTTGTGTCCATCTCTACAACAGAATAAACTAAAGCCTGGAATATCCAACGTCTCTTGAGCTTTGGATGTGGATTAGGCCCACGTCTACTAGCAAAGGAACCTGCGTCTTAAACTGAATCACAAAAGCGTTAGTGCCAAACACTTGTTATTTTTACAGCTCCACAAGTGATCCCACGTTCGTTGCTCAAGAAACTAATCTCGCGGTGGTAATGACCTTGAGCCACGGGGACAACCTGGGAAATGCTGTGGCTTTTGGCATGGAAAAGGGCTTCAATATCAATGAAAGCAACTGAGTGCGTTGATCGTCTAAGGTAGCAGGTGAACAGCGAAAATTAGCAGCCTTGGGTGAAGAGCTACGATTTGCACCATCCCCAGAGCTACTTTATTTTGCAAGATGCAAGGAGCCAACAGCAGCACTGCCTGCAAAAGCAACACTCGGAAGATCCTGGATGGGACACTGCCCTTCTGTAGAAGGGCATGAGCATTTGCCTACAGCATGGGAGCACCGTGCTCGGCCAATGAAATCCCACCCAATAAGCCGTTTACTGTAAGGGTTGGCATTACTCACAAATCAGACGTGCATCTGACGAAGTGGGTATTCACCCACGAAAGCTTATGCTTCAATACATCTGTTAGTCTTTAAGGTGCCACAGGACTCTTTGTTGCTTATTACTCACAAACTACTTCGTATTTGGCCCCGCGCTTCCAATCCTGATGCTGCCCTGTGCGGTGCGGGTCAGAGATGCGCAAAGTGCAGCCGGGAGGCCTGACAGAGCTGATTGTCATAAAACCTGTCCCACAGCTGCATAACCACCGGCTGAAGAGAAGGATAACCAACGGCAGGTTAGCAAACTCAAACACCCAAACTATTCCTATTCATCTAACCAAGGGACGAGCCAGTCCAGCCAAGTATGGAGAAATAAATTCATCAAAGGTTACCGTGGAACACAGCAGCTGAATGTATTATGCAAATTGATATGCAAATCAGGCACAGCCCTTGGGCTCCTCCCAAGTTGCCACGAGGGGTCGTCAGTTTCAGGTGCTTCCTGATTCATATCAACATGTGACACGTCAGGGCAGAGAGATTTCTCTTAGGTCTGGGAACCTACAGGGGACAAGACAGTCATGTGAAAGGGATCAATGTAACCCGCACGACCAGCGCGGCTCTCTGTATCCCTCTCGTGGCTGAATCAAGTATACAGCTGCTATCTCTGAGCGAATGCACCTGCTCCTTTAGTTCAAGCAGTAGCAGATTATGCTTTTAGATGCCGAGGTCCCATGTTCAGTCCTGCCTGATGATCTAGCCACGGGCATCGATACACACCAAACGGGGAGAGGAATTGTTTAGCACGGTGCATAGGGAGGTAATGAGATGAAACCAAGAAAAGGAAAACAAGGCTGATTATCAGGAAAACATCCTGTTAGCACAATTGATTGATTAAAATCTAGACGACCCATGTCTGGGGACATTTAAAACGACACTGGACTAAGAATTTGGAAACATATTGAGCCTGAACCTCGGCTGTTTTTAATCAGCATAGCTCTGCTGATTTCACTGGACCTATGCCAATTTATACCAGCTGAGGAATAATCCTGGCACTGGTCCCTGGTGGGATGGACTGGATCTATCATTCAGATTGGTCAGCGATCCAATTTCTTACTCATTTTTACCAGTTTTACCCCAAGTTTGGCTGGACTTTGTTAAAGTGCCTGTTGCGTTGTCTTTAGCGATGAGTTCTGAGTGGGCACGCAGAGGAAAAGCATTGCATTAGCTGGGCGTGAGGGAGCAGCTCAAGTCACCCATTGATCATAAAGACCTGGATCAAAATTATCACCTACTTCCCCATGTAAATCTAGCACGCCACCACTGCTGACTCCAGTGGAATTGTTCTGCTATAAACAAGTGCAGAGGGTGAATGAGAGAATGTTCTACAGTAAAACAGGGCCTGGGTGTGAAAGTAATGCTTGATGGAACTTTGTTTCCCCTAGATCTTGCCCACACAGTTATCCTGCATCCGGCTTCCAGGTAAAGAAGAAGAGAGAAAAGGAGAAAGAGGGTGAGAAGGTCTGGAATGGTTTGATTCAATGAGTGAATGATCGAACTGCTGTGCTCACCTGGCTTCTCGACACCAAACATGCCTGTAATTTGACTGGCATTTGTCTGCATCTTTTAAAACGCTTCATCGGAAAATAAAGTGTTATTTGGAAGTAGTTGATCCAGGGGAATACGTTACATTTTGTTGTTAATGTGTTTTTAAAAAACATAGTCCATGACTATGGATGGACATTGCATCAGCAACCCTGAGTGCCAGGGGCCCTGGTCTGAGGTGCCTCTGCACTTGTGAGCTGCCAGAATGGCCACTTGGCACCACGAGCAACCAGACATAAGTTAGAGCAGTCTTTGGGCTGCTCTAATGTTCACTTGACACTGGATTGGTCCCCAAGATCTAGGGGCCACAATGGTGGCATAAAGTCACCTTTATCCTTTCTCCATTGCCCAGTGATGAACCCAGCTCAGCCAGACCCGAGCATCTTTATAGCTCCAGGAAACATGTTCAAGAATTTGTTTGGGTTATTTTAATAGCTGACCTGGCCTCAGCCCTTCAAAATTCTACTAGCCAACTCATCTGGGGCCAGGATCTTGTTCTGAGGAGTAAAATGGCACTTTCTCTTCCCTCCCCGTCATCCTCCTCCTCCTCCTGTTAAAGAGTAGACAAGTGCCTGGCTGGTACGTTTTCACTCTGACTTTACAAACGCTGCTTTTCCTAGGTTTTTTTTCCATTTGCCCATCCCAACCTAGATCGACGATACTGGGCCTATGGACTCATGTCACAAAAAATAAGACTCACGCACACAAGATGGGGGGGAAGAGAGACCTTTCTAATCTCGCAACACACCTGAGCATTTAGCTCTGAAACAAAGACTTAACGCACTCTTGAGATCTGGCCAGCTTTCCGGTGTGCGTCTATCCAATTCCCGTTTACGCAGCAACCCCCCAATGATCGGACCAAGAACGATCCCCGTTCTCCACCCCCGAGCAGCTCGCACCGGGCCTTTTCTGCCATCAGCTACACACTGGTGTAAGTAAGATCAGCACGGAACGCGTGGAATCTTCCCATACGTAGTTCTTTACTTGCAAGGCAAAGATTAGCCCCTGCACCACTCAAGTCCCACTTAGACGCTGGTTTGAGGAGTGATTGAGACTTAAAGACTGTGCGCCGTTTGTCACAGCCCTCTGCATAGGGGCGAATTTCACTCCAAGAGAAATTCTGAATCGAGTGGCTGGAATGGGCAGTTGCAATGACGTTCTGGAGGAAATTCTCCCCACTTTTTTTCGTCACCATTTTCCCGGTGGTATTAACCACAATGCACATCTGCTGCTCTTTTACTACAACCCCTTCCTCACTTCCAGCATCATTTAACCCAGCATTGTTGATAAACAAAAACAAACAATACACTTGACTCAAGTTTCATCCTATTACATCCCATCGCAAAGTGTGGCACAGATGTTAATGAACTGAGTCTCATGCCTTGGAAGTAGAGAAGTGGTATTTCCACATTTTTCCGGTGGGGAAACTGAGGCACAGCAAAGTGACGCGCCTGACCCAAGTGAGCATCAGAGCCAAGAGTCAGAGCCCAGATCTCCTATTTTCAATTCCCTACTTTAACCATAAGGCCGCTTTTTTTTTTTCCTTCACCATCCTGAACATACTCACCCCCCAGCTCTACGACTGCTAACGAAAGCTGCTTGCCTAGACTTAAGAGTCTCTGTATCCATGCCCATGCACGCGTAAGGGCTGCTCAACTTCTAAACCTACCGGGCAGCGTGGGGTGGGGAATTCCACCATGCACTGCTACTGAGTCCGGTGCGGGGGCCAGGCGGTGGCTTGCACCTCCCCTAGCACCGTCAGGCACTCAATGGTGGTGGGCTAAAGCCAGCTATAAGTACATGCCATAGAGCAGGGATGGGCAAACTTTTTGACCTGAGGGCAACATTGGGGTTGGAAAACTATGGAGGGCCGGGTAGGGAAGGCTGTGCCTCCCTAAAGAGCCTGGTCCCCGACCCCTATCTGACCCCTTCCACTTCCTGCCCCCTGACTGCCCCCCTCAGAACTCCCGACCAATCCAATCCCCCCTGCTCCTTGTCCCCTAACCACCTCCTCCTGGGACCCCCCGCCCCTAACTGCCCCCGGAACCCCACCCCCTATCCAACCCCCCTGCTCCCAGTCCCCTGACTGCTCTGACCCCTATCCATACCCCTGCCCCTTGACAGGCCCCCCGGGACCCCATGCCTATTCAACCCCCCCATTCCCCGTCCCCTGACACCTATCCTCACCCCCGCCCCCTGAACAGGTCCCCTGGGGACTCCCACGCTTATCCAACCTCCCCCCCTGTCCCCAACCATCCCCCAGAACCTCTGCCCCATCCAACCGCCCCCTGTCCCCTGACAGCCCCCCAGGACCCGCCACCCCTTATCCACCCCCCCCAGCCCCCTTATCATGCCGCTCGGAGCAGCATGTCTGGCAGCCGTGCCGCGCTGCCCAGCAGGAGCTCGCCGCCCAGAGCCCTGCCTGCATGGCGGCATGGCTGTGGGGGAGGGGGGAGAGCAGGGGAGGGGCTGGGGGCTAGTCTCCCCGGCCAGGAGCTCAAGGACCGGGCAGGACGGTCCTGCAGGCCGGATGTGGCCCGGGGGCCATAGTTTGCCCATCTCTGCTATAGAGGATAGGAGTGCACTTTATGGCTGCTTAAAAGGGAAAGATGGCTCCAACCCTAAGTCAGACCAGTGATCCAAACACCCCAGCCTTGAAGTTTGGACCCAAGCTCCTAACCGAGGGCGAAGTTCTGTCTCTGGTTTACAGTAATGTTTCAGAAGCTGGGAATGGGCGACAGGGGATGGCTCACGTGATGATTCCCGTTCATTCCCTCTGGGGCACCTGGCATTGGCCGCTGTCGGAAGACAGGACACTGGGCTAGATGGACCTTTGGTCTGACCCAGTGTGGCTGTTCTTATTCCTAATCAGGATGCTCAATTCAATTCAGTCTGTGGCCCTTTGGTGATACACCTCTACCCCGCAATAACGTGACTTGATAGAACACGGGTTTGCGTATAGCACGGTAGCAGCGGAGCTCTGGGAGCGCTTTAAAGGGTCCGGGGCTCCGGCTGCTGCAGGGAATCCCAGGCCCTTTAAATCCCGCTGGAACCCTGCCGCCGCTATCCTGGGGCTGCAGCAGTGGGGCTTGCCGGCGATTTAAAGGGCCCGGGTTCCCCGCAGTGGCTGGAGCCCAGAGCTCTTTAAATCACCGCCAGAGCCCTGTCGCCCCTACCCCGATATAACGGGGTTCAGCTATAACACGGTAGGGATTTTTGGCTCCCCACGACCGCGTTATCGTGGGGTAGAGGTGTAGTTACAGCCCTTAGATACTATGGTGATGAGTGCTATAGAAAAACCCGAGAGACGTGGCTTGAGGCCATCCTGCTGAGCTGAACCATCCAACAGCATCATCTACCCAGACAGCCACTAATCTCATTAGGGCACTCAAGCATATATTTTGTGTCTTAAGAAAATGTTTATTGCACATATGCATTCCCTCGCCTTTGCATCTCCCGGGATGTAATGCAGTCATGATTACAGGCCATTGGCTTTTGGGACTTGATGGAAAGCAGAAATAAAGACCTTCTTTTATGATAATACAAAGCATTAAAATAGCAGTAGAACATTTGCATTTTAAAAGCTTGTTAATAGATAAATTACTGTCTATCGGGGCATTTTGGCTCGGAACGCCACGGTAAGGCAGTGTCAGCACTTCCAGTAGGATGCAGCTTCGTTATTTCTAGAGTTTATCGGTTTGATCACAGACTAAGAGGAAAGATGTATAAAGTTTTATCAGTTGGAGATTATTTTGGCAATCACATTACTCAGAAGAGAGTTTAAAAAACGAGGAAGAGTTTAAAAAAAAGCTCACCCCATCGCCTGGCATCATTGCTTTGGGTGCTTCTAAATGACTAAAAATCACCACATCTGTCAGCAGAAAGTTGCTGTGAGCAACTCTCATCGCCTGACTGAAGCATTGGAAAGTTCTGTGGTTTATCTGCACTTACCCCAACCCCCCTTGGGTAGAAACATTTCTCCTGACTCTGTTTACCTCCTATTTGGGCTAGACCAGAAATACTCTACAATAGCTTCCTGTGTATTTTAGGCCCTGATCCTGAAAAAGCTTAGGCCCTGATCCTGCATTTTGACCCGCGTGAGCAGACAGGGCTCTGTGCAGGTACAGTAGTCTCCCCGCGTGGATGACAACACGGGATCAGTGCTGCACACGCATGTTTAACTTGGGTCACGTAAGTGGGCCCATTGAAGTCAACGTGTAAGTGTTTCAGGGTCAGGCTAATGGTGCTTTTAGTTTCCAGTCCCAGAGGCAACAATATACAAAGGCATCCCAGATAGATCAATACATCTTCCCACTGCTAGGCCGCCCTCTTTCTGAGACTGTAGCTGGCTCGGATAGAAACACGGTCAGAATGCGGAAGCACGCGGAGGAGAGCTAAGGGAATATTTAGCAGTAACTCATTCCGGGAGTTTAGCCTTTTTTGCAAATTGCCTGCGAGGGGCTTGTGATTCTCTCAAATCCTAATCTGCTCTTTAGAATTAAATGCCCAGTACTCTAGGTGAAATTCACCCTGCAGAGATCTAAGACCAGGCCTACGCGCCACTTTAGGACTTAAGTGGCATTCCGACTCTCTGAATAATTCTTAGTCCTAGGATTGCCAGGCATCTGGTCAACACCGCCGTTAAAAGTCCGGTCAGCAGCGCAGCGGGGGCCTGGGGCTAAGGCAGGCTCCCTGCAGTGCCCAGAAGCCACCACCAGGTCTCTGCAGCCTCTAGTGCAGGGAGGTTCTGCACACTGCCCCTACCCCAAGGGCCGGCTCCGCAGCTCTCATTGGCTCGCAACCGTGACCAATGGGAGCTGTGGGGGAGGTGCCTGTAGGCGGGAGGGCAGCATGCAGAGCCTCCCTGGCCACCCATGCATCTAGAGGCTGCAGGGACCTGGCGGCCACTTCCTGGGAGCCACGGTAAGTGCCACTGGGACCCCGCACACCAAACCCCTTCCCACACCCCAACCCCCTGCCCCAGCCCGGACTCACCTCCCGCACCCAAACTCCCTCCCAGAGCACACCCCCAATACCCTGCCCCAGCCCTCTCCCACACCTCAAACCCCTCATCCCCAACTTCATCCCAGAGCCCACATCCCCAGCCGGAGCCCTCACCCCCCTCCCACACCCCAACCCCCTGCCTAGCCCGGTGAAAGTGACTGAGGGGGGGAGAGACGGGGGGGAGGGGGAATGGAGCAAGTGGGGGTGGGGTCTCGGGGAAAGGGCAGGGCAGGGGTGTTCGGTTTTGTGCAATTAGAAAGTTAGCTACCCTACTTATTCTGCAGCTCATTTCTGAGGACTTGGCTTGCCAACCCTCTCGGTTTCGCCAGGAGTCTTATGGAATCGGGCTCTATCTCCCTGAGGCTATTGAAGCCAAACTGAGAGATTTTAGGCGCTAAAAGTCCAGCTCCCTGCCTGCCGTGGCCCCGTGCTGCTCCCAGAAGTGGCCAGCACATCCCTGCAGCCCTGGTGGGGGGCAGGGAGTCTCCGCGTGCTGCCCCTGCCCCAAGCACAGACTCCACAGCTCCCATTGGCCGGGAACTGCGGCCAATGGGAGCTGCGGAGGTGGCGCTTGCGGGCCTGGGCAGCGCACGGAGCCCCTTGCTGCCCCCAGGGCCGGCAGGGATGTGCCGGCCACTTCCAGGAGCAGCACGGGGCCAGGTGAGGCAGGGAGCCTGCCTTAGCCCTGCTGTACCGCCGACCTTGAGGTAAGCACCTCCTGGCCAGAGCCTGCACCCCACACTCCCTCCTGCACCCCTACCCCAGCCCAGAGCCTGCACCCCTCACCCCCTCTCACACCCCAATCCCCTGCCCCAACCCTGAGCCCCCTCCAGCACCCAAACTCCCTCCCAGAGCTTGCACCCCACACCCCCTCCTGCACCCCTGCCCCAGGCTGAGCCCGGGAACCCCCTCCCACACGCCAAACCCCTTAGCCCCAGCCCAGAGCCCACACCCTGCCCCAGCCCTGTGAAAGTGAGTGAGGGTGGGGGAGAGTGAGTGATGGAGGGAGTGGGGCAGGGCCTGGGAGAAGGGGCAGGTCAGGGGTAGGGCCTGGGGGGAGCAGGGCAAAGGTGTTTGGACGTGAGTGATTAGATGGTTAGCAACCCTAATGAGGACCCATTGGAAGACGTCAAATAAAATTAATAATCTGAGATGCATTTGTCAGGTTATATGGCATTGTTTCTATTTCTTGATTGGATTAGTATAACAAGCAATACGTTCTCAGCCAGACCTCTCCCCAGTGGATTTTGCCACCACTGGTGCAGGTGAGAGGTTGTTTAAAGGGCACCCAGAAGTGTTATATTCACAGACAGCTCTTCCTGTTTTCCTGGATATATCTGATTAGTGGCTCTGCCAAGGTAAAGCAGCAGACAACCACCGTGGATGTGTTACAGGGAATTCACACCCTTGCAGCAAAAACACCTCCCTGAACAGCTAATCAAATTCACACCAACTCTACATTCCTTGCACTACTAACACAAAAGCACACGACAAAAGCAAACAACGTGTCAAACAAAACCAGCCAAATTTTCTCAATTTCAAAACACTGATGTTTTTTGTTGAACTTTTGACAGAAGAAAAAGCAGGGGGCATTTGTCACAAAAATAAATCAGTCCGGCTTTTTTGAACAAGTACAGGACAGGAAACAATTTTCCACATTTTGATGAAAAATTGATCAAAGTTTCAACCCACAACAAAGACATTTTCATTCCCATTTTCTGTTTGCAAAAAAGTGTTCCCTTTATTTAAAAACCAGATCAAGTCACAAATAATGGTTCAGTATCTTTCCCGTTATTCAGAATTATAGGTTGTGGTCCCAGTCCTGAATATACTTAAACATATGCTTAACTTTACTGCCATAAATAGACCCATTGAAATCAATGCAACTATTCACATGCTTAAAGATTAATGCAGGATCTGCACCTATATCTAGGGTTACCAGACAGCAACTGTGAAAAAACAGGACAGGGGTGGGGGGTAATAGGCGCCTATATAAGAAAAAGTCCCAAAAAACGGGACTGTCCCATTAAAAATGGGACATCTGGTCACCCTACCCCTATATGAGTTTCAGCAACTACAGTCCTATAAATATTTATGCATATGCTCAACGTGAAGCACATAAGCAGTAGCACTGAAGTAAATTAAGCCCATGCATATTTACAGGATCAAAGCCTGTTTTTCAAAGATCACAATGTATTCTTTACCCTGAAACTGCTACCAAACTTTAGTTTTAGGGGGGGAAGTACGACTCTTTCATTGACAAAGCCAACACCAAAGCAATAACTTTACAGGTAATACACTCAGCACTTTTCCCTTTTTGCAACCACATGGTTTATTTTGCAAATGTGGGCTGACGCTTTTTCCTAAATGACATAGTGTTGCCCACTCCTACAGTATCTAGTCCTTTTTTAAAAGAGTCCCAGCTCCTGACATGATTAGAGAAGAATCTTAGCTTTCCATATTTTTTTTTTAAAAAGGCTAGAAACTCCCTACATGATTTCACAGAAGAATTTGCAAAGGTGACCTGAGTGCCCCCTTAAAGGCTCAACACAAGGCAAAGAAAAAGAAGCCCAATTTTTCTCAAAGCTGCTGATTTTTCAGTGAATCTCATGCTTTTGGCATTCTGATTCATGACCGTTTGAATGCCTGGAGTTAGCACCACTGTAATCGCTCATTTTCACAGAGCCACCAGTTCTGACGATTCCTCCTGTAATTGAGAGCTGACTTTTATTACTACTCATCCTCGTAATGAACCTTTAATTAACTGAATGGCGTGTACCTGCAACTGTAGAGCAGACCCAGCTCCCTGTGGAATGGTTGTAGGGAGTTCAAGCCACAGAGTGCTTCCTGCTCTTCTTCCCCGATCATCTATCCATGCCTACAGGCATCCCAGATTTAAAGAGACCAGAGACAGCAATGCAACGACGGGAGTTTTTTCCCAGTGTTGTGTAGAATACTGAAAAACCCAGGTTGCATTGAGAGCGGCAGGGTGTGCCAACGTGCAAATGCAGACACAACTATTGCTGATACCCAGGCCTTTACTATTTGTCGAATCAATGAATCAAGGAGACAGCAAAGGCATTGAAGGCATTGATTCAAACCAGGCCCCGAACTTCCCAGCTGCTCCCCACAGAAGCCCACTGACTTCAACAGAGCTTTGCATAGGTGCAGGAATCCACCCACTTACAGGATCAGGGTCCAAGACATCACACTGTAAACTTACCCATAGGCAGAAGGTCCAAGCTGAGAGTTTGCAATGCACTCGCTCTTCGAAGCCACTTCCCCTCTGCACTGGCTGTATTAGTGCTCACACACAACACCTGTGCATCATATTCAGTGGCCAGCTCGTGCTCACAGCCCACCTGATAGCTATTGGGGAAATACACAGGCCACCCTATCACTTCCACCCTGTGTGCTGCACGCCAATCCTATGTAGCAATACAAAGCGTGTCCCTTTCTTTTGGTGATTTATTGAACACTTTTAAAGAAGAGGAGAAAGGGATTTTAAGATTTCAGCTCATTATAGGAAGGACAAAGAAGACCCAGCTGAAAGCTGGAGGAAAGGCAAAGGAACACGTCCAATTTGCACACCGAGGAACCACACTGCACCTGGAAATGCAGTTAAACTAGTTAAGTGCATCATGAAGAATCACACGGTAAGAGAGAACTGTTGTCCCCTATCAGGGAACAAGGAACCTTGAAAACAAAGCAACTTTGAAGCTGATACCTAAAGCAGCGCTTAGTGCTGTCTGCTGCGTCACTGCAGAGCTTCTGCCTACAACCTCGGCCTGCTGGGCTTCCTGCTACGGATTTAAAGCCACAGTAATGACAACTGAAATTCAGCTCTGTACAGAGGAGCCGGCACAGGGCCCATGCAACACTGGCAGCTTGCCTGAGCCCTGTTGTGAGGCCTGCAGTTTGATTCGCATGGGGCAGAGGTTTGTACGCCCTCTCTGCACAGGGGGTATGAAAGGCACCCCGAAGTGCCTCAGGTTTGGCAACTGCCATGCAGGGAGGTGGAGGGATGCAACCGTGCGGTTGGCGTGAGGCTGGTCCCACAGCTCCAGCCAACGTCAGCCAGATAGCAGGTGCTCAGCCTTGCGGGATGAGGCCAGGAGTGAAAAATACAGGATGCCCATCCAGCCACGTGTAGGCGCTTCCGACAGGGACCTGGGCAGCTGCGCCTAGCGAGGCAGCGTGGGGGTATGATGAGCTGAGCTAGGCACGGCATGGGGTGGGGAAAGGGGCAGGCGAATGCCCCCATCTCTTGGTTAAGGTCATTCTTTCTCTTCTTCATTGCCGTGCATTGATCTGGAAGGTATTTTTGAGAAGCAGGCCATATTCCTAGCCCATGGGTTGTGGGGACACCCCCTGTGAGTTATTCCTAGGGACTCCCATCCCCGCCAATCTATCCTCCCCCCATGTATCCCATCAATCTGCTTTGCCTAAGATTATGGCCAGAACACCAGTCAATGCACAGAGCATCAAACCCTCCCCTGCCATCCAGGGTATGCCAATTGTAGCCTCGCCTGGAGTTTCAGAGGTCCTGAAAGCCTGCTCAGCCCAGCCTGGAGCCTTTCCTAGCTGATAATCAGCCTGATGGATGGGCAGCTAATGCCCTACTGCGTGAGTGATCCCTTGTGCGTGATCTGTCTGTGCCTGTTGGCGATATGTCTCCTTGCAACAAGCAGCATTTGCATTTCCCTTCCAACCAGTCAGTTCTTTTCCTCTCCTTCCAGGAGCCCTGGGGTTTCCCTGCAAACAGAGAGAGGAAGAGGCTGTATGGTAGCCCGGTCAAGTAAACAAACCTGGGTCCCATTCCGGCAGCGTTCGGATTTGGCTGCGCCCTTGGCAGTGAGATGGGGAGCTGACCAGGGGCTTAGCACAGCTCCTCCTGCCTCTGCTGGGATGGGGACGCAAGCTGAGCCTTCACCGCAAGCCACACAAATAAAGCCTGCGGCCCTGCACTTCTGGAGTACCCAACAGACTCCGGGGCTTGCCCCTTCTCCCCTTCCCGCAATGGGACTAGCGTCAACTCTGCCAAAGTCAACCACCCTTCTAGAAGTGGCAGTGAGGCTGGTGAGGGAGATGGAGGCCCCTGACCCCCCTGCTCTGGCAGCGTGAGCCATGCTTGCCTGGAGCCTTGTAAGGAAGGTCCAAGAGGGAAGTCCCCATCGGTCTCACCTAGTAGAACAGCTGCCGACCAACCAAGGGGCTGGTGCTGAGACATGCCGCACACCCACAACACCCATTGGTTTCAACAGGCAGGGGAAGTGTCCAGCCCCTCTCGTGACCTAAGGAGGTGCCGGTACGAGAGTCAGCATCAGTGATGGGCAGTAGATCCTGGACAAGCCCACTCATTCCGGCGACCAGGTGGCTGACTGTGCCGAGTTGCCCCATTTTCCTCCATCTGGCTCTTACCTCTTGCAGCCACAAGAGTCAACACTTGTTTCCAATAAGGTCTTTGTTTAGGAGACTGATGTGCTGTAATTCCAGTTAAAGAGGAGACGGAAAGGTTAACGGTCAGTATGTCAGTGCACTGCCTTGCTCCCTATGGAGACATCACTGGGCAAGAAGATCTTCCGTAAAGGGGCCAGGGCTGAAATTGCACCAAGAGGGTGGGAAGATGATCTGCCCTGATTAGACACTGGCTCAGGGCAAGGTCACGGTAAGAGAGCTTTCAATCCCAGCCATTGTCGCTCAATGCTTCCTACTTCCTTCCAGTACCGGCTAGTGGCGCAATGGGTCGTGTCCCCCTTTAGTGGCTGGTCCACATGAGGGGTAAGAGCCTACTATTGCTATCTGCTACTGGAGTTACGGCTTTGGCTCAAGGCTTTGGTACTCAAGGTCTGAGGCTCAAACCCTGCTGATGACGAGGCAGGGGGTTGTAAGACAGGTAATATTAGCAGAGCTGAAGTGCTAGCCAGGCCAGGGTTCTTCAGGTTCCAAGAACAGTGACGTGTTCGCATCAGCCTAAGCCATGAAATGTTCTGTCTCCAGCAGTTGGGCCAGGTTTCTGGAGCTAGAGCCGTCCGGGGAGATTTTGGAACTGAAGTGTTAGATCCCCGTGAGCTCCTTGGGCAGGGAGCCCAGCCGCATTTCCACCGTTTGCTTTGTGTTCCAGATTCCGACAGCCTTTCCAGCCCAACCCGCCTAAGCCTCAGCCTGTCTGAAGGGGAGGAACAGATGGACCGGCTGCAGCAGGTGGAGCTGGTCCGCACCACGCCCATGTCCCACTGGAAGGCGGGCACTGTGCAGGCGTGGCTGGAGGTGGTCATGGCTATGCCCATGTATGTCAAAGCCTGTGCGGAGAACGTCAAGAGCGGGAAGGTAGGAGAGCAAGCTACGTCTCTGCACTGGGGTGTCTGCGCCATTGGTAGCAATCTGCTGTCAGTGCCAAAGCACAGGATCCCAAACAACCCTCTGAGTGGCGAGGGGCTTCCAAAGCCAGAACTGGGGCCACGTGTCCCAGCTCTACCCCATCCTCACTCGCAGCCAAGTTGTTTGGTGGGAAAAAAGGATTAGTTAGGCCAAGGGTTTCACGGTTAATGCAGGGGATTGTTATGTCTCTCTATGCCCTCCAGTTGGCTAGCACGACCCGACCTGCTCTGTCATCCCCCACCACACGCAGGCTGGGCACTGCTGGGGTGAGAGCCTTCTCCCCTGCAGCTTCTGCCATTTGTAACAGTTTTCTACCTTGTTGCAAAGCTCAGCTTCTCCTCTTTGCCCTCACCCACTGTTGTTAGTTAATCTCTATTGATGTTAGTTTTCATTGGTAGGCTTTGCTATGATGCACTTCCCTATAGGATGAATCATTTAATTCATCCTCACAGTACCTCTGCGAGGGTGGGAAAAAATCATTATCCCCATTTCACAGATGGAGACACCGAGGCACAAAGACTAAGTGCTGTGCACGAGATAACAAAGGAAATTTGTGGCAGAGCCGACAATAGAACCCAAATTGCCTGGGCCCCAGTCTAACACCTTAACCACGTCTTCTCTATAGTTTTGCTAGTTAACGCTGTAAAGCATTTTGGGATCTAGTTTATAAGAACCCATACCGCATACTGCATTGCTGTTCTGTAAGTGACCAAAGTCAATGGCTGAGTTGTGTTGTTGGTTTTTTTCTTGGAGAGCAGATGTTGCTCAGTTTGAGTGATGAAGATCTGGCGACAGGGCTGGGCGTCTGTAGCTCCCTTCACCGCCGCAAACTCAGGCTGGCAATAGAGGATTACAGGGACGCAGAAACAGGCAAATGGTAAGCTCTTCCTGTGGGCCTCAGAATCCCACTTCCTGCATTCATTGCATGTGTATGCATGCTTGTGTGTGCACACACATGTGTCCATGTGTGTGTATGTAGATGCCCGTATGTATGTGTACATGAGTATTAATACATACATGTAGTAGTACATACATGTGTATTAATGTGTGCCTGTGTGTGTGTGTGTGTGTGCATATTTACATGTTATCCTCAGAAGGCAGCCAAATTATCTGGAGAGGGGGAGAGAAAAGAAAGAACAAGAGAGAGGAAAAAAACAAATGTCAGGGAACGATTCTTACTGCTGTGCTCAGTGTGAGAGAAAACTCACTTTAACAAAACTGACACTTCTGTTTTGCATAATTACTTCCTTCAGTGACGTCCCCATCATTTTTGCTCGGCTAATTAATCAACGCTAGCGTGTGGTGCTGCTCCTCACAGAGCCGGCCTGGGTGATTAAAAAAAGAAAGAAATCAAACTGTCTCCTGCATTTAAAGCCACAAAACCAACAACCACATCAACGCCCCGGTGAGCTTTGGGAGTGAGCCTGGCTAGCAATTCAGCAAATGACCCCAGCGGAAGCAAAACCCCAGTAGCTGTCGTATTCAGTGTTATGGAGATATCTCCTCTGTTCCCTAGGGTAGGATTTCAAACAAATGAAGCAGCCACATGCCTAGAAGACTCCATTCCCAGGTTTTACATAAGGCCCACCAAGATAGGACAGGTTACACACTTGAGAGCTATAGGCAGGTTGGATGGATTGAGTGAAGTTGCTATTCTATCTTCACCTTCATACTAGATCTTAAAGCATTAAAACCAGGTTCTGCATCGTCCGGGACTTAGTCAGGACTATTCTATCCTAGAACTTTGTCATGGTTGTCGGCTGCATTGTATTATTCAGCTTCTCAGACGGGGGTTGAATTGCGAACAACATGCGCCTACAGTTTTCCATTCCTAGCAGAGATTCATTATTTGCCAGGAGTGGAGGGAAGCACAGGGTCGGATCCATACTCAGGGCAGGCACAGGGAAGGTCCCAGACTCAGGGGCAGGACCCATCCCCTCTCTGCCAATGCAGAGGACCCCGGAGAGGGCGAAACTGGTGCTGTTCTGCTGCTCAAGGGCGGATGAGATTTGGGAAGGCTGCAGCTGCCCGGGACCTTTGCACCTTGCACGGCCCAGAGCTGAGCCTCTAGGAGTGGGCCGGGGGAAGCAGTTGTGGGTGAGGGGATCTCTACTACATAGATCTACTGGCTATTGAACCAGTGCAGATCACTGGGGCTGGAGCCCCAGAAGCGTCTAGCCTCAGATGTGCAGCTGCTCCTCTCCCTGGGGACAAGCACACCAGCTCCCTGAGCTGGGTGCTGCTTTGCAGACTCCGTCTCTATAGAACTGTCAGACCAGAGCTTAGACGTGGCTAGTGCTTAACTCCCTTGTGACTGGCAGCTCCAGGGCTGCAAGGACCTGGCTTTATGGGAACAGATGACTCTCACAGAGGAAAGCAGTGACAGACACTAACCATTTGTGAAGGGTTATTTCCCCTGCTTTTGTAAGTGTTTTTCATTGCTGCCCGCCAATGAGATTCGTTCTGGGAAAACTCTGTCTCCGTAGAGTAAGAGAGCAAAGCAGCTAGTCCACAGAGTGTGCTGCCAATGTTAAGGGAGAAAATTGGAAAGATCCCTCTGCTTTGTGGCCGGGCTTTCTGCTCAGTTTCTGCTTTATTAGAAACTTCAGAGCTGGGAATAGGGATGGCGAGGCTAGATTAATGCAGGATTAATTAATCCTTTAATGAATTAATCTATTTAATGATGCGGCGCCAACTGCCACAGCAGCTGGGCAACTCCCATCTAGTTGTAAGTGAACAAACACAAATCTGTGCCAGCAGATCACAGGTGTGTCTCGAAGGCAGCGCATGGGGTTATAGAGCTGTAAATACGCGGGGCACGCATCGTGAGAATCAGGCTCGGAGTTGCCTGTTTCTGCCACCTGTAATGGTTGGTGGTTTGAATAGTGTCATCACTGGAGGCCTTTAGTGATTAACATGGAGACACGTCTCCTGATGCTGTGACTCGCCCCTGTTTGCATTCCCTTACAGCATATAAGGCAGACAGGAGAAGCATGCAGAATAGGGTGACCAGATGTCCTGGTTTTATAGAGACAGTCCCAATATTTGGGGCTTTGTCTTCTATAGATGCCTATTACCCCCAACCCCCTGTCCCGATTTTTCATCCTTGCTATCTGGTCACCCTAGTGCCGAAATGTATGCTTCATTACAGCAATTCTGGATTTGCCCATCCCATTGAAAAAACCCACGCATCCCGGTGTGCCCCACCAATGGTCTTCCGTGCTGCAATGCTGCCATCCTGTGGCTAGCTGGTGAGCAGCACGGGTGTGTGCCTTATCTTCCTGTGGGGGCGGCTCCAGGGAGTCCTTTAAACGTATTCAATTATTATCCAGTATTTATCCAATTATTCAGGCAAACCTGGATAATTGTACCCCCCTCGTATTGGCATTTGTTTCAAAGGGGGAAAGTCACAATAATCAACCCAGCACCAAACCGTCAGCGCACTTCCAGCTTGGTTTTTAAATGTAGGGAGCAACAACAACTTTCCTTGTAGACGTTAAAGCGTACATAGAATCCCAACAGTGATTTAGGCCCCGATCCAGCAGAAGACTTAAGCACATGCTTGGCTTTATGCACGTCAGTGTTCCCACTCCAGCCAATGCAATCTCTAGAGAGACTTTGCAACAGTGGAGAATCACTATAACGGAGCTGCCATGCTTTTTGCCTGCCCAGAGCTCATCCCTAACTCACATTTGCTACACGGCCACCCCTGCTCTGGCATGCCCCCTAAGCCAGGTGGAGATGGGATCTGCTGGGGCTGGAGCTAACCCCACTAGCCTTATACCAGTGGGTAGTTCTCCTCCACAAAGGGAATATTCCAGTGGCATAAAGCTCAGTGGCACAGAGTGACTGGTGTGGACCCGAGAATCCGGCCCATTGCCTGCACAGCCCCTGTGCAAGGTTTTTGCATGATTTTTAACACGGGGTAACAGAAGCGTCATGCACTTTGATGACCTTCCTTACACCTCCTGTCTTCCTTACGCTCCACAGCTTGTCTAAAGCCTCTGAACTGGACCACCACTGGGTAGCCAAGGCCTGGCTGAACGATATTGGACTGTCTCAGTATTCCCAGGCTTTCCAAAATCACCTCGTGGATGGAAGGATGCTGAACTCGCTGATGAAACGGGACTTGGAGAAGTACCTTAATGTGTCTAAAAAGTTCCACCAGGTCAGCATATTGCTGGGAATAGAGCTGCTTTTTCAAGTCAACTTCAGCAAAGAGGTGAGATGAGAAATGGTTAAAACAGGCGGTTTGGTTTGCCAAACGATTAGCCTTTCCTAGAATCAGAGAAGATCCGGGTTGGAAGAGACCTCAGGAGGTCATCTAGTCCAACCCCCTGCTCAAAGCAGGACCAACCCCAACTTTCTATCGCTCCAGGCCAGTGCTATTCCTCTGAGTGTACTCCATTCCCAGTTCCTGTCTCTAATAAATCAGTTACATTGGGGACAGTGCACCCTCGTCTCCCATTGACCTCTTTGATAGAAATAGCCGTAGCATGCAGCAACTCCAGGGAATGGAGATTTCAGAGTTTGTCGACTCTGCCGGAGCAGCCCTCACCGCGGGTTACCATACGTCCGGGTTTTCCCAGGCATTGCCTCTTTTTTTGATCCTCCGCCTTCCGTCTGAGCGGATTATGGGATGTTTGGGATTTTTGTAGAGCGGTCGTTGCAGCTCAGAAAAAGCCCCAATTGGTCCACATCCCAAATGGTCCCTCCCTGCATCCGCAGCTGATTGGTCCATTCCACTGCAGCCATACCTGCCGGATCCCGCCCATCCAGGCCCCGGCTCCCAGTCCTGGAGAGGGGGTTCTGCAGGGAGGCGCTGACTGATGGTTGGTGGTGTGTCCTGGGCTTGCACCAGCCTCCTGCCACCGAGAGTGGGAGAGACACTGCCCCCAACCTCAAGAGTGAAGCTGCAGGTATCCACTCCCGCACCCCCAGGAACCTCTCCCAGTACACACACACCCCTCCCGCACCCCCCAAATCCTCCCTCCAGCACCCCCAACTGTACACTCCCTCTGACTCCCTCTACCCCCTCCTCCTCCAGATCCCCCACCCTCTGGCAGTGTCCTCTTTTTGGGAACCTGAAATATGGTAACTCTGCCCTCTCCCCACGAGGCACATCCAAAACTGAGCCAGTAACAAAATAACCCCTTAGCTTGGGTGAGAAAGGGGAACGAAAGGGCTGCACTGAACTCTTGTTGGGAGATTTGGGAATTGCTCAGGTAATGTGAACCCATTTTGCTTCCCCAACAGCAAGTGATTCTTCTTCTTAGACAGCCGAACGAACGGATAGGTAGATACAATTGTTGTTTGCAGTGTTGTAGCAGTGTGCGTCCCAGGATGTCATGGACAAGGTGGGTGAGGCCATTTCTCTTATTGGACCAACTTCTGTTGGTGAAAGAGGCAGACTTTTGAGCTTACGCAAGTCCTGAAGAAGAGGTTTGTGTTAGTGGAAAGCTTGTCTCTTTCATCAACGGATGTTGGTCCAATCAAATGCCTTACCGCACCCACCTTGTCTCTCTAGATAGTTAATTACATAGCAAAGGGAAATCCTAATTCAAGAAGTGATCCCTCCTGTTTGAACCATTTCTTATTGGCCTGGGTCTCAAATAATTTACTGAGCTGCTAGTTCCCTTCCTCCCCTCTGACTGGCCAAGATCCCAGGGGATGGGACTTCCAGATCTTAGGCTCTCCAAAGGCCGAAGAGGGCACAGTTCTGGTCTTTGTGGAAGATGTGAGATGTTAGGAGGGATCCGAATAAGGAGAGGGCAGGGCCTATTTTACTGTCAATAATGTCAGCGTCCTTGTGGGTAGGTTCTGCAAGAGCGGCGGGCTCGCTGCGAGACCCAGAACGTCGATCCGCTTGTCTGGACAAATCAGCGGGTGCTCAAGTGGGTGCGGGACATCGACCTGAAGGTAGGACCTGCTTGTAAGGAAGTGGCTTGTGGGTGCCGAGAGGGGTATAATCATCAGGGAGGGGAAGAGTCTGTCTGGGCAGGGCTCAGTCTTCATCATTCAGCTCTCAAGTGGACATCGGAAGCATCCGGTATAGAAATAGCTAAGCACCATGGACAGGGTACCTGGGGCATGGTGGTCATACAGGATAGAGCAGTGGTTCCCAAACTGGGGTTCACAAAATGTTACAGGGGGTTCTCAGGGAAAAAATTCCCTAATGGCAGACAGAGTTGTCCCTAGGGACCCTGGGCAGCATGGGGCCAGCAGCCCAGAGCCCCTACACTTCCAAGAGCTAAGCAGATCAAAGCAAGCAGATCTATCACACTGAGAGATTTCAAAGTAGCAGCCGTGTTAGTCTGTATCCGCAAAAGGAGTGAAACACACAGACAGAAGATATTTATACAGGTGGAAGTACGCATACCAATTGTAAGAGGCCAGTCAGTTTTTTCTTCTGCTGCTACTGATAGCTCTTCTCAATTGATTGGCCTCTTGCAATTGGTATGCGTACTTCCACCTTTTCATGTTCTCTGTATGTATAAATATCTTCTGTCTGTATGTTTCACTCTTTTTGCGAATACAGACTAACACGGCTGCTACTTTGAAACCTCTCAGTGTGATATACATCTGAAGAAGTGGGCTGTAGCACACGAAAGCTTATGCTGAAATAAATGTGTTAGTCTCCAAGGTGCCACAAGTACTCCTGTTCTTATCACACTGAGGAGATTTAACCTTCAAGACTCCTTATAAGAAATGGAAAGGGCGGTGGATATTGTTTGCTGTTTTTAAAATTAACTAGGCAGCTAGTATTGTTTTTAAAATTATTATGAAGAACAAGTTTAAGCTTTGTTGTAACATGTGTTATTTGCCTGGACTGCTCAAGACCTGAATGCTTGTGTAGGAGGAACTCTTTGAGTTGGCTTCTTAAATACCTTCATGCTGTTTCACATCTGATACTCCTTGATGAAACATAGAAGCCTTGTCTTTTAAACAGGTTTATTCAGAGTGATACAAGCTACGAAAGTGAGATCTTGGAAGAGTGTTGCCGTTTTCATAATGTAATAAAAATACCGTAATGATAAATAATAATTAATAATAAATAGTGTGTAATAAGCATGTCACAAACACAAAGTTTATATTTCCAAGATCACTGCTTTTATAATGTATACTCAGGTAAAGGAGAAAATCCCTGGAAATATTCATTTTTAAGAGGGGGTTCACGAGACTCGACATTTTAGTGAAAGGGGTTCACCGGTTGTTAAAGTTTGGGAACCACTGGGATAGAGAAACCCGTCTGCTGCCCAAAGCAGCTGCTGCTGTGAATAGCACCTGCTGACTTCTTAGCATCTCCCAAGGAGGGGAGCAGAGGTGTCCTTTCTTGCCAGGTAACTCCGTGCTCTGGTTGTTGCTTTTAGGAGTATGCGGATAACCTGATGAACAGTGGCGTGCATGGGGCCGTGCTAATGCTGGAGCCCACGTTCAATGCAGAAGCCATGGCCACAGCTCTGGGCATCCCAAGCAGCAAGCACATCCTGAGGCGGCACCTGGCCGAGGAGATGAACGCCATCGTTAACCCAGACAAGTGAGGCCCTTGGCAGCGTTCGCTCACTGGCTCTCGGGGTGTGTGTGGGGGAGATTCCTGCCGCTTCTCCTCTCATGGACTCACTGGGGATAGTGCAGCTCTGCTGGGGAACACAGCCAGGGAGACTGCAGCCCCCCGTCTGCCATGGTTCTGCTCTCTGCAGATGCAGGGAGGTTTGGGGGAAGGGGTAGGACTAAGAGAGGAGATGGGGGTAAGGCTGGCGGATCTTGCAAGCCACACACCCACCATTCACTCCCTTTCTCCCTGCATGCAGAGGGAACAGCAACTGTGGGGGCTGCTCCAGCTTTCTGATGCAGAATCGCTGCAGAGCAGCTTGGGAGCGGCGTCCTTGTTAACCCACCAGCATGTAACTCTGGTTGGGCCGGATCCAAGGCCCATCAAATGAAAGTCATTGGGACACCTTCCCTGGACTTCAAAGGGCTTTGGGTAAAGCCCATTGCACGCTGGCCATCTGCAGCCTGATCGTTCTAGCAGCTCAGGAACAAGTCCCACCATCCCAAAATGGAGTCAGTGGCTCCTGGGGACCTCCTGGAAGGAAAGCCGTGGGAGGGGAGTGTTGCATTGTGTTTCTTGCGTTGCCCTGAATTTAAGAAGGAGGAATGCAGTTCCAAACACGGAGAGGCGGCTGCTGACCTGAACTCCTGTCAAAAGGACAGACCTGTTCAAAGAGCAGGTAATTCTCCAGGCAGCAAAAGCCAGACGGCCACTGAACTAGAAATCCTCTAAAGAACGTGAACAGCCAAAAGGGCAACACACCTCCTTCACTCCCTACTCAAGCACAAACCAGCCCGTGGGCCTTTCCCAGTAGGACAGAGTCTCAAGACGACGTATATATGTGTATGCAGCCTCCACAGAGAGCCATTCTTGAATACTGCACTAGGGAGGCGGGAGACGTCTGAGGAGGGCATACGATGAAATTCACCCCTGTGCAAAAGGCCAGCACAAAACTCTAACGCTCAAGTCCCATGTACCATCATACATAGACATAGAATTGTAGAACTGGAAGGGACCTTGAAAGGTCATCAAGTCCAGTCCCCTGCCTTCACAGCAGGACTGAGTACTGTCCCTGACAGATTATTTTGTCCCAGATCCCTAAATGGACCCCTGCAAGGATTGAACTCACAACCCTGGGTTTAGTAAGCCAATGCTCAAACCCCTGAGCTATCCCTCCCTGCCACAGCTAAACTCTAGGGGTTTAAGTGGGATTTGGGTGGTGAATAGGTCCTGTGTGGAAGCGCTGCACAGAGGTGATTTTCACCCATGGGGAGTAAGAGATCATTTTGCCAGCTACATTCACCCCAATCTAAATCAACGGAGCCTTTATTAGAGCTAAAAATAGCCCAAACGCAGCAGGGGAGGGGATAACGAAGAATATTGATCTTTGCATGGACCAAAAGAGGGAGTCATCACCCACCCTTCCCCAGTTCCTCTTCACTGCCAAACTCTGCTGAGCACAGCCTGCCCAATGGGCCGTCTGGGACAGAAGAGATGACCCCTGTGCTGAGTCCTACCCGAGGATGTCTGAGGAAACCCTGGAATCCCTCAGGCAGGCTGATGGTTGAACCGGGGAGAGAGGCAACAGATATTCCATATCTCATGGGCAACTGCACCGCACAGCCTTGAAAAGGAGGCCTGGATTCTGGCCCCACCCAGGTGAATTCTGAAAGCACAGTGAATGGATGGGGATTCCCAAGGATGAAGCAGGGACAGGCAACCTAGCGTTGCACAGAGGCATCAGTAGGATATGGGCACCGGTGCCTCACTTATTGCTGCTACTCAACACAACATTTCTGTCAGCCCTTCCCATGATGCCATTGGCAAGCCAGCAGATTACCTGCTACCTCTCATGTTTGGGAGCAATGAAGTTAGTTATTGTCTACAGTGTTCAGTACCATTCCAGCTGAAATATCACCCTGGAGATAATTCTAACCACCTGCTTTTCTACCTTTGCACCCCAGGAGCGGGAGGAATTGTCCGTAGCCGAGTGTTGGTGCCAGGGACAGTGTGGACTTGCTAGGAGGAAATTACATGATGGGGCTTGTTAAATCAAAAAGGAATAGATTATCCTTTCAGCTAGGGTGACCAGATGTCCTGATTTTATAGGGACAGTCCCGATTTTTGGGTCTTTTTCTTATATAGGCACCTATTACCCCCACCCACCCCCTGTCCCGATTTTTCACACTTGCTGTCTGGTCACCCTACTTTCGGCTGCTAAGGATTCATCAGCATTCACAGCCCATTTTCATGGTTTTGGGAATTGTGTGATGGTTTTTTAATTAAGTTTATTGAACATTTTTCATAATATTGAAATCATAATGAAGCTGTCTGTGCTATTTCCAAGCAATCTTGTTAATGTATCTTGGTGATATGTCTGTTTGTCATGTTTCAGTAACGTATTAAAATAGATAGGGAAGGAGTGTGTTCCAATGGTGACAGCAGGAGAAGTGGGAGTCAGGACTCGTGGGGTCTACTCCTGCTCTGCCACTGACTCACTCTGTGACCTTGGGTGAGTCATTTAACTTGACTGTAAAGTGGCCATAATGATACTTACCCACCTCACAGGAGTGTTGTGAGAATTAAGGTTTTAACTTGCTTTGAGATATGCAGTTGACAGCGCAAAATAGCATTATAGTATGTACATATTTATATATATTAAACTGCTAAATAAATCATCAGGACAGTTCATGGCTTTTAAGACACTGGTTTGAGGAGGCCTCTGAGTAGAAGAATCCATCCATTGACTGTAGTGCTCTCAATTCATCCTTCTGCTGTGGGTGGTCCTCATCTGTCATTCAGTTGCTCACGGGCTGGGAACTCTTTACAGGTTGCCATGTGAGAACGTGGAATGATAAAAAGACACACCACAGGAGCTCCTTTCACTTTCTATGGGGAGAGTCCTCTTCCCAGTGGACATTCCAGTAGCTTCCATTAGAATTCTCCAGTTGGTCTCTGCTGGTTCTTACTGGTCTCTGTTGATTTCTACTGGCTGCTTATGTTTTCTCTTATAGATTCCAAGGCTAGAAGGAATCATTGTGATCATCTAATCCGACCTCCTGTATAACACAGGCCAGAGAATTTCCCTAAAATAATTCCTTGAGCAGATCTTTTAGAAAAACATTCATAGATTCATAGATTCTAGGACTGTTTGTTTGGGGAATTTGTGTTTTTTTTTCTTTCTGAAATTAACAATTTGTCCAAGTCGACATGAATTCACAAAACGTTTCAATATTGCCGAAGCTGCATTTTTTAACTGAAAAAAAGTTTTTGTCTGAACAATTTCACTCGGCTCGAGTTCCGTTCAACATCTTCCTTGTGCACAATTTCAGGCTCTTTATAGTTTTTTTTGTTTAAAATAAGGCTGTTGATGAAGAAAGTGATGATTCCTCAGCTAGCCAGAGAGTTCTTCTGTTTGTATTGGATGTTTGTCCTTAGTTGGTAGCCCATTAACCTCTTATGTGGACCAGCCACTGGGGCTGGGGGCAAAGAGTGACATGGTGGTGACATGGGTTGGCTCTTCAGTGGTATAACCATAGGTCGCCATATTACCAATATATATAAAACACAAAGCTCTTTTCTGTCTGGGAGAGGAGATCCTTACATGACTGGTTCTCTCTGATCGGGAGTAGATGGGCCTCATCTAGGTAAAGTGCTACCTTCCATAACCCTGTGCAGCAGGCCAGCACAAGGTCTATGCACAACGTTAGTCTTGTACTGAGGTGCATAGGTCTTATGTGGGCTGTCTGCATAGGAGCAAATTTCACCCAGAAGGAAGATGAATCTCTATCCCGGCTTCTAATCTATGGAACTGTTTGCTTTGCTCCGTAGAACCTTGCTATGATATTTGAGCTGCAATAGGCCTACACTGGCTAAGATCTGTATCCAAATAAGGTTTCTTCAGTGTTTTATCATAACTCTCAACTTACTTTCCCCCGCTTTCTCTCTCTCCAGCATAAGCCCTTGCTAGCCACCTGTTCCTAATTCTGCAAAGCTACATTCAACTTCTGTTCAACTCTTTCAATTTTCCTGTCGCTATGATACCGCCTCAGTGCTTATCTTACAGCCCCATTGTGTTAAAGTCCTGGATGTCATTTTCCAAAGCTATCTGCTTTCTTGATCGTTTGGCTTTGGCTTTGAGATCTCGCCACCAAGCACAAAAGAACCCTTAGGAAAAGCTACAAAAGTTCCTCGCCCAAATCCAGACTGTGGTGATGGCAGCTAGAGCGTTTTCTTTCTTCTTCAGGAAAGTTACATTTCTGAAAGTCAGAAGTGTATTCAGAGCAAGAAAAAGCCTGAGACAGATTAGCGCCTACTGTGGAAACACCCATGGAAGGCTCAAGAAACTCCCTGGGGGTGACAGATAAGGAGCCCACTGATGGGGTGAAGGGGCAACTCCTGGTCTCTGAAACGGAACCACCAATCTCTGCCACTCTGGTTCCACTCTTCTGTCCAGCAGAGTGGCCTCAGAACTACACAGTAGCAACCAGACAAATCCCAGCAGGATTTGCTACTTCATGGAAATCCAGTGGGGTCCACAGGGTCTTTCCCATGCTCCCAAATCCTATGCAGTGCTGGTGAAGGAGTCTCCTGTGGGAAAGAGAACCAATGCTGGTGGAAATGGAGCATTTCTAGAACCGTTTTGACAGCTAAATCCGATTGTGACAGATTATGCTATCGACCCCCACCACTGCCTGTGGTGTTCTCTTTACATGCACAATGCGGCTGCGTTACAGTTGCCATGGTAGCCAGAACGTTCGGTTTCCCGACTTTTCTGTGTTTGAAACCTCAGCCAAATGTTGCATGAATCTAGTTATTTTCCTGGTTTTATATGAAACCATAGTCCCTTAATAAGTGACCAGTTTTCCTCAAAGTACAAAAGAACACAATCAGAGTTGCTACCTAGCAGTTTGCAGGTGAACTCTTTGTAAGCTGTAGAAATCCCATCAGTTCTGAGGGATCTTTGCTCAATTTTTGCTATCACCTGGCAAACCTCAGGTGAACTTTCGCTCCATGCACTCAGTTTGAAAGCAGAGGCACATCATTAAAAAATGATCTTTTGCTGCGGAAAGAGGCCAACAGGTTAGATTCACCTAATTAGTTTGCAAGAGATTGTGCAAAGGTTCTAAAAATGTCTCTCCACAGCTGCTGGGACCAGGAGCGGATTTACCATGAAACAGGTCGTGTGGTGGCATGGAGCCCTCAATGCAGGACAAATCTCATCTGACAACCTGCCCCTGAGTCCCGGCCGGCGGCGCAGCAGGGCTCGGGCAGGCAGGCTGACTGCATGCCATCAGCGGTGGCCCCATGCCACTCCCGGAAGCGGACGGCTTCTGGCACATCTCTGCACATCCTTGGTGGGGGGGGAGGCAGTTCCACACCCTGGTCCCGCCCCGGGCAGCGCACGGAGACCCACTGCTCCTCTCCCCCCCAAGGGGCGCGCAGAGATGTGCCAGCAGCGCTAAGGCAGCTCCCTGCCCACTCTGCCTCTCTCCCTCCCTCCGCGCCGCGCCACGCCACTCCTGGAAGCGGCTGGCATGTCCCTGCAGCCCCTGGCGGGGGCGTCTCCACACACTGCCCCTGCCCTGAGTGCCGACTCCGCAGCTCCCATTGGCCGGGACCTGTGGCCAATGGGAGCTGCAAGGGCAGCACCTGTGGGCAGTGGTGCGTGGAGACCCCCTGGCCCACCCCACCTAGGAGCTGCTGTCAGAGGTGGCGGAGTGTGCCGGTTGCTTTGGGAGCCGCGCCACTGTAGGTAAGTGCAGCCTCCCTGGTCCCCTTCCACACCTCAACCCCCTGCCCCAGCCCAGAGCCCACACCCCACACCCAAACTTCCTTCCAGAGCCCGCCCGCTGCACTCCCTCCCACATCCCAACCCCAATCAAGGTACCTCACTTTATTTTCATTTACTTCCCATTACTTATTATATAGGAAGAGGATGAAGGGAAAAAAAGAATGAAAAATGGCAGGGAGATGAGAGAGAATGTTCTTTTTCTTGGCTGGTCTTTTGCCACATTTTCTATCTTTCCTATCCAGCGGAATAGCTTGCTTTTGGGCCCCTAATAGTGTCCCTATGAAATACTGCCAACTCTCCTCAGTTGTTTTTCCCCTCAGTCTTGATTCCCATGGGACCTTACCTATCAGCTCTCTGAGCTTACCAAAATCCACCTTCCTGAAATCCATTGTCTCTATTTTGCTGTACTCCCTTCTACCCTTCCTTAGAATTGTGAACTCTATGATTTCATAATCATTTTACCCAAGCTGCCTTCCACTTTCAAATTCTCAACGAGTTCCTCCCTATTTGTTAAAAATCAAATCTAGAACAGCTTCCTCCCAGTAGCTTTTTCAACCTTCTAAAATAAAAAGTTGTCTGCAATGCAGTCCAAGAACTTATTGGATAGTCTGTGCCCTGCTGTGTTATTTTCCCAACATATATCTGGATAGTTGAAGTCCCCCATCACCACCAAATCTTGGGCTTTGGATGATTTTGTTAGTTGTTTAAAAAAAGTCTCATCCACCTCTTCCACCTGGTTAGGTGGCCTGTAGTAGACCCCTAGCATGACAACACCCTTGTTTTTTACCCCTTTTAGCCTAACCCAGAGACTCTCAACGCTTCCGTCTCCTATGTCCATCTCCACCTCAGTCCAAGTGTGTACATTATTAATATATAAGGCAACACCTCCTCCCTTTCCCCCCGTTTATCCTTCCTGAGCAAGCTGTACCCATCCATACCAACATTCCAATCGTGTATTATCCCACCAAGTTTCGGTGATGCCAACAATGTCATAGTTGTATTTCTTTATTAGCACTTTCAGTTCTTCCTACTTATTACCCATACTTCTCGCATTTGTATATAGGCATCTAGGATAAATTGGTCCTATATAAATGAAGAGATGGACAGACAAAAGTTTGAAGTATTAAGTATCTGGATGCGTGGCTGGTGGTCTTGCTCACGTGCTCGGGGTCTAACTGCTCACCACATTTGGGGTCGTGAAGGAATTTTTCCCAGGCGAGCTTGACAGGGACCGTGAGGTGTATTTTCTTTCCTCCACACTCTGGGGCATGGTTCGCCTGCTGAGATCATTTGAGTTTAGCTCACCTAACCAATCCCATGCCACTGCAGGGCTTCAGACATTGGCAAAATCTCGATCTCCCCTGTTTTCTGTCTGGCTCCTGAGGACTGAAACGCTTTAATCTAACTAATGTATTTGGGCTTAGTATAGGGGTATCTGGGTGAAATTTAATAGTCTGTGATATACAGAGGGTCAGGCTGGATGATCTAATGGTACCTTCTGGTTTTAAACTCTCTGAAGCTCTGAAATAATGTTCTGTGTACCAGTGGCTTGGAATTACAATCCCAGTGTGAAATTCTCCATTGTCAGAAAGCCAGCACAAGTCTCTTGTGTAACCCACTAGTCGGTGTCTATTATGTGCCCCCTGTGTGCCTAATTCACACAGGATATGAGTCTGTTATAGCCCCTGCTACAGAATCTGGCTTTTTAGCTCAAACTGTAGAGACTTGTGCTTTCAGCTGTAGGCTTCCGTGTGTCAATACCTGTTGTTGGCCAAGACAGTGATCATCACGTAAATATTGGATAAAGCTCCATTTGGAGGGATTAAGTGCGATTTAAGTGGTGGCGCATAAGCCTCGTGCTGGCCCTCCACCCAGGGAATGTGTTTCACTCCGATTGATTTGTAGATGGAAAAAGCTGAGTGCCTGCTGCTACCAATGGATGAAATGCTGATAAATGGACCGGTGGCGAGCTCTGAGGTGCTGCTGAAAGTTCTGATCGGTGTGGAGGTTTCATAAAGGGTGGGTCTCTCCCGTCAGTCTTTGCACAACATTCACACTGACACCTAATGATTGTAGATTGAGGCTAGAATACAGCCAGCTGTTGTGATTGTAGCTGAACTGCGTAGATCCAATCTAATCTGTTGAAGCATTTGTACCGTTCTCACGGCTGTTGTGCTTTGGGGAGGTCTGAGTCAGCTGGGATGCAAATGTCGTCCTTCATTGTTGCCAGTCCAGGGACAAAATCTGCCTCTCTGGGCGATGTGCTGTATTGAAAGGGGTGAGGGGTCTCAGTCCCAACAAGGGATAAGAGGTTAATAAAACCCAGGTTCACTGTTACAATATTTATTAGCAAAGTGTGGTCTGGGGGTTTGTGGAGGGGGACCAGATGTCCCGTTTTTAAAGGGACAGTCCTGTATTTAAGCCCTCCTGCAGGTGTCCAAACTTTTTCTTAAAAATGGGCGAATTGTCCCATATTTTCTGTCTCCCCCACATCAGTACTGGCAGGTCCTGCTGCTGACTGAATCCCTGCTCACCAACCGTGAGTGGGGGATCCAATGGCCGACAATGGGGGTGGGTGTGCAAGGCTGGTGGTGGGGCAAAGCGTGGGGCCCTGCTGGTCTGTCAGCACAGCCCCTGCTGCATGCCAGCTCTCGGCCAGCAGGGCTGCGCCCCCAGCACATTTCCAGCCGGCTCGGGCAGCGCACTGTGAGCTGCGGTGGCTGGTGAGTGCGGGTAGGTGCCAGGCAGCGGCCGATTACGTGTGGCCTCTGCTGCCCACCCGTCGGCCCTTTATGTGCTCCCCCTCTCGCTGTCCTCTCTCTGCTTTGCCTCTTCACTCCCCCCAGCCCTGCTCTTCCTCCATCTCACCCCCGGCGGGGCACGTCCTGCTCCCAGCGCTGTGCGGAGAATCAGCCACTGCTCCAGGCACTCAGTTCCCCAACAGCCTGGCCGACAGCTCCTTCCTTCCCCACTGCCTCTGGCTGAGCTAGTGCCCTAGGAAAGGCCCAGACCCTGCAGCCTGGGGCGCTGGCCAGGAGGAGCCGAGCCCTGCATATGCCAAAGCCCCGCTCCGCGCTGGCACGGGAAGCCTCCCCACCCCTCAGCTAAGCTCTGGAGTGGCAGGGGGAAGTGATTTCCAGCCTGTTCATGTCCCGACCCTGCAGGCTTCACGGCAGCCCCCCAGGCAGGGGCTTAGGACCCTCTTCACCAGCTCCGTCCCCAGGCACCCTCCTCTGCCGAGCCACCGCTCTGGCTGGGTTCGCTGACGCCCCTGCAGTCAGGTTCCCTGGGCCCTGGTGCACAATGAGTCCTTAGGGCTTAACCCCTTCCTGCCCGCGCTGTAGTCGGGGGACAGGTGGCGGCTGGGTTATGTTGGTGGCCAGCAGCAGCCTGGAGGAGTTAGCTGCCTTTTGAAGCTGTGTGGGCAGGAAGGGACAAGCAGGGTGGGGAGGTGGGAAAAGATGAGTTCTGCAAAGACCTGGGCCAGGTCATCCCTTTCCCCCACCCCCACCCTGCGGCTGGAAGCAGTTCCTATCCCTTCCCTCCCGCCCCGTGCCGAAAGGCTTCTGCTGGCCACATTCTGGTATGAATCCTGGCCAAAATCTGGGGAGGGGGGCATGTGACCCTGTGTGCCCCCCCCACCTGTTGCCTCGGGAAGACATGGCGCCAGGTACAAGGAGAGGCAGGTCCATCCTGGGGGCCAAGCTAGGCAGGAAGGGCAGAGAGCACTGGGAAGGGAGGGTCACGTCGGTCGGTCACACACCCATGCCCCCCAGTGAAAGAGGTGTACGGGAGTGTGTGTGTGTCACCTCTCCCCATGTGAACTCTAACGCCTTAAAAATAAGAAGGTAAATAAAAAGCATCCAGCTACTCCGCCTTTCTTTTTAACAGGGGCTTAGTCAGCTTGATGTTAATTTGAATGTTTATACAGCGTAGTTCTGATTGACCGCCATCGAACTCGCTTGAATATGAGTAATTTTACCAGGTGTCCCGTATTCAGCATAGGGAAATATGGTCACCCTAAGTTTGTGTCCAATTATCATGGCTTACTTTGATGGTAACAACCACCCATTAAAAAACCATTTGAGCTGTATTTAGTATTTGTTGGTAGGAAGAAACCCCCGTGTGACAGTCTGTCAGAGGGTATTATCTGTCCTTTCGGAGGTGAAAAAGAGACGAAGTTAGCTGCGGTGGTGTGGAGCGGGTATTGTTGCTGCTGGTGACGTCCAGTCCTGTTTTCTTTAAGACAGAACACACAGGCGCGCACACCGGGAGAGAAAAGAACAGCTAAACTAGAAAATACAGCTTCCGTTTCTGGTGCTGACTTTCACTTGCAACTTTGCTGCTGGAACAATGCAGGCACTGCCCAATGTCTTATCAGCTACTCCGAGCTTGTTCCAGCAACGGGCTGTTTAGGGCATTGCTTTTAGCTTGTCTTTCTGGTCACCAGGCTTACAGCAGTGTTGCAAAGATGGAGTTGTCTTGGCCAGCTGAGCCAGACAATTTTTAGAAAGACGGGAGACAGGGAAGAGGAGAATTAAGGTGAGGAAGGAAAATTACACATGAAGGAGGGAATGAGAGCAGGAACCAAAGTCTCATACATGCCAGCCATCTTTCCGAATTGAGCTGAAGCTGGGGCAGCTGGTAATGTCATTGGTTCCCTCTCTCTGGCCTGGTCTGGTCAGGATAGTTCTCAGGATCAATATGATGAAGGTCCAACAGTGTCCTGGTGGATCCTGGGGCCCCAAGTGATGGTGAGGGTGGCAGCCATTCTGGTGAAGCTCACTCCTTGCAGTCCATGCTTTCCTCTTTCCCAGCATCCATGTCGTGACACCCCTCTCACCCTCCCGCCCCGGGTCAATGATGCTCAAGGAAATGGACATACATGCCACTCATTTCCAACATAAACCTTTTCACCCATCTCTAGAATCTTTCTGCTCATTCTCACGCCGCCCTGTGACTTTACCAGGAGCCTTGCAGGTCCCTTAGCACAGTGCTTGCAACCTAAACAGTCCAGTTAGTATCAGGCTGTTAATCGCCTCTTTTTGCTGACTTTTACAAACAACTTTGTATAACAGGCTGAGTTGGACTTCTGTTACCTTGGGCAAGGTAGAGTAGAGGCCTGTGCACCGCGGCTCTGCATGGCGTATGCGCCATTCATTCACTGCCTGGCCCTTCTGTCCATGCAAGCAGGATTTATGCAAAGTATCCAGTTGAGAGCTGAGAGGGGGAATTCTCCTGCAAATTTCCAGCGCAGGCAGTGAGATTTCAAGCTTCTGCAGGCCCAACTATACAGATGGCTCTGGTTAGTTGGCTCGCCCGAAACAGATGGTTCACAGTGCAAATATTGTGCTTTTGTTTGCACACACATACACACCCCCTCAAAGAGCCCAGGCAAATTGGGAGCCCTGGAGCTTCTGAGATGTCAATATTGTACTAGCAATTAGACGTGTTGACAGCAGAAGGCGTTGCGCTGGGGATGGCAGCATTGTGCATTGCAGAACCCATCCACTAGAAAGCGATATTTCTGCCTGCCCTGATTACTGCTCCGTTACTGTCACGCAGCCAGAACGGCAAAGGCACAGCCCACTCTCCTGGCATCACAACCAGCTGTCCAAAGGATGGCTCATGGCACTGCTAATGAGAGGGGAAGGATTTCACTGCTAGGTCAGCTGTTCAAATCCAACGTGGCGGGAGAAACTTTAAAGATGCTACCATCTTACTGGGTCTTTGGAGACCTATATAGAATAAGTTGGGGAGTTTCAGTCCATGTCTCAACTGGTAGAAGAGGCAGAGAGGTCAGGGCCGGAATGTGTCTGGAAAATGTCCCCATCCTCATTTCCAGAGATGGTCCCTTCAGCTCAGGATAGAGGGGCAGTGAGAGGAAGTTTACTCTGCCTTTCTCCAGGCTATACCTGTTCAGGGGTGAAGCAGGATATGAGATGATCAGAGATGATGAGGTGCCTGAGGGGAACCTCACAGAGGGGGAGCCAGGAGGCAGCATCCTGAATCCATTTCTCCCATTAGAGGAATCCAGAGTTGTCAGCAATGGTTTCTCCCTCCTGCAGGGAGGGAATAAGACCAGCATAGCAGCCAGTGGGCTAGAGCTAATAATGGGCCGGCAGCAGGAGGAGGAGGAGACGGAAAGGCTGGTGAGACAAGAGTCGCTTCCCAAGTAGTTGTGTAAAATCAAAGCATGTGCATTGACAGTGGGGAGGCTGAACGACCCTGGCCCCACGGTGTCTGAGAATGGAGCCTAGCCCACTGCTGGCCACAGGAGATCGGCTTGTGAGATCAAATGACACTTGTGAAGAAAAGGGGAATGTCCATGAAAGCACAAAAGTGAGGTAGGTGCAGGGACTGACGACCCTGTGTCCCTCGAGCGAGCGCAGCAGCAGCAAAAAGATTTCCGTGTGCCGCTGTGTCACCACCGCCTAACACTGCAGAGCGAGAAGAAAACATGGCTGCCAGGGACTGTGGCACTGGGAGGGAATGGCTGTTGGGAAGTAGAAAGCCAGGGTGTCGATTGATGGGACGGCAAATTGAAAGCGACTGGATGACAGCAAGGAGCCGGTTACACAAACTATGAGCAATGGAGAGGACTGGACTATGTCACGACACAGATGGGATAGGGGCCTGTTATGTCTTCCTCCCTGCACCCTGTAAAATCTTGCTTTCGCAAATGCATCCTCATCTATGTCCGGCTGGAAAGCCCAGAGTGCTGTTCATTGCCTGAAGTTCATTATTTTGGGAAGCAGGAATTTGCTGTTCCGAGTCAGAGCACAAATGGAGCTGACCTCTTCTGAAGCTTCTGGGGACGTGGAGCCAGGTTTTTGTTCATCTCATAGGGGCCAGGTGGAAAGTTTGGCTCTGAATCTGGCCTTTCACAAGTACTGGGTTTGTTGAAGTTTTGTTTTGGGCCTGACTCTGGCGGACAATGTTGGTTCATGGGACTTTGGCCAGTCACCAGTATCTGACGCTTGAGAGGAAGGCCAAAATGCCATACACTTGGCCAAATACGCACCTCTACACATAGAGAAGGGGGGGGAAATTCTTTCTTGATCCCTGCGGCCATCACAATACACTGTGCAGAATGAGATCACATTAGTCCTGCCCTAGCATCAGGGCCAGCTCTAGTTTTTTTGCTGCCTAAGCAAAAAACAAACAAACAGGCGGCCGGACTGCTGAAGCAAAAAAAACACGGCGGCCTCAGGGAGTGCGTGGAAGGCGGTCAAGGCGGCTCGTATGGGGATGAAGTGCAGCGCCCGCCCGCTCCCTCCGCCTGTGGGCAGCCAGGCGCTGCAGCCCGCTCGCAGCCAGGCGAGAGGGGCTCACCCTTCCGGCCTTGGGGTGCCTCTCCCGGCCAGGCAGGCAGAGCCCCCGGGGGCTGCAGGAGGTGCTGGCTCAGCCGCTCCTTTAAAGGTGGCTCGGCCGGGCCAGGCTCAGAGCGGTGCAGGAGGCAGAGGTTGGTCCAGGCGGCAGGGAGTGGCACGTCCCGGGGAGCCCGGCGGCACAGTGAGCAGCAGGGATCGCTAGTTCCTGCCCCCCAGGCCAGGGTCCGTGCCCCTGCAGGGCTGGGCTGGGACTACCGGAATGCGGGGAGCCGGCTGGGGGCTCCGGAGCTGCGGACCGGGCTGCCAAAGCAAAAAAAAAAAAAAAAAAAAGAACCACGGCAGGGCGACTGGAACGTGCCGCCCTAAGATTGGCCGGAATGCCGCCTTTTACAGTGTGCCGCCCCAGGCACGTGCTTTCTCGTCTGGTGCCTGGAGCCAGCCTTGCCTAGCACGTATGTTACAATTGAGCCTCAATTATTGGCTGTCTTGGATGCATGTTATAACTGGTCATCGGACGAACCAGTCCTTTTAAAAAATCCAGCCACCACTTGTTCCATTTGGTGGGTTTTCCCCCCCAACCTGGAAGGGTTTGGGAACGTGGCTCTTTCGTTTACTGACTCCACATTCAAAACTGCTGTGAGATGAGTGCCTGTTCATTGCTCAGCCCTACAGGTGTTCTAGAGAGCGACCGATATGGAACGTCAACTCTCCTCAAACAGGGTTCGCTCAGGCGCTCCTCCAGCGCTACCAGGCAGAGCAAGGAGGAGGGGAACAGCTTAAAATGCAAAGCAAGCAGGGTAAGTCTGTTCACATTTTTATAGTGGAGGCTGGCGGGGAGGCAAATATGACCCTCCGGCCCGAACTGGTTACTAAACACGATTGAAAAATCTGGGCCTGAGCTGTTTTGAAAAGATGACTTGATTACTGCTTATTCTGGATCAGATCCCCTTTCCCTGCTGTTCTCCCTTTGAAGTTCTATCTCTTCACTTTTATGGTCCTATCAGTACAGCCTATGGCGGTTCATATAAAGATCCATGAAAAACTGGGCAGGCAGGAGAACTCTAGATTGCCCTAGTAAACCCCTCTGCATTTTTCCCCCACTGATGCTAATAACAGTTATCAACCAGTGCGTGAGTAAGGGCATTAAGCAGCATAATGCAAGATGGGTGACTATAAATCATATTCTTTAAGGTAATTAAATTGCCCTGAAAAGCCTTTTTGTGCCCAGGGAAAGTTGGCATTTTTAAGCCTGGAATTTATGTGATGAGTAGCTCAATAACAAACCAATTATAACTTGCATCGGCTGGGCCATTTAATCACCAAGTCCAAATGACTCCCTTCTCCCCGCTGGAAATGACTGATTTTCTGCTTGGAATTGTCATTTTATCTCCATGATAATTGGGGATGTAGATACTCAGAAGAGGCATGTGTGAGCTAATGAAATAATTAATTGCATTCATTTAAAAATTAGCACTCGCGCTCTCTCTCTCTCTATATATATATATATCTTAGAAACACTCTAAAATAGTCTTAGAAATATTTAGAAATACTCTTATACACATAGGTGTTGGGCCTGCAGTCTAAGGCAGTCCAGTTCAATGGCTCTAAAGAGTCAAAGCTTTCTCCAGAGATCTCAAGGGAGCACTGGATCAGCCCTTTTGTAGGGTTAGTATCTTATGTTGCTTTCTAGCGCACCTTGCTGGCCAGTATTATGAACTCCATTTACTGGCAATGTGCCTTGCCACGCCAGATGGCTAGAAGGCAGGGCCAGCCTGAAACAAGGGCTGGAATCTCAGCTGATCCCAAACTGAAATCTCGCCATTGATTTTAATGGTGCTGTACTGATTAACACCCGTGGAGGAACTGGCCCTGGGTTTTTAGGGTTAAAGGGGAAACAATGGGGGACTTCAGGACAGACTCTGAAACCATCCCCCCACAACCTCTTCCTTAGGAACAACAGATAGAGAACGCAGAGTCCCTGATGGAAGCTGCAGGGTGGTTGTTTGGAAGTATGGAGCAGATGCAAACTAGACAAACATACTTCAAGCCATAATGTGAGGCTATCACCAGAGAAGCCATTTTTTAAAGTGTGGGCGGATTCTCCTCTGAAAAGTAACTGTAAAAATGCCACCCTGGAACTTCCCTGCTTCTTATAGATCAGTGACTCGGGGTTAGATTCACCCAGTTTATAAGCACAAAATAATAATAAATTCCTAACCGTCAGCCCCGAAAACGGAGGGCCTAATTCTGCTACCTTTACTCACACCTCATTCTGTGGGTAGTTTGACTGGAAGTACCCCGAGTCCAAGTGGCAGAATCGGGCCCCTCAGCGAGGGAGCTGACAATCAAGCTGTGCGCTGATATGACTGGCAATGAGGAATCTGCCAACAGAACTTCGTTAAAAATTCTATTGAGGACACCTGAGCCAGAATAGATCCAGCTTGTTCTCCTGCAGCTGTATTGGCTAGGCAACGCTAAGCGATAGGGACCTGTTTTAGTCAGTAAGACAGACTCGGGGAACCAGATCTGTGGTGTAAAGATGAGCCAGATTTAATCACTTTTCTGCTTATTACTACACTTTTTAAAAAAAAATACCTTTTTCTTACTTAATACAAATGCAGCCCTGCTGACTTCACTCGAACAAACATGCTTGTCTCCTCTTAGAACAGCCAGTCCAGCTATTGGTGAGCGAGCTGGATTTGGTATTGCCTCGGGAATCAACAGGTGTCAGTGCCATTCTGATTACAGAATCGTTATTAACGCTATGGGTGCAAGAGGCAGAACGAACAGGGTTGGACGCTCCAGACCAGCTGGTGTAAATCAGCGTCACTCTGTTGGCTCCAGTGGAGCTATACTAACTTACCCCTGAGGGCAAGATCCTTGTCTGGTGTATGTCTACACTGCAATTAAAAACCCAGGGCTGCCCCGTGCCAGGTGACTCAGGCTCATGGGGTTCAAGCTCAGGGGCTGTTTAACTGCAGTGTAGACATTTGGGCTCAGGCTGGAGCCCAAGCTCTGGGACCCTCCCCATTTGCAGTGTCCCATAGCCCGAGCTCCAGTCTACACTGCTATTAAATACTCCTTAGACTGAGCTCCTCAGTAGACATACCCTCAGAGTCCAGATTGAGTTTCCAGTGCTGGCAATTAGAGAAACAAAGCTTTGCTTTGTATACTGAGCAAATTTGGATCTGGAAGCTCTTGTGATATGGAACTCTGCGGCAATGACATCTTTACAATCCTACTTCTGACTGTAAGTGGATTTTAAAGGAGTTTTGGGGCAGTTCTTGATTAAGCAGATCTGGTGCCCCCTTCCCTCCATGACAATATCCTGCATCCTGTCTCTTTCTCCCCAAGACAATAGAATCATAGGACTGGAAGGGACCTCGAGAGGTCATCTAGTCCAGTCTCCTGCACTCCTGGCAGGACTAAGTATTATCTAGACCAGGGGTCGGCAACCTTTCAGAAGTGGGGTGCCGAGTCTTCATTTATTCACTCTAATTTAAGGTTTTGCATGCCAGTAATACATTTTAATGTTTTTAGAAGGTCTCTTTCTATAAGTCTATAATATATAACTAAACTATTGTTGTATGTAAAGTAAATAAGGTATTTAAAATGTTTAAGAAGCTTCATTTAAAATTAAATTAAAATGCAGAGCCCCCCGGACCGGTGGCCAGGACCCGGGCAGTGTGAGTGCCACTGAAAATCAGCTCGCGTGCCGCCTTTGGCACGCGTGCCACAGGTTGTCTACCCCTGATCTAGACCATCTCTGACGTGTTTTTCTAACCTGCTCTTAAAAATCTCCATACGATGATGGAGATTATCCTTACGTTCCTCTGATTTCATTTGCAGCTTCCCCTGGGGAAAATTGGAAGGGGATTCAGCGGAAAAGACACTGATTTCCATGACGACTATGGATCTCTCAAAAACGAAGAGTGCTGTGAGGATATGAAGCTAAGTAGGCCAGAGCAGTGCCGCCTGGAACGCTTTGGCAGCCTGGAAGTCACCAATGTGTAATGAATTGGATTGTTCGGCAAGACAGGACTCACTGAAATCAATGGTGACATTGTGGCCAGCAAATGGGAAAGAAATCTGAAGAAAATGACTGAAACGCAGACTTCTTTGGTTGTACATATTGTAGCCGTTGCTAGAGGAAACTCTGTTCAAACCTAACACAGTGGCGTGTCTTTGTTTAAAGTGTCTGTATTGTGTTAATGCTGAGGGACCCAGATAAATCCAGTACTGATTCCCTATAGTCAAAGATTTCCAGCAAGCATTCCAGAAAATTTTCAGAAATGAACTTGGGCCCTCAGTGAAATGATAGCAATGCTCAGCCAATGACCTGACTGATCCATTCTTCTCTCTGGGTGGGCCCCCCACAAATACAAAACGCACTTATGGGATGACTGTGGCGACCCGGGACTGCCAGCTTGAATGGGGCAGGAAAGACCAGCCCCAGTGAGATTGCTTCCAGTTGTCATGACCCAACATCAGCCCATCAGGTTTGTCTATTGCTTTGACGTCGCACTGGGGAGGAAGGATAAAAAGAGAGAGGAAACAGGAGGAGGAGGAGAAATTAGGTGAATGAAAATCAACACGTGCTTTGGAACAGGGTGGAGAGACTGGAAAGGTCTGGCCCTTTGGGGCACCCTCAGTGCTGTCACTGACCCTCATTATGCAAAGTGGTGAGCACCCACTGGGAGCGCTGCAGGAGATCAGTGGGAAGTGAGGCAGTGAAACGCCTCCCACTCAGAACCTCGAAGGATCAGGCCCTTTCATTGTTCTCCAGGGCATAGATCCCATGGTGAGCCGTGCTTTAGAACTACCATGGATAGACAGTAATGTCAGGCAGGGGCAGTACTTCCTCATCTGAAGTCACTTCAGCATTGTGCAGCAAGAGATCAAAAACCTGACTCACCTCTCAGCCTCTGGGGCACTCACAGCTTCCAAAATTGACAGATAGGAGCAGCCCTACTCTTTCAGCCTGCAGTCTCGCGATTTCACCAACATGGGCAAGCTTCCAGTGCCTGGGTGGGAAGTGCCTGCTGCTACCAGAAGCGATGCTGGCGATTCCATAGGTGATATTCTTCCCTGTGAGTCAGCCCTGAGCCAGTGCCCCAGCACGGCATTAAGGAGCATATGCTGTTGGAGGTGTCCTTGCTCCGATTAAAAATGTGGATAGATGAGCTCCTGCCCCATTGAAGAGCTCAGAAAGCTTTTTACCAAGCTAAGCAGAGTGTTGGTCCTGATATCTTGGCCAAATTCAAACCTTGGTACATACATTCTGCCTAGCTTCTTATAATAGTTCCCTTCCCTCCCTATGAATGATTGTTTAGCGTGTTTGGCATAGGCTGGGTGCTGTCTTCCTCCCCAGAGGTGGATGCATTTCAGCCGTGGCTGAGCCATCTATTTGCTGCAGTCTGTAAAGCACTTTGGGGACTTTCTGGCTGTATTATTATCGGTATGGTCTTACTGTGGTACGATTATTGCTATACATTCCTGTGCACAAAGGATGCTTTCGTTTATTTATTAGACGTTATGGGAGCTCATCAGAGCTCTGGGTTCTAAGTAAATGTTTTCTTTTGGTGAAACATATTGTCAGGCAGGCAGCTGTTGGGTTTGTTTTAGGCATAAAGGCCTCGCTCCAGCTCTGCCAGTTCCCACCATCTGAGGATCTGGCCCAGTACAGTCAAGTGGCTCACTAAGGGATCCACAAAGAGGAAAGATCAATTTTACACTTTTAAGGCCGCAGAGTAGATGTCAGACAAGCCCTTTGGAAAACTGAGATGAAGAGATGCCCTGGGACTGCAAGGTTCATTAGCATGAATGGCAAAAAATGAAAGGCAGGGGGGGAAAAGATCAAGCAAGCAGCATATGAAACTCAAATCTCTGTCTGGAGGAGAACATCACTGACAACACGTATTTTCTGCTCACTCTTTTCCTCTCTCTCATTTTTCTTTTCCTTTCAGGTATTGAGTGGGACAAACAAGTATTTGGAAAAAGGAAATTTAAATATACTGGGCTAAATTCTGATCTCACTTACAGACAGGTAGCTCCACAGTCCTGGGTGCCCAGCATCTCTGAAAATTAGGCAACTTAGATGCCTGAATATGGATTTAGGAGCAATCAGCTAGCATGCTAGAGGCTGCATCTGCTAGGCGCAAATGCGCCTAACTCCCATTGAATCAAGGAGAGTTAGTTAGGTTCCTACCTGCATCCTTAGGCACCAAAACAGCTTTAAAAATCTGGCCCATAGGCCCTAATTCAGCCTGGTATTTGAGCATGTGACTAACTTCAAGCATGTGAGCAATCCCATTGATTTCAATGGGCCCACTTGTGTGCTTAAAGTTAGGTACTCGCTTAAGTACTTAGATCTTAAGTGGCACATAAATCTTGTGTGTGTTCTCTGCACAGGGGTGAATTTCACATTCAGGCAGGGCCCCTCGGAGGGGGGAGCAAGTGGGGCAATTTGCCCTGGGCCCTGCAGGGGCCCCGCGAGCCCTGGCCGAGAATCCCTACTCACCCGGTGGCGGTCCGGGTCTTCGGTGGCACTTTGGCGGCAAGTCCTTCAGTGCTGCCGAAGACGTGGAGAGTGAAGGACCCACCGCCGCCGCAGACTCGGAGCGCCGCCCGGTGAGTACAAGCGCCGCAGCGGGTGGTGCCTTTTTTTATGTCCGCTCCCCCGCTTTGCCCCAGGCCCCCTGAACCCTCTGGGCGGTCCTGCATTCAGGGCCCAATCCTGCAGCTGCTCCATGGGCGTAATGGCTGCAGAAAGCACATTTGAGTTGATCCAAAGCTCCTGGAAGTCAATGGAAAGACCCACATTCTCAGCTGTCTTTGCATCAGATTCCCACACAATTCCTTACCTAAGGGCCTGATCTAAAGCTTCTTAAAACCAATGTGAGTTTTTCCATTGACATTACTGGGTTTCGGATCAGGCCCTTACATTTTACTCAGATCTAAGACTTACTGAATTCTCTAGGAAAATCGGTTGTCCAAATGCCAGCTTTGCATCAATGAGCTCCACTGACAACTGAAAGCGACTATTCAGTGGGCGCTAGGATACCGTTTACTGTTTCTCTAGGAAAGGAACCGTGACGTGTGTATCATGTGAAAGCTATTTCAGTATCATTGGTTTATTCAGTTATTAAATACCTTGTTTTAATAACCACTGGAACTGTGCTGAAACAGAGATAGGGCAAATGTTTCTAACCAATTTCCTCCACAGAAGTGTAACCTCAAAAACCACTTCACCTACTGAGTAACATACTATCCTCTATTCTAGAACAGTGGCATCAAATGTCACTTTGAATGGCCCTTTTCTTTACTGGTTGAGAGCTCACCTGGGAATCATTTCCTTGGTTAGCAGCAAGGTGTTTATCATCACGTATTTGAATCCAGGAGCCCCAAAGAGAGACAAACCTGCTATGGGCAAGGCCAACAGTGCAACTGAGTCAAAGACTTAAACATACATCAACCATGGGGACTGTAGTATAGATGTAGGAGGAAAGGAGCTATTTAGATGTCATGCAAATGAATCCGGATATATCAGGCAGTTGTACTGCACCAGAGAGGAGGCAAGGAGAGGGGACATAGGAAAGGCTCCATAAGGACAACAGGCCAGATTCTGCCCTCTGATATGTGCATGCGAGTCCCATTGGTTTAAGGAAAGCGTTGAAGGGAGGAGAAAGCCACCGCCAACGGGCAGCAGAGAGACAAGCAAGGAGAAGCAAATCTGTTTTGAAAGGCAGAGTTGAGAGAGGCGAGAGAAAACAAACGGTCTGGGTATGGATAAATCAATCCTATGTACATACAGGAATCATGCCACCTGCCTCTGAAATGCGGACACCTCTATGGTGAAAGGCAACGGGTGTTTAACAGGAGAATATGACACCACTGAGTAGGAGAGGAAATGCGAAAGTATTGACATAACTATATGCAGGGACAGAGCATGTAATCACCACACAGGAATTTGGCAAGGAAATTCTACTTAACATTCTGGTAGACACTTCTGTTATTTCATGTCTGCTGCAGGCTGCATCTCGTGGTTTTATTTTTCATCGGTACAGCCTACTTTTCTTTCACTGTTACAGAAGTGATACCGAGGTCAGTTCTTAACATTCCCTTCTAATCGTTACAGAGCTGACTTGCCCGCAGCCCACTGTCTCTAAAACATCCAGCCTTGGATGATATTCAGTTTTACAGAATGGGAGCCCGATGGGAAACAGAGCACAAGGAGCTTATTCATGTACATAAAACTCCACTCTTATTGCCAACCTTCAGAGTGCCACTTGGAATTTGCTAAGCATTAATCACACATTTGGAAAGATACCCAGTTAAAAATGGAACCGGGAAAAATCTGAAGTATTAATTAAGCAGCGTCTCCTGAATGTTTTCAGTCCAACATTTAATGGTCACATTTTTGACAGAGTAAATAACAATTTAAATACATAAGATCACAAAACCAGTAACATTAATGTAAACATATAAAGTGTATGTTGTGTCTTCCTCTAGTGGCTAATCCACATAGAACATATAACAGCCCACTATTGCTGCCAGCTACTGGAGTTACCCCTGTAGATCAAGTAGGCTTGATATGACAGCCTTCACAAATATTACATAAGTGATTAGGAGAGGAAATGTGGAAGAACTGATGTAGCTATATGCAGGGAGGTAAATCAAGGTCTGGGTCTTAATACTGGGAGTTCTGAGTAGAGCTGTGGGAGGATGGAAGTTCCACTTTGTGAAGAATTTTGAGATCTCTAAATTTAGCTTCATTCCAAACAGAAACAAAAACTGAAAATTCTCTGTTATGGAAAATTCCAGGGGAAAATAGTTTCAGGTCAATCAAAATATTTCATTTTGACAGATGGAAATGTTTCCCTTCCATTTTGACTTTTATAGATTTTTGACTACCATATAATAAAATGCAAAATTTAAAAAAAATCTAAACAAAGTAATTTCAAAACAAAAGTTTAAACCTTTCATTCCAAAAAAAGTCAAACCCAGAAATTACGACATTGTCAGAACTATTTTTCCCTGTTTTCTCCTTAAACAAAATTCCAGAAGAATTGACCCAATTTCCCAAAATGTTTCAATTTTGATGGAACTGCATGGTCTTAAAGAATATGGTTCCATCAAAGTTTCTCTGACCAGCTCTAGTTCTGAGTTCAGATCCTGGGGTTGACGTGTTTGTTACTAATGCTCATTGAAAAATAGTTGTAGAACAGGTGGAGAAAGGCTTGCTTAACCAGACTGGACTTCCAAAGTGCTGTGCATGGAGGCTTTCATACCCCCACTCCAAGAAGACATCCGCATGACCAATGCTCAAGATAAAAAAATTTTGCTCACACCAAACATCCCTAAGTGATTTCCCCAGTCTGAGGGCTGCCATCTTGAAATCATAACATAACATAACACAACCACCCAGAGTGGAGAAACAAGGAGTGGGGTATAGTTCTGCAATTCCTGCAGTCCTTAACTCATGAAGTGCTCCCATTGAAGCTGGCCTTACAGAGGGTTATTTGCATGTACACATGCAAATAAAGCCTTTAATTTGGATGGGCATGGTGGACCTTCACCAAATCAACAGAGGGAGTGTTGCCTGCTCTGTCTTTCTGCCGAAAATATTACCTGTCAATTCATGCTAAGAGTAATTTAAGGCATTATCCCTGGGAACCAGCCCCTGAAATTGGACGTGACCCAGATCCACCAGTGAGTCAGAGGCCACCTGGTGCAGGGCTGATGGCTCGTGGTTACATGCTGGGTTGGGCTGGGCTTGTCTCAATTGGGAAGAAGATTAAGAACTGGGAGTGGAATGAAGGCAAGAGCCCATAGCTCCAGGTAGACGAATTTGTCTAGGTGACCCTGTGGAACACACAGTGAGCTATTTTCACCTCTATTGGGGAGAGGTAGAGGGGATGTAATTTGGGTTTCATATTCACAGGAAACGTCTGTCTGACTTTTAAGGCCTTAGGTAACAAATAAAACTGAGCTCCTAAGGACAAGCAGCAGGCACGTCTTGTCTGAGGAGACTACAGATCTTCTTCACCCCCCAGCAAGAAAAGATGCAATGAAAACTCAGCCCCAGCAGATTCTGGATCCTTAGATATAATTTGTGAGCCTGTTGGAGTCAGTGGAATTTCAATGGAGTTAGGATTGAGGCCCTTAATATCTAACAGCTGTACGATGCCACTAAATCAGATCCTTAATAACTGCAGAAGGATAGATGGCCTAAACTCTCTGGAAGAAAGCACTACCACTAGACACAGGGAAACGTGACAACAAGAGTTGCCATGCATTTTAGTGTACATAGAGACATCCTGATTGTATAGTGCCATGTGAGTTAAGATCCAGCCCTCCCTGCAGGAACGGCAGTCAGGTACGGCAAGCACCTGCAAATGTGGAAGCCCCGATTAATGGACACGTGCCAGCCAAGGGGAGGTAAAACCGGACACACAGTCATAATCACTGCAGAGCGTGCTAAGTTGGTCAGCGTGAGGTAGACACTTGCTGCTCGACTCTTAGACAGATCCAACTGGTACGTCTGTTCTGCTGGGTTGCCTGCCAGTCACAAGCTGGAACAGTTTAGGGGCAATGCTTCTCATTTGGGCTTTGTGTTATTCTGCAGATGAGTCATAGATAAACGGCACCAGAGCTGTGCATGGAAATTCCCCCCCGCCGCCATTCCAATTAACTTTGAACAAGCCACAACACTGTGTTGTGCTACTATAGAAAAATTGCAGCTATGACTTTGTCTAATGGCATCATAATCACATAAGGCATGTGTTTATGCGACAGTGGGATCTGGTAGGTTTGTCCCTGGGTCTCTACGTGTCCAAAGGATATACACCTTGCAAACCACAGGAACACGTAGCCATAAGGCTGTTGCATTAGCTGCACAAAGTTAGTAGAGGTAAATTTCAAAGGAGTCATGTTAAACTAGCCACCAACTAGAGAGTGCCCATAGAGACAGATGAGTACAGTGGAAGCATTAGGGAAAAAAGCAAATTGCAATTGTTTGAAGGGGCTAAAGTGTTCAGACAACGCTCTAAGTAAATGCAAAATTGCATTTGCAGCAACATCAACGAATGCTGTAAGTTTTGCTAGTTCAGTAAAAAGAAGATGATACTAACGAGAAAAGAAACAGAGAAAATATTGTCCCATATATTAGGGCTGTTGTTTCAGGGTGAGACCTCTTTAAGGAAGTCAGGCATAGCCCTATGGCTCCCACCTGTCACTGACTAGCTGAATCTCAAGTGGGGAGATAAGACCAACAAGCAGCTTACTTGGGGGCTGGGAGGGAGCGGTATGTAGGGGATTGCCGGAGAGTCTGGATCAGGGAAAGTACCAGAAAGGGGCTTGTTACACTAGGTAGGGGACAGACCTGGCTAGTGACACCTGCTCGCTCAGTAGAAGCAGCCTTCTGAGGCAGTAGGTCTTCGGAGGGGCCAGGCAGCAGGACCCATTTACCTAGCTGATTGATATTGGACTGTATTTGAACAATAAATACAACTCTAAGAAAAGGGACGGAAATACTGATAATGGTGGAAATTCCTTTGTTGCAACTGGCTGGTAAGTTGGCCTGTGGGCTTACATGAGTGTGGAGAAACCAAAGCAGAGGCAGGGTCTGATGCTGAGTTTGGGGAGACCCTGTTACAGCTATCTAATGCCTATTAAGATAACGTTCCATATATTACCAAAATGGATTGGTCCATATGAAATCTCCAACCTAATAAGGAGCTAAGTTTAAATAAACTTTAATAGTAATAAAATGCAAGTTTTTTAAATGCATGAATATCAATGTCATAGATAATGGTGGCAAGGGGGCTAGATCCTCACCCTGTGTAGATTGTAATAGCTCCATCTGAAGAGCTGGCATATGCCTTTTATCCAATACAGCTAGAGTCACTTACTGTGACCTCCCTTTGGTATGTATTATTTTGTTATTGTGGGTACCATCCTGGGTCACTGTCCTGGGCAAAGGCCTGGGAGTCAGGGGAGCTGTGTTCTGTTCTTAATGCTTCCGCTGACTCACTGTGTGATGCTAGGCAAGTTATGTAACCGCTCTGTGCCTCAACTTTCACACCTGAAAAATGGGTATAACAACGCTTGTTTCTTTTTTTTTTTTTTTAATACATATGCAGTATTGTTGTAGCCGTGTCAGTCCCAGGATATTAGAGAGACAAGATTGGTGAGGCAAGCTTGTCTCTCTCACCAAGTTGGTCCAGTAAAAGATATTACCTCGCCTACCTTGTCTCTAAAAAAAGCAACAGAGGGTCCTGTGGCACCTTTAAGACTAACAGAAGTATTGGGAGCATAAGCTTTCGTGGGTAAGAACCTCACTTCTTCAGATGGCATCTGAAGAAGTGAGGTTCTTACCCATGAAAGCTTATGCTCCCAATACTTCTGTTAGTCTTAAAGGTGCCACAGGACCCTCTGTTGCTTTTTACAGATTCAGACTAACACGGCTACCCCTCTGATACCTTGTCTCTCTCTTTTTTAAAGTGCTTTGAGATCTACAGATGAAAAAAACTGCATAAAAGCTAAATATTATTCCTTTAAAACTAGAGATGAGTCTGATCTAGAATTCCGGATGGACGGAGGTTGGATCAGGATTTGTTCTTCTATTCAGACTTGTCTCGATACAACTCCAATCTTGGGGAATGTACTGATCTGTATTAGAGCTAGGCCTTGCACTTCAATTTTGCCTTTAAAATCATTCTGACTTTCCCTGGTTTAGTTGCTCATAGGGGTACTACACACTGAATGTTCTTGCTGGATGTCTGCTAGATAAATAAAATATTCCTACATGTCAGAAGCAAAATAACATGAAATTTCATACCTAATTTTGCTAAATAAGCTAGTGGGGGTTGTTTGGGTGCTTACCATGAGATATCTTAAAAGGGCTTGATTTTGTGGAAGTGCTGAGAAGTTAACCTCTGAATATCAGGTTCTTTTAAGATGTCTTGAATTGGACACCCAAAAATTGAGGCACCTGAAATCACTATTCAGTTCTGAATTAACTTCCATGTTTGCTGTAACTGTTCTCATCAGCACTGCAAGCTCTTCTGTGAGGTTGTATTCAGCATAATGTATTCTGGTCTTTTACATACGTTCTAGTCGCTGTCAATGGGAAACAACAGCAGAAATGAAGTAAACTGTGTCTGAATTTCTCGACCATTCAAATAATTTTCCACTGATTGATCAAAACTGCACATCTGGTGAAATGAGTGAGAATACATCTAAGCAATTTCATCGCTTCCTCTCAGTACAATTCCTCCCTTATCTGATACAGTAACTATTTCTGCAGCCCTAGTGACCGGAGATGCATATGGCTCTCTGTCTCTACTGAAAACTCTTGTTCCATGAAGTGGTGCCGTCACATTGAATTCCTTAATAATAGTAGTTGTTAGTAGGAACCCCAGACTAGATGGGCTAGTGGCAGCATTTTCAGCACCATGTTGCTGAGACATCTACAGAACAGAATTAGATGATGATAGTCACTGATGAAGGTCAAGACACCATCTACCATCCACCCAAGGGCCCCCAGTGTTTCTAACACCAGGGGAACTGAACTATGTTAGAAACAGTTTTCAAAATACCCACAGTGTAGACAGGGTTCCAGAGGCCGCTCAGGGCAAATCAGCAATCCTGTCTGACACCGACCATGGGGGAGAAAGATGTGATGGGGAGAACCAGCGGCAAGGACAGCTCCAGGAAAATCATGAATCCACTAGCACACAAACCTGCTTAGGGTTGAACACCACAATCCTTGGCTTTGACATGGTTGTTGAGCTACTCAGAACTGACTACTGCAGATCGTGGCTAAGGAGTTACTTCCTTCTTCCCTCATGCCCTTTAGTCAGACTGTCTGCTCATTTCCAGAATTTCACCCAGAGGGTATTTTTATCAGAATCTACACAGGAAAGAATTACTTCATCCACCGCTAATATACAACCACTTCTGGGCTGGAACATAGCAGTAGTTTAACAGTGCATGACAACACTATACATTAGTTTAGGACAGGAGGTGAAGAATACCGGATCCAGCTGAAACTGTATAAGGGGAATTTAGGGCGGAGAAAGTAACTTCAGAGGCAGTGTTGTCTAGTGTTTAGAGGAGGGAACTGGAGTCAGGCAGCCTGGGTTCAAATCCTATCTTCCCTATATGTGGAACTCCTTGCCAGAGGATGCTGTGAAGACCAAGACTATAACAGGGTTCAAAAAAGAACTAGATAAGTTCATGGAGGATAGGTCCATCAATGGCTATTAGCCAGGGTGGGCTGGGATGCAAAACCATGCTCTGAAGTGTCCCCAGCCTCTGTTTGCCAGAAGTTGGGAATGGGCAACAGGGGATGGATCACTTGATGATTACCTATTCTGTTCATTCCCTCTGAAGCACCTGGCATTGGCCCAGAAGACAGAATACTGGGCTAGATGGACCATTCGTCTGACCCAGTATGGCTGTTCTTACGTACAAGCAAGTTTGGGAAAAAGGCAGCATTTTTAAACATAGGTTTCAAAGTAGAGGTGCCATAAAAATCCTATTAGCTGTATCTATAGCCCTAGTTAGAGATAAGCCGATTCATGAAAAGATTATTGTTTGATCTTCAAAGCCTTTGGTGGAGAAAGGGAACAAAATCAGATTTTCTGGTTGCCCTTTGCTTCTGTTTTATGAGGCTGCACCTGCTACATTATTCAAAAAAGCTGCCCGAAGGAATACACCACAAATCCAGAGGAAAAGAGGAAGGCGAGCGATTAACTCTCAAGCATCAGCCCTGCCACACTCATGGGATCAAGATGACTTAGTTCATTTTTACCCCAAAGTTGCTTTCCAGCCAACGAGTAAATGGGATATTTATTTGCATTCTCCCCAGTGCCATGTTCACAGTACAGCGCAACAGATGTAATTACTGACAACCAAAGCAAAAGCCTGTGCGTAGGGCTCTTGACCTACTAAAAGATGATAAGCCTGAAAATACTGTGGTAAACAGAGATTAAAACAAAACTGAGCGCTCCTGTTCTTAGGGCCCGATCCAAAGGCCACTGCGGTCAATCTACGTCGTTCCACTGACTTCAGATTGACCTTGGATCAGGCCCTTAGTGCGCCACAGCAAATGGAAAACTGAAAGTCAAAACACTGAGTTATAGTGAACATGTGGCATTTGATATCTGATGTTTGTTAAAGGATACAGGCTTTGGAGCAGGGACTGCGTCTACTCTGGCTTTGTGCCCCACTTATGAAATGGGGCCCCAATCCTGGTAGGGGCCTTGGAGCACAACTGTAATATAAACAGTATGTACCACTACTACTATTAGACACCAGTACCGTTCCAAAAGATCGCAAGGCGCTTTAGAAATTTCACTAGCTGCTAGTGCAAAAGAGTGGGACAGATGATACCATTCCCACCATCTGTCAGAAGGCAGGGACAATGTGGATTATCTGCAATATGGCCTATTTTTCAATTGAGAGAAGTGGATATCCTAAGTCAGGGGTAGCCAACCTGAGCCTGAGAAGGAGACAGAATTTACCAATGTACATTGCCAAAGAGCCACAGTAATACGTCAGCAGCCTCGCATCAGCTCCCCCTCCCTCCTCCTCTCCCAGTGCCTCCCACCCACTGGCAGCCCTCCCCAGATAAAATAGAATATCAGGGTTGGAAGGGATGTCAGGAGGTCATCTAGTCCAATCCCCTGCTCAAAGCAGGACTAATCCCCAGACAGATTTTTGCCCCAGATTTCCTAAATGGCCCCCCTCAAGGATTGAGCTCACAACACTAGGGTTAGCAGGCCAATGCTCAAACCACTGAGCTATCCCTCTCTCTGTTTTGTGGTGTGCAGGAGGCTTCACCAGGCTGAGCCCCCCCAGGATGACGGGGATGCTGAAACTGGTCTAGTGGGAAGGGTTGGGCCTGACAATGACTCACTCCATTTAGGTTGGGGTCAGGGTCAGGTCAGGCTTTAAAATTAGGCCCAAGCAGATCTATAATTGGCAATACTGAAATAAGTAAGAATAACTGTGTTGATCTGGCTCTTGAACACCTGCCACCAAGGCAGGCCTGCCAATGGGGGGGTGGGGAGGGCAAAGGGGGCAATTGCCCAGAGGCCCAGGCGATTTAAAGGGCCCGGAGGCTCCCGCCTGCTGCCATCAGCAGTGCAGCGCAGCTAAGGCAGACTTCCTGCCCGCCCTCACTCCACGTCACTCCCGGAAGCCGCCAGAATGGCCCTACGGCCTGAGCTCCGAGCGCCAACTCTGCAGATCCCATTGGCTGAAAGGTGTGCCAATGGGAGCTGTGGGGGCGGTGCCTGTGGCAGCAGCACATAGAGACCCTCTGGGCCCCCAACCTAGGAGCCGCTGCCAGGGGAGTGTGCCGGTCGCTTTCAGGAGCTGACCGAGGTAAGTGCTGACCCCTTCCTGCACCCCAGCCCCCTTCCCCAGCCTAGAGTCCACACCCAAGCTCCCTGCCCCACGAAGGGGGGATGGAGTGAGCAGGGGTGGGGCCTCAGAGAATGGTAGGGACAGGGGCATGGCTTCAGGGGTGGGGCCCAGGTCTTTGGCTTTGAACAATTAGACAGTTGGCAACCCTACCGGGTGGGCATGCAGAAGCCCTGGCCATGCTCGAAGAGCGCGCCCAGCAGCACTGCCCAAATGTCAGGCAGACCGCGTCTGTGGCTGGTGGGTGCGTGGGGACCCACTGACTGTTCTGCCCTGGGGCTGGGAATTGCTGCCAGCGGGCCTGCCAGAGGGGGTGGCACTTCAGTAGTGGGTCCCAGACTCCCAGTGAAAGGAGAGGTGCTATGGGGCTGTCAGGTAACACCCCTGTCCCCCGGGAAGCAGCTGTGGGAACATCAGAACCCAGCTCCCGCACTCAGAGCCCAGGCCTGGCTAGGGAGGCTGTAGGCACCAGCAAGGGCCACCTGGATCTCAGTCTGGGGACATCCCGGGGGCCGGCCCCGAGCCCACCCACTGGCTAGGGCGGTTCCGGGCTTGGCCGGCCGCCTGCACACGCCTCTCATGGCCGTGTCGGGAGGCTCTAGGACCCGGGCGCGGCGTCCAGGGGGCGTGGAGCGGCCGCGGGGAGGGCGCTGCTGGAGCCGCCCGGTTGCTTCCTGCTGCCGCCCTGCCATGGAGAGGAGGAGGCGGCGGCGCGGAGCAGCGCTTGGGGAGGGCCGTCGGGCATGGAGCGGCCCCTGGGGCGCGCAGGTGAGTGGGGCCCGGGCAGGACGCACTCCTCGGAGCCCGGTAACTTCCCTCGCGGACTTCGCTCCCCGTGCCCGGGGGAGGGAGCCGAGTCCGTCCCAGTCTGGCGCCTCCCGGGGGAAGCTGTGCCCTGACCTGGGGGCGCCTGGAGCCCAACCTCCGCGGGGCGCCCCGGCTCCAGGCAGGCTCCGAGCGCTCCCCAGTGGCGGCGCCTCCCCTGCCCGGTGCGCTCGGATCGCAGGGGGGCTGGACCCGCTCCCGGGCGCAGCCCCGCCAGCCAGGGGACTCCGCCGCTCCGGTGCGCCCTGGTGTCCCGTGGACGGGCTGTGCCACGGCCCGGCCCCGGATTCCCACGTCCTGCCCCTGGAGAAACCCGGCGCTTCTCCTGCGCGGCTCCCTCTTGTCCGCGCTTCCCGGACGGACTCGTTCCTCCGCCTTCGCCCGGAGTAACTCGCTCTCTTTCTCCTGCTGTAACACTTGGCCCCGGAGGCTGGGAGCAGGGTCCCTGCCGCACCGGGCTGTCCCGGCGGGCTTCTGCTTTGCATCAAAGGTGCTGGGTGGGATCCCGGCGTTCCTCCGAGTGGCTGTTCCGCAGGGCACTTGTAGACTTTCCTGGCAGCGATGCCACTTACGCAGGTTGTCTCGGATTTGAACCGAGAGCTTCCATAACAGGGCGGGCCGAACAGCTCCTTGGACTAGAAATGATTTGCACTGCGATCACTTTATTTCGTTAGCCAGAACTTGTCCTCCAAGCCCCCTATGAGCCCGGAGTGGCCAAATTGACCGACCTGCCGAGCCCCATATGAAGTTGGAGAGCCGGGTGCAACTGCCAGGGCTCGGGGTTTCTGCCCTGTGGCAGGGTGGTGTGGCTAGGGAGGTGCCGACTGAAGCCCTGAGCCCCAGCAGGTGCCTCCCGTTACCCCTTTCCCCACTGGGCAGAAGCCCTGTGCCCCATCAGCCTGCTGCAGGGCAGAAGCCATGAATCATCCGTCCCTGGGGACCCCAGTCTGGTAGGTGGAGAATGGGGGGACATGAGGGGCTCCCTGAGACACACTTGTGGCTCGCAAGCTGCAGTTTGGCCACCCCTGCTATAATCGGTGTTGCGGTTTGCCCGTTGGAAACAGCAGGACTTGAATGCCTTATTAATGGGAGTTCTCGCGATCAGTGGGTTTCACTGTAGGTATCCTTTTCAGGTACCTCTGCCGTATGAGAAAGGGTAGCCTTCTGTTTGAGGGATTCAGCAGGGACTCTGGAATCTGGATTCAGTTGCCTGTTCTGCCACCGACTCCCTGTGTGACCTCAGGCAAATCGCTAAATCTCTCTGTGCTGCCTCCATTCCCCACCTGTAAATGGAGATAGGATATTTTTTTCTCCCACCATTTATCTGATCTGTAAGCTGTTTGGGGGCAAGGACTGTTTGTTACAGTACATAACACGGTGGGGCCGCTATCCTGTTTTGCGTTTCTAGGTGTTACTGCAATACAAACAATAATACCTAAGGGCTAGGGTAGTAATTGCTATAGTATCTGGGTGTCAAGAGGGTATGAGAGGATTATTTCACTGCTGATATGATGGAGATCTACAAAGATGACTTAGGCATGTATATTACAACCTAGACGACTGTCCTGTCAATAAAGTTGCTCCCCCGCCCCTGAGCCGTATGTAATTCATTATCCAATCATTGCTTGGGTAGTTGATAATTCCGTGCAGTTTTATTAGTACTCTTTGTGGGCATGTGATGAGCACAGTTGAATTAGGCTAGAGAGAAAACTTGCCAGGGTGAAATGATGCAGAATATTAGGGAATTCTAGATGCTCATTAACTACTGAGGTGACTCTCGGGGGTACTTTCTGTATGCTACCTTGAAAGTATTATAGGGGAAAGATTGGAGTGGTTCCTTAACTTGAACAAGTTGGCATTACTATCTCATATGAGAAGATTGTGTGCCTAAGAATAGATTTATATCTAAAATTTCCCAAGCTGGTGTTTTCAGCATCTCTAGTGTGTTTTAATTCACCTGGTTATAGTGGAGTGGTTAATCAAAGAAGAAAATTTGCCTTACCCGCTAGCCAGGTTTCAGAGCTGAGGACAGAACTTCCAGCAAAAATACTGAGGAGGGATTAAACCATGTAATTGATTTATAGTGAACATACCCCCCTTCTGTAGGTGGGCAGGGGTTGGGAGCGGGCGGGGGGAGGTTGGAGTTTACTGAGATGAGGGATAGTAGAAAAGTTGCTGGGTAAAACATCTTTTTTGTATTAAAAGGGAAGAGAGACATCTGGGACCAGTTTGGAGCCAGGAGTCTGAAAGCTTCCTAGCTACGCTACTTGGCTTTTCCCAGTCTGATCCAGACCCTACCCACTGGCACTGGTGTAGGCTTCTGTGAATCATGTTGATTGTCTCACTCATGAATAGTGGAAGTCAGGGCATATCTGCACTGCCCCGTTGTTTGGACTACCGGGGAGTGAATAGCAGTGTGCACCAAAGTACTCTGCTAAAAGTTCCCTGTGTGAATGCTGCAGGCACAAGCCAAAAAGTCCTTAATTCACATTAACCCTCTTCAAACAAGATAACATTAATGAGAAATAGGAACTTTTTAGTTCTCGTCCATGGTGTCCACACAAGCGTAGCTCTTTGGTGTGCACTGTTGTTCACACCCCAGTGGTCCAAACTGCAGGGCAGTATAGACATGCCCTGAGTCTTATGACCACACTAGCAGATCTGCTCTTTACAGAGATTCTTTTCACATGTGTAACTGCAACTTTCATAGCCCTAATATTGCCTTCTAACTTTCTCTTGTTAAAAATTAATAACAACCACCTGGGAGCAAATAAAGTCCAGTTTAAAGTCAGCCCCACTCATGCCCAAAGACAAAGAAGGAGCAGCTGAAAATCCAAAAAGTTTAAAATACTCAATTTAAATACAGTATAAATAGAAAACTAGTCTCCTAAAATAGAGAGATGGAAACTGGTTTTACAACTCATGTGAAAAACCTGTTTTTTGAGCAACTGAGCATGTCAACTAAAGCAATCTTAGTACCATCTGTTGTTAGTATAGTGAGCTATAACTTCATAATGGTTCATTCTATCTTACTAGCTGATGGCCTGTCGTCTAACCGGGTATATCAATAAATTATATGGGGCTTATGGTTATTCTGCACGTCGGGTCATATTTCAGCATTCCAGCATGTCTGTGTGCTAGTACCTTTCCAAAGCGTGTCAGAATGAAGAATCATTCTTAGTTTATATTTATTGTTAGAAAATTAAATGGTGACCTTCCTTCTCGATTGTCTTGTGCTTTGTGTATTTCCTCACACCAGTGCAAAGGGGATGTGAACACTTCCTGATCAGTTGTGTTCAGTGCCCATTTGGCACTGATCTAAATGATAACACACAGTGCAAGGCAGTGGAGAGTTGGGCCTCTGGCTTTCTCTCAAGGGACCTTGTTCTGCATATGCTTAAGCACGTGACTGACTGTGAATGTGCTTGTGAACTTTTGCAGCAGTAGGGGCTAGAAGGAAAAAGTGGAACTGAGGTAGTCAGCAGAAATCTCCACTTGTCCAAGGCCAATTTGATTCAGTCTGTGGCTTTGCTTAAGGGAACTTGCACACAGACATATTGTGGGAGAACGAAACAAAAGGACTTCTGCCACTTGGTGTATTGTAATAGAAAGAAACCCAATTATGTACTGGGGTAAGGAGCCTAAGTCTAATTTTCAGAAGTGAATTAGGCACATATGTTTTATGAAGGTCTATAGGGTTTGGGATCTTAAGTTGCTTAGGGGCTTTTAAAAATGTTACCCTAGGTCTTTATTAGAAGCAAACCAGCTAACAGTTTTTTATAAGAACTGCTAGAAATGTTTCTACAATTAAAAAAAATCTAACGAAAGTAGCTGTTTTTAAAACCTATTAGTAACCCCCTGTAACGGAGTCACTGGGCAATGCTCTGGAACTATTCCATACGAAGCCAGTCAGGACTCGGGGGGAGCCTCCTCTCTGAGCAGACTGTCTCGAGGGCAAGAAGCTTACACAGCTTTGACCTTCCTGGGTCTGACCTCGGAGCATTCAGCATCCCCTTCTCACACCGTGCGCTTCCCACAGCGAGTCTGCACAGGCGGGGCTCCTGGGGAAGCCAGAGGGCCCTGCATCCCACCTCCACAGTCAGACGTGACTCTCAGCCAGCCAGTAAAACAGAAGGTTTATTAGACGACAGGAACACAGTCCAAAACAGAGCTTGTAGGTACAGAAACAGGACCCCCTAAGTCAGGTCCATCTTGGGGGCAGGGAGGCCAGACTCAGGGTCTGGGCCCTCCTCCATTTCCCCAGCCAACTCCAAACTGAAACTCTCCAGCCCCTCCTCTGGCCTTTGTCTCTTTCCTGGGCCAGGAGGTCACCTGATCTTTGTTCTCCAACACCTTCAGTTGGCACCTTTGCAGGGGAGGGGCCCAGGAGACAGGGTGTTGGCCATTCTCTGTGCAGACAGCATCACACTGGCCCTCCCAGGCTGTGCAACAATCACACACCCTTATCCTACCATCTAGATACTTAAGAAATGCATAGGGGAAACGGAGGCACCCACACAGTATTCAGAGAAAACATTATGAACATTCCCACTTTGTCACACCCCCTGAAACCCAAACTTTGCTGTACTAACAACCTGTTAGTGAAGCTGACTTTATTACCCAAGGGATGCAAAAAGCAAACAGAGAATAAGTAATAACAAAAAACTTCTAATAATGTAAGATGGTATTAATAACACAGGTGAATGTTTTAAGTTGACAGTAATGCTAATACAATTGGTAGTAGAAATAAATGCAAGCTTATTTCGTTCTAACAGTTCTTTTGGCAGGAGTGTGCGAGTCATGCGTGACAACATCCTAAAAGACTTTACTATGCAGTTTGGTTAGAATATTGTACATTCTAGTCCAATTTTTTTCAAAACGATCTTATCTTCAGCTGTAGCAGTGACAAATTCTGTCTGTTACAGTATTTAGAGAAGAGACAAGCCATTCCTTCCATTTGCTTTGAAAGTAAATGTGTTCCAGCGTACCGTCTCTCTACACTTGAACCTGCCTTGCCACCACTTAGATTCAAAAGCCTTCAGTCTTATGTCCTTTCGGTATAGAATTGAATTGTCTTAAAGTCAGACATTAACCTTTTTTCATCTCTTTCCTCTTATCATGTATTTCCCATTCCCTTTCCCCTAGATATATTGGAGACAAAAGCATTTGTTATGAGTAGATCATGCATGGGGGGGATAGAGAATTGGAAAATGCAGGTTATGAATAGTTGATGCAAGTGGTCATTTGAACAAATTACAGGAGCACACGGGACCAGCTGGTATGTACAGGGTTAATTTACTATTAGATGAATTAGAGGGGTCAAGTAGATGGTTCAACAGTCTCCCAAGGGATGTGATGGAAGCCCCATTGCTTGAGTCACTTTACATTCTCAAATGATTTATAGTTTTGTAGGGGCCTGGGCGGGACACGCTCCCCAGAGCCCGGTAACTTCCCCCGCGGACTTCGCTCCCCATGCCCGGGGGAGGGAGCCGACTCCGTCCCAGCGGCGGGGGGCCATTCACCCTGCCTGGCGCCTCCCGGGGGAAGCTGTGCCCTGACCTTGGGGGCACCTGGAGCCCTCCCTGTGTGGGGTGCCCCGGTTCCAGGCAGGCTCCAAGAAGAAGGAAAGAAAAAATGAGTTCAATATATTATTTGCATCTTGTAGGTACTTGTAAAATAATACATTGCCCGAACAGTATTTGGCCAACTATACAGAGCTGATCCAATAGCCATAGAAAAGGGTTTGAGTAAATTATTCGGAATAGCAGTGAAATTCATCCAGTGATTCCCTGACCACTGTTCCACTGTAACTGTTCAATGCATCTCTCTTGCTTTTGTTATTTCCCTCCTTTTTTTGCTTCCTTTTCCTGTAATAGGCCCTGGTCTATTTTTCCCCCTGTGTTGTCTTCAGTTTCTGTCTCTTTCCTTTTCCTCTCCCCTACACCTACATTCCACCACTTCTGTTAACATTTCTTTTCCTTTCTCTCACCCTCCCGTCCCCCAATTCTTGTACTTCCCTTTTCTAACTTATCCTGTCAGGCTCGTGCTCTCCTGCCACCTCTCCCCCACCCTCCGAACCCATCCAGGGACCCACCTGTAGGACTTGGAAACTTTACCAGGCACTTTCTCAGGCTAGAATTTCTCAGGTCTTTTACCCAAAGCAGACGATCACTTTCCTCAATCGGGGGTGTAACTCCAAATTTTGTGCCACTGAGCAAGGAATGAGTGAACTCATGCTGTGATTCAAGCAGATTTATAGTTCTGTGGCAATGCATCTTATTAGTTGCAACATGCTGTTAGTAGCTGGCCACCCTTGTCTCATGCAGTGACTTTTGGGCACAGTCGTGATAGGCAACTCCCTTTTTCAAAGCATTCTTTTGTCAGCGCTCTGATGAAGAACATGGTCAGGAGTGGTGACCGATGGGAGCTTCCTAGCAGTGTGAGAGTTTGAATGTTACTCTCAATACCTGATTTAATTTTAGCTGCTTTGTTTGCAAAATATTTAGTGTGCATAAAAAAAAGATGCAAAACCACATCTGATGTACAGAGGCTGTATTTATTCGGAAGCTAGGGGAATTGGTCTGGGAAACAAGGAAGGGCGGTGAGCTGGCAATTTTAATGTTTTGCAGAATATAGGAAATAGGCTTCTACTGGGAGGAGGAGATTGCAAGTGGAGATAGTGTCTAAAATTCTGAAGGGTACTGAAGGAAAATTACTTGGGAGACAGGATCAAGAGGAACATGGGGGTGGTGGGGTTCGATCCAGTCAGTCCTTTTAAGAAGAATGACTTTGGACCTTATTTATCTTGTTTTACTTTAGCTGGAAAGGGTAAAAAAAGACTTCGGAGGTGATGTAATACAATAGGAATCATCAAAATGCAGGAGGGAAGTGGCAGTGCTTTGAAAGATGACAAAAGTGCAGTTGAATTAACAGAAGGGGGGGAGACTAGGAGTGAGAAGGCACCATAAGAACGGCCATACTGGGTCAGACCAACGGTCCATCTAGCCCAGTGTCCTGTCTTCCAACAGTGGCCAATGCCAGGTGCCCCAGAGGGAATGAACAGAACAGGGAATCATCAAGTGATCCATTCCCTGGGGACACCATCCCTGCCCATCCTGGCTAATAGCCATTGATAGACTATCTTCCATGAATTTATCTAGTTCTTTTTTTGTAATCCTACCATGCTGAAGGGGACAGTATAGTAAAGAACTGGAGAAGGCCTCGGACCAACCCCAGCATTTATGGCTACATAAGATGGCTGACACTTTTAATGCCTCACAAGCATAAATGTAAAAGCCAACACATTATGGAAACTGATTTGTGAAGAGTTCTGTAACCCAAAGAACAGTAACCGTGGGACAGTTTTCCATGGACACAGGAGCAAGGAGTTAGAGACGCTTAGACATTGTATGAAGTGAGTGATTCCATACAGCGGCAGAGCTGCACGGACAGACAAGAAGGTACAGTCTGCTCTTCAGGGGTTTACAGACTGGAGCTTTTCCTAGGTTAATCCCAACCTAAGGGGCCAGTTTCTTGGGGGAAAGGGGGCTAAGCCTAGTCATGTTCAATGGATTTTGCTTCTGAACACATTCCCAGGAGTGAGGGTTCTAAAGCGCAGGGGGTGGCCTTGGTGGTCGAGAAAGCAATAAATAAACCTCCGCTCATGTGCTTCCTATACAACCCTGGTCATCGCACCTGACAGAATGGGATTTTGGGAGGCCTTCCACCCCCTTCTTAAAAGCACAAGGTAAACAGCAGTGAGTTTTGGATCAAGTCATGAAAGTTGCCAAGAAGGCTGATGGCATTTTGGGCTGTATAAATAGGGACATGATCATTCCCCTCAATTCGACATTGGTGAGGCCTCATCTGGAGTACTGTGTCCTGTTTTGGGACCCACACAACAAGAAGGATGTGGAAAAATTGGAAAGAGTCCAGCGGGGGGCAACAAAAATGATATGGGTGCTGGAGCACATGATTTATGAGGAGAGGCTGAGTGAACTGGGATTGTTTAGTCTGCAGAAGAGAAGAATGAGGGGGATTTGATAGCTGCTTTCAACTACCTGAAAGGGGGTTCCAAAGAGGATGGATCTAGACTGTTCTCAGTGGTATCAGATGATAGAACAAGGAGTAATGGTCTCAAATTGCAGTGGGGGAGGTTTAGGTTGGCTATTAAGAAAAACTTTTTCACTAGGAGGGTGGTGAAGCACTGGAATGGGTTACCTAAGGAGGTGGTGGAATCTCCTTCCTTAGAGGTTTTTAAGGTCAGGCTTAACAAAGCCCTGGCTGGGATGATTTAGTTGGTGCTGGTCCTGCTTTGAGCAGGAGGTTGGACTAGATGACCTCCTGAGGTCCCTTCCAACCCTGATATTCTATGATTCTATGACAATTTGGTGCTGAAGATAAGTGACAAAGTGATATGTAGACTCAGGATAGTCACTTTGGTTTGAAATTAACTTAATGTGTTCAGAATAGCAGCTGTGTTAGTCTGTATCTGCAAAAAGAACAGGAGTACTTGTGGCACCTTAGAGACTAACAAATTTATTAGAGCATAAGCTTTCGTGAGCTAGAGCCCACTTCTTCGGATGCATATAGAATGGAACATATATTGAGGAGATATATAGACACACATACAGAGAGCATGAACAGGTGGGAGTTGTCTTACCAACTCTGAGAGGCCAATTAAGTAAGAGGAAAAAAAAACTTTTGAAGTGATAATCAAGCTAGCCCAGTACAGACAGTTTGATAAGAAGTGTGAGAATACTTACAAGGGGAGATAGATTCAATGTTTGTAATGGCTCAGCCATTCCCAGTCCTTATTCAATCCTAAATTGATTGTATCTAGTTTGCATATCAATTCCAGCTCAGCAGTCTCTCCTTGGAGTCTGTTTTTGAAGTTTTTCTGTTGTAATATAGCCACCCGCAGCTTCTGTTGACAGATATTGCCTCATGCACCTTGTCAGTCAAACCATTAGGCAATTGGAACAGACTTCAGGAATTTAGGATTTCCCAAACAGGGCAGCACCTATTCTGCCATGACAAGGCAAAAGATCTCAGGTTGCAGGATTCTTTGGCTACAAAGTTGCAGTCTATGGGTCATTCATTTGCAAGGGATAAGTAACTAATTATTTGGCTCAACTGGTGAGGGATTTTACTTTGCTTAATGTCTTTCTGATTTCAGAGTTTAAAAGGAAGTACTTGTTGGCTGGCATATGGGAAGTTCTTCTTGGTGAACCGAGATGGGTGGGGGCAAGGGCACTAGACCATTAATTTCTGCAACATTTGTTTCTGGTAAACAGAAAATCATTCTCTAGCCCTTAAAGTTGTAAAGCACCTTGCAGGTGTGAGAGCCTGTTGTCAGTTTGAGTCTCCACAGCTGGAGAGCCCCAGCGCAAACTGACAAGCCTACTGCAATTTCACTCCGTTGGTGCTTGGCACAGCTGTGAGCAATGGAGACTGAGGAAGAGAGAGGAGTGGCTGATGGAGCAGCTAGAGGCTGTGGGCACCTCCAAGTACTGCAGACTTCCCATGCCTAAGTCACAAGGCTGTGGAAGAGCTGTAACAGGGGCGATTGCTCCTCCCCACTTCTACCAGCAAGGTATGGCAAAGGGGCTTCAGATTTGGCAGCCTCTGCTTAACTGTATCTGGGACAAAAGAGGCAGCCTGCAGGCAGGGCCTAGGGACGTCATTCTGATAGCACCCACACTTTCTGGGAATAGGAAGAGTGCTGGAATTTCTAAGTTTCTCATATGGCTGTTTTCCCTGGAGCTGACTGGTAAGCTACTTCCTCCTCCAGTGTGGTAGCTGTGTTAGTCTGTATCAGCCAAAACCATGAGGCGTCCTTGTGGCACCTTAGAGACTAACACATTTATTTGGATATAAGCTATGAAGTGGGTTTTGGCCCTCGAAAACTTGTGCCCAAATAAATTTGTTAGTCTCTAAGGTGCCACAAGGACTCCTCATAGTTTTTCATTCTCCAGTGTGTCACTTGACCAGTTGATTTGACTCCTCTAGCTAGCAGAAAACAGAGTTTTTGAGCCCTGGTTAGTGCATTTTCTCTCGTTTATAATGATTCAATCTCTGCACTAGAGGAGTGTGCGAGACAGCTGGGCAGGCTAATGAGGTCAGGCTGTCCTGCTTGTTTGATGTGCAAAAGGCGTTGAAAGAATATTCATAAAAGGGACACTGAGAGCTAATGGATCACTTACATTGTTGTAAATTGGTGCAGGCATGCTCTCTGCTACTCCCACTGAAGTGTAACATGGAGATATGTACGCTTCTTAAATCAACCTGCCAGTCCTCGCTGACTCTAAACTGGTTAGGTTGTTTTGCATGTGCTGCAGGTAAAATGCAGTCTGACTACTTCATTTCAGACTTCGGGGGGATTTAATTTCCCATCCCCGGGTCAGTAGATCATGCCTTCCCAGCATGATGTGCTTGAATGAAAACTGCAGACATTTCGTCAGTGTAGCTGCCTGGAAATGATCACCATAAATCAACGGAAGTGTTTTTTCGTGTGAAGTTAATTTACAATGGGCAGTTCTGAATCTAGTACAGGATTGCAGAAGAGTGTTAAAATCCATCCTAATTTCATAGTAGCTTGCTGGTTGTTGACTTGTTTAAATTTTAGAGTTGACTTAAAAACATGGAACACTGACATTTTTTCTTCTGCTGACTAAGACAATATTTAAAGCAGAATAATGTGTAGCCTCTTCTATAATATAATACTGCTGGTGTCCAGAATCGTATCCCTTTCAATCAAAATGGCCAACCCAAGTGCTAGGCTTGAAATGCCAATAGCGATTACACTTTTAAAAACACCACTTAATTTTAAAGAACTGGATCTGACTAGTAAGACTTGCTAAAGATCATTCTTATTCTTTAGCTGATGGCAGTGGGGGTTAGGAAGGAAGTTTTACCTATATATAGCATTGCATAATTGACCCTATTGAGTACCTGACTTTTTTAAAGAGTCTTTCTTCCCACTCCTCCCTTTGAAGCATCAGGTTTTAGCAGTTGGCAGATGGAGGCTATCCAATCTGATTGACTAGTCTGCGCTGTTACCTTATTACTTATTTATATCACTTTCACCATCATAGCTATGGCAACTACTGTGTTAAGACCTGGTGAACCTAGACTGAGTACAATGGGTGCCGTATCTGTCTTAAGAGCAGGGATCGCTCTTTGCTCAAGTTCAGGCGCATCTTGGTTCTCCCATTATTTGTGCTCTTTATAATACACTAGTGGCCACAGCTGCTCGTCAGGATTGGGGCCCCATTGTGCTATTGGCAAAACAGATCCACCAGTTAATAAACCAAACTTGTTGCACAATTCCTTATCTGTGTAGGGTGATAACTGGTCTAAATTAAGGTGGATCTATAAGGCCATTTGTTGAGAGGACTAACGGGATAACTTTTAAAATATTTGGGAGGAATGGGAAAGGTTTTGGAATTTGCGTGTGGTATGTAGAATTTTGGCAGGAAGTGGAAGCATTTAAACTTGTAAAAAATGTAATTGTTCCTCAGAATTATATTAATGCCTGTGCTAATTTGAAACCAGTAATTGAATGAGCCAAATATAAGCCAACCCTGCCCTACGTATACTTTCCCTAAATGCTATTCTGCTCCATTAAAGTCAATGGAATTACAGACCCACTTACCCGAGGCCTCGAGTGTTCCTTATGGACTGGCAGGTATAATTATAGGTTTGGTAGAGTTGAGATTGGCTCTTCAAAACATGTTCCCTTTAAGGTAAGTGGCTTATTTCTTTTCTCCAGATCTTTATGGAATAATGTACTCAACATGTACATTGCAATGGCTAAAACCCATCTGCCCTGCTACATGCAGCACTTTCTGATTCACACCTTTATGGAAGTGGATTTAGAAATCTTGATCCTGCTAAGGAATAATGAGATGAATGGATTTCCAGAAGCTCTTGGATCAGGAAAGAATTGGTGCACTTTAATGAGTGCCTCTCTGGCTTGCTCCTGGAAAAAGCACACAAGAGCTTAACCTTGGCCATGTATATCTTCAGTATTAAATTCTTAAAATCAGCTTATCCTCATTATGCATGGGGTTCCACTGTTGAGTGCATCCTGTTCCTGGCAATGAGAAGCATGCAAGGGAATCCTGACCTCTGGTTCATTGTTGTATTAACCCTCTGTTGAATTTACTGTTCCTCGTGGAGTCGAATCCTTCTACAAATCATGACTGTGCATAAAATGGGTAAATGCAGATGACTGCTGCTAAAGAACCCGCTAATGGAGCCAAAGCTGATCGGCATTTGCAGTATTAATAAAGACTTCTCCAGCTTGTTCAGTTCCACCTCATACAGAAAATAGCTGTGGAATAGCTACTAAACATGAAAACGGAAGGTAGCTGCATTTTAATGTAAGCCTAGGGGACTAATCAACTGCAGCTTCCATTGGCTTCAATGGTAAGTGAAGCCAGGGCTTAGCACCTCCGAAATTCAGGCCCCTACTTTACATTTGTAGTAGATTTGAAGAGGGGTAGAGTAAAATGTATTGGATAATCTGACCCTGGGTCTCCTAACGGCAAGTGAACTCTGCGGACTTTGTTTGTTTTTTAACTTCCTAGTAAACATCTGGGGATAAAGCCTTTCAATAATGCCAGCTTTTGAGAGGTACAAACTCTATGATGTCTGTTCTTTGAGTCTATAATGCTTTGACAGATCTAAGCCAATAAACATTAAGGCTGGAATTTTTAAAAGAACCTACGACACTCGACCCCCACTGACAATCCCAGCTTAAGCCAGGGGACCCCTTGTGACACTGCTTCCCATATTTTTTGTAGTAATATGATATGATTGTGATATAATCATAATATATTTTATGCCAGGTAGGTCATGTGAGATATCATTGGAAAGGTTATGATTTATTGAATATGATTATCCTATTCATATGCATGTATCATTTCTGTATCTGAAGTTAGGAATGTTGACTAGGTATCTGTAGTACAAATTGTGTTTACACATGGGGAACGCCCACTAAACAGAATGCAGTCAGTCTAGATGGGTAGCTGGGAACAAGTCAATGGACCATTAGGGAGAACAATAGGTCTTAGAAGATGCTAATCTCCCGCCTTCCTGGGAAGTCTTCCTGAGGATGTTACAACCAGCCTTTGAGTTATGGCTGCAGGGTCATGTGATCAAGACACCTGGTACTGGAATCCATCTTGAAATGCCAGTGTTTTTCCACTGACTGGCATGGGAACTAAGTTTGGAAACAGAGTTCCCACCATATGTAAAACCTATTTAAGGCAGGGGAGTGGCATAATCGTGGTTCATTCTTCACTGAATCCCCGCCCAGGATAACTGCTTGAAACATTTAAGAAACAAAGACCGTGGGGGGGGAGGTGAAGGACTGAGCCTGGGCTGGAAGGGTGTCTAGCCTGTGAATGAAATATCTGAAGTTTTTAATCTGCAAGCCAGTGCAGCTGGCCTTCAAGAATCTCTGCAATCTGCCTAAAACAACATTTAGGGTGAGAATTTGCTACTTGTAACCAGTATCTTAAGCTTAGAGTGCATGTTTATTTACTAAAGTAATCTTCCTTGAGCTGTTTGCTAACCCTTATAATCACTTAAAATCTATCTTTTGTAGTTAATAAACTTTTGTCTAAACCCATAACTGTGGAATTCATAACTGTGAGGCAAAAAGCTGTTGCATCTCTCTCTCCACATTTAGGGAGAGGGTGAATTTTATGAGCTTACGCTGTACAATTCTCTGTGCAGTGCAACACCGTACAATTTTGGGTCTACACTCTAGAGGGGGGCGTGCACTTGAGTACTGGACAATTCCTTCGCTGAAGCCTTCCCATGCAGGGGCTAGTCAGAAAGCCTGTTTGCATGTCACAACAGCTGGGTTTGTCCCTACCTGTATGTGTGCTGGTGGAAGTGTCAGACTGGGAGCAGGTCTGCAGCTTGTCAAAGCAGTACAGTTAAAGGGAGCCCAGGCTGGTGGGTCAGGCAGGCTCAGTGGTTCCCCAGTTCCAGGTGGCACCCCGGAGGAGGGGGAACCTGTCACACCCATTACCCAAGGAAAATTAATATGCAATGGAATCCAGGCTGTGACCGATAAGGCAATTTCCTGGCCTTGAAAGACCTTACTGTATTGTATTATTATGGGCTGCAATTGCTTGTAACCTCTCTAAGGGGGCAGATGTTTAACCATCATAGAATATCAGGGTTGGAAGGGACCTCAGGAGATCATCTAGTCCAACCCCCTGCTCAAAGCAAGACCAATCCCTAGACAGATTTTTGCCCCAGATCCCTAAATAGCCCCCTCAAGAACTGAACTCCCAATCCTGGGTTTAGCAGGTCAATGCTCAAACCACTGAGTTATCCCTCCACCATATGACAGAGGTCAGACCTGGAAATTCAAAAGACTATACTGAAAATGTGCCATCCAAGAATGGACTTTTGGGACAATAAGCGTTAATGGATTTCCCGCGGAATCCCTACGGCTCGCCCCTCATGCAAATTATCCAACTTCAGTTATGCAAAGAAACAGTCTTTTGAAGCTAAGCCTGAGGAGAGAGGGCCTTTGTCTGCTGATTACCTGTTATGGAAGGCCAAGATCAAAGGCCTGAGCTGTATAAAGAAATGGCTGATTTTCCCAACCTTTGTTCTGGTTCTGGATCTAAGACAGATAAACTATAATCACAGAGAAAACCCAGTATGGGTTCTGAAGGACTAAAATCCACTAGAGCACTATGTTACAGCTGGGGGAGTCCTCTGGTAAGCATTTTACCATGTGTGTAGGTTCTTTTATTGTTTCAATATATTTCTCTGTAATGATTTTACCTTAGGAATAAATGTGCTTGCTTAGAAGGAGCTGTGTGGTGACTTTTATAACTGCAGGAAATACACTAGTCACAGCCTTTGAATAGAAAGCAAAATGCAGGCACTGGCCTGTTTAGGCAGTTGGACTTGCTCTGGATATCACTGTGTAAACTCATTGAACTGTGCAGAACTTAAAACCCCCAGTCCAAAGGGAGTGAGATGTGGGTCTCTGTCCAAGGGACGTGACTGCTGGGAGCTGGAAACTGTTAAGTGGGTGCCCTCGAGGGATTCGTGAGGGGGAAGTACAGGCACAGTTGCTTTGAATCTGAGACACTTGCTCTTGGCAACAAAAAGAAAATACAATTTTGGTATTTTTTTGTTTAGCGAATGACTCACTCAAACTTCAGAGCAGCTATCTGGCAGTGTTGTACTTGTAAACCACAGTAATTTAACTTTCTACATGGCAATCCATTCCCAAAGCATGCCCACGCATTGCATTACAGTGGCATTATCTTTCTGGCCAACATTTTAAAGTTGTAAAATTTATCTACATAGGTTCTGGTATACCTTTTTTTATTTATTGCATCCTCAAGGTTCAAATTCATCAATGGCCTAAAGAGTCCACTGTAGTTACAGAGTGCTTAAATCTGTAGTGTGCAGGCTAACGGGAAGTCTGACCACGGTGGTAGCAGAAAGCATAGACGACCAATCCCCCCTCCCCCCCCCTTTCTGCCAGGCTATAACTGTCTTCTTTTAAACTGGATTAGTCATAAATTGTGCAAACTACAGTAAGTACAATTTGTTGCAGCAAATGATGGGCTTATCTTCAGCAATTCGGGGGGGGGGGGGGGGAGGGGGGTTTATACCTGGCATCTTAGCTTAGATTCCTCATTTACTAGCATCAATGGCAGATTTGTCCTTCATGTCCGGGAATGCCTAATTTAATTCAGTGGTCTGATGGGTAGACTCCATCTCTGCTTTAAGAACAGGAGTACTTGTGGCACCTTAGAGACTAACAAATTTATTTGAGCATAAGCTTTCATGGGCTAAAACCCACTTCATCCTTGATGATTCGCTGGAGAGGTTTAGGGTATTGTAGTCGTAAGAACGCTTGATAGAGATCTTGTAGATGTTTGTCTATCAACATTCTTACAACTACAATACCCACCTGGTGAAGTGAAGAAACAGATTGACAGAGCCAGAAGAGTGCCCAGAAGTCACCTACTACAGGACAGGCCCAACAAAGAAAGTAACAGAACTCCACTAGCTGTCACCTTCAGCCCCCAACTAAAACCTCTCCAGCGCAGCATCAAGGATCTATAACCTATCCTGAAGGACAATCCATCACTCTCACAGATCTTGGGAGACAGGCCAGTCCTTGCTTACAGACAGCCCCCAAACCTAAAGCAAATACTCACCAGCAACCACACACCAAAAACACTAACCCAGGAACCTATCCTTGCAACAAAGCCCATTGCCAACTCTGTCCACATATCTATTCAGGGGATACCATCATAGGACCTACCAAAGTACCAAAGTGAAGTCAGAGAATGTAGAGAGAGAGTGAGAAAGGCCAAAGGCCGTGTAGAATTGGACCTAGCGAGGGGAATTAAAAGCAATAGTAAGAGGTTTTACAGCCACATAAACAGGAAGAAAGCAAAGAAAGAAGAAGTGGGACCGCTGAAGACTATTGCCGGAGAGGAGATTAAAGACAATCTAGGCATGGCGCAATATCTCAATGAATATTTTGCGTCGGTGTTTAATGAGGCCAATGAAGGGATTAGGGACACTAGCACCATTACAGAGGGGCGTTCGGGATGGGGGATTACCGTATCCGAGGTAGAAACAAAACTTGAACGCCTTAATGGGGCTAAGTCGGGAGGACCGGACGATCTTCATCCGAGAATATTGAAGGAATTGGCGCGGGAAATAGCAGGCCCGTTAGCGATAATATTTAATGAATCTGTAAACTCGGGGGTGGTCCCGTTAGACTGGAGAATAGCTAATGTGGTTCCTATTTTCAAAAAAGGGAAAAAAAGTGATCCGGGTAACTACAGGCCTGTTAGTTTAACATCTGTAGTGTGTAAGGTGTTAGAGAAAATTTTGAAGGAGAAATTAGTTGAGGACCTGGAGGGTAGTGGCAATTGCGATAATTTACAACATGGTTTTACGAAGGGCAGATCGTGCCAAACGAATCTGATCTCCTTCTTTGAGAAAGTAACGGATTTATTAGATAAGGGAAATGCGGTGGACCTAATATACCTGGATTTCAGTAAAGCGTTTGATACTGTACCCCATGAAGAATTATTGGTTAAACTGAAAAACATGGGGATCGATTTGAAAATCCAGAGATGGATAAGGAATTGGTTAATGGGGAGAATGCAGCGGGTCGTATTGAAGGGTGAACTGTCGGGTTGGAGGGAGGTTACCAGTGGAGTTCCCCAAGGTTCGGTTCTGGGACCCATTTTATTTAATCTATTTATAACTGACCTCGGAACCGATTGCAGGAGTAGGCTGGTAAAGTTTGCGGATGATACGAAGGTGGGAGGCGTTGTAAATTCGGAAGAGGATAGGGATATCCTGCAGGGAGACTTGAATGAGCTTGTGAATTGGAGTGTCAGAAATAGGATGAAATTTAATAGTGAAAAGTGTAAGGTGATGCATTTGGGGATGACCAATAACAATTTTAGTTACAAGATGGGGACGCATTGGTTAGAAGTAACGGAAGAGGAGAAGGACCTAGGGGTCCTTGTAGACCGCAGGATGACTATGAGTCGACAGTGTGACGTGGCGGTGAAAAAAGCCAATGCTGTCTTGGGATGCATTAGGCGAGGTATATCTAGTAGGGATAAGGAGGTCCTGCTTCCGTTGTACAAGGCGCTGGTGAGACCTCATTTGGAGTACTGTGTGCAGTTCTGGTCTCCCATGTTTAAAAAAGATGAACTCAAACTGGAACGGGTGCAGAGAAGGGCCACTAGGATGATCAGAGGAATGGAAAACCTGTCGTATGAAAGGAGACTAGAGGAGCTTGGGTTGTTTAGTCTGACAAAGCGAAGGCTGAGGGGGGATATGATTGCTATCTTTAAATATATTAGAGGGATTAATACAAGGGAGGGAGAAGAATTATTCCAGCTTAGTACTAATGTGGATACGAGAACGAATGGATATAAACTGGCCGTGGGGAAGTTCAGGCTTGAAATTAGACGAAGGTTTCTGACCGTTAGAGGGGTGAAATATTGGAACGGCCTTCCGAGGGAAACGGTGGGGGCGAGGAACTTGTCTGGCTTTAAGATTAAGTTAGATAAGTTTATGGAGGGAATGGTTTAATGGTAAAACATAGTTGTCAAGGAAAACCAAGCAATGGTAGGTAAATAGCATAATGGCTAAAAGGGGTCAGGATGGAGACTCTTGCCTATATGCTCGGGGTCTTACTGATCGCCATATTTGGGGTCGGGAAGGAATTTTCCTCCAGGGCAGATTGGCTGAGCCTCTGGAGGTTTTTCGCCTTCCTCCGCAGCATGGGGCAGGGATCTCTAGCAGGAGGGTCTCTGCCGATTGAGGTCACTAATAACAGGATTGGGGACTTCAGCAGCAGAGTCCAGGGAAGGGGCGGGGACGGTTTTATGGCCTGCAGCGTGCAGGGGGTCAGACCAGATGATCATAATGGTCCCTTCTGACCTTAAAGTCTATGAGACTATGAGACTATGAGACTACAGACAGCCCCCAAACCTAAAGCAAATACTCACCAGCAACCACACACCAAAAACACTAACCCAGGAACCTATCCTTGCAACAAAGCCCATTGCCAACTCTGTCCACATATCTATTCAGGGGATACCATCATAGGACCTAATCACATCAGCCACACTATTAGAGGCTCGTTCACCTGCACATCTACCAATGTGATATATGCCATCATGTACCAACAGTGCCCCTCTGCCATGTACATCGGCCAAACCGGACAGTCTCTATGCAAAAGAATAAATGGACGCAAATCAGACGTCAAGAATTATAACATTCAAAAACCAGTTGGAGAACACTTCAACCTGCCTGGTCACTCGATTACAGACCTAAAAGTCACAATATTACAACAAAAAAACTTCAAAAACAGACTCCAACGAGAGACTGCTGAATTGGAATTAATTTGCAAACTTGACACCATTAAATTAGGCTTAAATAAAGACAGGGAGTGGATGGGTCATTACACAAAGCAAAACTATTTCCCCATGTTTATTTTTCCCCCCTACAGTTCCTCACACCACCTTGTCAACTGCTGGAAATGGGCCAGTTTGATTACCACTACAAAAAGTTTTTTTTTTTTTTTTCCTCCTCTCCTGCTGGTAATAGCTCACCTTAACTGATCACTCTCATTACAGTGTGTATGGTAACACCCATTGTTTCATTGTGTGTGTGTGTGTTTTCCTACTGTATTTTCCACTGCATGCATCCGATGAAGTGGGTTTTAGCCCATGAAACCTTATGCTCAAATAAATTTGTTAGTCTCTAAGATGCCACAAGTATTCCTGTTCTTTTTGCGGATACAGACTAACACGGCTGCTACTCTGAAACCCTTCTTTGCTTTGTGACTTCCCGTAGAACCCCATATTCTAGTTTGCAACATAGGACTTCAAATGATGTGTACCCCTGCAATTCTGAATGCACGCTATACGCTACCCTGATTTCACGTAGGAGGGTGAAATAGCCCTCAAGCCTAATTTAATAGGCTTGTTACGCATCATGGCTGCGTCAGGGATTTGACCTTTTCCCTTAACTGTGGACTCATCTACGGCTATCTCATGACTCGGATTGTTGATATTTCTGAAAACGTGGGAGGAGAGCAATGTAATGGGGAAACAAATCAATCCAAAGTTTGTTGGGAGGGGGCAGGTGGAGGAATCCTCCGATGCCCCTAGAGGTGAATTGTTGTGGGCAGTGATCTCTAAAGAGCTCACTGACCTGCATAAGTGCACCAGCCAGCATGATTCCTCTAAAAAAGCTCCAAGTTCCAAAGAAGCTGTGTTCTTTCCCACACATGCCAAAGGTGGTATCTGTGGCTGCCTTTGGGTTGGAATTCTGTACTTGACCCCTGCTCGGTGTCCTTTGCAGACTGACCAGCATATTATCATTTTCCTAAAAGAGGTGCAGTTATCCATCCAGATCTCATGTGGCTGAGGCTTCTTAAATCCTTTAATTTCAATTGATTGTTAAAGCATCTTTGAGGAAGGCTTAAACTCCTATGCTCCAGGGGACCACACTGAGCACTTTAAAGGAACACAAAACAGAAGTGGCTTCCCCTCTTTAGCTGTTGGCTTACCTAATCATTTAAACAGGTGTGTGAGAGAGAGAGATTCACATAGGAAAACTGTAGTTTTATAATGGGAGAAAGAGAGAGAACAAACCTGCTGTCACCTGAATTGGGATCCAGCGTGCCAGCAAGAGCCCAAAATGAGTGAGTACGTCCGATCTATTAATTCATATCTGAATACTGGGGACATCCCAGCAGAATTTTCAGAAGCCTTCTCAATCCATCGCTGACTTTGCACTCTTAGCAGCTGACCCCTCCCTGTGATCTGCTGCACACCATCTATCCATTTCCTCACTAGTCAGGGGTGGCACCAGGCACCAGCGCAGCAAGCGGTGCTTGGGGCGGCAAGCTGCGGGGGGTGGCCTGCCGGTCAGTGTGAGTGCAGCAGTCAGGCGGCGTGCCTGTGGGAGGTCCGCCGGTCCCGCGGTTCTGGCAGCAATTCGGCGGTGGGTATGCCGAAGCCGCAGGACCGGCAGATCACCCGTAGAAACGTCGCCGAATCCGCGTGACCGCAGATCGCCCGCAGGCATGCCGCTGAAGGCCACCTGACTGCCGTGCTTGGGGCGGCAAAAACATAGAGCCGCCCCTGTCACTAGTCATCCCCTAGTATGATGACCTGACGCCATTCTGTCCATTCTCTTAAGTTATTTCCATCACTACACTTGATGTGACCAAAGTACATAAGTTCAAACGTGTTGCTTTCCAAGAGCAGAGTCCACTGCTCTCCAATAATATTTCTAACGAGTGTTTGTCATCTTTTCTATCTGGGAAATGTGCAGGAGTCTTTGCCAGCATCACATATCAAAGGTTTCAGGTTTTTTTTCTTGTCAGTGGCATTAGTTTCTCAGCATTCACATCCATAAGTTGCTGTGGAAAAAATTAAGCTTTTCACCTGATGAACTTTTGTTCATTTGAGATGCCACAGTTTTTCTATACATCTGTAAGGGAGGCCGGGGCAAAATGACTCATCCCTAGTCATCTTCTGATTTCTTTGGAGTATCCTCCTTGGTTGGATATATATGATCCCAGAAAATTAAATGAATCTACTGCCTCTACAGTGTGAACTTTAATTGTGATACCCCCTTGCATCCTATTGTTATTAATTTGTCAACATATGTGCATTTTGTTTTTGCCACATTCAGGAATACTCCATATTTCTCGCTAACTTTCTATAGATTCCAACTTTTGTTGTATTGCATCAATAGTTACAGCAAAGAGTGTTGTATTATCAGCATATTTGAGGTTGATTAAGAAGTGTCCACCAATTGAAATCCCAGCTCCTTCCACTTTATGAAAATCTTCCAGGGCTTGTCTCATAATAAATTCTGCACACACATTGAAAAGACTTGGACAGAATGCACCCTTGTCTCTCACCCTTGCCAGTGGAAAACCACTGCACCGCGGTCTGTTGTTGACAGTGGAGCCTTGCAATGAGTTCAAGCGAGATGCTTCCGAATCCCCACGTCTGCCAGTATCTTCCAGAGACTCTCATGTTGGAGGGTATCAAACGCTTTGGAGTAGTCATTGAAACACACAATCAGTGGGTGATTATACTCCTTGCACTTTTCAGTGATACGAGACGATATTTACGATTTGATCCTGTGTGCTTTGTCCCTCTCTGGAACCAGTAGTTCTGCTTCTATCATTTTCTTCATGTGATCCTGAATTATGTAGAGCAGCACTTTACTTGTGTGCAATATCCGGGAGATGGTACAATTGGGTAGTAATTGTTTTTATATCCCCTTTCTTTGATAAGGGCAGAAGGATGGCTTTCTCCCAGTTGCCTGGTCGATTTTCTGTGCATCCACTTGGGGTTGCAAATTTTCCACGAGAACAATACTGGTGTCACCAATCACTTATAGCAATTCTGCTGGTACGCTACCCTGGTGCTTTCCTGGCCTTCGTTTTTGTAATAGCATGCATTGCTTACTCATGCAGGATTGACGGCTCTCCTTTCTATCGCCCTATTCAATAGTCTATCATCTATTGTAAGTGGATCTGATGAGGCATACAGATTGGCACAGTAATCTCTCCATCTCCATTTGATATTGTCACCTTCAGGAAGAACTTTGCCATCATGATCCTCTTTTATGCTTGGTCATGGGGTAAAAAATGAGGAGCACAAGAAAAACCTGGTTTACAGCTCTACGTGGGGGTAGGGGGAAATAACTTCTCCAGCATAAACAACCTTTCTGGTAACAGCAGTTCTAGTTTGGTGATTTAGTGTTTCTAGTGTAAATCATTGACAGTCCTGGAAATGCGATAACGGCAGGTGTGTGTGAGGCAGAGGCAAAGCTGGATCTAAATGCAGGGACTCAACCCATCTCATGGAAGCATGATTAATTGTGAGGTGGGGGGCAGGGCAATTCCTCATTAAAGTGGAATTGGAGACACAGAACTCCCTTTACCTTCTTAAAAAATAAACAAAGTGAGGGTGAGTCTCTTAAGGCCCAATTTAGGACTAAATTGGAGTTGAGCACGCACTACCACATGGGATTGGAAGTGAAAGGAAAGAGTCAAGTGGCTTGGTAGAAACCAGCCTATAAGGTGCCAGGAGTACTTCTTGAGGCTGCATCCCCTTTGATGCTGGCTCTGCCCTTCCAGCAAGTCGTTGGAGCTGCTAGTCCAGCCAGACTGGCCTGTAATTTGAAGCAGATGTTTCTTAAACAGATGGGGGCAGCACTAACTGCTGATGTCCCAAGCAGAGGAGAAGAGGTTTGTCATCTTACAAAGAGGAAGAGGAGGGAAATTCAATTAAAAAGTGGAATATTTAAAAAATAAAATAAAATCCTAGTTTAATTTACCCAGTTCCCAACTGCATTTTAACACTCAAAGGACTCTGGATAAAACTTTCAAAAGCACCTTTCCCAGACCTGAAGAAGAGTTCCTGTGTAAACTCGAAAGCTTGTCTCTTTCATCAACAGAAGTTGGTCCAATAAAAGATATGACCTCACCCACCTTGTCTCTCTAATATCCTGGGACCAAAACCGCTACAACACTGCAAAAAGCACCCAAGTAGTTTAGGAGCCTAAATTCCATTGACTTTCTGTGAGATTTAGGTGCTGAAATCACTTCCGAAAATGGGAGATGAGAAACTTAAGTACATAATGCTTTTGGAAACTTTACCCTCTGTCTGAGAAATAGTTTCTTACCCTTTATGGTGGCACAATAAGAAGAGAACAAGTCAAAGGAACCACTGTCCAGTGCATTATTATTCTGAGGTAGGAGAGAAGGAGGTAGCTGAGGCTTGCTCAGTGCGTACTCATGTCAGCCGTGTCTTAAGGCAGTGCTTTCAGCTCACTTTAAGGAACATTAAATTAATGTGTCTTAAAATAAGTTTGGGGAGGAGAGGTGAAATAGAACAAAGACCATTACAATTTTGATTTCTGCCACTTGTGGGTTCTCAGCTGGGGGCTGCCACCATCCCTTTCTTTACGTTTAGACGAAGGGTAATCCCAAATTTATGGGATGGAGGTGCGAAACGTTTGGGTGTTATAATATGGAGTCATGGTATGGAAGAGGCAGGAAACTACTGTGCTGAGTACTCCTAATAGAGTAAAATAAATAAATAAAATTAATCACCTGCTCTTACAAAGGAGCTAGACAATGCCGGTAGAATCCTGCCATCTTGTCCGTATAGGGCCTGAGCCAGAGCTCCCTGAAGTCAATGGGAATCTTTCTGATGGCTTCAGTGGGCTATGGATCAGGTCTAGAACAGGGAGAACCACAAAGGATAGCATTATGCAAATTTAGTAAGTGGTCAAATAAACATCTCAAAGATAATGTCTGACAAAATGTCCTTTCTTGTCTTTTGGTGGTAATTAAATTTTACATTTCATAAGGAACTGGTAAATTTATAGTAATGAAGGAGAGGAAGAAGTCTTAATAATGTAAACCTTTGGTACAGGATTCTCCTGTTAATTTGCCAAGAGCAGGAGAGAGCTCTATTTCTGTGCATGCTGGTTAGCAAGGGTCTGCTGTAGTTCAGATAAACATCTACACACCGTACTACAGGACATGGCTATAACGTGTTTCAAGGGACAGACGTTAAATTTCAACACGGGAATGTAAGCAGCCACCAACTATTAAATTGGAAGTTACTGACGAACGAGGGCTAGTTTAAATGGCAATGAAATACCAGATAGCGACAACTTTCTGGCTCCATCCATTGGGCGCGAAAGGTTACAGATACCAGGAACTGGGATTTAATTTGCCATATGTGCTTTTTGGTGCGTCTTTATTAAAGACAGGAGTGGGAAGAGGAAAAGATCAGGGAAGTTTTAAACAGATCTACAAGATAAGGTGAATGACTTTCTGTAGCATCCAGATGCATCAATGTTCATCACAGAAAGCTTGGGCGACATAAAATGTAGCAAAGAACTGTTGTGTTTAGCTGCAGCAGTAGCAAATGAATAAAATAAGCTGTATGATACATCAGGCTTTTTTTAACTTACAGAAGTCAGTAAATTCGCAAATTGAAATTCAGGAACTCTGCACGACCGAGCAATACACATACAGACACGGCACTTAAAGAGTTAACCCCTTTTGAAATATTATATCCCTTATCTAGAGCAACTGAAAAGAAACATATTAGTGGCAAAGTTATTGCATGCACTGTAATAGACTAGTAGAAGAGCTGTACCTAACAGGCAGTTACAGGGAGAAAACTTTACTTTGTATCCTCTCTGTTTGTTCATTCCAGCATCTGGTCTGACTCTTTTTTTACTGCAGCCATATATTTAACTGACAGCTTCAAGGCCTTCCCAACAGTTAAGACCTAAACAGTCTTCTTTGTTAGTGAACTTTACCTCCTTAATTTGCATTCTCTTTGTTCCTGGCCCCTGACATGTGTTGTGTTTGGCTTATTTACATATACATACATTATTTTTGTGATACTGGGCCAGTCACCTAAAAGATGCAATTTGAATTGGGCTATGTTATTCCTTGAGTTGTGGCATCATCCATAAAATCTGTGGTTTTTATTTATTTATTTATTTATTTATTTTACATTTGAAAACCCTTGCCCAAATATTTGATTGTATGGTTACAGCAGAGACCCCCCAGAATTTTCTTGTGAACTTCACCTTCAAGAGCTTGGATTGAAAAGTCGGCAGATATGATCCTCTGCATGGTTGCTATGGGAATTGATTTGAAAATCCATTTTGAGTAGGTTTAAAGAGAACAGCGGAACTTGGTTAAAGATGGGTAGAGCTGAGAATTGTTTTATAACGACACATTTTCTTGAAGTTGGGATTTTTGGGTTTGCTCTCTTCTTACTCAAATGGCTTTGCTAAAACTGACCTTTGTATCAGTAGAACAACCCTTGATAAGCACAAGCCTGGCTTGGCCTGGCTTTATTTTTCAATGAAAAGATTTTACCGAATTTTTACATACGTTTCCATTTCTTTAGCATATGTCACAAGTAGGAAGTTGCCTCATTAAGAACCATGCAGCCTGTAGGCCCATATCCTGTGTGTAATAGATACCAAAAAAGAATGTGGTATGTACATCATATATAGCTCTGCCATTGTTGCCATAACTGCAGAATTCATTCTCCACTTGCAACACGATCCATGTTTAGTAACTAAACTGTTTAGCAAGAGTGAAGAGTTTAGCAACAGAGAAGTCTGAACCTAAAGCAGTGCACGCATGATGGAAGGGAGCCTACAGTGTGTATGGCTCAGACTGAGAGGAGAGGTCAGTCCCAGGAAAGGAAATCCTGGACCTGGGGTAACAAATTTTCTACTTAGTATAAATACTTTCAAATTTTGTTTACTTGCTCTCGTTACTGACATTTTCATTGGAGAGAACTTGGATTCAGCACTTACGGAATTCCCATCTACTGCAGTATTCATTATTTTATCTTTGTTCCATAAAGAAATACAAAATAATCGAACTGTTTTTCATTTGGACACTAGGGACGACTTTCCTACAAACTTAATTGGCCAATGCATTTGGCAGAAGCAACTGTCTTATATTTAGACTGGTTCAGTGATTCCTCTTTCTCTGCTAGATACTATCTAGATTGACTTGGGATCAATCCTCCAACTCAGAGTGGTTAGAGAAATCTGTCCTTCATCCAGACTAGATGTTAATTGCTACAAAGCATCAGAATGTAGGATCGCCATGAAAATCTGAAGTCAGATTCTCTGTGGTATTATGCCCTCTGTCAGCAGTCCACTGCTCTTTCCCACCTGGCCAGTGTGGGTCTGTTCCCTCAAGTAACTGGATCATAGCTCAGTGGTTTGAGCATTGGCCTGCTAAACCCAGGATTGAGAGTTCCATCCTTGAGGGGGTCATTTAGGGATCTGGAGCAAAACTCTGTCTGGGGATTGGTCCTGCTTTGAGAGGACCTCCTGAGATTCCTGACATTCTATGATTCTATCTACCACTGTTCTGCAGTTTAAAGGACACAAGAACTAGCCTTTCTCTTAATCTAACCAAGAAAACACAATACTAAATATAGCTGAATTGCAAGTCAGTGATAAAAGGTATTGGGCAAATGATAAAAATAAGCATTCTACGGTGCTAAATACCCAAGTACCATATATTCATGAGGTCCCATCCAACATAAATAACCATGGAAAAATAGAGGAGCGGGAAGAATAGAAAATGAAGCCATATTTGTGCAGTTGTGATGCTTTTCTTGGCAGCAAATTAAAGGTGGAACATTCCAAACAAAATCTGTTGCAAAGTTTATCTAGTCCCCACTGTAGAATGCTAGGAACTCTGCTACAGAGGTCCAAGATACCTTTATATAGATTCCACTACTGGCTGCAATTCTTACCTTTCAGATTTTAGGACGTCACCAGGACCTAGCTCACTTTTTTTTTTTTTTAAACCAAAGCGTATCCAGTTATCTTTCATAATTTGTATAGCTTGTACCAAGATTAATATAAGATGCTCTCCTGATTTCTACAGTGCTTAAATACTTGATGTAGTAGATTTCCTGCATGCCGTAAAATTTTAATCAAAAGTTCATATTCCTTCCAAGAGCTTTCCATGATATGCCTCGATAGTGTAATGGGATTCAGTATCTCGCAGGGCTCTGCAACATAAAGCCAAGGAGCAGAATGCAGAACAAAACTCTGCAAATGATCATAAATGGCAGAGAGTTGCACAGGTGGAGTTCCTGGTTTAAAAAAAACAAACCCTGGCCTCAAAGAGCTTCAGACAGATGCGTTGGGAACCCATTTTTCAAGGATGACAGAATGTGGAATTAAATATAGAATTACCCGTGTGCAGCTTTCCACCAGACCTTAGTCCCTATTAAATGCTACTAGTAACCATATGCAGAGGCTCCAACCCCAGAGTGATGTGTGGGGCTGACCCCACAAGAGACTCTGCAGCTAGTTTTTAATATGACCCAAAGCCTTGTTTGAGTCCAAGTGCTGTTCAGATTTCTTTGTGTTGACCTTAAAGCCACATTACTGCTTGGTATAATCTGCTACGTCACTGGGACTCTCAGCACTGTTGCAATAGCACGTGGCATCAGGGAAGGTGACTGCAGGTGTCAATGGATGAATTATCTGGCAGCCAATACCCAGCAAACAATTCATCTCCATAACAATTTGTGAAAATCAGACACACTAGAAACTGAGTATCTGAGGCACATTTGGAAGAGATGACAACTGGCATTTAAGAGAAATCTCATGTTCCAACATGATTGGTTTGGGGGAGGTGGAGAGGAATTCTGAAGCGGTTGCTATGATGCTTCAGCTAACCTGTATGGTCAGTTTCCTTCAGATTAGTGCTTAATTTGTGCCAGGGCTTGCCAGGGCTCAGCCCTGGCACCTCTAGGCTTGGCAGTTCATAGCCCTGGCACCTCTGGGCTGCATCAGTTATGAACGTAAAAAATTTGCTTGAGCCTTGGCTCATCTTTCATTACAAATTAAGCACTGCTCCAGATTCTTAATAAGCAACAAAGTCATCATGATACAGGTGAAAAATTTGATAGTGTAATTAGCATTACACAATGATACTCCGTATGCCTGGACTAAGGTAAAAATTAACACTAACCACAGCATTTCAGCTCGGGAAGTATGTACGTAAAGCATGAAAACCACACCAAAATACAGCAATAATGCCAGTGAAACTTTGCTAAGTGTTACTGCACGCAAGTCCTTCCTTTATATCAGCAAAGACTTCATAGTAAAATTCTGAAGTGAGGTTTCATAATACTAAGACTTCATTATTTTTACAGGCTGCACTACTACGTTTACTAGTGTTAAAACGAAACCAAATCAACAAAGTATGTTTTGTAATGCAATATCCTTTGTTGTTTACATACTAATTGGCAAAATTTAGTAATTCATAATGGATCTCCTAGATTGTTTTACTTTGCTTTTGCTCTACATGTATATGAGATTTAGGGACCTATCATAAAACCTTCCAGAGGAATAAATGGTTACAGGCATACTGATGTAAGCACACTGAGAGGTCCCTAAATACCTGGAATTAATACCTTGTTAGCTTAAGGCTAGCCATAAACTGCTTTGGTTTGGCATCTATCCAGGCATTAATAAGGTGCCAGTTGCTATATTATCTTGGGAAGCCAACCAAGATTAGTTCTATCAATGGTGAAAACAAAAAATCCGTGTACAAGGTGTTGGGGGCCAGGGACAGGAGATTCTAAGGTCAGGCACAATGCCTGTCTGCCTGCTGGTTCAAGAACTTGACTTTTTGACTTGGATAAGCCTTGCATGTCAGTTTAGAGACACATGGCCGAATCTTGTCATCACTAGTTTCTATTGCATTAATATCACTTACCAGGAGAATGTCTTTCATGTCAGTGAAGCATCTTTGTATTTTAGAGAGAGAGAGAGTGCGCAGAGAACACAACAGCTGGGAGAAGAGGAACCTGTGGTCTAGCTTGCTCCCTTGCACAAATGCCGAGACAGAATTCTTGCTTGATTTCTTGTGTGTGAAGAGACTTCCCTCACACCCCCAGGCAGCGGCCAGACAGATCTTTAACCAGTACTTCTTTCAAAGTATTGTTCTTAAGGCTTGTGATTTTTTTTTTTTTTTTTCCATTTTGGTTTTGGGACCAGTATATTACGCCAATTGGAATTAGTCTTCAAGATAGTGAAGCCCCATAGGGCATGTGACATAAAGAACCTTAAATGTATATTACCACGCTGTATTTTTATTTTTAAAGTACATTTCATTCTGAGATCCCAAAGCATTGTACAGATTATATAGGTGATCAAGGAGCTATTGTTCACCAATAATAACTAGCACTAATACCTAGCAGTCTTCATTTTGAAAGTGCTTAACACTCAATCACTTTGACACCCTTCTGAGGTAGGTAAGTCACATAGGGTAACAATTTCAAAAGCACCTAAGTGTCATTGAAATGCAACAGGAACTTAGGAGTCCAGATGCCTAAATCACTTTTTCAAATGGGACTTAGGCCCCTAAATCTCTTTGGTGCTTTTGCAAATGTTACCCATAAGCTCTGACTCAGGTTCCTTAATGCAACAGAAAAGTGTCCCTGTTAAAGGTAGGATTATAACCTAGGAATTCTGGTTCCCTTGTGTGGTGTTTAAACCACATAGCAAGGGAAGAGAGAAATTCTCCAGTTGAAACTATAGGGTGAATTGCATTTAGACAGACTGTAACCACTCAAGTTGGAATTTGGCCAGAAGGACGCTTCAATACCTCCTGTTTTTGAAGAACTTGGGGACAGAGGGCAACTTTGGCAAATGGCCAGGATCTCCCTTTCACACCTCACACCAGAAAAGCAGCATGGAACAAAAAGCCTGGGGATACTCTCTTCCCATGCATAACCAGAATGGCCAGTAGTTTGGCCATTATATTAGCCCTTGACTTACTCTGCATGGTCATAAAAATGTGCTTTAATTCCAGTATTAAGGTTGAGAGAACAAAATGATGCCAAGTGACCTTCTTGTTCACCGTAATTGTAGCTCATTATATAAGTCACATGTACTAATTGCTATTCTTTTTCCTTTTCCAGATTTCTCTCTAAACTCAAGCATTTGGGTGGATTCATAAAAGTGCGAAGCTTGGATTTTACACACAGGTGTTTTTTTTTTTTTTGGAAGTGGCATGCTATAAGTTGACTCTGCTTATTATCTAGTGATCTAGCACTGGGTATGATGGCCCAGTCCAGGTCAAATGGATCTTACTATGCCCTGACTGCTATAGGGTTAGGAATGCTTGTCCTTGGGATCATAATGGCAGTCTGGAACCTGGTCCCAGGATTTGGCCATACTGATAAGCCTCACTCATCTGCTGGAAATAGTAGCAATCCAGAGCATGAGGGTGGAGGAATATTGAAGAGTAAGACCTTTTCAGTGGCTTATGTATTGGTTGGGGCTGGAGTGCTGCTGCTGTTGCTCTCCATTTGTCTGAATGTCCGGGACAAAAAGAAGAAAAGACAAAATGAGGATGTTGCTAGGATCCAGCAAGGAACATCTGCTGAACCTCGACATCAGGAGGACAGGTAAGTCTTTCAGTAAAAGGGTGCTGGGTCTGGTGTACAGGTAAAATTAAAAGATGTTCTTTAAAAAAAAAATCAATCACATTTAGAAATTTAGTGTTAAGATGAGTTGTACCACATGTTAAATTACAGGCGTCAAAGAATATAAACTCTGGCAAGTCAAGTGTAAAAGTATAATTAGGGAGGCCAAAAAATATTTTGACGAGCAACCAGCAAAAGACACAAAAACAGAAAAAAATTAAGTACCTCAGAAGCAGGAAGCCTGACAAAGAATCGGTGGGGCCACTGGATGATTGAGGTGCTAAAGGAGCACACAAGCAAGAGAAAGCAGTTGTGGAGAAGCTAAATAAATTATTTGCCTCTGTCTTCACTGCAGAGGATGTGAGGGAGATTCCCACATCTGAGCCATTTTTTTTAGGTGACACATCTGAGGAACTGTCCCAGATTGAGGTGTCAATAGAGAAGGTGTTGGAAAAAAATTGATAAATTAAACAGTAACAAGTCACCAAGACCAGATGAGTTCTGAAGGAACTCAAATGTGTAATTGCAGAACTGCTAACTGTGGTATGTAACCTATCACTTAAATCTGGCTCTGTTCCAGATGACTAAAGGATAGCTAATGTAATGCCAATTTTTAAAATTTTTAAATTTGCGATCCTGGCAATTACAGGCCAGTAAACCTAATTTCAATACCAGGCAAATTTGGTTGAAACTCTAATAAAGAACAGAGTTATCAGACACCGATAAACACAACGTGTTGGGAAAGAGTCAACACGGCTTTTGTAAAGGGCATTCATGCCTCACCAATCTATTAGAATTCTTTGAGCGTGTCCATAATCATGTAGACAAGGGTGATCCAGTGGATATAATGTACTTGGACTTTCAGAAAGCCTTTGACAACATCCCTGACCAAAGACTCTTAAGCATAGTCAGAAGTCATGGGATAAGAAGGAAGATCCTTCCATGGATCAGTAACTGCTTAATAGCTTAAAAAAAACAGGGTAGGAACAAATTGTCAGTTTTCACAGTGGAGAGGTAAATAGCGGGGTCTCCCAAGGATCTGTGCTGGGACCAGTTCTGTTCCATTTATTTATAAATGATCTTGAAAAAAGGGTAAACCATGATGAGGTGGCAAAGTTTGTAGATGATACAAAATTACTTAGGATAGTTAAGTCCAAAGCAGACTATGAAGAGTTACAAAGGAATTGCTCAAAACTGGGTGACTCAGCAACAAAACGACAGATGAAATTCAATGTTGATAGATGCAAAGTAATGCACTTTGGAAAAGATAATCCCATCTATACCTATAAAATGATGGGGTCTAAATTTGCTGTTACCACTCAAGAAAGAGATCTTGGTGTCATCAAGGATAGTTCTCTAAAAACATTTGCTCAATGAGCAGTGGCAATCAAAAAAGCTAACAGAATGTTAGGAATCATTAGGGAAGTAAAAACATTGTAATATCATTATATAAAACCATGGTATGCCCACACATTATATGCTGCATGAAGTTCTGGTCCCCCCATCTCAAAAAAGATATATCAAAATTGGAAAAAGTACAGAAAAGAACAACAAATGTGATTATGGTATGAAACAGCTTCCATATGAGGAAGGATTAAAAAAACTGATACTGTTCAGTTTGGAAAAGAGACGACTGAGGGGGGATATGATGGAGATCTATAAAATTGTGACTGGTATGGAGAAAGTGAATAAGGAAGTGTTATTTACCCCTTCACATAACACATGAACCAGGGGTCACCCAATGAAATTAATAGGCAGTTGGTTTAAAACTAACATAAGGAAGTACTTTTTCACACAACACACAGTCAACCTATCAAACTAGTTGCCAAGGGATGCTGTAAAGGCCAAAACTATAATTGGGTTTGAAAAAGTATTAGATAAGTTCATGGAGGATAGGTCAATCAATGGCTATTAATTAAGATGGTCAGGGACACCACTCCATGGATGACAGGGCATGGATCACTTGATAAATTGCCATGTTCTGCTCACTCCCGCTGAAGCATCTGGCACCGGCCACTGCTGGAAGACAGGAATCTCAGCTAGATGGACCATAGGTGTCACCCACTATGACCATTCTCATGTTCTTAAGTCTCAAGCTTAAAAAATGTGATACAAGGTTTAGAAAACCTGGTGTATGAGGAAAGGTTTAAAAACAAACAAACTGGGCATGTCTTGAGAAAAGAAGACTGAGGTAGGACTTGATAACAGCCCTTAACATATTTGAAGACTGTTAGTGAGAGGACAATGAGCAATTGTTCTCCATGTCCACTGAAGGTAGGACAAGAAGTAATGAGCTTTATCTGCAGCAAGGGAGAGGTTAGATATTAGGAAAAACTTTCTAACTATAAGGATAGTTAAACACTGGAACAGGCTTCCAAGGGAGGTTGTGGAATCCCCATCATTGGAGGTTTTCTGAACAGATTAGACAGATTCTTGTCAGGCATGGACTAGGTACACTTGGTCCCGCCTCAGCACAAGTGGCTGGAGTAGATGACCTCTTGAGATCCCTTCAAACCCTACATTTCTATGATTCTGTGCTTCTGTGCATGAGTTGATTGCCTTAGAGGTCAGGAAGGAGTTTATCCCTCTCTAAATATCATAGTATAATGTGCTAAGTGAATGATAAATGTTCATCTTCCTCAGAAGTATAAGCAGTTGGCCACCACTGGAAACAACGTACTTCACTGGATGGACCCATGTTTAGAACAAATAGGATACATCCTATATACAAAGCTTTAGGAGATTGCTTGCTTCTCTAGTGTAAAAATGCTATGGGTGTGCATCTTAAAACCAAGACCCCACTGGTATAATTGTAGAGGAGACAAAATCCATTTTTGTGAGCTAGGCAGGGCTTCTAGACGGCAGAGAAGTAAAAAGGAGTGTGCTATTGCTACAGGGTAATGTGGTATCTCTCTTTCTGCTGTGGTTTGTTAAGTCCAGTAATTCTGTAAAGTTACAAAACAGCCTTTCAACAGCATTTATGAAAGTATGTACAAGAGCTGCAGAGAAATGAAACAAACTTTTATATCCATTGAAGGTAGGGAAACTCCAATAAATACTGAGCAAAGAATGTCTCTGTTACAAGAACATCTTAAATAAACAGTTTACTAACACTGACTCAACATCACAGGGAATTCAGTGACCTAGCCTGGCAGTGCGTAAACTGCGATGGTGTTTGATTCTGACTGTATCCTGTCCCCAAAACATTGCTCTTTCCCTCTGAAGAAGGACTGCTAGAAGCTGGGAGTGGACAACAGGGCATCACTAGATAAATTTCACTCCCTCTGAAGAAGGGAAAGAGGTTTTTCATATGAAATATGTAACAAGAGAGTATGAGGTGGCAACTCTCCAGCTTCATTTAATTAGAAAGTACCATGATGGGAGCTATAGAAAACCCTAAGGTAGTTATAGAATGACAGAATCTGCATAGAAAGCTCTTGTGCTGTAACCAATTATGTGAAGGGAAACTTACTAATGCTAATAAAATGCAGACTGTGTACTTACACAGACTACATGTAGATACCCTCGTTATAGATTGGCACAGTATCTAACATAATGCCTCTCCCTTACCTCTTCCTCCCCTCCTCCTTCCCCCCCCCCCAAAAAAAAGAAAAAGAAAAAATAACCAGGTTTACATGATTATACCTTCATTTAATGCCTTTCTAATTAAGGTATGTCCCTCTAAATTAATTCCAATTGAGTGGTACAGCTGGTAAGGAGAGATGTTAGGGTAATTCTTCACCTGTCTCTTGGAAGAGAATCACTATTCTGATATCCCTCTTTGTGGGGAATGGAATGGAGAAACAAGGAATAATTAATGCAAGATGCCTGAACTGTAACTCGTTAGTCATAGAGCAGAGAAAAGGCACCTTAACATCAAAATAATGGTGCTATAGTCAGTTTCACAAAGGAAAGAAAAACTGGCATTTCCAGTCTGGTACTTAAACAATGTAAAGATGCAACTGTAACTCCTCCTTTCTGTTCCTTCCTTGATTTTATTTTATTTTTTTTAGCTTGGGTGGGATGGTGTAACATTTAACAGTTGACTGAATGTTAGTTGCAGAAGAATTTTAAATTCGAACACTTGGCAGTTGCACATAGCATTTCTCATCTGAGGATTGTGAAAGGCTTTACAAATGTGATTTTTAGATGGGTAAAGTGAATTGTCAATTGCAGTGAGTCCTGGCTGTTAGTATTCCCCCGTTCCCGCCACACAGTCACAGACTTGCAAGCAGATTGGGACTTTTGTATCTGGAAAATAACTAAAGATGGGGGAAGGGGGAGAAATGCATACTCATGTTCTTAGCCTGCTTATTTCAATGACACACTAGACTAGACTACATAAAGCAATGCATAAAGTGTCTTTGCTGTCTTTTTCAGTGTACACAAAGCCATGTGATAGATCAAAAGTAATCAGTTTACACCTACAGATTTCTCCAGAAAATTTAGCAGAGAGCGAGAGGGTTAACTAGATGTCCTAAACAGATCTTTTCCACTTCTAACTTCTGAGTCCAATCATTGCTATAAGAACCCAACATATGATCGCCTGAAAGACTTATTACTGTGTGACATCACCAAAATCCTAATTTTTACATTGATATGGATACTTTGAACTCAGTTGTACACCCTAAAACATTACTGTGGCCCAGTGACAAGAGCAGGGAACCGTGAACCAGAACTACTGGAGGCATTCCCATCCCGGAAATGAATTTCACATATAGGGGCAAGTCACAATTTCCGTGCCTCAGTTTCCCAACTGTAAAATACAGATGATAATCCTTGCTCACAGGGATGTTGGAGATTTAACTAATGTGTGTAAGGCACTTTGTGATCCTTGGATGAAATGTGCTGTAGAAATGTATATTGTATCATCATGTATTTCTGTTCCCAAAATTTGAATGACCAGAAATGCAGCTGAAATGGCTTAGCATATTGATAGTATTAAAATTGTCTCCTACAGTCAAGAAGAGGATGATGAGACACCATCACGATACTACGTTCCCAGTTATGAGGAGGTTATGAACGAGGGCTATCCTGAGACGAGAGAATTGGACAGAAACACCAGGATCAGCATGTCTCTGCCCTCTTACGAATCTCTAACTGGGATTGATGAAAATACACCAACTACAACCACCGCAGATGTCGATTCGAACATACAGCGTGAGCCAAGCAGGCACAGCTCTCGCTTGAACAAACGACTGAAACCCCTGAAAGTTCGGAGAATTAAGTCTGATAAGCTGCACCTAAAGGAATTCCGAATAAACCTTCCAGACAGAAACAGTTCAGGTCAAATAACAATAGAACCATTGACCCCTCCTCCCCAGTATGATGAGGTCCCAGATAAAGCACCAGATAGCAGGGAAGCGACCTAAAATCTGTGGACTTTCCAGGGGAAAACACTACTAGATACTTGATCTATGGGTACAAATGCAGTCAAATTCCTACAAGCTTCAAAAAGATCAAGGAAATGCTGGACTATATACCTCTTTTTCAGAAGGACAGAATGATTCCAAGACACGGCTTTTCATGAAATACCACTAAAAATTAAACACTAGTGCATCTGATACTCTGAAATAAATGATCTTCACAAGTATCAAATCTATACTTTTGTTTTAAATTACATAGTACATTGTATGCCTCTCTTGTAGTTCTTTTTTCTACACTATATTTTTTAAGCCACTAAATTGTTGTCTTTTTTACCAATAATTTTAAAAGTAGAAAAGGAAAGGTAATTTTTTTTTTTTTTAGTTTCTCTTCTTCCAGGTAAGAAAAACCAAACAGTGTGGCTTTCGCCACTTCCATTAAAATGGAGTTGAGATAACTAAAGAAAGCAAGTCTGCATTTTGTAACACTTCAGTCATGCTGTGAAATCTCTTGAATGAAATGACAATTTTGAACCATCAGATTTGTTTAATCCTTTCAGCAGTACTCATGATGCCAGTGAGAAGCTTTCTAAGCACTGACAACCATAGAGGAGAAGATGGTTTTTGGTGTTCCAGTGTGAAGGGAGTGTGTGTTTAAGGTTAACTTGTAAATTCATTCAGTTGGCATCTACTCCATTGTGCCACTTCAAAAATGTTTAATGTTCTAAGTTAGCATTGAATATGCTGAGCAATTGGAGACTTTTTCTAAATAAATGTTTTGTGTGTATGTGTGTGTTGTAAATGGGAACAACGCAAATACTTTAATCAGGGGCTGTAAGAAATGTAGGGCAAAATGTTTTCTTTCCATTCTAGCTTGGGGAAATGGCAGTTTCAGCATCTTTGAAGCACACGATTTCTCTTCTGGATTTTTAGTAAGGCCACAAAGATTACAAAAGCATGCTCACTCAAGCTGTGATGCCATATGAGGCATACCTGTATGGGTCAGAAGACAAACTTTTCTGAACTCACAGAGTAGAAGTCCTCAACGTGCAAATCACAAGCTTGATCCCTGTGTGTCCGGCATGCTTAAGTGCACTTGCTCTGACATTTGGCAAGCCAAAAATCAGCCAGTTCCTCTGGTGCCTCTTCCTGGTAATGGTCTCCACTGTTTGGTGATGCAGCTGAGAAGAAACCACTTGCATTGATGAATGTGGTGACGTGATATAAGACAGAGAATATGACATTAAGAAGGCAGAATGCAATCAAAGAATGTGGATGGCCTGTATAAGACAATGCTGTGCCCTAGTATGTATGATGCAAATACAACATGATCAATATTAAGTTTAATTATGTAACACTTGCAAGGTTAACAAATGTCTCCTGTCACAGGACAATTTTGATGCTGGCTGCAAACTCCTTCAGGCACTCTTTGCTACACTAGACTCTATCTAATAGTAAAAATAATTTAGAAAAGAGGCTTATCTGCCAGCTTGGTGTTTGGAAAACATGTGAAGAACGCTTCAGAGATCACGCTACATATAGATGTGTTACTGAGGCATATTCTCTGTACCCAGAAGCTGGCCCCAGCAAGAGTGGAATGAGCCTTGCTCCTTGTCAGACATCAGTCTTTTTATAATATTTCACTGATTTGCAATGCCTACTATTCAGTGACCTCTATTCTGGAGTTGAATGGAGGAGGGAGTTGTCTCATTTTTGTTTCTGGTAGGGAAGACCCACTTGAACAAGATTTTAAAATATCCTATAGGGAAAAGCTGTCCCAGTACCCTATGTTCCTGTTTGCAAGCACATTCTGATTTGTTTATCACAGCACCTGTCCATATGCAGCTCTAAGAAGGCACAACTTTTGGAATCCTTGTCTGTGATTCAATCTTTCTAGTTTTCCACATTCACATGGAGAATAATAGAATGGGTGCTATTTTATTTATGCTAAGGGCCAAATCTTGCTGTATTGTACCTGAGCAAGCCCACTGAAGTCCAGATTTTGGCCCTTAGTTTAAACCCTCTGCTGCTAGTTTCCAAAGGAGTAGTAATGTAAGAAATTGTTGGTACAATGAAGTGATTGAGAGAAACTTGTTGAACCTGACCCTTTTCCTTAAGGGGGCACCTTCCTTTCCAAGCCAGGTCTCTAAAACAGATAATTACCCCTTGCCCATTCTAGCTTGATTTTTGGCAATTTCTAATCGAGGTTGGAGCACTATATCTTACTAAACTAAAATTGAGGAAGGGGAGGGACGTGTGCAGTAATGATTAAAGCTAAAGGCTAAGAAGGAGCAGCCCAGGTTCAAATTCCAGCTCAGTCAGTTAGTTGCTTGCTCTGTTGCTCTTGAGCAACAAATGTGACCCTCCACCGCTTTCGTGAAAAGGCAGATGATCTCTGGGAAAAATGAGAGAGTTTGAACTGCCCTTTTGCAGGGTCTATAAACTACCCCCAAAAAACGCAGACACTGTTTGAGGATAATCTGTTTCTTTGGCTGTGAAGCTACTTTGTGCCAAGTTTCAAGGCAGAGTCTCTTGACTACAAAGTAATCCTTCTTCAGCATAGTCTTGTCATTTTCTTCCTAAACTGGCGTTTTGGGTCTGACACTGTCTTAGTTTGTACCCTGATATAATTTTTTTTTAATCCGCATCATAAGCAAGTCTCCCCCGCCTGCCCGCCGCCCTATTGTGGTGACTATCATAATTCCCTTTCTCTATATCAAAAGATTACCTAGGCACAGAGGGCTGAAACCTGCTCCCTGCAAGACTCAGTGGGAGTTCTTCCACTGGGAGCAGCATTGAGTCATTAAAGAAACAACCTCAGGGCTGTTGCTGAAGGAAACACCAGCTATGGGTTGGTGCTAGCAAATGGACAGAGTTGACTCAGATGTAAGATATACTAAATCTACATCATATATGGCACACCCATTTAATTTGGATACTTGCCAGGGAGAGCAGCTCCAAGGTAGTGCGTTTCAATTATTTTGAACAATGGATGGTAGTTATCTGTCTGCCTATTTCCAGCAACTATCACGTATGACTTGGGTGTTTGCTAGCAAAAAAATCTCTGTTCACTTGCCAAATCTATTATGTCAGATTCGTCAGTTGTGCCTTAAGAAAGCATCTAAAATGTGTTAACGGATTAAAAAACAGAAATTAATGAAATACAGCAAATGAATATCAATCAGCAGTCAAATCTTTGTCCTAATTAGCATAGGTTACTGTCATTTATATGCTATGTTTCTGTTTTGGGTAGGTGTGCTAATTAAGATGATTATACTAAATCATTCTGCATAGTATTGGAGTAGTGGGACTCTACTCGAGCTTCACTTGGGAAATAACCTGGGGACCCCAGGCTGCAATAGCCAAGAAAAAAGGTAACAAAATCAAGCTTGGGTGAACATTCTTGTTCCACAACAGCCACTTGGATATGGTTCAGTATAGTGTATGAACTAGTGAATGGGTCACATTTTCTATGGGAGAATGAGACAAGAAGTCAAAATGAATTATGACTAAATCTCAAAAGGAAGTAGAACACCGCCCAAGAAACAAGATCTTAAGCTATGCTGTGCATATACAGGAAAAAAGGTATACATCATACGATTTTTCTGACTTTATATAAGCCCCACATATAAGCACATCAAGAATTCTGAGTCCGATTCAGACCTGCTTTATGGAAGTGCCCAGCCACGGAAGCCAATGGAGTTGCTCCTATTTATACCAGGGATCGTAATATACCAAATGGGTACAATACAAGATACTGAAAGACTGCATGTGTAGTACAACAAGAGTTCTGTTCCTCTTAATATCTGTACAAAGTGGTTGCAGAATTTTTCTTTGGTATTACATAAGTTACAAAGTTCGTTAACCAAACACAGAATTATGCTTCGTACCTGACCTTTATAGGTGAATACATCTGTGGTGGCTATAACCTCACCAGCATACTGCACGCTTGAGTATTGCACCATTATGTCAGCTGGCTAGCTGCAACACCCATCACAAGTCCTGAAAGATGTGAGAAGTGGATATCGGTTTCTAGGTAATACAGTAAAACTCTTTTAATCCACAGTTCCTTCTTTGTCTAAATCTGTTCCCTGTTCCCTTCATTATCTGCAGGCCTCTGTGCTTTTTTAACCTCTATGCTATTTTTATCTCCTAAAACATTCTGGATGATAATGTTTGTAGCACAAAGGGAATATGTTTTCATAATTCAATTTTCAAACTCCATGTAAGGCATGTTTCTAGCAAGAACTTATCTTAAATGCTATTGCTATTAGCTTCTTGGCCAGCACAGACACAGCATTAAAGCAAGCAGATCTGAGCTGAGCTACAGTCTTCTGTATTTTTTTTTTTTTTAAGCAGGAGTAAAATTACTGGACTTCATTGTAATCATTTTTTTTAATGTTCCAATCAAGAAATAGTATGGCTGTAAAAGGGAAAGAATGAGCTAGAGAATTGAATCAACTTAGAACCAAAAATTTGGTTTTGTTTAAGAAGAGTTCTTTTTCTACTGGTCCTTAAGATAATTCAGTGGAAATAGCTTATATAAAGGAATACATAATACCATCTGACAGTATAATTTGGAAAAGTGAAACCAACTTTTCCTCCTTTGAACTGCAAAATTCAAAAAATGAAAATAGTGGAAATGTGAAATATATTTTTAAAGGTGTTAGTAAACCAAGTAAGAAATTCCATGGTGTTTTTAATGAAATTGATGTGCCTCCAAAAGAAATAAAAAATTTACTGGCACTGTCTGCTCAGACTTGTTCTACAGAACAAGTTATCCTGCTTTCTAATTGTGTTGCCAGAAGAGTTGCTCTCAGTTAAGAAATTGTGGTTTACAAAACTGACATGAGAAAAATGTCTGTCACAATGACAAGAGAATTTAGGAACAAATTATTTTCTTTTAAACCAGTTACTTTACATTATGGAATCTAGGTTAAAAAAATTCTTAGAAAATGTGGATTAAACAGTGTCATGTATGATCACAATGTACAAACTCAAAATTACTTTGAACTTGTACTTCTCTGGATTGTGAAAGTATTGTTTTTAATAGGTAAGGCAGAGTTACTGGGATTTTTTTCTGTATCCAATTTTGAACCAGATTCTGCCCTGATCTGCAGCTGACTGTTGAAGTTACAATGATTGCATGGAATGTAATCAGGGCAGACTTTGGCCCTTAGTGATTTTTTTTCTTAGGTTGTCTTTTTCATTGTTAACTTTGTCTAATTTCTGTATTCCCTCCTCACATACAGGTTACCTGTGGTTGTTGTGTTTGCTTGTTTGTTTTTGTTTTTAAAACAGCTCTTTCCCCTAGCCCACAGGTGTATTATAGAATCAGGTATAGATGATGAGATCTGGATGGAAAACAAGCTGTGTTTACACTAGGATTTGTGTTCTTGTGCAGGAGTCAGGTCCACCCAAGCCCTGTTGTGGTTAGCTGATTATTATTTACAGTAGGGTGGTGCCCAAAGTCGGTTAGGTGCTATACAAACATATAGGGTTCAAAAAAGAACTAGATAAATTCATGGAGGATAGGTCCATCAATGGCTATTACCCAGGACGGGCAGTGATGATGTCCCTAGCTTCTGTTTGCCAGAAGCTGGGAATGAGCGATAGGGGATGGATCATTTGATGATTCCCTGGTCTGTTCATTCCCTCTGGGACCCCTGGCATTGGCAACTGTCAGAAGACAGAATCTATTTCCCCATGTTAAGTATTTTCACACCTCTTGTCAAATTGTCTGTAATGGGCTATCTTGATTATCACTACAAAAGTTTTTTCTCTTCATTAAATTAGCCTCTTAGAGTTGGTAGGACAACTCCCTGTGTGTGTGTGTGTGTGTGTGTGTGTGTGTGTGTGTGTGTGTGTGTGTGTGTGTAAAAATAATCTATCCTTACTATATGTTCCATTCTATACATCCGATGAAGTGGGCTGTAGCCCACGAAAGCTTATGCTCAAATAAATTTGTTCGGCTCTAAGGTGCCACAAGTACTCCTGGCAGAAGACAGGATACTGGACTAGATGGCCATACTGGGTCAGAGCAAAGGTCTATACTTAGGAGGTGATGGGTTCTGGCCTGAAAACCTTATAAACAGCAGCCCTCTTTCCCCTCTCCTCCCCAAAGTAGGGTGACCAGATAGCAAAGATGAAAAATCCGGATGGGGGGTGGGAGGTAATAAGAGCCCCTATTAAAAAAAAAAAAAGCCCCAAATATCGGGACTGTCTCTACACAATCGGGACATTTGGTCACCCAACCCCAAGGGTAGGTGGGGTGGAAGGAATACAACATCCGAGCACTGTGGGCAGGGGGCTGGTCGGTGCCCAGTGTAAGCCTTATACTTTTTACAGGTATGACCCCTCCTGAATTCCCACGTTTTATCAGCAGGGCCCATCCCCTCGCCGGGATTCTTGCTGTCGTTTTCGTTCCTTGTTCACCAGTGTGTCCCCGAAATGTTTAAAATCCCAACGGCGGCCCTGGAGGGGGGTCGCTAAAGTGTGAGCCCTGGAGGGGGGGTCGCTAAAGTGTGAGCCCTGACGCTGTGACCGTGTTTAGAGCTCACCTTTGCCTGTCTCAAGAGCAAAGCCCCAGCCCCGGTATGGGGGCAACGAGCCCCAGCCAGGGCCGCTGCGGCCCCGCAACCCCGAGCGCAGCGCCGGGGCTGGGGCCGCTCCCGCCGCCCGCTCTGGGGTGCAGCCCTAAGCCGCGGGGGCGTCGCTCCTGTCCGCCCGCCGGGTGCCTGCTGCAGCCCGGCCCCGGCCCCGAGCGCTGGGGCAGCCTCCCCGCTCCGCCTCCGCCTCGGTTGCCCCGGAGACCCGGGTAACACAGAGGCCTAGCACCGCCTCAGGCCGGCCTGGCTCGACGGGGGGACGCCCCCGGGGCCCTAATGCCCGCAGCGGCCTCGGCAGCGCTGGTGAGTGGGGAGCAGCAGGGCCGCTCGTGCTGCCCCGGGCTCTGCGTGGGGGGCGGGGGGCGGCCCAGCTCCAGGGGCTATTGCAGGGACGGGACTCCCAAAATGGAGCAGGCCCCCTCTGGCCTGAGGGGCAAGATGCCCAGCGCCCCCACTGGTCCCCTTGGGGCCCTGCCACCCCCGCTCGGCAGGGACCCCACTGACCCCAGCACGCCCTTGTGCCAGGCCGCCACTGACCTCAAGGAGACACCAGGCCCCCTCGTGCCAGGCTCCCACTGGCACGGCCAGTCTCCTTCGGCTCAACCCCCGCTGATGTGAGGGGCCCCCTTGTGTAGTAATCCCACTAACTCCACCGCCTGCATTGTGCAAGGCTCCCACTGCCCCCATGGAGCTCCACAGGGGTGCCAGGCCAGCTCCCTCCCTGCCTCCCCTGTGCAAGGTGCCCATGTACCCAAGAGACCCATGTAGGTGGCAACCCTCTTGACTCCAAGGGCCTTGTGGAGAGGAACCCTGCCCTGTGCTAAACCATCGCCTCGCGATTAAGGGCTCTGGGGAGGATAAAAGTTTTGTTTCTGAGACTCACTGGGGCAGTACGGTACAGGCTGTTCTGTGGGTGGGCTAGAAATCTGCCAGGGACAGAGGCTGCAACTTTACACAGAGGGTTAAAAAATACTTGCGGTCGTGTGTGTGAGAGCCAGCATATCGCCACACAAACAACTTCAAAACTAAGGCCTGGCCTATGCACAGTTTATGTACAGGTGTAACTATATTTGGTAGGGGTGTGATATAGTTATACTGGTCAAACAGCTAGTGTGGACAGTTATACCCATACAAAGATGCCTTATTCTGTTATAAATTATTATTCCACTTCCTGATAGGAATAAATTGTCCTGGTATAAGCACATTTATACCAGTATAGTTGAATCCCCACTAGGGGAGTTGTACCATTTGAATTATAGTTAGAGCAGGACAATTGAGTTAAGGTTGACAGACACCAATGCAAACCGTAAAAAGCAAAGAAATAAGCAATCTAGGGATTCATCACCATGCTCTGCTTGCTAGTTTCCCTTCTCACCCTTGGTTATTGCCCTTCTGCTACCCAAAGCCCAGAATTCCCCCCACATTATCCTGAGCCAATGGCTCTCAACCTTTCCAGACTACTGTGCCCCTTTCAGGAGTCTAATTTGTCTTGTGTACCCCAAAGTTTCCCCTCACTTAAAAACTACTTGCTGACCAAATCAGACATAAAAATACAAAAAGGTGTCATAGCACACTATTACTGAAAAATTGCTTTTACTTTCTCATTTTTACCATATAATTATAAAATAAATCAATTGAAATATAAATATTGTTTTCTACATTTCAGTGTATACTATGTAGAGCAGTATAAACAAGTCATTGTCTGTTTGAAATTTTTGTTTATATTAAGTTTGCTAGCACTTTTTATTTAGTCTGTTGTAAAACGAGGCAAATATCTAGATGAGTTGATGTACCCCCTGGAAGACCTCTGTGTACCCTCAGGGGTATGTGTACCCCTGGTTGAGAACCATTGTCCTGAGGAACCAATGGCCCCTTGAACTCTGACCACTTTTCTGTAGAAACTTGAGATATAGCCCTCCCTTGCAGGTACACATATCCTAGAATATCCTCTCTCCACATGATTTTTGCATGATTATGTATCCCTTGGACTCAACATGAGCTGCTACCCTTCTGCTTTTCCACAGCCTCGTGAGAGGAAGTGAGGCAGCACTGATTCCTAAACCATTCTCTCTGCTTTCCAGCAATGGATCCAATGATGGTGTATTAGGTTAGTGCATGTAGCTAGCTTTACATGTGGAGACCTTAATAGGTCTGCATGCCCTCCGTCAAATTATACATATTGAACTCTGCTGCACTCTCAATATTTGTTGTGTAATTTTCAGTATCATAGTGCAGGCTTTTCGAATGACATGTAGCTTTAGTTTGTTTGCTAAGTGCTGTTATTCTCATTCCTGGCTATAGATATAAAAGGTATGTTTGTATATAGTGGAATGCAAATGAATAGTTTCTCCAGTGCTTCTTGAACAGAGGATTTGTGATAGGCTACATGGGCAAATGGTTATTGGAGAACCTTGTTAAAATATTGGTAGCACATCACTGATGATCTGTGAAATGCATTTCAAAATGATGTGCAGAACTTATACCAGCAGAAATGTGAGTTCTGTGCATAGAGCACTTGCAGGACTGAACGCAAAGTTTTAAAGCAGAATTGGTATTTTACAGATGAAACTCACTGTGGGAAGTAGTCATCTTTTTTGGTGTGATGTCAGCTGCATAGGATACCAATTTTGCAGAGGGTACACAAGTTTCTCACCCTGCTGTGAATGTTAGACCTCCTAAAGTGAAACTGTCACCTAGTCTAGGTTGCAAGTGGGGAAACAAATTTACAAAGAAACATTGGTAATGATATTTTTAAAAGGTCAATAAAAACATTTGCTTGTTTGGATCTAAATATTTTCACCCTGCATGAAACCCAAACATTGCAGCATCTGTGAAAGTGAAATTGACCAGTCTGCAGATGCCTCTCACTCTCAGATAGCATGAATGGTATAAAAAGTAAATTAGATATTTAAAATTCTTTCTGTCTTTGGATGGGATTTGAATTTTAATGGTAAATGGATGTGTAACTCTCTCAGGCTGTCTTGAAAATCAGTTTTAATCTTCTTTTTTTTTTTTTTTTTTAGTTACACAAGGTAGAGAATTTGTCTTTAATTTTAAATTCATTCTGACAGCATCCCTGTAAATAAATTATGATATTTCTTCCATGTTATTTGATACTGTTCATTTGAGCTATTCAAAATGTTTTGACTGGAATAATTGCAAAAGTGCATTGGATAACACTTAGAAAATGAGTTTTTTAAAAATAAAACCTTACAGGTAAAAAGAGGAGACAATGAAAGCCTTTTTAAAAAGTTCAGATGGTGTTTTTATGCTGAGATCAAAAGTAACTACTATAGGAAGACATGAAGATTCAGATCTTGTTCTGAAGGTATGAGCATAACATTTATTTTCATTATTATTCTTTACAGCACTTACTCTTACTTAACTTCATTACCCCATTTATAATAATTCCAGTCTTTCTTAGTCAGCAGTGGTTTATTTGATTTCATTTAGAGCCACAGGGATAAAATGGCAATTAGAGAACCTGTTTAAATATATAAGTTAGACAACCAAAAGAGAGAGGAATTATTTGATATGGATTAGGGTCATATAACATGAAGCAACAGCCGGTAACTAAAAAAAGGAAAACTTAACATAGACATTAGGAACCACCAGTTCAATTAGACAACTCAGTAATTTGCCAAGGAGGTTGCTTAAGCACCATCATTACAGGTGTTCATACATGAACTAGCTAAAACACTTAGAAAAGGATAGGGTATTAGAGAAAATAATGCCTCATTAGTGCTAGGGACTAGATCCAGAGCCCATTGAAGTCAATGGGAATCTTTCCTTTGACTTCGGGGTGCTTCGAATCAAGCCCTATGTGAATAAGGGTTGGATCAGAATGTCATTTTACAGCTGTTTCATCTGTGATTAAGTTTAAGATCACAATTAAAAATAGTTCCTTTTCTTGAAATTAGTTTGCTAAAAAACACAGATGTGTCTACACGGGAGCGTTTTTAAGCCATGAGCATACATTAGGGGTATTGTACACTCAAGTGTACCACACCCAAGTTAGTCAACAAAAGAGCCAACTGAAAACAGTCTGCACCTTCATACTCAAAAGTGATCTAAATAGTGTTTGTTTATTTAGAACACACACGGAAATATATGTAGTAGATCTTAATGTTGGTACTATTTAACACTTGTATATTAGCACTCTACAGTAAGTGTCAAGGATGCTTTACACTACAGAGAGAAAAAAAGACAGGTTCTTGCTCCAAGTAGCTTACAATCTAGGGTCCTGATACTGCAAACATTTGCATATGTGAGTAGTAGTCCCACTGAGTTCAATGGAAGTACTAAATGTGCAAAGTTACTCGTGTTTTAAGTGTCTGTGGTATTGGGGCCTAGGTTGGATATGAAACAATATGCTATAGAGAAAGATCACAAGAAGCAAGGGGGAGGGGAAAGTTCTTAATTTGATTATCATATGCATCTATCTGTAACATCAGTTATCCATTTTTATTGCTGTGATCTGGTATATTTTGGTACCTATTCAGATGACCTGTCTGACTTATAAAATGCAAAAATGTGAAGCTTTAAAAAAAAAAATCTAGCCATTGAACAAAATAAAAAAAAAATACTGTATCTTGCATAATAGATGAGCAATCAGCAGCCATTTTGACTACCTCTGAGCCAAAACATATTATGGTATGATATTAGCCAGATGAGACAAAGCAAAATAAATCCCAGCAAAATCCCCATTGCGATCCATAACTCTGGGAAATTCTTTGCACTGATTTCTGAAACTGTTATCCAATTTCAGTCTGTAGGTATTGAAGATCATCATGCAGTCATTGAATTCAGCGATTCAGAAAACAGCTTTGTTCTTCAAGATTTCAACTCTCTTCATGGCACTTTCGTTAATGATTGCCATATACAGAATGCAGCAGTGAAAGTGGGTGCAGGGGATATTCTGCGCTTTGGTTCAGGAGGAACATCCTATGAGCTAGTGATAGAAAACACTTCTCAGGTAATGTCCCAGGAGTAGATAATATCTTCCTATTTTGTAAAGTAGCTGCATATGAATGTCTGCTCCAGGGGTGAAATTCTGGACCCTTTGAGGAGTTTTCACCCAAGACCTTTTAGAAATTCCTTTTTTAATTAATTTGTTCACCCTCTTATGCTAATGTAAGAATAATGCAGAGTGGAACCTGACAGATGTGTAAAATCTAGAATTGAGGAATGGACAACACTCCTTATTTATAAAAATAATTATATTGATACAAAGAATGGAGTTAAATGTTTGGTAAAAAATGGGCTGAAATTGCTGAAGTCTGACTGGATTTGTTAATCATGTGACTATACCAAATTACCATTTCCTTGGTCCTATTCAGGACCTCCTTTCTCAGGTAAATCTCCCTTTGACATCAAGCTACAGTGCGGAATAAGGCTCCAATAGCTATGTATTTGGTTACATTTAAAACCCAAACATATTACTATATTAATATACCAGAAAAATAAAATCTAAAAAATTCTGCTTATTTTATTAGTTTTTTCCCTCTCTCATGTTTCTCCCTCTTGTAATTTCTGCATTTCTGGTCCTTTTTTCCATCCCTCACCTTTCTAGTTCTCATTCATTTTCAGTATTATTATGTACTAGAGGGTCACTCACAAGGGGCTCCTTGCATACTTCCATTTCTCACTCCACAACTCTCTGTGTGCTGTCTTCCCATCCTCCTCTGTTTCAGGGACTCTGTGCTGCTTCTGCCATCACCAGAGGATCTGTGTGCCTCCCATTTCTCCTGTTCTGCCATTCCAGGTTCCCTCATTCTCCCCCACACAAACCAGTGGCTCTGGGTTTATCTCCATTGTCACTTCCCCATATGCCCTTCATCCCCCCTCCTGCCCCGCGCTGCCTTTTCCCCCATGGCAGGGAGTCTGTATGCTTCTCCTTCTTCCACACTGGCTCCATCAATTCCCCACCACCAGCATCAGAGGCCCTGTGCACTATGGCAATTTGGGGCTCTGCCCTGCCCCCTTTCTGGCCCTGTTTGTTTTTTCTGGTGGCTGAGGAACTCCCTGAGATGGGAGCCCTGTGCAAGTGCATCCAGTGCATATTGGTTAATCCAGGCCTGCCACTAAGGGCTCTGTGTGCCCCTCCATTATGCTCCCATTGTGCTTGGTGCTGTACAAACAGCACAAAAAGATGGTCCATGCCCAAGGAGCTTCTTTTCTTTTCCTTCTGTTTTTTCCCCTCATCCTCTTTGCATGTTCCATGTTCCTCTTCTCTGATACTCACTTCTTTAGCTAGTATAGTGGGTGTACTTTAAAGGGTTCTATTGGATTGAGAGACATTGCCAGTTCCAGCTGTATGTCCTGTTTTAGGTGTAGGTAGGGCCCTACCAAATTCACGGCCATGAAAAACGCGTCATGGACCATGAAATCTGGACTCCCACTGTGAAATTTGGTCTTTTGTGTGCTTTTACCCTGTACTATACAGATTTCATGGGGGAGACCAGCGTTTCTCAAATTGGGGGTCCTGACCGGAAAGGGAATTGCAGGGGGGTCAGAAGGTTATTTTAGGGGGTTGCAGTATTGCCATCCTTACTGCTGCACTGCCTTCAGAGCTGGGTGGCTGGAGAGTGGCAGCTGTTGGCCAGGCGCCCAGCTCTGAAGACAGCGCCTCGCCAGCAGCAGCGCAGAAGTAAGGGTGGCAATACCATACCATGCCATTCTTACTCTGCGCTGGTGCTGGGGGTGGTTCTGTCTTCAGAGCCGGGCTCCCGGCCAGCAGCCGCTACTCTCCAGCCACCCAGCTCTGAAAGCAGCGCCCTCACCAGCAGCAGTGCAGAAGTAAGGGTAGCAGTACCACAACCCCCCCCCCCCACACACACAATAACCTTGTGACCCTCCCCCCCCACACTCACACTCCTTTTTGGGTCAAGACCCCTACAGTTACAACGCCATGAAATTTCAGATTTAAATAGCTGAAATCATGAAATTTACGACTTTTAAAATCGTATGACTGTGAAATTGACCAAAATGGACCATGAATTTGGTAGGGCCCTAGGTATAGGGCATGCATCTCAAACAGAGAAACTTTTTTTCTTTTTCAAAAAGTCAGCATAGCTAGATATGGTATGGAGACAAGTTGTTTTCCATTTGAGAAGCCTTCTCTCTTAAAAGCAAGGGGAAAATGTTCATGGATTTATTGAGAGGGAATAGGAAAATAAGAGGTCTCTAGCTCCATCTGCTGCACAATCTCAGGCACTTCACTGAGAGGTTGTAAAACCTCCTGGATTTTTCTTCTACAACTGCACTAGGGACAAGAAAAGTTAAGCCTCTAGAAAACTCAGAAATATTTCCAGTTTGTCTGATTCTTCTTTAGAAGTACAGAGTATCCAAACTGGAAACTTCCCTTTTCAAGTTGTGTTTTCAAAAGTTAAATGGTAAAAATAACAGATTATAAAAACGGTTACCTTTTTAAATTTGTGCTTAAAAGCAATTTGATCCTTTTTCAAACTCAAAAGTATACCTGGATTATATGTGATTGCGTTATTAGCAATAGTATCATTCATGTCCTTAGCATGAGACAGGCATCCAGCAAAGACCCAATGTCACACCACAACTCTTGAACACAGTATAAAATAAAAGCATTCACATATATAGGAAATGACATTTAAAAAGGTAGTACTCCTATCACGGACAGTCAGCTAGTATCACCAAGATTTCAGGCAATTTATATGGGAAGGAATTTATAAGAACCCGTAAGACTTTTATTGCTCTGGGTCTTGAAGATCTCAAGCAATTGGAGATCTAGAAATCTGCCTTGAATAGGATAAAAAACAAACTGATAGATTCAGGCTTGTCTTTGGAGACATGCCTCCAGAATGTGGGGAGGAGTGCTCAAATGCAGCAAATAGCAAAGGATATCGCAATAGTTTGTATTCCCATATTGCAAACACAGAAATGCTGCACTTCAAATAAATAGTCAAGGCCCAACTTTCCAAAGTGGGTGACTTAATGGGGTGACATATTCTATCACTCAGACTAACATTGAGCACACAAAATGCACATTTATATTAACACTTTGCACCGTTATAACTCCATCACAGTATCTTAAAGTGCTTTACCAACATATAATAATTAAGCCTCATATGCCCCCTGTAAATTAAGGAAGCATTACTTCTATTGTACGGGTAGGGAAACTGAGGCAGGGAGCTGTTCAGTGACCTATCCAAGGTCGCAGAGTGAATCAGTGGAAGAGCCAGGAGCAGAATCCAGAAATTCTGGTTCTCAGTCCTGTGGTTTAAGCACTAGGCTACATTTCCTATACATAAATTAGATGGTAAATTCTTCTGGGCAGGGACTGGGATTATCACTGTTGTGTGTAGAGTGCCAAGCAAAATTAAGCCATGATCCTGGGCCTCCGAGCACCACCTCAGTACAGATACAATAGTCCGTGAGTGCCAATTTGAGTAGCTGGATGCAGATTTTGGATGTCCTAGCCTAGTTTAGTAGTTTGGACTCCTCTCCCCAAAGATACACAGAGTGCTGATAACTGAGGAGAAAATCCTGATGTTAGGTGGTGAAACCAACTTTATGAACTGATGCAGTTAGAATTCCAACACTGTGGCAGAAAAACTGTTTACATAAAGTTTGTCCACACCAGAACATCAGGCATTTTCATTTAAAAAATATTTTATGTACAATACATACTGACACAGAAACAGCACAACATGCCTTTTTGAAGCTTCAGGCTTTATGATTCCTTTTTGATATAATAGCTTTGATGTTTGACATTGCTCACTGTAGAGGGTAAATTATGGTTAAGTTTCAGTGCACCAAGTATTTGTATATATATAAAAAGATGATTTCCCCCTTTTTTTTTAGTATTAAAGGTGAAACAGTTTTTTAATTATAATTGTATAAAATGTTAAATTATTCAATCCTGAACAAAACAAATGCGTAGCCCTGAAATTACAAATACATTTTAAAGGTAAATAAAAGCCTTTTTTTTAACCTGTCAAGATCTGAGCATCACAAACACCTATACAGAGTGAGGAGCTGCATTCATAATGCTGCTTTAGGTGTGTGTGATGTTATCAATTCTTGCAGGAGAAACATTGGACCCTGAAATTGGGTCTGGGCAGGTAAGTAAAAGAGGACATTATTTTCACATTGTTTGCTTCAGATTTTATTTATAAGTTTTTAATTCATTCATGCATTCTGTTTAAGACTTAGGATCTTTTTTGTATGTATTTTTAAAGTATTTCAGTTCACCTTAAGTGAACCCAAAGTGACCAGCCATGGCCTTTTTCTCCACTGTTAGTTATTTAAGGGGGACTGTGGGGAGGGCAAAGTCACATTCTGCTGGTATGTATTATCTTATTATGTAACCTTCCTTTGCCTGAAAGAATTTTAGGTACCTATATTGCCACAGTGTCACAGAGCAAAAGATAAACTCTGAGGAGTCAATTGCTAACACCTCAGTGGTAAACAGATTTAAAAGAATAAAACAGACAAAATATTGTTTGTTTCCCAAAGTGGTTATATTATTCCAGCTGCAGGTTGGCCACAATCAAGAGATTGTTTGAGTCCAGCCTCTTTCTTTGCTTGGAAAATCAGCATATTCCAGTCATGTAGTGCAGACCGGTACCCAAAAAGGTTGGTGTTAAAGAATGATGGTTGGCAGAATACTGAAGTCCAGGGAGCAATATTAGCTTTTGCCTGAAAACTTGGGTGGCTCCCTAGAGAGATACCTGGCTCACCCTTTCTGTGGAAGGATACTAGTGTGATATGACCAAAGCACTTGATTTCATGGGCCACACAGCTGATAAGAAACTCAGGCTCTCCCCTTTCCAAATTCTGGGACTTGTCCGGTAGCAAGGGGAGTGTTGTACTGCATGCTTACTGGTTGCCAGTGGGGTCATCCCTTTGTGGAAGGTCCAGCTTCTTCTAGAGATGGGTCAAGTTAGCAGTGTTTAGTTGTGGCTTAGGATTAGGGTTGGGTTCAGGTTTAATGCTGAACCAGGGATATGGTTTGGATAGGATGAGTCATAGCTCACAAGCCTTTGGCAGTTTTCATCAGAATTCATTCACAACCAAACTGGAAACTAGACCTCTCTTGATTTTGGATCTGACCCAAGATTGGAACCACAGGTCAGGTTTGTATTCCAGGGCAGGAATATAAACCCACACCATGAAATTAAAAGGAATTGGAATTCAAAGCTTCAGTTTTGGCTCATCTCTACAACAATTGAAAGGTGCTCTTAACAACAGATGAGCATGCGGTGCCCTACATAATTTCTCTGACATGTAGGGCTATCAGGCTGGAAAATCTGATCTTAAGCCAGGTGTCCTCATGGAGATAGCCTTTGTTTCAGAATACCAAATGACAGATTAAGATAGGGGTTCTCAAACTGAGGGTCATGAACCCTCGGGGGTTGTGAGGTTATTACATGGGGGTCGCGGGCTGTCAGCCTCTGCCTCCAAACTCCGCTTTGCCTCCAGCATTTATAACAGTGTTTAATATAAAAAATTGTGTTTTTAATTTATAAGGGGGGTCACACTCAGAGGCTTGCTATGTGAAAGGGGTCACCAATACAAAAGTTTGAAAACTACTGAAGAAGATAGCCTCCAGTTTAGTCTCCTGTCCACACCACAGGGTTGTTGCTCACAAACCATTCACTTAATCACTTTATTTGGCATAGTTCCCTTCATTCAGTTACCCCAGGTTACAAACTTTTATTCATTTTCTCTGAATATGGGTTTCCATCCATTGTCTCAGAGTGAAACTTTGCCAAAATGCCAGGGTTTTGGGTTGAAATCATGCAGACCAATGGTTTCCACATGAAACCATAACTCAACCACAAGCTCTATGAATACCTAGCCAGATTTGCCTCCAAAGATCCACAAACCTGATATGATTGGTACAGTATTGTTTGTGTAAAGGAAATTTGTGCTTTGTAATCTACTAGAATTCTTAAATCTTGTCAATAATATAATGGATACAGGAGAACCAGTTTGACTTTTACAAAGCCTTTGGCAAAATTCTGCGCAAGAGTTGATTAAGAAACTCAGACCTCAGCCAGGTAGGCACTTAAGAACATGCCTAACTTTAATCACATGAATAGTTTGATAGACTTCATTTTAGTTGTCATCATAGCAAAGTGTGCCAACGGAGCATCGGAATGAGTTTTACTAGTATCAATGTACAGATATTAATGTATGATCTGGAAAAGAGGTGAATCAAGAGGTGGCAGATTTTATAGATGACAATAGTTTATGTTATCCAAGTTTAGAGATGACTGTGAAGAACTACGGAAAGACCAAACAAAGCTAAGTGATTAGGTAGCTTGATGAAAGATGAAATTCAAAGTTGAAAATGGCAAGGTAATGAAGGTTGATTTGAATTTTTCTTCTATTCATACATGTTGCTGGGTTCTGAATTAATATATAACATACACACACTGTAGTAAGTAATTTTTTTCCCATCCTCTGTACAAGATTGCATTTTTTCCTCCTGCAGATGTCTTGCCCACCAATGAAACGTGACATAGCATGGCCGGGGCAGTTGCAGTTAATTTCAGAGACAAAACTTTATACCCCTTCAACAGCTCCTCCTCAGCTTCCTTTCCTCCAGTCTCAGCACCCATCCAGCGTTCACAACAGTTGGATGCATGGAACAAATGGAACTACACCCCATCCACCAAACAGAAAAAGACCTGTGAGTGCTTGGGGGAGAAGTATGACTTCTTCTTTCTCTCCAGATACTTTCAATAGGCCTACTGCAGTCAGACAAGGTATTTCACGGTGCTTTCATTAACCCTTTATATAGCATTGCACAATAGTAAAGTTGATCATGACTTCCATGAAAAATGATGTTTTTTTCACACGTATCTACTTGTCAGTCTATAGAAGGATTGTCAGATACTGGGACCAATTCTCCTCTCACACTAGTTTCACAGTGATGTAATTCCACTGACTTTGGTGGAGGTATTTCTGATTTACATTGGCAAGTGACAGGAGAATTAGGCATGCAGACCCAATCCGATGGAGTTGTTGCATTGTCTTCAGTGGGCATTAGATCAGGTTCATAGTATAGAATTGCTGTTTGTTAAGCAGTGTATTGATTAGCTCAGCTTTGAGGTGAAATTTGCTTGAACATTTTCGTTATATGTGAAAGTATAACAGTGTTGCAAAAAAAAGCGAACATCATTCTGGGATGTGTTAGCAGGAGTATTGGAAGCAAGACATGAGAAGTTCCGCTCTGCTCCATGCTGATTAGGCCTCAAGTGGAGTATTGTGTCCAATTCTGGGTGCCACATTTCAGGAAAGATGAGGACAAATGGGAGAAAGTCCAGAGAAGAGCAACAAAAATGATTAAAGGTTTAGAAAACATGACCTATGAAGGACAAGTGAAAAAATTAGATTTTTTAGACTGGAAAAGAGAAGACTGAGAGGGAACATAACAGTTTTCAAGTACATAAAAGGTTGTTGCAAGGAGGAGGGGGAATTGTTGTTCTTAATGTCTGAGGATAGGACAAGATGCAATGGGCTTAAATTGCAGCAAAGGAGGTTTAGGTTTGACATTAGGAAAAACTTCCTAACTGTCAGGGTGGTTAAGCAGTGGAATAAATTGCCTAGGGAGGTTGGGGGATCTCCATCACTGGAGATTTTTAAGAGCAGGTTAGACAAACACCTGTCAGGGATGGCTTAGATAATATTTAGTCCTGCCATGAGTGCAGGGGACTCTGGACTAGATGAGCTCTCGAGGTGCCTTCCAGTCCTACGATTCTGTGAAAGTGTAACTTGCTCTGTTACTACTTACTGTGTTTTCCATTGGTGATACATTCAACTGTTACATCTGCTGGTTGGAGTAACTTTGTTTTCTCTTTTGATCTGTGGTTATCAGCTGTTTTCATTGGGAGTGAGTTAAAAATAAAGCCATATCTTGCATATATTTTCTAAGTGTAAAGAACAGGACAATGTCATGGCTAAGGAAAGGTTCTAGAGGTTTAAACCCAAATACAACTGAAAAAGCTGAACTTCATTTTTAACCATAGTTGGCATATTATATAAGAATTTGCATGCCAGCAAATTTTAGGGCCATATGATAGGACTTGGTAATGTCCCTAACTCTACTGTAGTCCCTAACACCATAGCATGACATAAATCAAATATTTATTTTTCTTATTCTTGTTTTTATACATATAGTAATACATTTCAATTTGATGTTTAATCTTTTGTATCTAAATGTTTCAGACAAAAAAGCATTGCTGCACAATCATGCCAGCACAACAGAAAAGCAGTGATTGAGGAAAACACTTAAGCATGTGTTTAACTGAATTTTTAAGTTCATTGAAGTTAATGGGACATAAGCACATGCTCAGAGCTAAGTGTATGCTTAAGTGTTGGACTGAAGCTTAAATGCTTTTCTGAATCGGGGTCAAAAGGATCCATATTCTGTATTTCATAATGTTATAGGTTATATAGTCATAGTTATTGATATGCCATATGTCATAACATTATAGCTAGTATATGCATAGTTATTCAATGTTGCATATTCAGAAAAACATTCAGACATTATATCTATGCCTCCACTTGAGGATTTTTATCTTGAAACTATATTATACTTCACTGATTATATAGTTTGTTTATGCCTGTGAATGTCATTTATTATAACATTTTGTTATTATTCTGCAATTGCTTGGATAAAGTGCATAGGTACTAAAATGATGGTTGCTTTGGAAATGCTTGTAGACAAACTAGGGAGATAGAGATGCATTCATCCTAATCAGAACAGGCTCTTGTGTTGAATTTCTGTGCAAGTCATTAGAAGCCCCTTTTATTTTTTATATTCAATCTTGACAAATGTACCAGGAAATGGACAATCTGGAGCAAGTGGAGTTCCATTATCAGGAAGTCATCATATGGATTTACTTCTTCAGGAAAAGGTGATGTATGAATGTGACATGGAGGTAGATCACAGAAACATTGTTTATATCAACAGGAATATATTGAAAGCAGATAGAGGGATTGGTAGGCAAACAAAGCGGAAATGCTATACAAATAGGGTCTTTAAATGACTAATAGTAAAATTCCCTTCACCCACATCACTGTAGAGTAACTGATTTTGAATGGGACTACACACGAGTGAAAATTACTATATGGACAAAGGAATGAGATGTCTTGGAGCTAGTGAATTTCAGGGTGAGGAAATGTAAGATAGCAAATGTGAGTATCTGAAATTCTGTTTTAAAGTTGTTGGACTACCACTATATTTTAATAATACTAGAATGAACAAGTGTAGCATTTTGGAGACAGAAAATTTATCATAAAATAAAATAATTTGAAAGCCTTTTTTGGAACAGGCGCAATGTTGTATCCCCATTTGTGTATAATATTTAAATTTATTCTGCATGTAGGATGAAATAATTCTGAAAATGAAAGATGAAATCAGTCATCTCTTGGGTTTTGAAAGTGAGTCAAAACATAAAGATACAGTGATAGCCAATCTTCAGGATGAAATTGCAGTGATGACAAAGAAGATGGCTCAGGCTGCTAGGAATGATGTCGAGTTTACTCAAAAACTACTGACCTTTGAGCGAGATATTGAAGCAAAGACAGAGGAGATTAAAGCCTTGAAAGAGCAGGTATTGAACTCTTAAAGGGACACTGTCAGCTTTAATCAGACTCCTCTGTGAATTTTTATTTTTTTTAACTAACAATTGTTGCTAGAAACAAAAGAGCTTAGAGGAGAAAAAGGGGTTCTTGTTTTTTTCAGTTTGTTCACCTCTTTGACAACCCTTTGTATATAGACACTTTATAGACAGCTTCCCTATTTGTTTGTGTGTGTCTTTCATACAGCAACAGGAGAGAGAAAACATTTTTAAAATATGGAACTCTGATTGAAAAGCTATATAAATTGGCAGGGTGACTGGAAGGCATGTATAATATCTGAAACTACTTTTAACACATTTTTATGTTGACTATATTTCAAGTTGACAGTGTCCCTTTTAAGCTCTGTGGTCATGTGAATGCATACAGTGATAAAGAGCAAGAAAGGAGCAATACTTAAAATCTGATACATAAACAGAATTATTGCTATACAAAGCGTTGGTGATTGTTTTCCATGAGTTGTCAGCAGCTCTGGTTTTGTATTATGTTGAAGACGATATATTGCAGGTAGAGCTGCACACTCCCGCAGTGGGCTCCTTCAAACTACTTATCCCCTCTGAATTAGGCTCATGAAACCAATTATTTTAACAATGGGAAATTTATATTTTGTCCCTTATTATCTCTTTGGCCATGATATGAAAAAGTAGACTGCAAAGTTTCATCTTCACTCATGACAGCCAGGAAGTAATGTGTTTGATCTTTATTTGCATTAGAAAATGCAAATGCCTTCGAGTGCTTTCAGTAAGTTATCATCTGAAATATTTGTTCTTGACAATTAGCTGAAAACTCTAGAAAAAAAACACATAAACCAATGACCTTGAAATACTAGCCTTACTCCTCCTGTTGCTATAAGTTGGCTCATGATATATAAATCCTTTTGACTTACTCATGCAAGCATCCATGGGGCTGCTCATGTGAGTTAGCTGAGAAGGATCTGTGGTTTGTTTGTTTTTCTGAATGTTTGACTGCTGGAATATTTCAGTAGCAGAGAGACTATTTGACTTTTGTTTGTGCTTAGAGTAATCATGGCTGAACCCTGTTCAGTTTGGATAAACTCTCAGGTTTGAATATTTGTCTAAACTATTCAAACCACTCAGGTCCGCAGAATTGGGATGGAGATCTTGGAAAACAAGTTCACAAATGAAGGTTTTCATGCATTTTTCCCAGTTGGAAATATCAAGTCAAGTTTATTAATAGCAACTTAGCCATTGTTCAATGCACAAAAAATAAAATGTATTACAATATATATCCAGAATTATATTTAAAATGTATGTACAAACAAATTAAAAAGAACAAAAAACAATTAAACCATATATAATCACCGTTCCACTTGCCTTTTCCTTATTCTAATGGCTGACCATGCAAATAGGGCAACTGCTTGAATCACAGATACACTGTCAGTTCCTAACAAATATTCTGTTTTCTAGAAACAGGCATCTGGGACAAAAACACAGAAAGCCATTTTGACCTCAAGTGGCAGTACAAATTACAAAATCATAAGTAATGGGGTAGGTCTTCCATCTACCCAAAGCCCCATGGACAGAAGTGATTACATTTCTCAGTGCCGTATATCAGACTTTTAAGTTAGCCATCTGCATAGATTGAAAACAGAGAGCTGTAAAGGCCCTCCTTAACTTGCTATTGGACAGGCTGTCTAAATATCTGGCATATCCATTGAGTTGGAAATGTAGCAAGAACACTTTTCTCATAGCAGCTTTTCATCACGACTGAATTGGGAAGTATAGACATGAGTGTATTTGACTAATTTAAACAAAAAGCCATTTAACCTATTTCAAATCTCAAAACAAGTTTGGTTCAAATGTAGAACAAAGATAGAGTTTGTTTGACTTCTGCTGGTTCGCCCTATTTAAGGTGACCAATCATTTATTTTCTTTGCATATCTTTTGTAGATCAGCAATCTGCAGAGAGATTCGAGCCAAGTCTTGTGCCATTCCCTCTCTGAAAGAGACTTAGAAATTGCAAACTTGAAAAAAGAGGGTGAGAAGTTAAGGAGGAATCAAGCTCTAACTACAGGTATATTTCCTCTGGCATCTCAGGTAGTGTACTTTAACATGCAGTTTTTAGGGCTAGGATCACAGTTAATATAGTTTAGCAATGAAAATGTATACTTGACAACTTTTCTGGCCAGAAATTATTTTTAGTGGCTTTGAGGATCTTCTAAAATTGTTCATCTCTTTTTTCTATTTCATTTTAACCTCTTTGAGGCTTACAGCTTTCTTCTGACAGAAGAACTAGTAGAGTAGAAATAAGGAACTTTGGGAACTAAACTTGGGTGAGTTGTGGGACAGATGGTTTATTTAAAAAAAAAAAAAAAAAAAAAGGAAAGGGAAAAAAAACCCTGGAATATAAGGAACTGTTAGTCACTGTAGATCAACCCCTCGGCTATGTAATCAGTATAGCTCCACTAACTTCAGGGACACTGTGCTGATTTACGGCTACTGAGGATCCGGCCTCCTGTATCCAGTGCTCTGAACATCTTTCAAGGGCTTTGTCTCAGAGTGCAAACCATTTTCCAATTTCCAGCCTTCCTTTATATAATGCTTTAATAGTCAAAATGACTTTAATATTTACACAAAATACTCAGTGTTTTTATTTAACCAGTAGCTAACAATACAGTCCCGTTAGCGAAATCATTTCACTCCATCTCAGTTTTCCAAAAGCAAACAGACTGTTACATTTACTTACACCAGTCCACAGACAATTATCAAAGTTTCAGACCTAAAGATAGATTTTTCAAGAAAAACTGAGCTGTTAGAGAATTGTTCTTGCCCAAAGGAGCATATTCTCCAAAGCTTTGAATTCCTTGGGACTAATGGTCACTAAACAACTCCCAGAGTGTATGGACTAAATTTGGATCTGCTTTCAAAACCAGATATTGTTAATATATGATAAATATTTTTTCTTCTTTGGTGTTTATATGATGAGTTTATTGTTTAGCAGGTTTTCGTAACTGAAAGGCCGTTGTTTTCTTTGACCTAAATTCTGTTCTTCGCAGGACTGGTGACCAGTTTGCAAAGAGACATTTCAGCAAAGGAGCAGAGAATACTGCAACTAAAACTGAATGCAGATAAACTAAAGAAGGAAAACAGGGAGAAGGATAATCAGCTTGCAGTCATTTCTGCCAAGGTTGACACCCATGCTTATGTGCACTGTTATTTACTATACTGCAAAGGGTTTAGTAAAATAACAACAACAAAATGGACCCAGTTCAACAACTCCACTGATTTCACCAGAGTTATACCAGAGCCAAATTTGGGCCAATAGCTATAGTTTCTGTATTTGTACTGTAGTTTCGTACTAGGCAAGAACTAAGAGTCAGGGAAATGGGTGTGTCCTGCCCTCCCAGGACCTTAGGCACATACTTGGGTGGTCGCAACCCATTTTGTTATGGCTTCACTGCTATTGTTACTTGAGCTACCTTTGATTTAGCTAGATTAAAGCTAGCTCAGGTATGTCTACATAGTCTCAATCACACCACCTGATTTCAGTGTTGACATACCCGTGTCTCATTCTTTTATGCCACACTCCAATTTTGCCTCTGCAGTTTCTGTATCTGTCTCAAATTTCATTCTGCTGTTCATGTGGACGTGATTCAGGATTTTTGTGTGGCTCTGGCACATTGAAATCCCACTTGCCCTGCATGGCGAATTCCACTGAATAGCACTGAGTTCCTGTTAAAAGTACTCTCCCTTACTGCAAGGCAGGTGAAAAACTCAGGCACTAGCCTATATGTCTTTTTTTTTTATCCTCCTCCTTCCAATTTTAGCAACAGTGCTTTATTTCAAACAAGTGAAAATCCTTTTCATAGTCAGCATGGTCATTCTCTTTGGGTTCCGTGAACCTCTCCAAGAGCCTTTCAAAGAAAGCATGTCTAAAAGAAGGCTCCCCAAAACCCAGTGTATAAGCTTGTGTTTGCTCACTCTGTTTGCTGTGCTATTCTGACTGCTCTGCTGTTAGGTTGTGGCCATATTAGAGTACCGACAACACAACTATCCGTTCACCAGAGACAATGGTGCCAAATTCAAAATGTTGCTGGCCCCCCACTTAATGCTATTGCTGCCTGTCTCCAAATCCAGTGGGAGCAGCCACTGATCTTCCTGGTACAAGACTGCAAGAGAGCCATCCTGCATGCTCTGTTCCCTGAAGAGCAAATCAACTGCTCAGCGATCTTCCTAGTTCAGCCTGAGAGAAGAGCTCTGTGGTTCCTCCAGCCGCCTAAGAGGGATAGCATATTCCCTGCCAGGCTGGACACCCTATCAGGAAGCCATGGGGCGGGAAGAAAAGCCCAAGCAGGAGGGAGTAGATTTATTTGTGCATGTGAGCACGCTTGTGTGCCGACCACGAGGAAAGCAAAATCAAACCACTTTGTCAAAATGTGGTGCCTCCTTTTGGTGGTGGAATTGGAGAATTCTGGGATGTGAACAGAGCTTGGGATTTAGGTGAACTTTGGGAGAGTACTACTACCTTTTGGTGGTGATGGTTGTTTAATCTGACCCTTCTCCGAGAGTTCATCTGGCTGCTGTCTCAGCTTTTCATCACAGAGCTGCTTCTTCATCATCATCATCTGGTGTCTGATACTTCCTCAAAGGGCTACTGAATAGGTATCCTCCAGCAGGAGAAATTCTCCCTCTCTCAGAGGGCCTGAATTTGATCCTCATCCAATTCTGGGATCCTATGTTTGAGCCCCTATAAATGGAGCTCATCACCTGTTCTCCCTTAGTGAGTGGTTTTTGTTTTTGTTGTTTGTTTGGTGTTTCCGATTTGATCCAACTCAGATAGAAGTCAATGGAAAGCTGAGCCACATTGCTCAGGTATTACAGTGATGAGGGCCAGGTATGTACCTAGCTAGGTTCATTTGTAAAACCAGCAAGTTGCAAGGTGTTTTTATGGATCCCTCTTTTTCAGAGTTCCCGGTTTCCAGCTGTGAATTTTCCTAGACCTTCTCCCTCTGTGGGGTGTGGTGCCATTTCTATGAATCATCTCCTCTGTTTGCTTGTCCAAAACACTTGCATCAGGTTATTTTCAAACCGGGGTTTTCTACTTCTGAGATCCAATCATTGTTCTGTCCCACAGCCAAGCCCACTTCTGATTGTCTTCAATTCTGTTCTTTAAGAAAGCTGCTGTGTGGCTTTTCCTAACCATGTCCTGTACATTTACAAAGATGCTACTCTCAAGCTGTGGTTATACTTCTTGCAAAACAGCTCAATCAAATCAAATTTAGAGCAGATGCTTGATTTTGGTCAGGCTGCATTACAGAATATTGTAACCTAAAACCACACTATTACTTTGTAGTTCCCAAGCAGTGAGAGGAGACCTCAAAAACCAGGCATACTGGATTTTTGTGACCCAAGAAATGTTTACGGAATCCCCACTCGTCCGTCCACGTCCCCTTCATTTCAGATCTTTCCCCCTTAACCTCACACTGAATTGGCTGAAACCCAGCAGGGATGAGTTGTGCAATATGCATATTTCTAGACGAGAAGGAGCAATCAGTGGTGCATGAGAGTGTACTGTTGAGAGTTTGAATGCTGGGGTTTTCCGGAGTACCACAGTGGCATACTTGTAGAATTCCTAAGTAGCAGGCAGCTGTAACAGCAAAATACCAATTCACTATAAGTACCCCAGTTTTCTTGCCTGTAAATGAAGAAATGTATTTCCTCTCCTTTCCTTCTGAGTTACATTTTTTGGATCAGTTTATTCAATTTTAACTTGCAAGGCACAAAGTAGCTGATGGTTGGAGGCATATGACTCAAGGGTTCATTCTGAGAACATCTGAAGTTCTTAAAAATAGCTAGCTCCTAAGTTCCCTGTGTGACTCAATGTGGATACAGTTCCATCACCGAACACAGGAGTTGATGTGCTTAGCAGTTTACAGGAGTCACCCGGCTGCTCTCAGGATCAGCTCTCTATGATTCTGTGTAGTACTACAGAAGGCAGGGATCTTTCATCTCATACAAACTCCACTGCACAAATTCAACACTTCCTTCAAGGTGATGGCATTATAGGGCTGACCCTGCAGGCCATGTTGTGTGAGGTGTTCTTTTCAAACCAGTGAGATTAGTGATGAGACGAAGGGGCTGCAGGATAGAGCTCTAGGGATTGTGAAAAACCAATAGTTGCAAAATGGTGCACTAAATGCAGCCTGTGTTGTGATGTATTGCACTTTACCACCACCCATGTTATCCCCTCAAGTTAATCCTGATAGCAATGTGGATAGAGCAGGGTGATTTGGGGGGGTGGGGGGGCAAACAGTTTATTTATTGAAAAATGCAATTTTGGGTGAGTCAAAACTGTTCACCAAATTGGGTCAAATTCAGCTAATAGTTTTGACAGCAAAAAAAAATGGGGGGAAAATTCTGAAACAGTCAAAGACTTTTTGTTTCAAAACAACTTTGTTTCAAAACGTAGATCAGTTTCACTAAAACAAACGGGTTAAAAGCACTTGAAAACGAAGTAAAATTTTTTGCTTTACCCAAAATGAATTTTTTTTGTTTTTCATTTCAACAAGAAAAACCAAAAAATTGTCATTTCATGTTGACCTGACACAAATGTTGTTTGGGATTTTTTGGTTTGCCTGTCGAACTGAAAAATCAAGTATTCCCCCAGCTCTAGTGGGGGTGGGGAGACTGTAATTTGTTTTACCAGGCGAGGAGGCATATGCTCATATGCAGGAAACATAGAGTCCTTACATATAGCCCCATCCCAGAACTTCCCTCCATCATTTCCCTTGTTGGGGGGCTTTCAGACAAGCCTCTGCATGAGTTCTGAAAAGAGCCAGAGTTGGGGCATACAACTTTCACACTGCACTACCCTATGTCCAGGAGCTTTCTGATGTGTGTCTATATACACACCAGTCAGAATCTGGCTTATTATCTGAACTTCTGATAACATTTGGTCCTATAACTATAACCAGTTTCTCTAGGCTCAGAATACTATCTCAGAACATACATGTGTTGTTTCATGTATTTGTTTTAAAATTTCTGTTTAATACTAGTTCCGATCATCTTGTATGTTTCAAAAAATTCTTCTATTCCTTTCTTCCTTACCTCTGCATTTTCAATAGCACTCTTTTTCTAAAGCACGAGGGGTTTGTCTTACGTAGCTTTGTTAACTCTTAATTGTCTTTCTGTTTTTCTTTTCTAAAGCAGGGAATGCTTTTCTAAAAGTCCAATCCTGAAAGATGCTGAGCGCCCCTTCTCTCATTTCCTTTATTGTGAGTTGAGGACACTCAGCAACTTGTGGTATTGGGCCTTTACTGTGGTGCCATACTATTTTGGTGTGTGCTCAGCATAATATAAAAATGATCATATCTTCCTTGCTTGATGATTTTTTCCTTGGTTGCTGTTCATTCCAGTGTTCTAGAATTAAAGAGGAAATGAAGCATGAATTCAGAGAGAGAGAAGTAATTACATACCAAAATGTGAGTTAGTTTTCTTAGTTTTTAGTTGCCTGGGTTGTTTTAGCATATAGGCAAGCAGCAAATTGAAACTCCGCATCCCTAAGAGAATAATTAACTAGACTTGTTAAGAATTGTATTTATAATCCGGTTCTTGTCATGGAAAGGGATGCAACTGCATAACAGATTGGAGAAATGTTGACTCCTGGAAATATTTTAATAGCAGTTTTCTATGAAGTGGAATTCTGTTTGAAATAAGATTTAAACTGCAATTGGCAATCACTATATTGATTAGTAAATGTATTTTTTTTTTCATTTATTTGGAGTTTAGAGCAAAGCATCAGAGGTAAATGAAAACATAAACCTGTCTGTTTTGTACTGTACATGAAACATTATAAGCTAATGATTAGTTTCACCCAGCTCTGTAAATCCAGTATCTTTAAAATGATAGATAGGACAAATGTATTATTAGTTAAAGGTTTAGGATATGCAATAACTGAATTACTCAGATTGTTTAATAAAACAAAAAAGGTCTTGAAGATAATGTAATGAAACTAGGTTGTTTATTGAAATATAATCTCATTAAATTGGGTGACTTACTATTTTGTGTGGTTGATTCCATTTTATTGGGACTTTTACAGCGCATTGGAGAGCTGGAGCTGCAAGTGAAGAGGCTGCAGGGAGAAATGCAGAAGAACTGCACCGAACAGGAAATCATAACAAATAGGCTTGCAGAAAAAACAAAGGTAAACTTCCATTCTGCCTGCTAGCTTCTCTCTCATGAGGTACAATCCTGAAAAGGAAATTATAATTTTGAATAAAAGGAAAGTGTGAAACTCTAGGCAAATACAGTCTTGAGATTGGGAATGGATTCCCTGACTCCACTGTGGTGGTAAGTACCATAGCACAGTTCCTGTTCTGACTTTGGGCTATGCAGCTTCTTGTTTATTTGTGAGTGACATGCCCACTTTCCCCCTTTCACGTTCCTTTGTGGAGACCCACTGATTAGGACTCATCCCAGCACACATACAAGGGTGGATGCCCCCCAAGGAAATTCTTTGCTGCTTTGCCCAACCTTGCTGCAGCATTTTTCCTGCTTTTGTTCCTAATGTGTCAGCAGAGGCCGGCTCAGGATTTGGGCTAGCCTGTGCAGCACATGTCCAGGTACTCTGCTTGCAGCTCTGTTGTTTTTTTCTTCTTGAAATAGCTATTTCATTTTATTTTTTATTTTTAGAATGAAAATAAAATTAAGGTAAAATGTTTTTATGATATTTCTGCTACGTGATATTCTCCATTACAAAGGATTCTAAATTTACTCTTCTCTCCTTTACACTTCCTTGCTGTTTCTTGGGTGGTGTGTTGGTATAGTCCCCTATATCATCTCAGTTTTCTTTCTTCTACAACTCTGTTGATAATGCTTTCCTTTTCCAAAGCATTGTTGTGCGACTGAGGCGGCAACTTGTGGAGTCAGATAAGCAGAGACCCATTCTGATGTTCCTGAGTATAATTCTGCTCCCTTAAAAGGCCCATTAATGTGTTTATAGGACTATTGCCTAGATTTTTATTTCTTTGATCTCACTGCTTGCTCTGCAATAAAGAATTCTTACTTTCCATGAATGGGATAGAATTCTGGTATCTAGCAGCGGTTTCCAACTTTGTTACCTTCAATTCAGTGGATGTTAATTGTAACTGTACTTTGTTCCAAGATCATCAGCTTAAACCACATGCACAGCCCTTAGCACCAAGAAAACCGATGTCTACCACCTGACCTAAAGAATGACATTTTCTGTTAATTGGCCATAGTATTAGAACACTGAACATATTTGCTGGCCAGCCACTAGAGGGTATGATAATCACAAACTAGCAGGTACATGAATAGGTCTGATTACATTCAGTAGAGGAAAGACATGCGTGCACACACACCCTAGCTGGTACATTACACATGCATGGAGAATTAGATATGTCCTTTTAGACTGATCAGGTATACTGGTACTGTCGAGAATCAAAGGAATTGTCTATATATTACTCATAAATCAGGGAGCCTACTGGAATCCTTTCTTTATAGATTGGCTGTAGAATGGAGCACATTGAGTAACTCTTTTAACTTGTCCAAAAAGCTCCAGTACCAGTGACTTAATTTAAAACCATGGGCAGCGTGGCTAGAATTATATGACTGATGAGCTACCGATGACCTATAGCTAGGATGTTAAACAGCTTAAGTACCCAGCACTGCAAATTAAAAAAAAAAAAGTGACATTGCATGACCCAAAGTTCTATGTGGACTCTACTGTTTTTAATAAGATTTCCGTAGGAAACAGTGATAGATCTGCTTATGGCATTATTACATGGTAGCACTTTGATATTCAAGTGCTTTCATTGTTTCAGGCTCAAGAGGAACTGAAAAAAGAATGTGAAAGGAAATGTCTGCAGTTACAAGAGATGGGGCGCAGAGAAGGCCTCATTAAAGCTGGCTTGGAACAGGCAAAAGCTCAGGTAGGAGTTGCTGAAAAGAAAATTACTCTGTGCTCTGTATTGTAGCTAACAATAGGAGCGTTTCTGTAGGAAAAAAATGATTTGTAACAGCCATAAAAGCTAGTGAAAGCCAGAGTGCCACAGAGGAAGTATAAATCTGGAGCACAGAACTCTGTGGTTGCTACATTGATAATTCCAAATTGTGTGTATCATGGCTACAGGGTGTGTTTCCATATCTCATTTACAGATGGCTAGTGTTTTATGATGCATAGGCATTTTATGCTCCTTCTTCTTTCTGTTGTCCTCTCCATCACCCAGTCTCTATATAAATCATCCACAACTGCTGCCTGACTCACTTCAAGGAAAAACAAGCCCCTTTGTAAAATACTTTTGTTTAAATATCTACTCTGGTGCAATTACAAATCCTTTAAATGTTTAATGTACTAGTTTGGGGCCCTCTCCTTACAGAATGGAGCCAGCTACCACCATCTTTAAACAAGATTGTTGCTAGCAGGATTCAGCAAAGTTTCCTGTCTGATATGGACACAGATATATTTTTGGTCTGACAATCCTATTAGAACAGTGTTATAAAACTATTCAATCATCTCACTCCCCTCTTCCTCAGTGGCCTATAGCCCAGGGTTGTTAGCAAGGTTCTCGGCAAAGAAATCCTGTTCACCTTGGTCAGAGAAACTCTGCTATAGCGTTAACTTTTTGAACAGGTGTATGCTAATTAGCCATTAATTTTGTGACTAGTGGAGCAAAGGGTAAATATCAGGCCCCTAGTAACAGCTACTTCACTGGGCAGTCCTGCCAGTGTCTAACTCCAGGAACCCACACAATTGTCACAGATTACAAACTCCTTGTCCCAGGAGTGCGTGTGTTTGTAGATGCGTTAGATGAGAGACTGGGTAATGTTTTGTCACAGCCAAGGGAAGAGACAAATACCACCTACCAAACAAAGTTATGTTAAGCTCACTTCACTCAAAATGTTTATAATTTGTTTCTGAAAAATACACAGTGGGTGGCATTTTCAACAGCCTTCAGTGCCGGCAATGGGAATTTTACTTTAGAAAATCGCACCGAGACCATACAGCCTAACAACCTGTTCTAGTCTAGCAATCTGTCTGGTTTGTGTAATTTGAAATGCTAGCAGGGCCGGGAGTTAAGACCTTGTAGAGGGAACTTTGGGAAATTGTTTAAATATCTGACGTGTGATGCAATCTGGTGCCTTTGCTCTCCAGAAACATTTTTATGAGTTTCACAGATAAATCATCTCTGACAGAGGTGCTTTAGTAGTATCCAGAGAGGTGACTCGATCAGAGGCAGAGAACTCAGTTCAATCTTCCCTTCAGATTGGGGCAGGAATGTTAACGAGGCTACTAAGAGCCCCATCTAGCACTTGACCTTTACCACATCTGTTACTGTGGGCCCAATCCTGCTCACAGTAAAATTAATGTCAAAACTTGTATTGACTCTAATGGGAGCAGATTTGGACATCAGCTTTCCAGTGTAGTTCCTCAGTGGATCCTTTTGTTTGTGTGTTTACTACTTATGCAGTTAAATTCTTTCTTCTTCTGTTTTGTATTTTGTTTGTTGTCTTTGCTTAAGAATTATTATAGGGATCCTCATTCTGGTTTTTTAAATGTATTTATGTTTTTATTTTTATGCACCCTTTCTTCACGTTCCTTCCAACATACTGTACTTACAAAAGATGGCATTCCTTTTTCAAGAATCACTTTTAATTCACTGACAATGATTTAACAATCCCCCTGGTGTCTCACTGTTGATTATACCCTTTAACTTAGTAGACAACATGAATAATATTATTAACTACAGGGTTATGCTATCAATGTGGTGTAAACATAGAGTTTAGTAGTAGTGTTTGTTGAGGACTACTGTGAGATGAATTTATAGCCTAAGGCAAGGGCAAGCGTGGTCACTGGGCTCCAAGGTCAATGATCAATGAATACCCTCAAAATTAATTCAAAATTTCTATTCCTGCCCTCTATAATTCCTGAAAATTTTCATAGAACAACATAATTATTAAACTGGTGTGCCCTCCTAATTGACTTTTCAGGACTAGCGCAGACTAGCCAAATGGAGTTTCTGTTGACTCTAGCTGTTAGTGATTTTGTTTACTTTATCAATCTCTGCTTTAGCTGGAGTGTTTCAAAAGGCAAATGATTGAAATCGTCTATTCACAAGAAGCAGAAATTCCAGAGACTGTAACAAATCAACAGGTTAGTTCAGGTGACAGCAAATACAACTTCTTGGTGCTTTTACATTTTGTGGGCTTCTGATACTGAGGGAGCAGATCTTTTTGATTGTGTTTGTTTACACACATTTATTTTGTTGGCCCCCATTCCCAATGATACAGACTCATTTTACCAATTGAAAAACAAAGGTAATTTGTAATGTCTCTGTACCCATCCCAGACTGCTGGAATGTTTTCCATGCAGACAAGGTGCTGCACGCACCTTATACAAGGTGACATATGACACTGGTCCAAAAGATGCTCATGAGTACAGAGCTAAGGTACCTTAATGGAGAATTTTGGAGCAGGGAGGTGGGGAGAGAGGTGAGTTGAATATGATATGGATAAATTGTACAGTCCTGGTAAATGGATCTGGTGTTATATCTGAGTCTTATTTCACTGGAATACCAATTAAGGAACAAGGGCGCTCGTCTTTTAAAAAAATTGTTAAATTCAAATGTTTTACTGCTCCAGGAGTTGGCTTTCTGCCTTCTACCACTTTCTTCATCTAGGTTCAGGAAACCATCTCAGTTAAACACTTGAGTAAGATGTAGTTTAAGATATAATGATTTACTGATTTCACTTGAAAAACCAACAATATCTAACATTGTTGTATTTAAGAAGAAATGTGATCATTTCCCCCTCCAAATTTGGGGCTGAGCAAGTATGCTTTGTCACGGAGTATTGGGGGACTCAGGGCCCTGCACCCCCGGCTTCCTGCGATTCACCATGACTCTCAGCCAGCCAGTAAAGCAGAAGGTTTATTTGGATGACCGGAACACAGTCCAAGACAGGTCTTGCAGGCACAGACAACAGGGCCCCCCTCAGTTAGGTCCAGCTTGGGGTCCCCGGGCATCCCAGCCCAGCCCCCCTTGGGAGGTCAGAGCCATCTCTGCCTCCCAGCCATCTCTCCAGCCTGCTTCCAGCACCCTGCCTTCAGCGACCCCTCCCACCGCCTTTGTCCAGTTTCCCGGGCTAAGGAGTCACCTGGCCTTCAACCCCTTCCTGGGTTCTCATGTTACACTCCCAGGAATGCGCCCCCGGGCCGATCCCATCCTCCAATGCAGACTATCCCAGCACACTCCCCTGTCAGCATCCACAGACCACAGTGAGAACAGGCCCAGTTCGTCACATCTCTCCCCCCTTCGAGACCGAACTGAGCAGGGTCACTTTAGCCAGTGACCCGGGGAAGTTCGAACCTACCCCCGTTCCCATGGATGCCCCCGCATCCCTCCAGTTCCTTGGTGGGAGTTACACCAGGCCCCTTCCGTTCCACGCCCCCCCTTAGGTCGGGGGTGCTTGATGGCACTCGCAGTTCGCATGTGGGAAGGTTTATGCGGCCTGTGCCCTTTTCCCACCCCCATACCTCTGGGGTTCCAACTGGGCTGTGGTCTTCTCCCAGCGCTCCAGTCTGGAGGTCTGTGCTTTGGGCTCTCTTGGTTTAGAGCCGCCCTTTTAACCTTGGCCACCCTCTGGAAAGGATCCTTTATGCTGGGCAAGGGTCCTAAAGCTGTTTTCCCCTTGTCCCAGGCCTTCCTCCCCCTCTGACAGGGGTCACAGGATCCGCAGTACTGTCGGACAGTAACAAAGACCCCAGGCCAGTAAAAGCTCCGTAGCAGCCTCTGCTGGGTACGCCAGGTTCCCTGGTGCCCTGAGAGGGGAATGTCATGGGCCCGGCACAGCAGCTGGCGGCGATACTTCTGGGGTACCACCAGCTGCCTCCTGATCCCCCCTGACTCCATTTTCCCTGGGGGAGCCCATTCTCGGTACAGGAACCCCTTCTCCCACAGGAACCTTTTCCGGCCACCTCGTTCCATGGTCTGTACCGCATTGAGGTCGGCCAGGTCCCTTATCTTCCGCAAGGAGGGGTCTCTCTGTAACTCGGCCTGGAACTCAGCAGCTGGGACAGGGATGGCCACCTGCTCTTTCTCGCCCGCTGGGTCCGAAGCTGCAGCCTCCCTGAGCCGCGTCCCTGGGCGTTCCCTCCCCACCAGGTTAGGGTCCTGCGCCTCAGGCAAGGCACCCCCCCCAAGGCCAGGGCGCAGGGCCCCTCGCCGGCTCTGACTGCGGGTCACAACCAGTGCCTTTTGGGGGTTGCTTGGCCAGTTCTCCAGGTCCCCCCCCATCAATACCTCAGTGGGCAAATACGGGTGTACCCCCACATCCTTGGGGCCCTCCTTGGCCCCCCACTTCAGGTGTACCCTTGCCACGGGCACTTTGACTGGTGTTCCGCCCACCCCCGTCAGGGTCAGGTAGGAGTTGGGCACCACCTGATCTGGGGCCACCACCTCGGGCCGGGCCAGCGTCACCTCCGCGCCCGTATCCCAGTATCCATTGACCTTCCTCCCATCCACCTCCAGGGGAACAAGGTACTCTCTCCGGAGGGACAGCCCCGCGCCCACCGTATAAACCAAAAACCCTGAGTCTGGGGCATCCAGCCCCCTAGAGGAGCTGGCCTGGGGCCCTTCTCTCTCTTGAGCAGTTGATAAGCTGCCAGCCCCTCTTGCGTGAGAAGCCTGCCCCTCGTCCGTCTGGGCCTCTACCAAGTTAACCCTATGCGGGTTCGGTCTGCTCAGTCTGTCCTTGAGCTTGGGGCACTGGGCCCGAACGTGGCCTCTTCGGCCGCAGTAATAGCAGCTCATGTCCTGTGGGTCCCCTCGAGCCGGTCGGTTGTCCCTGACGCTAGGCATTCCCCGTGGGAGGGGATTCCCCATATTCCCTCTTTGGGAGGTCCCAGGGTGACTCTCTCTCTGCATCGCGGCGGGCCTGTTCCTTTGGGGCTCCTCCCTGCCACCCCCTGACCGGCTCTTTACAAACTCATCAGCCAGCTGCCCGGCGTGTCGCGGGTTCTCTGGCTTTCTGTCCACCAACCACAGCCTCAGGTCGGATGGGCACCGCTCATACAGTTGCTCCAGTACCAGCAGTTTAATCAGGTCCTCCTTCGTCTGGGCCCCACCAGCCCACTTGCTGGCGTATCTTTCCATGCGGACGGCTAGTTGCAGATATGAGATCTCAGGGGTTTTATCTTGACTCCGGAACCTTTCCCGGTACATCTCAGGAGTCAGCCCAAACTCACGTAGCAGGGCCTTTTTGAATAGTTCGTAGTCCCCTTTCTCTGCCTCTCCCAGTTGGCGGTACAATGCCACGGATTTGGGGTCCAGTAAGGGGGTAAGGACCCGGAGTCTGTCCGCGGGATCAACCCGGTGCAGCTCGCAGGCCGTCTCAAAGGCCTCCAGGAAGTCATCCATGTCCTCCCCCTCCTTGTATGGGGCCATGATGCACTTATCAAAGCCCCGTGCAGTCCTGGGTCCCCCCTCACTCACCGCAGCCGGGGGTTCGCTGCCCTTCAATCTCGCCAGTTCCAGTTCATGCTGACGCTGTCTCTCTTTCTCCTGTCTCTGTCTCTCATTCTCCTCCCGTTCACGCTGATGCTGTCTCTCATTCTCCTCCCGTTCATGCTGTCTCTGTCTCTCTTCACGCTGATGCTGTCTCTCTTTCTCCTCCCGTTCACGCTGATGCTGTCTCTCTTTCTCCTCCCGTTCACGCTGATGCTGTCTCTCTTTCTCCTCCCGTTCATGCTGTCTCTGTCGTTCACGATCCTCCAGCTCTCTCAGTTTTAGCTCTTTCTCCCATTCCAGCCAATTCCGCTCCCCGGATGCCGAACGTCGCCGGGAGGATCCTCTGCTGGCCGGCGGGCTTCGCCGGGGGGACCCCCTGCTGGCCGGGGGGGTCACGGCGCCTTCGGTATTTGCTGGGCTCCTCCCCACCCTTCCCCTAGGCATAGGAAGGAGGGGTCTCGGGAAGCCCTCAGCAGCCGGCTGACCACTCCCAGCTGGGACAGACACTGGTGCCTGCGCTGCATTTGCCAGGCTGCTTCCCTGAGACACAGGGATCAGTTCATTCGCGCGATCTTCCGCCTCCAGCTGGGCAATGAGCTGTTTTTTGGTGAGCCTCCCAATGCGCAGCTGCCTCTGCTTGCACAGCTCCACCAGGTCGCTCTTAAGCCGCTTGGCATACATCTTCCTGCTGGCCACTCACCGGCCTGTGTGCTCACAGCTCCCCACAGTTCCCAGGGGGACCCCTAGTGTGCCAGCCCTTCTCGAGGTCACCGCCTCTCTGCCAGGGTCGAGCTGCAGACTCCTCCGCCCCTGGGACCACTCGCTGCGATCCCCCCGGGGGACCCTGTTACTGCAAAAGTCCTTCTCGCTGGTCACACACTCCCAGGGGTAATAACCGTCTCTCTCCCACTCTTCAGCAGGCCTGGTCCCCGTCAATCCCCCTTCGTTTTACTGCTCCCCAGTCACTTACTGCAGGAAGCGCCGTCCACGGGGTGCAGTAGATCCCACCGCTGCCACCAGTTGTCACGGAGTATTGGGGGACTCAGGGCCCTGCACCCCCGGCTTCCTGCGATTCACCATGACTCTCAGCCAGCCAGTAAAGCAGAAGGTTTATTTGGATGACCGGAACACAGTCCAAGACAGGTCTTGCAGGCACAGACAACAGGGCCCCCCTCAGTTAGGTCCAGCTTGGGGTCCCCGGGCATCCCAGCCCAGCCCCCCTTGGGAGGTCAGAGCCATCTCTGCCTCCCAGCCATCTCTCCAGCCTGCTTCCAGCACCCTGCCTTCAGCGACCCCTCCCACCGCCTTTGTCCAGTTTCCTGGGCTAAGGAGTCACCTGGCCTTCAACCCCTTCCTGGGTTCTCATGTTACACTCCCAGGAATGCGCCCCCGGGCCGATCCCATCCTCCAATGCAGACTATCCCAGCACACTCCCCTGTCAGCATCCACAGACCACAGTGAGAACAGGCCCAGTTCGTCACATGCTTTAATAGGAAAACACACTTCAGGAAAGTCAGGGTGGGTAAAATTTTACACCAAATTATAGTTTGAATCCTAGATTTCCAAGACTCTGAAAGTTTGCCCATGACCTGGGGAAAGGCTCATTTTCTCTTTCATTTCAGTCAGCAGGATCTGCTGCTGACACTTACTGCATGGAAGTTCTACAAAATGGAGATGATTTGGGTTGCACATTAGAGACATCTTGATCCTGCACGGTGCTGAGTGCTCTGGCCCTGATGCAGCAAAGCACTTAAGCACATATTTAAATTTGAAGCATCCATTGAAGTCAATACTGAGCAGCATACAGATTTGGCAGATAACTACTTTAAAACTACTCAGTTTGCATGCAGCAATCCTGAGTGTGTGTGTGCGTGCGTGTGCTCGCACACATGTTCTTTCATATGCGCGTGAAAATTATTTCAGAGCACAAAATGTGCATGTGCATTGAGAAGCTGTTTTTGAAAATTGGCCCCTTGATGGTGGGATATTCCTTAAACCAACTCATAAAAATTAATTTCTTGGGCCTAGACCCTTAAAGTTATTTAGGATACTCCAAGGTATTTTGCCAGAAGTCAATGGGAGTTAGGCACCTAATATCTTTGAGGATCTGGGCCTTAGTGATTAGTAAAGCACTAAACTATTGTAGTCAATTATTTTACACTGAAATAATAATTGTTGTGAAAAATGTAAGCTTACATTTACTAAGCCATTCTTTTCAAGTGAAAATGGGAATGTCTTCCATTTTTGTGTGCATTTATGTCTTCTTCTTCTGCCTTCATACCCTTTTGTCAGTTAATGGAAAAGATAAGACAGATCACTGATGAAAATCTGCAGATTCATGAAGAGGAGAAGTTATTACAGGAGGAAATCATTTCCAAGGACTCTGAAGAGAAGGAAGTATCTGAAAGTGTTGAGGTGTTGAAGAAATCATTGGATGAATTCCAGGTCACTTGTTTAAGTGCTTTTTATATACTGAAAGTGAATTAGAAGATAATTCAGATATATGGGGGGAGGGATAGCTCAGTGGTTTGAGCATTGGCCTGCTAAACCCAGCGTTGTGAGTTCAATCCTTGAGGGGGCCATTTAGGGATCTGGGGCAAAAATCTGTCTGGGGATTGGTCCTGCTTTGAGCAGGGGGTTGGACTAGATGACCTCCTGAGGTCCCTTCCAACCCTGGTAGTCTATGACTCTATGATTGCACACGATTGTCCTAAACACAGACTTAATTTAGATGTTTAACCAGAGAAAAGATCTACTGCAGATGGTACTCAAGAGATGTGTTCCTGCTCTACAAATCAGTGGCAACGCTTTGTTGTTGTTACAGCTGGACAGAAATATTTGGATGAAACATTTTCCCATCACAAAATGCCGATTAGTCGAAAGTTTGCCTACCTGCCCATCTCCCCTGTTCCTCAGCAGTTTGCCTGATGGGGAGCTTGGGCGCTGGGACTCCCCAGGCTCCTAGCCTCCTTGGTAGCCTGCGTGGTAAGCTGCTGCAGAGTTGGAACTCCCAGGACTTCCAGGCTCCTCCCCATCTCACCCGGTGGGCTGCCAAGGACCTGGGGTTCCCTGGGCTTCCTGTCTGCCAGGCAGGCTGCTGGGAGCCTGGGAGCCCCAGATGTTTAGAACTGCACACAACAAAATCATGGTAATTGCATGTACATATGCAAGTTAGACCTCTGGTTGGCCGTTTGAATACAAAAGTTATGTGGAACTCTAAAAAAAGATGCAGTTCTTTATTTTATTATTTTTAATCTTCCAAGTTAGGCTCTTTAGTGCATCACTGGGGTGTGAAGAATATGATCCATTGTCCATTTGATCTGAACAAACTTTACTGTTAATGTGAAAACCCCATTTTTTGGCCATGCAGACTGCTCAGCAAAATGTATTTACTGAAACTGGAGCAAAGATGACAGATAAATGTTGTCGACTGGGATTTTCAAAGGAGCTCAAGGAAGTTGGGCACCCAGCTCCCAGTGACTTTCAGTGCTAGATGCAAGACTCCTGAGGATACAGTATATTCTTGATTTGGCCTGGATAATTTTTCTAGTATATGGGAGTGGAAAACCACATAATTTTGCTTTTTCAAATTGTCTTGAAATAACTATAGTTATTTCCGATCCTATTGCTGAATGTGTGCTTGATTGACTTTACATTTTAAATAGTATTTGTGTGTGTGTGTGTGTGTGTGTGTGTGTGTGTGTGTGTGTGTGTGTGTGTGTGTGTGTGTGTGTAAAAGTAAAGATACTCTACCTGAAAACAGGTTTGTGGCTGAGGCCCCTAAAAATTACTAGGGGTAATAGTACCAGAGATACAAATATGTTTTATTGTGGAGCACTAACTATTCCCCATCACAGAAGTATCAAAAGTTGTCTGAAATGTGGATCGAAACCCAATTGAGTTCAGAAGACAATGGAAATGGCCATTGCAGGGTAGGGCCTGCTATGCATCACAGTACACATGCAGTATCTGATGGAGTGAACAAAGTTGCATTACATCCTACAGAAACCACTTTCCTGAAAGTTGTTGCAATAAATAAATAAGCATCTTTAAAACAGAGCATGATTGTCGTAGTGATAATACAGTGTATTTTGTTGTAAAGGGTTTATTGTATTAACTGTTGTGTTAAGACACAAATGACCCATAATCATGAGGTTTGGATTGTTTGTTATTAATTCTCTTTCAGGCTTTCTTAAAGACCTCCTATTGCAGCAGTAGCTTGAAAAGAGAGATTTGTAACCTTCAAGATCTGTGCATTGACCCCTCTGTCTTGTGGATCCACACACCAATAGTTGAAATTCTAAGCAGTTTACTCTCATGGGTAGAAGCAGTGGAGCAGCTCCTTCAGGATGTGGGCATTGACATGTCTTGCTCTGACAAAGGTTCTTCGTTTTCTTTTTCTTACGTGATGTGTAAAATTTTTCCTATATACTAAGCATGAGAGTTCAAAATGCAGCTTAAAATACTGTCACGTATTAATCTTAGGCCCAGTATTTCACAATAACTAAGGCTGGGTTTAGCAACTACAGTGTCTTAGAAGATAGAGTCAGCTGGGGACATCTGGAGAGCAGCAGAAAGCAAGAGGAATTGAATAGACAAACAAAACAAGGAAGAACACGTTGTGAACAAAACCACTGCAGATAGTTCTGACACTAGACTTGCCAGCTCTCCTTTTAGTATTTGTAGCTGGGATTTTCAGAAGAGCTTAATGGAGCTAGGTGCTCATCTCCTATTGAAATAGCTTCCTTATTCTCCTGTGCTGACACTATTTTGAACAAGTTTGCAGACCTGCAGCATTGTAAATCATCATTAAAGCCCATGGTGGTTATGGCAAAAATATAGGATGTCATGGCAAAAAAGACAGAAGTTGTCGTTTTCGTATTTAGCAAAAAAGAAGAAAGTAATGGGATACAATATTTTAAAGTTGTTTATTTAGGGAAACTGAGAACAATCTATTAAATATCCTTAATTTTACAAATAAAATATTTAACTAATAGTTGCAATGCATCTTAAAACCCACACTCCATTCCCCTGGACTTTATATAGAGTCAAATGCGTAAAAATTCATGGAGAAGTCTTGCTCAATAGTAGGTAATTCAGGGTAATAAAGATCATTTTTACAAGAAAAACCTAAAAAGCAGTTATTGTCCTTCAAGTCATGTCTGTGACAAAACAAACATTTCAATCATTATTAATCCCTCTTTAAAATACTAATATGTATGGGCTTCCAGTTTCTTAGACCCTCTTAGTAGAGACGGTTCCAAACCAAAACCCCAGCCGTGAACATCTCCAAATTTGGAGAAGTTTGGATCTGGGTCCAAAGCTGTGTGTGAATTGCATGGCTGGTCACTATCTTTATCATGGCCCAAACCAAAACCCCAGTTCCTGACATTCCCAAACTGGGGAAGTTTTGTTTTAAGATTGCAGCTTGGCTCCCTCTGCATCTCTTGGGTTTAGCAAGTGCCTGGGTATTATCAAATCAGCTGATTTCTGCAATGGTCATTATTCATCCCATAGCATTAAAAGAATCCGATGCTGAAGCAATTTCTGTCCATCTGTCTTATTGTTTCCCTATATTTATGGCCAAACTGATAGTCACGTAGAATAGCTGATATCACCTAAACCATATTTTGATCTTTGACCCTCTAAATATACTATTTATATTTTGGATCTTCTGCAGTTTCATATCTCCCTCCAGGCCAGTTATTCTATGGTGGTGATTCTTTTCCTTTTGTGATAAAAGAAAAGGCTCTTGGCAGTGAATTTAGCACTGCTAACTATTTTAGTGCCAGATCCCTTATCTTAACTCAGTGGTGCAAGGTAACAGATTGTCTTGTCTTTCCCTTCCACTTTAATCTGTATTGTGAAACAGAGCAGTTTCTATTCTGATTTACTGAAAATGAGTTAACTTTGTGTGTGGAAAAACAAACAGCTTTTCATGTCTTGATGGAGAACAATACATCATGTCATGCAACTCACATTAAGTAATCCAGTGGCTCTCAAACTTTTTTACTGGTGACCCCTTTCACATAGCAAGCCTCTGAGTGCGACCCCCCCTTATAAATTAAAAACACTTTTTTATATATTTAACACCGTTATAAATGCTGGAGGCAAAGCGGAGTTTGGGGTGGAGGCTGACAGCTCGCGACCCCCCATGTAATAGCCTCACGACCCCCTGAGGGGTCCTGACCCCCAGTTTGAGAACCCCTGATGTAATCTGATCCAAAGGTGATTCCTTGCACTGAGAAGAGGGGAAATTAACTTTTCTCTCACATGGTGCTTGCATATAGAGCTGTAAAAATTGTATCTCCTCATACAATTTGAATTAAAAGGGAGCAGTAAGGCAGGAGGATGGCAAGAGAACCCACACTGTTTAGGGAAACCATGCTAGGATTGTGTTTTAATGCGATTGTGGCTAGCATGGTTTTAAACGTAGTGCCAAAAAGACCTAAGAATGCCATTTACCTAAGGGAAAGTTGATTCCTCCTCTTTTGAAGGAATCCCCAAAGCAGAAATAAGTCGAAACACAGCCACAATAGCAGCATCATTAAGCAACACCATCATTTTGTGATCATCCTTTCAGGGGAAAGTACTAGTTTCAAGCTGTTCTTAAAATGAACCTCATTTAAGGGCGACATTTTATTGTGGCTGTGTTGCAGGTATTGGCCCATTGATTTCTTCAATTATTTTGCATGGTCTCTTTAAATAGCTATAGCAGAGAGGTTTAAGAGAGTCACTGGTGGAGCTGGGATAAGAACCCAGGAGTTCTTGGCTTTCTTGATACTAGCCAGTGCTGCCTCTCCAGTATGATCAAGTGATTCTTATCCAGTGACAATATGCTGCTCCATTGAAGTGTGATTGTCATCCAAGGAAAAAGCTGGTTGTTGTGCCCTCTTCATCACAGGTTACTTACTGCATAAATAAATGAATAGGTAGTGTGTTCCTTTCCTGTGTGAAAACAGCAGAAGGGGAGAATTTATGCTCATTAACCCACTATTTATGAGGACCAAAGCATGAACCACATTTTCTCCTCAGGGCTGAAGCACAGCATGGAAAGGGCATAGCAGGTGGCCTCAAATTCACACATAAGTCAGAAAATCCTGAACAATAGATTTAAAGAAGGGTCTCAGCCCATTCCATATAGTGTCCCCACCTGAGTGACTTGTTCCATTGCCAGACCACCACTCCCAGTCTCACAGGTATTGTAACAAGAACAGGAGTACTTGTGGCACCTTAGAGACTAACAAATTTATTTGAGCATAAGCTTTCATAGGCTAAACGTGTCACAAAGGCCATGGAGGGGGGAGGGAGAAGGAGGAGGGCAAAAAGTTATGCTGCTCCAAGTAGTATCAACTCCTGCAGCTGTTTCTCTCATTTGTTTTATGTATCTGTGAGGTGAATATGCCACATAGAGCGTCTGTTCCTTGACTTCTCCCAGCCCCTTCCCTTCTCAGAGCATGGATTGTGCACATGTATTTGGTAAAGAGGGAGCTAGTAGCAGCTACCCCGTGGCGTTGGATGATTCCATGGAGGCCATTTTCTGACTCTCTTACATCTATTTGGTCTCCTCAGCATTGTAAAAAGGAGGGGAGGATAGAACCTATAGTGAGGATAGTGAAATCTAGGATTAAAAAGGCCAACCTTGAAGCTATTGATTTAGGAAGCAAAACAAACGGCACCCTTGGCTAGGCCTTTCCATGCAGAAGTGAGAAAATCCCCAGGTAATAAAAAAGAGATTATATAAACCCCTGTAATTTTAATTTTCATTTCTTGCCAAGGAATGGCCTCATACATGAAGAGTCTGCTGGAGAATAATCATGAAACTATGGGCAGAATTCAAACATTGCAGGTAAAAAAAAAAAAATGTCATGAAACTCTTTTAGTGGATTTGTATTAAAACCACTAGGGAAGTTGTGGAATCTCCATCGCTGGAGATATTTAAGAGTAGGTTAGATAAATGTCTATCAGGGATGGTCTAGACAGTACACCTCTACCCCGATATAACGCGACCCGATATAACACGAATTCGGATATAACGCGGTAAAGCAGTGCTCCGGGGAGGTGGGGCAAGGCTGCGCACTCTGGTGGATCAAAGCAAGTTCGATATAACGTGGTTTCACCTATAACGCGGTAAGATTTTTTGGCTCCCGAGTACAGCGTTATATTGAGGTAGAGGTGTATTTGGTCCTGCCATGAGGGCAGGGGACCGGACTCGATGACCTCTTAAGGTGCCTTCTAGTCCTAGAGTCTATGAATCTATGAAAATATGGTGATAACTATTAGCGATCTGGTTTAGAGACCTTGATTGATTAATCCAGAGTGAAGCAGAGATGTGAAGTGTAGGATATGCCTGCAATGCAGTGTTATGGAAACAGTCTATGTCCAATGCCAGTTTTATAGCTGAATTCTTTTTTCAGAAGTCCCTAATTACAAATGTTGTTTAAACATCATTCTTTTCTGAACAGTTTGTTAAAATGTTAGTGAACGTCCACATCATTCCTTCTCATTATGCTTAAAGGGCCAGTTCCTTAATATCTTTGTTTTCTAATATTTCTCTATAGGCCCAGTTAGACAAATTACAGGAATCCCAGAATTCTCTGCTACACGAAAAGCTGAATGAACTAAAAGTGGAACATGAGACAGAATTACAGGACAAGATAAAACTAATACTTTTAGAAAAAGAGAGAGAAAATAAAAAGGTATAGTAAAGCAGTTTATTTTTAAAAATATGTTTCTTTTATGCACAAGCAATGTATACAAATACATTGTTGTGTTTTGCATGTATAAAGGAGATAAACTCTAGCCCCAAAATTCAGATCCAGATCCAAACTTCTAAAATGTCCAGGGGTGAAATCCTGGCAGCTTTGAAGTCAATGAGAGTTTTGCCATTGTCTTCAATGGAGCCAGGCTTTTACCCCAGATCTGGTGCTCTGCTTTGGGCCCAGGTCTGTATGTTTCTGTTAAAGTGAGGAGAGAGATCAAGACTTGCAATTACTGCACCAATACTAAATGAATATAAGCAGGGGCCAGTAGAAAACAGTTATGTCGCTGTTAAAAGCATTGTTGGCTAAGGTTTAGAGCAACAAATTGAGAATCAGGAGCCCTTCTGTTCACGGCTCCATAGCTGACTCCTTACCTGAGCCTGGGCAAGAAAATGTAAACCATTCTGTGTATCAGATGACTGATATTTCAAATGGGCTAATAATAGATTAATTTACCTCACAGTATGTTTGTGAAGTGCTTTGATAATTTTGTATAAAAGATGCTTTATAGAAGTACTATAATATATTCAGTATTGATATTGTTTAGAATAACTCCCCGGGAGGCTGAAGCTAGAATTTGCATCTCACCCTTTGCTCCCTCTTCACATGCCCTCACTGGTGGAATGCATATTATAGGGCTGTTTGTGAACGGTGGGATGATGGCATAAATGTATCCCTTTGTAAAACTGCTGTAGCCTCTGTTATGGAAACAGCCCTCCACAATTGAAATATATCAGCATATATATTTGCGAAGAAAAATATCCCTGTTAGATCAGATTTTGGTCTGTGACTTTACCAGTCTTCACTGACTTCCTTTAAATTCAGGGAAATACAGATCTTCAGAATATCTGGGGTTAGTGGGGGGGACACTTACTTTTTAAAAAAAAAATCACAGTTCTCTCCAACTTGACTTAATTTCTTGCTAGTAGCCATATTTCAAATGACACTGTGCATTACAAATTTGCCTGAATTATTCATCAGTCTCCTCTTGAACTTCCTTTCCAGACTTCTGGTTTTCAAATTAATCAGTTGATCAGCAGACCATTCACTTCCCCTTTTCTTTTTGTCATCTCTGCAGTATCTCTGATGAAGTATTCTTCACTCTTCTTTTTAAAGTTGTGCCAAGTCCAGCTAATCTTCCTTCATAATCCCTCCTCCCTCCAAAACCCTGACTCATATTAGTTGCTCTCTGCCTTTTCCGTCTTAACAGTGTCTTTCCTCTAAATAATATTTATTTATTTGTTACACAAACCGTCAGCACTTGGGTGATAATTTGATATGATGTCTCAGATTCTGGACAGTGCTGTTGCTCAGGAAAAAGACAAATTAAAGGAATCTGTGGAGGAAGAAAAGAAAAAGGTCCAACATTTGGAAAATCAATGGAGACATTTGACTGAGGTATTTAGAAATCCAAAGAGATGAAATAGAACAGCTTACATTCCCAATTTCAAAATCCACTCTAAGCTTGGAGCCCATTGGATTGTGTTCGATGAGGGGTTTCAATGTCAGGCAAAACTTAAACAGGAGATGAACGTGATAGCTATACATCCAGCATGTGTATGCACACACCAAACACACACGCTTTGGGAAAACCTTTTTGGGTATGTGCCAATCATCCATAGGGCTCTGAAATGATTAAAGACCTAGAAGCAAGGGAAGCAGCCAGCAGGTAAAGCAGACGAGGATCTGCACCACTTTATTTATAGTCAGATCAATGCACCTGCAGCTGTATTTCTTTGCAGCAACAATGATGTGCAGCCAAGTTCTCTTCCTTGTTGATGTTCCCAGGCCTATATATACTTTCTTTGTCCCTATTCAAAAGGATATATTTGGCACCAATTGGAATTAACTCTGGTACAGTAATAGCTAGTGACCTCTGACATTTTTTTAAATCTGTGCAGTAGAATGCAAAGTCTATAATTGTGAGTTTCTCCAGTTGAAATATTTAATATTCGCAATTTAAAAAAATAATGACTTATTATTTCTTAATTTATTGCAAACTCCTGGTGCTTAAATAAAAATTTTAAATCATGTTTATGACTATGAGCCAAATTCACTATTGGTGTAAGAGGGCACATCACCATTGACTTCACTGGGCATGTGCCTACTTACACATGATTAATTTTCCCAGAGATTACATGTATATAATGGGTTGAGTGGGATTTCAACTCTGTTAGGAATGAAAGGAAAGATTCTGGTTCTTTTTTCTCATCTACTGCTTATTTTCTGATTTAGATCATTGAACTTAAAATGAAAGAAGAAGAAATTGTAAATGCCAAACTGAGAGAAGCAGTGGACAGCTTAGAAGAGGCTAGAAAGAGAGAGGTAACTACAATACTCAGTGGTTTGAGCATTGGCCTGCTAAACCCAGGGTTGTGAGTTCAATCCTTGAGGGGGCCACTTAGGGATCTGGGGCAAAATCAGTACTTGGTCCTGCTAGTGAAGGCAGGGGGCTGGACTCGATGACCTTTCAAGGTCCCTTCCAGTTCTAGGAGATAGGATATCTCCATAAAAAAAAAAATAAAAAAAAATAGAAAGGAGAATATATTTACTAGGTTTTGCATTATACACATTTTTGTTTGAATGCAATTTCTTCATTGCACCTTGATGAGCCAGGCTGGTTCAAGCACATCCAGAGACCCCTGCAAACCTATTAATTTGAGGGGTCACCTCCTATGGAACTGTCGCCCACATGAGAAGTTTGTGGGTATTGTAGTAGTAGCTCATAGTTTTAGCTCTGTAGGTCCCAGGCTCAAACAGGGTCAGTTACATAATCAGTCAAACTCCAGCAATCCACACTTACAGTTAAAATTATGAAGTGGGTTGAGAGCTAGGGGACTTAGTGTACGTCTACACTTACTTCTGGTTCGGCGGCAGGCAATCGATCTTCTGGGATCGATTTATGTCTAGACGCGATAAATCGATCCCGGATCGATCCCGGAAGTGCTCGCCGTTGACGCCGGTACTCCAGCTCGGCGAGAGGAGTACGCGGCATCGACGGGGGAGCCTGCCTGCCGCGTCTGGACCCGCGGTAAGTTCGGACTAAGGTACTTCGAATTCAGCTACGTTAATAATGTTAATAACATAGCTGAATTCGAAGTACCTTAGTCCGAACTTACCGCGGGTCCAGACGCGGCAGGCAGGCTCCCCCGTCGATGCCGCGTACTCCTCTCGCCGAGCTGGAGTACCGGCGTCGACGGCGAGCACTTCCGGGATCGATCCCAGAAGATTGATTGCCTGCCGCCGAACCAGGAAGTAAGTGTAGACGTACACTAAGTCACGCTATTAACGTAGCTGACATGTTATTAACGTAGCTGAATTTGCGTACCTTAGTCCGAAGTGGGGGGTTAGTGTGGACCAGGCCTAAGAGGGGAACCAGAAGTAGGGACAGGGAATAGGCAGCACATTGGCTGTGGCCAAGGGAAGCTGAAACAACCTTTGTTGGGGGAAGTGACAGCAACACCTAGGCTGCAGTAGCTGGATCCCTGAAGCAGGGGAAGCAGCCAGTAAGTGAGAGAGCTAAAAAGGCAAGAACCCCAGCCCTTCCACGAACGTCAAATATCCCCACTTTCCCTTTGGAACCAGTTCCAAAATGTTGGGGCAGGGACTGGGAACGGTTCTCAGGTCTTGCTACTGTTCATGAAACACAGCTTGTTCATTCACTTCTTTTATGATATGGAAGAAAAGTTCAGAGCAGAGCTTTGAAAAGTTTCCGCAGAAAACTTCTCAGAGACTTAATAACTGTTTCCTAGGCCATGTTGCAAGATCACCTGTTGATGCAAGACAAACATCTAACACTCATTCAGGATGAGAATGAGTTACTGAAGCAGAAAATTCAGAACGAGATAATGGAATATAAAGAACAAATCAAGCAACATTCAGAGACAATTGTGGCTTTAGAAGACAGACTAATGGAAGCCACACAGCATCAGAAGATTATAGAGGAGGAAAATGTAGCTCTACGGGAAAAAATAGAAAGTAGGTAAATGGATGTATGGGAGCTGTTTTTTATTATTATTATAAACGCTCGGCTACTGTTAAATTAGCTGCATACTTACAGAAACTGTAGTACATTGACTTCTACTCTGGAAGAGCATTCTCTTGTGTGTTACCCTGAGGTAGGTCTGGATATCTAACATGAATCAGAGTATGAATAATATATCTATGAAAAGTCTCTTTTATTTTACTATGTTTTCTAGTATGACTTTTCCAGATGCACTCAGGCCATGCTTTAGTGAAGGATCTGTAACCCTTGAAATCAATGGGAGTTAAGCACCTACTTAGAGTTAAGCATGTCTTAAGTGTACCTGAATAGGGATGGACTTAAGTACAAGTTTAAAAGCTTTCCTGAATTGGGCCCTAAGTGACTGACAGGATGAAGGACCGAATCTAACATTTTCTGTCTAATGTGCCATGGTTGCTAAGCCAAATATTTCCTTGTAGCGGCTTGCTGCCTATTAATACAAAGATGCGAATGACTGGATTTGAACAGACAGACGTACAAAAAGAAAGACCCTAATCAAATAATGTAATTCACTTGTTGATGGGAAATCTACAGAACAATCTCTCAAAAGCCCTCTATTAAACTCAGGCTGCATCACAAAAGCAAACAGACCTCAAGAATGCATAGGTTTTGAGAATAAACTAGTAACTGAGTTGATTGTTTTATTTTTTTCTTTAGTATTTCAGAAAGAGCCTCAGAAGTCCGCATCATCTGTTTCACAAGAGCTTTCTGACAATGAAGAGGCCCATGTTTTTCTGATGTAAGCAGCTGACAACTATTCTCTGATTTTGATCATCATATAAAAGGGTTTAAGGAAAACTAGTAATCAGTAACAGACTTCTAAAAAGACCAAGGGCCTGATTCTCATCTACACTAAGCCCCCTTTATACCATTCTGGTTTTATAAAGGAGCCTCCCCATGGCGGTAAATGGAAGTTACTCACGCTTTCAGGTCCCTAAGGGTTTGTCTACACAGCAAAGAAAAACCCATGGCTGGCCTGGGTCAGCTGATTTGGACTTAGGCTGCTGGGCTGTTTCATTGCCGTGTAGACTTCTGGACTCGGGCTGGAGCCTGAACACTGGGACCCTCCCATGCCACAGGGTCCTAGAGCCTGGGCTCCAGCCCAAGCCTGGAAATCTACCCAGCAATCAAACAACCCCACAGCCCAAGCCTGCGAGCCCAAGTCGGCTGGCATGGGCCAGCCATGGGTTTTTCTTTGCTGTGTAGACATACCCTTAGTGTATATGAGAATCAGGCCCAGAACATCTAATACATGTGCATGTGCATAGAGTCCCATCTCAATGTGAAATGATTCGTACATGAGAGAGGAGCCAGTCTATATCATCTTATTTTTGTGGTTTTTCTTCAGCTCAGTATCACTTCTGCGGACTTAAACTATATTTAAGCCACAAAAACATAGAGCATGTAGTTCTGACATTGCCTTGACTACTACATTCATTGCTTTTGTGGGTTTGAGTATGGATGGCCAATGTACTGCCCATAGGCCAAGTGATGGCTCTCCGAGTTCTACACTGCTCTTACCTTCACTGTTGAGCTGCATTCAGCTGAGACTGTTATATAGCGTTCCACCTTGATTGGAGTAGGTCTGATGCAAAATACCACGTCATTTTATCTGTCATCCATTCTGCAACATCTAGGCATGTTGGCTTGAATTAAGAAGTGAGAAAGACAGTAATACCTAACTCTACATGCCTGGATTTAGGGGATTTAAAATCATATTTTTAAAATAATGTGTGTGTGTGTATTACTTATATGATCTTACCCTATATGACACGTACACTTTAAGTAATATTAATCTTTCAAATGAAATTGGGTTTTGCAATTATCTGCCTCATGAATTTCAGAGGAGAATTAGCAGCTGCTCGGAAGGAAATCCAGTCCAAGCAGGCTATCATTTTGGGATTAAAGAAAGACCTCTCAGAAGCCAAAGCCAGAATGTCGGATATGATAGGTTTGTGCAATGTATCATGTGATTTACAATACTGCCATGACTTCCCCCAAATCATACTTAGATAATAGGTGTTAATGGAAGGAGAAACAAGAAAGTGAAAATGGATATTATTTTCTCACTGGAACATTTTCATTGAGGTTTAGGCAAAAGCAAAATTGTCTGGTTTTCAGAAAGTGCTCAGCATCCATCTTATGAAAGTCAGCCCCCTTTAAGATGTCTCAAGTTGGGTATCCAAAATCACTAGACACTTTTGAAAATTTTGGCCAGAATTCTTAAATGCTTTATCTTTAGGGGCTTAAATATTGTATTCTGCATAGGAAGGAAGGAAGGAATATTGTGGAATAGAGTCTGACAAAATAGTTTTAAAACTAGAATTGTGTGTATCTGATTTATTTAGCGTGCTGGTAGCCATGGAATATGGGTGCATGTACCTACATTACAAACAGGATATTCATTTAAATTGTCCACAATGAACAATACAACCTATCTCATCTCAGTACTTTTCCAACCCAGAAGAAAAACTGCACTAGCAATGATAGAGACACAACTGCTGAAGTGAAAAGATATGCCTTGCTCTGGGTTCTGAGGGGCAGTAAACTCAAGCTCTAATGGACTGCCGGAGTGAGTGAGCTCTGTATCGGAGGTCCTTGGGCGTACACAGCTACGGACTGTCGGAAAAAGCACCTTCATTGATCTCAGCCATCGTGATGTTGTATGGGGAAGAGAAGCATTCTCCAAGACCCTGCTCCTAATAGAGTTGAAGGCACCTAGCATCAGGCACTAAGGTAGCCAATAACCACTGAAACCTCTCTCCATGCAGGAGAACTCAGTGAGAAACAAAAGATGGAACTGGAGCGGAACCTAATTCTTGTTGGAAGCCAAGAGAGTGAACTGAAAGTGCTTAGAGAGAAGCTATTTGAGATGTCAGACCTTGTGGACAAGAAGGATAAAGACCTGAGAACTTCAGCTGAAGAATTAAGGTATAAGTCACATCAACATAAAGAATAGCAGAGGGTGAGCTACCCAGCCCAGCAAAGAAAACCACTGACTTCATAAGTCAAATTAGTATTTCGTTTAGATAACTACTTCCCTTGGAAACATTTTAAAATGTAAATTTTTACTTTCCTCTGCAGAAATCTCAAACAATCTTATACGGGGATTTGGAAGAGCCATTGAAAATTGAGTGGTAGCTAAATCACTGCTAGTTATCTCTTCCTCTCTATGTATTTGTATGCTTTAATAGTTATTCATGTTGCTGTTTTCAGCAGACTGATTATTCACCTTCACCCGTCATCCTCTTCAGCAATATTTTCTGCTCTTAACACAGGCATACGAAAGAAAAACTGAAAAAGCTGAAGAATGCAGCAAAAGAAAAGGAGAGTGAATTTGAAAAGCTACCACAAACAGATGTGCAGGCCAGTAATACCACAAAGGATGAAGTCCCCAAAACCAAAAAGGCAAGTCCAAATCAAAACAAGCCAAGAAACTGAGGCTGCAATAGACGAAACTGAATAATAAAGAATAAACAATTGTTAAATAAAGAAAACCTAGAGCAAGATGTCCTTGATGCAGTAACAGAATCAAACTGAGCGGGCAAGCCCTGGTCAACAATCTATGAGAAGCAATATCCAGAAAGGATCCACAGATAATATATATTTCATAACATTTTCCTTTGGATTTGAGATGTTTGTTTCATTAGGGGCTGCTCTTTAATCAGACACTGCTCCTGATTCTGATCTCACACCAAGTACACTTACATCAAAGTACACCGGTTGAAGTCCGTGGAATTACAGTGGTGTAAAACTGTACAGTGGTGAAATAAGAATCAGACTGCTGGATCCATTGCTTTCTGGCATATATTTGAGATTTTCACTGCCAGATTTGGTGCTCTAGGCAGCTGTGAGGGAAGGAGGTGGAGGGTTGTATTTACTTCCCGCCTTTAGGTGGATTGGGCCAGGGAGCCACATTTTTAGTCTCAGACCAGAGCAACAGAAAAGGTTGGTTACTCACTGCCTTGATGAGTCTAATGCCTTCCAGCAGGCTTTCCTGGTACATATGTTTGTAGTGGTAATCATTTTTCTGCGCAGCTATGTGCTATCTATGTTCTGCACCTAACTATCCTAGGCCATTGCATAATCTGACTATTGCTACCCCTGTCGTTCCTTCACTTCCCCCACCCTGCCTCTTCTATTCTTTAACCTCTTTTGCTGCATCTTGTCTTAAATTAGAGTTCACATTTTTTTCAGGGCAAGGATTGTATCTTTCTATGTGTTTGTACAATTTGTAACACAAAAAGGTGCTGAATTTGATTGGGGCCTTTGGATGCTACCTCAATACCAATAAATGTGATGTTGATGTAGATGTGGGATTTATGATGGATGGCTTTATTGACCATAATAGTAGTAAGAGGAAAATGATAAAAGATTTTAAGGTAAAGTGGCTTTAAAGTTCTTGAACAAGAGTTTGTTTACTTGGCTTTGTCATAGAAGTACATTCACTGTTAGACAAGCAGCATTCTCTAATGGGCTAAGCCCAGGACTGAGAGTCAGAAACTTTTGAAAAGAACAGGAGTACTTGTGGCACCGTAGAGACTAACAAATTTATTAGAGCATAAGCTTTCGTGGACTACAGCCCACTTCTTCGGATGCATATAGAGTGGAATAAATATTGAGGAGATATATATACACACATACAGAGAGCATAAACAGGTGGGAGTTGTCTTACCAACTCTGAGAGGCCAATTAAGTAAGAGGAAAAAAAAACTTTTGAAGTGATAATCAAGATAGCCCAGTACAGCCAGTTTGATAAGAAGTGTGAGAATACTTACAAGGGGAGACAGATTCAATGTTTGTAATGGCTCAGCCATTCCCAGAAACTTTTGAGTTCTCTACCCAGTTCTGCCAATTCTGCCACTGACATGTTGGCCCTGGGCAAATCGCTTACACTGAAATTCTCAAAAGTGGCTTCTTTTAACTTCAATGGGAGTTGTCAATGCTCTGTACTTGGGAAAGTCCAGGCCCAAGGTGTCCCCGGTCAGATACTCAAAAATTGAGATACTCAAAATCAATAGTTTCAGACTGGCAGCTGTGTTAGTCTGTATCAACAAAAACAACGAGGCGTCTTTGTGGCACCTTAGAGACTAACACATTTATTTGGGCATAAGCTTTCGTGGGCTAAAACCCACTTCATCAAAATCACTAGCAACTTTTGGAATATTTAACCTCTCTCATTTCCCCTTCTGAAAACTCAGGATAACAGTTTTTACGTACTGCAAAACGTAAAATGTGATGATTACTTAGCTAATGTTTGTACAGCCGCTTTGCAAATGTGAAGTGTTGGAAGTGCTAAGTGTTGTTATAATTGCCAATTAGATTGTATAAAGCAGCTTGGAAAAAAGATACCATCCTCTAGCTCTCCCACAGCACATTCCTATTCTTTCCGGTGATACGTAGGCAGACAGGGTCTAATGTACAGTATAGGATATTTTTGTGAATAAGAAAACGGGAAAATGTGCGCTGTTTTCCTGCTTTGTATTGAACTGCTGCATATATTACTGTCCAAAATACGAACCGATTCAAAAAGGTTGTAATAGCAGAAAGAGGTTTTTTAATTAACATCTTTATGAAAATCCTCTGTAATAATAGGCAAAATGCAAGATGAACTGACTTGACTTATACAGCCAAAGTGGTGAATCGTGGCTGGGTGTTGCACTGAGAATTAGCACCAGCCACGTATTGCTTACACATGAGGTGGGGAAGTTTGCAGCTGTATATGTGCAGCACTACTTATTTTTCATTTTATAAATGACTTGATTTTAAACAATACAATGAAAATAAGCATTGAGACCCTAGAGAGTATCCTCCAGTTATCATTAGCTGGATGCAGTTTGAATTAACATGCTTACATAGACATCTGTGTATATTAATCGTAAAGCCAGACACTGAACAGGGGTGGAATACTGAAATGCATAATTTATATATATTTTTAAAAAACAAATAGGGGCATAATTTATAAGATCACCTTCAGAGGTGGCGTACAGAGTGAATTGCTTTGAAAACAACAAACACATCAATGTGAGATGCAGTTTCTTGAGAAGGCAGGGACGGAAATAATTGAAGAGAGCAGTGCCTTAATTTAAACCTCTGTTGAAAGGGGTTGAAAAAGCTGACTTGACATTCAATTTACACATTGAGACCAATGCTGAATAAGCTGCATCGAGGTGTGGCGGCCGCCATCTTGGCTGACACAGCAGGGACTGAACCAGAGACCTCCAGAGCTAAAACGCGTGAGCTGCAACAGCCTGAACTGAAGAGCCAAAGCTTTACAGCTAGGACAACTCCTGTCCTTTGCGGATTGATGCAGAGGGGGACCTATACCACATATTCTCCAGTGTGTTACATAGGCACTGCTAGCCAGCCGACTACTCCTGTTTTAATTCCTTATCTCTAAAACCGATGGAGAGAGCTACTTTTCCCACAGCAACCAGAATTCGAGTCTCAAAACCCCTAAGATGACTAGCACATGACTTCTAGCTGGTGAGATCAGAATCACAAATACTGCAAGTGGGGTAATAGTTTTAAGGAAAGCTGCAGAATTTTAGGGCCCAAGCACCTGCATGCATGTGTTTACTTTGAACCAAGGTTATGATATGGCTGTTATTCAAGAGTTACATGGTGCTCGTTTGTGCAGAGCACAGTAATTTGTAACATAATCAAAGATGGTTTGGATGGGTTTCTGATTTCAGAAGCAGACTTTGGACTTGGCAGACCTAGGAGCTACATGTAAAGGCCTCAGACATGAGGAGACCATTCAGCGTCAAAAAGATGCACTGACTGAGCTCCGAGACAGAATCAAGACGCTGGAAAAGACTCAGTCTTTAAGTAAGTACAGCACGCAGTTCTTCTGCTAGAACATTTCCTGGTAATTGTGTAGGTTGAATATAACTGAAAGGGATACTGGGCTCTTTCACAACAGTGAAAGAAATCAAATTTGTGATGTTGGGATTACTAAATTTTCATAATATATCATGACTAGGGCCCCAGTCCTCCTAAAACTTACCCACGTGCTTAACATTAAGCACACGAGTAGTCCCATGCAACAGACTAGGAATAAGTTAAGCATGCGTGTAAGTCTTTGCAAGACTGGGGCCTAAATCAATAGAATGTTTAAAGCTAGGAAAGGCAACTAGCCTAAATTGTGCAACCATTGTCCTTATATGGCCAAAATCTGCTCTTACTTTCACCAGCGTAACTGCATAAAGTTGAATGGATTTACACTTCGGCAAAACCAGGCCCATAGTTAAATGATAATAGATGCATACCGTGTATCATTCAGAGATAGTCAAGTGTATATACGTATGAAGGGGCTATATCCTGCTCAGAGGTCAGCAAAATGAATCAGCAAGAAGAACCCTTTAAGCTCTGTTCACTATATTTTAAGATTCAGATACTGAGCAGAGGTCTGACTAGACATCTAAATATCATGGGCCACATCTACTCCTGATATAGGCAGGTAAAACTCCACTTAAGTCAATAGTTATGCCTGCTTATACCAGCAACGAACTTGGCTCTGCGAGCAGTATTAATACAGTAAGTTATATGTGTTTTTGCTGTGAGATTCCTTTCCTGTTTTAATTTAACTTTTTTAATTGTTCTCTCTCTACATTTGAAGCTGGGCAAAGTGATTCCCAGCTCGCGTTGACATACTCACGCTAGTGCTCATTGAGCTAACATGCTAAAAATAGTCGTGTAGCTGCAGTAGCAGCGTGGCTAGCCCACACTGAGTACAAACGTGCCTGAACCCCCTGGGTACATACTTAGCACAGCTAGCTTGTGCCACTGCTGGCTGTGCTGCCCGGCAACACTATTATATGTAGTGCACTAGCTAGATGAAAACTAGTGCAAGTATGTCTGTGCGAGCTGGGAATCACACCCCTAGCTCCAAGTATAGAAGTAGCCTCATTCTCTGTCCACAGTTTATACATCTTCAGAAAAATATTGAAGATAAGTATAATCCCCATAAAATTCCAGGATTAGAATAGTAATTTCCAGGGCAATCCCTAAATTTCAAACCTTTAGTACAGTGTCTGATTACTAGATTTATCGTGGGTTATGTTCCTGATTTTATGAGAAAAACATTCCATGTGTTACCCATTTTATATTTATATTTTTACAGGAAAATGTCTTTAGGAAATTTTGAGAACTATTATTAAAACAGTGTGCTTTTAGTAAACCCATTACATCTTACATGTGACAATGTAACAACTCTGCGTGGGGGGTTTTCTTGTTCCCTTAGCTATTAAAGAGAAGGTTCCTGAGCCACTTATAGTGCTAAAGAAAGACCTATCTGAGAAAATAGCTCAGAAAATAGGCTTAGAAAAGGAACGTGTGCCATCATCAATAAAAAAAATGGAGGCCAAGGTAAACAGAATTTTATATATTATTTTAGTTGTGGTTTCATTAGAATACATAGGAACATTTTTAAGGTGCAATAAGAAAACCTACAGATAAATATTCCTTAATATCTTTGACTTTTTAGTACAGTTCTTGAAGTCATCTGTCTTTACAAAAAGTGACTTCCTGTAACTATATCTATATAGAACGTTTCCAATATCTCTCTCCTTTAACTCAGCCTTACACAGTGAATGTTGAGTTAACACTTTGGGGCTGAGATTTTCAAAGCTGCATAGAAGATTCGGACACCCAGTTCTCAATATTTTTCACTTCAATAGACTAGTGCTGATTTACACCCCCTACGTCCTCTGTGGGTCCATCTTACTATCTGCCTTTAGGCTGTGAACCATGCAAAAAGGCAACAAAATGTATACGGAGAACAATAAAGGAACTCCCCTGATAGTGTGAATGAGTGTAAAAAACCAAGGAAGCCAATTGGTGGAATCAAGTGGCGTTTAAGTTGACGTGAATGTTTTGATGCGCACATTATAGTTTTTTAAATCATCTTCTGCCTTAAAAAGTCAATGGTAGTATGGGCACGCTCTAGCTAAAGAGAAGAGTGTCATAGCAGGAAAAAATGAACAGCACACATACAATATCATCAAAACCCAACAATCACTGGGCACTGAGCAAGAGGGGGACCCTAATTAAAAGCCGGTAGAAAGATTCATGTGGAGGTGGTGCCCCTTTTGAGGGTGGATCAGAGAAGAAAGAGACATGGTTAACCAGAAATCAGGTGTGTTTAACATGTCATTTAGTGTACTTTGCACAACAACATAATAGGCCTTCTGGCAGCCAGAAATGACACACTTTGACATTGGTGGGTATTTTTTCACCACAGCTTTGGGTTCTTGCGGTTGTTTTGTTTGTTTGTTTTCTGTGGGAGGGAGAACAGGATTTGGTCTGCAAGTAGTAAGGAGATCCATTACTCTGTCTATTTCAGCTTCCAAGCCATTTTCCCAACACATATTCAAATGTAGCCTTAGAGAGGACAGCAAAGTTGGAAATGTCTGATGCTTTAGACCTCAGCGAGAAGATGGTATGTAAATAAATGACAAGGTACAATCGGAAACAGTATATTGTGGGTCCTGTTAAAATCAGTTTCAGAATTTAGTGATCAGCTTCCAAGTACCCTGGGAATCTCATGTACCCTGGGAATCTCATGTATTTCTTAGAGTATGAATTCATATCTGCAGGAACTTCAAAACCTCTGTTAGCTGCCTGGGAAATATACAGACCGAGCAGCTCCCAATGGCATGTGTTTCTTTTCCCTTCAATTTTAACCTCCAAAAAAAATGTTCCCTTAAAAGACCTTAGATCTTTGAATGTCTCCTTAGTATGGCATTAAAATAAAGCCCAAATGATTTATGTAGCCAGACTGCCCTCCAGCTAATGGGCCCCTTCAATGGCATGACAGCTTACTGCAGTGGATATGTGCTGGAGTATGCTTTGCCTTAAAAGAAGAGAGGATGTGTAGGAATAAATAGCCTGAGACATAGGGATGTTTAAAATGTATTTTAATGAGTTGGGAGCAAGTGCCATCCTTAACCTTCTCTAAAACACACACCACACACACTATGTAAAGCCAAATACTCAGCCCCTTTCTGAGGTTTGGCAAATTTAGCAATGTTTAGTTCAAGCCTTTTCCCCAAGCTTAGCTGCTCCTAGCATTCCTACCTTCGAACTGCTCTTCTGTCTCTGCTGCTGCCTGCCTTGTGCAGAGTGGGATTATGAGCCACGAGCATTAGTGAGTCAACAAAACCCACTAAAAACTTTCCCCTCAGAATCAAGACTGACTAACAGGGCAGGGTGTTTCAGTCAAACATTACCAAGGCTGCTGCACCTGTGGTGCATGATATAAGAAGGGCTGTGTACATAGAGAAGCCTCTAAACTTCAGGAGACATAGAGGACTGAGTGTTCCGTATGCGAATATATGGTTGGGTATCCCTCTGAGTGACTGGAAGTGGAAGACCGAACCAAAAATCCAGTAAAACAACTGGTTCAACTCCCATGCTGTGTTGAGGTGGAAGGAGTTTTTGCTATATCAGTCTAGGCCTTTATAGCCTGCCCATCATCTGAATGCTTCACCCCACGCTTTCCACTTCAGCAGAGGTTATCTGAGTGACAGCTCTCCGCTTCCCCACAGTTTGGGTCAGAGAATGTTTCCACCTGATCCTGCATATCCCAATAACGGCTTTGTGAGCCACTGCTGAGAACCACTGCCCAAGGACACAGTCAGTGCGCTGACTCATCTTGTTTCTATTTATGTCCCAATTACGGTGTGTTATTTATCTCCCCTTTTTTAAAATGTGCTGATCATCACCAAATAACTGTAAATAAAATCTCCCTATTTTAAACCCAACAGCGACATTTCATCCTGGTTTCTACTTCCTGGAAACAACACTGACCTCCAAGGTCTAGTTAGTTTTGAGTCCTTATGCCTCCATTACATCACTTTTTACAGATCCAGACTAACATGGCTACCCCCTGATACTTAACCCAACAAATAGTGACTTGAGAACCATTGGATGCTGATCCAGTTCTGCACCTAACTGCTTCATAGTCAAATTAATTTGTCTAATACATTATGAATGAATTTACATATTTGGTACGTTATTGTTCTGCTTGATTCCTTAGGAACACATAGAGAGGATAAGGAAAAAAATAGGTTAAATTTAAATGAAGAGGCTAGCACACAATCGTTTATTTACTACCTTTGAATCCTTTACACTAAAACAGAATGAAAGCAGATGGGTTGAGCAGTGTGAGATTTTTCTAATTAGGAGTCAGCACACCTAGTAAATAATTCATTCTCTCCTCTTCATACAGTACCTCAACTTAATTCATGCTCTTGGAAGTCTGATGAATGTGAAGGAGCTGACAGGAGTGCAGTCTGTTAAGCATCTTTCTCAGGATGAGAGGGAAAAAGTGAGACTGCAACGACAGAAGGACCTTGAGCTGCTGTACGATAAGATCAGTAAACTCAAGAGTCGGCTAGAAAGGAAAGAAGAACTACTGAAAGAGTATGAGTCAGACATTGGACAACTCAGGTAGAGAAAACACACTTATTTACTATTTGCTAAGAGCCATGAGAGTGGATCCAGCTGTTTTAGCAAAAAGACCCAAAACTGTGACAAAAATTTGTGAGAAATCTAGCGAAAGGAGCATATTTACAATTCAGTTTTAATTACAGTATCCTTTGGTGTTTCCATCAAAACATTCACTATGTTATTGCGTGGAAATAAAGCTGGCGTAAGCTAGGAAATGCCCTCTTTGAACTTCATAGCTCTCTAAAATGGTATCTTCTAAGGCCACATCAAGCTAACCAATGAAATACATTAGGAATTCTATTTAAAAACTAACCATACAAGATGGCACAATGTCTATTATTGTATTAAATACCTATGTGTTGTTAGGATTGTCCATTACAAACTATGTATGGAAACTGTATGCCCAGTTTTCAGAAATGGATATTTTAATAGGACATCCAAATTCTGAGCCCCTATATCAGCACTTAGGCATTCATTCATTTTAAGCATCTGAGTGCCCATTTGAAATCCAAGTTTAGGGCTGGTCGCTTAACTACATCCCATAGAAACTCGCATTTGAAAATAGAATCCTGCAGATGAAAACGATATCTAAAGGTTTGTAGTATGAGCAGAGGGGCGGCGGCTGCTTCTATTCTGCAGCAACATTACTCTTGTCTGTTTTTCCTCTTTGAGATTTATTATTAGTAACAGATATAATAATTATATAGTCTTTAATTATTTATATGATTCTTTGAAAAATCCATGGCAAGTGATGCAGTGTTATTCTGCTTAATCATATGCATCACATGTGGTGTTTGTCTCGTACAAGAAAAATGTCTAAACAATTTGGAAAACGAAGCCAAAAAGAACAGTGGAGTGTTGGATGAGATTCCCTGGAATCTCTGGTTAAAATTCCACCCCGAAATTGAAGGAAAGGTTGGGGTTATTTCCCTGCCTATGAAGAAATCCCCATCCCTGTGGATAGTAAAGTCTCCCTAACAGAACTAGCTATCCCCAGAACACACAAAAATGCTTTTTAAAGGAATTTTTTTTTACTTTGAAATGTACAAAATTGCCCCAAATATGCAGGTATTTTCAACATAATTCCTAAGGACAGAACTCCCAGCAGCCCCTCTTGAGTCTTCACCTAGTGTTCACAATCATGCACACCAAACGATGTGCTGTGCTATCTTCACACTCCATGTACTTTGCAGAAATCAAGTATAAACATTCCTAGCAAACACACTCAGTATGTTGTCTGTGGAATGATGCTACCTCCTTGCTTGGTTGTGGTATGAGAAATCATTTTTGTTTCAATAGGACGAGTAGATTCCCCATCCCTAGCCATTCCTTTCAGCAGAGACATGCAAAGAGAGGCGTTTATCGTGGACTAAGGAGAAATTTTTGTGGGAAGTCCTTGTTAAAATATTTTCAGCATTTCACAGGAAAAAACAGGGGGCCTGTTTCTCATTTACACTAAGGCCTTTTCCATGCCTCTGGTAGTGTAAAGGAGCCTTAAAGTGGGTGTACATGTAATTTATCCTCTCTTTTTAGGGCCCCTTACACTGCCAGAGATGTATCAAGAGGCTGTAGCGTAGATGAGAATAAAGCCCAAAAGACTTTATCTCTTCTGTTTTGTACAGGGCGAATAAGGTATCTTTGCAAGCGTACCAGGCCGAGATGACTAAACTGGAAGATGAAGTCTATAGAGAAGCAGAAGAGAATGCTCTGCTAAAAGAGGCTCTAGAGAGGACACAGTTCCTGCTGAATCAGGAGAAAAGATTGAACAGAGCTGTTAAACTGCATAAGGTAACGGTCTAGGGACAAACGTCATGGCAGTGCTTCCATGAACCTGGTAACTAAACATCCTCTTCTCCAGCTGTGTGTTGGACAGTAACCTAATGATTTAGGGGGGCTGAATTTTGGTAGGTGCTGCTTGGAAACATCCTTGCTGTGGCAGGCACCAATGAAAGATGATAGAGATAGCTGCAGGGTTAACATGGAGATGTCACCCTGCAATCCAAACACCACAGAACAAGACCCTCCAAGTTTTGACTTGGGTATGTGGAGGAGGGAGGGGAGCTAATCACAAACATGTAGTAAGCTGGAAAGGCCTCTGTGTGTCTATCTTTGCACAGGGTTCAGCAGATCCCAAGGAGCCTATCACGTTAATATGTAACCAAGAATAGAACTAGCTGAGATTTAGGACAAAAATAGTAGCACACTTGCTATTTTTTCCTTGATTTCTCTAATCTAGCTGTGTAGTGTCATGAGCTTGGAGAGTGCTTTGTAGCCCCAAAAGGGCATATGCTAAGTGGTTTTATCCTGACTGTCATATTTAGTTGATGCTTTGGGTCTTCATCAAAATGTCCCTTAGAAGGGTGAATTGCACATTGATACAAGAAAAGACAATTCATATTTGAAGGAAGTATTGAGATTAAACAATAATTGTCAGCAGTTAGCTGCTTTTTTCATTACAGCTTGATGTTGGCTTTGGGGAATGTGAGTAACTAAGTCTGCTTTAGGAACAGAGGGTCCTGTGGCACCTTTGAGACTAACAGAAGTATTGGGAGCATAAGCTTTCGTGGGTAAGAACCTCACTTCTTCAGATAAGAAGTGAGGTTCTTACCCACGAAAGCTTATGCTCCCAATACTTCTGTTAGTCTCAAAGGTGCCACAGGACCCTCTGTTGCTTTTTACAGATTCAGACTAACACGGCTACCCCTCTGATACTAAGTCTGCTTTGTTGATCTTATCAAATTTGGAGTCATATTTAGTTCTGATGTGTGTCAGCTAAATTTTTGATAGGATGTCCAAGGCAAGATTTGCAATTGGATGTCATTTTACTGGTATTTTCACCCAGAGCCATTTAGAGGAACTGGAGAAGAGAAGTGAAAAGTTGTCACCATGTTGTACCTGTTCACAAAAGGACAGAGCCAGCAAGGTATGAATATGTCTGAACACTTGCTCATAGTAGCAGGATCAGTGTAATCATTTTGCCTAACTTATAAGATATGGACTTCAGTACAGCTAATAATAATTCATTTGTGTGTCATAACATCCATGAATGAAGAGATTGAACTGGCCCAGCAATATGAATGAAGAGCTGTCAGTAAGGTAGTAGTAATATTAATGGCATTGATCCAAAGAACTCAAAGCAGAAACCCCATTATACAGACTGGGAAACTGAGGTACGGAGAAGTTAAGCAACTCATTCAAGATCACATAGCCAGCCAGAGGCAGAAACAGAACCCAGCTCTCCTGATTTCCAGTCCCCTGTTCCAACCAACAGAGCACAGTGAAGTAGGGGAAAGCCAGTGTTGCAACTGAATGAACAGCAGGAGGGAAGCAGCAAGGAACTGTGGAGGGGAGGAAGCACATACAGCAGGAGCCTGGGGAGCAGATGAACAACACAGGGGAAACTGGGAGGGGCGCCATGTATTGAATTAAAAAGGGCCAAATTTGGAACATAAGTGAAATGACTATAATTCCATAGAGGCGCTCAAGCTCTCAGTGTATGCACATCCTGAACTCAGGGGAACTCTGGCCTCTTCATTCCTTAGTTGCCGATTATTATTTGTATGTGCAAGGCACTACAAACATCAACAGGTACAGAATTTGAAATTTCTGCAAGCTCTACCTAGAGAACCTTGAATGACGTTGTACATTTCAAAGCTGCAGCATAGAACCAGTGCACAGTCATTCTCTCCCGACACTTGGATGTCTGGACTGTGCATGCCTTTTTCTGATTACATAACGAGTTAGTGAACTGTAGATTTTTGCAGTAAGCCCCCCATCATACTGCGTAAAGTTATGGTTCTCTTAACCACTTGGTCAGCCTAAGACAATCACCTTAATTAACCTATGCTCTGTCTAATGCATTCTATGCCTAATTAACCCATTAATTGTAAATCTCCTTTTGTAGAACCTGGGTAAAATTTTCAAAAGTGCCTTAGTCCCTCTAAAAGTCAAATGAGATTTATTTTGTTTAGGCCCTTTTGAAAATTTTACTCTCTACGTCTATAGGGGAAGACATTCTTGAAGTCACGATTTACCTTCTCTGCAGCTGAGAGGTCTTTTTTGTAAATCACAGGCTGTTTATGGAATCTAAAGGTCCCTATATCTCTATCTGAAACAGAATTGTGCAGCATCTGTTATTTGCTTATGAAAATACCTAGTCCAGAAGGGCCCAGTGGTCTTTCTATTACGGATGTGACCACACCATTTGCTTTAAGCATCTGTAAACACAAGTTACTACATTTTACTTTTTACCAGGAGGAAATAATATGGTCTTGATACACCACACAGGGGGCTCACTCTAGTAAAGTGGTGCTTTAGAATTTTTCAGTATATTTGGAATTCGTTTTAAAGATCCATCTCCTGGAGTCATGTGATTATCTGAGACGCTCAGCATTCATTTTTTTAAAAAGTAAATCTCTAGCCCTCATAGTTGCAGATAAAAGCCTGAAAACGTGATCCCCAGAGGCTCAAAATCCAGAAGGCAAAAGAATAAAAAGAACCCAAAATGTATTATTTTTCAACTCTCATGATTTTTTAAACCAGTTGCCTCAATATGGGGGGCCTGACTCATGATTTTTGAATGCTTGGGATTGGCAATCCTCTGAATTTGTTGTCACAGACAGCATCCTCACACTCACCATCCTTTCACCGTGGAGCACTGGTTTTAGTTCTCCCAGGCACAAGGATATACAGAGGGAATCCCAAGGTAGGGTTATGAACCAGTAATTGGTAATCTTCTTTTCAGATCTACGCCCACCTACCCCACACAGCTCACTTAAATCCCTAATATTCACTAGGCAGTCCACACAGATGACACGAGATAATTTCTTTGTGACTTGTCGATCGCTGCTTAGTTACCATAAAGCTCCATGTACACTTGCGGTGTTTCACAAATAATATCTGACACTCCCCTGTGGGGGAAGGAAACTAGTACATTTTATTTGTATTAACAAGCAGATGCTTAAAAAAGCAGAATCCAGCACCAGATTCCCTAGATCAGTTAGTAAGGATTATAAAGGGTAGGTCACGCATAACAAATCTGATTAACTTCCTTGTGGAAATGACAATGAGAGCTGACAGGAGAGAGGCAGCAGACGTAATGCACTAGGAGTTCAAGAGGGTTTAAACAGCACCCCCAAGGGAGAGAAGTACCGTGTATAAGATTAGTAATTACAGTATTAATGATGAAAAATTGGCATAGTGTCACTGGTCGGATAAGGAGAGGTGATGAGTGATGCAGGGATTGTCCTAACCTCCAGTCTTAGTCAGACTCCAGAGAAAAGAACTTGCAGTTGCGTGTACTAATTTTCAGACCAAATGCAACTGGAAGGGAAACCAGGACCTAAAAGAACAGAGCTTACTCAGAAGAGTGAGAAGAGAGGCAAGAAACAGGGAAAGGGATTCTACTTGGAGGTCACATGCAGTCTGTTCATGAAAAGGAAGTGGTGATAACAGTGAAGGGAATATTTCTAAAATACTTCACCTCCCTTTGTCCTACTTCCTTTTGGCTCTGCACAATCACAAGTATCATCTTATAAAGCAGTGCCCCAGTGTCCGGGCCCTTCAGACTTCGGTCTAATCTGCATTTATGCAAGTCACCAAATCATCAGACAAGTTAGCAGAATGCAGTGGGACTGGCATTCTCCTACAAACAGTTTCATCACTGCAATAAACAGGAGTACAGCTCATTAGGATTAAAATGCATTGGCAAGGCTATATGAGGCTGTGCGAGGAGTGTCGTGCGTAAGGCACGGAAGGTAATTGTCCCTCTCTGTTCGGCACTGGTGACGCCTTGGAGCACCGTGTCGAATTTTGTGTCACACTTAAGGAAAGATGTGGACAAATTGGAGAGAGTCCAGAGGAGAGCAATAAAAATGATAAAAGATGTAGAAAACCCAACCTTTGAGGGACGATTAAAAAAGCAGGCATGTTTAGTCTTGAGAAAAGAAGACTGAGGGGGGGGGAACCCGATAACAGTCTTTAAGTATGTTAAGGGCTGTTGTGAAACAGATGGTGATCAATTGTTCTCTGTACCGACTGAAGGTAGGACAAGAAGTAGTGGGCTTAATTGGCAGCCAGGGGGTTTAGGTTAGATATTAGGGGGGAAATTAAATTAAGCTCTGGAATAGGCTTCTAAGAGAGGTTGTGGAGTCCCCATCATTGGAGGTTTTTAAGAAGTTGGACAGACACCTGTCAGGGCTGGTGTAGGTTTACTTGATCCTGCCACAGCACAGGGGGCTGGACTTGATGACTTCTTGAGGTCCCTTCCAGCCCCACATTTTTATGATTCTGTGGTTTAACCCAGCTCTATCAGTAGCTCATTGTTACGAGGATTAAACCAAATCATTAAAAAATGGGTGCTGAGATTCAGATTTAGGTATCATAAGTGGCCTGATTTTTCTTAAGTGCTGGATATGCAGCAGCTTCCATACATGGAACCAGGCCTCATCCTGGCCTTCCATCTTGTGTGCTACACTAACTTGGTGCTGGCATCATAGACAACCATTTGCACCACTGCACCTCCCTCCGTGTGGTGTTACTGCTACTGCATGTTGGCAGTCTACACTAGCAAGTTTACCCTTTGGTTTAAATCTGCATTTATTGCATAATATTGATGTGATGAACACATGAGCATGAGAAAGATAGGAAAGTTCAGGTTTACATTGCAATCTACAAGCTTTAAGTTGTCCCATATAAGAACAATTTTTTAATCTCTCTCTGTTTCGCAGCCTGGACCCAAAACAAAATCATTCCCCGAGAAGCTGAAGACAACAGACCATGTGATAGAAACATTTAAGAGGAGAGCACATAGTAATGCCACCTCATAGGCATTTCTCTTGCAAAATCCTGTGGTAGGAATTTGCCAAGTAATGTAATACTATTTGGGTTAGACCTGTTATTAATTGTATTGTTTTTATGAGAATCCATTTAGCCCTTGTGTAAATACATGAAATGCTGCAGTATATCTTGAATTACATAGGACTTGTTTTTTCTTAAGTATGTTGCTTATGTACCATATTGTATTTTTGATTATTAGAAGTGTAAGAAAAATGGTCATTTTAATACAAACTGATATATAAATTCAGAAGTGTCTTTTTTATCTTTATACGTATCCTTTTTTTAAATAGTCTCAAACTCCTAAGGTCTGCTTAGGTTAAATTTTATTATGCTGGTGTAGCTCGCTTGAGCCCTGACACAATCCTAAATCCATAATAGAGTTGCAACATGAGGTATGAAAATGGACCACCAGGTTCTAGCAACTAAATTCCAGCATTGCATAAATATGATTGAACAGAACCGTTCTGAGTCCATTGTGTAATTACAACCAATTGAAAGGACGCTGTTCGTTTACTAGTATGTTACTTAAATAATACACCTGCATGAACAATCTGGGAGCCACAGTTGATAAGCAGCCTTAGGGACCAACCCAAATTCCCATACTCCAGGGAATACAGAACAGCAAGGGCTCACCTGTCTGTTACTCGGATCAGATGTATTATTTATTACTATAGCGTTCTTGAAAACTAAAGGCTGTTTTCCTTTGCAAAATCAGAGCAAAATGTTGGTAGTAGCTACCCCCAAAATAATCCTTGATATCTGAGAAAGTTAATCTTGCTAAGTAGTGAGGCAGATGTTCGCCCATTCACTGCTGGGTCAGTGCAGTAAGCTAGTGGTTCTGGTACACATTGTCCCCACAGTCATTCTCCCTTTGTTGTATTCTGAACAGTTTGCACAGATCCTTTCAACAATGGGTAATTTGGATTCTAGGCTGTATAGATAAAATCTTATTATATTGCAAATTGTCTACATGTTGGCACTAACAAACTGGCTCATTTGTGCTAAAATGTCCAGTGTGTGGACGTGCTTTAGTCAGAGTCTCACTGCTAACGTTATGTACGGTACAATAGTCCGTAACCAGTAGCTCTTTTCTGGTGCAGACTTGGTTTAGTTCCTAACACACTGGGTAAAGTCTGTCTCTGTTTAGGACTTGGCCTATTTTTCTTACCAGATGTGCAATGTGCTTCCATCTGTACAATGTCCTGAGTTTATTTTGGGACAATACATGACCTCATATGCCTGTTTTATTTTAACATTTTGCTCTGACCCCGTCCATCTGTTTTGTTTGAACCTTTGCAGCCGTTCTTCCTTGAGGGTTTTATGGGGCATCATTATTTTGCAATCCTCATATATTGCCCTTCCCCCTGCCCTATAACATTAGCTAATTTCTATAGCTGCAGTATCCTTGAATAATCTAGTTTTGCATGTGGCTATCACTTCAGTATTGTCCCAAGGATTTGAAAAGTCCCCTCTGTCTTGCTTGTGATAAATTTAATCTTGAGGTCAGCGGTTAGTAAGGTAATCATTACCAAACTAGCATATGCTCCATTATTTCCTACTATTTTTTCTTTCATATTCTTATCCATTGCTCTTCCCAGTGCATCAGCTGCAGATGTAACTTTGCTACAATACTTTCAGGTCATCTCAGAAGCTTGATCATAATTTTTTTAATCTGCAGAGGACAGTCACTCAGGGACTTCATAAAGAATAATTGCTGGCTTATGGTCAGTTTCAGACCCTTAATAGTCTAATTAAACAGTTCTCTAGCAAATACAATGTTTAGCAGCTTTTTTATCTATATGTCTAATTTCCATATGTCAGTCAATATTGTATCTAAACAGGAGGTCATCACTGATAATCAGACCTTTGCTCAAGGTTTTCAAATGTTTCAAAATATTTTGCAACACAGGGAAACTGTTACGGTTATATCATTCCTGCAGAATTCTGATGACACCAAAAATCAATAGGTTTGCCCTTGGTGCTCAGCATGTGATGCCAAAAGTCTAGTAACGTCCAACAATCTGAGAAGTTGAGGAAACTAGTACGAGCCATGTACTTGGTGTGTTACGGCTCCTCCCAAATTGTTAAAAACATATAAATGAAGTAAATTTGCCCTGATTTTCAGAGGTCCTGAGCAACCGCAGCTTTCTGTAGAAGTTAGTGGGAACACATATGTGCTCAGCACCTTTAAAAATCAGGGAAATTATTTTTAAAAAGCTTATTTTTAATAGGATACCTATTCTCAAGATTCAGTGCACAGAGCCAATGTGCTACAATAACCTTTTCCAGCAACCTCATGCATGGAAATATCTACATCTTTGCGATTCGCACTTGCATTGAGTCATTATTTTATCTCTGTATTTGGCACTGGTTCAACTGCTGCTGGAATACTGTGTTCAGTTTTGGTGCCCATAATTCAAGAAGGAAATAGATAAATTAAGGAGGGTACAGAAAAGAGCAACGAGAATGAATAAAGGCTTCGAAAACATGCCTTACAGCGAGAAACAAAGAGTATGCCCTGGTCTACACTGGGGGGGATTGATCTAAGTTACACAACTTCAGCCACGTGAATAACTTAGCTCAAGTCGACGTTCTTAGATCGACTTACCGTGGTGTCTTCACCACGGTGAGTCTGCTGCTGCTGCTCCCCCATCGACTCCACCTGCACTTCTCACGGTGGTGGAGTACAGGAGTCGACGGAAGAGTGCTCAGGGGTCAATTTATCGCATCTAGATTAGACGCGATAAATCGACCCCCGCTGGATCAGTCGCTGCCCGCAGATCCGAAGGGTAGTGAAGACATACCCTATGAAACTTAACCTTTTCTTTGTTAAGGTGTGACTTGATTATAGTCTGTAAGTACACCTCTACCCCGATATAATGCGACCCAATATAACACGAATTCGGATATAATGCGGTAAAGCAGTGCTTCGAGGGGGCGGGGCTGGGCACTCCGGTGGATCAAAGCAAGTTCGAAATAACATGGTTTCACCTATAACACGATAAGATTTTTTGGCTCCCGAGGACAGCGTTATATCGAGGTAGAGGTGTATCTACATGGGGAACAAATATTTAATAATGGGATCTTCACTTCTAGCAGAGCAAGGTATAACACAATCCAATGATTGGAAGTTGAAGCTAGACAAATTCAGACTGGAAGTACGGTGTACATTTTTGACAGGATAATTAACTGTTAGAACAATTTATCAAGGGTCATGGTGCATTCTCCATCATTGACAATATTGAAATCAAGACTGGATGTCTTTCTAAAAGAGCTGCTCTAGGAATTATTTTGGGGAAGTTCTCTGGAGTGTGTTATACAGGAGGTCAGACTAGATGACAACAATGGTCCCTCTGGCTTTGGAATCTATGGAACAAGTTCTCCTTTATAGCTTAGACATATTTGTTTGCTCTGCTTATTTCTTCACTGCTGCTGTATACTTCATAGAACAGCTTCTGAAAAGTTGCTCCACTAATTCCATTATAAATGTTCTTTAGTCATTGCATCTCTAGTACTGTGAACTGGTACTTTAATTAAATATCATTTTCACGCCCTATAGCCTGATGGGGTTTTTGTGTTAGTTTTTTTCTTACTGCCAGGCCATTGAAAAGGACACAAAACAACCACGCTTTTAACTGCTGCTCGCAGTTCTCTCCCACTCATTCAGTCAGGCCTCGTGTTGAAACCAGGAGGTTTTGACAAGAGACTGGCATTCAAAAATATCTGTTTCAAGTCAGCCAGCTACCATCCAAGGGCTTGATAGTCTCAAAATAGCTGGTGACAAGCATAAATCAGCTTTATCAAAACTATTTCTATTGCCAGAAAACTTAAGACCTGAACCAAAGAAGAATAATTTCAAGCAAACAGAATAAGAATCTTTATCTTGTTGAACACGCAAAGCAATCATTAAGGGTTGCATATTCAGCTGCTCTGTAGCCCTGCCTGGGTTTGCAGGCACTGAGCTCTAGCTACCTGATTGCAGCTGCTCAAGTAGTCTGCTTTGCATCAGCAATCAAATTGTGGGTGCATATTATGCCACGCCTTGGAAAATTTACCCCTGAATATATTAGACCTCTTGACCAAAATGGCCTGTTATGGGTCATATCATTTGTGGGAGGAAGCCTATTGGTGCTTGTTTTTTTAAAGTGTAATTCAGGTTGAATGGAATTCAAGTGAAGTTCGCAGCCATTTTAAAAGTGTGTCAAGACTCTGGAGACCACACATAGATACCCCTCTGTTGCTGAGATGTCATCTCAGCAATTTCCTCCATCTTTTGTCGTGATATTCAGATTGTAAGATCTTTGGATCAGGTGCTGTCTATTTCTGCGCATTTGCCCAGTGGCTAGCTTGTTTGGGGCCTTTCTTTTTAAAATAAATACTCCAAAACCATAAATCACAGAAATGTGGGGCTGGAAGAGACCTAGAGAAGTCATCGAGTCTAGCCCCCTGTGCTGAGGCAGGACCAAATAAACACAGAACATCCCTGACAGAGGTTTCTCCAACCTGTACTTAAAAATCTCCAGTGATGGAGATGGGGATTCCACATCCTCCCTTGAAAGCCTATTCCAGAGCTTAGCTACCCCTGTAATTAGAAAGTTTTCCCCATATCTCCCTGGCTGCAGATGGAGCTCATTACTTCTTGTCCTGCCTTCAGTGAACGTGGACAACAGATGATCACCATGCTCAGCATGATAGCCCCTTAGCATATTTAAAGCCTGTTACCAGGTCCGACCTCAGTCTTCAAGACTAAACATGCCCAGTTTTTTAACCTTTCCTCACAGGCTGGGTTTTCTAAACCTTTTATCATTTTTGTTGCTCTTCTCTGGATGCCCTTCAGTTTATCCACCTCTTTCCTAAAGTGTGGCGCCCAGAACTGGACACAGGGCTGTAGCTGAAGCCTCAGCAGTGCTGGGTAGAGCAGGACAATTAACTGCCGGGTCTTATATATGACACTTCTGTTAGTACACCCCGGAAAGATATTTGCCTTTTTCACAACTGCATCACAGTGCTGACTCATATTCAGTTTGTGATCCCATATAACTCCCAGATTCTCTTCAGCAGTACTACCACCTAGCCAGTTATTCCCCATTTTGTAGTTGTGCATTGATTTTATCTTCCTAACGTGTAGCACTTTGCACTTGTCTTTATTGAATTTCATCTTGTTGATGTCAGACCAATTCTCCAATTTCTCAAGGTCATTTTGAATTCTAATCCTGTCCTCCAAAGTGCTAGCCTCCCCTTCCACCTCGGTGTCATCTGTAAATTTTATAACATACTGTCCACTCCATTATTCAAGTCATTCATGAAAACGTTGACTAGTACCAGACCCCTCCAGGACCCCCCAATTTGACAGTGAACCATTGATAACGGCTCTTTGAGTATGGTCTTTCAACCAGTGTTGTACCCACCTTATAGTAAGTTCCTGTAGATCACATTTCCGTAGTTTGCTTACGAGACGATAACGTGGGCTGTATCAAAAGCCTTACTAAAATTAAGATATATCATGTCTACAGCTTCACCCTCCATCTACTAGACCAGGAATGTTATCAAAGAAAGAAATGAGGCTGGTTTGGCATGATTTGTTCTTGACAAATCCATGCTGGCTATTTGGTATAACCCTATTCTCGAGGTGCGTACACATGGATTCTTTAATAATTTGTTTCAGTATCTTTCCAGGTATCAACTAGACTGACTAGTCTACAATTTGCCGAGTCCCCTTTATTCCCCTTTTTAAAGATGGGAACTGTGTTTGCTCTTCTCCAGTTCTCTGGGACCTCACCCATCCTCCGTGGGTTCTCAAAGATAATCGCTAATGGTTCCGAGATTGCTTCGGCTAGTTCCTAAAGTACCCTACAATGAATTTCGTCAGGCTCGGCTGAATTGACTATATCTGACTTATCTAAATATTCTTTAACTCATTCTTTCTCTTTTTTGACTTGCATGCCTTCACCCTTGTTGTTAATATTAATTGTATTAAGCATCTGGTCACAATTAACCTTTTTAGTGGAGATGGAAGCAAAATAAGCATTAAACAACTGGGCCTTCCTAATGTCATCCATTATTAGCTCTCCTTCCCCACTAAGTAGAGGACCTACATTGTCCTTTGTCTTTCTCGTGTTACTAAAGTATGTAAATAACCTCTTATTGCCTTCTCTGTCCCTTGCTAGGTGTAATTCATGTTGTGCCTTAATCTTAGTCTTTCTAATTTTGTCCCCACTCTTCTTTTGTACCTATCCCTAGCAATTTGTCCAAGTTTGCACTTTTTGTAGGGTTCTTTTTTGATTTGCGGGTCATTAAAAAGTTCCTGATGGCACTATATTGGCCTCTTACTGTTTTTCCTATCTTTCCTTCACATGGAGATAGTTTGCTGTTTTGTGTTTAATATTAATTTAATATAAGGATATAAATATATCCTTAAATAGTGTTTCTACCAGCAATTTTCTAACTTGTCAGTTAATGCTGGCATTGACTTCGCTCACATATAGCGGTGCTTCTGTACATATAAATATACGCACATATTTATTTCTTGACAATAATAAAAAAGGAGGCTTGGCTTCTTTTTCGTATGTGAGCCAGCTCTTCCTGGGTAACCCTGCTATGCTGGTGCCAAGTTCGGCACATCACAGTCACTTTCACGGCAACAGACCAGTGTCACAAACACAGGATTATGACTTGGCTGCAGGGGATTCCAGCAGAAGGAGAAGCTTGGCAGGAGAGAAGAAAGGTCAGCTCAACACCCTAGGGGAGGGAGAGCCCCACTTAGCGGTTGTATTTTTTTTAATAAAATACCTATCTCCCCGTCTAATTCATTTCAGTGAAGTGAAATGGACTTCCCCAATAGAGGTTTCCTTTAATGGTGTTGATTAATGAACATTTAATATGCAAAGTAAATTGATTTGGGATCTGAATACTAAACTGCAGCAATAATAATGCTTAGCTCTTACAAAAGCTACTGTCTTGTACAATTCCTTCTAAGGTCCTACCACGCATGCTCTTCTTTTTGTAGCATTCTGTGATGTTACCTTGTCTGTAATTGTTGTAAGATGTTCAGCTATCGTAGCAATGCTTGGTATTAAAAAGAACCCAACCTATTAATCTCTTTCAAATGCTAGCAGATATTAAAGTTTGACATCTCTACACACACCAGCTAATCCATTGTCCCTCCCTGCCTACAACAGCCTCATAATCTCCCAGGGCAGATATACCATTATTACACACAAGATGGTCACAAACACCGCAAAAGAGTAATTAGCTTGCAAATCTGTGGTGTCTTCCATTCAAGGATCTCAAAACACGAATTAAGGGGGAGAGAGAGAGAGACACACACACTCTCACTCTGTCCCTGTTTAACAAGCAAAGGCCAGGCACAGAGACTTTAAGGGCCAGGGCCCAGATTCACAAACGTAATCAATGGAAGTTAGGAGCCTAAACGACCTTTAAAAATCTGGTCTTAAGTGACTTGCCCAAGATCCCATAGGAAGTATGTAGCAGAGATAAAAATATAAGCGGGAGTCCAGGCTCTTGGTTCTAGCTAATCACTTGACCCATGGTTCCCAAACAGCAGCCATCCATCAGACCCTCAATGGACTGCAGGAAGCAGGCTGGTCTAGTGGTGCTGAGTGTTCTCCTTGTTTCCATCCTTGTTACTTCGCCATGTCAGCCATTGCAGTATTTGCCAGCGGTGCTGGCAGTGGGAGGAAAAGTGGTCCACGCCAGCACCAATGGGAGGGAAGGGGTGTGTTGGCCAGTATCTCCTTAAGCGGTGGGCCACTTTATGAGACAGTTTAAGAACTCCTGGACTAGAGCGTGGGAGCGTAGAAGACTAGGACACCAAGGACTGCTTCCCCTAGGAAATGATACAGCTGTGGGTGCAGGGCATAGGAAGGGGTTGAGAGAATTGCGTTGGTTGCTAAAGTTTGCTCCAGAAGGAAACTTCCTCTCTTTAAAAGGTGGCGCTTGGACTAGGGGAGTGTCAGGAAGAGAGGCAGCCTTTTAGCCTCCCCTGTTTGTGTGTCCTGCGACAGCCCCTGTACTGGGCACCAGCCTGAGTCTGTCTCTCCTGGATTGGGCAGCAACCTGACGCGTCTGTCTGTCCTGTGCCACAGCCCGTATCCTGTCCAGCCTGACCCTCCTGTCTGTCCTGCACTGTGCACCAACCTCGCCTGTCTGTTCTGTGCTCCAGCCATGTCCTGTCCAGCCCGATCCTCCTGTCGGTCTGACCTGCGCTTGACCCTCTGTCCTGTCTGTCGGTCTGTCCTGCACTGTGCACCAACCTGATGGATCTGTCTGTCCCGTGTCCTGTCCAGCCAGACCTGCCTGTTGCTCTTTCCTGTGCCCCAGCCATGTCCTGTCCAACCTGATGCCCCTTGTCTCTGTCCTGCACTGTGCACCAACCTCACCTGTCTGTCCTGTGCCCCGTCCTGTCCAGCCAGAATCTCCTGTCTGTCTGTCCTGCACTGTGCACCGACCTGCCCCGTCTGTCTGTCCTGTGCCCCAGCCCCCGTCCTGTCCAGACAGAATCTCCTGTCTGTCCTGCACTGTGCACCGACCTGCCCTGTCTGTCTGTCCTGTGCCCCAGCCCCTGTCCTGTCCAGCCAGATTCTCCTGTCTGTCTGTCCTGCACTGTGCACCAATCTCACCTGTCTGTCCTGTGCCCTGTCCTGTCCAGCCAGAATCTCCTGTCTGTCTGTCCTGCACTGTGCACCGACCTGCCCCGTCTGTCTGTCCTGTGCCCCAGCCCCTGTCCTGCCCAGCCTGCCCCTCCTGTCTGTCTGTCCTGCACTGTGCACCGACCTGCCCCGTCTGTTTGTCCTGTGCCCTGTCCTGTCCAGCCAGATTCTCCTGTCTGTCTGTCCTGCACTGTGCACCGACCTGCCCCGTCTGTCTGTCCTGTGCCCCAGCCCCTGTCCTGCCCAGCCTGCCCCTCCTGTCTGTCTGTCCTGCACTGTGCACCGACCTCACCTGTCTGTCCTGTGCCCTGTCCTGTCCAGCCAGAATCTCCTGTCTGTCTGTCCTGCACTGTGCACCGACCTGCCCCGTCTGTCTGTCCTGTGCCCCAGCCCCTGTCCTGCCCAGCCTGCCCCTCCTGTCTGTCTGTCCTGCACTGTGCACCAACCTGCCCCGTCTGTCTGTCCTGTGCCCCAGCCCCTGTCCTGCCCAGCCTGCCCCTCCCGTCTGTCTGTCCTGCACTGTGCACCGACCTGCCCGTCTGCCTGCCCTGTACCGCCCCGGAGTCCCGCCCCCCCGGGGTGCGGTGTGGGTCGGTCCCGCCGTCGGGCCCCGCTGTCAGTCAGTGGCGGGCGCGGGGGGGCGGGGCCGGCTAATCAGCTGGGCCAGCCGCCGCCGCCGCTGCAGAGTCTCGGCCGCACCAGGCGCCGCGCCCAGGGCTCGCCGGGACCATGGCCACGGACGAGCTGGCCAGCAAGCTGGGCCGCCGGCTGCAGATCGAGGAGGAGGGCGGCGGGCCCGAGGGGCAGAACGGGGAGGCGGCGGAGCCCGAGCCCGACGGCCCGGAGCCCCTGGGCGGCGGCGCGGATGGCGAGCTGAGCGCCAAGCTGCAGCGGCGCACGGAGCTCAACCAGGGCGGCGGGGAGCTCTCGCCGGGCGGCGGCCGCAAGGTCTTTAACCCCTACACCGAGTTCCGCGAGTTCTCCCGCCGGCAGATCCGCGACATGGAGCGTCTCTTCCGGCAGTGAGTGCCCGGGCCGGGGGCGGCCGGGGCGGGGGGCACGGGGCGGGCAGGGGGTGGCCGGGGGCACGGGGCGGGCAGGGGGCGCCGTGGGGCACGGAGGGGACACGGGGCGGGCAAGGGGCGCCCGGGGCGCATGTGGGTTGGGGGCCATGTAAGGTGGTGCAATGAGTGCCAGGGGAGAGGAGGACCGAGGAATTGAGCAGCTCCCCCGGCAGCCGGGTCTGGGGACCGGGAATGTGACCCCTCTAAAGCCCGGGGGAGGGGGGGACCTTCGGTGCCGGGGGAGAAGGGGATCCCCCCAACCACACACGACAGGGCATGGATGGAGCCACTTGCAAACACCGAGTACTGGGTGGAGATCCTCCTTCCTCTGAGGAGAGACACTTGTTTTCCTGGTGGGTCAAACTCTGGTTGGGGGAAATCCAGCCCCCTTTCTTCCCCTCCTGGGGAGCAAGTCCACCCGCTTACCCATCCTCATCGCCTGCCCCAGGTGAAGAACAAACTCTGTCTTGGGGGAGAATTTCCCCGGGACACTAATCTGCCCCGTGGGGCATTACTGACCTATGCACAAGTGGGGTGGGGGGTGGTTCTGCTTGCTTCTGGCAGGCTTTGAGATCACAGCCATGTGACACTGGGGGGAGTAGGAATGGTTACATTAGGAGCATGAGGATTTCCCCCTTTCCTCCCCCAAAAGACTGCTAGACCTAGCTGCATTAGAGAGGCTGGGCTTTTGATTTAAAGCAGGGTGTGCAACGTGCCTGTGGATAGAAGAGGGAAAAGATATCTGCACAAACTCCCCTCTCCTCTTAAGTGAGTCTGGCAAAGGTGTGAAGCCTCCAGATGTCTGCAGAAGAAGTTGACCCTGCACAAGAAGGGCTAGTGGTGTGAGGGTGATTAGCATTTCTGCTGCATGCTGTGATAATACCCAGTGCTGCTTTTGTAATAGTTAAAGCTTAGGAGATCTTGTTCCTTTTTTTGTGGTGTGCGTGTGTGTAAGTTCTGCTTCCAGAATTGGAGATGACTTGCTCTCGTTTTGGATTTAACAAGAAAATCCTTCTATCTCTTCCCAACAAACCAGGCCGTGCCTGTGGCGTTATGCTTTGCAGACATTGCTCATTTTAGTAGAGTTAGAGTATAAGAGGCAACTTTTAGAAAAACCTGACATGGCAATAAATTTCACACATCAGAGCAACACTTCCTGCTCTATTAATTTCTGCTGTATTCCTCTTTTCGGTTGGTCTCCATTCAGTCCCTCCTGAGGCTCGTGCTCTGACAATTACTGTACTAGCATGCTTCAAATAAGTTATCACTAGTCACTAACGGCGACTATCAGAGAATAAACCTTAGAGTTGTAGAAATTTCTCATGGAAACTGAAAAGAAAAATAACTTTTGATCTTCTGGAAGCATAAGAATTCTGCAGACTATGGGTTAAGTTACAAGCTGCAACATTAATAAGTAAAATAGACTGGATCTCCTCTGTAAAAACCGGTTTATATATAACTTGATGTTCAAACATTACCTTCTCAGGTTACAGAGGAGTAGCCGTGTTAGTCTGTATCAGCAAAAAGAACCAGGAGTTCTTGTGGCACCTTAGAAACTAACAAATTTATTTGAGCATAAGCTTTCGTGGGCTAAAACCCACTTCATCGGATGCCCACGAAAGCTTATGCTCAAATAAATTTGTTAGTTTCTAAGACGCCACAAGTCCTCCTCATTCTTATTACCTTCTCAGTGTAACAAGTTAAAATTCCAGGAATACAGATCACATTAATGGGCTGTGTAGTCTGGTATCCTGCCTCTGGCATTGGCCAGCACCAAATGCTTCAAATCAAAGGGGAAAAATCCCATAATGCGCCTGGTCAATTGTGTAATGCTTCCAGGGCCCAATCTTGCACCACTGCTGGGAGTTTTACTATTGGCTTCGATAGGTAGGAACAGGGTGGAAAGGATGCTGCTCTGTGTATGTTACTGCCATCAATATAAGGGCCTGTCATTGCTCTTTAAATCCTGACCTTTCCTGCTCAACTATTTTAAATTAGCATCCCGCTGAGACATGACATATGTTGTTAGCCATTTATTTAAACAGTGTTTAGCTAAACCAGTCTAGGAACAAATATTTAGAGAGTTTGTGTGTGTTAACTAGAAAGGCTGCACTAAAAAACCATAAGGCTGTTCAGGCCATTGGTCCATAAGCTCTTAATTGGGCTCCACACAGGAGTAAGTAGGTGAATTTTAATGGCCTGTGACACACAGAAGGTCAGAGGAGATGATCTAATGGTCCCTTCTGGCTTTAAACTCTGACACTGATTTAAAATAAATGCAGTGATGGAACAAAGGGAGATGTTATTGGGGGGAAAAAACACATTTCCTCATCTGTTACAAAATCTGAAATTATACTGGAAACGCTTTGTTTGACTAAGTACCTTTTTTCGATGATGGGCTTTGTTTTAATATTTTTCTTCTTGGACATTAAAAATGGACTAGTTATGCTTTTGTTTACAGTAAGTTCCTAGTCAATTCTACTTCCAGATACTTTGCACTGTGATAGTTCTGCTGCAGGGTTTTGGAATGTTTGTTTGGGGTTTGTTAATCTTTCTCTGCTGAAACTTACATTTTTCCTGGCTACAGAGATCTTAATTTTGGACCAGTTCTGACCTGTGTTTGTTCTTTTAAAATTGGAGTACCACCCACTGCTCAGGGATAGGCATTGTATGTTGCAGTCTAAAACCAGGAAATGCTGCATTGTTGGCCAAAAGCGGTGTCTGGCCATATTCTGGCCCAGCTGTAACGCCTACTTCTGATTACAGAACTACGGAGTGAGCAGTTTCTACACACTCGACTCATTTGTTCTAATGTGACTTAGTTGAACACGCTTCCGAGCATTTTGCTGCGGCATGAGGAATGAGAGTCTGTGTGGGAGCTGTAAGGCTAGATTGCAGAGTAAAGCAAAGCAAATTGCATTCTTATGTATCAGGCCAGTGCAGCTGGCATAACTTGGAGAACTAGCAAAATCTAGAGAATTCCAAATCCCAAAACCACTGGCAAATCCAGGGAGCCAGAATACAAATTCAAGTGACTTTCTGGATTTGCCTGTATTGTCTGTATATTGATGAAAACTAGAGCAGTGGCAATCCCTGTCAAAGTCTTGTGTTAGTTTCTCTGTGTCTGACTTGTTTGCTGAAGATTTTCTCACGGACATAGATGAATTTGCTGTTCCTCTTTTGCCACAGATGCCTTTTTCAGTGACAAGACTGCCCCCGTTCTGATTGTGATAGATATTGGGTAGATAAACTATGAGGGTCTGTGGGAAGTTTTTCTCCATTGAGGCCTGAGATGTATACTCACCCCAGGATCCTAGTGGAATCAAAGAGTCAGAGTTCAAGATCAGAAGGGACAATCGTCTTCCCTCCAGTATATTACAGGCCACTGACACCACCCAGCACCCTCCCACTAAACCCAACAACCAAAACTAAACCAAAGTACCAGAGCCCACGGGAGACTAAACTGTTATATGTCACAGTTAGAGAACAGGAGGAAGCGAGGTGCCCCACTGCCTAACGCCACCGCAGTGTTAGGGAAGTGATTAATCATAGCACGAGGCATTCAGTTTCTAAATGTGTGTTTGTATTAAGGTTTCTAGAGCTCACTTTTCATTATCATTGGGACAGTTCATGTGAGTAAAGGTTACCGGTCTGGGTCCTGAGATCTCCTAGCATTGCCCATGCATTTTGTAATTAGCTGCTTTGTAATCTACTATGTGTGATCTCCCTTGTTCTTCATTTTTAAAACCTTCTGAATGGACTGTTTCTCATTCTCTCTCTCTCCCTCCTCCTGCTTCCCTTTCAGGGTATTAACCCGAGATGTGATTCAGAGCTGGTCAAGGGAAAGTGTCTCGTTGACTTCCTTGGTCTTTGGATCAAGCCCTCAGACAGTGGCTTAGATGTTGCATTGAATTCAGCAAATTGCTACTTGCTCAGAACCAAATGAGATTTTAATCTCTTGTAGTGTAGCTGTGCCGGCCTGTGTCAGAGCTTGCAAAGCTCAGTTGTGTGGTTGTGTGTGTGTGTAACAGAACCTAGATCAGTGTTTCTCAAACTGGGGCCACCGCTTGTTCAGGGAAAGCCCCGATGGGCCGGGCCGGTTTGTTTACCTGCCCCGTCCGCAGGTCCGGCCAATCGCGGCTCCCACTGGCCGAGGTTCGCTGCTCCAGGCCAATGGGAGCTGCTGGAAGCGGCGCGGGCTGAGGAACGTACTGGCCGCTGCTTCCAGCAGCTCCCATTGGCCTGGAGCAGCGAACCGCAGCCAGTGGGAGCTACGATCGGCCAGACTTGCAGACGGGGCTGGTAAACAAACCGTCCCGGCCTGCCAGGGGCTTTCCCTACACAAGCAGCGGCCCCAGTTTGAGAAACACTGACCTAGAGGACCCTGACTTTAACCGCCCTCCCCACTTCCTAAGTCAGTTTAAGGCATTTTTGTAGATGTCCAGAAGGGAAAGTAACAATTAAAACACCTTGTAAAATGAAAAGGTTGCAGAAGTAATGCTCTGCCCATGAATATCCCTCTGTTAAGTTCTGCTTCTCCCCTAACCTTTTAAAGAACAAAAGGGTTAGCCTTAAATTATTTCTCCTTCCTAGTCACCAGAACCACATAGGTAAAGATTAAAGTCAGTCCACCTCCAAAGCTGTGTTCGCTTGTTCCTGCTTTAGAGGTTTTACTTCTCTTCCTTCAGTGCTGTTTTTTTCTAGTTCTGCTTTTCTCCTCCGTTACGTGCTTGCAGGCTGTTCCTCTTCTACCCCCATTGGGGTGTATTTTTGGTTCTGCATTTATTAGCTGCTGCTTAAAAGGCCACCTTGCTATCCACATACTTGCGCTTAGTTCAGTAAGTTGCAAATACCTTTAAACTTAATGTGAAATGAGCTCACTGCTTTCTGCAGTCTCTTGGGGGTGTGTGTTTCTCTCTGCTACAGCAATTAAGTATTTTTATAAGGAGACCATAGAACAAGAGGCTTCAGACACAGGAAATACAGTCATCTGCTTCTATAGTATAGGTCAGTTACACACTTAGTCATCTCTCTTCCCTGAACTAGCTGTGGCAGAGATCTAACCAGTACTTGTTTGCCTACAGTATAATATATAATGTCAGACAAAATACTGCTAGATGTGGCTGAATTCTGCGCTGTGCTCTCTTCCTGAAAGGAGTTGGCAGATTGGGGGATACTTCTTCCTCAGAGAGAGAAACTGTCCATCCCCTCCTATCCAGCACCTCTGATTGCAGCCCCGTTACTTCCAAGAGTCTAGAATCTTGGAATCGGCCAGATTCCATCTACACAGGCTTTACGTCCCGACTTCTAAAAATCCTGCGTGGTTGGTGCCAGCAGAGAGAACGCAGTGCGACTGGGGTTAAACCAAGGCAAAGACAATGCTGTCTCTAACTAGGAGCCTGATTCTAACCTAGTTCGGCCTTGTCCTCTTTGCCTGGCCAAATCCTTATTAGATCTGTTGGCGCCAAACTGGTAAACATAGCTGTTTTAAATTATGAAGGGTTCCTGGGACGGTCCTGTTTAATGAGGCAAAGAACTGGGGAAAAAGAGCTCGCTAGCAAAGAATTTGAAGGGGCCGTTGACTGACCCTTCTGACACAGAAATGCTCTAATGATGCTTCTTTTGAGGTTGCTAATAATGGGGTCATTTACCACTTAGCCAGCGATTAGGAGCACAATTAAAGCCTGTCTCCAGGAGAGGTAATCCCCCTTTCCAAGTTAGGAAGCAGTGGGAATTTGCAACACTGCAATAATTCATCCACAGGGTGTATTTAATGTTACCCAGACAGAGGCTCTGTTGAAATGCTGCATTGAATTGACCCCACTGATTTGGCGAAGAGGAGGAACTGAGGGCGGCGGGATTTTCAGCCAGAGAGCGGCTACCAGCCCTGGCTCGCAAAGCGTGAGTCGGGCTAGCGAGAGGGGAGATTTCCTCTATAGCCCAGGCTAACACACTGAAGTTAAAATGGATCCCTAGAACAACTTAAGGAAGGGGGAAATAGAGGCATGTACTTAATTCAGGGTGGGATCTTCGAGGCAGGTGCTGAATTGGAGCTGTATTTGTTGCTGTTTGGTGAGAATCCAGTCCAGAGAGAAGCTGTTTTGTTTTGTTTTTCCTCCCAGGCTGGCTTTGTCATCCACTGCATGTTCAACCCAATGTATCCAGGCTTCCATGAGAACTTCCTTTCTTCTACTCTAGTAGGAGGGTCCCCAGAGCATGTGGCGTGAGAGGTCAGAGAACTAGGGTGACCAGACTGCAAGTGTGAAAAATCGGGATGGGGTGGGAGGTGATAGGCGCCTACATAAGAAAAAGACCCCAAAATCGGGACTGTCCCTATAAAATCGGGACATCCGGTCACCCTACCGGAGAGAACCATTGCTGCTACCAAAGCAAATTGCACCCCTGAGTCACAGGCTGGATCAGTTATCGGCTCTGCACTGTGAGAAGCCTCTGCTCCCCGCGCGTGACAGCTTCAGAGCTGCTAGGCACGCCTTACGCGGCCCCAGATCTGGCTCCTCTAGCTGCGATTACAGCGGCTGCTTGTTGCAGAGCCTAAACACAACTTCTCCCCCCCTCCCCCAGAGGGAAGAGAGTCTTGCTTGCGGTAACTAACAAGGTGGGACCAATCTGTGGTCTTTCCTGGTGGAAGAAAGGAAATGATCAGGTGGGCATGGGCATGTTTTCCGGATCGCCGGTGGGTGGCGAAGTGCCGGATTCCTGCAGCTGGATAGCGCCGAGAAGTCCCTCTACCACTGAGCTCTGAGGGCAGAGGGGGTGCTGACTGGCCCACATCTAAGAGCCCAATTTTCCTGCTGGGTGCTAAACACTAGGATCAGAATCAGCAGCTGAGGTGGCCCCAGGGCACTGCCCTCCAGCTGATCCTCTCTGGAGCTACTGTGGCAGGGAGGGGAGGGCGAGGCTGACCCCTCCCTGCGAGGCGAGCCTGGCCTGGCCCTTTTAGGCATTCTTGGAGGAGCGAAGCCAAGGGATACATGTCTGTCTGGGAATCTCTTCGCTGTGCCCACCCTCTCCAACGCACGAGTCACTGCAGCAGCTCGAGGATCCCAGCCATGTGGATCACTAATTCTCTAGGGGCTGCGTCAAGGAATTCTGAACAGAGGAATCAAATGGTCCTGCAAAGGAGAAACCGGACCCTCTGCTGCCACCTCTGGAGTCAGCACAACTGGCGAGTTCCTTGGGGGTGGGGACCTATCCCCGGGTCTGTGTTTCACGGGTCTGATTTCACAGCCAGAGAGGCTGGAGACACACCACGGGGATCTTTGGGCCTTCCCGTGCAGGGGCGAGAGTGTTCCACGCACAAGGGGTGAAGTCGTGAGTTACGCTAAGTTGTCCGTAATGAATAGAGCAGAGAGACGGCTGTCGGGCAGCCCCACACGCTCCTCTCTTCTGCTCAGTGGGGGGAGCGTTGTCCTCTGGCAGTGGAGGGCACAAGTTGGGGCTGGATGCATGTTCTGCAGGCAAGATACTTGATGGGAGGCAGTCTGGAATGTTGGCCCACCGCCCGTTACTCACCGTGCTAGCTCCCGATAAAGGTGTAAAATGACTAAGTCTTCGTTTGTGCTGCAAGGTAGCTCTCCACTTCGGCTAGCAGCGTGGGCGTCGGGTATCGCGAACTGCCCCCCGCTGGCAGCCGGGACTCAAAAGCAGATCTCTGCTCACACAGGATCAGACAAGGCACAGCTGAGACTTTCCATCCCCAAATTCCTAAGCACAACTATGAGAATTGCCTGGAGCGTTTTCAGATCTCGCTTTCAGGACCGGAAATTACCCTGATCCAAGGCCTTTGCTCTGTTAATCCCTGGGCCAGTGCCAGAAAGGCTCTGCTCGTCTGAGGGGCCAGGCAGAGATTTAAGGGACGCTTCCTGACGCGCTGTGTCTAACGGAGAGCGTTGGGTATCGCCGGGAAGCAGCGAGCTCCATCTTTCCAATGCTGTACAAGGCTTGTTTCCAACCCTGGCAAACTGGAAGATTAAACTCTTCCCCGCCTCCCCCATCTGATATGTTTTTTGCGGCTCAGGAGTGGATTTACCATGAAATAAACCATGCGGTGACACGGGACCCCCAACAACAGAGGGGCATCCCAAAATGTAGGACAAATACCTGACAACCTGCCCCCGAGTCCCGGCTGGCGGCGCAGCAGGCCTCAGGCAGGCAGGCTGCCTGCATGCCGTGGTCGGTGGTACCATGCTGCTTTCGGAAGTGGCTGGCTGCTGGCAAGTTTCTGCGCCCCTGGTGCGGGGGAGGAGGAAGAGTCCGCTCCAAAGGCTGCCCCCGTTCCAGGCAATGCACGGAGACCCGCTGCTCCCCCTCCCCACAAGGGGCATGCAGAGACGTGCCAGCAGCAGGGCTAAGGCATCTCCCTGCCCACACTGCCTCCCTCCCTCCACGCTGCTTTGCTCCCGGAAGCAGCCAGCATGTCCCTGCAGCCCCTGAAAGGGTGTGTGTGTGGGGGGGTCCGTGCATTGCCCCTGCCCCAAGCGCCGACTCCGCAGCTCCCATTGGCCAGGAACTGCGGCCAATGGGAGCTGCGGGGGCGGCGCCTGTGGGAGGCGGTGCACGGAGACCCCCTAGCTCCCCCCACTTAGGAGTCGCTGACAGAGGGTGTGTATGTCGGTTGCTTTGGAAGCTGTGCCGTCTGAGGTAAGCGCTGCCCCCCTCCTGCACCCCTCCCACAGCCTGCACCCCACACCTAAACGTCCTCCTAGAGCCCTCACCCCCTCCCACACCCCAACCCCCTGCCCCAGCCCAGAGCCTGCCCCCAGCACCCAAACTTCCTCCCAGAGCCTGCCTCCTGCCCCCCAACCCCCTGCCCCAATCAAGGTACCTCACTTTATTGTCATTTACTTCCCATTACTTATAATACAGGAGGAGGATAAAGGAAAAAAAGAATGAAAAATGGTGGGGGAGATAAGAGACAATGTTATTTTTCTTGGCTGCGTCTCCAGGGGTGGGCCCCGAAAATGAAGCTGCACACAGGGCCCCACTAACTCTAAATCCGCCTGTTCCGGCTTCATTTTTGTAGACCAGACATTGACCTGCTGGTTCTACAAACCCAACCCTTTGTACTATCTTGAAGCAAGTGGGGCTGCTAGGTTCAGTACTTCCGAAATCGGGGCTACCCGCTTCAGATCATTGAATTACCAACTCTAATGGTGAGCCAGGAATTCCTGAGTTCTGAGCTCAGCTTTCTGACCACGGGCTTCTCCCCATCTATAAACCTGTAAGAATATCTTCCTGTCCCAGAAGGGTGTTGGGAGGATGTCTGCAAAGGGCTTTGAAGATGGAAAAATGCTAAGTAAGTGAGAGAACCGCTGAGGGGGAACTATCAAGCAGTGCTGGGAGACCTGTGCGAGGTGCCGCGATCGTCCAGATCAAACCTATAAATCGTCCTTCTGAACAATTCAGCTCAAGGAGATGGAGAAATTCCTGCCTGATGTTGCTGGGATCTACTCTGTCAGACACCAGGTGTTTAGTGAAATGTGCCTGGGATGTGTTAATGACTTACGAGGAGAGGCTGAGGGAACTGGGCTAGTTTAGTCTGCAGAAGAGAAGAGTGAGTGGGGATATGTTAACAGCCTTCAACTATGTGAAGGGGGGTTCCAAAGAGGATGGAGCTCGGCTGTTCTCAGTGGTGGCAGATGACAGAACAAGGAGTAATGGTCTCAAGTTGCAGTGGGGGAGGTCTAGGTTGGATATTAGGAAACACTATTTCACTAGGAGGGTGGTGAAGCACTGGAATGGGTTATCTAGGGAGGTGGTGGAATCTCCATCCTTAGAGGTTTTTAAGGCCCGGCTTGACAAAGCCCTGGCTGGGATGATTTAGTTGGGGTTGATCCTGCTTTGAGCAGGGGGTTGGACTAGATGACCTGCTGAGGTTGAAGGGGGATTATCAAGGCACAGGTCTCAAACCAATCTTCCATGCTTGGTAGCGGTGGCAAGATTTACCTGGAAAAGCTCCTCTCGTACTGCAACAAATTCTTTAGCTGAAGTGGTGCACGCTTCACTGGGGAGAAAAGCATCTGGAGTATTCATTTCAGAAATAACACAAAGTGTCATTCGAAAAGCGTCCACTCCCCCCCCCGCAGGGAGCCTTTTAGTGGGGCTGGTAATGCTTAGTGCAAGTGCATTCTAAGCCCCGAGAGCGGTGAGCAAATGGAGCGCTTGGATGTGTCCTGGAGGGCTCGAATACCATTGCAAACCAATCTCATTTAAGTCAAAAGTAAAACTAGATGCTATAAAAAGACACTCTCGGGTGCCTTTAGTGGTCTCACGCATGCCTCCGGTGGTTTTGAAACACACCCAAAGCCATCTTGAGTAAGCCACCAAAGCACGGCCCGTCTCATCTTAATGCTTGCTATAAACGTTCAGCACAACCATGTTCTGTGATGGGATTTATGGGGCATGTTCACCATGAACCTTGACTATTATTATAGTGGGATATCAGCGTCCTTATGGGGAAACCCTGGGCCAGGACACAGTGGATCATAAGCAACACTGGTACCAGTAATTGCAGCCACGGAGCTCTTGCAGCGTGAATTGGGGGGCTGCATCTGAAGATGATAAAACTTCATGTCTCTTTATGCACTCCTTAGTTACAAAGAATGCCTAGCCAGAGATGAAACTAAGAGAGGAGACTGAGCGTGTTTTGAGGTCCATTGGTACATGCCTGGTGATGAGATTCGATACTAGGTCCTTCCAGCCACATCCTGGCTATCTACGTTCTGGCTACTGTTTTTAAATACATGCTGATTCATTGACCTGGGAGACTTTAGAGGAACCAGATCTTCATCTAAAACCTCACAATATCATAAGCCTCTAGGGAGCTGTGTGGTTTCCACTGTTCATTTCTTTAACAGGAAGGTTTTATACACCTCACCAGGAAGATCATCTGCATGCTGAGGGGGTGAAGAGGCTTTCCTAGAATGTGCAGATTCTTAATTGCTTTTCCTCCCGTCCCGGTAGCTAATTTCATACCTGAATGTGCCGTCTCTTCTTCAGAGTGGGAAACAAAATTCCTGCTCCTGAGAGTACTCAACTTGGAGAGCAGCCGCCAAGCTCCATAAAGATGTGTCTGTAACAGGCTGAAGCCACCAGCTGGAGATCTGTAAGACATCTTTTACAGCTGGGCTCTGCATGTCTGATATTCCCAGTTCAGCTGCCAGGCCTGGAGGCTGGTGCCAATTCTCTCTCCCTCGCTTCCCCCAAGCCGTTTAAGAGCCATTGCTTGTTACAGAGCGTTCTGAGACTGCCACAGTGCTGCCATTCCATCTATTTAGCTAAATCTGTTCAGTTTAACAAAGAGAAGGTTAAAAAGGTGACTTGATAACAGGCTATAAATCTCTGCGTGGGGAACAAAGATTTAATAATGGGCTCTTAAATCAAGCAGAGAAAGGGTTAACCCGTAATCCCATGGCTGGACGTTGAAGCTAGACAAATTCACACCGGAAATAAGGTATACATTTTTGACAGTGAGGATAATTAACCAAGGCTCATGGTGGATTCTCAATCACTGACCATTTTAAAATCATGATGGGGTGTTTTTCTGAAAGCTCTGCTCTCGGAATGATCATGGAGCCGTTCTCTGCCCTGTGCTATATGGGAGGTCAGACTGGATGATCAGTGGTCCCTTCTGGCCTTGGAATCTCTGCTGAAGGAGGTGATGCACATTACCCGAACTTCTGCTCACTTTCTAGGGCTGCCCCAAGTCTTATCTTAGAGTGACTGCTGTAGTAAGTTCTGGTTTTGTTTATGCCCCCTGTACAATTTTTGGAACAATAAGTAGAAGAAATATTTTAATGGTGCAAAACCCCCCACAGCCAACCCTGTAATTTCCTCCTTTGTTTGCTTTGTCCTTGTCTGTTTGCAAGCCATTGCACTCTGTACAATCAGTAGCGCGGTATTGAAATGCATCCTGTTTTTGCTTCCTGCCTTGCCCCATTCGGGTTGGCATGTCCCCGTGCTCTTTCCGCACCCACACAGAGTCTGGTCTTTGTCCTTAGCATGGCGTTTTTTGTGGACATTGTGATAAGCTCCCGCTATTGCCTGGATCGGAGGCTGGAAAGCAAACAGACTCACCCACTAAGTAGAATGGAAGGGCTGAGCTGTACCTTAACTCTTATTTGTACTCAGTGACAACAGGCTGCATAGTGCACGGGGGTAGGCCATTAAGAGACAAGGGCAGATCTATGATTTTAAGCACTTATTTTATTCTGGGCTGCAAACTTCCTGCTGTGGTATTCGCCTGGTCGGCTTTTGTACAGTGGGGAAATTGTACCATTGGGCAGTAGATCCGCTTCCTAAGCAGGATCTAATGTCAATAACTGTAGCTGCTTTTACCGTGTGTGTGCTGTGTTCCTGGAGAGGGAACTGAAAGTTAGAGCTTCACGGTCCTGAGCAGGAAGGGGATTGCATTCACTGGGTGAGTCGTTCAATCCCAGGCCAGGGGCTCTAGGCAAAGGTCTTCGATTCACTCTCTGCCAGTTGGAATGAAGCTCTGCGGAGTTCTGTTTCTTTTTTGATTGAGAACTAGCCATTCAGGAGGGGCTGTAGTGAAGCATCAGAGGGTCAGTACTATCTCTGTGCATTACTTCTGCTGGTCTCCTATACGGAGGTAGATTTCACTCTTCATATGTTATATATGCCCCTCCTGCTTGGCATCGGGGGGAGAGGAAGCCATAATGTATGATCATGTCTCCCTCTAGTGTCTGCTGCCCACAGAGGATGACAGCTAAGACTTTAGATAAGCTAACATTTAATTAATTAATTTAATTTAATTAATGGAGATATCCCATCTCCTAGAACTGGAAGGGACCTTGAAAGGTCATCGAGTCCAGCCCCCTGCCTTCACTAGCAGGACCAAGTACTGATTTTGCCCCAGATCCCCAAGTGGCCCCCTCAAGGATTGAACTCACAACCCTGGTTTTAGTAGGCCAGTGCTCAAACCACTGAGCTATCCCTCCCCCCTTAGCTTTACTGGGAGAGGCCTGATCATTTGATACTGAAGTCCCTGAGTTCCACTGACTCCATGGTATTTGATGAATCCACGGTGTAGAGAGATGGTACAGATGGGCTTGCAAAGGCAGCACTGACGGGGAGTATAGGACAGGGCCTTCTAGAAGAATGCTGATAAGACAGAGGCAAATTCACAGGATCTGAAATAGCTACTTCTGAAGGGAAGCTGATCTCTGTAGTTATTGTTTCTGTCTCTTAGGTATGACGCGGGGAAAGATGGTTTCATTGACCTGATGGAATTGAAGCTAATGATGGAAAAACTAGGAGCATCACAAACGCACCTTGGGCTGAAAAATATGATCAAAGAAGTAGACGAAGATTTTGACGGCAAACTTAGCTTCCGGGAGGTAAGGTCTTCTCTAGTGAGCAGTATCAGGGCGAGTGCTCCAGGACAGTACACCCATCCTGGTTTGTGTGCCCGATCCATGGAAGCACCAGATCCTCTCCGGGGATACTGAGATTTTTAGATCTTTCTCTTCTCTGCCAGGGCAGGACAACTGCTCCTTCACTCGTTCCACGGTGATCTTTGCACCCTCGGTTACAGTGTATAGCTAATCACGCTGCATGTGCCTCCGAGCCCTCCACCACTGAATATCTGTGCTATGCACATTCAGCAAGACTGGCTTTTGCCCTAGTGTGACGGAGCAGGGAGCAGGGCAGATTTGACCTGGGAATGTTGCAGGGGGGTTGCAGTGGGGATGTGGGACTTCCCTTGAAGGGAGCTACCTGAGCTGTAACCTGAGCCAGGAACGGGGGTGGGGAGAATTAACACCTTCTGCCCGGGAGACTGAACAAAGGAGAGGAGCAGCGGGAGGGGCTGGGAGTTTAGTTTCGGTTGGGGCTGGGTGGTGCAACGCAGGGAACCCCAAGCTGGGGTCTAAGCTCCCTGAACCTCCCAGAGGGACCTAATTGAGAGGGGGGGTCTGGTCGTACCTACACGCTCTGCTTGAGACTGTGTTCCTGTCCTTGAATAAACCTTCTGCTTTACTGGCTGGCTGAGAGTCGCAGTGAATCTCGGGAAGAGGGGTGCAGGGCCCTAACTCCCCCACAATCCGCAACACCTAGAAAGTAGCTGGCTAAAAGCACTTCTGATGTGTCTAGGCTCCCGTAAAAGGATGTAGATATCATGGTGATGGGTGTGTTAGAAATGCTTGAGAGGGCTAGATCTGGGTCAGCTTGGAGTCAGGGTGGGGTGAGTCTGTTTCCAGATCCACCAGCCTGTTTCTCCTGACACAGCCCTAAGGGAATGGCCTCCCAGTCGAAGGCAGGAGAATTCAACACGTGCCCTGTATAAACGTCTATAGCAGCTGTGTCCTGGGGAGCCGCTTGTGCTTAAATGCCAGAGAAACTGCATTCAGGCGGTGTTACAGCTGGCAACTTCAACCTGGAGGCCACAACGCTGGGCTGTAATTGATATAATTTTAACCGTTTAACCGGTTAATTTTTTAACCGATATTTACATCCCTAATTCTGCTATTGCCTTGATGCTTCTGTGCCCTTCCTTTCCCCCCTCCACTTATGCCTTTGCCTATGTTGCCCATCTCACCTACAAAATCCTCCTTCCCCCTTTGCATCACACATCCTCGCTGTCCTCATTTCAGACCCCCTCTCGACACTGGCCTAGCATCCGGCTGGCACCGATCTCTGCTCTGGAGTTTGTCTAGGATAATATAAGAAACCGTTAAACCTGCTCTCCCCAGAATGTCTTCCCCTCTGGACGCCCCACCCAGGGGAGGATCGCTATGTCTGTTAGATTGTAAGCTCCTGGCCGGCATTAATCTATTCCTCCGCCTATGAAGCACTGTGCACTCTTGCCGGGCTATCTGAATAAGGGGTAAGTCTAACGGGCCAGTCGTGTTTAGGTTGCTGCATTCCTGCAGATCTCTCGGTCTCTCCAGCCTTGAGTCTCAGCCCCAGGGTAGGACACTCATGCGGACACGCAGCCCCTTGCATTTAAAAGCCGTCCTTCCTTGCGGGAGATTTCCAGGGAGTTACGCTGACTGCACGGAGACCCTGGCGCTCCCTCGGGATAGCATCGCTCTAAACATGCTTCCTGTGGGAGACGGGCTGCTTGCTGCCGTAAACAGCATCCGTGCCAAAGCACTCCGCTCTTGGGGCGTCTTAATGAAGCCTCTGCAGATCAGCTGAGATCCCCTTCCAAAAAGAGAAGTGAGGCGTGAGTGCATTACTTTGCCTGGCTGCTAATGGGATTACGTCTTCCTGGTTTACACACTGTCCAGGCACTTGCCGGGGCCTTCGTTCTCTGTGAGGGACATGGCTGCATGCAAGCCTGAGCGTCTGGCATTCATGCTGGCTTGCTCTATGCAGTTATCTTGGCACTTGCCCTTAAACTACTAATGAGCAGATGTGCAGCAGACATGTGATACAGCTCAGAATCATTCACAAGATGAATATTCATGGTGTTTGCTCCTACAGTCGCTAAATAAGATGGTAATGCTGCCCAATGACCTAATTTTCAGTGTCTAACCTGTCAGCTTCCTGTCTTTACTGGTTACACGGCAATCTCCTACCATGCGCTCTTGTGCTTGATACAACTGACCCTGAATGTTTTGTATCTGGCCAGGCCCAGTGGCCAAGACACTGGGCCAAGACTGAGGAGACCTGGCGTCTCCCAGCTCTGCCACTGCTGGCTTGTGACACCTTGGGAAAGTCACTTTCAGCTTTTCCTTCTCCTCTTCGGCGGTGGAGATTGTGTACGTTCTTCAGGGCAGAGACTGTCCTATGTGTCTGCACAGTGCCTAGCGCAGCGGGGCCCTGATCTTGGTCAGTAATAAATAACACGGGGCAGCAAGTCTTACTTCTCAAGATTATTCTCTTAGGCCCTCCAGCCTAGTTCCACTTACCACAATGTTGTGCCTCTTCCCTCTGACAGTTTCTCCTGATTTTCCGCAAAGCCGCGGCGGGCGAATTGCAGGAAGACAGCGGGCTTCACGCCTTAGCGCGGCTCTCGGAGATCGACGTCTCCACGGAGGGCGTGAAAGGGGCCAAAAGCTTCTTCGAGGCCAAAGTAAGGGGGAAAAAAATACAACTTGAAGTCATTTTAGCGCAGCTAGGAGGGGGATGGGGGAATACCTGATGGCGGGGAGGGAGAACATGAGGGCGTGTTCCATTATCACAAGGTAAAGCGTGGGTAGGTAACGTGTGTGTCAGGACTGGTAGATGGTTCTGACCATAGTGCCCAGTGTTCAGATGTCTTATATAACCAGTGTGTGTCACGCTACGGTTTACAGAAAGCCACTCTGGAGCCAGACGGCCCCTCCCCCCCCACCCCTGTTGCCGTGCATTTCCTATGTGAGCCAACGGCAGCTGCGTGCCCCCGAGGGTAGCACTTGGCTTGCAGCCTGTGGCATCTGCTCTTCCTTGCAAGGCTGCTGAATCATAACTGGGACAGCAGAGGTGCCGCGGCCCAGCACGTGCTGTTGGTTCGCACGTGATGAGGTTGGATTGTGACATGTAGCTGTGTAGTGCCCAAAGGGCCGGCTAGAAGCCTCGCTGTTAGGGCCTGATCCCCAACCCACTGAAATCAGTGGAAAGTTTCCCTTAGACTCCGCTGGGCTTTGGCTCACGCTCTTTGTGAGAGATCCTGCTGCCAAAGGCCTTGCGGGGTGGGCTCTTCTGACTCCCTTGCCAAATGCGATTGAACTTCCAGGTCCAAGCTATTAACGAGGCCAGCCGCTTCGAAGAGGAGATCAAAGCTGAGCAGGAGGAGAAGAAAAAGCAGGCGGAGGAGATGAAACAGAGGAAAGCCGCTTTTAAGGAACTACAGTCCGCCTTCAAGCAATGATCAGAGGGGGGGCGGGCGGGCAGCAGCCCTGGAAAGGACTTCCATGGTACGGAGTGCCAAGGAGGTGCTGAGCAAACCGCTGGCTGGGAAACGTCCGGAATGATTTGTGTAAGTGATGGTTGAATGGACCAATTTCTAAAGAACATTTTTGTCTGTGAATCCAGAGTTGTTGGGCCACCTTCAGGGACGGTTTTGTTTATCATCCTGTTTGCTTGCCCTGTAAATAGGGCATGTGAAGACTTGGTGAGCCGTTTCCTGTTGGTCTGTTAGCTGTTCTGTGATGATGTGCGTCTGCAGGTGTAACTCTGCTTTTAAAAAAAAAAAAACGAAAAAAACTTTTCCATGTGCTCTGAACTCCTGTGTGTTCTCTAGCTGTGAACCATTTTGTAAACCAAACCATATGATAAGCACTGTCGCTGTGCCCCCGGCACTGAATGTACTGGACTCTGGATTAGCATTTCCTGCTCGTGCAGAAGTGTCTCAGGCGGCTGTGAGTGTGCGTAGTCTTCTGGAAACATTCTCCACTTAATGCTTTAAATCAGTCCCTTTAAAGGCCCGTAGCTGAAACTGTTCCAAGAATCATCTGTGGGAAAGCCCACGTTAAGGCAGCATGGGTCAGTCAACTGAACGTGGGGTGAGGAGCTGGGGACGCGGAGTTCTAATCCTGGCACTGATTCACTGTGTGGCCTTGGATGTGTTGTTTAAAACATTTTGTGCCCATACAATGAGGACAAGGCCACCTCCCTTCACCGGGGGTGGGGATGAGAAGGTGGATTTTGAGCAGGGCCGGCCTGCCTCTCTGTGAGATGCTAAGCACCAGAGACTGGTCCTAAATGGTTACACAATTTTTTACAATCTGGACAGTTCCCTGAGCTGCCTTTGATGGCAGTGGGAGTTAAGGACTCACAGCACCTCCAGGAGTCGCTTGGCATATTGCTGACTTGAGACCCAAGCTCTGCCTCTCTCTGCATTCCCGCTTGATAAACGCTTAGTACCGAGGTGTTGAGGGAAAAACCACAGCCTAGTTCTGGAAAATGCAGCTAGCACTGGCATAATCCTGTGTATGTCACCTCAGTTGGTTTGTAGACACGGTTCCCTGTGCAGAAAGAGCCATGGTGGGAGAACGAACGCAGGGGATGTCTCAGTATCGGGCCTAAACATGTTGGTCACCTGCAAAAAAATGAGGGGAAAGCCACAGGCCTGCTGGGGAAACTTGCTGAATACAGCTACAGCTCTTTAACAACCAGTAAACATTCAGGCTGGAAAATCACCTCTCTGAAAAGTGCTTTTATATGTCTTTTGCATGCACTGTGATTTTTAAAAGAAAGGGACAAACTCTAATCACCGTTGTTCGGTCCTTTCAGGTTCTGTAACGAAACCATACACCTAACTAATGTCTCTAACTGCATTTATGACGAGGTCAACTGGAATACACAGAAACCTCCATTGCACTAAGTGGTGTTTGTAATGAAAACCAATAGAATTGTTTTATGCCTGCCTGTAAGCATGGAAAGCCCTAACTAACCCTTAACGTCGTCATTCAGGAAGTGAAGTGTGAGAACAGAAGACTTGACATTTAAGTGTTGATGTTTACTGCAAAAAATGTTTAAAAAATCCATGCCACTGGTATGCAAAATTCAGATTGTCATATTCATCATGCAAAATTAATTGCTTCATTGCTTTTAGACTAACCCGGTATTTTGGTAAAAGATTTTAAGAAGAAACCCATTGGTGGATTTAGAGGCTTTATTATTTTTCATATGGTTATCTGCTAAAAGATTATATTAGTTTCTTCCATTCTCGTACTGCTTTTCTTTAGCAAATGTTTATACAGATGAATTTAAAAGTTGTTGCTTTTTTTTTTTTCAAAAGCTACTTCCATTCAGTGGTACGATTATTTTTTTTAACTAAACTAAAATAAAAACTATATTTCTTATGCATGTGTGTGGCTGATGCCTGGTCAATTTCAAATGCAAAGGGATTTATTATTATTATTCTCTGCCTGGGCATGAGTTAGGCATCGAATCGCTCAGCGATGTCAGGACTTCGGTGGCTGCAGCAGCAGAAACGTAGGAGTCTAGGGGACTTCACCGGTGAAAACTTGGGCATCTCCAGAGCAGTGGTTTTGTGAATGGCAGTGATGCCTACGTGTTGGATTTAGGTGCTTGACTGCCACCTTAAGCACCTAAGTCCCACTTGGGAATCTAGCGTTAGGTTGCCCCTCTGCTGAGGTCAAGAGAAGTTTAGTTCCATTCAGTCTAATAATGGTTCCGGTGTCACTACCAATATAGGCATTGTCACTGTTAATAGTTGGCTCATAGGATTATACAGCTTTGTTGCAAGTGAACGTGTGTAGCTCCCGACCTGTGCACTCTCCCTAGGTTCAGTTTGAAATTGAGCATGACACTGAAGTGGCAAAGAGCAATACAGGTCTGTCGCATCTTACGCGCATTTAACATGCGTGAATTCAGCTTTGCGCGGTCAGCAAAAAAAAAAAGAGAGAAAAATAACAATTTAAATACTGTTCCTGTAGTGCGGGCGATTCCACCTGCCATTACACTCAATGGAATTTTGACTATACGCGGTTTTTGCTGTACGCGCTGACCGCGGAACGTAACCCCAGCGTAAGATGAGACAGACCTGTATACTTCCCCCCCTACATTGCTGACAGCAAATATTACTCAAAAATACTTCTGGTCACTATCCCTTAAAATGGAAACAGTGCAGAAGATGCACCTGCAGTATTGTACAGCCAGCCACTATGTTAGCAATAAAGAAATCCCTGCAAAAATAACCTGACCGTTTGAGAATTAAATCACACTGCCACCTAGCGTGTAGAATTGCAATAGGCAATTTTGTTCGCTGTTTTTTTCCTGGTTCTGCTTAAACCAGTGACACCCAAGGTTTTTCATAGTGACAACCACATCTCAAACCCATGGACATCTCTTCTCCCATATCACCAGCTACTCTCTGCAGACCAGTTTGGGAACCACTGATTGAGACCCATAGCCTAGACTAGAAAATGGAGAGAAGTTTTAGGATTAGATTCTGCTCTTAGATAGACACTGAAACCAACAGGAGTTTGTATGTGTTTCTGAGAGTGGGATATGATTCTTATGACATCATCTTGCCCATAGATTAGCAGCCTAACCTTCCGGGGAGCTGTAGGAAGCTGTATGGAACTCTGAGGGAGGAGCACAAGTTGCAGGAGAAGTTTGGAGGAGGGACCAGGAAGCTAGTCTGTGTGCACGTGGCTGGAATGCTGGCTACAGCACTTCTGTCAGCAGTTTTAATTTTACAAGCATGGAGTCCACCTGTTGCCACTCAGCATGTGGTGGTACAGGAAACAATAACTAGGAGACCTGGGAAGAAATTCAGAAAATATACACTGAGGCTGAAGATAAGGAAAATTGTCCGGCTGGTGGATCTTCGATCGTGTAACAGCTTCAAGGTAAGTAATGGAAACTTCATTACTGGGGCCACTTAAAAATGGACTGGACAAAGCCGGGGGATCCCCTAGTGCTCCCTTAAAGGGTTGGGAGCCTGGTGTAGGAAAGGCTGAGATGCACTGAGCTAGAGAACAAGGTAGGTAACTATCCTGTGCAGCCCCCTCGGCGATGGAGTAGCTGATATAGTAGAACATTTCCATCTCGCATGTCTGCGTCCATGCTTGACCTTAGAAATTGACCCAGTGGACTTCTGGCCAAAAGAAGAGCTTTTCCACCGGATCATTTTAGATTCTGGCTCTAGGTTCCTAAGTAAATGGATTCTTAACACTTATTCCCTAATCCTCCTGCTAGTGACCCATTGATCCAGAACGGAGGCCGTTGCCCTGGGGAGCCCTAGATGAAATTTTCCTGAGCCCAAACCGTACTTTCATACCAGCAGCCCCCTAGAAAGCAAAATCTCCATGTGGCTGTGGATTTGTCCTGGATAGCTAAATCACAGCAACTATTTATTCCCCTGCTCTCGACCCTGGAGAATGGGAAGGAGGAAATGGCGCCAACGTCCCTTAAGAAATGTTTTCTGAAATGTAATGAAATGAGCAAGTTGCCCATGAAAATCCCCTGCGGCTGCCAAGCCAAACCTCCCAGCTTCCTCGTGCGGATAAGATTTTCAGAGAAGCCTAAAGGAAATTAGTCACTCAGCGCCAGCTGAAAATCCGTGAGTATTGGGTACCTGCCTCCCCTAGAAAACGAGATGGAGAAGAAAGCTGGGCTAAAGCAGAAGGGAAACAGGGAAATAGACGGGTGCAAGGGAGACTTGGGAGAGAGGTTGAGCTGGCGTACGAGCCGTGGGGGAAAGGGAGTTGGGAGGCCACAGCAGTGGGAAACTAGATACGAGGAGATGCATGAGCCGGGTGGAGATACAAAGTGCTCTGCAGGGTGAATCCAAGATGGGGCAATTCAGTAGAGACCAATGGGGGTGATGCTGGCTATGACCATGCTAGGTTTATTTGTGCTGGTGACAGTTTTACTACCCAGTCCTGCCATCTTCTCTCCACATCCTGATAAAAGTGCAGCCCGTGCTGGTGCAATCCGTATAATGCCCAGTACCGGCTTTACAATGGCACTAGTGGGGCCGGGGCACCGGGCCCACGGTCAGAAGAGGCCCTGGTGCCCAGACTGTGGCCACACCCCCTGCTCCACCTGTGCTCTGCCCTGAGGCCACTCCCCCACTCGGCCTCTCCTGCCCCCGACGCCCCATCCCTGGCTCGCTCCTCTCTGCCCCCTAGCCCGTGCAAGAGGTGGGCTGGGCCTCTGGGGGAAGAAGCGAAGCAGGGGCAGGGCCTCGGGGTGAAGCAGGGGAGCGTGGCCACGGTCCAGGCACCAGAGCCCACAAAAGGTTCATCCAGCCCTGATGGTACCATGAAGTTTTAGAAGCAGCCAGCAAGCCCCATTAAGCAGCCCATCTAAGCCAGCAGGGGTGAGTGATGTTCTGTACCAGCCTCCCACCTGACTGCAGTGCCAGCAGTCTGGGGCTAGAGGTCGCTCCGGGCTGCTTTGAAAGCCAAGGGCGTTCAGTGGGGCTGCAGGTTTTGCAGCCACAAAACTGACAATAGCGTCTAGAGGGGAGGAGAGCAAACAGGCAGGCTGCAAAGACGCCCATGCCACCCCATTGCTCAGGTTCCTATTATAAGTAGCTATGCGAGAGCTGTAAGAACTAAATTAATAGATTTTTACGGTCAGATGGGACCATGATGCTCACCTAAGCTGACCTCCTGCCTAACGCAGGCTGACCTGGACCTATAACTTCCGTTGGCGTTCGAGCACAGCGACACGGTAAGGGGTGCCAAGACCATTTCACACACGGCATCAACTGTTGCGTTGGCGTCTACGAAGCGTGCCGGGGACGGTTTGCAGGGGACTCTATGGGGAACTCTATAGGAAAGGCAGTTCCATTGCATTTTAATGCCAGTCAGTCCGCGGGCTGCAAGGCGCTCCAGGGTTTGTGCCCTCACCTGGCATTAGAACGCAGCACTTAGCCTCACATCCTGCTGGAGGTGCGTGTTTTTATGTCTATGACGATGAGGTTTGGCAGTAAAATTTGCTGCATCTGGGGCACCCAAGTTGACGCTTTGCCACCAGCGAGGGCTCCGGGGGAGTTGAGCAGCTGGTTACACAGTTTTCATGACACAGCTGAAAAATGGGTCCCTGAATATTTGCGTATTTGTCTTTCTGTGAAACACCTGTTAGCAAACCTCCTCGCTCTCAGGGGCCTTCCAGCCAGCAGCTAAGCCACCAGGGAAAGTTCTGCAGGGAAAGTTTCTTCGTTAAGTTGGGAAAACTTTCTCAAGGTTCCCACCTACCCCAGCACGGCCTGTTTCTGGGCTGCCTGGGAATTGGCACTCCCCCAAAGACTGGTTAGTACATACAAATGGCCATACTGGGGCAGACCAATGCTCCGTCTAGCCCCATATCCTGTCTTTGACAATGGCCAGTACCAGAGGCTTGAGAGGAATGAACAGGCCAGGGCAATTTTGAATGATCCATCCCTTGCTGTCCAATCCCAGCTTCTAGCAGTTGGTGGTTGAGGGCCATCCAGAGCATGGGGTTGTCTCCTAGACCATCTTGGCTAATAGCCATTGATTGGCCTATTTTTCATGGACTTATTTGAACCCAGTTATACTTTTGGACTTCACAACAGCCCATGGCCAGGAGTGCCACAAGTTGCTTATGAGTTGGGTGAAGAAAAACTTCATTTTGCTTGTTTTAATTCACTATTTTCATCGTCTAATACCCCACCCCTGGGTCTTGTGTTATGTGAAAGGGTAAATAACACTTCCTTACTCACTACCTCCACACCAGTCATGATTTTACAGCCCTCTATCATATCCCCCCTTAGTCGTCTCTTTTCTAAGATGAATAGTCCCGGTCTTCTTAATCTTCAATCTCTTTAATCGCTCCTCATATCGAAGCTATTCCATACCCCACATCATTTTCATTTCCCTTCTCGGCAGCTGTGCCAATTCTAATATGTCTTTTTGGAAATGGGGCACCCAAAACTGCAAACAGTATTCAAGGTGTGGGCGTTCCATGGCTCTATATAACGGTGTTCTGATATTTTCTGTGTATGTATAGTTGGGATGATGTTTACCAATGGGCATTACTTTGCCCTTCTCAACCCTGAATTTCATCTGCCATTTTGTTGCCCAGACTCCTAGTTCAGCGAGAGCCCTTTGTAACTCTCTACAGTCAGCCTGCAGTGTTCACGGCAATGTCCAAGTCAGGATCAGCCTCAAGGCACAAAATTGGAATCAGGTCTTTGAACCCTCCCAGGATTCTGATCTGGGGTTTTTGTTTACCCCATAGCAAATATGGCCATTTGCAAGACTCAGATACAGGGCAACCCCCCGCAAAGCAGCCCATGTTGGCTAAATGTCAAACGGGTTAAAAGCATGGCAGAAACCTTTTAACAGCTCACGTTTTGCCTCCGTGAAGTTCTGAGTGGAAGAGACTAACACAGTAAGTACACATTGTCCTTCTCCAGCTGTGCCGGCAATCTGCTTCCCAAATGCTAGTGACCGGGAGGTCAGTAAGGGTCGTGCAGCTGAGGGAAATGAGGGATTTGCCTAAGGCGGCACAGACAGTCAGTGCAAGCCCAGGAATATCTAAGGCAGCCAACTTCCCATTCAGCTGGAGGCCCAGTTCTACCACATTTACTTCCTGAGGGCTTGATCCCAAAGGCCATTGAACTCAGTAACAACACTTCCATTTCCTTCAATGAGCTTTGGATCAGGCCCTTGGAGTAGTACCTCACTCGGGGTGGTCTCTTACCAAATTCAGATATTGGGGTGAAGACCTGGCTTCATTGAAGTCAATGGCAAAACTCGCATTGGCTTCGATGGAGCCAGGATTCCAGCCCCATTGACTTATCAATTTAGAGGCAGTCAGACTTTATGTCCAGAAGGGACCCCCTAGATTTTCTAGTCTGACCTGAACATCACAGGTTCCACCCAGCACGCACACACTGAACCCAACAACCAGAATAAGACCAAATTATACAGCTGTCAAGAGACTAACCTATTGTGTGCTGCAGGCAGAGAACAGGGAGGTCTGAGGTGCACCAATGCCTCAGGGCCCCACAATGGCGTGAGATCTACCCAGCTGATATGTCAGAATGTCTGCCAGCGCCTCCTCTTTTGATGACTCCACATCTTTCACCGTTTCTCCTTTATTACTTGAGAAGGTGGGTCTAGGCTGGCTATCGCCTCAGCATCCCCTTGTGATGAACATCAAAGCAAAGCAAACATTTGTCTCTTTAGTTGCACTTCTAATTCTCTAGTATTCCAGCAGATCCACCGATTCTCTCACAGGCGGCTTGTTTCTGATCTACTGTCTCTGACACACTAGTGTTCTCTCCATGGGGGGAAAACCCAGAACAGCAAGCACAGCACAGCACCTCGTGTGGACACTCTGAGTGCCTTTGTGTGGGTTAGGTTAATCCACTGCGGAGTAAGTGTCCACACAGGGAGTTGGTGCAGAACAGCTATTGCACCTTCAAGTCCCACCCTAGCTATTCTGCAATCGTGTCCCTGTGAATGAGACAAGCCCTTATGTTACCTCTTGTGATTGGTTTCTGCCTTTGGCTATTTGCTCTTCAAATTCCCTCTTCATGGTCCCAGTGCCCATCTCACAGAGTCTGGGCTCTCCATTCCCATTGTCGACACACAGACCCTTCTAAAGCTTGGCTTCCTTTTTCATGTAGGGCTACGCCTGCCTTCTGCAACTCTGCGCTGGTCACTCAGACTCCAGGCTGAGTCTAAGGGCCGGATGCTCAAGGAGGAACGTAAGTGCTGCAAGACGGAATGGGGCAGCTCTCGGGTGTGTTTTTTTTTTTTTTTTTTTTTTTTTGCTCCACTGGCGGACCCTCCCCCCCGCGATCTGTCCCAATATTTTCTTCCTTTCATCTGGTCACCCTAGACGGGGATTTTGTGAATGCCAGAGGCACCTAAAATGCTTTCTGCAGAAGCCGGAACATCAGCTTTACTTTTGGAAGTAACCAGATGTTTTTTCCTTAATCCCATTACCAAAAGCAATCGTCCCACAGATTCACCTGAAGCTGTAGTCACGCGAGCCGTTTTGAGAACACGCCTTGAAAATACAGAAGTGCTTATATGTTACATAAGCCCTTCAGAGGCCTAGGGACCCTGCTCTTGTAACTGGTAAGCGAATATCCTCGTTAATCTGTCTCAAGGCGAGGCAAAATGATACAGCTTCTCTAGCGACAGGCCGGGTTCTGCCACTTATTCAAATTGCCCGCAATCTTACTCCACTGCCGTCCCGTTGGAGTCACGGGGCTTCTTGTGCGAAAAATTGCTACAGCGTGCGAGTGGTCGAGTCTGGACTGAAACTATTGCTAAGGTTACCACTGGAATGTTTAAGTACTGGGGCTTGGATCCTCAAAGGGCTTTAGGAACCAAATTCCCATGAGCATTAGGTACCTAAATACCTTGGCAGATACCGGCTTGACCCCTCTTCGGTGTCAAAACTAGGTGCCGTAGATATACGCATCTTACAGTGGCCCCACTGTTATACAGTAGTAGTGGGTGGCCCAGTAACCCAGACCAAGCCAAGCCTCCTACTTGAGAAGAAAAAGTCTCCGAAATGGTGAAATACTTGACTATAACACTGATACTTTGCCTGTGCTGTAGCCTCGTCCATCTGAGGCCTTCAGGGAGCATTAATTAAGATGGAAAAACTGATGCACAGAGAAGATCAGGCAGGCTAGCCAAAAACAACTGCCCATTAGCTGGTTAAATACGGTACAAACCCGCTTTATGGAGGCCAGAGAGTGAAGTTTTGCCTTTTCTTTACTGACCCCAGGCTCTCTGCATTGAATGAAAGCATTGCCTGGTTCGTTGTGCCTGACATCATGGGTATGCCTAAAAGCAACTGTGGCTTTCGCGTCACGGTGAGTGAGCCTTTGGTCACAAGGGGCCACATTCGTCTCGGTCAGACCAGTGGCAATCCAGAGCAATGCTACTGGAGGCAATGAAATTACACCGGTGTAAGGGAAACATTTGGCTCAAACACTCCTACTACCAAAAGTGGTTTACTCCACTTGAGGGGGGAAAAAATCAGTGCTTATGAATCCAGCACCAGGTGGTGTGGACCAAAATGCAGGTGGAATCCAGCTTCAACCAGCAGAAAGGCAGGAAAGACTCACCCCCCAACACTAAGGTTTTAGAAGCATCTTACCGGTATCCTTGCCATGCCCTTTACCAGCTTTTAAAATGCAGCCAGTCCAAGGGCCTACTTAGCCCACCCCAGCTGTATGAGTGGCCATCCAAGGAATGGCTGCCGCAGTCCATAGACGGCTCTACGCTGCAGCCTGAATGCTTTGTGAGCGTTGCTCTCAGCAAGTTTCCCGAGAAGAAAATAGATGATGTAGAAGGGCAGGAAGAGATACAAATATGACAGGGATAAACCCCCAAGGAGGGAAAGCAGTGGTTTAGAGTGGGCTAAAGTATTATGGGATGGACTCGAGCAATGGCAGACAAGCAAGAAAAAGGTCCTTGCAGTAAGCGCAATTACCCTGTCGAAAACTCTCCCCAGGGAAGCAATGGACAGTGCCTGAAATATTTAAAACTAGTCTGCTCAAAGCCCTGGTGTTCACACTGTGGGGAACAAACCTGCATTGGCCCAGGATGAGGGGACAGACGATTTACTCCGGTAGTTCTTTACCCTCTTCTAACGTCCCTTCCCCGGCCATCAAAGATTAGAGGATGAAGACCCTTGGAGGCAACCATCCATGGGCAGGGAGTTACCAAGAGTTAACGCTCCTCTTATTTGCAGACCTGTACAATGGTTAACTTCTGAAGGTTTGGAAACACTCCTCTTGAGAAAGGAACATGTGTGAGCAGCAACCCAAAGCCAGGCTAGCAGGATGGAGAAACTTTGAGGTCAATATCATAGGCTAGATACTCTTGCTAAGAGTGCCATGGGGGCTTTCATGCTCAGAGGTGACCAAGATCTCAGTTCTACCATGAAACATCTAGAGACCATCCAGAAGAAGGGCGTTCCAATGAGGACTGCAGACGGCTCACGAGAGGCACCCGATCACCAGCTCTGAAACACCTCCGCTCCCTGACGGGATGACTCAACTCTTCATCTTAACAAGGAAGAGAACCTGAGCTCTCTGCAGTTCACACCGCATGCAGCTGGTGGGTGTTATGTCTGAGCCCCTCACACTGCGCTCCTGCCTGCTCTGCCCACATATGATGATCTCACGGCTAAGGTTGGTTCCGACATCCTTGGGCTAAACAATCCTTTTTCCCCACTGTTGTGTAATGTTCTTCCTACCTCCTGAGCCCCAGTGATGGCTGCATTTCAGACCTAGGATTTCAGTTCTCGCCACAGAGAGATAAATCCTGCTAGGTCGCCCATTTTAAAGGCAAGACATTGCTTTTTCTTCCAAACTACCCAGTGCATCGTGTTTGCTGAACGATAACTTGCCAAGGTTAGGAACAAATATTTATCTCACCACGTATTGGTTCTATGCTGCAGCTAATCTCCATTATTGGCTTCAGGTCAAACTGGCCTTACCCTATAAATAGTCAGCAGCCCCCTTCGCTGAACCTAGACCATCACCATGTTCGGGTTTGTGTTCCTCACTTTGCTCCTGGGCTATGGTAAGTTTTTTATGTAGCAACTCCAGGCTCCTTGGATGGGAGGGGAGAGGGGAGGCCTGAAATGAGTGCCGGGGCGGCCCGAAATGAGTGCCAAGGCCAAATGACGGCCTTGGCGACTGAAGGCCTCTCACTCACCACAAGCTGGAGCACAGAGCAAGCTTCCCGCCAGTGTCCCTCAAACCTACGCCACAGGGGTGTCTTCCAAGTGCCAGGTGGGAATTCAGTTACCATGGCCCAGTTAGACCTTGGCCTCGCTATAGAGACTCCAGACAAGGTGACCAGTTCACACCCGCTGCAATATGGACACCAGTCCCTGAGAATCTGACAATTGCGCTTGAGAATGTACCAAATTTGGGTCAGTTAACTTGGGGGATTTCCTTGGTGCGATTTGTTGTCAGTGCCCACAGCATATTGAATGCAGGTTTACCATACGCAGGGCTTCTCCTCTTCCTTCCTAAGTTTCCTTGGTATGTTGTGCCACATCCTTTAGTGAGCATCTCTTCTGCGGATGCCCAGCTCAGCTTGATGAAGAACTTGCACTCAATCCAGTTACATGGGCGGACGAGGGGTGGGGGAGTTCGGGAGGACATAAAGCTCACAAGCACATGCCACATCCCCAGATGAATTTGGGGCTCCTTGAGCTGGTTAGCAGACAGGAGCATAGGGTCAGGCCATCCTGTGGTACTTCGTAAATGCTCAGCTCTCTTCCCTGCTGCATTTCCCAGCCTACAGCTGCGGCGTCCCTGCCTACCCACCTTATGCCTCCCGGGTGGTCGGAGGTGAAGATGCCAATCCCCACAGCTGGCCCTGGCAGGTAAAGAAGCAGCATTATTATTGCCCAAGATGGGGCTTTATTTTTTTTTTTAACCACTGGGTGAAATCCAGGCTAACGTCTTCATGATTTCGGTGAATTCCAGATTTCCCTCCAATACGACAAAAGTGGTGTCTGGGCTCACACATGTGGCGGGACCCTTATTGCTACCAACTGGGTCCTAACTGCGGCCCACTGCATCAGGTAAACCAGTGGCTTTCAATCTTTCCAGACGACTGTACCCTTTGCAGGAGTCTGATTGATTGGTCTTATGTACCCCAAGTTTCACCTCACTTAAAACAACTTGCTGACAAAACCAGACGCAAAGATACATGATTACTGAAAAATTTCGTACTGTCTCATTTTTAGCATGTAATTATAAAAATAAATCAATTGGAATATAAATATTGTTAAGTGTATAGTATACAGAGCAGTATAAACCAGTCATTGTCTGTATGAAATTTTAGTGTGTACTGACTTTGCTAGTGCTTTTTATGTAGCCTGTTGCAAACCGAGGCTAATCTCTAGATGAGTTGCTGTACCCCCAGGGATACACGTACCCATGGTTGAGAACCACTGAGATAAATAGCCATGGTGGGCAAAAGAAAGCAGATAAGCCATGCGCACAAACTAGGAGCTGAAGTCTTTTGCTAAAGGAACGGGCCCAGAGCCCTTGACCAGGAAGTCCAAGTGTTTAGTGCAGAAAAGCAACCAGGTGAGAAAAGATGCGGGAGGGGACCAAGAGTGAGACTATGCAACTCATGCTACAGGTGTGTGGGTCTTTGCCTTCATCTGGTGCCTGATCCACATTGAGGCTAATAGCTGTCCACTAACAGAGTTACTTCCTTAGCTTTCATTGGTGGCCTTGTCACAGCTAGGAAATTAATGCCAGGCCTAGCAGATAAACTCTGAATTTGGAGGCAATCAAGAGAGGTTTAAGTTTAACCGCGTTTTCTCCTGCCGTTGGTTCCTATAGCAACAGCAGAACATACCGAGTTCTACTGGGGAAACAAAACCTGGAGGTCGAGGAACCTGGCTCTGTGGCCGCTGCTGTGGAGAAGATCATTGTCCATGAGAAATGGAACACCTTCCTGATCGTGTAAATCCGCTAAGGCCCCAGGGTGCTGGTGGTGGGGGCTCTGCAATCTCTCTTTCAGCAATTCTGCTGGCAAAGCATAGCTCAAATCAGCCAGTTCTGGATCTATTTCATTGATTGCCCCCAAAGCCACTTGGATTAAAATATGCCTCTGACAATTGCAATAAGGAAAGTTGCTATTCTAGGGTGACCAGACGTCCCGATTTTATCGGGACAGTCCCGATATTTCCTTCTTTGTCCCGCGTCCCGACCGATGTTCGGTCGGGACGCGGGACAAAGAAGGAAATTTACCCTCTGCTCCGGCGCTCACGCCCCCCCAACCCCGACTCCGCCCCCTCCTTCCCCCATTGGATCTCTCAATGGAGGGAGGAGGTTAGGAGGAGGGTCGGGCAACTACCAGGAGCCTGGGAGGGGAAGGGAAAGTTGCCGCGGCCCCGCCGGGAAGGAGCCGCTGGCGCGCAGCCGAGCGGGAGAGGCGCGGGGCTCCCTGCCGGCGGCGGGACGCGCCGCATGTGCCCACGGCGGGCTGGGGAGCGGGAGGCTCTGCAGGGCTGGGAAAAGCCCTGGCTCCTGCCCGTTGCCCAGCCTGGAGCCCCGGGGAGCCCCTCAGGAGACCGGCCGCTGCTGTGGAGGCAGCAGCCGGGGCTGGCTCTGGCCCGGGTGGGCAGCGTGGGCCGCCGGAGACACGCGGCGAAGAGAGGCTGCGGGGGCGAGACTTGTCCCAGGCAGGGAGGCCGGCGGACAGGGGCGAGGGGCCAGCCGGGGTCCCCATAAACTTCCCCGCTGCTGACAGGGAGCCCCGCGCCTCTCTTGCTTGGCTGCGCTCCAGCGGCTCGCCCCGCCTGGAAGGAGCCGCTGGAGCGCAGCCGAGCGGGAGAGGCGTGGGGCTCCCTGCCGGCGGCGGGACGCGCTGCATGTGCCCACGGCAGGCTGGGGGGCAGGAGGCTCTGCAGGGCTGGGAAAAGCCCTGGCTCCTGCCCGTTGCCCAGCCTGGAGCCCCACAGGTGACCGGCCGCTGCTGTGGCTCGGCTGTGCCAGCCCTGGCCCCTTGCACGCCCGCGCCGTGGCCAGCCCCGGACTTTGTTTCTTGTCCCCCCCCTGCCCTCTTTATCCCTAGCCCCTTCTGCATCGGGGCCAGCTTTTGCCCTGGGGTGGGCAGCACGTGCGCCCGGCGCGGCTGGGGCCTGCTAATGCCCCCCCCCGCGTCCCGATATTTCATCCCTGTGGTCTGGTCACCCTATGCTATTCAGACGGGCCAATCTTGTGTAAAGTGAATTATTGGGTAATGTCATCAATCCTCATTCTCCCACCACCGCCCCAAACGCACTGCCGGCCTATCCCTGCTATGACCCGGAGTCACAGGACGTATTTCCTGTGGGAAGCTGAGCGGGCGGGGTTCGCTTTCTGACTGGTTGCCGTGCGGGATGAGATTTGGTGAGGTAGTTCTAGGGAAGGATTGCTTTTGTAATGGAATGTCATGCTTCAAATGAAATCAATTCAATCAAATTCAGAAGGCAGGCCGGGCTAAGGCAGAAACACCTCAGCAGTTGTTTGATGGCTACGTTGGCTGTCCATGTATTATTATTTTTTTTTTTGACTGGCTCAGATATTACACTTGGTTTATTCTCATAACTCAAGTTTAAAGTGTTTGCAAACTAAGGCGTATATTTAATGCGTGCGAAAAAGTGGTTGGTAAAATTCTCAAAGGCCCAAGTAACTTAGGCACCTAGGTCTCACTGAAAGTCAAAGGAACACAGGCTTTAAGTACCCAGGTCATTTTTGAAAATGGGACTTAAGCCGTTTTGAGACTTTTGCTCTTTATACAGTATATTAATATTGCATCTTTATTTACGGTGGGATTCTTTTTTAATACCATGTTTTGGCCCTGCATAGAGCTACTGAACTGGGCTTGTGACCTCGCTGCTCGAGAGAGTTGCTGTTTGCTGTGGGTCTGCCTTCCACACCAAGGATCATAGAATCATAGAATCTCAGGGTTGGAAGGAACCTCAGGAGGTCATCTAGTCCAACCCCCTGCTCAAAGCAGGACCAATCCCCAACTAAATCATCAGGATTGAGCCATCATGTTAGACATAGATCTCCAGCAGTTAGAAATGAGAAAAGGAAGGAAAGGAAGGTTGTTAGTGAGTCCACTCGCTCTCGAGCGTGGACAGAACAAGAAATTGAACATCTTACTCAGCTAGAAAAGAAATATGGGGGTAAGAGAGTCTCAGAGGGTCTCTCAGGAGCCCCAGTGTTTCCCAGCTGGGTTTAAACTTCCCCTTCCGATCTGATTTGGGTTTCAGCAATGATATTGCCCTGATCAAGTTGGCTGAGCCCGTGGAAGTAAGCGAGACGATCCAGCCTGCCTGCCTGCCCGCAAGTGGCGCCCTCTTGACGCAAGACTTCCCCTGCTACGTCACCGGATGGGGACGCCTCTGGAGTGAGTAGAGCACCTTCTCCTACAGCCGTGGTGTCCCACTCCTCGGATGTGGCCCAATGCCAATAGACTCCAGTCTTTGCTGAGTGTTACTCCAGGCTACCTGTTTTAACAATGAGCCTCTTCTGCAACCTTCCCACGTCACTGGTCCCGCTCTGACACGCCATGGCCACTGGCCCTCTCACAAGGCTAAGATCTGGAACAGCCCATGCACTGCGAAAGGCTAGAGCGAGCACGGGCTGGTTCAGCGGAGGTCACAGCCTGGGGAACTGGTGCAGGTGGCCAAAAAGACTGGAAACTATTGTGCTAGAGTGAATAGGGCACAGTGCCTCCAGGCTGGCTGAGCTCCTGAACCAGAAACCCATGGATGTCTGAGCTTGGATTTCTCTTGGAACCAGATCAGATCTCAGACTCCCAAGAGAGCTAAAAAATCATAGAGGTTAGGGGTGGAAGAGACTTAGGAGGAGAGTTACTAGTTTACCTGCTTGACAATGCAGCATTGTTCCCTACTGTATGTTTCTAGTCCTTTGCCCAATCTAGTCTTCTCTGATTAACATCTTAAATTTACCTTTACTCAGTTTCTTCCAATAATGCTTTTACTCACCCTCAGTGATTCTTCTCCTTCCTTTGCTGTTTGCACCCTTCATATATTGGTACCTTTGACTGGCTATCGGTGACCACAAATCTGATGTTTCCATTTTCTGACATGACCTCACGTGTGTAGAAGACCGCTCCTGACTTGGCTTCTCGCCTGTGTAAAACGCTCCTGATGGTTCTTTTTCTTTTTTTTGTGATCCACTCTATTCACCAGCCAACGGCCCCATCTCTGATGACCTCCAGCAGGCACTGCTGCCTGTGGTGGACCATGCCACTTGCAGTAAGTGGGACTGGTGGGGCTCCAGGGTCAAGGAAACCATGGTCTGTGCCGGAGGAGATGGAGTTGTTGCTGGATGCAATGTAAGTTTTCCCAGCACGGTAGTGCTGCATCCTTTCTTATCACCTCCCAAGGAAGGTGAGCAAATCCTGTTGGCAGGAACTGGGGCATGTGCTGGTGGGTTCAAAGCTGCATCTCAGTGGCTCTTAGGGACTCCCTAGCTATGAAAATTCAACCAAGAAAGTCCTCTGGATAATGACATCAAAGTGAGACTTGGCACCTCTGATATTTGCTGACAAGCTGAGTGAGTTTTGTGGCATAGCTGAGCAGTCCATGTATCAAGTTTGGAATACAGCGCTCCCTGGAGTTACAGGTTCAAACCTAAGCAGGGATCAAGTCACCCCTCAAGCCAAGTTATTTACTACTTTGGGGGGGGGGCGGTAGGGAGCGGATTGAACTCAACCTTACAAACCAGTGTCCTTTTTGGTCCGTGCAAATTAAGTAAAGATCCCATAATACTTTTCATAAGATCCCAGTGTCTCTTCTAACTGTTGAGCAGAAAGAGCTAATCTGGCTATTGGCCACACCAGAGTGGCTGCATTTCATTGGTGATTGATGTATGCTGTTGACAAAGCAGAACAAAAATGTAAAAGATGTATCCACTTCATAGTTGGGCACAAGGCCCATCCTCTGAACTAAAGCAGCTGTTGCAGGTTAGAACCGAAGTGCGTGGGTGGAGAAGAAGTCTGAAGGTGCTCGCCTCACCCCTATCTGAACGTCAGTCTCTTATTTTCATGCAGACGCTAATTCACCCACTTCTGATAGAACAGTGGAATTCAACTTGGCCACACACCCAATAGAACGAGTTACTCGAATGCATGAAAGAAGATACGCAAGGCTGCTTGAAAAAGTCAAAGTTACCGGTTATTTCCCACTCCGAGTATAGAGAAAAATGGTAGTATCCTATGTACAACGCCGGGTCACATACTGACTTTTTGAACAGTGACCACAGTACAGTGTGAAGGCACTCTGAATTATTCCCAAGAGTTTGAAGGACACTAGACCAAAACAAAAAAAAAAGGCAGAAATTCTCTGTAACCTCCCAAAGTCTTAATACTAAGAAAATCAGCCAAGCCTTATCCCTGAGCCAGAAGCACTGTTACTATAATAGAAGTTTCTCTGTTTTATGTTGTGTCAGGGAGATTCTGGAGGCCCCCTGAACTGCTATGGTGCTAACGCTTGGGAAGTACATGGCATTGTGAGCTTTGGGTCTGGGCTGAGCTGCAACACTCGTAAGAAGCCAACTGTCTTCACCCGGGTGTCTGCCTACATCGACTGGATCAATGAGGTAGGTATCGGCCCATTAAAGCAAAGCGCCAGGTGCTTAACTAGATTTCTGCACACTTACATGAAATGATTACCGGTTGACCCATCCCAGAACTGCTATCTCCGTTTCCTTTTCAGTCAGTTCTAGATGACTAAATCAAATGTACAGGCCTGCACCAAACCCCTCAGACTCTGGGAAAGTTTGGAGCAGGATTGCAACTAGACAGTATTTGGTCCTGCCATGAGGGCAGGGGACTGGACTCGATGACCTCTCGAGGTCCCTTCCAGTCCTAGAATCTATGAACAGCCTTGGCCCATCTTCGGTGCCATCTCTACACAGCAAATGGTTTTGCTGCTGTCCTACAAAAATGAGGCGTTCTTGTGTCCAGTGTCAAAAATGGAGGCCTAAAGTTAGGCTCCTAAGTCATTACTTAGGTGTTGAAGTAAGTAGCCTGAGCACCCAGGAGCTTCCATTGACTTCAGTGGGATTTCAGTGAGAGCTATTAGGTAATCGGCAACTTTGAAAGTCCAGCCATTTATTTAGGCCCTAGCTTTGAGCCTCCTGGCCTAGAAATAGTCTACAATGCTGTAAATGCCAGTTGGAGAGCAGGCAACCCAGAGAAACTTAACTCAGCTGCACCATGCAGAAGTATTGGGGGGTTGCCTCAGATGCGGACGTTACTTTCGAGGATAGTGGTCAGCTGTTAGGACACTCTTTGAAATTTATAAAGAAATCCCCCAGTTTTATGACCAGCTTGTTGCATGTGTATAAATCTAATTGGATACCCAGGACTTTGGGCCCATCTGTTTCAACTTGCCACAGTATACGTTACACCCCTCCAGTAGGAGAGAGCTAGTCATGCTTCAGACAGAGTGGCTTTGTAAATAAGAACTTGCTTTACCGGGAACCACTGAGTCTGGTTTTGTGTGAAACTGTCACTTATTTTTTAAAAATGATTAACGCTGCTTCTTTTCTTTCCCCGGTCACCAGAAAATAAATCTCAACTGAAGAGTCCAGCTCGTTTCATTGATTGTAAATCCCAGGAAACCCTAATAAATTGTCTCATCATAACTTTCCTTGGTCCAGAGGCTGCTTGAAATGTGTCTGACACATGGGTACTTATTTGCAGTAAATACACACCGTGCCGGTGACTTCAGTTAAGTTACACTGATTGACACCAGCTGAGGATCTAGCCCAACTTTTTGTCTTTTCCCGGGGGCTCTTACACAGGGGAGAAAATACCTGAGACTATACTATGGAATCGTGTGAATAGCAACAGACAAGAGCTGAAAGCAGATGGTTGTCCTTACTACTGCTATTACTGCAGCAGAACCTAGAGTTCCCAGCGCTATTCCACCAGGCGCTGTCCAAACACACAACCAGAGATATGGCCTGTCCCTCCAACAGCCAATTCCTAAAGGATGGGCGCGCCCAGGCTGGGCTAAAAGGGGTATCAGCTCAGCAGCGAAATGATCAAAGCTATTCTGGCATTTGTACATAAAGCTGTAGTGAAAGTTGCATTGCTTTGATTTCGGATGCTGATACATGCACTTATGCAACGGCTTTATCTCGCCGGTGATGCATCCCAAATCAGCAAGCCCACGAACCTGCGTCAATTGCACACGACCAGGCTTGGCTCTTTGTGGAGTGTAACTCTAACTCTAAAGTATCCCCTGTCTTACTGGTCAGTAACTTCAGGCTCCGTTTGAACAAGTCAAAGACATTTCCCTGTGCAGCAGAGGGAAGCCCATTCACCCATACGTTTACGGTCCTGTGCTTGCAAAACCACATAGGACATTCCTGTGGCCCCATTTCCCCACAACCACTCAAAGGAAGATTTTTTGTTATGGACAAGCAGCAAAGCAAAGGAGGGGGGAAGGTGTCGGTCCCACCTTGGATCACTCTCTGCCTGAGCCTTTCATTTTTACGGTGAAAGGGATGTTTGGATGCCTCCATATGCTTTGATAGATCATGCAGTAGAACACAGGGCTAAAATGACAAATTACCATCTCCGTTAACGCCACCGGTCTGGTGTGACTGGGACGTGCACTGCTGGAGATCCCCAACCATGGGGGGAGGAGGAGCAAAGCAGTGGAGCCACTCCCTGTGCACCCCGCCACAGTTCAGGGCAACTGCAACTGTATTCCCCCTCCATGGTCCAGCAAGGCACCCACTCTCAGGCGTCCGGCTCCCCGGCCGTCAGCTCGCTTGGGCGGAGACCTGCATCTTTCCCGTTTCTGACCGGGGTATTTCCAGGCTGCACTGTTCCTTGCCTACGCTGTGGTATCCCCAGCAAGCCAGACTGCCTAACCCAGCCAGCATCTGCCCTTTGCTTTCTCTCCAGAGGCTACTAACCGGGTAATGGCCCACAGTTAAGTTACCGTGCAGCCCTTTCTAAGCAAGCACATTTATTCTTAAAGTGAAAGCATTACAGGGAAATAATTAAAAAACAATAAAAGAACCTACACGCTTGCTAATAAGTTTACTGGAGATCAGTTCCTAATGCCAAGGCGCTGGCAGGAGTCAGTCCTTCAAGCCCTATGCACGGTTTTCTCCTGGGGCTACAAGTTCACAACTACTTTAGCTCAGAACAAGAACAACCATGCATAGGTTTTGTTTTTCCTTTATAAGGCTTCGGCCTCTTGTCCTCATGTAACAGGTGATCAGCAGACAAACGTCCTTTCCTCAGGGCATAGCTTCAGAAGGCTGGGCTTTTGCATAACTGGGAAGGAGGGGTGGTTGTATATTTGCATTCACCTCCCCGTGACGATTTTCTGGGACGCCCACTTAAATTTGTTTGTCCTAAACGTTCATTCTTGCCCGGCACATTGTTTCAAATAGTCCTTTGCGGCTCAAAACACATCCCAGAGTTTACACTGGTCACCTCTCGCCGCTAGAGAAGTTGTGTACAATTCCACAATAACACACAAACTTGGCCTTTTTAATGGCTGCCAGAGCTACTTAACCTTAATTCAAGAAGGATTTTCATGGATGATGCAGGAAATTGCCCTGTTGCACAACCCTATTGTGTAGGGGAGTGGCTAAGGGATTAATGCAGTCCTAGACCTGCCAGATCCAACCCTCCCGTGACCTGCTCCTTCAAAAACACCTGTGCATTGGGGAAGGAAGCATGGCATTGTAGACTCCCTCTGTGGGCTCCTGGAATCCTGCCCCACCTTTCCATGGGCAGTGGAATGGTACCTGTTTGACGGCAATCAGGGCTCTTGCCACTGTTTTTTTAAGGGTGAGGGGAAGAGAAAAGATTTCGCTCTTACTCTGTCCAGCGTCTCTTAAGGGTGCCTGGTGCTGGAAGCCAGGCATTGCTGAGTTCTCATCCATTCACTGTTACCTCACATGAGCTACCTCGTCATTCTCTAGGCAAAATGGGGTTCACACCTCCCTACGTCCCAGGGAGCACAGGGGGGCTAGCTGGTCAGTGCTTTGAAGATGAGCAGAGAGACTACGATAGATCAAGAGGCTTCACAGAACTAGAGCAGAGGGCCCCAGGAATGAAGGGGCAGCACCCAATCCATGCGCTCCAAACAGCGCCTCCTGGTGACTTTTAGGTTCACTACACGACCTACATTGCAAATGGGCAATACTGTAAAATATTCACACATACCCTGCCCACCACCATCCCTTGCTCTCTGTATAAGTCAGTTGGCCTTTCTAAATTAAAGTGCCCGTGACACTGGGGAATTGAGTACACTGGTTAAAAACAGCCCAATTCCTGTTGCACACACATAGCTGTTTGCCACCAGTCCCCTGCCCATGTGCTGGGTCTTCCCAGAGCACATGGATTAATGGCTCCAAATTCCGCAGTGGGTTTTGCCCTGCGTTCAAATATTCCTCTGCTGTGGATTGATACTGAGACCAAACGCATCTCAAATCTGAGCCACCCTGGGTGCATTGGAGAGCTCCGACATCAAGGCAGGGAAGAACGGCAAGGTAATGAACAACAACTTCTGCAGAACCAAAGGTCTCGGGGAAGCAGTTCAGGTCGTAGTCTGGAGATGGGGCTGAGTTTAATGGGAGTTGAGGTCACACGCTGGGGTAACAGACAGAACTGAAGTAGCTCAGACAATCTAATGCAACAAGTTTCTTTACTTGAGCCGGACTGGAAACCTAAACGTATTGACATCCCTGCGAGAGGAGGGTTGATCTGATTAGTGCCATGGTGTAGGACTCAGATGACCCGGCCTCTATTCTCTGCTCTGCCACTGACTTCCCTGGGCACGTCACATAGCCTCTCTGTGCCTGGGTTCCCCAGCTTTAATATGGGGGCACTAGCACCTCACGTGAGGCTAATACATTACAGAGTGTGAGATGCTCAGCGACTACAGTGACACAGGACGACGAGTAGATAGAAAGATCCCCCAAGAACCTATCAATTAATGGGCAGTTTCTCCATGCAAATAACAGTAAGAAAGCCACATTACGTATCTCGCCCCAACACTGCGCTAGGCACTATACTGGCACGTCTGGAGGAGCCTGGCTCAGGGCCGGCTCTAGGCACCAGCAAAGCAAGCAGTTGCTTGGGGCGGCAAATTTGCAGGGGTGCAAGAATCCAGCCTGGGAGCTGAGAACCAACAGGGGGCCCTGGAAGCTGTAGTTCCTTGGTTAGCTCCCTGCCTACAGAGCAGTGGTTCCCAAACTGGGGGTTCGCAGAACGTTACAGGGGGTTCGCAAGAAAAAATTCATTAATGGCGGCCGGAGGACCCCGGCATTGGAGGCAGCAGGTGGGACCTGGTTGCAGGGCAGACACCCCGAGCCTCGGGGAGAGCAGGGCTGTGCAGTTGGGGCTGGCAGCCCGAACCCTGCCCCCGTCAGCAGGGGAGCTGGCAGCCCGAACCCCAGGGAGAGCGGGACCGGGCAGCTGGGGCCGGCAGCCCAAGCCCCAGCGGTCAGCGGGACCTGCAGCGCAAGTTCAGTGGAGCTCAGTTGACCGGGGCTGTCAATGGGGTCCAGCAGCAGGAGCCCCAGGGAGTATGGATCTGGCAGCCCAGACCCTGGCGTGGGGCCAGTAGCCTAAGCCCTGTGGTGGGCAGGGTGGCAGCTGAGACCGGCAGGGTGGCAGCTCGGACTCCTGTCCTCATCAGACAGGGGAAGTTGGCATGGAGGACAGAGTTAGCAGGAGCAATGCTGTACGTGGGGGGTGGTCCAAGCTAATTTGTCCCTCGCAGGGCACCCTCCTAGGGAGAAACCTCGTGGCGGAAGAAAAGCTGTTTGGGAGCCAAACCAGCCGGAAGCACGTTGTAGCCAGTGTAGCAGTGGTAAGGTGCCTCTGTAATTGTCATTCTCTCTGGAGTGCTGTTTTGCTTCAGTGAGACTTGAGTGGATCTTCTCATTTTCTAGTTTGTTGGTTGTTCGCAGTCTGTCTGCTTTGTTTTTGTACACAAGTTCAATGGATAAGTGGCTGAAAAAGGAAAGTGTAAAGTGTAAAGACGCAAGATTCAGCTAGTGTTTCCTCAAGTCCACACTTTGGAAAAATCTACGTCTAATGATCATGATGGTCCTGGAAAGTCACTTACAAAGAAAAGAAAATATGATGAAGATTATATAAAATATGGCTTTACATGCATTGGTGATCAAGAATGTCCAAAATCACTGTGTTTGATTTGTGGTGATGTTCTAGCAAACAGCAGCCTCAAACCTTCTCTACTTCGGCGCCATTTAGAAACTAGGCATCCTGCACAACTCGACAAGCCTGTTGATTTTTTCAAGCAAAAATTAGCTGAGAGGAAAAGTGACATTACCAGTTTTATATCCAAAGCAAGTACTGATAATGAAAATGCACTTGAAGCCTCATAGCGGGTGAGCTACCAAGTAGCAAAAGCATCAGAAGCCCATACCATAGCAGAGAGCTTGATTGGTCCATGTATAAAAGACGTAGTTCATTGCATGCTCGGAGAAAAGGCTGCAAAAAGGATTGACATGGTACCTTTGTCCAATAATACGTTGTCACGAAGAATTAATGACATGTTAAATAATGTAGAGACCATAATTGTACAGAGAGTAAAAAACAGTCCATATTATGCTATACAGTTGGATGAATCAACTGATGTAGCTAATCTAGCTATTTTGCTACTGTTTGTACGTTATGTGAATGAAGGTTTGGTTGAAGAAGACTTGTTGTTTTGCTGACCATTGGAAGAATGTACAACTGGAGAAGATATCTTCAATCTGACTAATGTATATTTTCAAGAAAAGGAAATAGATTGGTCTTGTTGCCTAGGCATTTGCACTGATGGGGCCACATCAATGATGGGGAAGTATACTGGATTTGTAGCTTGAACAAAAAAGGTTGCATCAAAAGTCTCTTGGACTCATTGCAGCATCCATAGACAAGCCCGCGCAACAAAACATAGGCCTGAGGGACTGAAGGAAGTGCTGGACAACACAGTGAAAATGGTGAATCTCATAAAATCACGGCCAATGAATTCCAGAATATTTCATATACTTTGTGAAGAAATGGGTAGTATACACGATTGTCTGTTGACTCATACTGAAGTTAGATGGCTCTTACGGGGCAAAATCCTGGTGTGCTTGTTTGACCTTAGAACGGAAATCCTAGTTTTTTTCAACAGCCACCCTTTCCACCTTGCCAGCTGTATGGAAAATAATGTCCAACTCCAGAGCCTCGCTTATTTAGCAGATATTTTCTCAAGAATTAATGACCTAAATTTATCTCTTCAAGGTCTCAATATAAGAGTTTTCAATGTGCAAAACCAAGTTGAATCCATGATAAAGAAGTTGCAGTTCTGGGAAAGTTGTTTGGAAAACAATCAAACTGAGTGTTTCAGTAATCTTCATGACTTCCTGGCAGAACATAAACTTCAGTTGGATCAATGCACTAAAACCAATATAACTGCACACCTAAAAGGACTTTGCACAACTTTCAGGGATTACTTTCCAGCTATATCAGGCGATAATGACTGGATTCGCAACCCTTTTGATGCTACCACTTTCTCAACACAGATATCGAACAATGAGGAAAAAGAGAAATTGATTGAGATCTCCTGTGATTACGAACTGAAAAGGAGTTTCAGAAATCTGTCATTGATCAACTTTTGGCTGAGTTTAAGAAACAAGTACCCCCTTCTGGCAGAAAAAGCTGCTGCAGTTTTGTTCCCATATGCGAGAAAGCATTTTCCTCGTATGCACATCTGAAAACCAAATACAGAAACAGATTTGATGCCGAACCAGACCTGAGACTTTATCTTTCTCCAAAGGTTCTGGACTTCAAAGAGCTATGCAGAGCAAAGCGAGCGCATCCATCACACTGAGGAAATTTAAATTTAAAACCCTGGAAATATTCATTTTTAGAAGGGGGTTCACGAGATTTCACAATTTAGAGAAAGGGGTTTGCGGGCTGTTAAAGTTTGGGAACCACTGCTATAGAGCCAGCCCTGGAGCAGGGAAAGAACTACATTTCCCAGCATTCCCTTGGCCGCAATTAACAGGAAAGGGAGGGGGAAGGAGTGTGGAGCTGAAACCTCATGCTGCAGCCGGCTGTGAATGGTAGGGACGAAGCCAGCTCTAGGTTTTTTGCCGCCCCCCACCCCAGCCCTGGGCTCACCCTGCACCCCTGTGTTGCTCCAGCCCTGGACTCTCCCCTGCCCACACCCCCTGCTGCTCCAGCTCTCCCCCCACCTGCATCTCCTGCTGCCCCAGCCCTGGGCTCTCCCCCAAAGAAAGAATTGGGTGGACTAAATGGACAGTGCACCTCTCTATCTGAAGCCTAGCAAGGGAGGTACGTGGATCCCACTAGAATTTAAAATGAAAAGTAAGGGAGGGGAGGCTCTACTAGGACCTGGGCAGCTTTAGATACAGTACCAGGCACGTAGGAGGATTTACACTTCTGAGCCATGGAAGCAGAAATTGACTTTTCTTTTCCAGAGTTAGCTAATATTCAGAAAGGGAATCCAGCACCTGCCTTCCAGATTTGAACACCTCAAAATTCAGGAGTGCTCAAGCTCAATTTGGGCAGCTGTTACTTCATTTCTCCCAAATCAAATCTACTGAGTAACTTGCTGTAGAAAAAGTAGGATAAAATTGAGCAAGAAATGCTTCCCAGTGGTTATTAGGACTGGAATTGCTATTTTCAACAGCCATTGCTTTTTTTTTTTTTTTTAGTTTTAGTTTTATTTGTTTAAAAGGAAGACAGTGATAGTGCACTGGCAAATTCCCCATAGAAACAAAGAATGGAACAAAAGAATAATAAAGGCACCTTAACTTTTCCTCATTTATGTAGGACAGTCTTATAATAGGCATCCAGATATCCTCCAATCACACAAGCTGAAAATTGTTCCACTTTACGGCAGTTCTGTAACCATATGGGAACCAATCCTGTCTGTGTTCTGTGCACATCCAAAATTCCTGCTGAATGACCCGCCCTGGGAGCGAGTTACCAGTGACCCAGGGCTGCGGCGGCAGGAGGGTGCAGTTGGAGGGGGAGAGAGAGAGCCCAGGGCTGGCGGGGGGGTGGGGGGGGGAGCCAAAAATTGTTATGCTTGCGGCAGCAAAAAACCTAGAGCCGGCCCTGGTCTGGCTTCCTGCCCCCAAAGGACTTGCATGCTTTGTCCCACCGCTCCAGAACCAGCGCCGCCAATGCAACAGACGCAAGTAAATGATGGGGAAACCCAAGTTGTGATTGTAAGAACTAGCCCCATTTAATATCCTAACCCGTCATTACCTGGGAAATGGTTGGACAACAACCAAAGATGGATTTTTGTAAGGAAAAGTCGGTGGGACCCATACGCGGCCACCTGGTGAGTTTCCAGCAGGAAGAGCTTTACCAGGGCAGTGGAAAAGTTCTTACATATACAGTTTCTAGCTTCTCAATTACTTTGGGGGCTGAAGGAGATGTGAGGGGAGGGGGAAGGGAATTGTCTTTGGGTCTTTATATTTTTGGGCTGGGGGCTCTAATTATTGCTCCCAAGGGCCCACTGGTCTCCCCATCTCACCCCCTGAAAAAAGGCCACTTAGGCAAGGGGCTAAGAATATTCCAATGCCCGTCCCATCAATGCAGCCCCATCCCAAGCCTTTACCTCTTTGGACACAGGCCCAAATGTCCTTCCTCACCCCTGTCCACGCCCCCCCCCCATCTACCCCTCAAACCCAGGCCCTGACGGCTTTGCCCAGAGCCTGATCCTTCCATTGCAACACCAGAGGCTCCTGGAGGACCTTGTGGACTAGGAGTTCCCCCATGAATTGCTGGAGGGAGATTTACACCCCCAAAATTCAGGTAATTTTCCTTTCCATCCACATGTTTGTGACTAGGACTCAAGGTAGTGGGGGAGCGAACAGCTGCAACAAACAAACTCCAGCTCACGGAGCTCTCCCCACACAAGGCAGAGCGGAAGCCTGCATCTCAAGGTCCAGCTTTTTTTAGCATTTGCGCACACAGGAAAATGTCCCATGGTTGCGAAACCTTCCCACTGGTCACTGAGCCGCACGCCCCCTCCCCCAGGCCGTATCTCCAGAGATAAGCGCTACAGCCATATAAGAGGGCTCAGCTGAGGCGCTGCTCCTGACACAGCTACACGGCACCATGATCTGTATCCTGTTCGCTACCCTGACGCTGGCCGCTGGGGGTATGTATCCCGCCGAGACGTAGGTTTTCATCTGTTTTACCAACCACAGATTTCTAGCTTGAGCCTGTGGTCCTGACGCTGACCAGCAGCCTGGAGGTGCTCAGATATCAGAGGGATGGGCACAGTGTAAGGGGCATCATAGACTATGGCTTAGAAACATCTCTAGCGATAGAGAGGTCACCAGATCGGGCCCTGACACTACAGAAGAGCAGTTCAACCATGTGTTACACAAAGATCAGGTCAGTTTTGGTTGGTGGCTTGATCTGTTCTGATTTTTAACGTGGATCCCATCTTGTGTCCCTTGCAGCCCTCAGTTGTGGGAATCCCGCCTACCCACCTCTCTTGACCAGAGTGGTTGGAGGAGAAGATGCAAGACCATTCAGCTGGCCCTGGCAGGTTAGTGATTCCGGGTTTCCTTAGCCCAGTCCAGGATACCTTGAGCCACGTTGCCTTCCCATTACGTTGGGCCTTGCTTTGCTCAGCTTACACTCGCGTTGATGGCATTTCCCTGTCTGTTATGCGATAACTTTTGAAGACCAAACTCCCAGGGAATGTTCTAGGCGTCAGTGGTCAGAGCCCTACTGAGTTTAGTGAAAATCGGAAAATGAAAAGTGGAGGACACCTGGAGCCCCCTGTATCTGGTTAGATGACCCAGCAGCTTTAGCTGGTCTATAATAATAGCCAGAGATCAAAGGAGCAGTTGATGACACACTAGACGGGGTCAATGGCTAACAATACACCCCAGATCTCAGTCCTGCCCATCATCCTAATGGAGCGGAAGATATTGACCCACTGAAGGACTTTGCTCCTTCATAGAAAGAAAATAAATTATTTAACAAATTATACAAGCGGAACTGCTTACACGTGTCCCTGACGTGAGGGGGATAGGAGGGCGGCACACAAGTAGCTTAGGGGGTAGAATGGGGAATGCAACTTAAGGACCCCTGGTGCGTGCAGTGAAAGCCTACAGAGACAACAAAGTGGGAGACCGTGTATGTGTATCATGGCTGTATTCTGGATGGGACACACTAGAAGGACAACTGGCTTTGTGCTTAAGATGCGGCAAGAGGTGTGAGAACTGAGTTCTATCCCCAGCTCCACCACAGACTCATTGCCTGGCCTTAAGCAAGCCACTTAGCACCCAATCCAGCTCCCATTGAAATCAGAGAGGGAGGAGGAACTCACCCTGGCTTCAATGGGTGTGGGAACTGGCTCTCTTTGCACCAGGGGCCATGTGGTGAGCACTTTGATAAGCTTGTCACTAAACAGCAAACAAAGAGCATGCTGGGAAATGATACCAACATGCGATTTTGGGACACGGTACCTCAGTTTCTGATCCTCCTCCCAAGGGCGCGTGTCGGGATTCATTTGCTAATGCTAGAGCTCCTCGCTCGGCAGGTGCTAAAGACGAGTTACCAATTAATGACAACTGTTAACCGCCCATTATAGATGGCTGTGCAGCATTATTATGCTCTTTTAAAGAACTAATTGGGAAGTAACGTGATTCCCGTCTACAGCTGATAGGTCAGCTAAGTGTCAAAGCATGTTGGGATCCATCAGGATGAACGCTCCAGAGGAACAAGAGATTGGTGTAATAATATTTTGCTAGGTATGCAGAGCCATGCAGGGCCGCCCACAGGGTGGGGGGGGGCAACTGGGGCAATTTGCCCCGGGCCCCGCAGGGGCCCCCACGAGAGTTTTTCATGGCCCCTGGAGCAGGGTCCTTCACTTGCTCCAGAGGCCCTGGAAAACTCTTGTGGGACCCGGGCTCCCGGAGCTTCTTTGGCTCCGGGTCTTCGGCAGCAATTCAGCGGCAGGGGGTCCTTCTGCCCCGGGACCCACCGCCAAAGTGCCGGGTCTTCGGCGGCAATTCGGCAGCGGGAGTCCCCTGCCGCTGAAGACCACAGGCCCCCTGAATCCTCTGGGCGGCCCTGGAGCCATGCTTAGCAAGTAACCGGTGTCTCAAGCTAGGGACTATTTAACTCCTAGAATGCATTTTGAAAGTAGCACCTATTTAGCTCTTCACTTGTTCAAAAGTTAATAAATGACACCCCTGTAAGGTTGATACAATCCCCGTGGCATATCTGGGCAAACTGTGGCAGAGAAGCTAAGCAACCCACCCTTGGTCACACAATGAGTCAAAGGCAAAACAGAAGTGACAACTTGGGAGTTCCCGGATCCCTATTTCCCTAGATTCCATTTCCATGATCAGGTCACTAGCTCACTAAACCCAGTGAAATATTTAAAAAACAAAACCCCAAACCACCCAAAGGGATCTATTTCTACATAGAGTGACAAAGAGGTGTTTCATGAACCCATTTCTTCTGTAGCAAATACAACCCTCTGTTTGTCCCATGCTTAGTAAATAGCTTTGGGAAAGCAACACCGAAACGAAACTTTGGCAAAAAGCCTTTTCACAAGAAGAGCGATCTGGACCTGGAGCACTTGGGTGCCCAGCTTTTCACCTTCCCAACAGAAGGAGAGGTCGATCCGTGAGTAGCATTTTTACCGTATCGTTCCTAGGTGTCCCTGACATACGGTGCCAATGGCGGCTGGTATCACACCTGTGGGGGAACCCTCATTGCACCCAACTGGGTCCTGACAGCTGCTCACTGCATCAGGTACGTTAGCTGCAGAATCCTGGAGAATCATTTCTCTGAAGTCAACGAGCAGAAAGCTGCAAATGCTCTGAAGTAAAGAGAAAGCAAAAGCCTATTAATAACAAAAGGGACAGAGGCCAGTGCAGGAGCCACCTCCCCAATAGTTAAGTGATGTCTTCAGCCTCCACTATCTCAGAAACTTTCAGACACGTTCCCCTGAGATGCTGACCACTTGTGGCTGTTAAAAAGTCCACAGCAGTTTTTGTAAGAGTACGGGTGAATTAACCCCAGTGCCCTAGCCAAATTCCAGCTAGTGCAACTGAATTCAATTCAACGGTTGCATGGCCCAGCTGTGCACTGCTTAACAGCTGCCTTGCTCCACTCAACAGTGTCTCCCCCACCAAAAAGGTTATCACGTCTAGATCATGTCTCTGGCAGTGGCCCCTACCTGATCATTCACTGGAAGGGGAAAACTTCATTCCTCTTCCCCTGCTTGTGCAATGCCCTGCACTGTTGGCCTTATTTTTGCATGTATAACAATAAATATAATTTATTAAATTATCCAGCCCTTTTTAAAATCAGCTGGGCTCTCTTTACAAGCACATGTAGCAGTGAGTTCCATAGGTTCACTAGCTCACCCACTTCCATGAAGAAATATTCCCTTTGGGTTTAAAAGCACCAGCCTTCAATTTCAGTGAGAGAGCTTCTTGTTCTCAGAGTATGAGATGGTGTAAAAATGAGGGGAGTGAACAGCTTTGACTTTATCACCTTAAATGCCTCACTCAAGGCCAGCTCCCCTACCCAGCAGCTCAGTACAGGCCTGTTTCCTGGGGCTGGTTACGACCACTCCAGTTAGAGAAAGCATCGTCAGAGCAGATTTGAGCTCTCACAGGCTGGCTGTGTGTGAGGTAGGATTGCCAGGGTGCACAATACTATTACACACATCTATATACCAGATGCTTTTGTAATAGACGTTGTCATACAACCAGAGAGGCCTTCGGAATTGCTCAGCTGTGCCAGGAAATGGCAGCCTCATGCTCTGAAGATCAGGTGGGGCCCAAGTTTAGCAGGAATCTTGGCAGGAGGCAGAGGACCATGTGGAGGTGCAGCCTCTAGTGACGATAGGTTCCAGCATGCAATGCTCCATCCTAAGCCAACAGCTGTTACTATAGAGCAATGCATGCTGGCACTTGCAGTTTTCAGAGGGTTCCCACTGGACACCCCAGGCTGCATTTGGCCGCCCTTCCCAAAGAGGCGTGTGACCGCGCAGCATGCAGGGAGCTACATGTCTGAGCATCTCTCCCGATTCCTTTTCCTCCCCAGCTCTTCTCTGACCTATCTAGTGTTTCTTGGCAAACACAACCTAAGGCTTGCTGAGGAAGGATCGATTGCAATCAGTCCACAAAAAATCATTGTCCATGAGGGCTGGGACCCAAACCGTCTTGCAGATGGGTAAGTTGATAGCAGCTATTTGTATGAACTATGAGAGATAGGGCCCCAAACCAAACACCCCTGCACCATGGGCAGCTCCAAATCTGGAGCCAGTTCTTACAGCATAGGCCGGAGGTCCACAAACTATGAGCGGAGGAACATTCTGGGGGGCACAGTTGGGGCCCATGAGGGGTGGGGAGGGACTGCCACCCAGTGCCACTCCTGGCCCCAGCCCCAGCCCCAACTGTTGGCCCCACACCCAGGGCCCCACTCCCAGCCCCACACCCATTATGGCCCCCAGCCTTGGCCCCCTTACCCCTGTCCACATCCCCCCCCCCCCAGAGCTGTGTCCCTGACTCCACCCTGGGGGAGAGAGGGCGCGGATTGGAGTAAGGGTGGGTGCGAGGTAAAAAGTTTGTGAACCACCGGCAAAGGTTCATACTGATGATTCCAAAATACTGGGCGACTGGATGTGGGGAGTGGTGAACCCTTTCCCCAGTTCAAACCCTTGTCACAGTATGGAAAATGGGCGTGGCTGGCTCAGCGAGCAGATACCCATCACCCCCAAAGAGACAGAGGCCAATGCAGGAGCCCCCTCCCCAATAATGAAGTGATGCCTTCAGCCTCCACTATCTCAGAAACTTTCCAGGCACATTCACCTGAGATGCTGACCACTTGTGGCTGTTAAAGAGTCCACGGCAGTTTTTGTAAGAGTACAAGTGAATTAACCCCCGTGTCCTAGCCAAATTCCAGCTATTGCAACTGAATTCAATTCAGTGGCTCTAAACTGCTGCATAGCACAGCTGTGTATTGCTTAACAGCTGCCTTGCTCGACCCAACAGTGTCTCCTGCATCTTAGCAGTGGGTGAAGAGAGGTCTCACCAGACAGGTGTGTGGAAAGGTTCAATGAATGTATGTCAAGTTCTTTGAAATCCTCAGATGAAAGGTGCTACTAGAAGTGCAAATTATTACACCTCTACCCCGATATAACGCGACCCGATATAACACGAATTTGGATATAATGCGGTAAAGCAGTGCTCCAGGGAGGCGGGGCTGCGCACTCTGGCGGATCAAAGCAAGTTCAATATAACGCGGTTTCACCTATAACGTGGTAAGATTTTTTTGGTTCCCGAGGACAGCGTTATATCGGAGTAGAGGGGTATTAGTAACTTGGATTGATGCCATGTTGCTGAAGGACTCCTTGGTTCTGCTAAAGTCCTAGTGCATTAGCTCCACTAATCAGTTCAGTTTCCAACTTTCTGCGCGTTGCGTCCCCTCCAGCTTCCCAAGGCAGTAGTACAAGAACTAGGACATAAGAATGGCCATACTGCATCAGACCAATGGTCTATCTAGTCCAGTATCTTGTCGTCAGACAGTGGCCAATGCCAGATGCCTCTGAGAGAATGAACCGAACAGGTCATTCATTGAGTGACAGTCAGAGGCTTCGGGACACTGAGAGCACAGGGCTGCCTCCTGGCCATCTTGGCTAATAGCTATCGATGGACCTGTCCTCCAGGAACTTATCTAGTTGTTTTTTTAACACCATTAGTTTTGACCTTCACAACACCTGATTTTGTGTTGTGTGAAGAAGTACTTCCTTATGTTTGTTTTAAACCTGCTGCCTATCAATTACCCCTAGTTCTTGTGTTCTGAGAAGGAGTAAATAACACTTCCTTATTCACTGTTTCCACACCAGTCATGATTTCATAAACCTCTATCATATCCCCTCTTAGTCATCTCTTTTCCAAGCTGAAAAGTCCCAGTCTTTTTAATCTCTCCTCATACAGAAGCTGTTCCAGACCCCTAATCATTTTGTTGCTCTTCCCTGTGCCTTTTCAAATGCTAATATATCTGTTTTGAGATGGGGTGACCAGAACCGCACGCAGAATTCAAGTGTGGGTGTACGATGGATTAATAGAATGGCCTTGTGATATTATGATAACTGCCCAGGGTTGAGCCCCCTCCCTTAGGGCCTTAACTCCAAGGAGCTGAGAAACCTGCTACCTTGTGTTATCTACCAAATGTAGGGCTGAACCCCATTAAACAGAGCTAGACTGTGTCCAACTGCAGCCAACACTTTTAGATTCCACTTGTTTATTACACCTCAGTCTAGCAGTTACCAGGCACAATATAATGATGTTTACTGAGGCTCAGAAAGGCTTGAAAAATTACGTAAATGCTGCCCCGTTTGGAGAGGAAAGGTACAGCACACTGCCCTACTGTGAGGGAAGGGTTTCGGCAAACCCCAAGTGGTAAAAAGGAAAACAAATAGCGATTATGGAATCATTGATGCTCACACACAACAGATGTTTGGATGCTTTGTATGTTTGGATGCTGACTCAGCAATAAACTGAAACATAAAGACCTCACAGGCCTCAGTTACTTCACACAAGGAAATTTCTGGTGCTCCAACAGGGCCGGGGGGCATTACGGCATGAGTTTGAGGTGGCAGCACTGACTGTAGGAGGAGGGGGTATGCCTCTTGAACACAAAGGTCTTATTCCCTCAGCCCCGACAGACCACCTGCCCCAGCCTGAGGAGGAAGCCTCTGGCTGAAAGGCCATTTCCTGGGAGTCTCTGAGTAGAAGGATGAGTCGGTAACAGCATGGGCAGCTCTCTAGGGAGACGCCCGCCCACCACAGGGAGCTGAATGGAAACGAGTGCTTTAAATCAGGGAACCTGGACGACTCTGAAGTTCCAGGAGCCTCTCCGCGTATTCTCCAGAAGCTCTCACCAGTCACAGGCCGTGTTTACCCCAAAGCTTGACAGAGACAGGCCAAGCCTCTCAAACTGGGCCCCGTTTGGGCAGAGGAGCTGGAGATGCTGGGGCCTGGATTTCCACATGGCTTTTGGGCCATGGGGAAGGAAAATCAAGGTGCTCCACCAGGGCCTATGGGCACCGAGGCACGCGCTTGGGTGTGGTATGGGCAACACCAAGGGGTGGGATGCCTCTGCCATGGCCTGAAGACATTCCTTCCCCTAAAGGCAAAGGCCCCTCTTTCGAATAGACGGAGCCCTCTGTAAACGCTGCGTATTAATGGGTCTGTGTTTTCCTCCACTCTCTCTCTGTGCGCGCTCCCTCCCCCCTGGCTTGTGCACAGCAACGACATTGCTTTGATCAAACTCTCCCAGAGCGTTGCCCTGAGCAGTCAAATCCAGCCGGCCTGCCTCCCCCCGGCAAACAGTCTCCTGGCCTCTGGCGTCGTCTGCTACGTAACAGGATGGGGAAGGCTGCAGAGTAAGTGTTAATGCAGTTCAGTGGGAACACTAAGTCCGTCTGTGTTAACGTCTCCTTTGGGATTGACTGGAATAAGGTTCTTTTTTCCGGTGCCCCTTAGCCCTCAATTCAGAGAGAGATCTGACCAGGCTCTGGCTCCACCCCTGCAGCAGAGATGTTCTTGCATTTTCCTTGCTGAACGTTTAGCTTTTGTTAGGACCCCAGCTGAGGCCTGGAGATGCAATTGTCACCCAAGTCAGAGTGGTCTGAAGACTGGTGGGGCTGTTAGTGCTCGTGGAAGAGTTGAAAAGGCGCTTTAAAGAAGTGACGGTTAGTGCTGGACAGCCAGCCTGGAACAGGGAAGTCCCCATGCAGAGAGCGGGTACAATGCAGGCAACAGCCTTGTGCTTCAATCCTGAGCAGGATGCATCGCCTAGAGAGGTTAGAGCAGAGGACAGGGATCCTGGCCTATTCCTTCCTTGGCCTGGTTGCCGACGCGAACGCCAGTAGGGTGTTGATATGTGAACGTTAAAGCTGATTTCCCATGCGATATTGACAGAGAGCCATTGTTAATATGGACGAGGATTATCCATCTAGTTCAGAGAGTTTTCTGAGGGAGGGCTGCATTAAGGACTGGATTCTGCAACCCCTCTGTGCTTGGATTCCCTGTTGACTCTTGTACCTGGACATGTTATTTGCTGTTTCTTCACTGCCAGGGGCTAATGCTACTCCCTTGTTTCTGTTCCCTCCCAGCAAACGGCGCTCTCCCAGATATACTGCAGCAAGGGCCCTTGGTCGTGGTGGATTACGCCACCTGTTCCCGGCCTAGCTGGTGGGGTAGCATAGTGAAAACCACCATGATCTGTGGAGGCGGCGACGGGCTGATCTCCAGCTGCAATGTGAGTCTGGAGAATTGGGCAGTTATGGGCGTGGCTTTAGCGAGTTCTGCATTATGGGAAGGGACTCTGAAGATGGGGCAGGGTACTCGGATCTACCCATTCTAGATGGGCTTTGGAACCCCTTTGTAGAAGTTGATAGCAATTAATGTGTTTAAGGACAATTTAATAATCACATTTCTATACTCTCACCTACAAGAGGGACCCACCCCAAACACCCGGATCCAAATACCCCCTGCATGTTGGACCTGAACATGGCAGCTGAGAACCATCTCATAAGACAGAACCTATATTCATTTCCTTCACACTCCTGCCTTTCTCCCATGTCCCATCTCCAATTATACGAGACCCATGGCAGTGACTTCTCTTCTCATGCACCATAGAAAGTTATGGCTTTTTCCAAACTGGCGTTCAATGACTGTGCCTCTCCTTCCTTGCAGGGGGACTCCGGTGGCCCACTGAACTGCAAAGGTGCTGACGGCAGGTGGGAAGTGCATGGCGTAGTCAGCTTTGGCTCCGCACTAAGCTGTAATTACTACCAGAAACCCTCCGTCTTCACTCGGGTCTCTGCTTTCAACAACTGGATCAATACGGTAAGGGTCTACTGCAGGGGTGGGCAAAGTACTGCCCGAAGGCCACATCCGTACCCAGATGTGGCCCTCAGGCTAAAAAGTTTGCCCACCCGGGTCTAGTGTCTGCTGTTGAGCAAGAACAAACTGGGCTGTGAACTTCTAAATGGTCATTCAGGGTAAAACAAAACAAAACAAAACACCTGCAAAAGAGTTCAAGACCATTGGTTTGTCTATATGTCTTTAAATTCACACCCAAACTTATTCCATAATAACTTCACCGCATAGACAATCCCTTAACACAACAAAGGAGAATGTTGTCTTGTTTCTAGGGAATTAATTCCTGCAGCGAAGGTGAGGTGTCTTCCTGTTGAATGCAACTATCCAAATGATCTTCATTTCTAACCATATTTTGGACGTTTTGGAATAAATCTGTCACATTTTATATTAAGGGTATATTTATAGAGTTTTCATAAATGTTAATTGATGTCCAACAACTTAATTATCTGTCATCTATTACTGTGGCGATCAGTAACACATCCAGCTCATGGCTATAACGTTCTTATCAAATATTTAACGGAACAATTTGTAGAGTTCGAATGTCCCTGTTTTACAGATTTCCTTAGTTTTGTGGTCTGATTTCCCCCCCCTTTGCTTTACACTTTCTGCAGGTTATGGCAAACAACTAACCTGAAGAGCCGTGGACAACAGACTAACCCTGTGCTGGGGGAAGGGAAGCTATTTTGCTGATTGAAATAGTCGTAATCACAAAATTCCAATCTGATGATGTGCTGAAGAAATCTGTATATAATAAATAACCAACATTTGTTTGCAACATGCGTGTATAGCCTGTGCCTCGGGGAAAGGAAGGGTTTAAGATGGAAGAACATGACAATGGGTGCAGGAAGTTATGCAGTGGAGCATTTTCTTCCATTAGATAAAACCCAATGTGAATGGAAGTGGAATATGAAGCACAACACAAGAATGAGGACTTGGGGAGTGGGGGGGGAAGGGGGGGAACTCACCCAGTGCCATTTGTTTCCACAGTGGTTGACACGAGAAATGTGTGTTGTCACCCTAGTGTCCCCACACTCCCTTCTAACCCCACATTCCCGTACTAGGCTCCAGCTGCCAACTCTCCCTTTGCCTCACATCTGAGCATGGGGGAATTATAAGCACTATAAATCCCAAGAACCTGGCAATGCTCTTGATGGGAACTCAAAATACGCAATGCACAGCTCCTGGCAGTTCTCCATTCAGTGATTTGATACCGTTACTCATTGTGCCCAGCTGTTGGAAGTGATCCTGGAGTGGCTGCTGGCTGAAGAACATGCTGTAGAGCAGGGAACCACCGGAAAGCCACTTTGAAATATCAGGAAGGCTTTTAAAAACTGAGGATAATTTCTGATGATACCTTTTAACCTTTTTAAGGGGAATGGAGCCCATGGTGCTTATCTCTTTCCAGCAGCCCATAAATCTCATACCAACAGGAGTTATATGCACATCTGCAGAGGGGAAAGACAAGCCAATGTTCATTTTTCTACCACCATAAAATTTAACCCACTTGGAAAGTTAGTAAAAGGCCATAAATTTACCCTCTCTGACTTGAGCTTTCAGAGCCAGGAACTACCCAATAGAAACAGCCTGGAAGGACTGAAGGCCACCTCCATCCCCATTGCCTTTAGTCAAATGACCCTAAAAAGAAGCTCTGATGCTCCAGAACAGAGCAAAACTGATTCCAGACAATTGGTCAATTTAGTCCTGCACACATGAGCAAGAATCAGGATGAGCTCTGGCCTGGGGAATGTTCTTACTCAAAGCTAGCTGGATGAAAGGTGCCCTATTTGTAAGCAGGGTCTGAATGAATGCTCCCCTGGCACCTAGCTTGGAGAGGGAGAGACTTTGTGTGTGTTTATGTAAATACAGTTTGCTCCTGCTCTGCTTAGATATTCAGCAGATAGAGCGGTGTCAAAGTGATCAACTTTGGCTGGTGTTGGGTTACAAATCACCTTAGTACTGAATGCAGGGGTAGTGAAATATAGTTACCAAGGTTGTAATAATTGTAGGAATACAGGGAAGCAGGACTGTGCTTAACCGGTCCCAAATGAGGGGTCACATTCAGTTGAAAGAACCTCGCTAAGCCTGGGGCTTGAATGCCAGAGCCCTGTGGAAGTAAGAGGGGATGGGGACAGATGTCTCAGTTAGGATGCTGCAAACTCTTTCTAGGGGTTCTTCACTAGAGTGGTTTAGCATGTTTCTCCCGACTGTTCAAATACTAGAACTAAACAGGCTTCATTCAGAACCTCTTTGTTATTTTAAATACTCAATCAGTACTTAAAATCAGTTGTGGTGGGTGTGATGGGTTCAGTCACAGAGATCCCTTTGGGCCTGTCACCTGACATGCTGAAATTACCTCTGAGCCCATTTTCCCTGCCAGTTTAAGACTCCAGAATCCTCCCTTGTTGAGCTAGACACACTAACCTGCTGCAACACAGACGGAGGGTCTGGGCCATGCCGACAAAGCTGAAGACTTTAACCAAAAACAGCTCAGCAGGTTACCTCTCCAGCACCCAGACACCCAGTTCTTCCTAGTCTGGGCCCAATCCTTTTCAGACCAATGATGTAGTTTATGGCCTGGGTCCAGCAATCACTCACATCCCCATAGTTACTGTCCTTTGTTCCAGTTTCTTTCAGGCATCTCTTTGGGGTGGAGATGCCATCTCTTGAGCCAGCTGAGGACACAATGGAGAGGCTTCCAGGGCCTTTTATATTCTCTCTCTTGTGGGCGGAAACCCCTTTGTTCTTCTGTGAAAAATCACAGCAACAAGATGGAGTTTGTAGCTCCCTGGACAAATCACATGTCCATGAATGATTCAGCTTTTTGCAGGCCAACGCCATTGTTTACATGGTAGTTTGAATGCTCCAAGGAAAGCTCAAATGTGGATTGGTGTCTCCCATTGTCAGTTAAGTGTTTCTTGATAGGACTATTCTGAGTAAGTGCCCATTCTCAAGAAGCTGACCAAATGCTTCACTGAGGCTACTTAGACTCAGACACATTGAGATACAAGTACATTGCCAATATTCATAACTTCAAATACAAAATGATACACACATGCAAACAGTATAATCATAACTAGCAAATTACAACCTTTCCATAGACACCTTACTTGACCTTCTTTGTACAAGATTTGGTGCAACTATAGGACCATGATTGTAACAATGATCTATACAGTCAAAGTTCATGTCAATAACTTCACAGCTCTGTTTACTTGCAAACCTTCCTGTGTACATGTGGGCCAGTCCAGGAAGAATGGAGGCTGGGGTCTCACAGGACATGTGACCATGTCACATGATACTAGAATCCATTTTAAATCTGGTACTTTTCCATTTAGAAGGGGGTGTGGGGCCCCAGAGAGACAAAAGAGTCCTACCTTGTGCCAAAGTTATAAAAGGGGGTGGAGCAGGACAAAGAGGCTGCCAATCATGAGAAAGCCCCTTCTTACTACCTGATATGTCTGCTGGAACTAACAAGGACTGTACCAGGGGACATGATTGGGCCTAGACTAGGAAGGAGTCTGGTCTGTGAAAGATGCTTAGTGGAACATTTCTGAGGGTGAGATATTACCTGTAATCAGTTTCTTAATGTATTAGGCTTAGACTTGCGTGTTTTTGCTTTATTTTGCTAAGTGACTTTCTTTGTTCTGGCTATTACTTGAAACCACTTAAATCCTACTTTGTATACTTAATGAAATCACTTTTGTTTATTAATGAACCCAGAGTAAGTGATTAATACTTGGGGGAGCAAACAGCTGTGCGTATCTCTCTATCAGTGTTATACAGGGCGTTCAATTTATGAGTTTACCTTGTATAAGCTTTATACAGAGTAAAAACGGATTTATTTGGGGTTTGGATCCCATTGGGAGCTGGGTGTGTGGGTGCTAGAGACAAGCAGATTAGTGTATCTGGCTCAACAAGACAGGGTTCTGGAGGCCCAAACTGGCAGAGAAAATGGGCTAATAGGTAGTCTCAGCACATCAGGTGACAGTCCCAAGGGGATCTCTGTGACTGAACCCATCACAAGAGCCATTTACAATTCATTGATTTTGAAGCACCCTTAATGACTTCCACTAAATATGTTTACATCAGTAACCCAAGTTTATATCTTATTATCCTAACTCCAGACACAGAAATAACACATGCAAACAAATAGGCCGAACACACTCAGTAGATTATAAGATTTGTAATGATACTTTACAAGAGAACTTCTGTATAAAGCATATTCCAGTTATATCATATTCACATTCATAAGCATATTTTCATAAAGCATATGGAGTGCAACATCACAGTGGGACTGTATTTCTGCCCAGAGCTGACAATCACTGAGAGCTGAAATCACTTGTGGTAGGACGTATTCTGCCTAGAGATGAAAATCACTAAGTGACTGACTGGCAGAGCTCACAGCAGAAAGGGAAGGTGGCAAGAAGTGGAGGGAGCACGGTGGCTTTTACACACACACCCCACTCATGGCAGGAGGAGAAGTCATGCAGCTGCATCAGTGTACTCTGGGGAGGGTGTCTTGCTCGTGCTTTTATGTTTATGAATACCGCTTGCAAGAGGGGAAGTATTGCCTCTTAGAGGTGCCCAGAGAGTAGAGTGAAATTTTCCCGGGTTACTGGGTGTGGGCTCGAGCTGGTTCTGGTTATATTGTTGAAAAGGAACCCCCTAAATACTGAACCCAGCCCTTCTTGCTGCCCACTCCAACTGGCAGAAGGGTTACATTTTTATTTGTTTTCAATTATTAATAATAATAGTTCTTTATGTAAAGTGTGGAAAATTGGAGAATCTATATACAACATATGAAGTCTGGATGATTTTATGAAATTGCTGTATCACTGAATTCCTCAGTGGGTGTGGGAATCTATGCTATCCGGCCTGGTAGCATGTCTCTCCCAATCCAGGGACAATGGCGAGTCATTAACATGAATTGCTCCCATTCATATTGGAGCACCTTAGGACAATGGGATGGCTGAAGTCTAGGGAAACCAGTTTGACCCAGTGTGTCTGCAGGGAAGAGGTTTGGCGTGAGAACAAAGAGGAGGTGAGGGTAAAGCCCTTTACAAACACAGAGACTGGGCCGGTCAGAGAGATAAAAGGAAGCTTGTGTCACGAGAAAGGAACAACAGAGGTTATTTTCATAGCTGAGAGGACCTTTTCATACTGCTCAATCAGCCATGGTCAAAGTAAGTTTGACAAACTCCGTGCGTTGAAGGAGAAACTATGACTTGTAGGAGGGAGATCCTGGACACCCTAAAGAACTCTGACCTAAGCCCAAAGAATGCTCCAGAGTAGTGAGGCCACTGAGGAGGGGAAACATGTGCAGGTGTGATTATTATTATGCCTGGTGTGACATTGCATGCTATATGATTTTATGGAAGTATTCTGAAGAGTGTGAATACAATGTAACTAAAAGATGCTTCTTGCAAAAGGTCTCTTGTAAGGTATCATTACAAAGCTTATAATCTATTGAGTGTGGTCATCCTATTTGTATAAATGTATCACTCTTGTATCGGAAAATGGCAATATGAAATATAACTCTGAGGGCCTATTGTAATTATGCAAAGTGTGAGCCATTAATGGTGGTTTGGAATCTTGATGGCTCCTATCAACCAGGACAATTGACTGTAGATGGCTCTGGTTTACTTGTAAGTCTTCCTGTATACATGTGTGCTGGCAAGTGGGCAATTAAGTCTTACAGTGACATGTGATCATGTCACCTGAACTGGAATCCATCTTTAACCTGGTGCATTTCCATTGAGAAGGAGGGGTGGGAACCCATAGAGGAACAAAGGATTTCCACCTTATGCAAAAGATATATAAGTGAGTGGAACAGAACAAAAGAGGCTACAATCTTGAGAAATCCCCTAGCTACCACCTGAGCTGGAACAAGGACTGTACCAGGGGAAAGGATTGTGCCCAGACTAGGAAGGTGTCCAGTCTGTGGTAGAAACTTATTGAAACACCTCTGAGGGTGAGATTTTATCTGTATTCTGTTTTCTTACTGTATTAGGTTTAGAGTTGCATGTTTTATTTTATTTTGCTTGGTAATTCATTTTGTTCTGTCTGCTATTACTTGGAACCACTTAAATCCTACTTTCTGTATTTAATAAAACCACTTTTTACTTATTAATTAACCCAGAGTACGTATTAATACCTGGGGTGGGACAGCTGTGCATATCTCTCTGTCAGTGTTACAGAGGGCAAACAATTTATGAGTTTAGCCTGTATAAGCTTTATACAGGGTAAAACAGATTTATTTGGCGTTTGCACCCCATTGGGAGTTGGGCATCTTAGTGTTAAAGACAGGAACACTTCTTAAGTTGCTTTCAGTTAAGTCTGCAGCTTTGGGGCACGTGGTTCAGACCCTGGGTGTGTGTTGGAGCAGACGGGCGTGTCTGGCTCAGCAAGACAGGGTGCTGGGGTCCTGAGCTGGCAGGGAAAGCAGGGGCAGAAGTAGTCTTGGCACATCAGTTGGCAGCTCCCAAGGGGGTTTCTGTGACCCAACCCGTCACACCTGGATCTGTCGATCTTCTGTGCTGCCTGAAGTAAAGAGGAATTGGTTCAGGATCGCCTTTTGCAAAGCCGGTGTGGTGTGTGCGTCAACTGGCAAGTGTAAACCAGCGCGCTCACAAAGGTGGGAGATGTGGGCCAGGGAGCGCTTCAGCAACTGGGGTGTCTTTGTGGAGCCAGCACTGGTCCTGAGGGCACAGGGCAGCTGGCCCATGATGCCCCATTGCCACGATGGGGAAACAGACAGAGAGCCTGTGCCAAGGGACCATGCCAGAGAGGCCAAAAGACAGAGACAGTGCTGGAGTCTACCCAGACCAAGGAAAACCTAAACCTCACACGGCCCAGTGTGGTGGGACCGATAGGCAGCAGCCAGGTGAGTTTCCAGCAGGAAGAGCTTTACCAGGGCAGTGGAAAAGTGATTACATACAGTTTACTTTGGGGCTGAAGGAGAGGGGGGGGCGGAAATTGTCCTTTGGTCTTTATATTTTTGGGGCTGGGGGCTCTAATTATTGCTCCCAAGTGCCCACAGTTCTCCGCATCTCACTCCCTGAAAAAAGGCCACTTAGGCAAGGGGCTAAGAATATTCCAATGCCCGTCCCATCAATTCCGGCACATCCCACGCCTTTGCCCCTTTGGACACAGGCCCAAATGTCCTTCCTCACCCCTGTCCCCGCCCCCCCCCCCCCCATTTAACCCTCAAACCCAGGCCCTGGTGGCTTTGCCCTGAGCCCGATCTGTCCATTGCAACACCAGAGGCTCCTGGAGGACCTTGTGGACTAGGAGTTCCCCCATGAATTGCTGGAGGGAGATTTACACCCCCAAAATTCAGGTAATTTTCCTTTCCATCCACATGTTTGTGACCAGGACTCAAGGTAGTGGGAGAGCGAACAGCTGCAACAAACAAACTCCAGCTCACGGAGCTCTCCCCACACAAGGCAGAGCAGAAACCTGCATCTCAAGGTCCAGCTTTTTTTAGCATTTGCGCACACAGGAAAATGTCCCATGGGTGCAAAACCTTCCCACTGGTCACTGAGCCGCACGCCCCCTCCCCCAGGCCGTATCTCCAGAGATAAGCGCTACAGCCATATAAGAGGGCTCAGATGAGGCGCTGCTCCTGACACAGCTACACGGCACCATGATCTGTATCCTGTTCGCTACCCTGACGCTGGCCGCTGGGGGTATGTATCCCGCCTAGACGTAGGGTTTCATCTGTTTTACCAACCACAGATTTCTAGCTTGAGCCTGTGGTCCTGACACTGACCAGCAGCCTGGAGGTGCTCAGATATCAGAGGGATGGGCACAGTGTAAGGGGCATCATAGACTATGGCTTAGAAACATCTCTAGCGATAGAGAGGTCACCAGATCGGGCCCTGACACTACAGAAGAGCAGTTCAACCATGTGTTACACAAAGATCAGGTCAGTTTTGGTTGGTGGCTTGATCTGTTCTGATTTCTAACGTGGATCCCATCTTGTGTCCCTTGCAGCCCTCAGTTGTGGGGATCCCGCCTACCCGCCTCTCTTGACCAGAGTGGTTGGAGGAGAAGATGCAAGACCATTCAGCTGGCCCTGGCAGGTTAGTGATTCCGGGTTTCCTTAGCCCAGTCCAGGATACCTTGAGCCACGTTGCCTTCCCATTACATTGGGCCTTGTTTTGCTCAGCCTACACTCGCGTTGATGGCATTTCCCTGTCTGTTACGCGATAACTTTTGAACATTGTATCCGATCAATTCCAAACTCCCAGGGAATGTTCTAGGCGTCAATGGTCAGAGCCCTACTGAGTTTAGTGAAAATCGGAAAATGAGAAGGCAGAAAAGTGGAGGACACCTGGAGCCCCCTGTATCTCGTTAGCTGACCCAGCAGCTTTAGCTGGTCTATAATAATAGACATAGATCAAAGAAGTGGTTGATAGCAGCCATTGACCCCGTCTAGTGTAACAATACAGCCCGGATCTCAGCCCTGCCCATCATCCCAATGGAGCGGAAGATTTTGACCCCCTGAAGGATTTTGATCCCACATGGAAAGAAAAGAAATAATTTAACAAATTATACAAGCGGAACTGTTTACACGTGTCCTTGACATGAGGGGGATGGGAGGGCAGCACACAAGGAGCTTAGGGGGTAGAATGGGGAATGCAACTTAAGGACCCCTGGTGCGGGTGAGCTCAGCCTACAGAGGCAACAAAGTGGGAGACCATGTATGTGTATCATGGCTGTATTCTGGATGGGACACTTCAAGGACAACTGGCCTTGTGCTTAAGATGCGGCAAGAGGTGTGAGAACTGAGTTCTATCCCCAGCTCCGCCACAGACTCACTGCTTGGCCTTAAGCAAGTCACTTAGCACCCAATCCAGCTCCCATTGAAATCAGAGAGGGAGGAGGAACTCACCCTGGCTTCAATGGGTGTGGGAACTGGTTCTCTTTGCACCAGGGGCCATGTGGTGAGCACTTTGATAAGCTTGTCACTAAACAGCAAACAAAGAGCATGCTGGAAAATGATACCGACATGCGATTTTGGGACACGGTACCTCAGTTTCCGATCCTCCTCCCAAGGGCACGTGTCGGGATTCATTTGCTAATGCCAGAGTTCCTCGCTCGGCAGGTGCTAAAGACGAGTTACCAATTAATGACAACTGTTAACTGCCCATCCTAGATGGCTGTGCAGCGTTATTGTGCTCTTTTAAAGAACTAATTGGGGAGTAAAGTGATTCCCGTCTACAGCTGATAGGTCAGCTACGTGTCAAAGCATGCTGGGATCCATCAGGATGAACGCTCCAGAGGAACAAGAGATTGGTGTCATTATTTTTTGCTAGGTATGCAGAGGCATACTCAGCAAGTAACCGGTGTCTCAAAATAGGGACTACTTAACTCCTAGAATACAGGAGCCCCCTGCCACTGAAGACCACAGCCCACCTGAATCCTCTGGGCGGCCCTGGATCCATGCTCAGCAAGTAACCGGTGTCTCAAGCTAGGGACTATTTAACTCCTAGAATGCATTTTGAAAGTAGCACCTATTTAGCTCTTCACCTGTTCAAAAGTTAATAAATGACACCCCTGTAAGGTTGATACAATCCCCGTGGCATATCTGGGCAAACTGTGGCAGAGAAGTAAAGCAACCCGCCCATGGTCACACAATGAGTCAAAGGCAAAACAGAAGTGACAACTTGGGAGTTCCCGGATCCCTATTTCCCTAGATTCCATTTCCATGATCAGGTCACTCGCCCACTAAACCCAGTGAAATATTTAAAAAACAAAACCCCAAACCACCTACAGGGACCTATTTCTACATAGAGTGACAAAGAGGTGTTTCATGAACCCATTTCTTCTGTAGCAAATACAACCCTCTGTTTAGCCCATGCTTAGTAAATAGCTTTGGGAAAGCAACACCGAAACGAAACTTTGGAAAAAGTCTTTTCACAAGAGAGTGATCTGGATCCGGAGCACTTGGGTGCCCAGCTTTTCACCTTCCCAACAGAAGGAGAGGTCGATCAGTGGAGTAGCATTTTTACCGTATTGTTCCTAGGTGTCCCTGCAATACAGTTCCAGCGGTAACTGGTATCACACCTGTGGGGGAACCCTCATTGCAAGCAACTGGGTCCTGACAGCTGCTCACTGCATCAGGTACGTTAGCTGCAGAATCCTGGAGAATCATTTCTTTGAAGTCAAAGTGCAGAAAGCTGTAAATGCTCTGAGGTAAAGAGAAAGCCAAAGCATATTAATAACAGGCTCTCCCCCACCAAAAAGGTTATCACGTCTCGATCGTGTCTCTGGCAGTGGCCCTGACCTGATGTTTCACTGGAAGGTGAAAACTTCATTCCTCTTCCCCTGCTTGTGCAATGCCCTGCATTGTTTGCTTTATTTTTGCATGTATAACAGTAAATATTAGTTATTAAATTATCCAGCCCTTTTTAAAATCAGCTGGGCTCTCTTTACAAGCACATGTAGCTGTGAGTTCCATAGGTTCACTAGCTCACCCACTTCCATGAAGAAATATTCCCTTTGGGTTTAAAAGCACCAGCCTTCAATTTCAGTGAGAGAGCTTCTTGTTCTCAGATTATGAGATGGTGTAAAAATGAGGGGAGTGATCAGCTTTGACTTGATCACCTTAAATGCCTCACTCAAGGCCAGCTCCCCTACCCAGCAGCTCAGTACAGGCCTGTTTCCTGGGGCTGGTTATGACCACTCCAGTTAGAGAAAGCATCGTCAGAGCAGATTTGAGCTCTCACAGGCTGGCTGTGTGTGAGGTAGGATTGCCAGGGTGCACAATACTATTACACACATCTATATACCAGATGCTTTTGTAATAGACGTTGTCATACAACCAGAGAGGCCTTCGGAATTGCTCAGGTGTGCCAGGAAATGGCAGCCTCATGCTCTGAAGATCAGGTGGGGCCCAAGTTTGGCAGGAATCTTGGCAGGAGGCAGAGGACCATGTGGAGGTGCAGCCTCTAGTGACGATAGGTTCCAGCATGCAATGCTCCATCCTAAGCCAACAGCTGTTACTATAGAGCAATGCATGCTGGCACTTGCAGTTTTCAGAGGGTTCCCACTGGACACCCCGAGGCTGCATTTGGCCGCCCTTCCCAAAGTGGCGTGTGACTGCGCAGCAAGCAGGGAGCTACATAACTGAGCATCTCTCCCTGTTCCTTTTCCTCCCCAGCTCTTCTCGGACCTATCAAGTGCTTCTTGGCAAACACAACCTAAAGGCTACTGAACAAGGATCGATTGCAGTCAGTCCACAAAAAATCATTGTCCATGAAGGCTGGAACCCAAACCGTGTTTCAAACGGGTAAGTTGGTAGCAGCTATTTATACAAAGTATGAGAGATAGGGCCTCAAACCAAACCCCTCGGTCCAAACACCCCTACACTGTGGGCAGCTCCAAATCTGGAGCCAGTTGTTACAACATAGGCTCAAACTGATTATTCCAAAATACTGGGAGACTGGCTGTGCTGGGTGGGCAACCCTTTCCCCATTCAAACCCTTGTCACATTATGGCGGATGGGCGTGCCTGGCTCAGCGAGCAGATGCCCATCACCGCCAAAGGGACAGAGCCCAGTGCAGGAGCCACCTCCCCAATAGTTAAGTGATGCCTTCAGCCTCCACTATCTCAGAAACTTTCAGACACGTTCACCTGAGATGCTGACCACTTGTGGCTGTTAAAGGGTCCACAGCAGGTTTCGTAAGAGTACAGGTGAATTAACCCCAGTGTCCTAGCCAAATTCCAGCTATTGCAACTGAATTCAATTCAACGGCTGCATAGCACAGCTGTGCACTGCTTAACAGCTGCCTTGCTCAACTCAACAGTGTCTCCTGCATCTTAGCAGTGGGTGAAGAGAGCTCTCACCTAACAGGTGTGTGGAAAGGTTCAATGAATGTATGTAAAGTCCTTTGAAATCTTCAGATGAAAGGAGCTACTAGAAGTTCAAAGTATTATTAGTAACTTGGATTGATGTCACATTGCTGAAGGACTCCTTGGTTCTGCTGAAGTCCTAGTGCATTAGCTCCACTAATCAGTTCAGTTTCCAACTTTCTGCGCATTGCGTCCCCACGTATATGGCCAAGCCCACCTTCCCAAGGCAGTAGTACAAGAACTAGGACATAAGAACGGCCATACTGCATCAGACCAATGGTCCATCTAGTCCAGTATCTTATCTTCGGAAAGTGACCAATGCCAGATGCTTCAGTGGGAATGAACAGAACAGGTCAACCATCAAGTGACAGTCGGAGGCTTAGGGACACCCAGAGCACAGGGCTACGTCCCTGACCATCTTGGCTAATAGCCAGTGATGGACCTGTCCTCCAGGAACTTATCTAGCTGTTTTGTGTGAAGAAGTACTTCTTTATGTTTGTTTTAAACCTGCTCTCTATTAATGACCCCTGGTTCTTGTGTTATGTGAAGGGTTAAATAACACTTTCTCCACACCAGTCATGATTTCATAGATTTCTATCATATCCCCTCTTAGTCATCCCTTTTCCAAGATGAAAAGCCCAAGTCTTTTTATCCTTCCTCATACAGAAGCTGTTCCATACCCCTCATCATTTTTATTGCCCTTCTCTGTGCCTTTTCCAATTCTAATATATCTGTTTTGAGATGGGGTAACCAGAACTGCACGCAGTATTCAAGTGTAAGCATATCATGGGTTAATAGAATGGCATTGTGATATTATGATAACTGCCCAGGGCCGAGCTGCCTCTATTAGGGGCCTTAACACCAAGCAGTTGAGAAACTTACTACATTATGTTATCTACCAAATGTAGGGCTGAACCCCACTAAACAGAGCTAGACTGTGTCCAACTGCAGCCAACACTTTTAGATTCCACTTGTTTATTACACCTCAGTCTAGCAGTTTCCGGGCACAATATAATGATGTTTATTTAGGCTCAGGAAGGCTTGAAAAATTACTTAAATGCTGCCCTGTCTGGAGAGGAAAGGCACAGCACACTGCCCTACTGTGAGGGAAGGGTTTCGGCAAACCCCGAGTGGTAAAAAGAAAAACAAATAGCGATTATGGAATCATTGATGCCAGGGCCGCCCGGAGGGGTGGGTGGGGGCAAGTAGGGCAATTTGCCCCGGGCCCCACAGGGGCCCCGCAAGCCCTGGCCATGCAGCAGTCCAGGTCTTCGGCGGCGGGGGGCCCTTCAGTGCTGCCAAAGACGTGGAGCGACTGAAGGGCCCCCCGCCGCCGAAGCCCCGGACCACCGCCGGGTGAGTACAAGCACCGCAGCTCCCCTGCTTTGCCCCATGCCCCCTGAATCCTCTGGGCGGCCCCGACTGATGCTCACACACAACAGATGAGCCCTTGTACGTTTGGATGCTGACTCGGCAATAAACTGAAACACAAACTTCACAGGCCTCACACAAGGAAAGTCCTGGTGCTCCAACAGGGCCGGGAGGCATTAAGGCATGTGTTGGAGGGGGAGTACGGGCAGTACTGACTGTGGGAGGAGGGGATAGGCCTCTTGAACTCTTTTATCCATGGGGGGATTCCAAGACAGAGCCAAAGGTCTCACTCCCCTGGCCCCGACGGAACACCAGCCCCAGGGTAAAAGGAGCATTTCCTGGGAGTCTCTGAGTAGAAGGATGAGTCGGTAACAGCATGGGCAACTCTCTAGGGAGACGCCCGCCCACCACAGGGAGCTGAACGGAAACGAGTGCTCTAAATCAGGGAACCTGGACGAGCCTGAAGTTTCAGGAGCCTCTCCGTGTATTCTCCAGAAGCTCTCACAGTCACAGGCCGTGTTTACCCCAAAGCTTGACAGAGACAGGCCAAGCCTCTCAAACTGGGCCCCGTGTGGGCAGAGGAGCTGCAGATGCTGGGGCCTGGATTTCCACACAGCTTTTGGGCCATGGGGAAGGAAAATCAAGGTGCTCCACCAGGGCCTATGGGCACCAAGGCATGCGTTTGGGTGTGATAGGGGTGGGACGCCTCTGTCATGGCCTGAGATCATTCCTTCCCCTAAGGGCAGGGGCCCCTCTTTCGAATAGACAGAGCCCTCTATAAATGCTACGTATTAATGGGTCTGTTTTTTTCCCACTCTTCTCTGCGCGCTCCCGCCTCCACCCCGGCTTGCGCACACATGAACACAGCAACGACATCGCTTTGATCAAACTCTCCCAGAGCGTTGCCCGGAGCAATCAAATCCAGCCGGCCTGCCTCCCCGCAGCAAACAGTCTCCTGGCCTCTGGCGTCGTCTGCTACGTAACCGGATGGGGAAGGCTGCAGAGTAAGTGTTAATGCAGTTCAGTGGGAACACTAAGTCCGTCTGTGTTAACGTCTCCTTTGGGGTTGACTAGAATAAGGTTCTTTTTTCCGGTGCCCCTTAGCCCTCAATTCAGAGAGAGATCTGACCAGGCTCTGGCTCCACCCCTGCAGCAGAGATGTTCTTGCATTTTCCTTGCAGAATGTTTAGCTTTTGTTAGGACCCCAGCTGAGGCCTGGAGATGCAATTGTCACCCAAGTCAGAGTGGTCTGAAGACTGGTGGGGCTGTTAGTGCTCGTTGAAGAGTTGAAAAGCCGCTTTAAAGAAGTGACGGTTAGTGATGGACAGCCAGCCTGGAACAGGGAAGTCCCCATGCAGAGAGCGGGTACAATGCAGGCAACAGCCTTGTGCTTCAATCCTGAGCAGGATGCATCGCCTAGAGAGGGGAGGGCACAGAGCAGCGATCCTGGCCTATTCCTTCCTTGGCCTGGTTGCCGACGCTAACGCCAGTAGGGTGTTGATATGTGAATGTTAAAGCTGATTTCCCATGCGATATTGACAGAGAGCCATTGTTAAAATGGACGAGGATTATCCATCTAGTTCAGACAGTTTTCTGAGGGAGGGCTGCATTAAGGACTGGATTCTGCAACCCCTCTGTGCTTGGATTCCCTGTTGACTCTTGTACCTGGACATGTTATTTGCTGTTTCTTCACTGCCAGGAGCTAATGCTACTCCCTTGTTTCTGTTCCCTCCCAGCAAACGGTGCTCTCCCAGCTATACTGCAGCAAGGGCCCTTGGTCGTGGTGGATTACGCCACCTGTTCCCTGCCTGCCTGGTGGGGCAGCACAGTAAAAACCACCATGATCTGTGCAGGCGGTGATGGGCTGATCTCCAGCTGCAACGTGAGTCCGGAGAATTGGGCAGTTATGGGCGTGGCTTTAGAAAGTTCTGCATTATGGGAAGGGACTCTGAAGATGGGGCAGGGTACTCAGGGACTGCGCAATCCATTAGGCAACCTAGGCGGTCGCCTAGGGCATTAACATTCGGGGGGTGGTGACCGTGGTGGCCGGATCTTCGGCTGCCCCGGTCGTCGTGGGTATTTCGGGGGCAGGACCTTCCACCGCCTCTGTCGGGGGTGGCATTTTGGGGGCGGGACCTTCCGCCGCCTCTGTCGGGGGTGGCATTTCGGGGGCGGGACCTTCCACCGCCTAGGGCGGCAAAAATGCTGGCAGCGCTCCTGAGGGTACTAGGATCTATCCCTTCTAGATGGGCTTTGAAACCCCTTCGTAGTGGTTGATAGCAATTAACGTGCTGAAGGACTATTTAAAAAACACATTTCTATACCCTCTCCTACAAGAAGGATCCACCACAAACCCCAGGATCCAAACACCATCTGCATGCTGGACCTGAACATGGCAGCTGGGAGCCACCTCATAACACAGAACCTATATTCATTTCATTCACACTCCCGCCTTTCTCCCATGTCCCATCTCCACTTATACGAGACCCATGGCAGTGACTTCTCTTCTCATGCACCATAGAAAGACGTGGATATTTCCAAACTGGCGTTCAATGACTGTGCCTCTCCTTCCTTGCAGGGGGACTCCGGTGGCCCACTGAACTGCAGAGGTGCTGACGGCAGGTGGGAAGTGCATGGCGTAGTCAGCTTCGGCTCCTCGCTAGGTTGTAATTATTACCGCAAACCCTCCGTCTTCACTCGGGTCTCCGCTTTCAACAACTGGATCGCTACGGTAAGGGTCTAGTGTCTGCTGCTGAGCAAGAACAAACTCTGCTATGAACTTCTAAATGGTCATTCGGGGTAAAACAAAACAAAACAGCCGCAAAACAGTTCAAGACTGAGGGTTTGTCCATATGGGTAAATTGGCGAGCAGTAGCTTCCCATGTGGACACTTCCCCCAGAATAGCTGGTGCACTTTAAGTTCACACCCTAACTTATTCCATAATAACTTCACCGCGTAGACAATCCCTTAACACACCAAAAGAGAATGTTGTCTTGTTTCTAGGGAGTTAGTCCCTGAAGCAAAGGTGACGTGTCTTCCTGTTGAATGCAACTATCCAAATGATCTTCATTTCTAACCAAAGTTTGGATGTTTTGGAATAAATCTGTCACACTTTATATTAAGGGTATATTTATAGAGTTTTAATAAATGTTAATTGATGTCCAACAACTTAATTATTTATCATCTATTACTATAGTGATCAGTAACACATCCAGCTCATGGCTATAATGTTCTTATCAAATATTTAACAACTATAACTGAACCCTTAACATAAAGGATGATTCAGAAGCCAAATCACCTCTCTTAAAGTCTGAGGAAGAGAGAGGGTTGTAGGACTGGTTTATCTATTTAAAGGGACAATTTGTAGAGTTTGGATGTCCCTGTTTACAGATTTCCTTAGTTTTCTGGTCTGATTTCCCCCCCCCTTTGCTTTACACTTTCTGTAGGTTATGGCAAACAACTAACCTGAAGAGCCGTGGACAACAGACTAACCCTGTGCTGGGGGAAGGGAAGCTATTTTGCTGTTTGAAATAAAGTCATAATCACGAAATTCCAATCTGATGAGGTGCTGAAGGAATCTGTGTATAATAAATAACCAACATTTGTTTGCAACATACGTGTATAGCCTGTGCCTCGGGGAAAGGGAGGTTTTAGGGTGGAAGCACATGACAATGGGTGCAGGAAGTTATGCAATGGAGTATTTTCTTCCATTAGATAAAACCCAATGTGAATAGAAGTGGAATATGAAGCACGACACAAGAATGAGGAGGTGGGGGCTCACCCAGAGCCATCTGTTTCCACAGTGGTTGACATGATAAATGTGTGTTGTCACCCTAGTGTCCTCACACTCCCTTCTAATGCCACATTCCCGTACTAGGCTCCAACTGCCAACTCTCCCTTTGCCTCACACCTGAGCATGGGGAGAATTATAAGCACTATAAATCCCAAGAACCTGGCAATGCTCTTGATGGGAACCCAAAATATGCAATGCACAGCTCCCGGCAGTTCCCCATTCAGTGATTTGATACCATTACTCATTGTGTTATGCTCGCCCGTTGGAAGTGATCTTGGAGCGGCTGCTAGCTGAAGAACATGCTGTAGAGCAGGGAACCACCTGAAAGCCACATTGAAATATCAGGGAGGCTTTTAAAGACTGAGGATAATTTCTGATGATACATTTTGACCCTTTTAAGGGGAATGGAGCCTATGGTGCTTATCTCTTCCCAGCAGCCCATAAATCTCATACCAACAGGAGTTCCATGCACACCTTCAGAGGGGAAAGAGAAGCCAGTGTTCATTTTTCTACCACTATAAAATTTAACCCACTTGGAAAGAGTTAGTGAAAGGCCATAAATTTGTCCTCTCTGCCTTGAGCTTTCAGAGCCGGGAACTACCCAATAGAAACAGCCTGGAAGGACTGAGGGCCACCTTCATTCCCATTGCCTCTAGTCTAATGATCCTAACAAAGAAGCTCTGGTGTTCCAGAAAGGAGCAAAACCGACGCCAGACAATTGGTCAGTTCAGTCCTGCACACGTGAGCAAGAATCAGGATGAGCTATGGCCTGGGGAACGTTCCGACTCAAAGCCAGCTGGCTAAGGGAAGCTGCAAGGATGACAAGGGAGGGGGCAAAGGACAATAAGTGCTCATAGTAGCAGTAACTTACGTGGCTTTTGAGAGAACACATTCCAGCACAGCGAAGGGAATGTACGGTAGTGAACCGCAGGGCTCCAGATTCTCCCCTTTCTTGCACGGAGTCCCTCACCTATTCTAGCCCTGCCATATCACTTGTCCAGAAGGCATGTGTTGCCTAGCTGCAGCTCCCATTGACACATGACAGGGCCCCCCAGCTCCATTTCCCACAGATAAGTCTTCTGATTCTCTCTCCCCGGAGGACTATTAACAGTGCAGGTGCCAGGCATATAGTGTTTCTACAGTAAAGCCAATCAGAACTGTACATCAGACCAACACCCATTGAGTCTGCCACGGGGGGAAATAATTGCATTGGTGTCTTAAAACAACAACCAAAGGAATCACGCTCCTGATTTTATTTAAATGGAGAATCAGCCATTAAGCATCACGGACTAGCTGCAGCTGGTCTAAGCTACTCTAGTGTTCCTGGTAAGCCTGGACGGCTGTGATAATTCAGTAGTGGGGGAGTTATTAAAGAGCCAGCAAATTATTTTTTTTGCTAAAATCATCATGCTTTCATTCCCACGGACGCTGGGAGACGCCTAGCAGTAAGAGAGAAGTCAGAGAACACCAGGCTAGCTGGAGACGAGACAAGAGAATAAAAGAGCAAGACAAACTGTGTAGAAAGAGTGGGGTCTTTAATACAAAAGGGCAACAGATGGTGTAAAACTATTCCCCACTCCCAAACACTGGCTTTTGATTCAGGTGCATTTTTGATTCAAAGAGCGTAAACACAAAGATAATTACAAAATGCTGACACTTCACCCACGCCTCCAGGTAGAGGGCACCGTAATCATAGTTAGAGTGGGGCCTGAAACGGCCATTGGGATGGCCCTCTGGATTGCAGAGATACAGAGTCCAAGGCTGCAACCTCCTTCAGTCCTTGTTGTCGGTCTTAAATGTTTGAGCTTAGGAAGCGACCAGTCCTGGTCTGACCAGGCTGGAGGTGAGACGTCTATTTCACAGTAATGAGCGCGTGAACACATGAAGCTTCCAAGGATAAATGAATCCATGAAAAGATGAAGGCAAACAGGAGTACTGATTCAGAGCAGTCACGGCCAGGTGCAGAATCATGAGGCCTGAAGAGGAGTCTATCCGGGCGTATGGTGGAGACCTCCCAGCCACACCATTAGTCTGTCGCGAAGAAGAATTGTTTACGGAGGAAGTTAAAAGTGCCCGGCATCTGCTTGTACTTTCCTTTAGCGGACACAGCATGAGCCACCTAGGAAAGAGAAAAACCAAGGAGTTGGCTAGTTTGCTGGTTGAGTGTGTTGGAGCACTAGAGACGCACAGATAACGATCGGTGCAGTGAGGAGGGCTGTATATGTTAGGGAAGGGGGAGGAGAGGCAGTGGGTAGGTTTAACATTTATAAGGTGAGGGGGGGTTTTGCTGGCAGAATTAAGACAACTCTGGAGAAGGGCAGGCCAAGATAAAGAGCCCAAGAGCAGATCTTGCATCAAACCTCTGTACTGTAGGTCTTTGCCTCTAAGACACTTCAGAGCCACTCCATCACCCCCGTGCTCCTCATCAGATGCTAACCACTGAAGGCTGCCCGAGAGCAGTCAACACCCGCCCAGCCCACACATAGAGTTCTTTGTATGAATCAGAAATAACCTTTCTTTTGCTCACAAGAGATCAGTCATTTCTTTTGTGTCGACACTTTCATGCAGTTTATTTCAAAGCAGAAAGGTCTATTATCCCTCTTCCCCTCCTGTATTTGCTAAGACTCCCCGTCACCTCCCCAAGAATCCTGCACTGGGACCGAATGATTTCAAAGCATTCACTTTCCAGACTGAAAGCGGTTTGACCACTTTAGAAGTAGAGGGCCTGATCCTCAGCTCGTTAAAATCAACAGGCGTTGTGCCACTGACTTCGACTGGAGCAGAATTAGGTCCAGGAGACTGTGAGAACAATTTTTCTTTCCCGTTCCGAGGACAATGTAGGATGCTTCTTCAAACATGGGTTATGCAAAAGATCAGCTGAAATTCTGAAAATTGGAACGTCATTTGCCTAGTCTTTGATGGACAAAAACAACCACCTTCCCACTATCTGAGTTGTAGGTGTATGCCCAGTACACAATTTCTGGTAAGTGAAGGATTATGATTATTGTTGGGCACTGCTGAGTAAACACAGTGGTGCATTTGATAGCGACAAAATATTTCATTGCAGTGTATGAGAGCTGCAGCATGGAACGAGTACCCTTAAAAATTAGTTTGAGGGGTTAGGATTTTCACTGAATTATTTCTAAAACACTGTACCCGTCATTCACAATATGGGAGAGTTATTTCTGAGAATCCTAAATTAGTATATACTCAAACTTACTGGTTCATTAACACACACATTTACATTTCATGCACACAAATTAAGATGCAATTACATCACTCACAAGTCAAGATAAAAAAAAATAACATTAACACAAGCCTCTCGTGGGGTTATCCAGGAGACCAATCAAACCCTCAGCATGGCAGCAGAGAGAGTAAAAGCAAAAAGCGAAGATGAATACGGAGCACTCTGAACATTACAAACACAACCATGTCTTGCTATCATACGTCCAAGTAGGAGATTATCTCCACACACTACCATTGTGTCTGCTGCCGTTTGCTCTGACAGTCTGGCTTTTTTGTGATCGGACGGACGGTACGTTGCTCTGAGGCAGGGGGAGGGCAGGCCCTTAGGCAAAGATTAAGGCCTATATTTTCAAAAGTGACTTGTGATTTTGGGTGCGACACCTGAAAGGGGCCTGATTCTCAGAGGGCAGGTGCTCAGCCCTTTCGGAAAACCAGCTTTTTCAAGGCACCTCTTTTTGGGGCCCCCAAAACTGAAGCACCCAAAAATCACTAGTCACTATTGAAAACGGAGGCCTAAGTGTCGAACGTCTGACTAAATGCAAAAACAAATGCCTACATTCCGCAAGAGAGTCAGACAAAGGAACATTTACCCTCACTAGCATGCCGAGCAGGTCTTCAGTATGAGCATACTGTTCAAGGACGCTGTCCAGTGTTTCGACGTACCACGAGCCACTCTGGGTATCCCGCCAGGAGACAAAACCTTAGGAGAACACAGGGAAAGTAAGGAACTCATTCCCTACAAGCCGTCCTTTCTTTCCTTCCTAACCCCCTTAGGAGTAGAATTTCCACCCTATGGATAACGTCTTCCAAATCCAGCACTAGAACATCCGGACCCTTCGTGCGGGAGTGTGGCCAGTGCTACAGACTCACTGGGTGACCTGTGGCAAGTCAAAACCTTTCTGTGCCTCCGTTTCTTCCGTCTAAAGTGGGGATAATAACTGCTTGCCTCATGCAGGTGAGGGGCTCAATTAATGTTTGAGAAGGACTGAGATCCTCAGATGATAAATGCCGGGTGTTATTACTCACCAAAGAATAGGTTCTTTAAGGCTTTGAAAGAGGGAAAGTCAGAATACAGAACAAGCCCTCTCTCTCATCCATAGATCTGAAAGCATTTTACAAAGGTGATCAGTATCAGTATGCCCATTCTACAGTTGGGGAAACTGAGGCAGAGGGCGGGGACGTGACTTGTCCAAGGTCACCCAGCAGGTCAGTGGCAGAGCCAGGTATAGGACCCAAGTCCCCTGAATCCCAGGCCAGTGCTCTTTCCACTGCCTCCTTGCTAGGCCAGTACTTTACTTATGCTGTCTCACCTGGAAAAGTTGAATAGGACACCAAGATGTCGCTGGGAGTGGGTAAGCTGGCTACTGCATCTGGCTCATCCAAGTTACCGGGCTGGAGCTGAAAGGGAGTTGCATCGGACTCGACGGAACCTCCACGAGGTTGGTTTACAGGTGAATCAGAATCCACCTCAAATCCTCGGTCTTTCTGCTCTGCAAGAGGCAACCAGAAAACCCTTCTCTGTTACAGACGTAAGTAATAAGCAGTGGGTCCCTCCCACCCCTTAGCAAACATGGTCCTTCAACTAAAGGAGCCTTTTGTTTCATCTTCTGCTACGTTGGCTGACTCGGAGCCACCTGCAATTCACTCAAGCACAGAGTCCATTCATGCCAACTAGATGCTCTGAGCCAAATACAGAAAACTGAAACAATCAGCGGTGGTAGAGGCCACAGAGGAGCTGCAAAGGTTTGCTTCCTTCTGCTCAAAGCTCCAGTGCAGTGTAACACACCTCCGGCTCGGACGTCTTTAGGAACCTCACTCTCCATGGCCAATCAATGCATTGCCTCAGCAATAAGACTATGGGGCAGAGCGCAAGAGAAGACAGCCTGAGAAAAGGGAATACGAACAGCAAAAGAAAGAGATGACACAGAATTATTATACCCTAAGTGCCAATGCACAAGCAAGCGGCCATGCAACTGCTTCTCCTCCTGAAGGAGCCCTGAAGGCAAAGCACAAGCAGAGCTAACGCCACTATTCACCTCCGCCACAGGCTTGGATAAAGAAGAGTTTGGGTTTTCCTCTCAAGCTTGGGCAATGGGACCCATTGAAGAAGTTCACGATCTTTTCGACGGGAATGTGCTTTCCATCTGTGCCGTAAATACCCCCGGGAAACTGAATATGGCTGGTCTGAAAGAGCAAAATCCACTGGCTGTTAACACAAAGGCAATAGGCCAACCTTTTCTCTAGTATAAACAACCGCCATTTTAAAAGTCTTTCCTTGGGAGAGGGATAGCTCAGGGGTTTGAGCATTGGCCTGCTAAACCCAGGGTTGTGAGCTCAATCCTTGAGGGGGTCGTTTAGGGATTGGGGGCAAACAATCTGTCTAGGGATTGGTCCTGCTTTGAGCAGGGGGGTTGGACTAGATGACCTCCTGAGGTCCCTTTCCAACCCTGATAGTCTATGATTCCTTGCATATGGATGCCAGGATGAATCCGATGCTCTGCTATTTGGGATGTGAGTTAAGGAGAGAGAAAACCCATATGTTATTTTAAATAGTCTAAATTCCAGAAACCCATGCCCCTGATCTTATAATGGCCCCCACTTCTCCCCCAAAACCTGGGATTTGTCAGCTCTAATTTACCCACTGTCCCATAGGCTAATTTGAATATTTGTTTAACGGCCACCCTAAATTGTCTTCTTTCTGTAATTTCACCACATTTCCTCTAGTGAGACGCTGTTGTAATCCAGGGATTCATTATTACTAATTATACACCCCCCATTGATCCATGGACGCTCCCCTGGCAGAAGTAGAATTCTATAAAGCAACCACCCCGGGCCTACCACCAAGGGAGGCCCCCCTTGCGCATGGTGACCGGGCAACCCCCATCAGACTGTACACTTTGTTCAGCACTGCAGTTAGAACATCCTTTCCCTTGGCAACCCTACATAGCACGATGCCTGGAAGAGAGAGGCCCCAATGGCCTATGTCCGCAGAATAAGATCAGGACAGGAGGGAGAAGAAACCAGTCCTCACTCTGATGCCCAGGGAACGGTGGCAATCAACACACACTTTTCAGGAGTATGCTTCTCCCCCAAGCCCAGGGAGATATGAACGAGCGCGCCAATCCTCCTACCTGACAGCCATGGGAAAGGATCACCACCAGGCAGCAGTCCAGAGCGCTGTGGTCCTGCCGCGCCAGGCGTTGCAACTCCCCAGCAATTTCCTACACACATTTGCAAAAGTCAGCAACTGTTACCTTCAGTCCTACCCCTTATCAATCCCACATCAACATCATGCTGCTGAAAGGGGTCGGATGGGAGACTGGCCCACCCAAGAGCACAGACAAGCTTCCCCGCACTGCTCAATGCTGATCTGGGGACACTGCTGCTGTGGAGGAGAGCAGACCCATTGCTCACGCCACGGCCCAGTCAATCCTTGCCCTCTCTTTTGCTAGCAAGGCTGTTAAAATCAGTGCCAGGCGTGATGACAATTTTGTTACACTGATGCGTGTCCACAGGGAGACCCACTCTATTTTCTTCACATGAGACACTGAACCACTGTCAGATGGAACAAGTTCAGGGTGATTGCAATCTACTGCTACTTAACATTTGCCATTTAACCACAGAGATTTACTTTGCTGTTTTAAAGGACACCCTTATTTCTGCGTTTCTTCCAAATGCAGCACCAATGGAAGGCAGTGCATTTGAGTGTGCGCACACACACCAATGCTCCACCTCAGATTTTAAAATAATCAGACTCGTTTGTTTTGGTTTCAATAAGTATGCCAGGAGATTGAATGCCCTGCTTAATATCAACTATTATATCATTCAAGAACAAACAGAAAATCAAGCCCCTGGGTACGCCAGTCAGGGAGAATCTCAATCAGAGATATCAGATAAATACACTCTCAGACAATTACTTATAAATCATGTTCAGGAATAAAAACTCAGCCCAGAAAGCCCCCAAAAATGGGGCTCCTTTTTCATCTGTTACTATAACAGCAAAAGACAAGGTAATTTGAAAGTAATGCTTTTACTGTCTCTTCCAACACTGAAGTTTGGGGTTGGGGGGTTATGTGCCTTTCCCATTGGAGCACATATTGTCACCCTCTAGCAACACTTTTAGGGTACGTCTACACTGCAGGTGAAGGTGTGATTGTAGCACAGGTAGGTGACTCATACCAGCTTTAATCTAGCTAGCACAGGTAACAGTAGCAGTGTAGATGTGGCGGCATGGACTTCAGTGAGGGCTAGCCACCCAACAATGTACATAGGCTCCCTGATTGGCTTGTCCTCAGGCAGTGCTGCCAGGTCTGAACTCCAACTGTTACCTGTACTAGTGAGACTGAAGCTAGCACAGGTATGCCTACCCCTGCTACAACCACACCTTCACCCGCAGCATAGCCTCTTAGTCCCTCGGCTCTCGCCAAATGCTTCCACCGTTACCTGAGCTTTGAGATCTCGTCGGACCAGGACGTCAAAGTGCAGTGACTTGAAGCGCTTCTCCAGTTTCTCACAGTCTACGTTGGAGCCCTCTCGAGAAGACAGGTCAGACTCTTCGATGAAACTGACGTTGTTGATGATGAGGCAGTAACCACAGGGGTCAGCTTTCAGAACATAAACCTGGCCCACATACCCACCGGGAAGCAGTCAGACAGACAAACTAAATTCAACCTCCTTTTATTCAGAGTCCATCAGCTAATCCAGCGGGATGCAACTCAGAACCGAAAATGCAGCTTTCATGAAGCTCATTTTATTGCTTCTGTAAAGGCAATTTATTGTTTGCCCGGGATGACAGATGAATAATGGAATCCATGCTCCCTATCTAAGTTCCCACTAAGCTGTGCGGCTGCATCTGCGCCGGCGGGGAGAGGCATCTCTCCCCCGGCCCCGGAGCTGCCACAGCCAGGGACAGATGCCTCTGCCTCAGCCCCAGCGCCGACCCGGCGGGAAAAGGCACTCTCCCCCAGCCCCGGGCGGCTCTGGTGACAGACGACTGTGGGGGAGTCCTCTCTCCCCACCACAGCCCCGGGGAAGCCTGCACCCCAAATCCCTCATCTCCAGCCCCACCCCAGAGCCTGCATGCCCAGCCAGAGCCCCCACCTCCCCACACACCCCAACCCTCTGCCCTAGCCCTGAGCTCCCTCCCAAATCCCAAACCCCTCATCCCCGGCCCCACGCGAGCCTGCACCCCCAGCAAGAGCCCTCACCCCAACCCTCTGCCCTAGCCCTGAGCCCCCTCCCACACCCCAAACACAGCCCCACCCTCACCACACATCACCTCCATATTGGTGCACATAACATTTATTCCGCACATGGACGTAAAAAGTTAGAGGGAACATTGCTCCCTATACGAGTGAATACAAGCAGCTGGGATAACGTCGCACATCCCGCTTTACTTTATTCATGCAGAGTCCCACTGAAGTCAATGGAATCAGCAGAATTAGGGTCTTGACTGAAATGGATACAGGGTCAAACTCACTTCCATTGACTTACATCAGTGATGAATTTGGCCTCCACTTTCCTAAACATGCAGGTCTGTATTCATGATACTAGCTTAACTTAGAACGGTCATGCTGCATGAATGTGTGCAGTGCATTTTAGTTAGTGGGTTTTTTTTATTAGTATATTTCACACGATAATTACAAAAACAAAATACCCACTCTACAAATGCAGCACACTTTAAGTGTTGCGCTAGGTAATTATTGGTTTCAGAGTAGCAGCCGTGTTAGTCTGTATCCGCAAAAAGAACAGGAGTACTTGTGGCACCTTAGAGACTAAGGGCAGGTCTTCACTACAGGGGGGGGTCGATTTAAGATACGCAAATTCAGCTACGCGAATAGCGTAGCTGAATTCGACCTATCGGAGCCGACTTACCCCGCTGTGAGGACAGCGGCAAAATCGACCTCCGCGGCTCCCCGTCGACGGCGCTTACTCCCACCTCTGCTGGTGGAGTAAGAGCGTCGATTCGGGGATCGATTGTCGCGTCCCGACGAGACGCGATAATTCAATCCCCGAGAGATCGATTTCTACCCGCCGATTCAGGCGGGTAGTGTAGACCTAGCCTAAGAAGAAGTGGGCTGTAGCCCACGAAAGCTTATGCTCAAATAAATGTGTTAGTCTCTAAGGTGCCACAAGTCCTCCTGTTCTGTTTTAGGTAATTATTAGTTGTCTTGATGATAATTGCTTAGGGGAAAATATTTGACTATGTGTTATTGGTCATATTTATGTTGTATTTAATGTAATTCGAAGAGCGAGTATGGTGACAATTGTTCTAATCTGAACTGAACTGGCCCAGTCAAAGCAGCAGGACTCACTCAGATGCTGCATCTGACAGCTGGACATCAAAGTCACATTTGCTAGTAATTATTTAAATGATCTTTTAAACACCACAGAACAGTTTGATTCAAATGAACTGTAAATAAGCAGAATGTAACTTACCAGTCTGCAGGCAAACATTTTCAAAAGCACCTAAATCCCATTAACTTTGGCACTAAGGGCCAGATTTAGACCTGCTAGGCACTTAAAAGTTTTGCCAGCATAGCTCTGTTGGTTGTGGGGGAGGAAGGACAATCACACCCATAACTGACTGCTCTAGGGCTGGCAAAACCCCTAGAGCAGAAGCAGTTATACCAGCAAAAATGTTCTTTTGCTGCTTGTTTTGTTCGGGGAACTCATATTAACTATACTGGCAAAAAAATTCTTTTGCCCAGTATGCCGGCAAATCCTTTCTAGCATAGACAGAACCTTACAAAGGTACTTAGGCACTTGAAATAATGGCAGGCGCCCAGCGAGATTTACAACAATACCTTAGTGAGATAGGCACCTAACTCCCACAGACTTTCAATGGAACTTGGGCACCTCACCTGCATAGATGCTTTTGAAAATTACACAAGACACCTGCTTCACCTTTAGGCACCTAAATACCTTTGTGATTCGGAGTCTTAAGAGCCTAAGTCCCTTTGACTTTTGAAAATGGGACGCAAAGTGGGTGGGATGGGGGAGAAAAAGGAGGCAGTTCAAGTAAGAAATGAGTAAAAATAATGTACATAGAAATCGGAAACTAACCATATCTGAGTTCCTCCTGGATCTCTCTGCAGCAGAACCTACAACACGTGACGAGAGAGAAATGACATACAGTTCCGTCACCTACTTCACATTCGTTAGAGGCTGGGTCCCTGCTTAATGGGATTAATATTAATGCAAATATTTCCAGTGCTTTGACCCATTTCTTAACATGCTCAGTCACACCTGAACTCCTCCTTGCTCCGGGCCACACACAGGAAAGAAACATTGTTCCTTTACATGCACAATCGGACTGCAGATGTTGAGAGTGAAGTTCGGGGGGCTCATTTATCATGGCTTTGGACTTGGCCCGTCAAAGAGTATTGGCCAAAGAGTCGTGAATTTGAGTTTCATTTGTCATAACAGAATCGGATGGGAAATCATCTCATAGCCTTGCCATCCCAAATACCTTCTCTCCTCTCCTAAGCAGCAGGCAAACTAGCCTAGCCTATAAAAACAACCAGTGTTACAACTCAAAGTAGTTTTACTTTTGACAGTGTCTAGTTGTTCAGATTGATTACATTCCATCTTAAATCAACAATTACATGGCACTAGTACACTTGGGGCTGCACCTCTCCCACCTTCGATGGATGGATCCTTTATGACAGAGCCTTGGTTTTTGACTCGGTATTTTCTTCTCTGGGTGCTTTTAATGGCTAACAGGTTCTCAGACACTAGCCAAAAATGTGAACAAACACTATGGATTTGATACAATTAATGGTACACAAAGATACCAAGGGAAATGGCTGCAGGTGGCTGCTAGTCACTGCATACCAGGAGAAGATCATCATTGCTCAGGAGAGATGCCCGGACTAGCAGGGGATGGGTACAACATGTAAAGAGCATGTTCAGACAGCCTGTGGCAAAAGGGTAAAGGGAGAGGGACTGCCTCCAGCAGAGTTATGGAGCAGTACTGGTACACTCCAGAGCAGTGGTTCTCAACCTATTTACCATTGTGGGCCGCAAGAACGTGTTACGTGGGCTGCATCCAATACTACCTGTATGGCCTGGAGGATGTCACATGGGCCGCAGCTCTGATTGGGCTGAAGGTTGAGAATCACTGCTCCAGAGGGTGCGCCAACCAGAAGGTGGATTGGCACAATATGTGGCCCACGCTAAGGCTCCCAGAGGAAGATGGGCTGAAGGGATCTACATGAGGTATGGGGAGAGAGGAGAAGGAATGAAGGACAGACAGGATTTAAACCAAGAATTGGCTAGCGGAGACTGCTTACCCTGATCTGCTGCACTGGGACGTGTCGACACTTGGCGTCTCTCAGTCACGGCTTGGACTGGGGTAGGCAAATATTCATGAGCCTTCCTATCTGTAAAGGTATAAGACATCTGGGCCTTGCATTACTGCCCTTCCTATAGACTTTTGCAAGAGAGAAAAGCATACGAAGCAGAGAGCAGGCCTCTCTCCGGAGGATCCGGATGGAGCACTGCTGATTGCAGGTAACTGAGCCTCTCGCCCTGCTGTTTGGAGCCGGGACAGCAGTTGTACTTTTCCCCTGTGAGTCTTTGATTAGAACTGTGGGAGCTGAGGCTAGAACCAGACTCAACAGTGGGCGGGAATTGCGAGCACCCAGTAACACCTGTTCTCACCATCACACAGAAGGCACCTGCCCCTTTCTTCCTGGCTTGCGCTCTTAGAGATAGCAACCGCTCCCCCTTCCCCACCCCACCCCACCCAAATAATTAAAGCATCCTGAAAAGGCCATGCCCTTCATAAAAAGACTTCTCTCCACTCCACCCTACCTAAATCCCACCCTAAATTCTCACTCCTTCATGTCCTCTGTCCTACGTGATCCTTGCATCCCTCCTCCCAGTTTCAGTTTTGCTTCTTCTTTCCTGCCACCACTTATTCTCAGGATGACCTTCCAAGACCCCTCTCTCGCCTGCTTCAAACCCTTTGCCTTTCTCAAGGCCTTACTGTGCTGATCTTCTCAGTACCCAATGTCTTTGCAACTTCTCTGCTGCTCTCCTGTGTATCGGACTTCTCTGAGTGAGAGCAGACACTTTTCAGGGCAGGGATCCTGCCTTTATGTTTTTGTTAAAACAATTAGTAATACTTATAGAACTCTCTCTATAAGGCCTGGTCTACACTAGGAAAATAGGCTGGCATAACGACGTCACTCAGCGGCGTGTAAAATCCACACCCCTGAGCGGCGTAGTTAAGCCAACCTAAGTCCCTGTGTAGACAGCGCTAGATTGATGGAAGAATTCTTCCATCGACCTAGCTATCGCCTCTCAGGGGGGTGGATTACCTATGCTCAAGGGAGAACCTCTCCCATCAATACAGCAGTGTCTACACTGAAGCCCTACAGTGGCGCAGCTGTGTCACTGTAACATTTTAAGGGCAGACAAATCGTTAGGAATAATAAAGAAAATGTTGATAATGAAACTAGCTATCCAAGAAATATGAATATATAAGTTAAAAACAGGATAGGTAGACAAGTTACACATCAAATGCAAATAAAATATACTATGCTATACAGTCCCTTCCATCCAAGAATCTTAGCACACTTTAGTGTGTAGATTTACAGTAATTAAATCTCAGAACTCCTTTGACAGGTAAGGAGATTTTACCCACATTTTATAGATGGAGGAATTGTGATTTGACCAAAATCCCACAGCAAGTAAGCTCTGCCAATGTCCAATCCCTTCTCTAATCGCTGGATCACACTCTCTCGCCAATAGAAAAGAGAAATGTTTGTGTCCTTGGAGGTCAGATTTGAGACACCCCCGAGATTACCTACAAAAAACCCAGCCATTCTAAAGTTATTAGCACAGCACTAGGAGATTGCTGCCAATTAAAAGTTTTCAGTGGTATTGGATAGCATTATATTTTCCCAGTGGCTGTGCGGAATAATCTATACAATCAATGATTCTGGAAGACATCCGGGCTATCAGATTTCACAAGCTGTTAGCCAGCCTCCTGTACCTCCTCAGCAACAGGGTTTATAACTGCTGTATCCAATTTTGCTGTCTATTATGAAAACAGCAGCACCCCTGATACTTACAGGTATCACCCTTTCCACCACGTAAGCCAATTTCAACTGGTTTTAGATCAAGCGGACGCAACTGTGGGAATTTGGCCCCTTCACTCAGCAAAGCGGCAAGGTCATTCTGTCCAGTTTCTCGCAAGCTTGAGACGAATGCAGGAAAAGCTTGTCTTCCTCGCGTCTGAAGGTCTGTGACCAACTGCCTGGCTTGGTCTCTTCGGGTGCCTGCTCTCTATACGGGAGCAAAACGAAGACAGAAAGCATTAGCATCCCATGTGCATGGCACGTCTACAGTCCAGCAATTCATAAACAGCATGGTGATGAGTACAAGAAAGGACGGGGGATTTTACAGATGTGAACAGAAATAAACTGATCAGGGTGTTGTCTTTTTAGCCTATAGCCAGGCAACTCATTGATGGCCCTCCCATCTTTCACATCAGCCTCTGGCTAGCAAATTCAAGCTTCTGTCTAGTAGAGGCCCAGTGAATTTTTTAAGGCCCAGGTACTATTATCCCTGATAGGTAGGGAAACTGAGGCACAGAGGAGCTGCCCTAGGTCAGACAGCAAGTTAGTGGTACAGTGAGGTATAAAACCCAGGTCACCTGATCCACAGTGCTCCACTCCAACCACTGGATAACGCTGCCTCCCACATGATAGGGCAAGTTCTACTGTATCATAACTTTGTTGGTTTTGGTTTTGTACAAACTAACACCCAGCATTTAAAGCTTCTCTTGGCTTGTTTACCTAGGGTGACCAGATGTCCTGATTTTATAGGGACTGTCTTGATTTTTGGGTCTTTTTCTTATATAGGCTCCTATTACCCCCCAACCCCGTCCTGATTTTTCACACTTGCTGTCTGGTCACCCTATGTTTACCCCCAGGGTTAGGGTTATGCCGCTTTAATTCCAATGTTGTCCTTCCAGCTGACAGTCATAAAACTTAAATTCACAGCAGCTCTGTGACCTCGGCTCTCGCAATAACCCTGAACGGACTGATCAGAAATGACCAGGGAACTCCCCGCCACTTCTGATTTGCCACGGGCTGTTAAAGTTCAGCTGTTTACAGCCGGGCAGACGGTCCCCGGCTGCAGCTCAGCGGCCTGACAATGGGGTTCATTTCAGGAGATAGTGGAGAAGTTCCCCAGCAAGCCTAAGGGGGTCGTGCAAACCCCCGGGGGGCTGGATGTGGGGGGCTGGATGTGGGGGACATTGCCCTGCCTTCTGCACTGCAGTCTCTAGCCATGGAGGGGGCTAAAGATGCAATTACCCCAGGGCATGGGGAAGCAGCCTGGGCAAGGGGGGGGGGTGAAAGCAGGACGGCGGCGGGGTGGGGTGGGGGGGCGGCCACAAGCTCCCACCCCAGATCCAGTCCCGGGGCGGGGGACGAGGCACCTGGATCTCCTCGATCATGTCCTGGGTGAAGACGCCCTTGTGCAGCAGCAGGTCCCAGAGCGGAGCCACCTGCAGCTCCCCCACCAGGCGCAGGCGGCTCCGCTGCAGCAGCGCCCGCTGCGCCTCCTCCATCCCCGCCGCCCGGGGGCCCCCTTGGGTGGGTCCCGGGGGGAGCCGCAGCCAGGAGACAGCCGAGATGCTCCGCCCGCTTCCGGGAACGGCCCTCAGCCCGGCCCCCTTCGGGGCGGTCTATAGGACCCGCCCTTCCCTGAGGCCTCTCCTCCTATAGGGGCCTCCCCCCTGGTTCCTATAGCGCCCGCCCTGATCCCTAACGTGTAGGGCTGTGTAACACCAGCCCCTGCGGATCCCCAGGGATTTGCACGCGTCCTTCCCCTTCTCCACCAGCTCCCTTCACAGCACCGTCCCTTTCTCTCTAGCCAGGGCTGCCCATAGGGCCCTACAAGAATCTATCTCCTTTCTAGGGGGTTAGAAGCCCCTGTTGCACCTTTCTATAATATCTTGTAGCCCTTCCACTATCAATACTAGTTTTATATGCCCCCCCCCCAGACAATTAAATTCTTCCCCATCAGGCAGCACTGCACAGCTAACAGCAGTATATGTGTGTCCACATCCTGGCATGGGTCAAGATACCAGACTAGATGGACTATTAGTCTGGTCCAGTGCTGTCATTCCGGCATGGAAGAACAATTTCCGTGTATAGCAACAAACTTTACTCTCACGTTGGTGTGAATTTGGAGTAACTCTGCTGAAAACTGGTTTTACACTGGTACAACGGAGAGCAGAATTTGGACCTGAGCGTGCGGTCTTTGAGGTCGCACTAATAGCTCTATATAATTGTGTGGAAGCAAAGAAATTTAGGCTATTTTGAATAGGGTTGGCCTTTTATACATCTAGTGGGTCAATCTCCCTAACTCAGTTACCACGTCAACAGAGGAGCAGGGGAGACGGAGGTGAGCAGCAGAGCCAGAGAAAAAAACATATTGTGAGGCCAAGAAGCCACAGGGTGACGCAGCACCACGGTGACGTGGGCTGACACCATGACGCAACGTCATGTCGTGACACAGCAGCACCGTGGTGACACCGGGACACACAGGTGCTGGAACCAGGCTTACGGGGGGTGCTCTTGCACCCCCTGGCTTGAAGTGGTTTCCATTATATACAGGGTTTACAGTTTGCTTCAATGGCTCTCAGCACACACCCCCCACACACACACTAGACAAATTGTTCCAGCACCCCTGCAAAGACACACTATCACATCATGATGCAGCGCCATGGTGACGGTGACATGGGCTGACATCATGCCATGACGTCACATGGTGACGCAGACTGGCCTCATGACATGACGTCCTGCCCCAGGTCACGGTGCTGTGATGACATGGGCCAATGCCTGCCCAGGACATCACGTCATGATCCCCCTGCCTCGACAGGAAAGGTGGTTACAACAAGGCATCCCCCACCCCGGGCTTCTTCGCTTGTATCCCGTCATGCTCCGCCGAATGGTACTCGCTAGCCCTCGGAGCGCCGCGCTGCTCTATGGTCCGTGTCCCGTCTCTATGACCGGGTGGAGCAGAGAGCGGAAGTGAGCAGTGCGCCGTCCCTATGGTGACGGCGAGAGGCGGGGCGGCGAAGCCGGAAGCGGGGACCGGGCGCCCGGAGCGCAGGGTGGGTATCGCCCCCCCCCCCCCCGAAGGGGTCCCAGCCCGGGGTGGGCGCTGGCCCTTTAAGGGCCATGGGATGTAGGGCTGACCCTTCCCGCGGGCCGTCCCGCCCGGTCCGGGGCTCGCGCTCCGAGCGCCGCCTGGGGCCTGGCAAGGGGCAGTGGGGGTGACAGTCGGGGCGCCCGGCTGGGGGGTGAGCCCAGAGCTGCCTGGTGGGAGGCGGCCTGGGGGCAGCTGCGGGGGGCGCTGGCAGGGCCCTGCTAGGGAGTAGCACGGGGCGCTCCCCTCCCCCAGTGCCAGGGGGCGCAGAGACGGATCGGGTGCCCTGTTCCCGGTCCCTTGGCTCCTTTCTCTTCCCCCCACCGCAGCCCCCTGCCTGGGGGAGCCCCAGTTGTCAGCAGCTGCTCTGTCCGACACATGTGCCTCCAAATTTACATTTCATAACAATAAGGTTTCATAAAGCCTGAGAAATATTCTTTGTGACTTTGGAAGGGGGGGGGGGGGGGATTTTACTGTTAAATGTCCAGTGCTAGGATTTCTCTTTAAACAAAGAAAACGGCCCCTGCTCGAGAGTGTCTGGAGACCAAAGATTGTAGCTCTAAGAACCCGATGGTAAAACTGACTGCATTGATTTCCATTGCCCAAGATGTGAACTATGCAGACTATAAGTAAAGAGCGTAACTAGTGAAAAACTGGATTACAAAAAATCTCCTCCACTATTAATAATCTGTTATAAATAACATCTGTGAATAAATGTATTTACATGATCCGTTTAAAAATCTCACCCATCTGCGAGAAATGGTTTCACTTAACTGTTGCAAGCAGTGCTCAAGATAAGTGACAGATTATTAAAATGATTTTTGTATTCTTTCATTTTATTTAATTGTGTGGTTGGCAGCATTTTAAGTAGTCAACCTGTTGTCGTTGTGCATTTAGTTTCAGGAGGTGATTCTGTGGATCTTAGACGTGAACAGGAGAGAGAAACAATTTTTGGAAAATACGGTTTTAAAAACACAACATTGGGGGCTGAGGGGCAGATGTAGTACCTGAAAATATTTTAACTCACTTTTTTGGAACTGACTAGAGTTCACAGTGGCATTGTCCCTTCAACTAACATGGTCCCATGTAACTGTCAGCCACCGGAGTTCTTTGGTTTCAGATTGCTAGTCTAGTACTAGCATTTAGAAAAGTGTACTGGTCCCTTAAGTATCTGCTAGTCCTGATAAATTAATACATGATGGAATGGCAGAAACAGCTACAGTTTACTGCTTTTTTAATACCTGAAAACTGGTAGTGAACTGCTAGTAGGTGTAAAGCACAGGTCTCTTGCTCTAGAATTCTCAAGATAGAAGCTACTAAAATGTTGAACTGTAGGTGAAGCAAAATTATAATTAGAATGATGTGATATTTCATGACATGCAAGGGCTGGAACAGTCTCTCTCCCAAATCCTACCTTTTTAGTAGGCATGAATTCTGGTCCTGGTTGTTTGAAGGAGATGGGGCCTTTGGTTATTCAGTTCTTTGCCAGTGGTCCAGGACTAAATATAGGGGTTCCTGGATTTTGCATCAATCTCTAGTTTTACACTTCTGTCTTATGCATATGGAAATTCTCCTGTCCAGGTTGCCTAAAGGAAGAGAAATGGAACTGAAAAAGTTAAGCATCTCGTTGGTTGTGGTCCTGGTTCTGGTCTTGGTCCTGCAAATTTTGTCTGCAGTGGATTTTGACCCATACAGAATCCTTGGGGTCAGCAGGACGTCCAGCCAGGCTGACATTAAAAAGGCTTATAAGAAGCTCGCCCGGGAATGGTAGGTGGATCAAAATATTTTGCATATTAAATGGTTTCTGCAAGCTAGAGTCAGCTATTTTCACCAGTGCACCAAATATTTGGGAGAGAAACCATCATCTACAAAATAAAAACAAAGACATTTAAAATGGTACAATAACCATTTTCCCCCTATCGACAGTATACTTACTCTTAACATGTTGAATAAAACCGTATTCTGAATAGTGAGCCAGCGTCTCAGCTGGTGTACATCAACTTAAATCCACAATGGAACTACACTGATTTATTTCAGCCGAGGAGCTGGCCCACTGTTCTCAAGTAAATGTATCAGCTGGCCAGGGAGAAACTTTAATTAAAAAAAAAAAGGGGGAGAAGGAAAACTGTTTCCTAATAAAGAGCCCAATTATGCAGCCTGAAAGAGAAGTACTTACTTTCACGAACAACAAGGAGTCTGGTGGCACCTTAAAGACTAACAGATTTATTTGGGCATAAGCTTTCGTGAGTAAAAACCTCACTTCTTCGGATGCATAGAGTGAGAGCTTTCACTCTATGCATCCGAAGAAGTGAGGTTTTTACTCACGAAAGCTTATGCCCAAATAAATCTGTTAGTCTTTAAGGTGCCACCAGACTCCTTGTTGTTTTTGTAGATACAGACTAACACGGCTACCCCCTGATACTTTACTTTCACGAGTAGTCCCATTGAATTAAATGGCACTTCTTTTGTGAGTAAGTACTACTCAAGAAAAGGATTGTCGAATTGGACCTATAATGTTTAGTTATCTTGTTTGCATGTGTATTCTAAGTAAAAAGCTAATCATACATTATGTTCTGTATATATGATGAGAGTCTTGATCCCACGTCACTTACTCACACAAATGACCTGTCGATTTCAGTGGGACTATTCACAGGTTGATAACAAGAACTGCAGGATCTGGCCCTAAATTTTAGTTATTTTTGCACACTGCACATGCTGTAGTATTTTCTGATGGTACTAACTTCCAGTTCATTCAGTACTCTGGATATCAGATTCTGGAGGGTCTGATATGAAACTTCCCCTCCTCCATCTTGTACATTACAAAATATACCATATTGGAAAAATCACCAAGGGCAGAAATTTAAGAAACAAATGTCTTTTAATAACTTCCGTACTATATCTTTAGGGTTGTTGTAGGAATTGCAGCAGGATCACATTCGCTAGTTAATTTCTCTAACTAGTTACGTGTGCTCCTCACCTCCAGTAACTCAACTGAGTACATCTATTTTATATATATAAAATAAAATATTAAATATATATAAAATTTTTAAAAAATTGTTCATGACCAACTTCTAGTCACTGAGCTTTTTTTTTAAAGTCAAATTTTCAAGCTTCCTAAAAGAGGAAGTGAATTAAGTTAAGCCAAATTATGACCATACACTAAGACCTGTTTCATACATCGAAGAGAAGAGCTGATGTACAGCATCTGGAAGAACATGATTATCTGAACTACAGAATCTGATAGCTTCTGGGGTCTCATAGAACCTAGGCATTAAGGTTGTGGTCTAATGCTATAATGGAAAACTATTAACATGCAGAATAGAGCTGCAGATGTACCGAGTAGCTGCTCTGCCTGATATAGATAGGGCAGCAGCTAGAGCGTGCATCTTTGAAATTGGTAGGCTTGTTGCAGAAGGAATTTACTGCCTGGTGTTAAATCAACCTTTTAGCTCCACTTGGACCATTTATTTATGAAATAAAATTTGAAACCGAGGAAATGCTTTTTCATACACCACTCAAATCCGATTGAAATTCTTTATGTGGTTCAGCCTGGGTAGGAGAAATAGACTTTGGCCATAAATCTGCATCAGCTGGATTAAGAAGTGGATACCAGTAAATGGCATTAATGTCTACATATCTTGCTTAGTCTGAGTCTTGAACTGAAGCTGAAAACACTTGTGGCTTGCTGTGACTCCCTGTGATAAATTGCTGATGCTTTCTAAAGGACAGAATCCATTTTCTTTATTTTTTGCATTGTAGGCACCCTGACAAAAACAAGGACCCAGGAGCAGAAGATAAGTTTATACAAATTAGCAAGGCCTATGAGGTATTAAACACTGTTTGGTAACTGTGTGCTGCTTTCAGGATGTATGTTAGAGCCTGGAAAATGCTGTTCATCTTTTACAAGTAGCCTTTACTATTTTCCAGTTATATCTACATAGAACAATTTCTCAGCTCTGTGTATGGCAGGGTAGGCGGGTGGAATCTTTGTCTAGGTTTTCTTGACAAAAACTAGCCCCTGGATGCTGCTGATTTAAAAAAAAAAAACCCTGTATAGCCATTTAACACTTCCCCAGTTATTGGGGGATATGTGAATTAATCTCAATAGACCATGAACATCCCGCAGCTGGAAATGTTGTGGGAGAACAAATGTAAAGTTCTGCCTTTTGCTTGCTGAAAAGCATCAAGCAAAGGGTAAGGGGTATCCACTGAGTTCAGCAAAGCAGGCTGGTGCCATCTCTTCATGTTTGTTATGCATATTCCAGTGATGTTGTAAGTGGGGTTAATGGCTCGAGAGCTTTAGTCACTTCTAAAATATTATTTGCATAAGTAGCACTTGCAGGTCACTCATCCAAGCTTCACTAAATCAGCATGTGGCATCTCAGCCGATGCTCTTCTTACATCCATGCTGAGCGCCCAGGAATAAACTGAATTCTCATCTCCCAGCTCAGTCGGCAGTTTCTGCTTAAAGTGCTGCTTGTCTTCCTGAGCGCTTCAGCTCTTCAAATTCACGTGGCTGTTAAATGTTTGACGTTACGAGAAAACCACAATAGTCTTCTGGACTATGTTTGTTTTAGGACTCGTTTTTATGGCCTCTTAGCTGAGAAACTGAAATGATAAAAGAATTTGGAAGACAGGGTGTCGCAGAACTAGGAAGCCAGAAATTAATATTTAAAAAGAATGGTTAGCTAGTGAGTAGGTTTGTACAAAATTCTCCAAATAAATGTTCTGTTTGTTTGTGTGAACTCTGTCTCACTCCATGCCACATACATGGATTTGGCTGCAGAGACATAGGTGTAAAAGACATGACAGTTCCCTTTCTTGGAGCTCAACTGGGTAGACGTTCAGCAAAAGGAATTCCTCTTCCAGGGGTGCTGGAACATTTTTTATAGCGGGGGTGCTGAGAGCCATTCATCTAAACTGGAAATCCTGTATATAATGGAAACCACTTCAAGTCAGGGGGTGCTGCAGACCCCCCACACCCCGTTCCAGCACCTATGTCCTCTTCCCAGTGTGTCTGCTCTTTATGGCTATTCAATCATTTTAAGAAGGGGAATTGTCATCCTTCCAGTTCTCTCTCAACATGAGCCAGGCCTTGTTTCTTTTCAACCCTTCTTAACTCTGTGATTGACAGATCCTCTCCAATGAGGAAAAGAGATCAAACTTTGATCGTTACGGAGACGTGGGTGAGAACCAGGGGTACCCTCAGCAGCAACAGCACCGCCAGTTCCATCACTTCCACGAAAGCTTTTACTTTGACGAATCCTTTTTCCACTTCCCGTTTAATTCGGAGCGACGAGACTCCTCTGATGAGAAGTACTTGCTGCATTTTTCGCACTACGTGAATGAGATTGTACCGGACAGTTTCAAAAAGCCCTACCTCATTAAAATAACCTCGGACTGGTGCTTCAGCTGTATCCACATTGAGCCTGTGTGGAAGGAGGTTGTTCAGGAGCTAGAGGTGTTGGGTAAGAGAAGCAAATTTTAAAAACTCAAGATGCAACGTGTTTTCAGAGAGAGGCTGTCTCAAAGCTTTCCATCCTAGGCTGCGGCAACTGACTTCAGCTTTTGGGGGTTGTGTTTGAATGTGAATTCCGCCTCGGAGTTCCTTTGTGGTTTATCAGTGTGGTGTGAATGGCTTTATTTCTGTTGTTTTCCAGTGTAAGTGGAGGGGCATTGATCTCTTTCTTTCCAACACCAGTCCTCATCAATGAAACTGAGACAAGACAAATTTAGGATTAAAACATGAGTAAACACTTTAGATCTGTAGGGCTGGGTCAGTCTCTGAAGGGAGCTGGTGAAAGCCCCATCCCTGTAGATAGCTGGCACTTGACAAGACAAGACATTAGAAAATCCAGCCCTGGCAGAGAATGGACTAGATGCAGTCTGGGGAGTCTCTTCCATCTCTAAATTCAGCGATTGTCTCCTTTTCTGCTGCAGTGTGATTAAACCATTCCTAGTGCCTGCATCACTCTAAATAGCACCAAGGATTGTTGCATGGTCAGGTACTACTATGTTCTGGCCTGCAATATAAACATTGCATTGCCCTTTGATATATATACCAAGAATGGTCCTGAGATGCAATCTGGAGTCTAAAGGGAGCTGTGAGCCAGCCCAAATTTGACCAGAGTCAAGGCCACTATCATGTAGGACACAGGAGGATGGGAGAAAATTTTGGCATCCAAAATAAAAATCAGGGAATCCTGGCAAAGTATACTTGGATTCCAGTTAAGTACTTACAGTGTTTCTTGCTCAGAAAATTCCTGTCCCCCTTATGGGTCATCTACATAACCGGAGATGGTCGGTACAGAGGACATAGAATCCAAAATAAGAGTGCCGGGACAAGAAGTTGCTGCACTGTATATTCCTTGGGGTTTTAACATGCCGAATAGAGAACCTTTAGGCAGAAGAGTAAGGAGGAGCTGGTCCCATTATTACTTCTTCCTGAGAGCAGAGTAATACAACTCCCCATGGAATGTGAAAAGGGGAAACACTATGTAGTACCAGCTGAATAATTCATCCTCTCGGTGTGCTGGATAACAGCAGCCACCTTAGTGCTGATTCCCTTTAGGGGAGTTTCAGTCATTCACCAACCATGTCACGGTGACCCTCTTTTTGGATTTGCCCTCCGTTTTCAGGGGTGGGAATTGGAGTCGTCCACGCTGGGTATGAGAGACGCCTCGCACATCACCTGGGAGCACACAGCACACCCTCCATTCTGGGACTTATTAATGGGAAAATATCCTTCTTCCACAATGCGGTCATCCGAGAGAACCTGAGGCAGTTTGTAGAGAGCCTTCTTCCAGGGAACCTCATAGAGAAGGTACGTGACAGGGAGATCAGCGTGTTTGGATTCTGATAAGTGGTAGTGTGTGCTAGACACTTGGATCTCTTTGTTGTCTCTAACACATCATCTGACAGAGTCCGTCTCTGATGTGACCTTTGTCTTGGGGCTGTCAGAAGTTTCTGAAGCTATTTGCAATGGCCTTCATCAAGGGAGAATGGCGGTTTGATGAGTGAAATCGTTACAGCTATAAATGCTGGAGGCGGTTTTGAAGGAAACACTACATTCACGCACAAGATGGAATTTTTCTCCATCTTCCCCTGTGCATGGTGAGATAGGTGCCTGAGCTGGCAGCAGGACACCCCCCCTCACTGATGATACCCCACTTACCATAACTCACGTCCTTCGGGGTTAACTGCAGTGCTTCATGGTAAGCATTTGATCGTACACGTGGCTTACGTTAGGGCTCGTAACCACACGGGTGCCGATTTGACACTGTTTGGGACTACACCAGCGATAGTTACAACTATATTAAGGAATGGTGTTTGAACTCTGCTCGGAGGGTAGCCATGGCCAGGTTCCAAAACGGTGCTCCGGTGTGGACGTGACCTCAGAGACCATCACTGTATGTCTCTTCTCCTCCCTTGCCCTATCCTGCAAACTGATAAGTATCTCTTGCAAGATTTTCTGTATTCTCAACTCCTGCAGATTTGTAGGCCTGGCACAAAGCCTACTGAAGTGAGTTGGGTAGCATTTTGTTGACTTCAGCACACTTTGGATCAGGCCTGTAAATGGGAGTTGAGCGCATTGAGCCCTTTTGGCAGACAGAGCTTTTTATCACTAGAGACATTTTTAAATAAACAGATTGTTTGACTTCTACTCTGCCCTTTTTGCTTATTCCCCATCTGAAGTCCTAATCCTCAGTAATGACCACCGGTTAGCTGCTGTGGAAATGATTATGATGCCACGGAGAATTTATGACATCAAGTCAGGAAAGATCAGCAAAAGCAGAGAAAACTGTTAGTGTAAAAATCCTGGTTTTGCACAAATCGCCTTAGCGGGAAAAGATGTATGGGCACAGGTGTCCTTTACAAAACAGAAATCATGACATTCTGGCAGCTTTTTAGGACCCAATTCTAAGGCAGCCATTTAACCTTATTGAATTTCAGTTTCCTGAATGAATTGAGGTTGAAACGAACGTTCTGTTTTACATTTAAGATTACAGATAAAAATTATGTCCGATTCCTGTCGAACTGGAAGAAAGAAAATAAACCCCATGTCCTTCTGTTTGATCATATGCCAGTAGTGCCATTGTTATACAAGGTAACGTGTGTGTGTTTGTGTGTTATCTGTGGCATTTGGATAGCTTTGTACATCCACCTGTCTTAGTAGAGAATGGGATCTCAACGTAGGCACAGGCTGGATGGTTCTTCTAAGTAGCATTACCCACCCCGAACACCCAGCTATTTCATGTGTGTTATTTGGAGACTGCATAGTCAGGTGACCGGCTTTTGCTAACTAGTTTAAACATCTGAATATGAGTAGAACTTACTTCTCTTGCCATAGACGGATCTCTAGTGGAAGTAAGGGCGTGGCTGGGGTTGAGGGCAAGGGGAGAAACCATCATTCTTTTCCCACCACAAATAGTTAATGATCTAGGCCATTTGAGCACTGGGTCTCGTTTGTTTGAGGATGATGAGTTGCTAAAGAAACATCTGGCCAGATATAGAATGTTAGATTGTAAAATGAAACTCTGGATCCCGCCAACCTTCCTCTGTCATGAGGAAGAAGCTAACTGTGTAATAAGCCTAGTAAAGGGAATGGGCTGACTTTGTGTGTCATTTGGCTGTTGTAGACTTAACAATGCTGTGGAGACTATGGGGAAATAGTCACCATAAGCGTTATTGGGGAAGAATCAAAGCATGATCTGCAATGTAAACATGCACTGGACCTGTGTTTCCCTCTAGCTCACTGCTTTTGCATACAGAGATTATTTGTCCTTTGGATACGTGTATGTTGGACTCAGAGGGACTGAAGAGTTGTCCAGACAATATAACATCAACGTCTACACCCCCACCATGATGATCTTCAAGGAACATATTGATAAGCCTGCCGATGTTATTCAGGTATCACTTTGTGGTCTGCGTCTTTGTCTGTCTATCTGGGTTTTAAGTAAAATATATACACCGCTACCTCGATATAACACGACCCGATATAACACGAATTTGGATATAACGCGGTAAAGCAGTGCTCCGGGGGGACAGGGCTGCGCACTCTGGTGGATCAAAGCAAGTTCAATATAACGCGGTTTCACCTATAACGCGGTAAGATTTTTTTGGCTCCCGAGGACAGCGTTATATCGAGGTAGAGGTATAGTAACTGCTTTTCTGGCCTGTTTCTTACATCAGAAGTTGATCAGTGGAGCATTTCAAACCAACTCTGGGTTGGATGGGAGCAGAAATTGGAGCTTCAGAAGGATGTCTTGACCGACCGTCAGGGAGGGAGGGAGCTCTGTAGGTTTCAACAGGCATCTGAACTTGGAGGATAACTGGGTGACAGTTGTGGTTTTCACTGGGACATAGTTTTGTAGCTAAGCTGGTGGAGGACGGCAGGTCTTTGGGTTTCAGTGGCGCAGTGACTGTACAGAGAGAGGGCAACTCTTAATTAATTCAGCTTTGTCAGAAATCCTTAGTCTCCTGAGAAGAACCCTTGGCTCTGAGGAATTCCTTAGAGAGTCCATGAGACTTAAAGGTTTCACAGAGAAATAGTGAAAGGCTGCATATGGGATATGCCCAAACCTTTGTTCTTGTGCAGGTACACCCAATAAATGCTGAGTCGTCAGAAGCCTTCAGTCACTGTTGCAATTTCTGACAGTTGGGATTTTAATATTACTGGATGCTCTGATTTTTTTTCCCCCTCAGCAACAACAGCTGTTTAATGCCCCTTCTCCAGGGGCAGTCATGAGTGGCCACACTTCCAATCTCCCGAACATCTCTTCGATTGTGTAAAACAGCTTGTTGACCTTCATCATGGTGACCCTTTAACACTAGAGCATTCATGTTCCTTGAGAGCTGAACATCCTTCTGGTTTAGCTGAACTGTGCTGATCTTCTGTTTTTGTCCTTTCTAGGCACGAGAGATGAAAAAGCAGCTCATTGATGACTTCCTTTCCCAGAACAAGTTCCTTCTGGCAGCCAGACTCACCAACCAGAAACTGTTTCGTGAGCTGTGTCCTGTGAAGAAGTCTCACCGTCAGCGGAAGTAAGGCTTGCTGCGATGGGAGTTCCTCCTATCCTCATGCGCTCCTACTCCCGGTGGCTGCTTACAGGCGACGTCTTGTTTAACTCTCTGGGGGGGTCCATTAAGGGGTTCACTAGAAGAATAGAAATTGCTAGACAGGATCAGAGCAGTGGTTCATGTAGTCCAGTATCCTGTCACCATCAGTGGCCCGTGCCAAATGCTTCACAGGGATGTCCAAGAAGCCCTTCAGTGGCAGTGATGGGACAACCTGCCCCCAGGGAAGTTTCCTCCTAACCCCTAATAATGCAAGGTTAAGTCTATATCCCTTCACAGGCATTGAGGGGGCAGTCTCTCTATATTTAGCATTAGAACTTTTGATCTTCTTCTTATACATCTAAATGTCTAATCTACTTTTGAATCCTGCTAAGATCTTGGCCTCTGTCCCACGGCAATGAGTCCTAGAAGCTAATTGTGCGTTGTGTGAAAGTGCTTCCTTTTATCAGTTTCAAACGTGCCACTTTTCAGTTCACTATCCCCTTGTTCTTGTATTATGGAACAGAGTACCTTGCAGTAACTCTGCGGGGACAGAAACATAGAAGATGGGAAGGACTAAGATTGGAACATTGGGCAATGGAGTGTGTAAGAAGGTAGACACGATGAAGTGTCTCTCTGGCTCGTCAGGGTCTGTTCTAGCTGGCAGGTTGGGTTTGTTATTCCTTTGTGTCTCCAGGCCTGCTGTGAATCCTCCATTTCATTGTGTTGTCTAGGTACTGTGTGGTTTTACTTACTGGCGAGGGTGACAAGTTTGCTAAGACCTATGAGGCCTTTGTGGCCTTTGCTCTGGCAAACACGAAAGACACCGTGAGGTTTGTGCATATCTACGACGACCGTCAGCGAGACTTTGCCCAGGCCTTGCTGATGGATGATGAGAAATATTGGGGGAAATCTGCCGTGAGTGTCACATTTTCCTTCTGCCTAATCTGTAATTCCGTCTCTCTTTCTCTGAGCTTTATTCTTCAAATGTTCAGGGGGAGAGAACATTGATGCTGCTTCTTTGAAATATTACGGGAGCATGTTATGGGCAGGATCAGACCTCTCTACTTCTAACAGATCCTCTTGTATTGCATGTTGGTGTGCTCTGCCTCAGGTCAGACCTTCATTGTCTTGTGTATTGCAATTCCCTTCTTTTTGATCTGTCCCGATCTCAGCTCTCTAGACTCCAGCATGTGCAGAACACCGCTGCCTGCCTTCTGACATGGACAAAGTGTAACCACGTCATCTTCCATTCTCATGATTCCACTGGCTCTGTTCATTTCACTGTCCAGTTCAAAATGTCCTCTTTGATCTTAAACCCCTCCAGTCTCATGGATGGACCTTGTTTCTCTCTACTACTTCCCAAACTACTCCTGCTTATTTAGCACTGTTCTCTTCTGTCATTCACTCTGTCACTCCACTCTTAATGTGAGAGCTTTGTCCTCGGCAGCTCCTCCTGTTTGGAATGACCCTCCTATGTCTCACCACCAAATCCACTGTTTTATTTCACATCTCTGCTGAGAAAACATCCCTCTTTTTCCTCCTTGCCTATGCTTCTTAATTACTCTCCTTCTGGCTAACTCTAATTAGTTGCGTTAGGTGATGTGGAATGCAGTGTGTAGGAAAAACACTATACAAAATAAGTGTTGTGCTTCCAAAGAACAGGAGCTGGGGTTCAGAGAACACGTGCTGCTGTTCATCTCTGTGCCTATTGGGTATAATGGAACATGCAGCTTCTTTTTATACTTGTTCCCATTCCGATGTTGTGCCCGCCCTTTGATATGGGTGTCATGAGAGACGAACTGAAATAACTTTTTAATCTGGATCCTAGTTCTGAATTCTCATTTGACACATCAAGGCTTTCTTCCAAGCTGGTATCTGGTTCCCTGAAGCTTGTGCTGTTACTGCTTTGTCCAGGTGGCCATCTTGGAAAGGCGCAATAATGTAGGAAGAGTGGTCTATAAAATATTGGAAGATGCCTGGGAGGGCAGTGAAGAGGATAACTTCATCCTTTTGGATCTTCTGGCTCAGTTAAGAACAGACCCTGGTCTGCTCTCTTCAGACACTGTCCTGCCAGACTTGAATGATGAACTTGCTCCTGTAAGTATTCTCAGTTTTGTAGAGGCATAACAAACTTATATTAGCTGGCTGTAGTTAACTCTGAGGATATGTCTTCACTACCCGCCAGATTGGCGGGTAGCGATCGATCCATCAGGGATCGATTTATCGCATAAGTCTAGATGCGATAAATCAACCCCCGAGCGCTCTCCCATTGACTCCTGTACTCCAGCGCTGCGAGAGGCGCAAGCAGCGTCAACGTGGAGTGGCAGCAGTCGACTCACCGCGGTGAAGACACCACGGTAAGTCGATCTAAGTACATCAACTTCAGCTACATTATTCGTGTAGCTGAAGTTGTCCGTAACTTAGATCGATTTGTGTCCTCACCTCCCCCAGTGTAGACCAGGGCTAAGACTGCATCACTGTGGTCAGTGATGGAAATTGTGCCTAGAGTTTTGAGTATTGGAGAGGCAAGACTCATTCACTGTGTACACATCAGCTGCAGGGGGCAGCCCCTGTGCTCTGAGGTAGTTGAGCTGGTTTGGACAAGGGGTGCAGAGGGGATAGTCACATAGTTGATTTGTTTCTTCACGGGTGGGGGGAGGGAGCAGCCTCCTTGTCATTGATCTGCTGTAACTTCACAGGTGTTCTTTCTCCGATGGCTCTACTCCGCAATAGAGTATGTCTCGGACTGCTGGGATAGCGTATTTCATAATAACTGGTATGGAATCTGATTTATAATATCAATATAGCTCTTATTTTGGGTATAGCTGTAATAGCCCTCTGTCTTGCCTGAGGATAAATTCAAAAGCAGTGAAGCTTGACTTCTGCCTCATTTTCTGGGTAACCAGTTGAGCTGTGAAGCTGAGGTCTGCCACTGGATTTTGTGCTACTGAAAACACACCGCTCCTGTTGGCAATAGTCCTGGCTTGGCTGTCTTGCTGTGCGGTTTTCATTAGAATTTAGGGTGTTTTAAAAACATTCTTCCATTTGTCTCCCTGCCTTTCGTTAGGAGATAGGAACAATGAGAGCGCTTCCCTTAAAGCCCTTCAAACAGGAGACAGTCAGTTCAAGGGAAATTATATGCTGTTATCGGGGGTGGAAGGGAGCTGAAAACCTGAGGCAGAGGTTGACTGTAGGAACTCAGAACTAACTGCAAACCTTCTCTCTTAGGCGGGAAATGATGCCACTTCTGTCCCTGATCTTCTCAGCCCTCTTCATTCTCTTTGGCACTGTTATTGTTCAGGCTTTCAGGTGAGTACCTACCAGACCATCTGTTGGAGCCTTACAGACCAGATTTCAGCATCTCAGTTGAAACTTACCCTGTTTTAAAATGCTCCTTTGCAGCGACTCGAGTGATGAGAGAGACTCTCCTCTCCCCCAGAAAGAAGAACCCAATGAAGAGAATGAAAAGACCTTCAGCAAAGAGAACAGGTTTCCCCTGCTAACTCCTTCCTGCACTAGTCAGGCCTTCTCTGCACCTTCACTTTCCTGCTCAAGAGGCTTGGTGGGGCACAGTCTTGCTCCTACTGCCTTTCCCCCAGGCAGAGAGGGCAGTGGGTAGGTAGTAGGGAAGTAATGAAGCTGGTGTGAACATGGTGGTGTGAGTGACAGGCAGGCAGCATGTGAACAGCAGTGCATGGGTGAGTTTGGTGTAGCTGATATAAAGAGTGCACGGGGAATGGGCAGTCAGCGGAAAGCAACAAATTGAATATTTGGGACCAAAAGCCCCTTCGAGGTAGAGAACTGGAAAGTAGCTGTTACCTGAGCTGTGACTGAAATCTGTCAGACAAGGGAGCCACTGCTAAGTTCTTTGAACTAGCAACAGACTAGTGGCTGTACAGCCAACTTCTTTCCATCCACCCACCCTTCTCCATCCCTTACATTTAAAATCTATCCTCCTCCCACCATACAGTCACTTAGAAACCCACCTGTTTGCCTAGACAAATGCTTTGTGGAGTGATGAAGGAGAAGAGACAATGATTTGCCAAAGAGTATCTAATCTTTAGCGGGCCAAAGATAAACTCCTTTAATAGGCTTTGGATAGGAGACATAGGGGGTGTGAGTTTTCAGGGGTTCTGCACTGTGCCAGATTAGCCAACACATTGTGACATGGGTTTTGAGTGACTTTTCACTAGGTCACTCTTTCCTTATAGTGCCCAGGTGCATTTTACGGTCCTTTGCTCCTTTTTCACTTGAATCATTCTCTCTGCCCAGCAGGATTCCCAAAAAGGGCTTTGTCGAAGTGACTGAGCTAACAGATGTTACCTATACTAGTAATCTGGTGCGTCTGAGGCCGGGTCACATGAACGTGGTTCTGATCCTTTCCAACCCCACCAAAACCAGTCTACTTCAGAAGTTTGCCCTGGAAGTCTACACATTCACAGGGTCAGTACGGAGTTCCTCTTTGGGCTTCTGCTATGCTCTTAATGGCCTGTGTAGTATCGCACAGTGGATAGGCTTGGGGTGTGTATTGTTGCATTGCTTCGTCACGTGTATACTTGCATGCTTGCTCCCAAGAACACCTTCACCTTCATGTGGGCGCTTGCACCTGTGAGAAGGCTTAAATGGGTAGCTGTTTGGTAGCCAACATTAAATGGGTTGGTGGGCTCAGTCCACTTTGTAATGGATGGATGTTCTCCGTACTGCCACTAGCGCAACTGGTAATCTCAGCAGAGAGGCCAAGGACTGGATGGGCCATGGAGCCTGAACTCTCCTCTCCAGGTCTCTCTGCTGCCACTTATGCTATGCCTGTGTTCGGACAAATACAGGGCTTCACTTTCCAGGGCTGTAAGTCAGTCAAAATAGTTTGTGCAAAAACATAAAAAATAAATTACTTCAACCCTCCTTCAGTTTCTAACCTTGATGTTTCCTGGGTGGTGTCTGGTCTGAACCGGAACACAGTCTAAATTGGTTCCCTCTCACTTCTCCCACAGGAGCAGCTGTCTTCATTTCTCCTTCCTGAGCCTCGATAAGCATAGAGAATGGCTGGAGTATTTGTTAGAATTTGCCCAGGATGCTGCCCCCATTCCAAATCAATATGATAAACATTTCCTGGAGCGCGACTACACCGGTTACGTCCTAGCTCTAAATGGCCACAAGAAATACTTCTGCCTCTTCAAGCCTCACAGATCGGGGGATGAAGGGGGAACCATGGGGTCCTGTGAGGATTATGACCCCTTGCTACATACAGGAGAAGCCCGAGGAAAATCCTCCTGCAGTCCAGGATCCAAACAAGCTAAAAACAAGTTAAGCAAGTTGTCCTTATGGATGGAACGTCTCTTAGAAGGTTCCTTACAAAGGTTCTATATTCCATCCTGGCCTGCATTAGACTGAAGGGATTTAAAAGAGATTCTAACGCTACAAACTTTTTAAGATGACAACCATGGACAATTCTTTCCAGGAATAAACAGTCATGACAAATGGACAGTAGGTTTTAGATGAACTCTCCTAGGCCCAGTGAGTAGAAGTATCTTCCTTCATCTTTGACCTAGGAGTGAAAGATGAAACGTACTGACGTCCTCTGTACCAAATTGTTCTTGTATTTGAATGCTGTACTATCTAAGACAAAACCCAGTCTATTTTCCTTTAATGTCCTGCTCACCGCATCGCCTCTGTCCGGTCTCTTGTTTTTTCTCAGTTGAAGAAAACCTATGAGTTCTTCGCAACGGTAACTCAGTTTGGACTGAACACAATGAACTTGTTACGTAGGTCAGGTCCCCTTCTCAATGCTTAGCTCACAGTGCATGGTGTGATACTGGGAGGACCCTACAGAATCTCCCCAGCCTCTGCAACTCTGAAAGGCCTCATACCAAGCATTCTTATTTATCAGCTTTCCCTGCGGTAAGTGATTTAGGAGTGTGGTTGGGGGTATCTCCCTTGTAGCAAACCGATAGCCGGTATTTACAGACGGTGGGGGCTCGTAGGCGATCTGCATGTTTCATGCTCCTTGTGTAATAGTTCCATGTGCAGCTTCACCGGCTAAGCCATAGGCAGGGAGGGAAGGGGATTAACACAGCCGTAAATACTGTAAAGATGTTGAGCCATTTAAATGTACATTGTTTTTCAGATGCCTTTTTGCTTCTGTCGATTTTTAGACTGTGTCTCTTAGAGCCATAACTTTACCCATGTCCTCAGATTGTAGGCGTAAGCTGCTATGAGCCAGTAGACATGTAAAAGAAAATGTCACCTGCTAGTGAATCAACTTGGACACCTTTCAAACAACAATGGTACATCTCTAGTACAATATCGACACTTCTTTGTATCAAGGAACTTAATTCTTTAATGATTGTATTTTTGAACTATGTTGCCCAAAAAGTGCTGTCATCAGATCGTCTGTTACATGTGGACCTAGTTTTGTTGTAGACAGACGTTTACAAGATGCTTAGTTTCAGCTTCTCTCACTTTGTTTTTATCCTCAGCTCAAAGGTTTCTTAACATACAGGTTGCCCTTTTTTTTTTTCTTTCTTTAAACATATGGTTCAGTGTAAAACTGGAATGGTTCTAGGCTGTGGAGTTACTGTACTTAATTATATCAAATGGGCTCCCCTACCAGCCATTTGGCTTGCCCAGGGAGCTGGCTTTTTGTTAGTGACAAGTAGTCACAAGGAGCTGCTACCTGAACGTCCAGGTAAAAGGGAAAGGTTTCTTTTCAAAGCAGGGGACTGTAATCTTGTGACACTGCTACTTCCTTTTTTCTCTCTGTTAATCCGCGTAGACTCAGTCACTTTATCTGATGTTTGCTGTAAACTTAATAAACTTCTCCAAAGTGACCTGGATAGGAATCTGAGGCTTCCACATGAGTAGGTCATGTTATGGTACATGATGGCCAAATCCTGCATGAGTTTTCCTCTAATTCAGATTGAGATTAACTCCCGAGTAGCATTCTGAACCTTATTGTGAAGCACTCCTACAAGCATGGGGGTTTACTTAAAAACCTCACTGCCTTCCCCCCTTCTCCAACAGAGCAGCCCAGTACTATGGGTATATATTCCACCAAGTGAGCCACCCTCTGACCCAAATGAGACCTAGGACTATTCAAGCAACCTGATTGTCTGAACAGTCCTCAGAGCTTTATAACGGTGAGATAGTGGCCCACTGAATTGGTGACTTGCTGCATTCTGCTTGGCTTAAAGAACAGACGAGCTTCATCTAACGAAAGACCACTTGAACAATACTCATAATGCTCTTATATATAAGGGTACTGTCAGGTTAAAATATTAGACTTAACCAACCTTACCTATGTTACTTAAACTAATGGAGTTTAATCTGTAAAGTCCTATCTGCAGCATGAACCGTTTTGATTACTGAGCACAGGCTATGAGAAGGAAGGAGAGGAGTTTTCGTCTGAGGAGATATGTAGAAATAAAATGCTGAAAAACCCAGGCATTAGACTGTCCCTGAACTAACCTTAAGCAGCAGACTGACTTTTCTCTCTTTGTGCTGTTTCTGTTGAAGCCGGTGCTTTTGTTGGCTTGGGTAATGAAATAGCCTGGTTATTTTTTGTGTTTGTAGCCAGTTCTGCCTTTTGGGTCTTACCTGGCATAACACAGTGCTGTAAACCCCAGAGTTGGACACACTGCAGGAGAATCCAGATTTAAAAAGAAAATGTTTGACCCTCTAAACACAGCTGAACAATGGAGCGGGTTAGGCCCAGGAGGAGGATTTACAAAAGCTGGCTGTTACTGTCTCTTCTGCTAGTCAGAAACTTTGGTGTCAAACGTTAGGGCTTTAAACAAAGGGCCCAAGTGTGCTGTGTAGAAGAAATTCCCCCTGTCCAAGGACCCAGGAAAAGGCTATAGGTATTTCTGAAACCCTATATTGAGGCTCAAGTGGGGTGTAGGCCTTGTGTTGGTTCTCTACAGAGGGGTGACTCTTACCCTGCGTATAAACACCTGTTGATGTGGGTCTTGTGGAGAGAGCACACACAGTAATACACCGTCAGGCAATAGCCAACTGGGGGTGCTACAGATTCCATTCAGTCACTGATAAAAGTGAACGTAGAACAAAGTTGCAGGAGATCAAACCAGCTCACTTGTAAAAGTACATGATTTTTTATTAGTACATTGTATTTTTAGGGAGAAGCTACGCTTTCTGGGGCTCAGGCACACCCCAACCGTTCTGAATTCATCTGTTCAGCAAGGGTAGCACTGCTGTGATACCCAGCTAGTTACATTATTCATTTGGTGCGGAAGACCAGTCACAGGACCTCTCAGCTGCTTGGAATTGAATGTCTCTGCTTTCCCTCCACCCTTTTCCAGATGCTGCAAGACCATTAACCTGGGATAATTTTTTGTCCTGCTGCCCTCACTATTGCCCTTTGGTTTGTTTCATAGCGAAGGAAATGCACTCGGCCATTCTCAGTTTGTGCGTGATACTTTCTTGAGCTAAGAGCAAGGAAGTTTTCAGTGCTAATGCACTGCTCTGCGAGAAACCGAAATACAAGCTTTTTTAAAGTAAAACTCCTAGAAGCTGAAGCGAAACATCTTTACAACACAGGGAAATGTAGCCTAGAGTCCAAATACTGTACCTGACCTTTCCCCTTGACTGAGTGTGGTACAGAGCAGCCTTGCAGTGATGGCTGACATATATATGGTCAGTAGAAGCTTGCCAGGAACTAATACAATAAGGCAGCCTGGGAGATTGGATTGAAAAGCAGGTAAATATTTTGCACTTTTGATACTCTTAGAGGGGGGGAAATAATTTATTTGGCAAATGTCTTTTTTTAATTTTTGTTTTTGTATTTGTGAACAGGCACTGATAATGTCATTTTGTTTTAAGATTATTACAGATCCGCAACTGAAATAAACTATTTTAATGTGAGACGATGAGGTGGCCTTGCATTTTAATCTACAAATTGACAATGCGGTGTGGCGTACGTGAGTTAATTGCAAAAGTTCGATGGCTGTTAACTGCTCGTAATTTAGCAAATGCAATGGGCTAGTTATCTCCACTCAGGCAACAGGGCTGCTTAACCAAGGACAACTGTTTCCAAAAACTGCCCTGCAGTTTAGTCAAAGTTTCTGTTGGCCTCCTGAAGACTGACAGCTATGGGCCCTGGGAAAATCATGTATAAATGGGGTTTAGAAACGTCCCATCGCTGAAATGGAGAACTCAGTGCCTTGGCATAAGTCATCTCGTAATGTAGGGCTTGGAGCTAGTGCCAGTTTGGATCCATTGCATAAAGAGGCCAGAAGAACTTCTATTCTATTCCATGCCCATGAAAGGGAGCCAGGATGTTACATTATGTCTGTATATTGCTCCCCTCCTAGGTTTATTTTTAGTGGAAAAAAATCTTTACTAGGCACTTCCAAAAGAAACCCCCATTTTAGATCAGAGCCGCCAGTTTTTATATTGAAAGAATTCAAGCTGCCATCGCTGGATCCATGTGCTGCTAAGCCATATTACTACAGCAACGTGAACAGTAAGCCTGCCCCCCCAATTCCAGCATCTCTGCTAGCTGCTGCTTATAGCATCCAAGGAGTTTGAAATGACTTTGTCTGGTGAGGAATGGTTTTTATTCTCTACCACAAAGCTGAGCTTTCCCTCGCCCCTTCTCTAACTGCAGAGAGTGATGGAGAGCAGACATTTAAAAGCAAAATCTGACTGGGTTGTTCCATGCAGGCTTCTTTCCCCATTCATATTGTGTCGAAGTATTTGTGCAGAAAGGCTGTGACTATTGAACTCATCGTGTAGGTGAAGAGATAGTGGTCGTGACTTGATTTGCATAAGCTGGAGCCCGCCCTACACGGCTTTAAATCGTTCTGACTCGCGGGAGTGCGCACAGCATTTCAAACAGCAGATTTGCTCCCATGAGGGCGGTGTTACCTACAAACAAAGGAAAAAAACCCATGATATCCAATGGCTTCCGATTGAAGAAAGTCCTTACTATAAGGAGTTATTTTCCAACTCTTCCTCCGACACCAAGGCCCCAGTCCTGTATTTGACTCTATGTTGGCAGAGTCCACGACGTGCTCCTGAAAAAATTCACTTGCCTGACTGAGACCGGATGCTTAAAAGCCATACACTAGTGAAAAGCTGTCTGTGCTGGTAAACTACAAATGTAGTTATGCTGAATGCCTTAGTTCTACCAAACTGACTTCTTGTCTTCAAATGGAATCTCTACCCCAACCCCAGGAAATAAATTAGAGTAACTAATAGTCAACAGCTGAAACAATAAACAAGTAACTCAATTCTTAGTCACACAAGTTTCATTTGCTCAGTACACTAAGGCTGTATCTACAGAGCCTACTCCCTAATTCACAGCTGGTGCTACTTCCCTAGTGAGTGCCTTGATGGAAAGCTGTAGTATTTACCATTGTCCAGGACCAATATCTGTCATTTTGTTTTGAACTCTATAGACAGCATCCAGTGCCCACAGGACCCAATCGACTACTGACAAACATTGGATGTAGCAGTTCTCTAAGTTTGCTTTATTGTCCCAGATATTTCCTTTGACTCACCAGAAGCATCATAGATTGGTGCAATTTCAACAAGGTCGCCTCCCACTATATTCAGTCCTTTGCACCCACGAATGATCTCCAAAGCCTAGGGACAGGAATAAAGGGCTAGTTACTAGGTGCCCGAATTGTTAACTTTGAAAACATTCTGTATATTTAAATAGCTGAGGGGATGTGTTGTTTTTTAAACACATCTGACATGAAATCTGTGAAGATACAGTCCATACAATTCCCATCCAAGATCACTGCTGTAACCTGGTGCTCCTTGTTTGCTATATATTGAACTGGAGTGAGCGGAAAGCAGAGGATTAGATGTATAAATACTGAGACACCATCAAACTGTACATCAGCTCAATCTCCCTTAGCAGGGGGGAAGGGATAGCTCAGTGGGTTGAGCATTGGCCTGCTAAACCCAGGGTTGTGAGTTCAATCTTTGAGGGAGCCACTTTGGGATCTAGGGCAAAATCAGTACATGGTCCTGCTAGTGAAAGCAGGGGGCTGGACTCAATGACCTTTCAGGGTCCCTTCCAGTTCTATGAGATATACCTATCTCCATATATCATTATAGGCAGGACACAATAGGAGTTCTCAATGATTTCAGTTCCTGATGTACCAGTTTTCTAGTTTAAAGACTTCTAAATCCCATGTAGATCCTTGACCCTTAGATTTCTAGGGGGCAGACAGTGTAAGCCCTGGGACTTCCTTTAAAAGGAGCCAGGTTTTCCCTGCATCCACTCTGCACATTCAGAAATAGAGTCTGAGCATCTCCTTACCTGAGCAGGTGTGAGACCAGCAATTTCAGGTGCCCCTGTGCCAGGGGCGTATGCAGGGTCTAATCCATCAATATCAAAGCTGATGTAAATGGGCTTGTCTCCCATCTGCTTTCTCACCTCCCCCATCAGTGGGACCAATGACTTCAGCCAGCAGTCTTCAGCCAGGACGACACGGAAACCCTGTTGGAGGAAGGGGGAAAAAAGTTGGGCTTCCACTGCCTGCTACACGCTGCTGGGGAAAGGAAGCGGGTGGAGAGAGCAGTGGTCCAGTGTAATGTTTGTGCAAACAGCTCAAACTGGTCAAAGCAAGTGTCTTCTGCGGATCAGAACTGGTGCGTCCAGCCATTCTGTGGTCTCGCATTTGCTCCCTCTGCCATTATGCCCCCCACGTAGGACAGACTATGGTCTCCACCTGCCCTGCCAAGTAGCGCTTTCTCCACAGGTGAAGCTGTTCAAGGGCATGTGTGGCTGGAAACAGCACCGGCAAGAGAGCAATGAGGGGGCAGGGGAGCCTTTCCCTTGCCGTCTGGTGCAAAAGGAGGAGGAAGGGACAATAACCAAAAAGAATGGCAGTGGCTGGTTTTTTTCCTGCCTTACACATCTTAGTTGCAGGGATTGGAGTGGGAGAAGCGTTCCATGCAACGGCGTCAGTTAATGAACAATATCATCTTGCACCTTTTGTCTGAGGATCTCAAAAGACGTCACACACACTCAGCAAGCCTCACAACAGCCGTCTCAGGAAGAAGAGGGACATATTGTTATTCCCAGCACTGAAATCAATGGCCATTTGGCCCTGTCTGCACAGGCAGGGCCCGGCGGAGAGTAGAGAAGGTTTTGGCGACGGTATACACTACCTGGTCCCGGCAGTATTTGTAGGGATCCGGGGTGTAGGAGGAGCCTCTGATTCCGATCTGAACCACGCGTTTGCAATCCAGGAGCCCCTCCTCCACGCAGCGTCGGAATGGCGTCCCATGTTGGATCTTCTCCCCCAGCGCTATGTCTCCTGTGTCGGTATGAGCATCCACGTGAACCAGTCCCACGGGACCATGCCTAATTGGGACAGGGCAGGTACAAACACGGCCTTAACTCCAGTTGCTTACAATATTTCTGACCTTGTTCAATCCTCCAGCATAAAATCTTGGATTCTTCACAGTGATCGAGATCTAAACTCCAAACAGATCATACAATTGACTTGTCCAGGTCTTCTTCCCACCCTCCATTCCTATGGCTTCAGACCTCTCAGCAGGCAGCTTACTAGTCCGCAGGTTCAGGAGGGCAATAAGCACATGATATCTCACCAATTAACTCTAAGGCAAAGCTCACCAGAGACAGAGTGCGGACACAAGATGCCAGCTGGGATCAGCACAAACAGGCTCTGGATAAGTGAGAGGAGCAAAGAGGAAGATTGTCAGCATCTAGCTATTGATTGACAGATACTGCTGCAGCCGGAATTGCATGACTCTCCAACCCTGTCTGATTACATGAACCCTAGAATCCCAAATGTCTGAGGAGCCATTTGAAAGATATGAAGACCAGTAGGAAGCTAATATGGCTCCATCAGGAGCTCTTTAATGACCTGAAAATTAAAAAAGGAAGCCTACAAAAACATGAAAACCGGACAAATTGCTGATGATGAGTATAAAAGAATAGCACAAGCATGTGGGGAGAAAATCAGAAAGACAGGCACAAAGTGAGTTACACCTACCATGCGACATAAAAGGCAATAAGAAGAGGTTCTATGAATACATGAGTAGGCTGAGAAAGACAAAGGAAAGTGTAGGTCCTCCATTCAGCAGAGAAGGAGAGCTAATAACTGACCACATTAAGAAGGCTGAGCTGTGTAATGCCTGAATACAACAGTCTTCACTAAAAAGGTAAATTGTGACCCACTACTTAACACAATTAATGTTAAGAAGAAGAGGGAAGGAATGCAAGCCAAAATAGAGGAAGAACAAATTAAAGAATAGTTCTTTAAATGAGATGTATTTAAGTCAGGAGAGCCTGATGAGATTCATTTTAAGGTACTTAAGGAACTAGCTGGAGCAATCTCAGAAGTGTTCCTGATTACGTTTGAGAACCCAGGGAGGGCAGGTAAGGTCCCAGAGGACTGGAGAAAGGCAAACATAGAAATGATCTTTAAAAAGGGGAAGAAAGAGGGCCCAGGGAATTATAGACCAGTCAGCCTAACTTCAATATGTGAAAGAATCTGGAATACATTATTAAGTAATACATTTGTAAGCACCTACAGGATAATAGGTTATAAAGAATAGCCAAAATGAATTAGTCAAGAAGAAATCATGCCAACCCAACCAAATTTCCTTTACGACAGGTTTACTGGTCTAGTTGATTGGGGGCAAGTTGTAGACATGAGATATCTAGATTTCAGTATGGCTTTGGACACAGTCCCACATAACAGTCTCATAAGCAAACTATGAAAATGTAGTCTAGATGAAATTACTATAAGGGGGGTGCAAAACTGGTTGAAGACTGTACTCAAAGAGTATTTATCAATGGCATGCTGTCAAATTGGGGGTCCACGTCTGGTGGGATCCCGTAGGGGTCTATTCTGAGTTCAGTGCTAGTCAACATTTTCTTCATGACTTGGCTAATGGCATGGAGAGGATGTTCTAAACACTGCAGATGACACCAAGCTGTGAGGGGTCACACTAGCACTTTGGGGGATGGTATTAGAATTCAAAACAACTTTGACAAATGGTATGAAATCAACAAGATGAAATTAAATAAGGACAAGTGCAAAGCAGTACACGAGGAAGGAAAAATCAAACGCACAACTACAAAATGGGGAATAACTAGCCAGGTGGTTGTACTGCTGAAAAGGATCTGGGGGTTCTAGTGGATCATAAATTGATTATGAGCCAACAATGTGATGCTGTGACGAAAAAGGCTAACAACATTCTGGGGTGTATAAATGGGAGTGTTGGGGGTAAGACAAGGGAGGTAAATTGCCTCACTACACGCAGCAAGAATGAGGCCTCTGCTGGGGTACTGGGTCCAGGTCTGGGCATCACACTAAGAAAGATGTGGACGAATTGGAGAGAATCCAGAGGAGAGCAACCAGAATGATAAAAGGTTTAGGAAACCTGACCTATGAGGAAAGGTTACAAAAATTGGGCATGTTTAGTCTTGAGAAAAGACAACTGGGGGGGGGGGGGAATCTGATAAGTCTTTGAATATGTTAAGGGCTGTTAGAAAGAGGACAGTGATCCATTGTTCTCCATGTCCACTGAAGGTAGGACAAGAAGTCATGGACTTGATCTGCAGTGAAGGAGATTTAGCTTAGATATTAGGAAAAAGCTTTCTGACTATAAGACTAGTTAAGCCCTGGAACAGGCTTCCAAGGGAGGTTGTGGGATCCCTGTCTCTGGCAGTTTATAAGAACATGTTAGACCAGGGATAGGCAACCTATGGCACGCAAGCTGATTTTCAGTGGCACTCACACTGCCCGGGTCCTGGCCACCGGTCCAGGGGGCTCTGCATTTTAATTTAATTTTAAATAGGGTGACTAGACAGCAAATGTGAAAAATCAGGAGAGGGGGTGGGAGGGTAATAGGAGCCTATATAAGAAAGAGACCCCAAAATCGGGACTGTCCCTATAAAATCGGGACATCTGGTCACCCTAATTTTAAATGAAGCTTCTTAAACATTTTAAAAACCTTATTTACTTTACATACAACAATAGTTTAGTTATATATTATCGACTTATAGAAAGAGACCTTCTAAAAACGTTAAAATGTATTACTGGCACTCGAAGCCTTAAATTAGAGTGAATAAATGAAGACTCGGCACATCACTTCTGAAAGGTTGCCGACCCCTGTGTTAGACAGACACCTGTCAGGGATGGTCTAGGTATAATTGGCCTTGCCACACTACAGGAAGCTAGACTAGATGCCCTCTTAAGGTCCCTTCCAGCCTGACATTTCTATGAACTGCCCAGTAGAGCACAGACTCGACAACTCAAGGGGGACGTCACTTCTATCTCCACAAGGTATCAGCTTTTTAAACATGCTCCATTTTCAGATTTTAAACTTACTTTTCTGCCACTGCCTGCAGGATCGGGTATGTTATTGTGTGATCGCCACCTGCAACGGGACAGGGAACAGAGAACATGCTATGTCATAAGAACAGGCCAGCACTGATCAGTAGCAAGCTACATTCATATTGCACCTCACCTCTCATAGGGGAACATATCAGCACTTCACAAAGAGAGAGATCATCCTTTAGAAGTAATGGCCTTTATTCATCTAATTACCTTCCCTGCAGCTTTAAATGGGTGGCAGATGGTATTAAAAGGGGCAGCTTCTCTTATTAAAAGCTCTCAAAAATCCAGCCAGCTGTCATTCTCTTGCTGCAGCTGGTACTCAAGGCCAGCTTCTGAATGTAGATACCTGGTATGCAGATGAACATCCAGGAGTCACTTCATCCCCTACTTGCAGCCGCCTCTGGGGTGTCTCACAGCTGGGTCTTAACAATCAACAGCAATGCTACACAACGGCTGAGGAGCAGAACACCACCATGTGCCATTGAAATTTCAATGGGAATTTGGGAAGGTTGAATGTTATTACCCAAACTGGAATCGAGTCAGGATACAGACACTTATCTCTTGCAAAAAGTGGCATGGGATCTTTGATGAGCACAAGCAGTCTGGAACTCTGTTGTAAGTTTTATCTGAACGATGGCACCTCCAGAACCATACGGGGGTGTCTGGCTCCATACTGACTCAGAGGGAAGAGCACCACCTAGTGTCACCAGCACCATGGGGGTTTCTTACGAGGTCTCCTTTCCAGCTACTTTCTGATGTGGGCCCAACACTGCTTAGCTGTGAGCGCTGAAGAGCTCCCCGTAAAAAGTGGTAATAAAGAAAAATCTGACACTTCCTGGTTGCAATGTCTCACCTCTTAACTTTAGTAAAAGGGACTCTCCCCGCAGCCCTCTCTCGCCACAGCAGGTTGGGGGAGAGGCGCCTCTCTCCCAGCCCCGGCACTGAACCAGCAGCAGCAAAGGTCTGGGAGCAGCTGAAGGAGACTGAATTATCTCAGTGAGGAGGAGGAGAGAGTAGCTCTCTTGCACTCTCAAGACCCTGTTAATAAATTAGTCTGTATCCATTGCAGTGTATGGGGCAGAAGGGGGGAGGCGGCTTTAATAGATCCTGCTATTCTTCCGGGTGCCCACATAATAACTGGTGTTTTAACAGCAAAGCATGAGATTGGGCCCAGCCCTGGGTTCCTTACCCAGCGTGAGGGGAATGCAGCCGGCTGCCACAATCTTCTCATAGGCTTCTCGGATTTGCCTGCAGCTGTCCTGCAGGTTGTAGAGGTTCACGTTCACATCACCAATGTCAGCAACCATGAGGGAATGGAAAGGTGCTGCCCCAGTGCTGGGGTTATACATCTTCACCAGGCACGACTCGGCTCGAATCTGGCGAGGGCCGAACCTGGAAGGAAAGAATCCCACACTTCGTTATCTGGGATGGTTCGAGGAGGAAACTTCCATAGAACCCGGGGATTCTGAACACGCGGCTGGTTAGGCACACACTCCTCCTAGACACTTAGGAGTTGAAGGTTGGAAAGACCATTGGGGCAGATGTTTCAGGTGGGACTATTATATTGTGGTTGTGATTGTCTACGTCCGATGCATAATGAGTATGGCCTAATGGCTTCAACAGATAGGTCATCTGTAGATCCAGGCAGAGAGCTCACTGCAAATCTAGAGTGTATGCAAGGATTTTCACATGCGACTCTGATTCTGGGTGGCCAACTTGAGACAGTTTTCAGGGGCCTGCTTTTCAGAAATGCTGAACACCCATCTTTTAAAACTCCGCTCCCTTTAAAGTGTCTCAATTTGGGCACCCTAAATTATCAGGTGCTTTTGAAGTCTTTGCCAGTCACACTAGATTTACAATCAGGTCTCTGACTGGAGCCGCACATGATCCATCTGCTGAAGTGCTTAGGCCATGCCCATGACTAGAAAGCCTGAAATGGGCGTCTCCCTTCAGAATTCATCACGCTCAATGGACACTCACAGACACTCTTAGGTTTGCTGCCTCCACGGAGACAATGTACACATTAACCCGTTAGGTTAGCTGAAGATTCCCACTTACTTCAACATAACAGCACGGAGATTGGGATGACCAGATGTCCCAATATTAGGGGTTTTGTATTATATGCGCAACTATCCCCCCCCACCCCCCGCCCCCGGAAAAAAAAAGTGTCCCGATTTTTCACACTTGCTATCTGGTCACCCTAACTGAGACGGTTTATAGTAAAATTAAGAATAAGTTTATTAATAAAGAACCTAGATATAAGTGCTACTAAGCCAGAGGAAAATAGACTGGTATGGTTACAAACAAAACAAAACAAACATGCTTTCTAGTGACTAAAGCTTATTTTTAGCAAGTTATAAACTTTGCCTAAGCAGGTTACTCACTCCCTCAAATTCCCAGCAACTCCAGCCGTTTAGGTAAGAGAACTTCACAGCCACAGTGGTCCCATAAGTGATGGATAACTAGAATGTCTTTTTGCTCTACTTAATCTTTGCCAAAGTCCATTGTCTTTGGATCAAGAGCTGGGAAGACTTCCTGGGAGTGCAGACTCTGTCCCCAATATCATAGGCGCCGACTCCATGGGTGCTCCGGGGCTGGAAAACTTACCCCCCCCACCCCAGCTCACCTCTGCCCCGCTCTGCCTTCACCTCCTCCCCTGAGCGCGCTGCGTGCCCACTTCTCCCCCTCCCTCCCAGCGCTTGCTGCCCCAAAACTTTCACCAGCACTGACTCCCCTGGGATTTTTCTTGAATAGTCACTAGACAGCAAGTGCCCCTATCCCATGGGCTGTGGCTTCCCCCTCCTCAGATCTTAGCCTAACCGCTGCCCCTTACCTTGCGCCAGGACGGTTGGAGGTTCCCGTGTCGAGGGGCACCCCAACAAAAGCAGCATCTAGTCCCTCTGGTGAAGTCTGAACGGGCAGCTTCATCATGGAGCAGACCCCCACGGGCCTGGCTACGAATTCAGCACTGGGAGGCAGATTGAAGCTGGAACCAGCGAGAAAGCCGCGAGGGGCACTGTGCCCAGCGAGCAGGCTCTCCGAGCCCCCACGATGGGAGCCGGCTGCACCGGGGTGAGCTGTGGCCCCCACACACAGGCTAGCTTTGGGGCTGCTCAGCAAAGGTGGCTGGAGCTTGGCTGCCAGGAAAGTTGCTGAGAACTTCCAAGGGCAGAGTCGCTCCTTGTAGAGTATTCTCCGGAGCAGCTGGCTGCCACGCAGGAAGAGGGGCTCCATCCCGCACCCCCTGCTTAGCCCTCCTCCCCCAGCACAGCACACACGGCCACAGCTGGCCCTGCAGGTTCAAAGCAGAGAGTGGCTGGGGTAGCAGAGACACACAGCACTCATCCCATCCCCCTGGCAGGTTCAAAGTCCTGCACCCAGATCCACACCTCCCTCTGTTCCTCCAGCCCAAGAGCAGAGATGCAGCAGCTTTAAACTCAGCCCTATGCTTTCCCCTAAATCAATTCCCTATGTCCCCTTCCCCCCTTGCATTCTGGGAAATGGAGTCTTTTCCTGCTCTGGGTTTGTCAGATGCAGGGTCAGGGATCCCAGAGTCTACTCAGCCAAGTGGCTGGAGCAACTTGAATTTATGCCACATGGAGCATTATCGCAGTGATCAGACGTGGCCAGGTTCCAGCTTGCAACATGTTGGTTTAAATCAAGAAGCCTGTAGTCCCCGCGGGCGGCACCTCCATATGATTAAAGGAAAAGGCAGCCACAGGCCTCACCGCAGAACTGCCTGGGCTACCTATGCCTGTTAGTCCAAGGGATCCTTTGCTAAATTTATCACTAACATTCTGAGATGCCTTCACTGCCCCACTGCAATATACTCTGATGGGGAATGCAGCAGCTGTTTAAATGGGTCAGATGTCACAGCAATGGTTTAGGGAAAGGAGAATTTTTTTCTTCACATCTCACCCTCTGTCTTTCCATTCTCTTGACGGCCACCTGATTTCAGCACCAGCCTCGTCTATTAGGTCTCCACAGACAAGTCTCCAGGGGAGTTAGGCGGATTTGCCCCAGTTCCAGCTACTGCTGCCCAGCTGACCTCGTGCAAACCCCAAGCATATACGCAGAGAGTCCTGGTACGCAGCTGTAGCACTTAAAGCAAAGTACGCGGTATCCATACAAATTGCAGCTTTCCTTTCCTAGGGGATATGCACTGGGGCAGCTATATGGGTAACCAGCCACTGACAACTGGACTCAGGGTAAATCCCCAGGGAAGCCTGGGCCTTAGTCCACAGAAAAGACTTTGGGTTGGAAGTAATAGAATCCTAGAAGTTCATCACATTTTCAGTTAAGAGCCAAGTGATATGAACTCTCATAGCAGGAAGCCCAAGAAATGGCAACTCCTTGTAACAGTGCAGCTGTGAACACTGTCAGTGTATGTCAGAAAAATGGCAAAAACTCTGCCAAAATCCAGCTGTGACCAAAAGCTTCCAGTGAGGGCATTCACCAGGGGGTTAAATACATTCTGATGATGGACACTCAGCATTTCTTTGCTTCACCCCCCCAGCATTCCCATTTTTAGCAAGCAGGAACCTGCAACCTTTCAAAAAACAATATTGTTGGTGTCACTAGGCATAGCTACCAGGTAACTCGGGAGAGTGGAAGGCCAAAAGTGCCGATGAAGCTCTTTTGCTCTGGGCCTACCTGAACCACCAGACTCCATCTTGTGAACTCTCACCTACTTCTGTGCTAACTGTTTACATGCTCTGAAGCAGGCTGAAGCAGAAATGTAATGTCAGCTTTTTAGCAGAGGGCTGCAGGTTCCCTCACACTAGCAGAAATAGTAGAGATAAGGAGCGAGGGAAAAGAGGGGTAGTTAGTTTGCAGGCGTCTAATCCAAGGTCGCAAAGACTGGGAACGTTTTCTCACAAGCTTATGTAGAGTTTATTGTAACAGTTGTCTGGAAGGGAGGGGTAAGGAGGAACAGCCAGACAAAGAGATGTATGCAAACAGTTTGGAGTATAAAAGGTAAAAGTTGTTTGTATTTGTTGCACTTGATTTGAGACATGCTGGTCTCCTAGTGCCATTTCAGAGCTCTGAAATAAACTTGGCTTGCTTTCTCCCCTCGGTGTCTTTATTGGTGCCAAGCACACCGGGCAACGAACCACTGTTTGCCATCTCGGGGCCCAGTTCTGGGCAGGCAACAATATTAATCTTGGCTAGAGATGGTTGGAACATTTTCAACAAACTGAAATTTCAGCAAAGCTGAAACATTTCATGTGGACATATTAGTTTTGAGGACATTTCCGGTGAGAATATTTTATGTGCATGCAAGAATACACACATGCTCTGTTCCCTGGTGGAAGACTCCTGGCCTGGGATGTTGGAAACCCAGTCCCTGCTCTGCCTGATTCAGAGTCATCTAGGATGAAAATCTCTGCTCGGAATCAAGCAGAGCAGAGATTGTACCTGGATCACCTCCCACATCTCACCCTTCTCTTCCCAAATCAAAAAGCTCGCGTTTCAACCTGAAAACAGACATCAACATAATTCAATTTTCACAAAAACTTCAAAAGGTTTTAGTTTTGTTCCAATGTGGAATGAAAACAAATTTCAAAACCTCCAAAGGTACTGTGAAACAGAATTGCTGTCCTCCTGCCAGCTCTAATTTTGACAGCTGGACTGAACAAGATCAAACCAGATTGAATACCCAAAGCTCACCTGGGATTCATACCAAGCAGGCTTGACTCAGATGATGCAAAGAAGCTGCGAGATATATTGACTACAGCAGTTGAAATGCCTTGAGTCAAGATGGGTGAAAATATTAAGAGTGTTGCGATGTGGGGAGATTGGTTAGACAAGGATGTGCTCGAATGGTAGTTAGTGGAAGCGTCTGTCTTTCCAGCCTTAATTGATGGAGTATCACCACACTTCTTTTCTCCCTCTATATCATATATATAGCTCGGTGTGTGCTGGGGGAGATCCAACCGGCTTATATTCAGGAAAATTAGTTACTGTTTCACTATCCACTACTGTTTTCACTATTTATCATGGAAACATTGATAAGATTTGTCCAGTTCCGTGCTGTTATCTTGCAGGTTGTTGGAGATGCTGGCACTCCACCCTTTGGGGGCACAGAATGGGATGTTTCAGGAAACACTTCCTGCTTGGAACAACAGGTCATAAGCCATCCTTTGAAGCAAAAAATAAATGAAAAAAAGGCAAAGAGCCTCAAAAAGCCAGATTACATAAAATCTCCTACCTATCACAGTCCTGGTAACTGGCAGTGGGCGTGGCTAGACACATCCTATCAACATGGATAGTATGTTGTGGGAGAAGAGCCCTGCCCGGCTAAACATAGCGTAAACTCCGTGTATATATATGGTCAGTAAAAGCTTGCCAGGAACTAATACAATAAGGCAGCCTGGGAGATTGGATTGAAAAGCAGGTAAATATTTTGCACTTTTGATACTCTTAGAGGGGGGGAAATAATTTATTTGGCAAATGTCTTTTTTTAATTTTTGTTTTTGTATTTGTGAACAGGCACTGATAATGTCATTTTGTTTTAAGATTATTACAGATCCGCAACTGAAATAAACTATTTTAATGTGAGACGATGAGGTGGCCTTGCATTTTAATCTACAAATTGACAATGCGGTGTGGCGTACGTGAGTTAATTGCAAAAGTTTGATGGCTGTTAACTGCTCGTAATTTAGCAAATGCAATGGGCTAGTTATCTCCACTCAGGCAACAGGGCTGCTTAACCAAGGACAACTGTTTCCAAAAACTGCCCTGCAGTTTAGTCAAAGTTTCTGTTGGCCTCCTGAAGACTGACAGCTATGGGCCCTGGGAAAATCATGTATAAAGGGGGTTTAGAAACATCCCATCACTGAGATGGAGAACAAAAGTGCCTTGGCATAAGTCATCTCGTAATGTAGGGCTTGGAGCTAGTGCCAGTTTGGATCCATTGCATAAAGAGGCCAGAAGAACTTTTATTCTATTCCATGCCCATGGAAGGGAGCCAGGATGTTACATTATGTCTGTATATTGCTCCCCTCCTAGGTTTATTTTTAGTGGAAAAAAATCTTTACTAGGCACTTCCAAAAGAAACCCCCATTTTAGATCAGAGCCGCCAGTTTTTATATTGAAAGAATTCAAGCTGCCCTCGCTGGATCCATGTGCTGCTAAGCCATATTACTACAGCAACGTGAACAGTAAGCCTGCCCCCCCAATTCCAGCATCTCTGCTAGCTGCTGCTTAGAGCATCCGAGGAGTTTGAAATGACTTTGTCTGGTGAGGAATGGTTTTTATTCTCTACCACAAAGCTGAGCTTTCCCTCGCCCCTTCTCTAACTGCAGAGAGTGATGGAGAGCAGACATTTAAAAGCAAAATCTGACTGGGTTGTTCCATGCAGGCTTCTTTCCCCATTCATATTGTGTCGAAGTATTTGTGCAGAAAGGCTGTGACTATTGAACTCATCGTGTAGGTGAAGAGATAGTGGTCGTGACTTGATTTGCATAAGCTGGAGCCCGCCCTACACGGCTTTAAATCGTTCTGACTCGCGGGAGTGCGCACAGCATTTCAAACAGCAGATTTGCTCCCATGAGGGCGGTGTTACCTACAAACAAAGGAAAAAAACCCATGATATCCAATGGCTTCCGATTAAAGGGTCAGTCAGAAAGTCCTTACTACAAGGAGTTATTTTCCAACTCTTCCTCCGACACCAAGGCCCCAATCCTGTATTTGACTCTATGTTGGCAGAGTCCACGACGTGCTCCTGAAAAAATTCACTTGCCTGACTGAGACTGGACGCTTAAAAGCCATACACTAGTGAAAAGCTGTCTGTGCTGGTAAACTACAAATGTAGTTATGCTGAATGCCTTAGTTCTACCAAACTGACTTCTTGTCTTCAAATGGAATCTCTACCCCAACCCCAGGAAATAAATTAGAGTAACTAATAGCCAACAGCTGAAACAATAAACAAGTAACTCAGTTCTTAGTTACATAAGTTTCATTTGCTCAGTACACTAAGACTGTATCTACAGAGCCTACCCCCTAATTCACAGCTGCTGCTACTTCCCTAGTGAGTGCCTTGATGGAAAGCTGTAGTATTTACCATTGTCCAGGACCAACATCTGTCGTTTTGTTTTGAACTCTATAGACAGCGTCCAGTGCCCACAGGACCCAATCGACTACTGACAAACATTGGATGTAGCAGTTCTCTAAGTTTGCTTTATTGTCCCAGATATTTCCTTTGACTCACCAGAAGCATCATAGATTGGTGCAATTTCAACAAGGTCGCCTCCCACTATATTCAGTCCTTTGCACCCACGAATGATCTCCAAAGCCTAGGGACGGGAATAAAGGGCTAGTTACTAGGTGCCCGAATTGTTAACTTTGAAAACATTCTGTATATTTAAATAGCTGAGGGGATGTGTTGGTTTTTAAACACATCTGACATGAAATCTGTGAAGATACAGTCCATACAATTCCCATCCAAGATCACTGCTGTAACCTGGTGCTCCTTGTTTGCTATATATTGAACTGGAGTGAGCGGAAAGCAGAGGATTAGATGTATAAATACTGAGACACCATCAAACTGTACATCAGCTCAATCTCCCTTAGCAGGGGGGAAGGGATAGCTCAGTGGGTTGAGCATTGGCCTGCTAAACCCAGGGTTGTGAGTTCAATCTTTGAGGGAGCCACTTTGGGATCTAGGGCAAAATCAGTACATGGTCCTGCTAGTGAAAGCAGGGGGCTGGACTCAATGACCTTTCAGGGTCCCTTCCAGTTCTATGAGATAGGTATATCTCCATATATCATTATAGGCAGGACACAATAGGAGTTCTCAATGATTTCAGTTCCTGATGTACCAGTTTTCTAGTTTAAAGACTTCTAAATCCCATGTAGATCCTTGACCCTTAGATTTCTAGGGGGCAGACAGTGTAAGCCCTGGGACTTCCTTTAAAAGGAGCCAGGTTTTCCCTGCATCCACTCTGCACATTCAGAAATAGAGTCTGAGCATCTCCTTACCTGAGCAGGTGTGAGACCAGCGATTTCAGGTGCCCCTGTGCCAGGGGCATATGCAGGGTCTAATCCATCAATATCAAAGCTGATGTAAATGGGCTTGTCTCCCATCTGCTTTCTCACCTCCCCCATCAGTGGGACCAATGACTTCAGGCAGCAGTCTTCAGCCAGGACGACACGGAAACCCTGTTGGAGGAAGGGGGAAAAAAGTTGGGCTTCCACTGCCTGCTACACGCTGCTGGGGAAAGGAACCGGGTGGAGAGAGCAGTGGTCCAGTGTAATGTTTGTGCAAACAGCTCAAACTGGTCAAAGCAAGTGTCTTCTGCGGATCAGAACTGGTGCGTCCAGCCATTCTGTGGTCTCGCATTTGCTCCCTCTGCCATTACGCCCCCCACGTAGGACAGACTATGGTCTCCACCTGCCCTGCCAAGTAGCGCTTTCTCCACAGGTGAAGCTGTTCAAGGGCATGTGTGGCTGGAAACAGCACCGGCAAGAGAGCAATGAGGGGGCAGGGGAGCCTTTCCCTTGCTGTCTGGTGCAAAAGGAGGAGGAAGGGACAATAACCAAAAAGAATGGCAGTGGCTGGTTTTTTTCCTGCCTTACGCATCTTAGTTGCAGGGATTGGAGTGGGAGAAGCGTTCCATGCAACGGCGTCAGTTAATGAACAATATCATCTTGCACCTTTTGTCTGAGGATCTCAAAAGACGTCACACACACTCAGCAAGCCTCACAACAGCCGTCTCAGGAAGAAGAGGGACATATTGTTATTCCCAGCACTGAAATCAATGGCCATTTGGCCCTGTCTGCACAGGCAGGGCCCGGCGGAGAGTAGAGAAGGTTTTGGCGACGGTATACACTACCTGGTCCCGGCAGTATTTGTAGGGATCCGGGGTGTAGGAAGAGCCTCTGATTCCGATCTGAACCACGCGTTTGCAATCCAGGAGCCCCTCCTCCACGCAGCGTCGGAATGGCGTCCCATGTTGGATCTTCTCCCCCAGCGCTATGTCTCCTGTGTCGGTATGAGCATCCACGTGAACCAGTCCCACAGGACCATGCCTAATTGGGACAGGGCAGGTACAAACATGGCCTTAACTCCAGGTGCTTACAATATTTCTGACCTTGTTCAATCCTCCAGCATAAAATCTTGGATTCTTCACAGTGATCGAGATCTAAACTCCAAACAGATCATACAATTGACTTGTCCAGGTCTTCTTCCCACCCTCCATTCCTATGGCTTCAGACCTCGCAGCAGGCAGCTTACTAGTCCGCAGGTTCAGGAGGGCAATAAGCACATGATATCTCACCAATTAACTCTAAGGCAAAGCTCACCAGAGACAGAGTGCGGACACAAGATGCCAGCTGGGATCAGCACAAACAGGCTCTGGATAAGTGAGAGGAGCAAAGAGGAAGATTGTCAGCATCTAGCTATTGATTGACAGATACTGCTGCAGCCGGAATTGCATGACTCTCCAACCCTGTCTGATTACATGAACCCTAGAATCCCAAATGTCTGAGGAGCCATTTGAAAGATATGAAGAACAGTAGGAAGCTAATATGGCTCCATCAGGAGCTCTTTAATGACCTGAAAATTAAAAAAGGAAGCCTACAAAAACATGAAAACCGGACAGATTGCTGATGATGAGTATAAAAGAATAGCACAAGCATGTGGGGAGAAAATCAGAAAGACAGGCACAAAGTGAGTTACACCTACCAAGCGACATAAAAGGCAATAAGAAGAGGTTCTATGAATACATGAGTAGGCTGAGAAAGACAAAGGAAAGTGTAGGTCCTCCATTGAGCAGAGAAGGAGAGCTAATAACTGACCACATTAAGAAGGCTGAGCTGTGTAATGCCTGAATACAACAGTCTTCACTAAAAAGGTAAATTGTGACCCACTACTTAACACAATTAATGTTAAGAAGAAGAGGGAAGGAATGCAAGCCAAAATAGAGGAAGAACAAATTAAAGAATAGTTCTTTAAATGAGATGTATTTAAGTCAGGAGAGCCTGATGAGATTCATTTTAAGGTACTTAAGGAACTAGCTGGAGCAATCTCAGAAGTGTTCCTGATTACGTTTGAGAACCCAGGGAGGGCAGGTAAGGTCCCAGAGGACTGGAGAAAGGCAAACATAGAAATGATCTTTAAAAAGGGGAAGAAAGAGGGCCCAGGGAATTATAGACCAGTCAGCCTAACTTCAATCTGTGAAAGAATCTGGAATATATTATTAAGTAATACATTTGTAAGCAATATTATCTATCTATCTATTATTATCTACAGGATAATAGGTTATAAAGAATAGCCAAAATGAATTAGTCAAGAAGAAATCATGCCAACCCAACCAAATTTCCTTTACGACAGGTTTACTGGTCTAGTTGATTGGGGGCAAGTTGTAGACATGAGATATCTAGATTTCAGTATGGCTTTGGACACAGTCCCACATAACAGTCTCATAAGCAAACTATGAAAATGTAGTCTAGATGAAATTACTATAAGGGGGGTGCAAAACTGGTTGAAGACTGTACTCAAAGAGTATTTATCAATGGCATGCTGTCAAATTGGGGGTCCACATCTGGTGGGATCCCGTAGGGGTCTATTCTGAGTTCAGTGCTAGTCAACATTTTCTTCATGACTTGGCTAATGGCATGGAGAGGATGTTCTAAACACTGCAGATGACACCAAGCTGTGAGGGGTCACACTAGCACTTTGGGGGACGGTATTAGAATTCAAAACAACTTTGACAAATGGTATGAAATCAACAAGATGAAATTAAATAAGGACAAGTGCAAAGCAGTACACGAGGAAGGAAAAATCAAACGCACAACTACAAAATGGGGAATAACTAGCCAGGTGGTTGTACTGCTGAAAAGGATCTGGGGGTTCTAGTGGATCATAAATTGATTATGAGCCAACAATGTGATGCTGTGGCGAAAAAGGCTAACAACATTCTGGGGTGTATAAATGGGAGTGTTGGGGGTAAGACAAGGGAGGTAAATTGCCTCACTACACGCAGCAAGAATGAGGCCTCTGCTGGGGTACTGTGTCCAGGTCTGGGCATCACACTAAGAAAGATGTGGACGAATTGGAGAGAATCCAGAGGAGAGCAACCAGAATGATAAAAGGTTTAGGAAACCTGACCTATGAGGAAAGGTTACAAAAATTGGGCATGTTTAGTCTTGAGAAAAGACAACTGAGGGGGGGGGGAGGGGGGGAATCTGATAAGTCTTTGAATATGTTAAGGGCTGTTAGAAAGAGGACAGTGATCCATTGTTCTCCATGTCCACTGAAGGTAGGACAAGAAGTCATGGACTTGATCTGCAGTGAAGGAGATTTAGCTTAGATATTAGGAAAAAGCTTTCTGACTATAAGACTAGTTAAGCCCTGGAACAGGCTTCCAAGGGAGGTTGTGGGATCCCTGTCTCTGGCAGTTTATAAGAACATGTTAGACCAGGGGTAGGCAACCTATGGCACGCAAGCTGATTTTCAGTGGCACTCACACTGCCCGGGTCCTGGCCACCGGTCCAGGGGGCTCTGCATTTTAATTTAATTTTAAATAGGGTGACTAGACAGCAAATGTGAAAAATCAGGAGAGGGGGTGGGGGGTAATAGGAGCCTATATAAGAAAAAGACCCCAAAATCGGGACTGTCCCTATAAAATCGGGACATCTGGTCACCCTAATTTTAAATGAAGCTTCTTAAACATTTTAAAAACCTTATTTACTTTACATACAACAATAGTTTAGTTATATATTATAGACTTATAGAAAGAGACCTTCTAAAAACGTTAAAATGTATGACTGGCACTCGAAGCCTTAAATTAGAGTGAATAAATGAAGACTCGGCACATCACTTCTGAAAGGTTGCCGACCCCTGTGTTAGACAGACACCTGTCAGGGATGGTCTAGGTATAATTGGCCTTGCCACACTACAGGAAGCTAGACTAGATGCCCTCTTAAGGTCCCTTCCAGCCTGACATTTCTATGAACTGCCCAGTAGAGCACAGACTCGACAACTCAAGGGGGACGTCACTTCTATCTCCACAAGGTATCAGCTTTTTAAACATGCTCCATTTTCAGATTTTAAACTTACTTTTCTGCCACTGCCTGCAGGATCGGGTATGTTATTGTGTGATCGCCACCTGCAACGGGACAGGGAACAGAGAACATGCTATGTCATAAGAACAGGCCAGCACTGATCAGTAGCAAGCTACATTCATATTGCACCTCACCTCTCATAGGGGAACATATCAGCACTTCACAAAGAGAGAGATCATCCTTTAGAAGTAATGGCCTTTATTCATCTAATTACCTTCCCTGCAGCTTTAAATGGGTGGCAGATGGTATTAAAAGGGGCAGCTTCTCTTATTAAAAGCTCTCAAAAATCCAGCCAGCTGTCATTCTCTTGCTGCAGCTGGTACTCAAGGCCAGCTTCTGAATGCAGATACCTGGTATGCAGATGAACATCCAGGAGTCACTTCATCCCCTACTTGCAGCCGCCTCTGGGGTGTCTCACAGCTGGGTCTTAACAATCAACAGCAATGCTACACAACAGCTGAGGAGCAGAACACCACCATGTGCCATTGAAATTTCAATGGGAATTTGGGAAGGTTGAATGTTATTACCCAAACTGGAATCGAGTCAGGATACAGACACTTATCTCTTGCAAAAAGTGGCATGGGATCTTTGATGAGCACAAGCAGTCTGGAACTCTGTTGTAAGTTTTATCTGAACGATGGCACCTCCAGAACCATACGGGGGTGTCTGGCTCCATACTGACTCAGAGGGAAGAGCACCACCTAGTGTCACCAGCACCATGGGGGTTTCTTACGAGGTCTCCTTTCCAGCTACTTTCTGATGTGGGCCCAACGCTGCTTAGCTGTGAGAGCTGAGGCACTCGCCATACAAAGTGGTAATAAAGAAAAATCTGACAGTTCCTGGTTGCAATGTCTCACCTCTTAACTTTGGTAAAAGGGACTCTCCCCGCAGCCCTCTCTCGCCACAGCAGGTTGGGGGAGAGGCGTCTCTCTCCCAGCCCCGGCACTGAACCAGCAGCAGCAAAGGTCTGGGAGCAGCTGAAGGAGACTGAATTATCTCAGTGAGGAGGAGGAGAGAGTAGCTCTCTTGCACTCTCAAGACCCTGTTAATAAATTAGTCTGTATCCATTGCAGTGTATGGGGCAGAAGGGGGGAGGCGGCTTTAATAGATCCTGCTATTCTTCCGGGTGCCCACATAATAACTGGTGTTTTAACAGCAAAGCATGAGATTGGGCCCAGCCCTGGGTCCTTACCCAGCGTGAGGGGAATGCAGCCGGCTGCCACAATCTTCTGATAGGCTTCTCGGATTTGCCTGCAGCTGTCCTGCAGGTTGTAGAGGTTCACGTTCACATCACCAATGTCAGCAACCATGAGGGAATGGAAAGGTGCTGCCCCAGTGCTGGGGTTATACATCTTCACCAGGCACGACTCGGCTCGAATCTGGCGAGGGCCGAACCTGGAAGGAAAGAATCCCACACTTCGTTATCTGGGATGGTTCAAGGAGGAAACGTCCATAGAACCCGGGGATTCTGAACACGCGGCTGGTTAGGCACACACTCCTCCTAGACACTTAGGAGTTGAAGGTTGGAAAGACCATTGGGGCAAATGTTTCGGGTGGGACTATTATATTGTGGTTGTGATTGTCTACGTCCGATGCATAATGAGTATGGCCTAATGGCTTCAACAGATAGGTCATCTGTAGATCCAGGCAGAGAGCTTACTGCAAATCTAGAGTGTATGCAAAGATTTTCACATGCGACTCTGATTCTGGGTGGCCAACTTGAGACAGTTTTCAGGGGCCTGCTTTTCAGAAATGCTGAACACCCATCTTTTAAAACTCCGCTCCCTTTAAAGTGTCTCAATTTGGGCACCCTAAATTATCAGGTGCTTTTGAAGTCTTTGCCAGTCACACTAGATTTACAATCAGGTCTCTGACTGGAGCCACACATGATCCATCTGCTGAAGTGCTTAGGCCATGCCCATGACTAGAAAGCCTGAAATGGGCGTCTCCCTTCAGAATTCATCATGCTCAATGGACACTCACAGACACTCTTAGGTTTGCTGCCTCCACGGAGACAATGTACACATTAACCCGTTAGGTTAGCTGAAGATTCCCACTTACTTCAACATAACAGTACGGAGATTGGGATGACCAGACGTCTCAATATTATGGGCTTTGTATTATATGTGCAACTATCCGCCCCCGGGAAAAAAAAGTGTCCCAATTTTTCACACTTGCTATCTGGTCACCCTAACTGAGACCGTTTATAGTAAAATTAAGAATAAGTTTATTAATAAAGAACCTAGATATAAGTGCTACTAAGCCAGAAGAAAATAGGCTGGTATGGTTACAAACAAAACAAAACAAACATGCTTTCTAGTGACTACAGCTTATTTTTAGCAAGTTATAAACTTTGCCTAAGCAGGTTACTCACTCCCTCAAATTCCCAGCAACTCCAGCCGATTAGGTAAGAGGACTTCACAGCCACAGTGGTCCCATAAGTGATGGATAACTAGAATGTCGTTTTGCTCTACTTAATCTTTGCCAAAGTCCATTGTCTTTGGATCAAGAGCTGGGAAGACTTCCTGGGAGTGCAGACTCTGTCCCCAATATCATAGGCGCCGACTCCATGGGTGCTCCGGGGCTGGAAAACTTACCCCCCCACCCCAGCTCACCTCTGCCCCGCTCTGCCTTCACCTCCTCCCCTGAGCGCGCTGCGTGCCCACTTCTCCCCCTCTCAGCGCTTGCTGCCCCAAAACTTTCACCAGCACTGACTCCCCTGGGATTTTTCTTGAATAGTCACTAGACAGCAAGTGCCCCTATCCCATGGGCTGTGGCTTCCCCCTTGTGATGTTATTGACATAAACTGGGACCGTATAGATCATTGTTGCAACCAAGGTCCTGTAGTGGCACCCAAATCTTGTATAAAGGGGGTCAAATGGGGTGTCTAGGACAAGGTTATGGTTTACTGGTTATGATTATGCTGTCTATATGTGTGTATCAGTTTTGTAGTCGAAGTTATGAATATTGGCTCTATATTGTCTGTATGGCAAACTTATGCTATGCTTCTGGGTGACATCCCAGACAAGCTGAGATTAGCTCTGTCTAGCCTGCTTGATGGCCCATTAAGGACCATCAGCTATACAATGGACCCATTGAGAGAAGGCAGATACGCATTGTAACTCAGCAAAGTATGCAGGGACTGGCCCATGTGACTCCAGACTCCATTTTGCTGTAATTTTCCACAGTAAGAACAAAGAGGTGTTCTTACACCTGGAAAAGACTATATAAGGCTGATGCCTCATCTCCATCTTGTCTTCAATCCTGCTTCTTACCTCTGGAGGAACTTTGCTACAAACTGAAGCTCTGAACAAAGGACTGAGGACCCATCCCAGCTAGGGATGTATTCCAGAGACTTGATTTGAACCTGCAGTTTATTCCATCGCTGCTGCAAGCCTGAGCCAAGAACTTTGCCATTACTGTATGTAATTGATTCCATTTAACCAATCCTAACTCTCGTCTCCATCTTTTTCCTTTTATGAATAAACCTTTAGATTTTAGATTCTAAAGAATTGGCAGCAGCGTGATTTGTGGGTAAGATCTGATTTGTATATTGACCTGGGTCTGGGGCTTGGTCCTTTGGGATCAAGAGAACCTTTTTCTTTTACTGGGGTATCGGTTTTCATAACCATTTGTCCCCATAACAAGTGGCACTGGTGGTAATACCGGGAAACTGGAGTGTCTAAGGAGATTGCTTGTGAGACTTGCGGTTAGCCAGTGGGGTGAGACCGGAGTCCTCTCAGTCTGGCTGGTTTGGTTTGCCTTAGAGGTGGAAAAAACCCCAGCCTTGGGCTGTAACTGCCCTGTTTTAGCAATTTGTCCTGAGTTGGTGCTCTCAGTTGGGTTCCGCCAGAACCGCATTGTCACACCCCTCCTCAGATCTTAGCCTAACCGCTGCCCCTTACCTTGCGCCAGGACGGTTGGAGGTTCCCGTGTCGAGGGGCACCCCAACAAAAGCAGCATCTAGTCCCTCTGGTGAAGTCTGAACGGGCAGCTTCATCATGGAGCAGACCCCCACGGGCCTGGCTACGAATTCAGCACTGGGAGGCAGATTGAAGCTGGAACCAGCGAGAAAACGGCGAGGGGCACCGTGCCCAGCAAGCAGGCTCTCCGAGCCCTCGCGATGGGAACCGGCTGCACCGGGGTGAGCTGTGGCCCCCACACACAGGCTAGCTCTGGGGCGGCTTAGCAAAAGTGGCTGGAGCTTGGCTGCCAGGAAAGTTGCTGAGAACTTCCAAGGGCAGAGTCGCTCCTTGTAGAGTATTCTCCGGAGCAGCTGGCTGCCACGCAGGAAGAGGGGCTCCATCCCGCACCCCCTGCTTAGCCCTCCTCCCCCAGCACAGCACACACGGCCACAGCTGGCCCTGCAGGTTCAAAGCAGAGAGTGGCTGGGGGAGCAGAGACACACAGCACTTATTCCACCCCCCTCACTCCTTCCCCCCTGGCAGGTTCAAAGTCCCGCACCCAGATCCACACCTCCCTCTGTTCCTCCAGGCCAAGAGCAGAGATGCAGCAGCTTTAAACTCAGCCTTATGCTTTCCCCTAAATCAATTCCTTATGTCCCCTTCTCCCCTTGCATTCTGGGAAATGGAGTCTTTTCCTGCTCTGGGTTTGTCAGATGCAGGGTCAGGGATCCCAGAGTCTACTCAGCCAAGTGGCCGGAGCAACTTGAATTTGTGCCACATGGAGCATTATCGCAGTGATGAGACGTGGCCCGGTTCCAGCTTGCAACACGTTGGTTTAAATCAAGCAGCCTGTAGTCCCCGCGGGCTGCACCTCCATATGATTAAAGGAAAAGGCAGCCACAGGCCTCGCTGCAGAACTGCCTGGGCTACCTTTGCCTGTTAGTCCAAGGGATCCTTTGCTAAATTTATCACTAACATTCTGAGATGCCTTCACTGCCCCACTGCAATACACTCTGACGGGGAATGCAGCTGCTGTTTAAATGGGTCAGATGTCACAGCAATGGTTTAGGGAAAGGAGAATTTTTTTCTTCACATCTCACCCTCTGTCTTTCCATTCTCTTGACGGCCACGTGATTTCAGCACCAGCCTCGTCTATTAGGTCTCCACAGACAAGTCTCCAGGGGAGTTAGGCGGATTTGCCCCAGTTCCAGCTACTGCTGCCCAGCTGACCTCGTGCAAACCCCAAGCATATACGCAGAGTGTCCCGGTACGCAGCCGTAGCACTTAAAGCAAAGTACGCGGTATCCATACAAATTGCAGCTTTCCCTTCCTAGGGGATATGCACTGGGGCAGCTATCTGGGTAACCAGCCACTGACGACTGGACTCAGGGTACGTCCCCAGGGAAGCCTGGGCCTTAGTCCACAGAAAAGACTTTGGGTTGGAAGTAACAGAATCCTAGAATTTCATCACATTTTCAGTTAATACCCAAGTGATATGAACTCTCATAGCAGGAAGCCCAAGAAATGGCAACTCCTTGTAACAGTGCAGCTGTGAACACTGTCAGTGTATGTCAGAAAAATGGCAAAAACTCTGCCAAAATCCAGCTGTGACCAAAAGCTTCCAGTGAGGGCATTCACCAGGGGGTTAAATACATTCTGATGATGGACACTCAGCATTTCTTTGCTTCACCCCCCCAGCATTCCCATTTTTAGCAAGCAGGAACCTGCAACCTTTCAAAAAACAATATTGTTGGTGTCACTAGGCATAGCTACCAGGTAACTTGGGAGAGTGGAAGGCCAAAAGTGCCGATGAAGCTCTTTTGCTCTGGGCCTATCTGAACCACCAAACTCCATCTTGTGAACTCTCACCTACTTCTGTGCTAACTGTTTACAGGCTCTGAAGCAGGCTGAAGCAGAAATGTAATGTCAGCTTTTTAGCAGAGGGCTGCAGGTTCCCTCACACTAGCAGAAATAGTAGAGATAAGGAGCGAGGGAAAAGAGGGGTAGTTAGTTTGCAGGCGTCTAATCCAAGGTCGCAAAGACTGGGAAAGTTTTCTCACAAGCTTATGTAGAGTTTATTGTAACAGTTGTCTGGAAGGGAGGGGTAAGGAGGAACAGCCAGACAAAGAAATGTATGCAAACAGTTTGGAGTATAAAAGGTAAAAGTTGTTTGTATTTGTTGCACTGGATTTGAGACATGCTGGTCTCCTAGTGCCATTTCAGAGCTCTGAAATAAACTTGGCTTGCTTTCTCCCCTCGGTGTCTTTATTGGTGCCAAGCACACCGGGCAACGAACCACTGTTTGCCATCTCGGGGCCCAGTTCTGGGCAGGCAACAATATTAATCTTGGCTAGAGATGGTTGGAACATTTTCAACAAACTGAAATTTCAGCAAAGCTGAAACATTTCATGTGGACATATTAGTTTTGAGGACATTTCCGGTGAGAATATTTTATGTGCATGCAAGAATACACACATGCTCTGTTCCCTGGTGGAAGACTGCTGGCCTGGGATGTTGGAAACCCAGTCCCTGCTCTGCCTGATTCAGAGTCATCTAGGATGAAAATCTCTGCTCGGAATCAAGCAGAGCAGAGATTGTACCTGGATCACCTCCCACATCTCACCCTTCTCTTCCCAAATCAAAAAGCTCGCGTTTCAACCTGAAAACAGACATCAACATAATTCAATTTTCACAAAAACCTCAAAAGGTTTTAGTTTTGTTCCAATGTGGAATGAAAACAAATTTCAAAACCTCCAAAGGTACTGTGAAACAGAATTGCTGTCCTCCTGCCAGCTCTAATTTTGACAGCTGGGCTGAACAAGATCAAACCAGATTGAATACCCAAAGCTCACCTGGGATTCATACCAAGCAGGCTTGACTCAGATGATGCAAAGAAGCTGCGAGATATATTGACTACAGCAGTTGAAATGCCTTGAGTCAAGATGGGTGAAAATATTAAGAGTGTTGCGATGTGGGGAGATTGGTTAGACAAGGATGTGCTCGAATGGTAGTTAGTGGAAGCGTCTGTCTTTCCAGCCTTAATTGATGGAGTATCACCACACTTCTTTTCTCCCTCTATATCATATATATAGCTCGGTGTGTGCTGGGGGAGATCCAACCGGCTTATATTCAGGAAAATTAGTTACTGTTTCACTATCCACTACTGTTTTCACTATTTATCATGGAAACATTGATAAGATTTGTCCAGTTCCGTGCTGTTATCTTGCAGGTTGTTGGAGATGCTGGCACCCCACCCTTGGGGGGGCACAGAATGGGATGTTTCAGGAAGCACCTCCTGCTTGGAACAACAGGTCATAAGCCATCCTTTGAAGCAAAAAATAAATGAAAAAAAGGCAAAGAGCCTCAAAAAGCCAGATTACATAAAATCTCCTACCTATCACAGTCCTGGTAACTGGCAGTGGGCGTGGCTAGACACATCCTATCAACATGGATAGTATGCTGTGGGAGAAGAGCCCTGCCCGGCTAAACATAGCGTAAACTCCGTGTATATATATGGTCAGTAAAAGCTTGCCAGGAACTAATACAATCAGGCAGCCTGGGAGATTGGATTGAAAAGCAGGTAAATATTTTGCACTTTTGATACTCTTAGAGGGGGGGAAATAATTTATTTGGCAAATGTCTTTTTTTAATTTTTGTTTTTGTATTTGTGAACAGGCACTGATAATGTCATTTTGTTTTAAGATTATTACAGATCCGCAACTGAAATAAACTATTTTAATGTGAGACGATGAGGTGGCCTTGCATTTTAATCTACAAATTGACAATGCGGTGTGGCGTACGTGAGTTAATTGCAAAAGTTCGATGGCTGTTAACTGCTCGTAATTTAGCAAATGCAATGGGCTAGTTATCTCCACTCAGGCAACAGGGCTGCTTAACCAAGGACAACTGTTTCCAAAAACTGCCCTGCAGTTTAGTCAAAGTTTCTGTTGGCCTCCTGAAGACTGACAGCTATGGGCCCTGGGAAAATCATGTATAAAGGGGGTTTAGAAACATCCCATCACTGAGATGGAGAACAAAAGTGCCTTGGCATAAGTCATCTCGTAATGTAGGGCTTGGAGCTAGTGCCAGTTTGGATCCATTGCATAAAGAGGCCAGAAGAACTTCTATTCTATTCCATGCCCATGGAAGGGAGCCAGGATGTTACATTATGTCTGTATATTGCTCCCCTCCTAGGTTTATTTTTAGTGGAAAAAAATCTTTACTAGGCACTTCCAAAAGAAACCCCCATTTTAGATCAGAGCCGCCAGTTTTTATATTGAAAGAATTCAAGCTGCCATCGCTGGATCCATGTGCTGCTAAGCCATATTACTACAGCAACGTGAACAGTAAGCCTGCCCCCCCAATTCCAGCATCTCTGCTAGCTGCTGCTTAGAGCATCCGAGGAGTTTGAAATGACTTTGTCTGGTGAGGAATGGTTTTTATTCTCTACCACAAAGCTGAGCTTTCCCTTGCCCCTTCTCTAACTGCAGAGAGTGATGGAGAGCAGACATTTAAAAGCAAAATCTGACTGGGTTGTTCCATGCAGGCTTCTTTCCCCATTCATATTGTGTCGAAGTATTTGTGCAGAAAGGCTGTGACTATTGAACTCATCGTGTAGGTGAAGAGATAGTGGTCGTGACTTGATTTGCATAAGCTGGAGCCCGCCCTACACGGCTTTAAATCGTTCTGACTCGCGGGAGTGCGCACAGCATTTCAAACAGCAGATTTGCTCCCATGAGGGCGGTGTTACCTACAAACAAAGGGAAAAAACCCATGATATCCAATGGCTTCCAATTGAAGAAAGTCCTTACTACAAGGAGTTATTTTCCAACTCTTCCTCCGACACCAAGGCCCCAATCCTGTATTTGACTCTATGTTGGCAGAGTCCACGACGTGCTCCTGAAAAAATTCACTTGCCTGACTGAGACCGGATGCTTAAAAGCCATACACTAGTGAAAAGCTGTCTGTGCTGGTAAACTACAAATGTAGTTATGCTGAATGCCTTAGTTCTACCAAACTGACTTCTTGTCTTCAAATGGAATCTCTACCCCAACCCCAGGAAATAAATTAGAGTATTTAATAGTCAACAGCTGAAACAAAACACAAGTAAGTTATTTCTTAGTCACACAAGTTTAATTAGCTCAGTACACTAAGGCTGTATCTAAAGTGCCAAAACACAGAGTCCGCCCCCTAATTCACAACTGGTCCTACTTTCTTAGGGAGTGCCTTGGTGGAAAGCTGTAGACTTTACCATTGTACAAGGGAAGAGAACACACTGGGTCCTGTCCATACGATCACTCGCCTTTGCTACACTGTTGGAGCAACACCAGTGGTGAAATGCACAGCCGACTTTTGCCAGCATAAATGCAACCTAAGACTCCAAGTCTGCCCCTTTATGTGTATAGTTCACACTGAAATCAATCTAAAGGCAGAGTGGCCCAAGGACAGGACCTTCCAGTGTTGTTATATCTCTACAGATCTCCAAGAACCAGATACGGTGTTTGGTTTGCCTTTTGTTTTGTTTGTAAAGCAAACACTTCTCCCCCTGCATGAACCCGGCTGTGTGTATATACATATGACCACGTCAATTCCATTTGTAGCACAGGGCGTTCTGCTAAAAAGTGACAGCTGTGCCTTTGGAGTACATGAGTCTAATGCAGGCATCATCTTATAGGATGTGCTTTGCCTACCACCGTTTCTGAACGTAATTGGTTCAAATAGAGGTTTTTCTACATTAAATTAGTTTTAAGTATTGTTTTTTCTTTCTTGCTATTGAAGCATGGAGTCGCTTCTGTCACCAAGGGCAGGACCAATGTCTCTTTGCATTCACCTGGCTGCCACAGCAGTACAGAGGAAGCATTGCTTAGTGGTTAAAGCGCTGGACTTTCACTCCAGAAATCTGGCTTTTATTTACGGCCTCCACCAGGAAGTTTGGTGAGTGAGCTGTGACAGGTCCTGTCACCTCCCTGTACCTCAGTTTCCCCCATCTGAAAAGGGAGCTACAAGGGGACCAAGTGGATCAGATCATTAGTGGTCGAGGTGCTTGTACTGAAGGTGCTATAGAACTACAGAACGGAAGTAGAGATTTACACAAACACGGCAGTTCATTCACAAGTGCGCCTTACCTTCCAGCTGTGTAGAGGACTGAGCTGAGTTTTGACTAATGCTGAGGAATCCATATCTTGGTTATACAAGAGCTGTGGCCTCTCTTGTTTACACAGCACTACTGCTCCCCGACATACTAGTGGTAACACACTCGAGCATATCCTGAAATAATTGTTGCTAGATTTCTAAGGACTACTCTGCATTTTCTTAAATATTCTCCTGCAATGTGCTCTTTCAATTGTCTATAATACACGGAATAGAAATAGCTGACTATAAATAATTCCGACAGCCATCACTATGTTCTCTAGGGATGCACAAACTGTCCAGGACCAAATATCTGTCGATTTGCTTTGAACTCTATAGACAGCATCCAGTCAGCGGCGGCTCCAGGCACCAGCGCTCCAAGCGTGTGCCTGGGGCGGCAAGCTGCGGGAGGCGCCCTGCCGGTCCCTGCGAGGGCGGCAGTCAGGCAGCCTTCGGCAGCGCGCCTGCGGGAGGTCCGCCAGTCCCGCAGATTCGGCGGCAATTCAGCGGCTGGTACGCCGAATCCACGGGACCGGGGACCTCCCGCAGGCAAGCCGCCGAATCCGTGGGACCGGGGACCTCCCGCAGGCAAGCCGCCGAATCCGTGGGACCGGGGACCTCCCGCAGGCATGCCGCCGAATCCGTGGGACCGGGGACCTCCCGCAGGCATGCCGCCGAATCCGCGAGACTGGGGACTTCCCGCAGGCGCGCCGCCGAATCCACGGGACCGGGAACCTCCCGCAGGCATGCCGCCGAATCCGCGAGACTGGGGACTTCCCGCAGGCGCGCCGCCGAATCCACGGGACCGGGAACCTCCCGCAGGCATGCCGCCGAATCCGCGAGACTGGGGACTTCCCGCAGGCGCGCCGCCGAATCCGTGGGACCGGTGACCACCCACAGGCATGCCGCCGAATCTGCGAGACCGGGGACTTCCCGCAGGCGCGCCGCCGAAGGCAGCCCGCCTGCCGTGCTTGGGGCAGCAGAAAAGCTAGATCCTCCCCTGCGTCCAGTGCCCACAGCTAAACAGGACCCAATCGACTACTGACAAACATTGGATGTAGCAGTTCTCTAAGTTTGCTTTATTGTCCCAAATATTTCCTTTCACTCACCAGAAGCATCATAGATTGGTGCAACTTCAACAAGGTCGCCTCCCACTATATTCAGTCCTTTGCACCCACGAATGATCTCCAAAGCCTAGGGACAGGAATAAAGGGCTAGTTACTAGATACCCGAATTGTTAACTCTGAAAACATTCTATATATTTAAATAGCCGAGGGGGTGTTTTGGTTTTTAAACACAGCTGACATGAAATCTGTGACGTTTCAGTCCATACAAATCCCATCCACAATCACTGCTGGAACCTGGTGCTCTTTGTTTGTTATATGCTGAACTGGAGTGAGTGGAAAGCAGAGGATTAGATGTATAAATACTGAGACACCATCAAACTGTACATCACCTCAGTCTCCCTTAGCAGTGGCTATTCCTAGAATAGAAGGGTAAACTCCAGTCTCTCTATATATTATAGGCAGGACACAAGAGGAGTTCTCAATGATTTCAGTCCCCAATATGCCAGTTTTCTTGTTTAAAGACTTCTAAATCCCATGTAGATCCTTGACCCTTAGATTTCTAGGGGGCAGACAGTGTAAGCCCTGGGACTTCCTTTAAAAGGAGCCAGGTTTTCCCTGCATCCACTCTGCACATTCAGAAATAGAGTCTGAGCATCTCCTTACCTGAGCAGGTGTGAGACCAGCGATTTCAGGTGTCCCTGTGCCAGGGGCGTATGCAGGGTCTAATCCATCAATATCAAAGCTGATGTAAATGGGCTTGTCTCCCATCTGCTTTCTCACCTCCCCCATCAGTGGGACCAATGACTTCAGCCAGCAGTCTTCAGCCAGGACGACACGGAAACCCTGTTGGAGGAAGGGGGAAAAAAGTTGGGCTTCCACTGCCTGAAACACGCTGCTGGGGAAAGGAAGCGGGTGGAGAGAGCAGTGGTCCAGTGTAATGTTTGTGCAAACAGCTCAAACTGGTCAAAGCAAGTGTCTTCTGCGGATCAGAACTGGTGCGTCCAGCCATTCTGTAGTCTCGCATTTGCTCCCTCTGCCATTACGCCCCCCACGTAGGACAGACTATGGTCTCCACCTGCCCTGCCAAGTAGCGCTTTTTCCACAGGTGAAGCTGTTCAAGGGCATGTGCGGCTGGAAACAGCACCGGCAAAGGAGCAATGAGGGGGCAGGGGAGACTTTCCCTTGCCGTCTGGTGCAAAAGGAGCAGGAAGGGACAATACCGAAAAGAATGGCAGTGGCTGGTTTTTTTCCTGCCTTACGCATCTTAGTTGCAGGGATTGGAGTGGGAGAAGCGTTCCATGCAACGGCGTCAGTTAATGAACAATATCATCTTGCACCTTTTGTCTGAGGATCTCAAAAGACGTCACACACACTCAGCAAGCCTCACAACAGCCGTCTCAGGAAGAAGAGGGACATATTGTTATTCCCAGCACTGAAATCAATGGCCATTTGGCCCTGTCTGCACAGGCAGGGCCCGGCGGAGAGTAGAGAAGGTTTTGGCGACGGTATACACTACCTGGTCCCGGCAGTATTTGTAGGGATCCGGGGTGTAGGAGGAGCCTCTGATTCCGATCTGAACCACGCGTTTGCAATCCAGGAGCCCCTCCTCCACGCAGCGTCGGAATGGCGTCCCATGGTAGATCTTCTCCCCCAGCGCTGTATCTCCTGTGTCGGTATGAGCATCCACGTGAACCAGTCCCACGGGACCATGCCTAATTGGGACAGGGCAGGTACAAACACGGCCTTAACTCCAGGTGCTTACAATATTTCTGACCTTGTTCAATCCTCCAGCATAAAATCTTGGATTCTTCACAGTGATCGAGATCTAAACTCCAAACAGATCATACAATTGACTTGTCCAGGTCTTCTTCCCACCCTCCATTCCTATGGCTTCAGACCTCTCAGCAGGCAGCTTACTAGTCCGCAGGTTCAGGAGGGCAATAAGCACATGATATCTCACCAATTAACTCTAAGGCAAAGCTCACCAGAGACAGAGTGCGGACACAAGATGCCAGCTGGGATCAGCACAAACAGGCTCTGGATAAGTGAGAGGAGCAAAGAGGAAGATTGTCAGCATCTAGCTATTGATTGACAGATACTGCTGCAGCCGGAATCGCATGACTCTCCAACCCTGTCTGATTACATGAACCCTAGAATCCCAAATGTCTGAGGAGCCATTTGAAAGATATGAAGAACAGTAGGAAGCTAATATGGCTCCATCAGGAGCTCTTTAATGACCTGAAAATTAAAAAAGGAAGCCTACAAAAACATGAAAACCGGACAAATTGCTGATGATGAGTATAAAAGAATAGCACAAGCATGTGGGGAGAAAATCAGAAAGAGAGGCACAAAGTGAGTTACACCTACCAAGCGACATAAAAGCCAATAAGAAGAGGTTCTATGAATACATGAGTAGGCTGAGAAAGACAAAGGAAAGTGTAGGTCCTCCACTGAGCAGAGAAGGAGAGCTAAAAACTGACCACATTAAGAAGCTGTGTAATGCCTGTATTGCTACAGTCTTCACTAAAAAGGTAAATTGTGACCCACTACTTAACACAATTAATGTTAAGAACCAGCGGGAAGGAATGCAAGCCAAAATAGAGAAAGAACTAGTTAAAGAATAGTTCTTTAAATGAGATGTATTTAAGTCAGAAGAGCCTGATGAGATTCATTTTAGGGTACTTAAGGGGAACTAGCTGGAGCAATCTCAGAAGTGTTCCTGATTACATTTGAGAACCCAGGGAGGGCAGGTAAGGCCTTGGAGGACTGAAGAAAGGCAAACATAGAAACGATTTTTAAAAAGGGGAACAAAGAGGACCCGGGGAATTATGGACCAGTCAGCCTAACTTCTATCTCCACAAGGTATCAGCTTTTTAAACATCTCCATTTTCAGATTTTAAACTTACTTTTCTGCCACTGCCTGCAGGATCGGGTATGTTATTGTGTGATCGCCACCTGCAACGGGACAGGGAACAGAGAACACGCTATGTCATAAGGACAGGCCAGCATTGATCAGTAGCAAGCTACATTCATATTGCACCTCACCTCTCATAGGGGAACATACCAGCACTTCACAAAGAGAGAGATCATCCTTTAGAAGTAATGGCCTTTATTCATCTAATTACCTTCCCTGCAGCTTTAAATGGGTGGCAGATGGTATTAAAAGGGGCAGCTTCTCTTATTAAAAGCTCTCAAAAATCCAGCCAGCTGTCATTCTCTTGCTGCAGCTGGTACTCAAGGCCAGCTTCTGAATGCAGATACCTGGTATGCAGATGTATATCCAGGAGTCACTTCATCCCCTACTTGCAGCCGCCTCTGGGGTGTCTCACAGCTGGGTCTTAACAATCAACAGCAATGCTACACAACAGCTGAGGAGCAGAACACCACCATGTGCCATTGAAATTTCAATGGGAATTTGGGAAGGTTGAATGTTATTACCCAAACTGGAATCGAGTCAGGATACAGACACTTATCTCTTGCAAAAAGTGGCATGGGATCTTTGATGAGCACAAGCAGTCTGGAACTCTGTTGTAAGTTTTATCTGAAAGATGACACCTCCAGAACCATACGGGGGTGTCTGGCTCCATACTGACTCAGAGGGAAGAGCACCACCTAGTGTCACCAGCACCATGGGGGTTTCTTACGAGGTCTCCTTTCCAGCTACTTTCTGATGTGAGCCCAACACTGCTTAGCTGTGAGCGCTGAAGAGCTCCCCGTAAAAAGTGATAGAGTTCCAGTTAATAAAGAAAAATCTGACAGTTCCTGGTTGCGATATCCCACCTCTTACTTTGGTAAAAGGCTATGATGTGAGATCTGCGAGTGACTGGATTTCACTAGTGCTACAGCAGCAATTTGAAGTGAGGGATCCTAGCTTTGTGTTATAAATACAGGCATCACATATTCCTAAATATGGACTCAGGACATTTGAGTAAACTGACACTGATTTGTAATCCAAGCCCTCACTTTATATGTTCACAACAGTGAAGTGAGTTTCAGATTGCAAGGTCATAGGTGCCCTAGGGTTAAACAGTAATTGCATGTGTGCACACACCAATACAAGTCCAAATCGCTTTCTGCCATGTAACTAATACACTGCATAAGGTTTGATTCAATTTAAAACCCTAAACACTTTTGTTATGGGCATATGCTCTCATTTCAGGTCCTACTGAACAGGTTAACAAAATACATTTATGATCATATTCAGCTGTTTAGTTTTAATTTGCGTTCAATGGAGAACAATGAAACAGCATCTTCTCTAACCTCAGTTATTCATTTTTGACACAGCATAAGAGCATCGGCCAGTCCAGGCATCGTGGATGATATGGCAATCACAGTCCCTGATTTAACACAGAGTCCTGGGCAAAGGTTAGATTTATTATGCACCTTTTACGGTGCTCTGTTATTTCTGATTAAATTATGCTGGCAGAAGAGGGCACGCTGCAGTAGAAGAATGTAACTACTTTGTCTCCGTTAAAGGAACATTGCTGCAAGGTACATTAAACCACGCCAGCCAGAAAAGGAGCCCAACTCTGGCCTGGAATTTAACACACATAAAAGGTAAATGAATTTCAAAAAAACCAACTTTTCTATTCTCACATTAGAAGAATATTCCTTTATTCCTTAGTCGGAAACTTTTTTTTTTTTTTTAGAAAGGCAGCATTTCAGGATACAACCTTCCGTCATATCGGGAGCAAACTTGCATTGTTGTTGGTTTGATTAGCTACCCACCTTCACAACCAGGTGTTATGGAGAGTGGGACAGGAGTCAGGACTCCTGGGTTCTACTCACAGCTCTGCCACGAGTTAATGGCTGAGCTTGGGGCAGTCATTTAGGACAGTGGCTCTCAACCTTTCCAGACTACTGTCCCCCTTTCAGGAGTCTGATTTGTCTTGCGTCCCCACACGGCCCACCTGACTTAAAAACTGCTTGATTACAAAATCGGACATAAAAATACAAAAGTGTCACGGCCAATGTTCCCTCTAGTTTTTTACATCCATGTGCGGAATGAATTTTGTTATGTGCACCAATATGGAGGGGATGTGTGGCGGGGGTGGGGCCGAGGGGTTCGGAGTGTGGGAGGGGGCTCAGGGCTGGGGCAGAGGGTTGGAGTGCGGGGGGTGAGGGCTCCGGCTGGGGCTGTGGGCTCTGGGGTGCGGTTGGGGATGAGGGGTTTGGGATGCAGGCTGCCCCAGGGCTGCGGCGGAGAGAGAGGTGCCTCTCCCCCAGCCCCGGCACTGAACCAGCAGCAGCAAAGGTCTGGGAGCAGCTGAAGGAGACTGAATTATCTCAGTGAGGAGGAGGAGAGAGTAGCTCTCTTGCACTCTCAAGACCCTGTTAATAAATTAGTCTGTATCCATTGCAGTGTATGGGGCAGAAGGGGGGAGGCGGCTTTAATAGATCCTGCTATTCTTCCGGGTGCCCACATAATAACTGGTGTTTTAACAGCAAAGCATGAGATTGGGCCCAGCCCTGGGTTCCTTACCCAGCGTGAGGGGAATGCAGCCGGCTGCCACAATCTTCTGATAGGCTTCTCGGATTTGCCTGCAGCTGTCCTGCAGGTTGTAGAGGTTCACGTTCACATCACCAATGTCAGCAACCATGAGGGAATGGAAAGGTGCTGCCCCAGTGCTGGGGTTATACGTCCTCACCATGCACGACTCGGCTCGAATCTGGCGAGGGCCGAACCTGGAAGGAAAGAATCCCACACTTCGTTATCTGGGATGGTTCGAGGAGGAAACTTCCATAGGACCCGGGGATTCTGAACACGTGGCTGGTTAGGCACACACTCCTCCTAGACACTTAGGAGTTGAAGGTTGGAAAGACCATTGGGGCAAATGTTTTAAGTGGGACTATTATATTGTGGTTGTGATTGTCTACGTCAGACACATAATGAATATGGCCTAATGGCTTCAACAGACAGGTCATCTGTAGATCCAGGCAGAGAGCTTACTGCAAATCGAGTGTATGCAAAGATTTTCACATGCGACTATGGAGCCTGCCAAAGCCACACTGCGTGCCGCTGCCATCCCAGAGCCGCTCAAGGTAAGCGGCGCCGGGCTGGAGCCTGAACTCCTGCCACACCCCGCACCCCACCTGCACTCCAACCCCCTTTCCTGACCCCTTGCCACACCCCTCCTGCACCCCAACCTCCTTCCCTGAGCCCCCTGCCACACTCTGCGCCCCAACCTCCTTCCCTGAGCCCCCTGCCACACTCTGCGCCCCAACCCCTTGCCCTGAGCCCCCTGCCATACCCCACACCCCTTCTGCACCCCAACCCCCTGCCACACCCCGCACCCCAACTGCACTCCAACCCCGTCTTTCCTGATCCCCTTGCCACACCCCTCCTGCACCCCAACCTCCTTCCCTGAGCCCCCTGCCGCACTCTGCACCCCAACCCCTTGCCCTGAGCCCCCTGCCATACCCCACACCCCTTCTGCACCCCAACCTCCTGCCGCACTCTGCACCCCTCTTGCACTCCAACCCCTTGCCCTGAGCCCCTTCCTATACACTGCACCCCCTCCCACATCCCCTCCCCCTGCCCCAGCCCTACATTCATGGCTCTGCATACAATTTCCCCTCCCAGATGTGGCCCTAGTGCCAAAAAGTTTGCCCACCCTGATCTAGACAGGTAAATCCACATTCCTTTGTCTAAGGCAAGTTGGTTTATCAACTCTGTCCACAACATAGTATAGGAACATATTTTCAGCACCCACACATAACTCTATGCAACGCCCATACATACATCACACTGATATTCATGGCCAGCATGTCACCAGTTTTCATAAAAGACTTTACTCAATGTGCTTTTATAGCACAATAATATTAGATTACATCAGTTGATTCAATTGCAAATTCTTTGGGGTTCAGACCCCTGTTCTTCCCCTGGGGTGTCTGGACCCTGATTGTCACATTACAAAATCACTCTGACAACTGGCACCTTCACAGGGCTGAATGGTACCAAGAGCAAACCACCCTCTCCTGCTTTTGCTTGGTCCCTGCAGGACAGGGCCGAGGCAGACTGGCAGGGCAGTACAGGGAAACCTGGCATGCTTCCATGTCTGTTCCCTGGAATAAAAAGAGGGAACCACACTACCAGATAGTCAGTCCCGCACCTTTCACCGGCACTGACTCCCCTGGGATTTTTCTTGAATAGTCACTAGACAGCAAGTGCCCCTATCCCATGGGCTGTGGCTTCCCCCTCCTCAGATCTTAGCATAACCGCTGCCCCTTACCTTGCGCCAGGACGGTTGGAGGTTCCCGTGTCGAGGGGCACCCCAACAAAAGCAGCATCTAGTCCCTCTGGTGAAGTCTGAACGGGCAGCTTCATCATGGAGCAGACCCCCACGGGCCTGGCTACGGACTGAGCGCTGGGAGGCAGATTGAAGCTGGAACCAGCGAGAAAGCGGCGAGGGGCACCGTGCCCAGCGAGCAGGCTCTCCGAGCCCCCACGATGGGAGCCGGCTGCACCGGGGTGAGCTGTGGGCCCCACACACAGGCTAGCTCTGGGGCGGCTCAGCAAAGGTGGCTGGAGCTTGGCTGCCAGGAAAGTTGCTGAGAACTTCCAAGGGCAGAGTCGCTCCTTGTAGAGTATTCTCCGGAGCAGCTGGCTGCCACGCAGGAAGAGGGGCTCCATCCCGCACCCCCTGCTTAGCCCTCCTCCCCCAGCACAGCACACACGGCCACAGCTGGCCCTGCAGGTTCAAAGCAGAGAGTGGCTGGGGTAGCAGAGACACACAGCACTTATTCCACCCCCCTCACTCCTTCCCCCCCGGCAGGTTCAAAGTGCAGCAGCCAGAGATGCAACAGCTTTAAACTCAGCCCTATGCTTTCCCCTAATCAATTTCCTCTGCCCTCCTCCCTTCCCCCCTTGCATTCTGGGAAATGGAGTCTTTTCTTGCTCTGGGTTTGTCAGGTGCAGCGTCAGGGACCCCAGGGTCTACTCAGCCAAGTGGCCGGAATAACTTGAATTTGTGCCACATGGAGCATTATCGCAGTGATCAGACGTGGCCAGGTTCCAGCTTGCAACATGTTGGTTTAAATCAAGCAGCCTGTAGTCCCTGCGGGCGGCACCTCCATATGATTAAAGGAAAAGGCAGCCACAGGCCTCGCTGCAGAACTGCCTGGGCAACTTTTGCCTGTTAGTCCAAGGGATCCTTTGCAAGTGAGGTAAATAGAAAGGAGCATAAACACTGCCAAGTTAAGTGTAAAAATGTAATAAGAAAAGCCAAAGAGGAGTTTGAAGAACAGCTAGCCAAAAATCTCAACAGGCAATAACAAAATGTTTTTTAAGTACATCAGAAGCAGAAAGCTGCTAACCAACCAGTGGGGGCCCTGGACGATCGAGATACAAAAGGAGCACTTAGAGACGATAAAGTCATTGCGGAGAAACTAAATGGATTCTTTGCTTCAGTCTTCACGGCTGAGGATGTTAGGGAGATTCCCAAACCTGAGCCGGCTTTTGTAGGTGACAAATCTGAGGAATTGTCACAGATTGAGGTGTCACTAGAGGAGGTTTTGGAATTAATTGATAAACTTAACATTAACAAGTCACCGGGACCAGATGGCATTCACCCAAGAGTTCTGAAAGAACTCAAATGTGAAATTGCGGAACTGCTAACCATGGTTTGTAACCTGTCCTTTAAATCGGCTTCTGTTCCCAATGACTGGAAGATAGCTAATGTAACGCCAAGATTTAAAAAGGACTCTAGAGGTGATCCCGGCAATTACAGACCGGTAAGTCTAACATCAGTACCGGGCAAATTAGTTGAAACAATCGTAAAGAACAAAATTGTCAGACACATAGAAGAACATAAATTGTTGGGCAAAAGTCAACATGGTTTTTGTAAAGGGAAATCATGTCTTACTAATCTATTAGAATTCTTTGAAGGGGTCAACAAACATGTGGACAAGGGGGATCCAGTGGACATAGTGTACTTAGATTTCCAGAAAGCCTTTGATAAGGTCCCTCACCAAAGGCTCTTACATAAATTAAGTTGTCAAAGCACCAGACATATCTTTCCCTTTGTCTCTTCTAAGGGTATGTCTTTACTACCCGCCGGATCGGCGGGTACTGATCGATCTATTGGGGATCGATTTATCTAGTGTAGACGCGATAAATCGATCCCCAATCGCTCTGCCGTCGACTCCGGAACTCCACCACTGCCGAGAGGCGTAAGCGGAGTCGGCAGGGGAGCGGCGGCCATTGATCCCATCCTGTGAGGACGCAAGGTAAGTTGATCTAAGATACATCAACTTCAGCTACGCTATTCTCGTAGCTGAAGTTGCATATCTTAGATCGATCCCCCCCAGTGTAGACGAGGGCTAAGAATGTATATTTAATATCTCAATGAGCTCTGCTTTGTAATTGGAACCCTGGTCCTCTGCTCCTTTTGGTTTTGTCTTCACTTAGCACATTGTGTCTCACAGGTGGTCCATGACCTAATAATCACCTGGCCCACTTAGGTGCATTGTAAGTAACAAATGCACTTCGAAAACTTCCTACTTCAGGATGCCAGCTGATTGCATGCAGAGTTCAAAAGAGTCCCCAACACAACTAGCTATGTGCACTATGGATTTTCTTCACTTTCCATTGAAGCATGAGGTCACAGTGAAAAGCAGAATACTGGCATGGCTGGATCAGTGGCCTGATCTGGTTGGCAAATGCTATATTTCTAACTCCACTCCCTACTGTTCTACAGACTGGAGCTTCTTAGAGACAGGAGGGGCATTCACATGTGTAAAGCAATCTGGTTCCAGGGTTGAACTTCTGACAATAGCTCTTCATGCAAATAAATGCAGATGGCAGCCTCAGTTCTCTAGTTCAAGTGAAAATTAATGAATGCAGTGGGCACATGTCCCAATTAACCCTTTTTCCTAAAAGAGAAGCTGAGAATTCACTGCTGGGATTGAAAGCAATCAGAAAAGTGACAGTGTTTACCCCTCCCTGCAAGCTGAAATTTCAGCATCAACCAGAGATTTCAACTCAGCAGCGGTTATGCAACTACTATCAGCAGTGCCTCACGTGAGGTTACTAGCCCTCAAATCTTCTATCTACAGGGTGTTACATAATACAGAGCAGCTCTGTGTATGTTGGGAGAGATCCAACCCGGCTTATATTCAGGACAATGAGTTACTATTTCACTATCCACATTTATCATGGAAACATTGATAAGATTTGTCCAGTTCCGTGCTGTTATCTTGCAAGTTGTCGGAGATGCTGGCACCCCACCCTTGGGGGGCACAGAATGGGATGTTTCAGGAAACATTTCCTGCTTGGAACAACAGGTCATAAGCCATCCTTTGAAGCAAAAAATAAATGAAAAAAAGGCTAAGAGCTTCAAAAGCCAAATTGCATAAAAACTCCTACCTATCACAGTCCTGGTAACTGGCAGTGGGCGTGGCTAGAAACATCCTATCAGCATGGATAGTATGTTGTTGAAGCAGAGCCCTGCCCTGCTAAACAGACTCCATAGTAAAGAGCCATGGTTTACATAACTGCAGTGAATTTTTCCAAGGCCCTTTCAGCCTTTCAGAGGGTCCCTCTGTTGCTTTTTACAGATTCAGACTAACACGGCTACCCCTCTGATACTTCCCAGATTCTGTGCCTTTTGTGGGTCCTTCTGTGTGGGACCATTGAGGTACTGTTGTATGGCACCTATAAAGGTTCAAATTAGGTGGCTGGTTATGTTAGTCAGCTGATACACTTTCTGGTACGTTAGCTATGAAAGCACATAGCTCAGTGGCTGCATTGTAAAATGAATGGTGCCAATTTCTGTAAGCAGATTTCCTCCAGTGCAATACTATTTGCAATTGCCATTTCCATTATATTTTACAAGTGAATGGAGAAGACGCCTGAAATAAAACATTTTTAAAAGCATTGCAAAACTACTTCCGAGACCCATGCTCCTTGGGCAGCTTGTTACTGTGTAGCGCTTCACTGACAGCTCTCAGCGTCTCACCACACAGTTCTAACGATTTCCTTGAAATAAGAATATAAGCAAGTTCCCAAGAAAACGTTCAGAACTTTCAGGAATATGTTGAACAATCCTGGTGCTTGGTTTGTTTCCCAAATGGTGCCGAACTGCTCTTTGAAAAACTGGAACTTAATGGTTATCCTTAGTGGTGGAGTATGGGAATAAACTGAGTCCTGAGGGCTGGACTTGAAGGAGCTGATGATGCTTTCAGGACCACATTGAAACAAATATTTAGCATGCAACAGAAGAGTAAATTTGAAAGGCCAAGTCCCAATATGAATTAACCCACAGGTCACTATGGCATTAAGTCCTGGGACAGTGAGCAGAGACAAAAACAGCAACTGTGGATTCATTCATTGTAACAGCACGGTCACCACTTTATTGTGCAAAGAGGAAAATGAACTAACTTTTTTCAAACACCCACAATACACAGCTATAAAGTCTTATGATATTTTCACTAAAACAGTTGTTGCTGGTTTAAAATTAGTGTTTTCCTTATGACCACAGAATAAGCCCTGGTAGTGAAACAGAAAACCAGGTATATATAATAAGGAACAGAATCAAGCATAACTACCGAAAGAGCCATTAACCCCATGCCCTCTTTCACCAGTCTCTCCACCATGATGCAATTCTCTCTGAGCCTGGCACACTGAAATAGTAGAATGTCCCTGGAAGGAATTTTAGATCTGGTTAAAAGAACTAGATCAACACAGTCTAAAAGGACACATGACTCTCTCAATGGTCTAAGTACTGACCTGCTGTGATCAGAGATGTGACTCAGTTGCTTAGTTCAGATCAAGATCTGAATCCAAACTTCTCAAAAGCCTGGGGATATCTGGATTTGGTATTCCAGTTCAACTCACGCAGGGACCTTCTAACACTGCTAGCCTGGCTTGTGAAATTCAGATTTGGATATTAGAGCTGGCGAGAGCCCTCAAACTGTTATGCTTATAAGAAGCAGGGATAAAAATATTATTACAGCAAATCAACCAGAGAACAGAAATGAGTTGTTCTGCACTGAGTGCTGTATGGCATTTTACATATAATTAGATAAGTACTTTGGCTGTGCATTTTATAACCCACCCCCTAGCTCCTGACAGAACTCCTCACAGATAAACAGCTCAATCATGATGCTCTTGGCTGTCATTTTATAAAATGTATCGATGGCTTCAGAGGAATATGATTTTAATAATTTAAGAAAACAAAGCTTTAATTTTGTTCCATCAGTTTAACTTCCTTTACAGTTCGAACTGAAAATCAATACGATTAGCAAAAGTCCAACTGTAATGCTTTTCTGTAAAGAACAGCTGTGTTATACTTCTTTCAGTGCATAAACCCTTTTATAAAGGAATTTGCTTCAAGCAGTAAATCTAAATTCTCCGGTGTGAATGAAGCCGACCAGATATCCTTCAAACACTTTCCAGATCATACCAAATCTCATAACGATTCAATGCTCTTTTCTTTACAGGTAAGACAACAACCCTCTGTATACTAATGCTTTCTGTAGGCAAACTCAACCTCTTACATTAACACATACAGCAGGCCTGCAGATATTTTTCCTTAGAGTATTTTAGGCTTCCAGAGAGTCAGAAGTATTAGACAGATTCCCAAGTGCTTTTAGTAAATGCCATTTATCTACTGCAGGGCCACACACAGAATTGTACCCTTCAGACAGAATGGTTTCTCCAAGAGAGCAGTAAAAATGCTGCCTCCCAAAGATCTTCGTACTCCAGATTTGCCAAAAAGCACGTCTTCATCTTAGTTTCTACCCTGCTTCTGTCCACCAGTCCATCCATCAGTAAAGTGGCTGCCGATTGGTGAAGAAGCCAGCCAGTCATCTTGTCTAAATTCAGACTCTTTGGGACTAGAATATTTTCACCCCAGAGGCTTAAGTGAAGCACATTAGCTGCAACTCGAGCAGACAGTCTCTGAAACGAGAAGTGAAAGATCAGCTGAACGCCGTGAAAGGTGTTAGAACAGACACGTAAGATGTATACTATTGAAATGCTCCCAAACATCTTCTCATCTCACAGAACATTCACTTCTAATTGAAAGCCTTTTTGGGGCTGTTGCTGTCCGGCTACTATACTTGAGCTCCCAATTCACTCAAGTGCCATTACATGCCACCCTTTCCCAATATAACTTCGCTGTAATATGCAAAGAAGTGTCAGGTACCAAGTTCTTTATATTGCATCACACTTTCATTGAAGTCCTGCGATAGCTTTCTATTATTACCACCAACACAGCACTTGGGAGCCCTAGTCATGGTCAAGGACCCCATTGCGCTAGGCACTGTACAACCATTTTATCACAATACTCTCAGGAAAGTGACTGCTGTTAAAACTCCACTCACGACAATAGCCGCAAGGTCTCTCACCTTGTTGGGATCCCGCTGAAGTAGCATCTTTACCACCCGCTTCACATCGAAGGGCACAGTATCTGGCAGTGCTGGGAGCTGGTCTTCTTGGTAGCTTCTACTTTCCAGAGAGGACCTTCCTTGGCCATAGAAAGGATTACACAGTCCAAGGATTTCATACGCTATCGCTCCAACTGCCCATGCGTCTGCTTTACTGTAGTCAATCAGGACACCTGGACCTGGTATTGCTGTGACCACCTGCATCAGAGAGACCATAGGAAATATATGGGAAGGTAGACATACACAGCACAAGTTCGTTTAACCTTTTGATAAATCTACTTCTATTCATCAGGTCAGCATTCCCATGGTCATGAATTCAGTTCTTACCTCTGACTAAAGCTTGCACCCAGTTTAATATTTATAGGGATATATTACTTGGGCAGCTGAAGAGGGACTCCAGATAGTGGCCTTATAAAGGGACCATGTGTTCCATTTCACACAGCATGAAAGCCGAAAGTATCCCTGCCCAGTATACCGGTGCCAGGCGAGGGATCCCTTACCGTACGTTAAGACTACTGGTAACGGGGGAGTATCAAACTAGTAGTTATTCCTCTGCATCCGCCCAGAGGATGCAGATGAATAACTACTAGTTTGATAATAATGCAAGAATTGCTACACAGATGCTGTGTAGGAGAACTCATTGTTCTGAGACCCTTGTAAAAGCTAAGCAGAAGAGGGCATACGAATGGAAGGCAGCCAAATTTGGAATTTCGTACTTTTATGTGTAAGACCAACTACCACCTTGTAACACTGATTTTTTCCCCCATTTTCAGTTGCTCAAGATACCAATGGGAGATTGACCAGCGCAGAGTTCTGTAATGGTGTTCTCTTGCTGAATTCAACATCAGATGTGGTCGCCCCATCTCAGAAAAGATATATTGGACTTGGAAAAGGTTCAGAAAAGGGCAACAAAAATGATTAGGGGTATGGAACGGCTGCCGTATGAGAGGAGATTAATAAGACTGGGACTTTTCAGCTTGGAAAAGAGAGGATTAAGGGGGAGATATGATAGAGGTCTATAAAATCATGACTGGTGTGGAGAAAGTAAATAAGGAAGTGTTATTTACTCCTTCTCATAACATAAGAACTAGGGGCCACCAAATGAAATTAATAGGCAGCAAGTTTAAAACAAACAAAAGAAAGTATTTTTTCATATAACGCACAGTCAACCTGTGGAACTCCTTGCCAGAGGATGTTGTGAAGACCAAGACTATAACAGGGTTCCAAAAAGAACTAGATAAGTTCCTGGAGGATAGGTCCATCAATGGCTATTAGCCAGGATGAGTAGGGATGATGTCCCTAGCCTCTGTTTGCCAGAAGCTGGGAATGGGCGACAGGGGATGGATCACTTGATGATTCCTGTTCTGTTCATTCCCTCTGGGGCACCTGGCACTGGCCACTGTCGGAAGACAGGATACTGGGCTAGATGGACCATTGTCTGACCCAGTGTGCCCATTCTGATGTTCTTATCAGAGACATTTAATCACATGGTAGTGCCAATTAACCAGACCATGAATCCTCTAAGCAATGCTATTGGAGATGGCACTCCATGGCAGGAAGTTCTGTGGGGAGATAAACTAGACAGACAATGCCACACCCACAACAACCTGTAGCAGCCAGCATAGCAAGTTAGTGGACATAGTATTAGGCAAGATAACCAATAATGAAAAGGCTTTTACCAAGTATTGACTAATATGGATGTGTTTGAATGGCATTCAAATTTCTCATCTTGTGTTGGGGAAGGTATATAGGGCAAAGGGGAAGGTTTGGTGTTCCCCAAATCCATTACTTTGGACCTAATCCTGCTCCTATTTATGTTAATGGACTTTACTGGATCCTATACTTCCAACAGCACTACACATAGGTAACTACCTAATACAGGCTATAATTAGTTACTGAGACTCATACGCATGAGGACTTACCTCAGGTGCCATAAGACAGCCATTGCCTCCCCGATCCACATACCAGCTGGTGAAAGGCAATCTCAAGCCAATATTTTCATCCGCCAAACAGCAACCAAAGTCTGTGATCACCAGCCAGGGACAGCCAGCTGTAAACATCACAGGTTAACAAAGTTAGCACCCAATTGGGATGCGCAGTGTATAATACTTGGCCATATTAGATACCACACATCATATTAGAAAACTGACTATTAATCAGCACAAGCAGTCTCATTCCTTACAGGAATCTATATTACTACAGACCATTTCTGCATCTCCTCTCTTCAGTATTACAAGTCAGAACACTGGTGACATATGTAAAGTAAAACGTTTGCCCATTTCTCTGTATAAGGAATTAGTTATCCATTCAGAGTTTTCACAGACACCTCAGTGAGTCTCCCAAATTCTGCAGCCTGGGACCCACACTCCACACATACTTTCAGTTTCTGAGGCTGCATGAAGCAAAACACTCTTGTTCATTTAAACAGCTTCCATCGTAACTTGGACACCCAGTGAGTGAGGTATAGTACAAATGTACAGCAGAGGTGGGCAGAATGGAAGCATATTCCTACATCCAAAATGCAGTGTAAGAATTAGAGCTGCTGCTGAGTGATAAGGGAAAAGAGACGGGTGTGCCAGGTCTGACTGAGTCCCACTCTGACTTCAGAGAAGATACACAAGGTGACGAATTAATCAGGGATGGAAGGAATCTTTGGTCCTTTTTTTTTTTTTTTTTAAATCTGTAGCAGATACAGAGTCAGCGAGCTGGCAAATGTTTGAGCTAGTTAATGGTTACTCTCCTGATGACAAGTCAAACATTGCAAAAGAGAACAATTGATTTCCAGAGACTGAATTTTTAATCATTACCATCTGCATTCAGTATAGTTTTAACAAGGCTTCAAGAAAACGAAACCTATGTTAGTAGGACCTCCAAAAACCTTCTACAGCAGCTACAGCAGGATTTTTAATTACACCGATCTAGGCACTCGCTAGTTGTTCGTTTGAATCTCAGTCACACTGAAACAGTGCTCAGGTAATTAACATTTCAGTTAAAGAGAGTGACACCAAAACAACAAAATGTTGTTCCCTCTGGTCTCAGCTAATGTGTAATGATCCAAAGGTGCAATATCATTAACCTATCTCTGCTGTGGGATTTCAGAAGTTGCTCAGTGCTGCCGGGCAAGTTACGATGACAGAGACCATGGGCATGGAGCTAATGCATCAGAAATGTTGCAGTGCAGGCTAGTGCATACCCTTCTGCTCTCTGTTTAAGCAGTCATTCACTTAGTAATTTTTGCAACATATCTTGTTAACAGTGCTTTGTCCTTATATAGCACCTTTCATCTGATGATCTCCAAGCATGTAACAGACACTGAACAAACATCACAACACCCCCGTGAGGCTGGGAAGCATTATCTCCATTTTACTGATGGGAAAACTGAGGCACAGAGAGGATAAGTGACTTTCCCGTATGTCACAACAGCAGCATGTGGTAGTGCCAAGAACAGAACCTAGGAGTCTCGACTCCCCCTAAACAAAGGCTGTAACATCTAGGCTCACTTCCTTCCCCATTAAACACCGTGGATGTGATTTGCAAAACCATCTAAGGCTATGTCTACAATACCGCGGGATCGACGCTCTGGCGATTGATGTACTGGGAGTCAATTTAGTGGGTCTAGTGAAGACCCACTAAATCAATGGCAGAGCGCTCTCCGGTTGATCCCTTTACTCCACCAAGAATGAGAGGAGTAAGGTAATTCGCGGTGTAGACACCGCAGTAAGTCGACCTAAGCTACATTGACTCCAGCTACGTTATTCACCTAGCTAGAGTTGTGTAACTTAAGTTGACTTACCACAGTAGTGTAAACATAGCCTAAGTGACTTAGTAGCACAAGTCCCATTACAAGTCAAATTATTTTTGTAAATTCCCTATTCGTCTCCAGCTGGACTCAGCAAGCTACATACCAGAATCCAATTCAACTAGGATATTGTCAGATTTTAAATCTCTGTGTGATATTCCATGTCGAACAAGGTGATCCACTCCTTCTAGTAACTGTAAGATCATCAAGGTGCTGAGGTGAGCATCTGAATTCCTCTCGCTCAAGTACTGGCGCAGGGTGCATGGATAACTTGACAGATTGAGAAAGACAATATTTGATTCAGTATTCTACTGCTATAAAGCAAATATTCAGTTCAACATTAGTGGCACCTGCCTGGAGATACTTCACTGTTACATTTACTAACTTCTCTCTACACATCCCAAATTCCTTAACCAACCCCAATCCCTCCTCATCCCCAGTACACAAAAACATCTGCTCATGTTTTGCCACATGGCATACTATCCGAAATCTGGCATCTCCATCAGGGCTTCCATACTTCTAGAACTGGAAATAAAAGCATCCTCTCTAAAAGTAGGAGGCTCACAGGGTGTACAATGAGATTTCTGAGGTATTTTATTTGCAAAGGGTTCTTCTGTATCCTCCTTTGTATTCTGAAGGAAAGAGAGGGAAGTGTGTTATTACAGAATGGACAGACTTGGTGGGAAGGGATATGATTCAGAGAAGGGAGAGTTTTTCTGGAGCCAGGTTGGTCAAAATAGCAAAAAGTGGGGGAAATGGAGATATCCCCCTACAAAGCGTTTTATAAAAATGGAGGGATAATTTGGAGCCTAATGGTTGTGTCTCAACTGAAAAGCAACAGCTGATCAGAAAGAAAGAGAAAGCCCAGAGTTACTGGGTCCTGATGAGTCACTTTTGCTTTAACTTTGCCTTCGTGCACAGCTGAGAAGGTAGTGTTGGAGATCCAGAATATCTGAAAAGTGTTTGAAGTTTCTAAAATGAGTTAATTAAAGTAATTCTTAAAAAGAGCAATTAGCCTTCATTGTTTGACAAGAGTTAAAACTTCAGGAACGGGGAAAGATCACAGGATATTTCTTAAAGGGTGCTTTGATCCGTGGCAATGAGCCAGGCCAAGACTTCACAAGGCCTTGTGCTGCCTATCTGGCAGCTGTGAACTACAGAGCCTCGCAGCACAGTCACACTCGAAATCTGAAGATGCATCCGAAGAAGTGAGGTTTTTACTCACGAAAGCTTATGCCCAAATAAATCTGTTAGTCTTTAAGGTGCCACCAGACTCCTTGTTGTTTTTGTAGATACACACTAACACGGCTACCCCCTGATACTTGACTCGAAATCTGAGTAACTTACAAAACTCATCTCTACCTACTTCTTCATCACTAAGAAGAGCGTGCGGCTGTGACCGATCCCACTGGGGTTCAGACTTAATGGGAGAACATCTGGATAGTCCACATAGGCTCCAGGTAGCAGGGGAACTGAGGATGTAAAAGCTCGGATCACCTGGATTATATTCGGATGAGGTTCCAACCTCTTCTTCCCAAAGACAGGTCTCCTGTTTCAATATAATTTGTGTATCACATTAGGCAAAGAAATTAAAACCCAACAGCTATGGTAGGATGGTGAATTACGGACACTTTCATTTTTGGTATTCTTACTAAAATCATATTTTCATGAATATAGCACTTTTCCTCCTAAAAGATCCCAAAGCAGTTTATAAACTCACTCACGCTAAAACAAAGAATGTTGGCAAGTTACAGTTAAGGTTAGAAAGTGCAGTTCAAAACAAGATGTACCTTAAAAGTGTCTCAAATATGAAAACCTCTGGATACCACAAGTTTACAAACAATTTGAACAATTGTTCATCAGAAACTTTCCTAACCAAGCCCCCAATTCTGCAAACTAATCCATACAGGCAGGTTCCTGCACTCACATGAAATCCCACTGACTTCAACAGGGGTCCACAAAGTAGACTCTGCCTATATGGAGTCCCATTGAGATAAACAGTGCTCCATACAGACACCGGCATTTGCCGGCATGACTCAGACTTCTTGCAAATCCCCACTCCTATTGTTATTAGTGGGCAATCCACTGCAGTTCAAGGGTAGTCAATGGACTCTAGCTTTATAGACCTAACCCACTGACCATAATTAAAACTATAATTTGGCTCTTTCCTCCAAATGTATTAGATTCCCTTGCTCTAATGACCCAAAACAATCAATCTCTATTTTCTACAAGGTGCAGTTTAACGTTACACCAGTAGAGGGCATTCAAAACATTTATTTTATTGGCTATTTTAAAAAAGGATTACATTGAGAAAACAGAATTTTCCACAAATTTGATTGCTGAACATGAGCCAACAGTTGCCTACATTAGAAAATAAACCCCACCGAGAATGATTAAAAACAAAATGTAACCCTTCATTTTACTCCAAAATAACCCTTTAAGTGCTCGTGTTCTAAATTATTAACAGAGGAGAAGAGTTAGTGAAAGAGACCTGACTCTCAATAAGATTAAGGAGAAAACTAGGACTGGCTTTGAAAAAAAAATGAATTTATTACTGGAAGCCCATCAAGATCAAGGGGATACCAACCCAGGAAATCTATTCTTTGATGTACACAGTAAGTGCCCATTAAAATGAATGAAAGTTATGCTCATGTATCTAGAGCAAAACAGACCTCTCTTTCCTCTCATCCCCTGAATGCAAAATATCTGTCTGGTTTGTCTGTTACACTCCTAGGCTAGCTACATACCTATCCATCTTTAGTATTTATTTGTACTGGCAGCAGAGGTGTATTTGAAATTTAAAACAGATGATCTGGATTCTGGACTACATTGTTTAAACTGGAAAAAAAAACAGCTTTTTTAAAAGGACACCAATTAAAAAAAACAAACCAACACTTTCCTGTGTTCACATCTTAGATGACACAACTGAAAGAGTTTTAAAATTCTAATTTACTTTCCCGTATTTATTTACTTTTCTCTTCGTTCAGTATGTGAAAACAGAGTAAGCCATATTCACTTTTGTTTCTGGTCAGTATTGAGTAAACTTCATTGACATGTTGTTATTATTAATTACCGGTACTACCGCAGCACCTAGGGGTCCCACTCACAGGCCAGAACCCCATTATGCTAGGCGCTGTACAAACGAAGAACAAACAGATATGGTGGTATTCTCTCTTCCAAATCACTATGAACTAATTCTCCAAAACCGTGTACTTTCAGAGGTGCCATCATTTAGTTGCAATGTACAACAGAGGTCCTGACCACTTGTGGTCACTAATAATTCCATGGCCTTTTTTTTTTTTTGGCAAGTATAGAAGAGTTAGAAGAGTCAACCCCAGTATTCTGGCCAAGGTCCAGACTGAGTGATTAAATCCTGCCCTCATTACATCCCCTACGTAGCATCAACTGGATGCAGTCTTTTCTCTTAACTTCCTCTATTTAGATTCTCTGTGGTATGCCTGTGCACTCTAAACCACTGCTGAATTTCAAAGGTCTGATGAAGTGATTTCCACACATATTGTACAAACATACAAGTACAATGAGGAAAATGTGTAAGCCACATTGGGATTTGGATGAAAGGTGCCTCAGATCCCGAATGTATCAGTACTGTTCCATCTTTTGGGGGGATTTTAGTGATGGCAGTCGCTACTGCAGGGAAACACAGCACCCTGAACTCAGGTCTTGATAGGCATGCGAAAGGGAACGTTGATTTTCCAATTTTTTGTATCTGAAATTTATGGGCTTCACAACTTCTTATAATAAACTTGTGTTCTTAAAACATGCTAATAAAGGCTCTCTGATCACCTTTAAAGACCAATAAAAGCATCTACTAATAAAACATACCTGTGGCAAGCAACAGCTCCGTATTCCCCAGATAAGGCAGAACCACTCGCCGGAACGAGTTCCTGTCTCATGGTGCTGAGGATAGCTTCACTTGAAGAACCAGCCTACAACAGCAGTTAACATAGAACATTGTATTCAAACCTGAGCTTTAAAATCATCCAATCTAAATACCAAAACTGGAAGCAAATAACCCTGAAGCTGACGCTAAGTAAATTCAGACTAGAAATAAGGGGTAATTTTTAACAGCGCGGGTGTAGTGGGTTCCTCATCATTTGAAATTTTCAGAATAAAACTGGATGTCTTTCTAAAAAATATATGCTAGCTCAGCTACAAGATACGGGTTTGATTCAGGAATTACTGATTGAAATTCTATGGCCTTTGTTATGCTGGAGGTCAGAATAGATGATCATAATGGTCCATTCCGGGTTTAAAAAAAAAAATCTATGAATCCCAACAGATTTAAGGAATCATTAGTTTGGAAGACTCCTCATGCACAGGCAGCGACTCTGTGGGTGCTCCAGGGCTGGAGCACCCATGGGAAAAAAATGGTGGACACTTAGTACCCACCAGCAGCCCCCCATCAATGCCTCTCTTCCTCCCCAGTGCCTCCTGCCCGTCGGCGGGCCCCACCGATCAGCGCCTCCCCCTCCCTTCCTGCACCTGCCACGGATCAGCTGTTTCGCGGCATCAGGAGGCGCTGGAGGGAGGGGGCAGGAGCGAGGGCACAGCGTGCTCGGGGGAGGAGGCGGAACTGGGCGGGGAAGAGGTAGGACGGGAAGAGGTGGGGTGGGGGCGGAGCAGGGGTGGGAAGAAGCAGGGCCACTGTGGGGCATTGGGGGAAGGGGTGGAGTGGGGATGAGGCCTGGGGAGCACCCCCGGCAGATTAGAAACTCGGTGCCTATGTCCTCATGTTCAGTTGTTTGCAGACTGGAATGGATACAGTGAATTTTCCATAGAGAAAAGAATGATAGCTCTCTGAGTCTCTGGGATAGTTACTTTGGGATACGGCTGATCACAGAATCATCTGGGCTGGAAGAAACTTATGAAAAGAGATCTGGTCCGCCCACCTAATTGTGCGGGGCCTCCAGTGGGTAATTTAGCTATCCAGCTTCCATGAAGTATTACTGGTTTCATACCTAAAATGTCCCCAGCAAATGGACATCTACGTTTTATCCCTGAGTACCTCGAAAAGCAGTGATTCCTCAAACTTCTTTAGCAGTGTTTTTCCATTTCCTGCTAGTTCTTAACGTTTCGCCAAGTTTCTCTTAATATTAAACATAATATTTTTTCCCAGAAAACACTGTCAATATTGTCAAGAAGCAATAGCCAAACCAGCAGTGACACACAAATGTCATGCTGATGCTGACTCCCACAGGAAGATTTTTGATGAGCATTAATTACGTCGCTGAGCGACTGTTCATTAACAATCTGTGTTTCCACTGCTATATATCAACAACTTTGTTCCAATGTACTAATCGGGCACAAAATAATTAGAGCTTTCAACACATCGGTGGTAAACATTTCACTCAGACTTTGCAAGCGTCAAACAGGAAGTCTAAAGACTAACTGCTTACCGAAATGTTCCACATCATTTTGATGGCTAATGGGAAAGCAGCTCTTTGTGGGTTTGTTTGTATAGGTTTCGCTTCTGCAGCCTGGATCACTGAGCCGTGATCCCACTGTGGATCTGGACTCTTCCCTTCTAAAGGCTTGCTGTCTTCACTGCTTTGGTAGTTGGAAGACAAAGGAATAGCTGCTTCATATACAGCAGCACTGCACCCTTTCCCAATGGGCTGCCCAATAAGGTACTCTTCTAGTTTGAAGCCCTGCCAGCGGAAAGCGCTCAGTGGATCTTTCAGTGGCTTGTTCTTTCTGATAAATATGGTCTGAAAGGAAAGTGAAAAATCACTCAATTATTCAACACTTTAAAAAACCGAGAACTACTTTGCTATTGTATGTGCTCCAGGGTGTGCATACAAGTATACATACCACATGGCCAGCACAGTCGGCATTTGAAAGCTTTATATCTTCTATTATGTTAAACTACAATCCAGTTGGGCACTTACAAAACACATGGTGGATTCAATTTACAAACTCACGTCATCCAAATTCTGCATGTGCATGCTTCAGATTGGAATATAGGCACATAAAGCATATAATACTTTGTGCATCTGTAGCACCCTTTATCTGAGGATCTGTCACGGAGTATTGGGGAACTCAGGGCCCTGCACCCCCGGCTTCCTGCGATTCACCATGACTCTCAGCCAGCCAGTAAAGCAGAAGGTTTATTTGGATGACAGGAATACAGTCCAAGACAGGTCTTGCAGGCACAGACAACAGGACCCCCCTCAGTTAGGTCCAGCTTGGGGTCCCAGGGCATCCCAGCCCCCCCCCCCTTTGGGGGGGTCAGAGCCATCTCTGCCTCCCAGCCATCTCTCCAGCCCGCTTCCAACACCCTGCCTTCAGCGACCCCTCCCACAGCCTTTGTTCAGTTTCCCGGGCCAAGGTGTCACCTGGCCTCCAACCCCTTCCTGGGTTCTCATGTTACATGCTCAGGTATTCGCCTTCGGGCAGACTCCCATCCCCCGATGCAGACTATCCTAGCCACACTCCCCTGTCAGCATTCACAGACCACAGTAAGAACAGTCCCAGTTCGTCACAGGATCTCAAAGCATTGTATAAATATTAAGCCTCAAAGCAGCATAAGGTAAGTAAATTATTATCCATACCCTACAAGTGAAGGGACAACAGCCAGGTTCACACTAGAAACGTTTGCTGGCAGAGCAATGTCAGTTAGAGATGTGATTTTTTTTTGCAACTTTCTCTGCCCGCAAAAGCCTCGTTTTAGACACAGCTATACCAGTATAAAAAGTGCTTTTGCCAGTATCACTCATATTGCTTGCCAAACTTGTAAGTTGTGCCGAGAAAAGCTCTTTGCAGGTACAGGCTGTGTCTACACTGCGAAGGTTTTGAGGGTATAGTTATCCAACAAGTTTTTATTTAAGGTGTTTTTCAACCAGTACTACCGACAAATAAATGTGTTTGAACAGAAGAGGGAAAAGAAAAACATTTCATTCATCTACAACATAAGCAAATAAAATCTGCAGAGAAAGGTCTGGCCAGCTTCTATAACAGGGATTTTTATTGTGCTTCACTCCCTCTCTGAACGAATAAAATGTTTAAAAATAAAACTTAGTTAAGAACAATGACAGATAAAATGCCAATGCCCTAAAGCTTTCATGGCAGGAGAAAATGATAGTTGGTTAGAGGAGAGAATCAATGCGGGGGAAATGTTTGGGGGTTGATGGAAAGAGACACAAAAAGGAGAAGAGGAAGAGGACTACGGGATCAGAAATTAAGAATTAAGACACTGAAGAAACAAGTTGTGATGAAGTGGGAATTTTCTGTAAAGTTTTTATGTTGCTTAGGCATGCCTCAGTTTCCCTCCGAGTGTGGCATTGGTACCTGGTGGGTGCAAAAGGGTTAACAAAGCTCCTGGAACAGCACAAGAGACAGAAGGTGTGAGTGTGCCACCCTTGCTGTCTGGGAGGAATGAATCTAGTCCTTAAAGAACTGGCTCAAACTAATCCAAATCAACAGAGGGCCCAGCAAGACAAAGAGATGCCCCAACCACCAAACAATCAACACTTAACAGCAGGAAACCCTGGCAGGCGGGAATTGGGAACTGAGCTGGAGAATAAGGTGTCAGGTGACTGGAAAAACAGGAGCCTGGACTGGGGAGACAAAAGGGGAACCAAGGGAGAGAGCCAGAGGAGTCCATCATATCTTGGCTGGCTCATCATGGCACTGGTGTGACCAGGGTGAACTATATGGTTTAACTTAATTGCTCTGTGCTAAACTAAGGACTTCCAGATTCTGTAGGACCAGTAAATGGTTACTTGGCTTTGGAAAGGCTTCTTGTGTCTCTGTAAATACTCCCTGAGAGCACTGGGCACTAAAGGGGCACAGTACAGGCCTCCCACAAGTCTGGCTTGGCTGGATTCCCTGCAGGGAGCCAGAGAGAGAGACAGGGAACAGTGGTGCCAAAGGCCCAGTCTTGGAGTCCCTGGGCCTTTCCCTATGGGCCCTTGGGGCCCAGTACACTAATGGGGTCGCTTCCAGGAGACTGAGGCATAGACCAGACCCTACGCCAGGGGTATACCTCAGAAAGGAAAGGAAACTAAAACTCCAATCCTGCAATGAGACCTGCACAAGTACAGGAGTTGATATGCAAGGATGTGACTCCAATATCAGGGCCCAAGGCCTAGTTTACATTAGGGCTGTCGATTAATCACATTAAAAAATGAATCGCAATTAATCGCACTCAAACAATAGAAGACAAATTGAAATTTATTAAATATTTTTGATGTTTTTCTACGTTTTCAAATATATCTCTTTCAATTGCAACACAGAATACAAAGTGTACAGTGCCCACTATATTATTTATTACAAATATTTGAACTGTAAAAATGATAAATAGTATTTTTCAATTCACCTCATACAAGTACTGTAGTGCAATCTCTTTATCATGAAAGTGCAACTTACAAATATATTTTTTTTGTTAAGTAACTGCCCTCAAAAACAAAACAATGTAAAACTTTAAAGCCTACAAGCTCACTCAGTCCTATTTCTTATTCAGCCAATCGCTAAGAGAAACAAGTTTGTTTACATTTATGGGAGATAATGCTGCCCACTTCTTAATTACAATGTCACCTGAAAGTGAGAACAGGCATTCACATGGCACTGTTGTAGCTGGGGTCGCAAAATATTTATGTGCCAGATTCAAATGCCTCTTCATGCTTTGGCCATCGTTCTAGAGGACATGCTTCCATGCTGATGACGCTCGTTAAAAAAATAAGTGTTAATTAAATTTGTGACTGAACTCCTTGGGGGGAGAACTGTATGTCTCCTGCTCTGTTTTACCCGCATTCTGCCATATATTGCATGTTATAGCTGTCTCGGATGATGACCCACCACATGTTGTTGGTTTTAAGAACACTTTCACTGCCAATCTGACAAAATGCAAAGAAGATACCATTGTGAAGCACTCGACCCAAGGTTTAAGAATCTGAAGTGCCTTCCAAAATCTGAGAGGAATGAGGTGTGGAGCATGCTTTCAGAAGCCTTAAACGAGCAACATTCTGATGCAGAAACTACAGAACCCAAACCACCAAAAAAGAAAATCAACCTTCTGCTGGTGGCATTTGACTCAGATGATGAAAATGAACATGAGTTGGTCCGCACTGCTTTCAATCGTTATTGAGCAGAACACGTCATCAGCATGGACGCATGTCCTCTAGAATGGTGGTTGAAGCATCAAGAGATATATGAATCTTTAGCGCATCTGGCATGTAAATATCTTGCGATGCTGGCTACAACAGTGCCGTGCAAACACCTGTTCTCACTTCCAGGTGACATTGTAAACAAGAAGCAGGCAGCATTATCTTCTGCAAATGTAAACAAATTTGTTTGTCTGAGCGATTGGCTGAACAAGAAGTAGGACTGAGTGGACTTGTGGGCTCTAAAGTTTTACACTGTTTTATTTTGAATGCAGGTTTTTTTTGTACATAATGCTACATTTGTAAGTTCAACTTTCATGATAAAGAGATTGCACTACAGTACTTGTATTAGGTGAATTGAAAATTACTATTTCTTTTGTTTTTTACAGTGCAAATATTTGTAATAAAAATAAATATAAAGCGAGCACTGTACAGTTTGTATTCTGTGTTGTATTTGAAATATATTTGAAAATATAGAAAACATCCAAAAATATTTAAACAAACGGTATTCTATTAATGTTTAATCGCACGTGATTAATTTTTTTAAATGCTTGACAGCCCTAGTTTACATACAAAGTCTCAACAGTTTCACTAAAGCTCTGAAGTTAAACCAATTTAATTAAAGCAACTTTGTGTGTAGACACTCTCATATCAGTTTAACTTAAACTAAATAAAATAAACGGGAAAGTACAGTATTTAAGAAGTCAGGGGGAGAACAAGTTTACAAAATAATGGATGAGGAAGGGGTGGGGGCAGCGGTAGAGGAAAAGGAAAACGCCTTGAGGAAGAGAGAAAAGGAGATTTTATAGCAGTGTATTTAGAGCTGGTGAAAGGTACTGGTCTGATAGCCCGCAAGACTGTTAGTCTCCACTTATCTAGCATGGGCAGCGGCACCAGCGTGCCCAAGCCCTAGCATATAGGGACCCTCACCAGTTCTGGGAGGGCGGGGGTGGAATCTCAGTGCTAAGTCAGTCCTTAGCCCTGTTGCTTGGACCCCGACCCACTTACTATGCTTCTGTGCAAATGGGCCTAGTCCCCCAACACAAGACACATTCCTCCTCTGCCACTGGTACCTCGCCAGGAGACCAACCCCTATGGGATCCCATGTCTCCCTGGACTGGAGATGCCCAAAGGACTAACTGGGATTTTCTTTTCTGGGACCCACGCTCCCTGGGGCTCAGTGTGGGAGGCGTCGGGCTCCTCCACTTGCCAGGACACTGTCTATGAGCTAACCGGCCCCTGGTCCCCCACACACCCCACAACGGGTCTCCTCAAGACACTGACAGGCAGATCCCTAGGACCCTGTCACCCCCACACCTCACCAGGCCTTTCTCACGAGCTGTGACCTGGGTCCCCCTCCAGGATCCCAGGCGGGGGCGGGGGGGCAACCCTGGGGCCAGCCACTTCCCCCAAAGGGGGGGCATTCCTAGGGTCGGCCCCTCTCCCAACACTCTCTGGGGGGAGGGGGCAGCCTGTGGTCGGTCACTTCCCCCAAAGGGGGGGGCATTCCTGGGGTCTCCCCCAACACTCCCTCGGGGGGGGCAGCCTCGGGTCAGCCACTTCCCCCAAAGGGGGGGCATTGCTGGGGTCAGCCCCCCAACACTCCCTGGGGGGGGGTCAGCCTGGGGTCAGCCACTTCCCCCAAAGGGGGGGCATTGCTGGGGTCAGCCCCCCAACACTCCCTGGGGGGGGGCAGCCTGGGGTCAGCCACTTCCCCCAAAGGGGGGGCATTGCTAGGGTCAGCCCCCCCAACACTCCCTGGGGGGGGCAGCCTGGGGTCAGCCACTTCCCCCAAAGGGGGGGCATTGCTGGGGTCAGCCCCCCCAACACTCCCTGGGGGGGCAGCCTGGGGTCAGCCACTTCCCCCAAAGGGGGGGCATTGCTGGGGTCAGCCCCCCCAACACTCCCTGGGGGGGCAGCCTGGGGTCAGCCATTTCCCCCAAAGGGGGGGCATTGCTGGGGTCAGCCCCCCAACACTCCCTGAGGGGGGCAGCCTGGGGTCAGCCACTTCCCCCAAAGGGGGGGCATTGCTGGGGTCAACCCCCCAACACTCCCTGGGGGGGCACTGCTGGGGCCAGCCCCCCAACACTCCCTGGGGAGGGCACTGCTGGGGCCAGCCCCCCAACACTCCCTGGCCCCCGGGGTCGGTGCCCAGCAGGACGCAGCCCGGGTATCCCGTTCGCGGGCCGGGCCGGGCCGGTCTCTGCCCCGCTCCCGCACCTGGATGTGGCGGCAGGCGGAGGCGGCCTGTCTCTGCTCCTCCAGCCCCTGCTCCAGCAGCCCCAGCCCCAGCCCGAAGGCCAGGCTCAGGCCCCGGGCGCCCCGCGGGCCCCGCAGCAGCAGCTGCCGCCGGAGCCGCCCCGCCAGCCCGGACACCGACTCGCGGAAGAAGCGGTAGCGGGCGGGCGGCGGCGGCGGCAGCCGGGGGGGCGCGGCGGGCAGCGGCCGGGGCAGCCCCCAGCGCAGGAGCAGCCCCCGGCCCAGCTGCAGCCCGCGGCCCAGAGCCTGTCGCAGCGCCATGGCCCCGCTCGGCAGCGCCCGCCTCGGCCTCCGCCTCGGCCCGGCCCCGGGCCCTGGTTACCCGGGGACCCGCCCGCTGTGACGCGCCAGGCCCGGGCGGGTGTGTCAGTCGCTGCGGACGTGGAGTGTGTTGGGGGGGAGGTCACTGCGGGGAGGACCAGGCACAGGGTGTATGTTTATGTTTCACACTGGGCGTGGGGTGTGTGTGTGTGTGTGTTACTCTGCGTACGGGTTGTGTGTGGTGTGTGTGTGTCACTGCGGGGAGGATCAGGCACAGGGTGTATGTTTATGTTTCACTCTGGGCGTGGTGTGTGTGTGTGTGTTACTCTGCGTAGGGTTGTGTGTGGTGTGTGTGTGTCACTGCGGGGAGGATCAGGCACAGGGTGTATGTTTATGTTTCACTCTGGGCGTGGGGGGTGTGTGTGTGTGTGTTACTCTGCGTAGGGTTGTGTGTGGTGTGTGTGTGTCACTGCAGGGAGGATCAGGCACAGGGTGCATGTGTATGTTTCACACTGGGTGCTGGGCGTGGTGTGTGTTACTCTGCGTACCGGTTGTGTGTGGTGTGTGTGTGTCACTGCGGGGAGGATCAGGCACAGGGTGCATGTATGTTTCACACTGGGTGCTGGGCGTGGTGTGTGTGTGTGTTACTCTGCGTAGGGGTTGTATGTGGTGTGTGTGTGTGTGTCACTGCGGGTAGGACCAGGCACAGGGTGCATGTGTATGTTTCACACTGGGTGCTGGGCGTGGTGTGTGTTACTCTGCGTACCGGTTGTGTGTGGTGTGTGTGTGTCACTGCGGGGAGGATCAGGCACAGGGTGCATGTATGTTTCACACTGGGTGCTGGGCGTGGTGTGTGTGTTACTCTGCGTAGGGGTTGTATGTGGTGTGTGTGTGTGTCACTGCGGGTAGGACCAGGCACAGGGTGCATGTGTATGTTTCACACTGGGTGCTGGGCGTGGTGTGTGTTACTCTGCATACGGGTTGTGTGTGCTGGGCGTGGTGTGTGTCACTGCATATGGATTGTGTGTGCTGGGCATGGTGTGTGTGTGTTATTCTAAGTACAGGTTGTTTGCTGGGCCTGGTATGTGTGTCGCTCTGGGTGCCGGGCATAGTGTGTGTGTGTTACTCTGAGTATGGGTTGTGTGTGCCAGGCCTGATGCTGTGTGTCACGCTGGGCCTGGGGTGTATACTCTGCATCAGGGTGGATAAAAATCATTGATTTTAAAAAAAAATTTGTAATTGGATTTTTTTTATTTAAATAGGATTTTTTTTATAAAATGCTTTTTGCGGAAAAAACCTATCTAAAGATAGTTTTAATTAAGCTACATTATAGCTCAAAGATATCTCATCATGGAATAGGGGTTATAAATTCTAATTCTATAGTATGAGACAATATAGTCATGTAATGTTTAAGAAAAGTTTTGTAAATGAGCTCTTAATAGTTCATGAATTAGGGACCCGATCTTATGGGGTTCCACAGGCTTCTGTATAGATTATTTAGGTTAATCTTTCTATCTACCTAATGGGACTCAGTGCTCAGTCTAGAGATACCATCAGAGATGCTTAGTTTTGCAGTTCTCAAACTGTGGATGTGTGTCTCCAGAGGTAACATGCTTTTTAACAGCAAAAATGTTTTTAAATAAATAAATAATATATAGAGGTGAGAAATAACAGACCTCAGCTCTATTGTCCCTCTGCAAATTTGTGTAACCAGAGTCAATCCCTCACCTCTCTCTAAAAGTAGAAAGTTTCAAAAAGTTCAATGACTAGAAGATTGTTGGGGGCGGAATAGATCTGAACATGGGGAATAAGTCTGGAGATAAATGTGAGAAGCAAGGGACATATGCTTGTTTTGTTAAAATAGTTGATGAAGAAAAAGATCCAGAATACTTAACATTGTTGTTTTAGTTAAAACAATTTAAATGTCTGTCTGGTGATAGTTCTCTTCCTACTACAGCATGGCAAGAAAATCCTCCAAATATTAATGATTAACCTGTTGAATTGGAGATAGTTCGTTTCCCAGTGACTTCACCAAACAATCATTCGTTTTCTGATATAGCTGTAAAACTAATCTGAAAAGTTTTCAAAATAAATCACTGTTTAAAATATATATAGTGTGTACCTTCTAAAAATGAAACCTACATCTATCTCTGATTGTGAAGAATATGTATTAAGGTTATAACAACCAACAAAATTGCACTTTTATGTAGAAAACCATGATTAAATCAAGTCTTCCTGACTAGTGATTTAAATCAAATCCACCCTGCTCTGCATGCTGTGTGTGTTACTGTGCGTACAGGTTGTGTACCGTGTTACTCTGGCTGGGTAAGGGTTGTGTATGCTACATGTAGCTGTGTGTTGCTCTGGGTATGGATTGTGTACTGGGCATGGTGTGTGTTGGCCTGGGTATTGAATGTGTACTCTGCATGCTCTGTGTTGCCCTTTTTGTGGATTGCAGACTCTGGTGTGTGTTGCCCTGCATATGGACTGTGTATGCTTCATGCTGCCATGTGTTACTCTCCATATTCTGTATTGCCCTGGGTATGGATCTCTGCATGTTGTGTGGTGCCCTGGGTATAGACTGTGCACTCTGTGGGTACGTCTACACTTACCTCCGGGTCCGGCGGCAGGCAATCGATGTTCTGGGATCGATCCCGGAAGTACTCGCCGTTGACGCCGGTACTCCAGCACCTGCTATATACTCTCTTGTTGATGTAAGACTGAGGGTGATACTGAATGTGTACTCTGTTATGTGCTACTCAATGTTGTGTGTTACCTGAGGTATGACTACATAGGTAGCTTAAATGCTGTACAGTATTATTCTGTTTTACCTCTAAACTCTTAAGAACTAAAACCACATAGTTTTGTGTGGCTCTGTTCTGTAATAAAACACCAGTTTGATGGAGCAGTAGAATTAGTGACCACATTTATTCTGTTTGGACATTTACAATAACATGTAACTAACCAACAGTGCTTCATGATTAGAAAAAATTAACCCATTTTTGTTCACTTCAGATCATTTCATTGTGCCTAATGTAGCACAGTCATAACATCATATTCCTCTGAAGACAGAACTGCTAGGGTATTGTCCGGTTCTCACCACTACATTCCCTTTCCCATCCATTCTCACACACAGAAAAATAAAATAAAATCAAGAAAAATAAACTAAGGGTAACGAAGAAGAGGATGTTCACAAAGGGTTGAAAATTAAGTTACAATAAACAGCATAATGTAAAATGCTCAGTTTACTATAGGCTGTTGCTTAATAATAACCTGATTCATAGATGAACAAGATAGTATACTTTGGATTTATTAAACCTTTAGTTTCTCTTCTCTCTTATTTAGTTTTTCTTCTTATCTTTACAAATAACTATTTTACATTACAGAATTCCTGGATTTGTATGATTTATTGATCTGTGCAATTTTGATCAACAGTAGTGATGGGCCAGAATTAAAACTCCGTGTTAAATTCTCCTCCATCGGAACTTTAGAGGTTTGCATAAAATGAGATCTGGATCCAAACCAGAACTCAATGAATCTTTAGTTTGGTTGTTCTCTAATCACTAGTAAATAAATGTACAGCATATAACCTGAGGTAGGAAGATGTGGGGGAGAAGGTGCACTTGGCCCATTGTGCTTGAGTAATATGTTTCAGAATAATGTGGACCCTCTAGTATATTAGAATTTACATTCTGACCTTATATGAGACTCTTATATGAGACCGGCCAGAGACCGGTCTCAGTTAAACCAATATAAATCTGGAGTAACTGCATTAATGTGAGCAATAATAATATTTAGCACTATAAAAGCATTTCTCACCCAAGCATCTCAAATCACTTTGCAAAAAAAGATTAATGCATCATTATTCAGGTGAGGAAACTGAGGCACAGAGTGGTCATGTGACTAGCTCACACTGTTTCGATGAACTGGCGTTTTCCCATGCAAAATGTTTTGTTGACAAATTCCCAACCTGCTCTAACCATGACATCATACTGCCATGTCTGCTAAACCGAACTTGTGAACGTTTGGGATTGGCCAATTCACAATGAGGCAGATCTGGTTCTTGCCACCCCTTCCCCAGGCCTAGTATAAATGAAAATTATTTGCATTGGAGTTCCCTGAGGCTTACAGAAGTTGAATGACATTCCCTAGGAGACAGAGTTGGGAAGTATCTGAAATAAATCTTCGTCCTGCAGACAGAAAGCATAAGATTGTCTGGAGGTTCTTTAGTGTCGTTGCAGATCACATGCTCCACATACTCTTCAGAACTTCTTCAGATCTTCTGGTCCAAATGACAGGGGCAGGAGCTCTTGAAGAGTCTTGACTATATAGGTCCCATCTGGCTTCGTCATGTAAATGTCCCAGTCTCTACTGAACTAGAAAAAGAGTCAAAGAGAACTGTCTGTGAATCTCACCTGTGCAGAACTGTGAATTGTTCATTGGTATTTACCCAATAGCGAAAAACAGTTAAATAAACCATAAGCAGAAACAATATGTGTGTTTTAAAAAAATGTGGTATCTGTCTAAGTGGTTGGCCATTCTTTTTATGTTTCATTGTTCCATATGATGGTCCTGCACTTCAACCCAGAGGTGGCTGCATTTCACGGGTGGGTGAAACAATTACCGATCCTTTTATTGTATTATTTTTATAGTGCACAAAGGCCCTGATCCTGTGATCAAATGTGTCTTGTGCCCAGGTAGATCCAAATGCAGGATCAATGCCAAAGCATGCCCAGCGCTTTACAGATATGCAATAAGACAAAGTGACTGCCATGAAGAGCTTAGTGTCGAAGGCCATGATCATGCAAATTATTCCTCATGGGTTGATCCCTGCACCTAAGGGGAGTCGGCTTTGTGCAGGCTCAGGAATCTACCCACCCAGAACTTCAGGAGCAGAGGCTAAAACCGCAGTCATAACGAGTCACGTTCCTATAGCTAGCCTTGCACAGAGTCATTTGCTAGACTATTTGCAGAAAGTGTGTGTGGGGGGGTGAACACAGTTGAAGTAAATTCAGTTAAAATAAGCACTCTGGTAACTTTTTTTTTACTGCAGCAGGCAGCTGGCTCATTGCCCATTAGATTTTGCCATTGTTCTGTTCTGCATATTAACACTGGGCTATTTGGCTTGTGTTTGTTTTGTTTCACCATCTTCCTTTTTTCTTTATTCTTGTTGGGGTTTGTTTGCTTGCCTACCACTTCTGTATTTTCCTAACATTAACCCTTCGCCTATTCAGACCCCTTTCTCTCCCCGCCTTCTACGTTTTGCACCAAGAGCTCCTTAACCCTTCTTCCAGCTCCCTGCCTGAAGTTCACATCTGCCTGCTTGTCCCACTTTAGCTCCTGGCAAGCAACCTCTTCCTTGGGGCAAAGTTTGGAGGCCTTTATAGTATTAACACATTAATATGAAACTCTGAGCAACCTTTTAAAGCAGGGGTGGGCAAACTACGGCCCAGGGGCTGCATTCGGCCCTTCAGACGTTTTAATCTGGCCCTCGAGTTCCCACCGGGGAGCAGGGTCCAGGGCTTGCTCTGCTCTGGAGCTTGCTCCACTCTGCGCTTGCTGTGGCTCCATGCGGCTCCCGGGAGCTGCGGCACCTCCTCCCTCTGGCTCCTATGCGTGGGGCAGCCAGGGGGCTCTGCACACTGCCCCCATCCCAAGCGCCGTCCCTGCAGCACCCATTGGCCAAGAACCATGGCCAATGGGAGCTGCAGGGGCGGCGCCTGCAGACAGGGCAGCGCGCTGAGCCGCCTGGCTGCGCCGAGCCGCCTGGCTGCGCCTCCGCATAGGAGCCGGAGGGGGGACATGCCGCTGCTTCCTGCTTCCGGGAGCTGCTTGAGGTAAGCACCACCTGGAGCCTGCACCCCTGACCCCGTCCCACACTCCAAGCCCCTGCCCCAGCCCTGATCCTCCTCCTGCCCGCCGAACCCCTTGGTCCCAGCCCAGAGCACCCTCCTGCACCCCCCAACCCCTCATCCCCAGCCCCACCAGCCGGAGCCCTCATCCCCGCACCCCAATCCCCTGCCCCAGCCCGGAGCCCCCTCCCGTACCCTGAACTCCTCATTTCTGGCCCCACCCCAGAGCCTGCACCCCCAGCTGGTGCCCTCACCCCCTCCCGCACCTCAACCCCCAACTTCATGGGCATTCAATTCATGGCCCACCATACAATTTCCATACCCAGATGTGACCCTTGGGACAAAAAGTTTGCCCACCCCTTTGTTAAATCCTCTACCAGTTTCTAGATTAGAGCCTGATACTTCATTTCATGGAGATCCAAAACTGGCTTTAACCTCCAAAGGAAATTTCAGATGCATAAAGTACTTGGGATCAGGCCCTCGGGGAACTTTACTTTGAAATAATGTTGCTTATCTATGTAGGGAATCTGCCATCAGTTAAACATTAGCCATTAAAGTTGTGCTGAAAACGTTACATGCAGCTTAGAGCCGTTTTGGTGCTATGCCTGTTTCCTGCACATGAAGAAAATGAACCCGGTGGAGCTCCTAAGATCCTTGTGTTTCAAAATACTCCAGCATTCTACAGTAATGGTCCTAAATACTGCAGGCTGAATCTTGAGTAGACTTCTGCAGATGGGCAAGGGCCCAAATGCAATGGAAATGTTGCATCCTCGCTGCATTTGCAGACTATGTAACACAGGGAGCCCCCATGTTGAACTCTGAAACCCTCCTGCATCTCTGCAGTCCACCTGGCCTCAACCAGAAGGGGAGGAATGGATGCTTTGGTGGCATGGCTAATAGATTTCTGCAGAGCACCAGACCCTGTGCTTGAGGGGAGCCTAGAAAACCCCAAAATATATGCTGGGGCCAAGGAGTCCTTGCCTCAGCTCTCGTGTTTCGGTGTATTTTTCCCTGACCAGAGCCCTTGCACTCAAGCTTGGCTCCCTTTTCATGTTTTGGCCCTGTTGTAATACTATTGAGAGCTGTAGGGGCACCAGAGCTGAACTTTCCTTCTGTTTCTGCCCTTGAAAACACACTGCGGTCAGCACTCTAGGGATTAACATTGTTTCCAAACTCGGAAGCCCTTGTTTACTGATCCCTCTCCTTTTGTCATTCTCGACATTCAAAACCTTCCCAGCTTGGTGCTGTGGGGTGCAGCAAGTGTGATGCCCACAATTTGGCACAGCTCAGAATGCTTCCTTACTCCGCAAATTTTTGAGCTGTGTCCCCTGACATTTCAGAGTGAGCATTGTGGGGTCTGAAAGAAACCAATGTTCTCAGCCAGGCAGGTGGGTGGGAATTAAAGCAGTTTAGTTTCAGCTGTTGAAAAAGAAAGCAAAAGTTGTTTACCTCTCTCATTACTTGTCTGCAGGCCCCACAGGGCACAATGAAGTCCTCTTCACTGTTGCTATCGAAGGAGAATAGAATGCACAGGTCAGTCTAGCTCATGGTGGAAAAACTGTCTAAAGTTAATGCATCAGATAAATAATGTTAATGCATCAAATAATAACAAACAGTAGTTAGTAAATAGTACTTCGATTGCTCTTTCTACCCATAAATCCCAACGTGTTTTGCAAAGGAGGGTCAAGATCATTGTCCCTATATGACGGATGGGGAAACTGAGGAAAGGAGAGGTGACGTGACTTGCTCAACGTCTCCCAGGGAGGTAGCTGTGACAGATATTGCAGCCCCATACGATATCGTTGGGGACCAGATTGTATTAAATCTATGAATGGTTTATGTATGATTGTGTTCTACTCCATGGGGAAGGGCTATCACAGCGCCTACAGGAACAAAAGACCATGGTGGTGGTGGGAGATTAAGGCAAGTCACTCTCTAGAAGTTCTTTAACATCAGTGAGGTACCACGCCTTGGCATGGTTTGCACATACTGGTTCAAGCTGGGTTTTCCAGAGACTGGCAGACAACGAAAGGACTTTTTGGTATAAAGGGGTGAGTTTGAACTGACACAGTGCTTGCCTTCTGATCCAGCAAATATACAGGACCAAAGGGGGCCCCACCCAGGCGGAAGGGTTGGAAATACTTGGGCCGGGTCTCATAGGACTGATGGGGGTGACTCCTGTTATATTTGGTGTATGTTTAAATCTAATCATTGTTTTTATTCTGGATTCTCTGTCAGGCATTATCTCCAGCCCTCAAATCATCTTTGTGGCTCTTTTCTGCATCCTCTCCAATTTTTCAACATCTTTTTTTAAAATGTGGACACCAGAACTGGGTGCTGTATTCCAGTATTGGTCTCACCAATGGCGTGTTCAGATAAATTCACCTCCCTCCTCCCACTCGCTACTTCCCGGGCAGGGCCGGCTTTAAGCTGATTCGGCCAATTCCCTGGAATGCGGCCCCGCGCCTAAGAGGGCCCCGCAACGTCCGGGGCTGCCGGTGGGGCAGGAAAAAACAAACAAACAAAAAGCCGCGTCCTGCTTCTCCCCCCTCCCTCCAGCGCTTGCGCCGCCATACAGCTGATCAACATAAGCCTGGGAGGGAGCGGGAGGGGTGAGGAGGAGGAATGCGGCGTGCTTGGGGAAGACGGGGGGCCAAGGCGGGGATTTGGGGAGGGATCCAATGGGGCGGGGAGGCCTGGGGGGGCAGGGCAGGGATTTGGGGAGGGATCCAATGGGGCAGGGAGGGGGCGGGGCCAGGGTGGGGATTTGGGGAGGGATCCAATGGGGCAGGGAGGGGGGCGGGAGGGCGCGAGACAATTCGCGTCCCGGCGTGGGGCCCTGCACCTGCTAAAGCCGGCCCTGTCCCCGGGTTATACATCCGAGGATGGCATTGGCCATTTTTGCCACAGCTTCACACTGGGATCTCATGTTGAGTGGCTTGTCCACCATGACTCCTTTTCAGAGTCACTGCTTTCCAGGATACAGTCCCCCATTCTATGGGTATGGCCTGTATTCCTTGTTCCCAGATGTAAAACTTGGCATCTGGTTGTATTAAAATGCGTTGAAAGCAGCTTGCATACCACTTGGTGTAAGTCAGGGGTTCTCAAACTCGGGGTCGGGACCCCTCAGGGGGTCACGAGGTTATTACATGGGCGGGTCGCGAGCTGTCAGCCTCCACCCCAAACCCCACTTTGCCTCCAGCATTTATAATGGTGTTAAATACGTAAAAAAGTGTTTTTAATTTATAAGGGGGGGAGGGTCGCACTCAGGCTTGCTATGCGAAAGGGGTCACCAGGACAAACGTGTGAGAACCACTGGTGTAAGGCATCTTTCAATGGCTGATCATTCACTCAAACTTGCTAATCCGGGTGCTGGGTTCTGGAGACCTGCTTTGTTTTGGAATTACTCTGCAGCTACGATTGCAGTCTATAATCCTAGTGCCTTTCTCTCCAGGGTGGGAAAAGACCACAGGATCTTCTGACCCTTCCCACCTCCCCAAGCCCACCATCTAACCTCCACTACACAACAGCACAGGGAGTTGGGAGGCTCTATGGCAGGGCTGCCCAGAGGATTCAGGGGGCCTGGGGTCTTCGGCAGCGGATCCCGGGGTGGAAGGACCCCCCGCCGCCGAATTGCCGCCGAAGACCTGGAGTGGACTGGGGCCTGAAGCTCCGGGAGGCCTGGGGCCCGCGAGAGTTTTCCAGGGCTCCCGGAGCGAGTGAAGGACCCCGCTCCAGGGGCCCCAAAAAACTCTTGTGGGGACCCCTGTGGGGCCCGGGGCAAATTGCCCCACTCCCCGCCCCCCCGGGCAGCCCTGCTCTATGGAGCTGGGCTCCACACTGCACAGGGTTCAGATCCTGGGAACATTACAAGGCTGGGAAAATCCACTCCAGGCTTTTACTGCAGTAAATCCCCACAGATTTGTGAGTTTGGAGGGTTGAGGGCGGGAGGGTTGATGCCACATGGGCAGCAACTTTGTCCCTGGCCATGACCCTGTCATGTCTTCCCAAAGCCCACAGAGGTTTCCGTGGAAAGGGGGGATGTTGCTGTTTCTGTGCATCTCATCCTCTTCTGTGTACATTGGCCATTCTGTGCTGGTATTTACTCCGTTTTCATCCCTTACTGGGAGAGCCCCATAGGGAAAGCACTGGCCCATCAGTTTGGACTTTACTAGGATTCTGACACCTGTGTATCTATCTCCAAGTATCTGAAAGGTGTTAAGATCAAGGAAGGCATGAGAATTATTTGGGGGGGAAGGGGGGCATAAGATGGTATCACTAGGAGTAATGGGGCAAAGTGAAAGAATGGTGCATTTCAAATGAATATCAGGACCAGCTTTCTAACCGCAAAGTCTGTTCGGATGTGAAATACCCTCCTGAGGGAGGTATTGGAAGGCGTTTAAAAACAAGCCTAGACGAAGCACTCAGGAGTACCTTGTAGCTAACCCTGCATAGGATGGACTACAGAACCATATAGCTTTTACTCCTTCCCAGTGTTGATGATCATTGTGCGTAGAAGACAAAGGATCTGCTCCTTAGCAAGCACCAGGTTAATATAAATATAGAAACCTGCTCATTATCCCTAGAAATATTCATGAACATTTGAAAGGAGAGACTAAAACAAAGCGAGGCTGTCGGGTGATTGTTAAAATTCAAACCTACAATTTCTCTCTCTTCATTATCCCTTTTCATGAATGTGGCCCCTTTGTTCTGAATAAAATTAATTCCTTGGCTCTGGTTACTGACATGGATTATTCCCAAGTAGTGTAATTTGACATCGCTTCTGCTTTTAGTCCATTAGCACAAAATGTTCTCAACAACTCCTCACTTGCTCTGTGTCAAACCAATAATTAGGAGCCTACAGACACATCACAGTACAGAAGCTTACAGTAAGGACCAGCTAAATAGCAGCCTCCAGTTTTTGGCTGACCACTTTAAAAGTCGCAGCAAGGTTTCCAGGATGGTTGCGTTCAATCTTTAGTTAAAAGCCCACAGCTGATCTTTGCATCTCCTTTAGGTGCTCACTTGGGCCTGGATTGTGCAAACTGGACCCCTGTGCCCTGCTGAGTTCTGTGAGGTCCTGCACAGATCAGTTTGCGGGATCAGGGTCCCCCAAATGGTCCTACTCACTTCTGAGGGACTATTTGCATGAGTAATGGCTGGCAGGACCCAGACCTCAGTCTTAAAAGCGGTTGCAATGTAGTTTAATGATAATCTCGCAAAACAAAACAAATCACAGTCTTTTCTCCCCGTCTTGAAAGTTGATGCTGCAAAAATTAGGTAAAAGGAAGAGCTCATTTTGAAAGGATGGCAATGGCCTCTTGCCACCACCCGGAGCTGTACGTGCCTGTGTGTTTAAAGCGCAGGAAGCAGAGAATTAGAGGAACAAAAGTGTTGCACAGTTTTCCGGTACAAGCACATTTTGAAATGATTCAAAGGGATGTGATTCAGAGCTCTCACTTACCTAGCAATGGCCATGGCTCTGAAATTCACGTACCCTTCTGACACGGCTTTCTGAATGGCAGTGCGTTCAGCACACACCCCCAGGGGGTAGCAGGCATTTTCTACATTGCAGCCTAAAGGAAATACAGAGCACGTTGTTACTTTTCAAACTTGTCTGACAATAAATACAGTCTGACCTACTGATGTGGTGCCCTTCGTCCAGGAGTGCTCTACAACAGCGGTTCTCAAACTAGGGCCACCGCTTGTTCAGGGAAAGCCCCTGGCGGGCTGGGCTGGTTGGTTTGTCTGCCGCGGCTGCAGGTTTGGCTGATCGCAGCTCCCAGTGGCCGCAGTTCCCCACTGCAGGCCAATGGGGGCTGCAGGAAGCGGTGGCTAGTACGTCCCTCAGCCCGTGCCACTTCCTGCAGCTCCCATTGGCCTGGAGCGGCGAACCGCGGCCACTGGGAGCTGCGATCGGCCGAACCTGCGGACGCGGCAGGTAAACAAACCGGCCCGGCCCGCCAGGGGCTTTCCCTGAACAAGCAGAGGCCCTAGTTTGAGAACCACTGCTCTACAAGGTCATAGACAGGAATCACTGCACCCAGCACTGGGGTGGAGCATACAGAGCAATGTGAGAGGAAGTGGAGAGCATGGTGTCCAGCTGAAATTGCAGATGGGATTTAGGGAGGCAGAATTATTCACGCTGCAAAACGGCCAGAACCGTATGGGCTGAACCGCCTAATTATGCCCAGCTACGAGAGCACTGTATATCTGTATACATGTAAAGACAGAGTTAAGGGATACAGTGCCAGTAGATGGCCCTCAAAAAATATGTAGCGGAATCGTTGAGTTTTGTAGGACCGATAATACTTTTTGTAGCACACTGCAAATGGCTTCTTTTGTGCAGCTCTTTACATTAGCTCTTAACATGCGCCGGTATAACATAAATCAATATTTAAAATAAGGAATAATTAATGACATGGGACCTTTTAAGGCTATAGGCCAAATTCAGCATTGGTGTTAGCGGGCACAACTCCACTGAAGTCAGTGGAGTCATGGTCTGTAAGCTTGCAGGGTATTTTGACCTTCAGAAGACAGCCCTGGGGTACCGCTACCACCCCAAGGGGGGGGGGTATTGGACTGCCCCAGACAGAAGAATTCTACCCACTGAATCACCAGCACCACTTTTAACAGCACTCAGGAGTCTGATTGCATGAAGAGAGAGAGCTGCTAGCAGCAGAATCCTCCGTTCAATGGCATCCGATGGCGTTAGATCACCAGAGTCCCAAAGTTAAAGTGCATTTCAGTAGCTTTGGCCAGTCAGTCTTTGTCTTTTTTCAGTATTTAATTGCCTCCTTAGATGACTGCTTTGTTATGGGGAGGCAGGTGCAAGGTATTTTATACAGGGTTTGTTATTTTAAGTACTATATGGTCCTGAGACAGCAAAGCACTTAAGCACGTGCCTAATTTTAAGGAAGCAAGTAAAGTTCAGTATGTGCATAAATGTTTGCATGAGCTTAATTTTCATAAGCGATGAGCACCTGCTACTTCAGCTGAGCCCTGCAGATGTTCAGCACCTCTGAAAAGTAGGTTGTAAATGCATACTGCAGGTTTGCTGATGAAAGGAAGGAACGAGATCCTAAAGGCACAATATCCAGACTCCAGGGCCAGATTTTTTTCCATTAGATAATTATTTGCAAATACAAATGCAACACCAACAGACCCCGGTCGTCGGCAGGCGGGATCGAACCTGGGACCTCTAGAGCTTAGTGCATGAGCTAAAAGTCAACTGACTCTTAGCTAAGGCTGTAGAGCAGACTCATTTAACTCTCTCTAAGTGGTCTCAGTGCCACTAGGTGGGACAAACACCACCCCCAGAAGGTGTGTGGGTTACACATATTTTTCATTATTCGCTTTGCTCTAACCATGAACCTTTAGAAAAGTAGGTACGTCTGCCCCAGAGCCCTTCTGGCTCCTCTCCGAAAGTGAGGTGAGGTCTCCTGGCTCTCTTCTTTTTCATTCTCAGGGGAGTGAAGTGGTGGTGCTGGGGTCTCCAAACCCGTCTCTTTTTGACCCATTTCCTTCAACAGGCCCCTTTTTCTGATTGCACAGGGACCTGGGAAGAACACCCAAGGGCCATCCCCATCCAAGGCAAGATCTGGCATGTCTCCCACCCCCACAGCATTGTCTCTTTTATCACTATGACAAAGAGATGCCCTATAGTTCACTATCCTAAGAGGAAATCCCCGTCCTGCTCAGATGTCTCGACTCTGCCCAGGCAGAGGAAACCGAGCCCAGGTTTAGCCAGCATCACAGAGGATGTGACTCCAATGAGTTCTCCCAGCCCTGACTTGTTTTGCAGCAAAGATTTGAATGCAGTCCAGGAGATCAGACGGCAACCTCTTGTTGCTCAGCAAGGGAGAGCAATATGGCCCAGGCAGGCAGAACAGAATGGCATAGTCAGTGCGACCTGCTCTGCCCCCAGAGAGATGCAAGATTGCCAACCTCAACCTTTCAAGAATCGTTATGATTATTTGCATTGCAATAGCACTTCGGAGCACCAGTTACGGGCCAGGACCCCACTGTGACGGTGCCCCCTCATAAGGCTTTATGGAATATGCTTATGAATGTATATATGCCATAACTAGAATATGTTTTATGCTACATGTGCCACGTAACATATCTATGTAAAGGTTATGATCTACTGAATACATTCCTCCTATTTGTATGCATGTATCATTTTCGTACTTGAAGTTAGGAATATTGGCTGTCTACTTGCTTGATAGCCCTAGTAAAGCATTTGGCCAGCTGATTAAGTGCCCAAACAAGAACCACTTAAGCCAACGATGAACTTGGAGACACCAATCCACATCAGAGATTTCCCAGGAATGTGGCTTGGCTGGTAAAAACTGAGTCATGCATGGACATGTGACTTGCCCATGTGACTCCAAAACTCCATCTTGGAGCTGGACTCTGCATAGGAGTAAGGAGGGGGTCTCCACCCACAAGAGAAAGTCTACTTAAACCCCTGGGAGACCCCTCTATTTTGTCTTCAGCTGGCTAAAGGGATAGCCTCTCCACCCCCCAGGATACCTGAAAGAAACTGGAACAAAGGACAGTAACTACAGGGGGTGTGAGTGGTGGCTGGACCCAGACTAGCAGGAGACTTGTCTGTAAAAGGAAGCTTACTGGGACTGGTGAGGTTCTATTAGTATTCAGTTTCTTAGACATAGACTTGCGTGTTCTATTTTATTTTACTTGGTAATTCACTTTGTTCTGTCCGTTACTACTTGGAACCACTTAAATCCTACTTTCTGTATTTAATAAAATCACTTTTTACTTATTAATTAACCCAAAGTATGTATTAATACCTGCGGGGGGGGGGGGGGGGGGGGGCAACTGTGCATATCTCTCTATCGGTGTTATAGAGGGCAAACAATTTATGAGTTTACACTATATAAGCTTTGTACAGGGTAAAATGGATTTATTTGGGGTTTAGACCCCATTGGGAGTTGGGCATCTGAGCGTTAAAGACAGGAACACTTCTGTAAGCTGCTTTCAGTTAAGTCTGCAGCTTTGGGGCATGTAATTTAGACCCTGGGTCTGTGTTGGAGCAGACGGGCGTGTCTGGCTCAACAAGACAGTGTGCTGGAGTCCTAAGCTGTCAGGGAAAGCAGGGGCAGAGGTAGTCTTGGCACATCAGTTGGCAATTCCCAAGGGGGTTTCTGTGATCCAACCCGCCACACCCACCCCACTAAGTGCTGTACAAACACAGAATGAAAAGGTGGTTCCTTCCTGAAAGCTTACATTCCATCAGACAAGAAATGGGTGGATATAGACAGACGGGGGAGTACCGGGAAACACAGGCAAAAATAATGAGTCAGCCCCCCCCAGATTGGCTTGAAAATCATAAGATTCTAGCAGTAGCAGATGTGGAGTCATTTTCTTTGCTTTCTGTGTTTTTGAGCCTTGGGGGATCCCTTTTTCCAAAAACTTTTGTCTACAGCCATGAAGGCTAGAAACTTACTATTACAAAAATGAAAGCTGAGGTTCTCTCATGTCTCGAGGAGCTGGGCTGTTGGAAACATCAGGAAACTTACTTGTGGCACCTTAGAGACTAACAAATTTATTTGGGCATGCTCGGGGGTTGCATGCCCAAATAAATTTGTTAGTCTCTAAGGTGCCACAAGGACTCCTTGTTCTTTTTGCTGTTACAGACCAACACGGCTACCACTCTGAAACCTGTCATCATGAGACTTGTAATAGAATCCGAAGGTCTGGCAATACTGGTGAGTATGCCGTCATTTTCATAGCCCGTGGCCCCAGGTGGGGGCACAAACAAGATGGAAGCAAGGGGCTTCCCGGTTTAGTTTCCTCTTGCTAGTCCAAGGCTGGAGAAGGAAGGCAGGCCATTGACAGAAACCGGAACCAGAGACGGATTATAAATTGTGACCCAGTTTGGAAAGGACGGCCCAAATCCAAACCACCTTACAGCCGAGTGAGGCCAGTGCCACATCTTGGGGAAGCAAAGGATGACGACATGAAGAATACAGGACAAGTTTCCTGCACAACATTTTACTCATGGCACAAACTATATGTTGCTATCAAAGTCTCTGCCTTTTTAGGGACTATAGCTCAGTGGTTTGAGCATTGACCTGCTAAACCCAAGGTTGTGAGTTCAATCCTTGAGGGGGCCATTTAGGCATCTGGGGCAAAAATCTATCTGGGGATTGGTCCTGCTTTGGGGAGGGGGTTGGACTAGATGACCTCCTGAGGTCCCTATGATTCTATGACTCTGGTGCCTCTACTTCGTCAGAGTCACTCCCCTGTGTGGATGTGAGAAGCCTCTACTTCTTCAGAGACACTGGAGGGCATAGGGTCCAGCTCTTCAGGAGTTGAGGTGTTACCGTTTGGGGGAGCGCTGTCCTTACTTACTGAAAGATGATCCTTTACTCTCACAGATCTTGGGAGACAGACCTGTCCTCGCTTACAGACAACCCCCCCAACCTACAGCAAATACTCACCAGCAACCACACATCACTGAACAAAACCACTGACCCAGGAACCTATCCTTGTAACAAAGCCCGATGCCAACTCTGTCCACATATCTATTCAAATGACATCATCATAGGACCTAATCACATCAGCCATACCATCAGGGGCTCGTTCACCTGCACATCTACCAATGTGATATATGCCATCATGTGCCAGCAATGCCCCTCCGCCATGTACATTGGCCAAACCGGACAGTCTCTACGCAAAAGAATTAATGGACACAAATCTGACATCAGGAATCATAATACTCAAAAACCAGTGGGAGAACACTTTAACCTGTCTGGTCATTCAATGTCAGACCTGCGGGTGGCTATCTTACAACAGGTTTCAGAGTAGCAGCCGTGTTAGTCTGTATCCGCAAAAAGAACAGGAGTACTTGTGGCACCTTAGAGACTAACAAATTTATTAGCGCATCCAAAGAAGTGGGCTGTAGTCCACGAAAGCTTATGCTCTAATAAATTTTTTAGTCTCTAAGGTGCCACAAGTACTCCTGTTCTTTTTATCTTACAACAGAAAAACTTCAAAAATAGACTCCAACGAGAGACTGCTGAGCTGGAATTGATATGCAAACTAGACACAATCAACTCAGGATTGAATAAGGACTGGGAATGGCTGAGCCATTACAAACATTGAATCTATCTCCCCTTGTAAGTATTCTCACACTTCTTATCAAACTGTCTGTACTGGGCTATCTTGATTATCACTTCAAAAGTTTTTTTTCTCTTACTTAATTGGCCTCTCAGAGTTGGTAAGACAACTCCCACCTGTTCATGCTCTCTGTATGTGTGTATATATGTCTCCTCAATATTTATTCCACTCTATATGCATCCGAAGAAGTGGGCTGTAGTCCACGAAAGCTTATGCTCTAATAAATGTGTTAGTCTCTAAGGTGCCACAAGTACTCCTATTCTTTTTACTTACCAGAGAAGATCTTCCCATCACAAGTCAGTAGTGCTGCTCCCACTGGGAAGTGACTATATGGACAGTAAGCAGATTTCTTAGCTTCCTTGCAGACGTGCAACAGGAGTTGAATTTGCTCCTGTCCCACGGGGGAGGTTGTTGAATTGGTGATGTTCTGATGATTCCCCCTGGAACAGTCGTACTGCACCTGGGCCATGGTTACACTCACAGGTATCTGCAGGACTTCTCCTCTTTGCAACTGCAGCAAGTGAGGGGAAAAACAGGTGTGAGCACGAGGAAGTGCCAGTCTCCGCTTCTGAAGACAGTGTGTGTGTGTGTGTGTGTGTGTGTGTGTGTGTGTGTGTGTGTGTGTGTGTGTGATAGACTGACTCACCGTGTATATGTGGCGGACGTGCCAGTGAGTGGAGGATTTGCGTGTGTCTTCCTCGTGAGTGTATGTGTTGCAATTCGGTTCTCTCACTCTCATCCTCTGTCAGTGGCTCAAGATTTTCCTGTGTTACGTAGTCCTCTAGCTCAGGAGTCTAACGGTTAGCTCAGCTCTAAGTGTGCGTGAGCGTTCCCAGACCTGGCTGCATTCCCCCTCTGAGAGTGTGTAGGACAGGGTGGATTCATGGGCAGCCTGTGAGGCGTGCTCTAAGTTTTCACCAGTATCTCTGCACTGGTCTGCGCGCTGTCTCCATGAGGTGTCCAGAGCAATTCAGTGCACCTGATCGCTCTCTCTCTCTCTCGTCTGCCTCTCCTCTCTCTGCAATGGAGCTGTCCTTCTCCACCCCGGACAGCCTGTCTCCCCGCTGCTGTACCTCTGTGGGAGCAAGCTGGCGGTGAAGATGAGCATGTACCTTTGGTAGGACTCTCTGCTTGAAAAGGAGCTTTCAGGGAAGGAGCCGTCCCATGACAATGCAGCAACAAAGAAGCAACAGGCTCCAGCTTGGAGGGCTCTGCATTCATCCTCACAGCACCAGGCTTCCCACACGATTGGCTAAAGCCTGCAATGCCCTGACCGCCTGGCTCTGATTGGCTCTGCGTTAGCAAAAGCAGCTTCCACCCTCTGTGGTCCGAGCTGATTCTCAAAGTGCCTTTCGGCTAGTGGAACCGCTGGAGAGCTGTCAGCAAGCGCCACCCCTGTCCTTTCAGTGCATCAGGCTGGGGCATTTTGCCAGGAGGTGAATTGGCATTGGGAGGAAATTCAGGAGGCGCAGAGGAAAATCTGCAAGGAAATACCAGGACTACAGAAACAACAGTGAGGAGTCCTTGTGGCACCTTAGAGACAAACACATTTATTTGGGCGTAAGCTTTCATGGGCTAGTACCCACTTTGTTAGTCTCTACGGTGCCACAAGGACTCCTCGTTGTTTTTGCTGATACAGACTAACACGGCTACTCCTCTGAAACAGGACTACAGACACTCAGTGACAAACCCGAGCTGATAGTGAGAGATAGGTAGGCCAGGGGCGCTGGAACAATTTGTATAGTGGGTGTGCTGAGAGCCTTTGAATCAAACTGTAAACCCTGGATAGAACGGAAACCACTTCAAGCCAGGGGTGCAGCAGCACCCCCAGTTCCAGCACCTATGAAGACTTGGAAGGATTTACATTTTGATCAGTAAATGTCAATTTCACCATAAACACACAAACCCATGAAATAATATTTCCATCAATAATCATCTAAAATGTACAAATAGGCAAAGTAAGAAAAATGCTGCTTGAGAACGTATTAGGGTTTGATTTCAGGATATTTACTTTATATATTTTGACATGTGAGGTTGTCAGATTGTGTCTAATGCAGGGGTAGGCAACCTAAGGTGGCACACGAGCTGATTTTCAGTGGCACTCACACTGCCCGGATCCTGGCCACCTGTCCAGGGGGCTCTGCATTTTAATTTAATTTTAAATGAAGCTCCTTAAACATTTTTAAAACCTTATTTACAATAATAGTTTAGTTATATATTATAGACTTATAGAAAGAGACCTTCTAAAAATGTTAAAATGTATGACTGGCACACGAAACCTTAAATCAGAGTGAATAAATGAAGACTCCGTGCACCACTTCTGAAAGGTTGCCCACCCCTGGTCTAACGGTTATAAAGGTTTGACTTTTTGAATCTCGGTGTCTGCTGTCATTAAATAATTATCTGATCTCCCCTATTATCTGGCGCCCCCCCCCCATAATTTCCCACCACTGTGACAATTTAAATGGAAAAAAATGCTTAAAAATAATTGATATTATCCGTCGAAATGATAAAAAAATAAAAATCGAATTCTGCCAAGCCTAGAGATAGGGCACATTTGCCAAGTATTCGGTACCCAAACTGAGGCAAGATTTTCAAGAGTGCTCAGAACCCAGCACGTACCCCTGCACTGAGCTCTTTGAAATATTGGTCGTTAGGGCCCAATTATCACACGTGCCGAGCACCCACAACTCCTACGGAAATCACAGGGAGATTCAAGTGCTCAGCAGCTCTGTGACTCTAGGCTAACGTTTCTCGCATGCGGCCACCAGGGGCTTTTTGTGTGGCCACGACACCCTCCTGGGCAGTGATGGGGGAGGCGGGGGTACAAAGCATCGGCCTCTTCTCCCTCCTTGTTGCTTCTGGATGTGGTGCCCTGCACCACCTCTGGAGAGAGGTGGGGCACAATGCTGTAGGAGCAAGGTGAGTTCTTGACCCACGTTGGGGGGGACAGGGTTTGGGCGGCAGTGTCCAGTGGTGGGACTTCAGGATCCTGGCCGTGCGGCCCCGGGCTCCAACCACAGGGCAGCGGGTACTGATCTATTTTGCTCTGGCCACATGGCCCTGGCCTTCAGCGGCGTGGCTTCAGACTCCAGCCCCTGGTTCTGGCTGCGTGGCAGCAGGTGCTGGCTCTTGGCTCCAGTCCCGGGCTCCAGCCGCGCAGTGGCAGGTGCTGGCTACAGGCACTGACCCCAACCCGGCCACAGGGCAGCGGGCTCCAAGCACGGGGCTCTGGCCACTTGGCAGAAGGTGCTGACCTCTGGCTCCAGCCACAGAGCTTAGTCGGCCTCTGGTCCCCAGTTCTGGCTACGCAGTGGCAGGCACCAACCCACTGCTCCAGTCATGCGGCCCCAGCCCCAGCACTGATCCCCAGCTGCCCAGCAGCAGATGCCAACCCACAGCTCTGTTCCCGGGCTCTGGCTACACGGTGGTGGGAGCTGGCCCTGGATGCCAACCCCTGGCCGCGCAGCAGCAAGCGCTGACTCCAGCCACGCCGTGGCGGGCGCTGACTCCTGACTCCAGCCACGCACTCCTGGGCTCCGGCACCCAGCTCCGGGTTCTGGCTGTGGGCACTGAGCCCCAGCTCTGGCTGCACGGCAGCAGCCACCTGGCTCTGGCCACCCACCCCCATCGCCCCTGTGTCCATCCAGGCCCCCGCTGCCTCCCACGGCCCTTGTCATAACTATAAAGGGAAGGGTAACAGCTGTCCTGTGTACAGTGCCATAAAATCCCTCCTGGCCAGAGACTCCAAAATCCTTTTACCTGTAAAGGGTTAAGAAGCTCGGGTAACCTGGCTGACACCTGACCCAAAGGACCAATAAGGGGACAAGATACTTTCAAATCTTGGGGGGGGGGGGGAAGGCTTTTGTTTGTGCTCTTTGTTTTGGTTGTTGTTTGCTCTTGGGACTGAGAGGGACCAGACATCAATCCAGGTTCTCCACATCTTTCTAAACAAGTCTCTCCTATTTCAAACTTGTAAGTAAATAGCCAGACAAGGCGTGTTAGTTTTCCTTTGTTTTCTCAACTTGTAAATGTACCTTTTACTAGAGTGTTTATCTTTGTTTGCTGTACTTTGAACCTGAGGCTAGAGGGAGGTCCTCTGAGCTCTTTAAGTTTGATTACCCTGTAAAGTTATTTTCCATACTGATTTTACAGAGATGATTTTTACCTTTTTCTTTAATTAAAAGCCTTCTTTTTAAGAACCGGATTGATTTTTCCTTGTTTTTAGATCCAAGGGGGTTGGATCTGTATTCACCAGGAGTTGGTGGAAGGAAGGAGGGGGAATGGTTCATTTCTCCCTGCTTTAAGATCCAAGGGGTTTGGATCTGTATTCACCAGGGAATTGGTGAAGAGTTTCTCAAGGCTTCCCAGGGAAGGGAATCCACTTGGGAATGGTGGCAGCGGACCAGATCTAAGCTGGTAGTTAAGCTTAGAAGTTTTCATGCAGGCCCCCACATTTGTACCCTAAAGTTCAGAGTGGGGAAGCAGCCTTGACAGCCCTATATCCAAAACACCCTCCCCACCCCAGGACCCTGCTGTCTTGTCCTCTCATCCATCTCCCTATTGTCCCGAGCCCCCACTGCCTCCCCCGGTCCCGCATCCATCCCACCATCCCCTCTGGCCCCTGCTGCCTCTCCCTTCGCCCCCCCCCCATCCACGGCTTAATGGGTCCCGGGGTTTGCTGAGAAAAGTGATATTAACAAACATGCAAGTATCGCTTTTCACAGCAGACTTACTAGCTATCTGTGAAAAGTGATACTTGTATGTTTGTTAATAACACTTTTCATAGCCTCCCAGGGAGCTACTAAGTGTGCTGTGATATTAACAAATATACAAATATCACTTTTCATAGCAAGCCCCAGGACCCACTAAGCCCTGGATATGTGTGTGGAGAGGGAGATGGGGTGGGGGGGGGGGGAGCTGAAGGGGAAGTCAGCATTATTTTTGTTATTGAATCTGCCAAAAAACCCTACAAATATACATTACAATGATTTGGATGTGCATCTGTGCATATTTAATTGTCCTTCCTAAAGTTAACTAAGTCTATTAGGGGAAAAGTCTCAGTGCAGCCACCATGAGTTGGTGGCCGCACTCTGAGGCCACCAAAACATTTGTTGCGAGAACCCCTGCTCTAGGCCTTCAAAGTAGACTGGATAATGCGTCTTGCATTCGCCAATGTGGGGTAAAGGAGTTGACGACTTACACAGTATTTGGCTTCTAGGAATGATCAGAAGTGCTGAGCACCTACAACTAGGAATCTGGCCCCCAAATTAAAAAATCCTTCGGAGAGAAAGATTCACAGGTGCTGCTAGCCAGATCTGGGGGCCAAGAGCCAGTCGGAATTCAGTGGAGCTCAGGCAGTGAAATCAGCTGTTTTTGCCAAAACGCTACACCCATAAACTGGCTATCAGCTTATGGGTGTCGCTTTTCGGTAAAAACTGCAGTGCTCAGCCAGGCGTGCCCTGAAAGATGTTATGATTAAATATTTTTGTGACCTTAAAGGACTCCCTCCCACAGACCTGACCTTGGGTTCTTCTTCCTCGAATGAATAACCCTGACAATTCAATGAATGTCTGGGGGCAGGGGCTCTACCCGGGCCCCTATGAACAAGCATAGTGGCATTTGACATCCCATGGTGCTTGCTACTCTGATATAAGTGGCTAGACCAGGTGCTTAGAGGGTGAGGGGAAGGGGAATAATTTGGCTGCTTGGGAGGCAGCGTGGGAAGGTCAGGTCAAAGGACTGGGATGAACCTCAGGCTGGGGAATTTTCTGTGTACTTTGTGGTTATAAACACTAACCCTGGAGGAAGACACCGTGCTGACTGCAGCTGTTTTCCTGCTGAATCATTCTGCCAGCTTACCCTGTGCACGAGGAGACAACTCTCTCTCACTAGACTGTCCCTCAGCTAGGCCATCCGGGTGATTTACAGGCAAAGTTGAATATCTAAGTAACGAATACAGGGGCTACTGTACTGATCGTGCTATTCCAGCTGTTAGTTATTCAGTTAAAAATTACTCCCCATCCCCTCCATTAAAGCTAGGGAGACTTCTGATTCATGATGAGAAATGCACTCATTTTCTCTGAAAGGTTCCGTACGGAACAGGCCGTCATTCTGTTCCTGCTTGGCATTTAGCTGGATGGTTACTTTTAATGATCGCATTTTGCCCAGGCTCAACCCAGGAAAGGCAAGTTAGCTCCAAAATGCAGCTTTAACCAGTTATTGCTGTTGTTATGATCCATCGTATTGCAGGGCTGCCTACCAGCTCCAGCTGGGATCAGAGCCCTCTTGGTGCTAGGTGCTGCACAACCCCCCAACCCAATTTTCCACTGAAAAGGGGTTAGGTCAGGGGTGGGCAAACTACAGCCTGGGAGCCACATCTGGCCCTCCAGACGTTTTAATCCGGCCCTCAAGCTCCTGCCGGGGAGCAGGGTTGGGGTTTGCCCCACTCCACGTGGCTCCCAGAAGCAGCGGCATGTCCCCAGTCTGGCTCCTACGCATAGGGACAGCCAGGAGGCTCCGCACGCTGCCCCCGCCCCCAGCGCCCCCCCTGCAGCTCCCATTGGCCGGGAACCACAGCCAATGGGAGTTGCAGGAGTGGTGCCTGCGGATGGGGCAGCGCGCAGAGATTCCTGGCCACATCTCCGTGTAGAGCTGGAGGGGGGACATGCCAATACTTCTGGGAGCTGCTTGAGGTAAGCGCCCCCCAGAGCCTGCATCCCTGATCCCCTCCCATACCACAACCCCTGCCTCAGCCCTGATCCCCCTCGGTCCCAGCCTGGAGCACCCTCCTGCACTCCCAACCCCTCATCCCCAGCCCCACCCCAGAGCCCGCACCCCAAACCCTCACTCCCCCCGTGCCCCAACCCCCAATTTCATGAGCATTCATGGCCTGCCATACACTTTCCACACCCAGATGTGGCCCTCGGGCCAAAAAGTTTGCCCACCCCTGGGTTAGATGGAAAATTTTCGACCAGCCCTATAAGAAAACACTCTGTGCCCTTAGAAACGTACCATTTAACTAGACAAGAGAGAGAAAAGGTGGGGGTGGGAGGGGAAAACCATGGAACAGAGAGTGGACGTGACTTACTCAAGGTCATGCAGCAAGGCGGAGGCACACCAAGACTAGCAGCCTGGCTCCCAGCGTAGTGCTGTACCCAGGGGAGAGCATTGCCTCTTCAGAGACAGCGGTTCGGTTTTAGGTGAAAAAACATTTACATGGAAAGTATCTGTTTTCCTAGACATTTTTTTTGAAAATGTTCTGGCCAAACCCTGAACAATTTCTGGTGGGTTTATTTTTTTATTAAAAGTCAAAATTTTCCACTGACAGCTTTGATGAAAGCAATTTTTTGTTCTGTTTTGATTGAAATTCTCTGCAGAATTTTTTCCCCCACCAGCTCTCATCCCTGGCTGTGTGTTTGTGCAGCAGCTGGAAGATATTACCCCACCCACCTTGTCTCTGTAGGATACTAGGGACTCTGTCCTGCAGCCGGCAGGACGGACGCTGATAGAAACTCACTCTCACCTGATCCCTTAGGCATTCTTTCAGATCGGCTCGTGCCAGGGGTTTACTCCCTTGTCACGCACTCGTCTGTGCCAGTGGAGCCCTGCGTGCAACACCAGGGTGCTTTACCATGGGAAAGTCGGTGCTCGGACTCTGATGCAGGCTCGGGTAGAGGGGGCTGAGCTGGGGGAAGCTCTTGCTGAAGGCCCAGTGCCTGTAATAATTAACCAACAGGATCAAGAGCATTATGGGTAACCCAAGTGACAGGTAAAATGAACAGGTGTGTCAGTTAAGAGCAGAATAAGTTCCCCCTCCCCCGTGAAAAAGCCCCTCAAGAACCTTCCCTGGAATCTCCTAATAAACCCAAACCAACTTCTGCCCTCCTTGGGCTTGGCCTTTCATGCCTCTTAAATCCCTTTTGCTGTTCCTCCACTGAGCTTTCTCCTGGAAGTCCGGATTGTGCCCTTTTATCAGGGCTTGCCATTGCAACCTGCTTCACTCCCAGCCACTGCTCTACGCCTCCCTTGGTTGCTTGCCAACCTTCTCGACTCCGGCTGGGCTCCCAGCTGGTCTGTTGGCTTTCTCTCATCCTAGAGAGTGACTGCAGACTCTCTCCTTGCCTGCTGCCCTCTTCTGCTCTCAACTTCCTCAGTTTATAGTCCTCTGCCAGCTCCTTCTCTGCTGAACTTCACCCTGCTTTTCCCAGTAGGTCCACTGGCTTCCCACATTACCCTTTTGGAGCCTGTGTGGTGCACACATCCATCATCACACTGCTGTATGACTGGCGTTGCCACACTCTGTGGGGAGCTGTGTCCAACCTGCCCTGGCTGACACACATCTCCCGGGAGCATTCAGTTCACCTGCTATTGCCCCTGACTGGAGAAGCTTGTCGTCACCCACTGCCGGTTATAGACCCTGTTCCATGCCGCAGTGAGTCAAACGCTGTGGCTGGATCATTTCACAGCCACTGATAACATTCACTTTTATGGACAGTGAGATATTCCTATCTCATGGAATCAAATCTCACGTTCCAAGGCTTCTGCTGATTACCTGAGGGTCAGGAAAGGTGTTTCCCCCTCTAGCCACAGCATTGTACCGCCGGCTAACTGCATTGTGGGAAAGTTTCCAGTTCACCTCCTAACAGCATTTAGGGATTGGTCACTGCCAAGGGGTAGCTACTGGACTAGGTGGGTCACTGGCTGGATCTGTGAGGCCAAATCTATCCTATGTTCCTATTGCCAGGGGGACATTGCTTTACATTCGGTCTCCCTGTGAGGAATGGCACGGTCCAAAGGGGAACACAAAGTATCTTCTGAGGAAAACATGTGTCAAGAGGCTTTTACTCGTACAGGAGTAGAGCCCGCTGTCCTTCCTCGTGCAGGGGGGCGCTGCTGCTTGACAACGAACTGTGTCTTGTCTCCGGCTGCACCTCTGCTCACAGAAACGTTCTGCTTCACGCTACCAGGGTCACACTATTCCCTGTTCCACGGGATCCTTTCTGCAGGTGTGAGAGAGGGAGGGAGAAACACGAGAAAGAAGAACCAGGACCGGGGTGCCGGAAGAAGGAGGGCCAGGGGGCTTAGCCCTCACACTTTTTACCAGCTGTAAGGGCGAGCGACAGGAGGGAGGGGGCAGAGAGGAGGGAGCGAGGTCTTGGGGGGGAAGAGGCAGCAAGGGGGCGGGGCCTCAGGGGAATGGGCGGTATGGGGGCAGGGCCTCGGGGGGGAAGGGGCAGGGCCACAGTTCATGCACCAGCTTAAAAGTGGCCCCCACCCACTTTTAGAGAGCTGCTGCCACTCCTGACCAGGACCCTGTGACTTAGGGTCACCAAGAGGCATGGTCTGATCTCCTTTCAGGGATACAGTCCCATGTTGTGTTTATGGCCTGACACTGCGAAGTGCAGAGCATGTCCTGTGACTGAGATTCCCACCCACAGCAGTGGCTCCCGGATGAAGCCCCTTTTTAAAAGCTAATTTCCTGCTGAAATTCAAGTCCCATTTTATCGTCAACTTTCTTAGAGCTGGAATTAGCCCAGGAAGAGAACGGTTAAAACTGTCTCTCCCCCATTTCACTCATGTCAGGAGAGATTATAGGAGAACATTAACACCCCCGACCTTCACGATGTACTCCCGTTCTGTTCCAGGCCTTGGTGGGCTGTATGTTGCCGCTGCACATCTCCGCAGCAGAAGGATCCTGGCTGGAGCAAGCTAAAAAAAAAGGAAAGGGGAATTTTTTTAAAGGTAGTTTACAAAACTGGAGCCTAGAGTCACCTAACCTAAAGGCTGCGCACCCACCAGCCTTTAATCTGGCTCAATTTATGGTACAATAATCCAGGTCCCATTCCAAGGGTCAAAACTGCGAATCAGTTAAACATTAAAGAGCCAGGTCCTGTCTGGAATTTACTCAGAGACTCAACATCTAGTATCACAAAATTCTGCCCAGCCTGGAAATCATGGAATAAATTGCACAGATTATTTATTAAGAATGACATCTGCAGATAATTCATACTCAGACAACTAGATCCTCGGGAAGTGTAAATCAATTGCCTATGCATATTTACAGCAGCTGAGGGGGTCTGGTCCTTAGCATCTGTAAGAACTCACAGATGATCTGTTAGGGTAATTTCATCCTGGAGATCTTGCATAAGCAGAAAATATTTAATGGATCTACATGGGGCTATAAAATACCATGCAGAATTAGAACGAGCCCCTCTCTCTTTGAAAACTACTTTGAGCTGAGTATCTGTCATCACCAATTTAAAATGCACATAGATTTAATGTAACAAAGGTGCTTGGTAATTAGACTTTCATATTCTATTTAAGTCACCTGTGTTAGAAAACGTATATATCTGCTTTCTTGTAATTTTTCATGTGTAAATACACTGATCACAAGATACTGAAAGCTGGAATGCCACCGTACCCCAAGATTTCCAGTTAATACAAATAGCTGAATGAATTAATTCAGTTAATGCAGATGGCAGCGTTGTCTAGTGGTCAGGGCACAGCTCTGGGAGACAAGACTTCTGGATTCTATCCGTGGCTCTGCCAGTGACTCACAGAGAGATCCTGGCCAAGTTTCTCAACCTCGTTCCTCATCCATCCGTGAAATGACGTTAATAAGACAAAATTGTATGAAAGTTAAACATTTGAACCTCCTTGGGGCAGGGTCAGTCTTTTGTTCTGTGTTTTCACAGTGCCTAGCACTATGGGGTCCTGATCCAGGAGTGGGGCACTCCTAGAGGCTTTCCCAATACAAGGAATAAGTAAATAATAATAATAATTAACTTACCTACTTCATGGGCATGTTGTGAGGCTGGGAAAGTGTACTGAGTTCTTTAGATCTACTGCACAGTATTATTGTCTAGAGCGGTGTTTCTCAACAACCGGTCTGTGGATCGGCGCTGATCCCCGAGATCTCCCTGACACAGTTTAGGAAGGCAGCAAGCCGGTCCTTGGTATCAAAAAGATTGTGAAATGCTGGTTTAGAGGAATGCATGCGGAATGAATCTGTGGGAGTTCCAGTGAACCACTAGATGGTGCATTCGAGTAACTGTATTTTGGATTCCATGATTTTTGATCTACAGATGAAAGCCACGCTAGGGAGTTTGAGTCTGGCATGTGGCTAAGCCATGTCTAGATTTTTTTTGTTAACTATCTGTGGTCCAAATGTTGGATGCTTGTTTGTTAAAATGTGCCACAGAAGCCTCCAAAGGGCGGGACAGACAAATTTCAGAGAAGGAAAGTTGCAGGGGGACAGGACTGTTTTGTGTAACGGATTGTTTTCTTAATCTCATAGCCAAGTGTCATATGTAATGAATAAAATCAGACAGCCGAGGGAGATGGGAGCTGCGTGCTAAGGTTTGACCCAGTACAGGACGGTGGGGCAGGCATCAGAGAGCCCCTGTGGGTGATGGGCAGACCAGGATAAATGAGGACATCCAGGATCAAATGGAAGCGACAGTGGGAGCAAACGATTCTGATTTGCAGCAAGACCCTGCTGGGGAGGGGTGCACAGGGGCATGCGAAGCAATTTGCTCTCATTGTTCTTTAATTATGTCACATTGTCTTCCCTTTATCTTACTGCAGGAGCCTAATTCACTGTTAATTAAGAGACTGTTTTCCAGCTGTTGGAGACTGTCCCACTTCCTTGGTATATTTGATAGTTGAGTCCAGCTTGCTTTCCTTCTGTATTTTTGCTTTCTTCCTTGGGGGGAATTACTGAATTGCCTGGGAGAGGCTCACTAGCCTTCCAGGCTGACCTGGGCCTAGTGTGACCAGAGGTCCCGATTTTATAGGGACAGTCTCGATATTCGGGGCTTTTTCTCATATAGGCACCTATTACCCCCCACCTCTGTCCCAATTTTTCACCCTTGCTATCTGGTCACCCTATCTGGGCCTGGCCCAAACCCCGAGATTTTAACACCCTCAAACTTTGCTTCCCGGTCCAATCAGAATTTGCAAATGGCGCCTGAGTTGTCATAATGGGCTGAATGAAAACCTCGGGTCGAAGCGGAACATTCCCAGATTTTGGGGGCACTAGACACCCATCTCTGGATCCAAATGAGACTCACGGGCCCATCTTCATTTGCAGGGTGTAACTGTCAGCACTGACAGCTGTGTCCGGTAACAGTTGTTTTATAAACTCTTTGGAAAGAAGGTGGTAAAAAGAGCATTCAATGAAAACACCAAGAAGAGATGCAGATCATTGCTTCTTGACCCTCCCTTTTTTTAAACACTCAGGAAAGGTTGGCTTGACAGCCCTGGAGTCTGAAACCCGCTCTCCACGGAACAATTATTGGCATGCCCAGTGGCAGTACCAGCTCCTCCCACAATGCCCCACTTATGTACCTCCACCCTGCCATGGAGGAGTTGCCCTCGAGGCACGAGAGGGAAGCAAAGTCGATCCTAGGGATCTGCCAATAGCGCGGTTGTACGTGGTTCCCGTGTGCCGCTCATGGGTCCCTCTTGGTATCTGATGCCTTTGGGCCGGGACCGGTGGCATTAAAGTCAGCTTTTCATTTTAATACAGAAAGGTTGAAGGAATGCAGGCAATGGAAGGTCGGGAGCCTGTGATGCAGGGGATTGATGAATCCAGCACCTGCCGCACGGGAGAGTAGGCCAGGCCTCAGCATGGTGCATTCAGCCGCGGGTTTCTCTGCTGTGCTGCCAACAAGGGGCCACGACCTTGTGGATACTTGTCAGGTCGGGACTAGGCGGCGAGGCCAAACGCGTTTCATAAACGGCTGTCAGAGGAGGACTGTCAGCCATGATTGACAGAGGCAAGCTACGAATCAGGGTCCAAGTGGTATAGGATCCATAACTGCCTTAGTTTCCCATGTGCAGCGTTGCTGTAGCCCGGCTGGTCCCAGGATATTAGAGAGAGCAGGTGGGTGAGGTCTTATCTTTTATTGGATCAAGCTGGTCTCTATCACCAACAGACGTGGGTCCAATAAAACCTATGGCCTCTCCACCTGGTCTCTCTAAGACCCCTCCTCTCGCAGATGGGACCTCCCTGGTTTCCTTAAGTGCCTGAGTGCACAAGGTGGCTGAACAGAACCCCCAGTAAAGACACGGGGCGGGGCGGGGGGATGCTGCCTTTATGGATCCAGGACTGTGGCTCCCAGCCCGGGAGGCAGTTAACAAAGCATTGTTCTGTCCCCCCAGCCAGAGAGACTCAACTTCATGACACCAGGTGACTCAGCAAACAGTCCTCAGGGATTCATTGCCCTGCTGAGGGATACCTGGACACAGTACAGGCCCTGTGTACAGGTGAGTGGCTGATGAGAGCATACAAGATACCGGTTACCGCCCTCACTGTCACAGACCTTGAAAGGTGAGACAGCCCAGGTGTGCCTGTGTGGCTGAGGGAGGAGGCCTGTTGTGAATCCTAGGGACACCCTGTTGTCTCTGAGCAGCCTGTGTCGCTGCACAGAAGGAAGCTGTTACTACACCACTGGGAGGCTGCTTTGTGTTTCAACAGCATGATCTATTTTAGACACCGCTTAGAAGTGCCTGTCTTCAGAGGGTGGTTCTCTTCTCCCTGAGGACCCCGAGACTCATCCCCACACTCCTCCCTGGGCTTCCATGTCTTCTCCCCTAACATTTTCATGACTGTACCTCTCCACACCTTTCTTCTCTTCAGTTCTGAACCCTGGACGGGGGTGGAGGGTGAGGGGCTGCAGTGCAGACTTCACGCTTTGTAGCCACCAAGCAAAACTGGTGCATTCCTATCCGACGCCTTTCTTCTGCAGCTGTGCCCGCATTCCCTAGAAGTGCCCTGTTCCACCACCCTTCCTGCAGCCCCCATTGGCCTGGAGCAGCAAACCGCGGCCACTGGGAGCCGCGATCGGCCAAACCTGCGGACGCGGCAGGTACACAAATCGGCCCAGCCCGCCAGGGGCTTTCCCTGAACAAGCGGCAGCCCAAGTTTGAGAACCACTGCCTTAATCCCTCTGGCTAACAGCCTGGGCTGGTCAACTCCTGGGAACAGTCTCTCTTTTGTGAGATTCCCGACATTGCCAGATATCAGCTGCTGTGGTCCAAGTCTTGGGTGGATTCTTAGTTGATTTGAACGGCTTCCTCCATCCCTAGTAGGAATATGAAATATTTGGCAAGGGTATGTAACCACTGCTGTCTTGGCCGACGCACCAGAAATTGAATTGGGGACCTCCAGATCTAAAAGCCATAAACTGCTACAGCTTGAGCTGAAAAAATCTCAGGTTCCCTAGCTGGGCTGTCGTGGACTCATTATCTATGGATCAGGCACAGAGAGGGGACCTGTAACTCACGTTCAGCAGTGCATCACGGGCACAGCCTGTGAGAGGGGCGACGCTGCACAGAGAATTATTCCATCTTTCTCCTAGCCAATCAATGCCGGTATGAATAATACAAAGGAGCGACTACTTACGTGCCTCTTGTATCGATCGCCCCTGCTGTAACGAGGGGCCTCTGAATAACCCAGAGTTTTCCTGCTAACTGATATCCCCAAGTTTATTTAGCCAAGGAGAGGATTTATCGATCGAGTGACTTCGAGATTTTTTTAAAACGCAAAGCCATAAAAAAGCTTTTTCTAAATTAAACTGGAGCCAGAGACACACAGAGCAGGGAGGGGCTGGAGGGCTGCTGGTCAGGACTTTTTAGCAGTTCAGTCCAGCTTGCAGTGAGGGGAATGTTAAAGCATTGGCGCTCTCAAGGTTGAATCTGATCATTTTGCTTCTTGGTTTCATGTCTGTTGCCTTGGAGTCACTAAGATAGAAAGCTGATGTTTTCTCACAGGCTTGCCTCCTAGTCCCCTTCCCTTTTTTGAAGGGATAATAAACCCCCCTGAATAGGGGCTCAGCTGTCTTGGGAATGCGTGTGGGTTTTTGCCTTCCATTTTATCCTAGGTACCTCTGTCCCCCTCCCCTTTTTCAAGTTGAGGGGCTGCTGTTGAAAAGGTGGAGTCTCTTAGTCCATCTTTTCATTAATGGTTTGGATAATGGAGTGGATAATTGCAGATGACACAAGCTGGGAGGGGTTTGTAATCCCTTTGGAGGACAGGATTCGAATTCAAAATGACCTGGAAAAAAATCGGAGAATTGGTCTGAAATCAACAATATGAAATGAAATGAAGATAAGTAACAAAGTACTTCACTTAGGAAGGAAAAATCAGACGCACAACTACAAAACGGGGAAGAACTGGCTAAGTGACGGTACTGCTGGAAAGGATCTGGGGTTACAGTGGATCAAAAATTGAATGAGAGTCAACAATGTGATGCAGTTGAGAAAAAAGCTAATACCATTGTGGGGTGTATTCACAGGAGTGTCATATGAAAGACACCGGAGGCAATTGTCCCACTATACTCCAGGGCTGCCCGGAGGGGGGGGGCAAGTGGGGCAATTTGCCCCAGGTCCCGGGTCCTGCAGGGGCCCCCACGAGAGTTTTCAGGGGCCCCCACAGGCCCCGGGTCCTGCAGGGGCCCCCACGAGAGTTTTCAGGGGCCTCCACAAGAGTTTTCGGTGGGTCCTTCAGTGCCACTGAACACACCCGGAGCGAGTTAAGGACCTGCTGCCGAAGACCCGGAGCTTCTTCCGCTCCGGGTCTTTGGCAGCAGTTCGGCGGCGAGAGCTCCTTCTGCTCCGGGTCTTCGGCGGTGGGTCCTTCACTCTCTCCGGGACCCGCCGCCAAAGTGCCCCGAAGACCCGGAGCAAAAGGACCTCCGCCGCCGAAGACCCCAGGTCCCCTGAATCCTCTGGGTGGCCCTGCTATACTCGGCACTGGTGAGGCCTGAGCTAGAGAGAGTCCAAAGAGGAGCAATAAAGGCCTAGAAAACCTGACTGCTGAGGAAAGGTTAAAAACTGGGCATGTTTAGTCTTGAGAAAAGAAGATTGAGTACGGGAAGGGCTGTTACAAAGAGGACAATGATCAATTGTTCTCCATGTCCACTGAAGGTAGGACAAGAAGTAACGGGCTTCGTTTGCAGCAAGGGAGATATAGGTTAGATATTAAGAAAATCTTTCTAACTCTAAGGATAATTAAGCTGTGGAATAAGCTTCCAACGGAAGTTGTGGGATCCCCATCACTGGAGGTTAAGAACAGGTTGGACAAACAGCTGTCAGGGATGGTCTAGGTTTACTTGGTCTTGCCTCAATGCAGGGGGCTGGACTTGATGACTTCTTGAGGTCCCTTCCAGCCCTATATTTTTATGATTCTGATTCTTAAGGGGCATGGGATAGCCTGAGTTCAGCAAGTCACCCCCTTAGCTCCAACTTAAAGGAAGAATCCTCTGATGGAGCTCAACCAGAGACTAGAATCCTACGCCCTCCCCTAAATCCAGCAGCCTGACTCTGGCAATAAGTATCCTCCGATACTGATCTATAATCCACAGCCACACACTGCAGCTGACATAAATTAGAGGAACCCTCAGGCTGCCCTGACACGGTACTGAGAGACAAGCCCTGCACAGAACGTCACAGAGACCAAAAGAGTGCAATAAGACACCTTCACTCACTCACCCCATGACTTGTGCTCTTTGCATTGGGCCATGCTCCAGGATCCAGCACTTATGTAGTTGCACATGTGTGTGCATGGATTCAGTCTGTCTAGTGATTTCTAACATCCACATAGTGGAAAAAGAGAAACTGTCTACTCAAAATTTCATCAGACCACTTTCATACAGTGCAAAATTGGAGCAACCTTGCAGACATTTCCTCAGCTCAAAGGAAGGCCCCCGAGGAGTCTCTCTGGCTGACCTAAATACAGACAGCTCCTCCCCATGCCTTCCGGAGCACAAATTTGCTTAAGGGGGAAGTGACTGACTCACAGCCATCATGTAGGATAATACATGGGCCAGAGGGGAGGGTGGCCCTGTGGGAGGTACAGAACCTGCTGCTGATGGGGGAGGGGCTATAAAAGACCTGTAGGTGATTGTAGAAGTGGAGTTGCGCTGAGATGGGAGAAGACAGGTGTTAGTTTCTGGAAGTCCCTGGTGAGTGCCAGTGGAAACAGATGGTTGTCCTTTTGTGTGTTATGTAGACTGATTCGATAATTGTATTGGTTGCCAATGAATAGTAATTTAATAGGGTTCTAGAACCAGAATCAGATACAACAGAATTAAAACTAACAAGATCAATATCTTGTCGGAACCCAGGGTGCATGGCAAAGCGTGTCACACTGAGGGCTAAGCAAAGCCGTAGTCACTTTTAGTAACACAACCAGTAAAGACAAGAAAGCTCCAAACCACATACACAAATAGCAGCAATATCTTTGGTATCATTCCTTACATGTGCTCATATACTCACACCCTTTCTTGGGGATCTAGTGGTAAGAGACAAAGGACCAGCCTCATCCCTGGCATGCCAAATGAGTCCAATGGTCCAGACCCAAATGCCCGAAGGTCGGTGGTAGATGATGACAATGAAGAGCTGAAGAGTCAATGAGGATAGCTCACCACCCGCTTACATGGTGGCCTGGCCTATTACAGAGCCTGAGGACTATTATGAATACTCATTCAGATGCCCAGCCTCCCATGTCCATATCTAACTTCCTAACCCTCATAATATTGGGGTGCCTTTATCCTACAAGTTAACGTATTAATGGCTTTTAGCTCATTACCATACACGTCAACTGTTGCTAAAGCAAGTTGGTGGTTAAACATCTGCCAACAATTTTATCCAAAAATATCCAAGCCTAGCATCAGTTCAAAAGTCCTGTGGTTGCCTAGTCTTGTTATGTACCAACTCCCGTCTTAAGCAAGCGATTCTCTGTTCCCCAAATCTAGGGTAACTTTGGGGCTATTTTATCTAAACTGAGGGTCACAGGTAGGGTGACCAGACGTCCCGATTTTATCGGGACCGTCCCGATATTTCCTTGTTTGTCCCGCGTCCCGACCGACGTGCGGTCGGGACAACCGGACAAACAAGGAAATGCCCCGGAGCCTCGAGCCCGGAAGTGCTCGCCCCCCCCCCCCTGCCCCGACTCCGCCCCCTCCTCCCCCGATTGGCTCCCTCCCCGAATCCCCGCCTCTTCCCCGGGCTCACCATTCCCCCTCCCTCCACAAGCGCTGGAGGGAGGCCCGGGAGACTCAGGGGAAGCGCGGGGCCGGGGTGAGTAAGAGTCCGGCCTGGCCCAGTGCAGGCAGGACTCAGTTGGGTGGTTGGGAGAGGAGGGGGGCGACCCGCGGGGCCAGGCGACGGGGGAGGAAGCGGCCATGGCGCTCGGCGGCTCTGGCGCCCCCGAACCCCCCGAGCCGGGGCCTGCAGCAGCGCGCACGCTGGGCCCAGCCCCTGGCTAGGCACGTCTGGGCTGCCCAGCTGGTGCTATCCCGCGGCGGCCCCGGGGCGGAGGCATCGGCAGCCCAGCCCCGTTCGTTCCCCTGCGGGACCCGAGCGGGACGGGGGGGCTGGGGCCTGCTGCCCCCACTCCGGGGCCGCCGCGGGATAGCACCAGCTGGGCAGCAGCCCAGACGCGACTGGCCAGGGGCTGGGCTGGGCTCAGCGTGCGCACTGCTGGGTCCCCGCAGCAGGCCCTGGCTCGGGGGCTTCGGGGGCGCCAGAGCCGCAGCCGCCGAGCGCCATGGCCGCTTCCTGCCCCCGCGGCAGTGGGAGCTGCAGCAGCGGCTGCTCCCGAGTCCCGCTGGCCGGGGGTGAGAACAGCCGCCGCCTGGCCCCGCGGGTCGCCCCCCTCCTCTCCCAACCACCCAACTGAGTCCTGCCTGCTCGGGGCCAGGCCGGACTCTCACTACCCCGGCCCCGCGCTTCCCCTGAGTCTCCCGGGCCTCCCTCCAGCGCTTGCGGAGGAAGGGTTTTTTTTTTTTTTGTGGCCACGCCCCCTGCCACGCCCCCCCCCCCGCGTCCCGATATTTGTCTTTGGTGATCTGGTCACCCTAGTCACAGGCCTATGCTTCACTCATGCTAACCTGCTTAAGCCAATGTCTTACAGGATACAGGCCTGTAGGTTCCTCGTGTTACTGCTAAGTAAAATAAAAGGCTGAGCTAACTGTATGGGTTACCGTGAATCTGAGTAATTTCTTGGTGTATATCGTCTTCACTCCTGCATTTTTTTTGCGTGGTGCTTAGTCGTCACCAGCCACCTGCAGAATGGGATCATCTCTTTTTATTTCCCCCTAATCTGGAGCATCATCATTACCACATGCAAGTGTCATTGAAAAAAAAAACCAAAACGTTCTCACTGAATATTTCTCCCAGCCGTAGCCAGCACACTTCCTGGATTCACTCCGATTCTACGGGGGTGAGGGCCATACAAACACCGTCCTAGATACTGCAGCTGAAGCCAGGTTCAAGGTGTCACTTTCTCCGGCATACGTTTTACACCTACAATCACAGCTATTTGCATGGCTCTAGGATTGATTGATTGATTTAACGTAGCGAGCTGCATTCTGCCTCATGCAAGCCCTTTGCCTTCTGTGGGGTTTCATGGATGAAACTGAAGGCAGAAGTTTGCTCACAGATGGTGGTTTAATGGGCTAACGCTTAGCAGCTGGAATAATGCTCTCGCCTGTGGAGATAAATCCACACCACCATGGAGGAACTAATAGGACCCCAAAATTCATAGTGAACCCTCCACATTACATCTGGCAAAACCAGGGGAACAGGTTGCACCATACTGGGCCCATGATCCACCTGAAAGGTTCATTGTCCCCAGCAAGCCCCTTGCACCTCTGGTGGCCTGATTCCCCATAGCCTACACCATATGCCGTCATTGTGGGGGTCAAACATCATCAGGTCAGCACTCTCTTTCACTGGTGTAAATGACGACACCACAAGCTGCAGGGCAATGGTGAATCCAGGCCTGAGTTTGCCACCAATTTCCCCAATGAGGCCCGTTTGACCCTGTTTCAGGCTTTTTGCCCAGCACTGATGAGCAGCTTGTCCGCATCGCTTCTGGGCTGCTACCACTCCAGCTCCGACAGCTCAGGTGAGTGGATCTCTGCTTTAATTTGCAGTGCCACGTGAAGGGAAGCCGGAGATGGAGACCCTTCAAGAAATGCCTTCCCCTGTCTGCCAAGGGATGGTTTGTTGAAATCAGTGTCACTTCACTGCCAGGAAACCCAAGAAGCTCCATTCAGCGTTTGTGAGCGGTAAAGGCTATGGCCCTTTCAGCTGGATGCTGAGGGGAGGAAGATGAGAACACAAGGTTAACTCTAGTCAATCAGCCACCAGTGTCCTGAAGTGCCTCCATGAATAATTGATTGTTCTCTTTGGGATTCACGTTGTCATGGAAACTGAAAGAGGAACCAGGCTATCTAGGTATGAAGTGAAGTTTCTTTGGGTCTCTCTCTCCCTTCAGCAGTTAAGAGCTGGAGCTATCTTTGGCAGGTGCTTATAAGATCTTACATTGACTCTGAGATGAATTATCTGGCACGGAGTCTTCTGCTGTCCCTGCAGTTCTTTTCTTTGATCGGTGAGTATTTCATATGCATATCTAGCTTCAGATGGCCTTTCATGTCTAGAAATCCTACTAAGTCTTTAGATTGCTGAATGTGCATCTGTAACAGAGAGAATGTTGAAGTGTGTGTGATTTGTGTAAATACACTTCCTGTCAAATTACACCGCCCTGAGTCCCTATCACAGTTTATAGCTCTTCATATCCAGAAATGCACCATGGTATTTTCCCCCCTCTCTAAGTCCGATATTTTGTTCCCAGGTTTATTTTTATCTGATTCACATTCAACATTCTTCATAGGTTGTTTGTTTGTTTGTTTTTTACAGAACTAATAACGTTATTTGTTTAAATCATCAGATTGATAGAAAACCTGGACATTTACTTGTGTGTGTTATCTTCTGTCTATCTATATAGATACACCAAGGGTCAATTAGATCCAGGGTACCTTCAGTGGACCAACATTTCAGGTGAAACTGGCCCACTGTCAACATTCTGTAATATTTGCATCGTGACAAGTTCATTAAGTCTCCAGAGAAACAAGGCATTGGACTGTGAGATTCCAGCCTGGACCATTTGCAGATATTGAGAGGAGAATGAGGTCTAGTAGTCAGAGCAGTGGACTGGATGTCAGGACTCCTAGGTTATATTCCTAGCTCTGCCATAGAAATACCATTTGTCCTCACACAGGTCACTCAACCTCTCAGCCTAACCCCCTGTAAAAGAGGGATAATATTTTTAAGGGCATTATGAGGCGTAATTGATTATTGTAACATGGTTGGAGATTCTCTGAAAGGAGCTGTACAAAGTAAAAAGGAGGAAACGTGCCCAAAATGTTCATCATTCAGTATCTGTTTAGTAAAACTATTAGCAAGGAAAGTTTGCTTCCTAAATTATACCACAATTGAGCAAAATTGTTCTAGACAAAGAGGCCACCGACAGGGAGACCTTTTGGAAGAACGGTGTAATTCGACAGGAAGAGTCTTCACACAAATCTAACACACTTCAACATTCTCTGAAAATAACGCCTCAAAAGCACGTACATTCCTATCAGATGCCCTGGAAACAGAGTGCACCACCAGAAGAAACACAGAGCAATGCCTCAGCTCAGGGGACTCTTGGGAGGAATTTTGGGATGTTAGGAAAGGGCCCAAACCTGAAGCTTTTCCTGAGTCCTTACCCAGGACAAACTCTTATGGACTTCAGAAGGAAGTTTCCAGAGTAAGGAATAAGAACCTGATCTCGGCATGAGCTGATGGCTTCTGAGAGCCTTCAGCTCCCATTGACTTCACTGGGAGTTGTGGGCACTCGGCACTTCCCAGAAGCACTTGGTGCTTTGCAGTAAGGAGCCCTGAGTGTAAACCAAATAGAGACCTCAGAATCTTGCCCCGGAGCACCCAAAATAATGGGTTCTTCTCGCAGCTCCCTAACTGCTTTCTTACACAGGTGACCAACTCGCAGCCTAAATCAAAGGAGGCGTCAAGTAATTATTCTATTATTGTTATGTAGCTAAGTGCTGGTGTTCTTTGACAAAGGGCCAAGTAAAAGTGAGTCAGGACGCTGTTACCTCTTTGGAAAGGTTAGGTAAATTAGTCATTAAACAGCAGATTCTTCACACCACCTTCTGGGCCAGTGCTTCCTGGTGTCCCAGGTTAGATCAGAGCTTCTTCAGCCTGTGCCCCAGCCACCAGGGCCCAGAGTCTACACTTGCCCAACAAAGTGTACCGGCTTCTTTGGTGGGCAGTCATTTCTCAGTACGTCGCTCTGGTAGACACTGCACTGAGCGGACCAAGCACCGTGATTTGTTCCTCCATCACTTCCATGTGGCAAGCGCTACTCTGACCTACCAGATCACATTGGCTTTGATGGGATCACCTTTTAGCATCCAGTCTGTGTTGGTACCATTGCCTTGACAGAGATCTCTATTGTCATTGCTCGTTATTGTCCAACCTGTTCAAAAGAGTCACAACTGCAGTGATGCAACCAAGCCTCCTGGCCTGGTCAGTGTTTCCATCACTTAGATTCATCTGTACGTCACCGATGCTCTAGCAGAGCAAGATGGCTACTGGACAATTGCTAACACGGTGAGGCTAATGTGCCGATAACTCTGACAACACAGCACCCTGTTTAGTGATGTAAAAAGCCAGTACAGTTGATGTTGGGATGGTGCCAAATTATTATGAATTGTTGTGATTGATATGAATGACTGTAGTAAGCATAAAGTTGGTATGGTATGAGATGTCGGAATTGGCTAGAGGATTCTGGGAGCAGGATTCTCTTAGCATCAGACAGTCGGTATGGAAATTTACTGAGAGGGCTGAAATTGCACTTGAATGGCTAATTGAGGCTCCATCTGTGCATGTGTCTCAACATGAGACTTTGGGCAAGTCTACTCTATGGCAGGGATCGATGCTCTGAGATCGATCCACCGGCAGTCGATTTAGCGGTTCTAGTAAAGACCTGCCAAATCGACTGCAGATCTCTCTTCAGTCGATCCCTGTTCTCTCCCCAGAACGAGAAGAGAAAGGTAAATCAACAGGAGATTTTCTCCTGTCAACCCCCCGCGGTGTAGACCCCGCGGTAACTTGACCTAAGGTACGTCAACTCCAACTACGTTATTCACATAGCTGGAGTTGTGTAGCGTAGGTCGACTTACCGCGGTAGTGTAAACAAACTTTGAAACATGTTGGCTGATTGACCAGCTCACAAAGTAAAGAAAACGCAAAAACATGCCATCGGTGAGCTTGGTACAGGTTGACCCAGGTGAAAATAATCCCTTTTGGAGGACACCACACCAGGAGCTCAAGTGAGTGATTGATGAGGGGGGTAAACGTTGATTGAGCTTTGGTCTTTGCTTGTTTTGTAGCCCCCTTCTAAAATATTAATTAGAGAAAACCAGTAATAAAACACCCACAGGGCATATTTTTGGGACATGTGACTCCTTTGAGAACAAAAGGTATAAATGTTAAGCAAAGTAAATTAGTTAGTTTTTTCCCCAATTAACATCTGAAGAGGTCCGTGACGCTGTAAGACAGAAGGCCTTGGGGTAACCAAGACCCTGCTTTGAGGGACATTTGACAGACCAAGTACCTGAGAGGGGAGAAGAAAAGAACTCTCCATCTAGGACGGTAGCTATACCTGCTTTGTTTGCCAATCAGGATACTACGTAAGGCCAACATAGTTACTGAGGGTTTATACTTGGGGAATTGAAGCTTGTTAGGAAGATGTGTATTACATAACCTTTACTGCTTGTGTGATTCTTTCTCAAATAAATGATGGTGCATTAACCATACTGTTCCTGAATTTTCACTAGTACTGGTAACAATCTGCCCAGCTGTGGGCCATTAAAGATCCGTTTCAATAGTTTACAGGTGCTCTGCATACACAGCAGGTCAAAGCCCTTACACCGTTCTTAAAAGAAAACAGCATATCGGCTGCTAATTAGAGGAATGGAGCAGACGTGTTACAAGAAACCTTGCTCTGTGCCATGAAACTCAGCATCTAACAAGATGCAAATGAACCATCTAGCTTGGAGGGGACTAGATCAGAGCTCTGGCATTCTCCTTTTGGCACCAGTCCATTTGTTTGCTCGAGATCAGACCTGAGTTTGACAGACTTATCCCAGAGCCCGGTTGCTCACATGACACAACCAGTTAACGGCCCCTGGCTGAGAGCGAGGCCCAGGACTGGAAGAGCAAGGGTAGGCCCAGGGCCTAATGGATGTGCATTAGTAGAGCTGTGCTGGAGACTGGGATAACGAGTCAGATCAGAGCTGGGGTGCCAGGTGGGATAAACGCGGCTAGTACAATTAGCCCCTCACTCTGGTGAGCGTTAAACTGGATTCAGATTGAGTAAAATTCCAATTAAAAACCAACTGGGTGGTATATTTATCATCGCTCTGTCGCCTCTGGAGAAATCAAGGCCTGTAGCTGCGTGAATAATAGATGGACTCTCGTCTTGCTAATGGCAGCGAGAGGACGATAATAGAGTGGTAGATCAATTAGAATCCCTCCCGAGGGATTTATCCATCCCCTTAGCACTGATGTCGAACTCCTACTGATGCTAATGGCAGCTACACGAGCCTATAGGGAGGGAGTTGGCACCTTGTCTGTGATTTAAAGTGCCTCTTTGGTGTGTAGCGTCTTCTGTAGTCCCATTTATCTCCCCCTGCACAGCCCTAGCTGTCACAGCAACTCATGGTGTCATGATTAAAATTCAAAGGTCCTGGAAGGTTATTTGGTTTCAGAGCTCCTATTTCCTCAATATAAGGCCTACATCGAATGACCCTTGGGTCTGTCCAGCTGCATGCAGTGATACTGGGATCTGTGCAGATGCAGAGTGCCCCAGTGTCTTTGGGATGAGAGATAGCCACAGTTCATGCATGACACAGCGGCTGGGTTTGCCAGTTGTCTCCTCCTGACAGCTCTGCCTTTGCTCTGCAGATGGCCAGAACAGCCTCCAGCGCATCATCGGGGGTTACATAGTGGCGCCACATTCCTCCAAGTACCTGGTGTCCCTGAAGAGGAAGACGGGCTTCCATTTCTGTGGCGGGTCGCTGGTCAGCCGAAGCTGGGTCCTGACGGCTGCTCACTGCAAAACTGAGTAAGGAATGCCAGGGGACTCAGGGGGCTTCAGACATCTGGGAATCAGACAAGAGACCAGCCTCCCCTCACAACAGAGTATAGAGGTTTGCTAGAGCATAGAGTACTGGAGTCCCATCAAACATCACAGTTCCATGGAGTCGTGTACATAGTTACACACACGTTCCCAGCTCAGTTTACAAACTTGGGCGTCTACGTTCCCATTTCGGTGTCTATATAGGAATTTCCGTGCCTAAGTTTAAGTGTTCAGGTTGAAAGCTGGGGCCTTGATCTGGGACGTATCTACGCACAGGCCCCACCGGCTCACATGCCTAGAGCTCCTACGCCCACAGACTAGTGAGTTGTAACGGGGGATGACTTTTCAAAGGCAGGAAGGTTTGGTTTATATAAGGACACAACAGTCTGGCTTCTTCTCTTAACTATCCGAGCCTTTTGGGTCTGACCAACAAGGGCCAGAAACTTTTCCAGGCTGTCTCACTAGGGTCCCAATTCAGCAAGGTGTTTTGAACATGTGCTTAAGCTCTATTAAGGTCAATTCCCAGCTCAGCTCCAGACTGCCCATGTGACCTTGAGCCAGTGCCAATCTATCTTGGGTCTCGGGGCCCCATTAAATCTTAAACACATGCTTAAAGTTAACACATGCTTTGCTGAATAGCTGAATTGGGGCCCTAGAATTGCCAGGATTTCCTGGTTGTGTTTAAGATGTAAGGTCAGAAAGAACAGCCTTCTTGGGGGGCGGAGGGGGGCCGGTGGCATTTCTTCCTGGGGGGGTCATCACAAGAGCAGCAGCAAAAGGCAGCTCACCAGAATTTTTCCCATCTCGTTGCTGGTGCAGCCAAACTTTGGGGCACAATTTCGGTCAGTTTTTCTTTTAGCCCAACCAGTTTGCCCGTTCCTAGTCAATGACATTTCGTAATATTGATGCTTTGGAGAAGCTCTTTATCCTCTCTCTGGAGAAACATTGGACAGTGGAATTCTAACACAGAGGTTGGGAAGGAGGATTCTCTAGTGATCCGAGCAAAGGCCTGGATTTCCGGCTCTCCCACTGAATCACTGTCATTACGTCTCTCACTTCATTGCTTGGTTTACTCATCTGCAAAATGGAAATGCTGCTATTTATTACCCGCCTCCCCACAGTGCCGCCCGCCCCCACAGTCACGTGTACCTCCAAGCAGTCGTACGTCCAGATCTACGCAGTAGGCAAACACGCACACGTCCCTCCATCACTTCAGTGATGACTCCACGTGAATTCAAACGCCGGTGCACAAGATCTCACAGGGGAAGTGCTGGGAGTGCTGCAAGCCTTGTGAAATGTTTTGAGTCCTTTGAGTGACTGCATTTGAAGTCAGACCTGGGCAGAGACATTTTTCCCCAGCAGTGATGCACCGGTGACCAGGCCCTCTGCTGTCTCCCAACAGAATTAACCAGATGATGATTGTCGCTGGGGAATATTCTCTCTCCACTTTTGAAGGCACAGAGCAGATCTTCCGGCCCTCTCGGATGGTGGTTCATCCGGACTACAGCTCCGCTTCCAAAAATGCAGACATCATGCTGATTAAGGTAACCAGCTTTCGCCAGGCCATGAAAGGGAGGACGGCTGTTGGAGAGGGAGGGGGGCACTACAGATTGTTTTGGCTGTTCACAACGGAGTACATGTTGCTGAGCACACATGAAGCATTTGGTAGGGGAAATAAAGGCAGGGCTGGAACAATGTGCAGGAGGTCAAGGTGAAGAGGAACAAACCACAAATGACCCCTAATAACAACAAATACCTAGCTCTTATATGCATCCTGTACCTGTAGATCTCAAAGCACTTTACACAAGGAGAGAGGAATCATCACCCCCTTTTTACAGAAGGGGAAACTGAGGCACAGAGCGATGTGACTCATTCAAGGTCACTCAGCAGGCCAGCGGCAGAGCCAGGAAGAGAACCCAAATTGGGGTACAAGTCCCGTCGCCCCATCCGCATGGCTTCTGATATAAACATAGGGTCTGATCATGGGAGGTGCAGAGCACCTTCATCTCCCTTCTCTCACACCTGGAAAGAAATCAAACAAACTAACCAATCCCTGCCAAGTGTCCTCCCCAAAAAGAACATTGTTGACAACGTTACTAGCAATTGGAAATAGGAGATTGGAGTGGAATGGCCTTCCCAGCCCTACCTATTCCATTGCTACTGCAGACCCTGTCCTGCTCCAGTGTAGAGATCCCAGAGGCCTAGACTGCACTGCCCCTATTCCCCAGGAATATTGCCTTACTCCTCCTTGACACAACTAGGGCTACTACTCCCAGTGAGGGAGGTGGGCCCGGAGTTCTGAAAGAAATGCAATGTGTGATTAACGAGGCTAGTAACTAGTAATCAGGACACACGTGCCTGCTCTTCCCAACTCCCCCAACAGTGGGGCTCTAGCAGCATCTACCTGCAAACCAGCTGGCGAGGGGACATTTTGTCACATGAGGGGTGTGCATTCTTCCCTGCGATTGTTGCTTTCTGATGCTTTTCTACCCCGGAAGTCAATATGCCCTAGGGGAGAGTGCACAGGACTGGGACTCAGGAGAACTGGGTTCTGTTCCTGGCTCTGCTGCATGCCCTTGGGCAAGTCACTTCCCTGCTCTGTGCCTCAGTTTCCCCATCTGTAAAGTGATACTTACCTCCTATATAAGTGCTAGGTATTATTATTAGTTACTGATCATTGTACATTTCAGATCTCACAGGGTCTCTTTACCTTAGTGAAGAGTACTAACCTCTGTGGTGTCTAGGCACAGGCTGGAGATACACTTCCTGAGTTCCAGTCTTTCTGTCATTGTCAATTCCCTACCCCTCCTTGGTAAGGGATCGAGCAGGCTAAGTGGAAAAGCATCCCAAAAGGATATGGAGTGGCTTATGCACAGAATCAGGGCCAACCTGCCCTCCCATCCCTGCAAAAAACAATCTAAAAGGATTCTGCGGAGTAGCCTCATGGGTGAAAGCCAGTTTAGCTCCAAAGTCTTCCTGCTTGTGCCTCAGGTTTAAACGGTGATGCAAACACATCTTAGCCATTGGAGCGGAATATAATCATGCCCGCTTCTAGTTCTGTACACCTACACCATGGCTGCCTGTGCAGAAGCATTCATGTGAGTGGGTGAATGGGCACGCGTCACTATTGCATATACACATCCTGGGCGAGCTTTTCACTTGTGTTTTGGTTTTAGAACCAGGTCTTTATAAGCGCACTAAGCATTCATGGGACAATGAGGTTCAGCGTTTGCTCAGGAGAAGGAGTTGGAGCGGCGTTAATGAATCATTTAAAGGCAGGGACAAAATGACTGAATACACGGCGACAGATGTTGTATTACAAAAACCAAGAGCTGACGAACGTAAATCAGTCCATAGGGCGACGGGCAAAAAAGAGCTCAAAGACGTGAGGGAATCCAAGCCCAGCCACTGAAAGAAATCCCACCAAATCCCCATGCAGAGGACAAGCTGCAAATTCACTAGATCTAGTCTTCTAGGCAAACGCTAGGTGCTTGCAGAATGGTTTCTCTGGAGACCTTTTCCCAGGCGGCAATCCCTTGCTGAAAGAGCATTTGCTGTTCAAAATATTCTGTAAGGCAAAGGAGTCTATTACCTGACAGAACAGGGACTCATTAAGATTGCCTGTCCCTTTAGTAATCCAACAGCTTCAAAAGGAAGCAGTGAAAAGTCCAAGCCAGGAGAGGAAACCGAACGAGGAGCTAAATGAAATTCCCAGGGAGGATTGCCTTTAACGAATGAACGTTTCAGGCTAAGCCGGTATCGTTTTCACTTAAACGGCATTCATACATTCAACTAGGTTTGCAAAGTGCACTGTGTATTAATAAGAATGTACTCAAGTTTAAATAATCATTAAAGTGATGCAGTCCAAGGCTCCAGGCACCGCGTCTGCTAGACTTCCCCCCAAGGGAATGTACAGTGCAGAGCTGGAGGGGGCTTCTATTGATTGAAGCAGAAGCAGTTGAGAGGCTGCTGTGGACATAGTGATGCCGTTCAGTTCTCTCCTAAGGGCCCCTGGTAGCCTGGCTCTTATTTCCCTAAAATTAAATATTTCCAAAGCCCCAGTATGAACCATTCAGAGAGACTGAAAACCTAGATTGCAGACTCCTGCCGTGAGCAACGGGGAGTGTGTGCAAATGAACATAGCCCTTCGCTTGTGCTCTCGGCGCGTGGCCCGGCTGCAGACAGTGCATGTGCACGTACACACACACCTTGGTAAATCATACTCAAAGCACTAGAAACTATAGTGTCATCACAATACAATAGCAAACGGTACTGTAGTCTGCTGCTATAGTGCTCAAACAGACAGCACAGGGGTGGATGACTTGATATAGCCTGAAGAATTGACTCTGTAAAGGACTTAGGGGTCACAGTGGACAAGCAATTCAACCTGCGCTCCCAGTGTGATGCCGTGACGAAAACGGCCAATGCCATCCTCGGATGCATAACCCCGGGAGTACTGAGTAGGAGGAGGGAGGGGAATTGACATTTGTACATGACATTAGTGAGAGCAATCTTGGAATACAGCATCCAGGTCTGGTGTCCATATTTACAAAAGGATGTTGAAAAATTGGAGAGGGTGGAGTAAAAGAGTCACAATAATGATTTGAGGGCTGGGGGAAAAAATGCCTTCCAGTGGGAGACTTAAAGGGATCGGTCTGTTTCGTGTATCAGAACTTGAGAGATGGCTTGATTACAGTATATAAGTATCTTCCTGGGGAGAAAATACCAGTGTTAAAATGATCTTTAATCCAGCAGAGAGAGGCATAAAAAGAACCAATGGCCGGAAGCTGAATCCAGACAAATTCAAATTGGAACTAAGGCCCACATTCTTCACACTGGGGAGGATTAATCCTTGGAACAAACTGCCAAGAGAAGTCATGGATTCTCCATCCATCTTTTGATGGCTTCAGAGCCCAACTGGCTGCCTTTCTGGAAGATGCTTTAGCCAAACAAGTTACTGGGCTCAATACAGGGGTAACTGGGTGAAACTGAATGGCCTGTGATATACAAGAGATCATAATAGATGTTCTAATGGTTCCTTGTGGCCTTAAACTCTATAAATCTATGACCTCCACCTTCACCCAGAACTCAAATCGAACCTTTCTGAGGGTTTGAAAATGTTTAGTTCAGTACTCTTCCCTGTGCAGCTCTGTTTTGCTAACAGAAAGGGCCTGAACAAGCCAACAGATCCTCCCTTAAAGTTGAGGAGTGGAGGATACCATTTTTACAGGTGCACAGCACCTTTACGGGAAGCCTATAGAATTTACTAGAGATGAAACCAAGAGGGTCCTGTAGAATTATAATAAATAGGCTCCTATAGAAATTAGTCCTAATACCAAGATAATTTAATAGAGAATGAGATCCTTTCTATAGGAATTTTGACCCATCCTATAGAATTCTATAGCCAGGATATAATTCTCTTCTAGATTCTATAGGAGGATTCAAAGAATCTTATAGAAAAGGTCTCATTGTCTTTTACATTCTATAGGACTTTCCATAAGGGTGAATTCTTAGACCAAAACAGTGGATCCAAACACCCCATGGCTTTAAGGAAAAGATTGGAAACTGAATCCAGATCCAAGTTTTGCAGCCAGGTCCCGTTTCCACGATGGGCCAAACCAAAACCCTGGATCTGGATTGGATTTTGCAGCTGACGCAGTCTGGCTGGTTCAGAGAAGCATTCCAAACGTGAGTGGAACCTAAGCTGTGAGTTGCGTGAGGTTCGCCTGTCACCATACACACAGCCCTATGCCCACGATCACCTGTTCCTGCCTCTCTGTTTCGGTACATTCAGTAACGACTCTCCCCTTGGTGTCTCCGAACAGCTGAACAGGCCGCTGGTGCATAACGCTTTTGTTTCCATTGTGCCACTCCCCCAGCAAGGAGCGGTGGTGAGGGAAGGCCGCTTCTGCCAAGTCTCTGGCTGGGGTTACACCACTCCCATGGGTGGAATGGCTTCGGACACCCTACGCAGCGTGCGCCTGCCTATCATCTCTTCTGGGAAGTGTAACAGCACAGCCTCCTATGCGGGATACATCACCAAGAACATGATCTGTGCCGGGTTCAACACAGGGGGCAAAGATGCCTGCCAGGTACAGCCGCCCTCCTTAATTCTGCAGAAGAAGCTGCAAGTTCAAACCTCTCCTCTGGGGAGAGCGCGTCCCGCTAGCATGCCAGCTATACCCAAGCTGCCGAGAACCATCCTGAACGGCGAGGCACTCGGTGGCAGATGGGTCTTTAGACCCGCTGGGTCCCATAAAAAAGAGTCCATCCGTTAAAAAGCATCTCCTGCCTCCTCCACATCTGACAGGAAACTAGTACTTTTCTAGACAGACTTGGAAGACACAAGCCAATAGTGACGAGTGAGTTTGGGGGCTCTCAAATGTTGGGTGCCCAGTACACCTTTAAAAGAACCTGGTTTCCTGAGGATGTATGTTCTGGGAGAAAAATCAGGCTCTTCTCAGGGGACCACATGGGGCACCCAAAACCACCAGTCCCTTTTGAAAATCTTGACCACCATTACTGCGGCCAGTGGACAGCGTCATGGGAGGGGATCTGGAGAAAAATGCTTGCATAGAGACACAGCAGTCAACTGTCCTCCGCACTGCCTTGTTCTCAAGTTCCCATAGAGTTAAAGCCTTGATCACACAGCTCCTAACTGGAGATGACTCACGCTCGGAATTGAAGCACAGAGGGTGGGTGGAGAAGGCGGATCTATTTTTATAGCAAGAACAAAATGGCCAGCTAGAAATGAGCTAGCTTTTTTTAAATTCTTCCTGGGTAAGACAATAGCAAGGAAGTACAATGGGGTCGAAGGCGTCCCTTCCAAGATACATTACAGCTGTTGTCTGTTTTAATGTGTCTGGCAGGACCTAGTCATCATGTCGCCAATGCGGCGTGATGTCATGTTCTTGTGTCGTGATGCCAGGTCATTGCATGATGCTGCTGCAGCACACCTAGGAAGGCACAATGGTGCAGACTGTCCCCAAGGGCTGGACTAAATCTCTCTGGGATTCCGGCGTTGTCTCTGAGAGGGCAGGACAGTCCCAGTTTTGATGGGTCTCTCTAGCGTCCTGTAAGAAAACTCTTCCATCGGTTGGCAAGGGTGCTGCCCTGGGAAAAGGTCAGGTGCAATTTCCATTGAACGGGACTGTCAGGACTGGGTGGGAAATGCGTTAAGTTAAATTCATGGGGCCAAATTCTTTGCTGGTGTAAAGAGGCAAAACTTTGACATCAATGGCATAGAGAATCCAGCAGAGAATCCATCTCTGATTTCCCTCCAGGCTGCCTAAGTCTTCTGGGCTTCAGGCACAGAAATATATGGACTGTAATCTAGGAGCCTGATTCCTCATTACCATGCACCTTTCACCAGTGCAAAGAGGCTGTCACTATTCTGACTCAGTAGCATTTTGTGCATACTTTGCACTGGTGAAATGCCTACCTATAGTACAGGGCTATGGAGAATCTGCCCCAGAGCGTTCTTGGTCCTCCTGTTCCTAGACAAGAAAGGTGTTTATTACTATGATGGAAAGGTCACCCCCAAACCATTTTAGAAAACCACAACCTTTATTGTGTCTGCTTCTTTTCTAGGGGGACTCTGGCGGGCCATTGGTGTGCGAGGGCCGAGTGTTTGGGATTGTGTCCTGGGGGAACAGCTGTGCTAGTCCCAGGTACCCAGGTGTTTACACCGCAGTAGCCAACTTTCAGAAATGGATTTACAAAACCATCTTTAGGCGCCAATAGCGGCCGCTCTGTGTCTTCTCAACGTGCACCTTCCACTGCCCCTTCCCGGCTTTGAGCAAATAAACTTGTGATGAAAAAGAAACAGAAGTTCTTTCAAATGTAGCCCTCCTGGGACCTTCTGAAAGTTGCCCTGGGGGAGAAGAGAGGTGGTGTTTTGTAAAAAGCACTCTCTTGCAAGGAGTATATATGCCTCTCAAATTCTGCGTCAGGTACACTGATTTCTGCCTTTAATGGAAATAGAATAACTCCACAGGTTTAGGATTGTGAAAACATGCGGGGGCTGAACGTTACTTAAAAACCAGAAGGGATCGCAGGCAAAGGATTAATAGAACCCATTTTAACTTCATTAAGAGCCACCAGAGAGGTGGAAAGAAAAAGAAACGCAATGTGGAGTAAAAACCACTGAATAGATCAAACAGCCAGGAGTGGGGGAAGGATCCATCTCTGAGCACAAAATGTTCCTGGTATCAAAATAAGCTCAAAGTCACTTCCCTTTTAAATATTAGCTGAGCGATTTGCTGTCTTCACCAGCTGGCTATGCCCGGAACTTGGCCATGATTAATGACTAGTGTATTCTCTCCCCTGTCGGGTGGCATTATGAAGACCTGGCTCAGGTACTGAACGATTAAAGCTGCTTCAGGGAAGGTTTTTCCTTTGAACCTTTGTGTCAGAACATCGCCATGGGCCGATCTAAAGCCCATTGAAGTCAAAGGGAGTCTTGCAATGGGCTTTCGAACAGAGCCTAGAAGACTCCAGCTCAGACAGGTCTGCAGCTACCACAATCACATACCAGCCACCCTTGTTATTTATTCCCTGAGGGAGTCAGTAGGGCCAGTTCTCCCCTTTGCCCCACCCGGACTTTAGGTAGCAGAATACACCTCAGCAGACTAATCTGATTAAAGATGTTCACCCAGGGCATGAATCTGCAGTGCAGACACCCCACTGAGCCAGACGGTGCCCCCTAGACACACCCACCAAGACACCAAGGGTGTCCTCACAATGAGTCAATGAGGCCCGTGCAGGTGGAAATGGGAACAGAACCTGGCCTAGAACACACTGGGACAAATGCAGACTTAGGGTAGATCTGCACTGCACAAGTAATCCAGGCTCTTACCTGGGTGTTGGTCCAAACCCCTCTATTGTCCTTTGACCTGTTTGGAGATTCTTTCAACCCAGGCTAGCTGACCCAGCTGGGGGCGAGGGGGAGGGTTAGAACCTGGGCCCCCCTTCCCGTCGGGCTGGAACCTGCCCACTTTGCAGCAAGGATTGGGGCGGCCACTGATGCATCCTCTGAACAGTGGGCATTCTGGTACTTTGGGAACAGCACCAGCCCGCCACCGCCTGCATGACCCCAACAGCCTGACCTCACACGCGCGGTGCATGTGAAATCACGCCAGCAGGGGCAGAGTGGCGCACTCTTCAAAATGGCATCTTCCAGTTTTGTCTCAGTACCGACAGGGACAAACCATAGAAAAACAGGACTATCCGGCTTAAAATTGGATGAATGGCCTGTCTAGTGAGGATGCAGGCCAAACCTGATGGCCCTCCACTGCCTTCCCACAGATCCCCCCGAAGGGCAGATGAGGTCTCCCATAACTGATAGGGAAAGAATCCTCAAGCACCTCAACAGAAAGAACGATGGGACATCCCTCAGACACCCACAGGAGTGCAGACACACTAACACAGAGAAGGGTTTGCAGTGGGGACACTCACATCTGGGCTAGGCTAAGCCAGGTGCTCAGACCCAGGTGCTAGCCGGCTGGGCTAACTCTGCAGTGAAGACATATCCCCATTGTAAATCAAGGGCAGTTCATGCAAGTCAATGGGGACAGGAAATCCAAAGCTTCCCCTCTTAAAAAGTTTGAAGGCCAATTTTTTTCCTTTCACGCTGCCCTTTGACTGTATGGAGGGTACATCAAGGATGCCACCTGCCTTCCTTCGCTGCACTGCACCCACTGAGCTGTGCTATGGGTTTGGAGGTCCTGGTCAATCACATGCAAGTGAATGTGGAGGGCTAATGCTTGGCACTGCATGTGACAATACACACTTTTTGGTCACTAGCTTCGACACTGCGTGTGTGCCATGGTGAGGAACAGGCAGAACCATGTGGGGTTCTGTCAAATGGGCTCTGGCAAATGAGCTATTCTTTCCTCCTCAGGAAACGGTGTGGAGCAGCCGGAGCTCAGGGCTTGAAAAGGAAAAAAGGATCAGCCAAACTTCAGGCAGGATAGGTGGGACCATGGGATGTAGAGAGAGGGACCAGTGCATTTCAGGTGCAACCCTACCACCTCCAGTGAGGGCAGAGAACCTGGAGCTGCTATGGTAGGGCACATGACCTAGTGGTTAGAGCAATATCTTCAGCAGAGTTACACCCAGGGACATATTTAGCCTAGAGGCAGAGAACCCTGCTCCCCCTTTCTCCACCTCCACCCCAAAGTCTGAGCTGAGTCATGGAACTATTTGTATTGGCCAATAACTTGTCAGAATCCAGATGCTAAAATTCCCCAGATTTACAATGAGGAAGTGGATGCACTGCATTCTGATGTATTTCCTCTGTCCAATGTGTCCTGCTTTAGGCACCAGAGAGCAGGATCTTGTGAAGGGGTATGAAGTGGGAATGCCTCACAAAGGCAGCAAGGATAACGCCAGCCACACCTGTCTCGGTCAACCTTCCCCTGCTGGTAACAGAGACAGGGCCTTAGCCAGCTCTCTGCTGGTAAATTCTGCCTCCTCTTTTCATAAGGGAAATGGATGGGAAACAGAGAGCAGCATGGAACAAATTAATGAATGATGTAAGAGCTCCTTAGAGTTACAGGTCAGGAGATTCAGCTACCAGTGGGAAATATGCAGCAGCCTGACCTCCTAACCTCCTTCAGAACAGATGTACTGAACTCACGAGCTCTTGGATTTATTTACTCTTATTATGCTCATTATAATGGAGCCTCTCTCCTCAGCCAGCAGATGTAGAATGGAATCACCTGTCTCCTTATCTTTGCACACCTGCTGTCCCATTTATGAAGGGTGTTTTTTGCATGGATCTGAAGGTGCAGAATAATCCATAGCCAATTTAGCACCCATGGGAGAGCAGAAAAAATATGCACTTCACACATTTGCAAAGGGTTCAGAATAGGCAGCTGGATTTCTAAGGGCTGCTTGTAAGATGTTCCAAGAGGGTCTTTGGAACATGCTACTGCAATACTTGAAGTGAAGTGAATACAGCCTGCCTTGGGGAACGGGTAGCACTACAGCTACATTTGATATTTCATTTAAGATTATAGCAGCACTGTAGCGAAGCGATGACTCACGGGCGTGGCGCCTCCTGCTGGTCGTCTGGGAATTAACTCTTTTCCAGCATACAGAGCACCTCCTACTGGCCAGTGTCTCGCCTGCCGCTGGCCCCATGTCCCTCCCACACCCTAGTGACCTTTACCTCAGGGTTCTGCCCCAGCAGTAACTCGACGCTCTGGGTCTCTCCTCACAGGGGAACCCCCAACCCTCTAAACCCCACCTTGCCTCAGTGGCTACTGCCAGTCACCATCTAGCCCCCGCCCCCTGGGGCAGACGGCAGTCTGTAAAGACCACTCATCATTGGCAAGGGGTTAGGACCTGCTGCCTCTGCCTATCCCCAGGTTGCACCTCTGTAGCCCCAGTACCTTTCATAGGCCTTCAACAAGGCCTACAGCCTGGGGGGTGACCAGGCTGGAGCTTCCCAGCTCCCTTTACCCTTCCCCAGCACTGCTCCACCTCAGGTACCTTCCACCCAGGCAGCTGGCCCTTCTCCCTCACAGGCTGGAGACAGACTCCTTCAGCTCCTGGTCCACAGCTCTCTTATCAGGGCCAGCTGGGCCCTCATTGAGCTGGCCACACCTGTGGCTGCTTCCCCAATCAGCCAAACTTGGCTGCCTTTAACCCCTGTTCTCCAGGAGCAGGGAAGCTGCCCCACTACAAGCACCTTTCAACTTTAAGAATCCCAAGGCAATTTGCAAATTGAAACGGTACAGAGCCCCAAGAACGGTTTGGTGCAGCCCTGAAAAGTAGCCACCGCTGTTGTGAAACGTAACAGCTGGTTAATAACATACAGCATCAAAGTCAACATTTTGATGCAGCAGGAAGCAAAGCAAATTGAAGCTATAGGGGGGCTATAAGGAGGCAGAATGCAATTACCCGAGCTGGAATTTGGCCAGGACATGGGAGAGAACCTAGATGAATGAGAACTCTATGGAAACACTGAACTCGAGGCAGGCTAACAACAAAGATGATTTGTTCCCAGCCTCCTCTATCTAAAAGTTTTGCTGTGGGACAGAGGGGAAGCTGGGCACTGTAGGATTTTGGCCCTTCCTGTCTTCTGTTCCTATGTCTATGAAGCAGGATGTCTCTGGCTAAAGTGTGGGAGGAGGGGGGCACAGAATGAACTGGGGAAAGCCAGCAATTTATCAATTAACAATATCTATTAGATAAGACTCCCATCCTCCACAGCATCTTCTCCTGGTTGTGAGTGGCTAATGAGGCAAGCGGTTGTAGCATTAGCCATTTCCCTCCACCACTGCTCCCCACTCACAGTTTGTTGTCCAGGGTTGGTAGAGACCAGAACTTGGGCAGGTCCATCTCCAGACCTTAAGGAAAGCGTGGCCTAAGCTGCTTTGGGAGTGCCACCATCTATCCCAGCTGAAGCAATTATGGCTTTGCTGCTAGGTAGGGAGGCCTTGTCAGAGTCCCTCAGCTAGCCTGCTTCTCTTGGTGGCTCATCCCAAACCGCCAGCATTATCATCTGCCTCAAGGATGCATCCATGCTGACTACTACCTCAAAGCGACTTCAGCTCTCCAAGGCATGACAGAATCATAGAAACGTGGGGCTGGAAGGGCCCTCGAGGGCTCATTTAGTCCAGCCCCTGCTGCCCTGAGGCAGGCCCAAGGAAACCTAGACCATCCCTGACAGGTGTTTGTCTAATGTGTTATTAAAAACCTCCAGTGACGGGGATTTCACAACCTCCCTTGGAAGCCTATTCCAGAGCTTAACTACCCTTAGAGTTAGAACGTTTTTCTTAATATTTGACCTAAAATCTCCCTTGCTGCCGATTAAGACCATTACTTTTTGTCCCACCTTCAGTGGACATGGAGAACAATTGATCACTGTCCTCTTTATGACAGCCCTTAACATATTTGAAGACTTATCAGATCCCCCCCCCCCCCCGTCTTCTTTTCTCAAGACTAAACATGCCCATTTTTTTAACCTTTCCTTATAGGTCAGGCTTCCTAAACCTTTTATCACTTTGTGCGCTGTCCTTTGGACTCTCCCTAATTTTCTATATCTTTCTTGAGGTGTGGTGCCCAGAACTGGACACATTACTCCAGCCGAGGCTTCACCAGTGCTGAGTAGAGTGGAACATCTACCTCCTATGTCTTATGTACAACACTCCTATTAATACACCCCAGAATGATATAAGCCTTTTCCACAACTGCATCACGTTGCTGACTCTCATTCAATTTGTGATCCACTATGGATACGTCCAGTCTACCCACTGTATCGGCAGATAGTGATCGATTTATCGGGGATCGATATATCGCGTCTCGTTAAGACACGATATATTGATCCCCGAACACGCTACCCGTCGACTCTGGAACTCCACTGGAGTGAGTGGCGGTAGCGGAGTCGACAGGGGAGCCATGGCCGTCGATCCCATGCCTTGAGGACCCAAGGTAAATCGATCTAAGATACTTCGACTTCAGCTATGCTATTCACGTAGCTGAAGCTGCGTATTTTAGATCAATCCCTCCCCCTAGTGTAGACCAGCCCTATAACCCCCAGATCCTTTTCAGCAGTACTAACACCTAGTCAGTTTTCCCCCATTTTGTAGTTGTGCATTTAATTCTTCCTTCTTTAATACTTTGCATTTGTCTTTATTGAATTTCATCTTGTTGATTATAGAACAATTCTCTAATTTGTCAAGATAATTTTGAATTCTAATCCTGTCCTCCAAAGGGATTGCAACCCCTCACAGCTCGGTGTCACCCACACATTTTATAACCATTATCTCCACTCCATTATCCAAGTCATTAATGAAAATGTTGAATTGTACCAGACCCAGCAGAGACCCCAGCAGGACACCACTAGATAGATCCTCCAAATTAGACAGAAAACTATCAGTAATTACTCTCTGAGTATGCTTTTTCACCCTATTATGCGCTGATCTTATAATAATTTCATCTAGACCACATTTCCATAGTTTGTTGATGAATTAGTGGCACATAGGACCTTGACAAAAATATTAATACCCCAGAGGTAGTCAGTAGAAAGTAAAAACCTCTTTCCCATTAATTTGAACCCAGGCACCACTACCCAATCATGCCAGACTGCGATTCTGGTCAGGGTGACCCCTCCTCACAGGCACAGTTGGTGTTGTTCACTGGTCATTTAGTTCCACAAAAGGAATAATAAAGTTCCATCACCTCCCAAATTTAAAAATTAACTGAATTTTATCAAAATGTCGCAAATTATCACTTAACAAAAATGCAAATAAGGCTTGGTCCATTCAGCCTTTTCCCCTTGCTCACCAGCAGATGGCAGCAGAGAGCTCCCTCCCTCTGGAGCTTCCTCCCTCTGGCGTTCTCAAGCAGCTCTTGACCACTCGTCTTCCTGTTCACCAACCAATTTCAATAGTGAGCTCCCTTTAGCTGATTGTAGCTTTGTGCTGCCTGCTTCAGGCCTAGGCCTAAGCAATGGTCCTGTACATTGGATAGGTAGTGGATGGGTGGGACCTGGTTTCTTATTGCACTTCCTTGAACAGTTCTTCCCAGCGTGGATTGCTATCGGCAAAGCAATGGATTGTGCCCTGGGACATTTGGAGAGGGGGAAAGGTCATATAGTTCACCACATGCCATGGGCAGGACAAGTCGGTTGGGCCTTTTTTAGCGTTATCCCCGGTGGAGTTCTGGGGATGGGGGGAGCTGGAGTAGTCTGTTCCTGGGACAAAAGTGGGTGTGCTGGTTGGAAGCCTGGTGCCATGGCAGCGACCGAAATAATAACCACAGTACGAGTGGAGTCCCAGAAGAGGGGGAGGGTGAGCATGATATTGGAGATACACTCCCACTCCCACTGCCCTGCCCTGCTTTGCTGGGAGGGGCAGATAGCACTTACCAATGACCAGCAGCGTGTGCCAGAGCCAGGGCCGCCCGGGAGGGGCAAGTGGGGCATTCCCCCACGAGAATGTCAGAGGCTGCCCCCCACCTCTGCCTTCCCCCATCCCCTGCGCCTCAGCGTGCCGCGTCCAGGAGCGGCCCTGGACAGCGCTGCAGTGGCCTGGCTCCAGTGGGGCCTGAGCTCCTCCCGCTCAGAGCCGCGTGGTAAGGGGGGGGGGGCTGCGAGCTCCGGGCCGAGCGACGGGAGCTCAGGCCCCGCTGGAGTCACGCCACTGCAGCACTGTTCAGGGACGCTCCTGGACCTGGCGCGCTGAGGCACCGGGGGATGGGGGAGGCGGGGGTAAGTGGCATGGTAAGCCCCTCTGAGCCAGACCTCCCATCCCCCCCACAACCCTGACCCCCAGCTCTGAGCCCAGCCCCTCTGAGCCGGGCACCCCCCGACCCCATCCCCCCACAGCCCTGACCCCCAGCTCTGAGCCCAGCCCTCTGAGCCGGGCACCCCCTGACCTAGAGCCCAGCTCCCCACCCAGCCCTGGGCAACAGCAGTGCCACCCCCAGGCAGCGACAGCCCATTGGCACCAACCATCACCATCACCCAGCGACAGCCCATTATGTAATTGCAAATGTATACATACCATTAAAGCATTTAATGTTTTTAAATAATGTATTTCGTGTATTTTCAAATTATTACAAATTAATTTTTGAATGTATTTCACTGGTTATTTTTTACATTTCCAAATACATGTTACTAGAGTATTGCAACTTTTTTTTATGGAAGGGGCCCCCGAAATTGCTTTGCCCCAGACCCCCTGAATCCTCTGGGCGGCCCTGGCCAGAGCCACTGCTGGAAAGCGGCTGCAAGATGGTGGCGAAGTCTGGTGGAGCAGGGCTGGGGCTGAGGGTTCCTCCCCCGTCCGAGTGGCCTTTGGAAGCTCTGTCCCCAGGGGAGGCTCCTGCCTGGAGGGACGTCTCTCTGGTTTCCAAATTTTCAGCGTCTGTGACCCCACTGCAGGGAGTATGGCCAGAGGAGCAGGGACCGGACCCTTTAAGGGAGCTCAGGCTCCTCTGTGGCTGTGGGTGGGGCTGGTGGCATGTGGGACCTGCTGTTGCTTCTATCCACCGAAGCAGTGCAGGCCCTGTCCACAACATCGGCGACTGTGGGGTGGGGTTTGGGAGGAGCAGGAAGGGTCCCCTGCACACCGTTTTAGTCCGAGCACTGTCCAGGACGTGCTTGCTTGAGAGTCACTCCAAAGCCCCTGGGGAGAGCAAGGCATTGCCCTCCAAAGCAGCCAGACCTGCGGGGTTAAATACAGCAGCCCCTCAGGTGTCCGAGCCTCGTGCCTGCTGCTTGTGAAATAGCTCTAAATCCCTTCGCTGCCACCGCGCCTCTCCCAGGCTAACTGGCTGGGGCCTGACAAACAGGCAGGGCCATTTGGGTCTTTGCTTTCAGTGCAATGCAGTGCAGTGCGCCCTCCTCCCCTGCCCCAAGACCCACGTCTTTCACTAACAGGAATGGGAGGACAGGTCTGGCTCTCTGCAAACCCGCGTAGAGCACGTCTCTGAGTCGAGCTGGAGGTGGAATTCCCAGCCGGAGAGAGCCATACCCACGCCGGCTCTGAGCAAGTTAACGCACTAAAAAATCGAGTGTAGCCATGGCAACGCAAGCGGTGGGCGGGGCTAGCCGCCCCAAGTACACTTCTGTACGTATGCTTCTGTTTTTAGCATGCCGGGTCGACCAGAGCTAGTGCAGTATGTCAACCTGTGCTGGACATGACACCTTCCCGCTCTGGTGTAGACCCTGAGCAGTGTTACCCAGCCCCCCTCCACCCCCAAGCCTGTGCCATCTGTTGCCGACATGGCTCCCTTAAGCCCTGCCAGCTAGCAGTGGTGGATTAGTCACTGGGCGCCCCCGCGTCCTGACCTGCTCTGCCCACGCAGCGCTCCTGTAGGGGAACAGGAGTCAGGGTGCCTGACCCTCCCTCCCGGCTGAAGCACCGACCCCGTGCTCCCAGGCAGGAGTGCTGGGTGGGGGGTCGGGCCAAGCTCCCGCGCCCTGACCCCATTTCCCTGGCAGCAGCACGAGGAGGAGGGTCAGGGGGAACGGCAGGTGGAAGGGGTGGCGAGGGACCCCCACTTGCTCTGGCCCAGGGCCCCACAAAACCCTAATCCACCCGTGCCAGCTAGGACTGTGGAGAAGTGGAGCCATGAATGCAATTTGGACCATCCGGGGAAAGCATTGCTTACACAAGCTTGCTTGATGCTGGCAGCGTGAACCCCCCACGTGTAAAACTTTCAGAGATGTTAGAAAATAATATTTGTTTCCTCCGTTCTTGCTTTTCCGGTTGGCAAATGCTGTTTCCCCTCCCTGCCCCTCTGGTTTTAATGGGATAAACCCCAATATACATCTCAGCCAGGTTCACCCCCCCCCCACTCCTTGTGCACTGTCAGCACCCAGAACCATCACACCACCTGCTGCTTTACCATCCTCGAGAACTTTCCAAACATTCATCCTCAGCCCCTTTTTCCAGGGGAATGGGGAAATGGAGGCAACAAAAGGCGACGTGCCTTTCCCAAAGCCAAACAGGGAGCCAATCACACCGCTCGGAACAGAACCTCAGAATCCTGACTCCCAGCTCCCTACTGTAACCGCTTGGCAACATCGCCTCCCTCTCAGTGCTGATGTCGGCATCGCTTTGAGAACAGGGATGTAGCTAGCAATCGGAAATCTGGACAGCCATTGGATGCTACGTTGCTCCCTGCTGCACACAATATAGCTACAATCTCTCCCATCATAGGTGCTGGAATGAGGGATGCTGGGGGGTGGCTTGAGGTGGTTTCCATCATATACCAGGTTTACAGTTTGGTTCAATGGCTCTCAGCCCCCCCCCCCACTGTATGTATTGTTCCAGCGCCCCTGTCTTCCACCGCAGGGCTGCATTCACCTCGGGTGTGTAAATTAGGGCACCCAGCCATGCATCTGGGCACCAACTTGGTGCCTGTAACAAGCATTCGGGGTCCCAGATTGCAGAATAGGGGGATAAACATTTGAAATTCAGACTCACCATCTTCTCACTAAAACAGGTGCAAGTCGACGGGGGAACCTTGCAGTATGTTCATAAAAAGGGCTGACAAAAAGCGTCAGAAGCCTTGCCAGTCACCTTATCTCCTATTCCTCCCAGGAAATTAAAAACCATATCTAGGTGAACACACAATTTAACAGAAGGAGATGGGCAGCCTGTGGACCTTACAACACTGTTCTTTGGAGCCATTCACAACAGAATTGCATTTAGTAATTTAAAAAAAAATCTTGCTGCATCCTCATCTGCAGTATTCATCCGCATTTAGTGATTAAGGGCTTGTCTACATGGGAAAGTTTCAATAGTCAAATCGATGTCGTGTGATTGGTATAAGCCCGGGGTGGATGCTCTTACTCCAGTATTAGAGTGGGGTTTTTTGGTTTAGCGTAACCTCCTTGCTGAGCAACATAAGCTAAACCAAATAATAATAATAACAGTGACAACACTTAACTCTTATATGCACGTTTCATCAGTAGACTCAAAAAGCTCTGTAAAGGAGGTCAGTATAATTATTCCCTGTGACATTCTGTACCTTGGGGGAGCACCCTGTAACCCCCATATTCCTCACTTATATATAACTGTGATCTTGCATATAAAGCAGGCCGTGTGAGGTATCAGGGGAAACGTTATGATCTGCTGAAAGTCATTTTTCTATCCATAGATGTATATCATGAATGCATATGAAGCTATGAGAATTGTGTTGTCACTAAAACAGGCTGTAAGTTGGGGAATCAGCCAGATAGTAGCTCCCCAGAGACAAGTAACCAATGCCCAGGCAGGGTGTCAAACAACCCATCAACAGCCCTTGTCCAGCAAGGGAGCTACAATACAATGACTCACCTGCATAAGGTCACCCCAGGGGAATTGCTCAACCTTGCCTGGGCACTCAGCAATGCCCCCCAGACATGCCTAGATTTGTGTTCTCCAAGCACATGGGCTAAGGGTATAAAACAGACACAGTGGCCTCATACTTGGCCTTTCCCCTGCCCCCACCTATGCTGCAAGCAACAAGGACCCTGAGAAGACGTAAGACTCCAACAGAGGAGACTGACCGAGGTTTCAAGGGTGAAATCTATGCACTATGAACTGCAATATCCAGTGGGGTGAGAAAAAGTGCTTAGCCTAGATGTTGCCCAGTCTAAAAGGGTTGAGAGTTTAGACTGCGTGCTTATATTTTATTTTATTTTGGTAACTAACTCTGACTCTTTGCCTATCACTTATAATTACTTAAAATCTATCTTTTGTAGTCAATACATTTGTTTAACTGTTTATCTTTACCAGCGAGTTTGCCTGAAGTGTTTGGCAAATCTGCTCAGGTTTGCAAAGGCTGGTGTATATCCACTTTCCATTGATGAAGTGGTGAACCAATTAATAAATCTGCACTGCTCGTCTTGAGCAGTGCAAGATGGTATATTCCTGAGGTACAAGGCTGGGAGCTGGGAGGATTTGGCTGGTGCCTTTCTCTGGGTGATTCATGAGTGGTTCTGGGAGCATTCATGCAATCCAGCTGGGTGTGGGGCTTCACATGTGGTTGTGGTTGTGCTGAGTGATAACAGAACCTGGAGGGGTTTGCTGCTTGTCACTAGCAAGGCATTGTGAGGGAGTTAAGGGGGCACAATGGTCCCACAGTCCCAGGCTGCACCCTAGGGATCCCATCACATCCCCATTTTACAGATGGGGAATCTGAGGCACAGAGCAGGGAATTGACTTGCCCAAGGTCACCCAGGAAGACTAGTGGCAGAGTCAGGAATAGAAACCAGGTCTCTTGAGTCCCAGTCCAGTGCTCGAACCACTAGACAAGACTGCCCCCACCCTGTCTCTCATGCTGGAATAAGAATGTCCACATGAGTGGATTATACTGGTATAACTAAATCCAGTTTAAGTTCACACCTTAATTTATATTGAAAAAAAACATCCCTGTGTAGACAAGGCCTATATTGTGTTCCATTGGCCGGCTGAATTAATGAATCACCATCAGAACAAAACTATTACAGGGCCTCGCAGTGAATGCTTTGGGGGTTCACCTCTCCGGGACAGAGTGGGGAAAGGCAGGTGTCAGACAAGCCAAGAACAGTCCCAGCCAGATTGTAACAATTGCATAAACTAGGTCACAGTTTGGATGGAAACGATTTGACAATTGTTCTCCAGTGAGGAAGAAAATTAGAAGTGCCATACAGAACCTCACTGCATCTATGTCCTTTTAAATGATTATTTCTCTGCTTGGCTGCACTACCTCCTCCCAGTGGGGTTACAGTCCTGGCTCCCTATGTAACTCAAGTGCAGCAACATGACCTGGAATAGAATTGCCATTCTCCAGCCTGCAGTGCCTGGTGCCCTAGGGGATTCCACTCTGCCAACATCAGTGTCCTGCTCACTGCTCTGACATTAACTCAGCGAGGGGCTGTGGGACAGGAGAGGAGCAATGTTTTGCTCTGGGCACTGAGCCAGGAGAAACAGGTGAGATGAGGACAGTGCCTATTTCCAGTCAGTACTTAGCGCCTCATTGCTGGGTTATCACCGGGAGAAGGTAAAGGGAGTTACAATGGCACACTCAGGAGTAAGGCATCGCCTTGGCCCAGGAGAACCTCCAGCAAAGAGATGTTCCCGGCGATGATGGAAGTCGCACCACAACCTCTCAGCAGCAGATCAAACAAGATGCAGTAGAACGGGGTGCTCTCTCAGCTGCAGATCCAGGCAAACAATTCCCTTTCCCCTGCTCTAACCACTAGGCCATGCTCCTTATGGGTGCTGTCTCTGGCACCAGCTCCTTGGTCCCTATTGTCTATATTAGACCATAGAATCATAGACTATCAGGGTTGGAAGGGACCTCAGGAGGTCATCTAGTCCAACCCCCTGCTCAAAGCAGGACCAATCCCCAGACAGATTTTTACCCCAGTTCCCTAAGTGGCCCCCTCAAGGATTGAACTCACAACCCTGGGTTTAGCAGGCCAATGCTCAAACCACTGAACTATCCCTCTCTCCCCCCCGATGAGGAATTGTCCGCAAATACACCTCTACCTCGATAGAATGCTGTCCTTGGGAGCCAAAAAATCTTACCGCCCTGTGATTTTTGTTAGCCTGCGGAATTCCTTTTCCCTCCCCAAACTCTCTGGACTTCAGTAGCTTCCCAGCGAGGTCATGGATTTGGGCTCTCCTTCCTGCAGCTCTAGACAGAGTGTGTCTGTGAACAGTATCACAGCACTCTTGTGGGATCTAACTAGAACTGGTAGAAAATTGTCAGTTCCTGCCTCTCTCCCCCCCCCCAATAGAAAATGGCCTTTCCCCCCAAAACCAAATATTTTAATTTCATTCCAAGTTTTCCCACATTTTCATGAAAAACCAAACATTTGTGGGGGTAGGGGGAATGACATTTTTTCAAAAACTGCAAAATTGTGGTTTCTAGAAAAGTTGGGTTTGAGTTTTTCAAAAGCTTTTTTTGGTGGTGGGAGGAGGTAAAAGACAAACCAAACGTTTTAATGGGAAATTTGTAAAAAAAAATCCCCAACCCCTTTTTTTTCCCTCTTCAAAATGTCACATGAAAAACAATCGGCATTTTTCATCCAGCTCTAATTCTAAACCCAACCTTGCTACCCACTTTAAAGCCGGTCACTTAAACTTTTCCACCCCAGGCCTGCAAAGCTTGCTGGTGGCTAATCTTACTGCCAGCTTCATGTAACCCTGGATTCTCTGGACAGTCCCTGGTCCTGGAATGTCAAAGGAAGACAGATGGGCCAAAAAAGGACCCATTTTTCTCACTGTGCCTCTATCCCAAAGGTCGTAGCTATACCAGGTACTAATCTGCCTGTATTTGGAGTCAAGGTTACTATTACTGGCTTTTCATGAGTGCATTTCCCCAGCAGGGACGCGTGACCACAGCTTCCAGAAGAGCGACTAGCCATATTGCAAACCTTTGATCATGCTTGGAAGGTTTTTAACTACAACAGTGCAAGGAAGTCACTTAAGTGCAGTCCTGCTGCCCGGACTCATCTCACTGACCCTGGAAAGCACAAGGCAGTAGCCGGGGCAGAGGCTGCTCCAAAGGGGGCAAGGCAACACGTGGCGTGTGTGTTAGAAGGTGCCACGGGGCATGCTAGTTCACTGGGGACAAATATCCTGTCAATGCTCTTCATTTCCACCAGCGGATAGAAACATCACAGAGTCACAGTGGTAGCTGGAGCACCAGCAAGAGCCAGGCTATGTAATTACCATGTTATTTCTCTCTTCCACACCAAAAAGCTGGCGACATGGGAAATGACTTCCTTCCTTTTGCTTAAGCTGCCCACTGGCAAAATCCAGAGATAACATGCGAACTCAGATCTGTCTGTACTACCCTCCCTCCCGCTGTTCCAAAGGAATAATTCAAAATCTCTTGTTTGTCAAATGCAGATAGGTTTTCAACTTTTTCCAGCTGCTACAGTGATCTTGCAAGAAAATCTGGCTTTCTGGCTGCAGTGGTAATCCTGTGGTGCTTGGGATCTGGAGGGTTGCTACCTGCTTTGATGCTCTATTGGAGTTCTTGGTTACTGCCTGGCAGCTATCAATACCCTCCAGCAGAACAATAATAATACACTAATAATTATTACTGGATACACACGGACACTCCATACATAACCACAGGAACGTGGTCAGTGCATATTCTGTAGCTTAAAGCACGGTGGGAACATCTGCGTTCTGACTGCAGCCATTTCTCCAACATAGATTTGCTTGATCCCTGCTTTGATTCTTTGATAACCCGAGTCTTCCCCAGTGTTTCATTGTGTAATGCTGAAATAAGTCCTAGCCCAGTGGGTGGGAGGAGGTGTTTGGAAGGGAGTGGACCTGCTGTCTCTGGCTGGCTGAGTAGAGTCAGGCAAGTGTAGAGGGACCCAGGCAATTCAACAGGAGCCGTGCTCCCTGGAAGAGACGAACCAGCACAGCAGCAGCTAGCCCTGCAGAGCCTCAAGACCCATGGGGTTGGGAGTGGGGGTGCAGCCTTGGAACCCTGCAGACATCCCCTAGCAGCTCCCACCAGAGAGAGGAAGGCTGGGGAAATGCTCTGTGGGGAACATGGGAGAGTAGAGTTTACTTCCATGGTTCCCTCCCCATGGGTTTTCCCCCCACTGGAGCAGGCAATCCAGTCCTGGGAGTTTTACCTTGCACTAGTAATTTAGGGGCCCTTAAAAGGATGTCTTCAGGGGGCTCAGCACCAGTCCCCTCTATGGTGTCACTTGAAAATGGAGGCTATTGCAAGAGATAAGTACACTTACCACACACTGGGGGGTGCTGCAAAGCAAGGGAGGATCTGAGGTGGTTCTTTCCCCTGCAGGCCAAGGGTGAAGCCCTGAAGGCCGCCAACAACTTTCAAGACACATTCCTCGCTAAAGCAATGTTGAAAGAAACACCCCGAACTCTGGCTTTAAAATTAAAATCCTTTGGAATGCCCCCCTCCCCCCCGCCAAAGACCGAGCCCCAAGGGCAATGTTCCCAAGCTCTAGTTTGGGGAAAGATCTTATTGACAACCGAAGAAGTGCTGACAGAGGGAAAAGCCAATGCTCTGATCAATGCGTAATCAATAAAGTCATAAACGCACAGAACTCTGCATTGGGTCGAAGACATATTCCCTTAGTCGCGGCTTTGATGAATGAAGCCCCCTTTGATGAAGGTGCTATCCTGCCACCAGCTTGGGTATGCTCAGAAAGCTTATTGCCAGGTCGAGTTTCGTGGCATCTCCTTTCTGCAAAGCCATTCGCGCCGCAGCTGATAAGCAGCGATGGGTTCTTACTCTTATCAGTCTGCAAGCACTGGCCCTGGAGGCTCAGTTCCACTCATGGGCACGAGGCTGACTAGTTTCGCCTCCTTTGAACTGTGTAGAGGAGAGGCCAGATCCGGAGGTAAGGAACAGTGAGTGCCTTCCAGTATTTGTTGCACTGTTCTACAGGGCCAAATTGCTGCCTGTGTGTCATCCCCACCTCTGGTGTCCTCGTTAATGTCAAAGGAGAGAGACTCCTAGGACGCAGAATGTGTCAGCACCCAGGTGATGGGTTATCATGTCCCGTGCAGAGGACAGTGCTGTCAAATTCCCTCTGCGTGTGGATAATGGCCCCAACTCTGTTATCCTTGCTGACTCACTTCCCAGCCCCGTGTGCTGTGTTGGGTTTTCCCTCAGGCTACAGACGCACTGACCATTTTGGGCCCCCGGCCTTATTAAAGCAACATATTATACACCCACACAGTAGCATCTGTGCTGGTGACGGATCCTAAAGAGATTTACGAAGAGGAACCACGTCATCCACCACTGAAATGCAGCCACCTCTGAGGTGGAACATGATAGCTGTATAACAGCAGTTCAGTACAGGCAGAAGACATATTTCCAAGTGAAATTACTGTAGGGTTTGCAGGGAAGGGGAGCATCGGGGTCTGACTCTTCTATATTGCCTTTCACCCCAGGATCTCAAAGCAATTTACATTAATGGATTCAGTCTCACAGCAACTCTTTATACAGCTTGGGAAGCATAAGCAGAGAGAGGTGGAGTGACTTAGCAAAGGTCACACAGGCAACACATGGGAGAGTCTGGGATAGACTCTATGTCTCTGTGACATTACCAAGGGTACAATCTGGACTGTTAAACAGCTGCGTCCCCTCAGATCTCCAACCTGGGATGCCTTTTACTCTGCTTCACTGTGAAAGCAACCACTCCTGGTCTGCTCCCACACCACCTCCTGCATGTAAGTCACTCCCAGCTACACAGTATGGGAGCTATGGCCAGCCACTCATGAATTACACTGCAGGGAAACACCAGCAAACTCCCAGTCCCAGACTTTCCCCCAGAAATGTACGTCTTGTACTGCCCAGCCCTCTCCTGGACAACACAAGCTCATATAAAGTCCGTCATTTATTAATAGAAAATGATATGCCCAGATCCTGTTATCTCAAATGGAGTTTCCCCAAACATTTCAATCCAAGCACCCTGATTTCGATAAAACACAAAATCAAGTTTATTAACTACAGAAAGATCGATTTTAAGTGATTACAAGTAATGAGGCATAAAAGTCAGAATTGGTTATAAAGAAATAAAAGATAAAACACAAACTAATATGTAACTTAACAAGCTAGGGTTTCAGAGTAGCAGCTGTGTTAGACTGTATCTGCAAAAGGAACAGGAGTACTTGTGGCACGTTAGAGACTAACAAATTTATTTGAGCATAAGCTTTCGTGAAATACTCCTGTTCTTTTAACAAGCGAAGTGATTTTAAAGCAAAAGTCTCTCTCACCACACGTGTCAGCAGTCTTACTGCCTGAATTCCTTTCAGATAGGATCCTTCCCTCAGTCCAAAGTGGTTTCTTTGTTCCTTAGGTGTTGTTGCTGCCGTGGGTAGAGAGAAAGGGAGGACTCTTTTGCGGTGTCTGTTCCCCATTCTTATACCTTTTCCTCTTCTTTGAGAATTGTCTCCAGCTGGGATTCAGGAGATAGAAAGTCCGTGAGGACGGGAACTTCCAACTGTTTATTTGCCAAGGTGTAAATTTCTCGCTCACACCCTTTTTCCTGCCAAAGAATGGCCACTTAACCAGGTGACAGTCCATTTGATTTCGTTGACACCTGGTTCAGGCATCAGTTTGCCCGAGGAACTGGTTTGTGGCTACTTCCCTAGGTTTGGAATATGAATCTTATAAATTCGCATACAATGTTGCCACACATTTTACCAGGACAATAAAGATCAGCAAATCCTGAGTTTTCAGATGATACTTTACAAGCCAGAGTTTGTACAGAACGTATCATGGTGGACATACGGATACAGACTGTCACAGACTTCCCATCCAATAGTTCTGCCACAGGACAATCCTTCACGTTGGAGGTAAGTGTAGTGTATTATCTCTCACATCTACATTGGGCTTGTGCAGGGCCACCCATCAGGTGCTAGGAAAAGCTGTGAGGGACTCTACTTTTTTAATTGTTATGGGTTCCTTCCCCCGAATGTTGCTTTGAGTTTTGGGCTTCAAATGAAGCCTGAAACTAAAAGTGACACCACTAATTCTCCTGAGACTTGACATCAAACCCACTAGCTTTGCATAGTCTCATCTTGTAAAATGACCCGGACGTTGTAGATCATCTAGGTGACATTTTTAGATTAAGGAGAAGCACAAGAACAAAGAGCCAATGTAATGTCCCCCAGCAGAGAGCGGAGAAAGAGAAAGTGTGTGTCCTGGTCTAACAGGCTGCAGCAACTCAGAAGAAAATGGCTCATCTCTGCACACAGGGAGAGTTTTCAGGAATTTAAAGGTGCAGAACACAGACCAAAAAAAGTACTGTGGTTTCACAGCTGCGTTCAGTCCAGCCCTGTCTCAATTCCACGTGACATCTAGTATTTCTCAGATTTAAAGTAGAGATGAGGACAAACTCCAGAGTTGAACATTCCTGAAATTTACCAGGGGAGGGGCAGATTTAGCAAACTGTTCCTTTCTTAGTAATGGGCTGGACCAAAGCACTGGATCCAAACCTATGGCAGGTCTAGCTGGGTAACTGAAAGTAGATTCCCTTTTGTTTGCAATGTGCTTGCCCCATGAAATGACCTGTGGTTTCCCTGCCTGCTGCCGGGGGCGCTGTGTTGCACAAGGATGCAGAGAGAGTCATGCTGTCTCTCTTGCTGTCATGGAGACTTGATATTAGTTCTTTCTTGTTGCTTTCATTAGTCTGAAACCAAAAGCTACCCTTGATTGAGAAAAGCAGGCTTTGCTCTCTGGCTGGGGGAGGGAGGGCGGGGACGACTGTAACTAAGAGATCGGACCTCGAGAGCGGGATTGCAAACCCACAGCCAAAGTGTGAGAAAATCTCAAGCCCACGTGAGACGGAGAGACACGTGGGATGCTGCACGCTAACACTCTGCAGCGGAAGTCAGATGAACAATGGCAGCTGCCTCCCAGCCGCCTCTGAGGCAGCAGGTTGGGAGACGCCTCTGCATTTAAAGGTGCAGCACACCAATATCTTCCCTTTCCCGTGACACAGCTCTGCACCTCCTCCCCCAAACGCTCCCTGCCCACTTGGCATTGGACACGTGGCTCCAGCTTTCCTGCAAACTCCTTTGCCTGCTTCGGTGCAGTCTCCGTGGGATGCTTGTCAATGCTGGAGGTGCTATTCCTGCTTCCTTGCTGCAGCAGGACCTTCTCTCTTGCCTCCAGTTGTCTTCACTGGTTCCCGGTGCTTCAATGGACATTCAGCCTGGCCTCCGCCCCAGCCCCCCCTCACAGCCTCCCCTGCTGCCCTGACTGCCCCTTCGCCCTGCTGTTCTGATGCCCTAGGAACCCATTGCTCACTAACCATGTACAGCATTTACGTTGCGTCATCTGAAACGAGAGGTGTGGGCGGCGGGGGGCTATTTTTAGACATCTGCTACACTGATGCTAACTCATCCGGAGCTACATGATTCAAGAGCCACGTTTCCCTCCATCCCACTCGGTGCTGGAGTTACTCCACTGCTGATCCCTGGACAGGAAAGAAAGAAGGGCCGAGTCTTGAAAGAGCGGCTGCGGTAGCAAGCCCTCAGACGCTGCAGGCTGCCCTCCTCTCTTGCTGTCTGTGCTGTCCCTCATGGAGGGGATCCGACATCCAGCCTTTCCGCACACAGTGCTGGTTAAAGCCCGGCAGGCGGGGGAGAACCTGCACATCCACGCAGGCTTTGCCATAACCCCAATAGGGCTGCGGTGATTCCCACAGCAGCTTTTGTGCTTGGGGCACTTGTCTGCTAGGAGCGAGGCTAGGGTGACCAGATGTCCCGATTTTATAGGGACAGTCCCGATATCTGGGGCTTTGTCTTATATAGGCTCCTATTACCCCACACCCCATCCCGATTTTTCACACTTGCTGTCTGGTTGCTCTAAGCAAGGTGGAGACTGTGCCCACACCTGAAACTGTTTCACGCCAGCTGTCAGAGGGGAATGAGTTTCCAGTCACTTCTAACCTGGGCCAGAGAGAGGAAGGGTCTGTGTGTCCCGTTCCTAGGGCTGCTCGAATGCCACCGAACATCCAGTCACGTTCTCGTTTACCAGCTGCTTGGGAAGGTTCTCCCGGACAGGTGTCCATTCCCACAAACGTTCGGGGTTATGGCTTCTAATTGCACAAATATCTCCCCCTCCCTATCTTCCCCCCTGGGTGCTTCCATACTCTACGTAAATAACGATAATTTACTGTCCATTAATCGCCTTTTTGTCATTCCTTCTTCTTCAGGTAATAAATCAGGAACAGAAACAAAGCCATGTGGTTTAGATGACCAATCACATACCCTGAGAAATGGATCAAGTCAACAGTTTCTGGACACCCAAGAGGCTCAAAATAGCCCTTCCAAATGAGTCCGCGAATACTTATGGCTAAGGCTAAGATTATGCCACGGAATCCGTGACTTCCAGTGACCTCCGTGACACTGGGGGCCCCGGCAGCTGACCAGCTGCCAACCCAGCCTCCACGGCAGTGGGGGACCCTCTCACAGCTGCCCAGCAGTTGTGGGTGGTGGGACTCCCGCAACTGACCAGCCACTGCCACTGGTGGTGACCCCTGGCTCCATCGCCAGGAGCAGCCACCCCTTCCCCGCAGCTCCCAGCCGGAAGCAGCAGAGAGACCCCGAGCTGCTCAGCGGCTGCAGGTGGGGCCCCCAGCTCCCAGCCCTGCAGGGCGGCAGGGGGACCCCTCCCAGCCACTGGGCAATGGGGTCCCTGCAGCTCCCAGCTGCTGCAGGGCAGGGCCAGGATGCTGGACCCTCCCCCCCCCCGCACTCCATTTTGTCAGGGATGTTTTTAGTAAAAATGTCAGGGACAGGTCACCACTTCTGTGATTTTTCATTTATTGCCAGTGACCTGTCCCTGACTTTTACTAAAAATACCCCTGACAAAATCGTTGCCTTACTTACAGCTACCGAACCCATAGGAAGGCAAATCTTCACACACAAGGGCTGGATTTGCCAGATAATTAGTTCACAGGGAGTAATTTGACCGGCTCCTTCATTCTCAGTCCCAGGGGGGATATGGTCCCCCTCATCCAGTTTAAAAGGCAGTGTCCAATATTTGGGCTCTGGAGAGCTGAGAATTTCAGGCTAGAAGCAGAACAGTTGCACTGGTTTTTGTTTTGTTTTAAAGCTGGTTTCAAAATAATGGTTCAGTACATTCTGTGCCTTTCCTGCCCAGAGCTCTGACAGCTCTAATCAACCTAAAGTGGGACTCACATTAGCCAGGCTGAAGTGACAGAGCCTCTTTCCCGATGAATAACGGGGCTGTGTCACCAGCCCGGAAGCAGGTCCTTTCTAGAGCAAGGCAGCCAAGTGTGCACGGCTCCCATGGAAGGGAAACGGGGGAGGAGAGGACTGGATAGCTCAGAGGACTGGGAATGGGAAGGAACGTCAGAGATCTTCCTTCCTAGCTGGGCTGCCAGTTCTGACTGACAGTCCAAGCCCCCAATGTGAAGTGTGTTGATGGTCACAGTCCAGATCCTAGAGGACAGGCATTTGTATATGACTTCCCCCCCGTCACCACCACCACCACCACCACACACACTAGCCAGCGACCTTAAGAGAGATGCCAGGAACTGCAGAGTCATGGAAACTCCAATGCTCTCTGGCCCCGAGAGGAAGTCACAACGGGTCAGACTCAGGGCTGAAGTAAACATCCTGGGGGTGCAGTGCAGGGAAGCTTACACTTGTTTTCTGTGGCTAAATAAAGCCAAGCCCGCCAGCGGGCTTTATCCCACCGTGTTTGGGAAAGGGCTGGCGGCCATTTTGTTTTCAGACCTGCTGGGATCTAATTTGGCCATGCAGCACCCTAATAACCACGTGCCATTGCTGATCGTACATCACCGGTGATCTCCTTAGGGTCTGAGCCGCACGGTGGACTTTGGATCCTGCCCAATGGCAAAGCATGTCCTAAAGATGGACCATTATTTACGTGTTTCCAGGGGGGCTGGAACAATTTGTATAGTGGGGGGGCTGAGAGCCATAGAACCAACCGTAAACCCTGTATATAATGAAATCCACTGCAAGCTAGAGGTCCAGCACCCTGCTTCCAGCACCTACACGTTTCTCTTAGGACAGCTCCTTGGGTGGCATATTTAGCCAATCCCAGGACTCTGCTCCAGCCCCTCGGAGAGGCATCTCCTGATCACTTATTTATGTATTGCCCCGATCCATGAGTCTCGCTCATTGACTCCTGGCTGCCAGGGAATGCTTGGGCCGTCAGCACCGTACCTCTCTCACCGGAGCTGGGGTCCCCATGGGGCTGGCTTCACTAAGTGTGCGAGTTCTGCTGATGTCATTTCCCCCTCCTGTCTGCACGCTTTTTTATTGCACCAAGGGGGATGGTTCTACAGCTGGCAGGAATTCTCATACAAGCTGGTGATGCTGTGAGTCTAGGACTCCTTGATTCATCCATTCATGCGCCAGTTTATACACACACACACACGGTGCTATGACTACCGACCATCTCCCACAAGCACATCTGCCTGCCCACACATGAGCACAGGCATCCTTTCCTAGCTGCTGCCTCGCATTTATACTACACCAATCCATGTGGTATCTGAATTACCCCACCCCCACGCTTACACAATAAGTCATACACTAGCAAATAAGAGGAAGGAAACGTCAAGCTCCTAGTAGAGATCTCATTTCATCTCTTGTCTTTGCGGTGCCGAGGAAATCTCTGAGGTCTTCATTTTCCATGTGGAGATCTTCCCTGGGACAGACTCCCGATGCCACTGATGTTACAGCATAATCTATAACTTGGCTGGAAATGTAAACGGCTCTTCAATGACTCAGTAATGACACAACCAAGCAGCAGAAGCATTGATCTGCACAGCCTGGGGGGGTTCTTCTGCGCTCAGGGTGCCAACCTGTGAAGCAGATGGGTCTGTGAGCGTTTCATTCTCACCCACCCCCCTCTTGTTTAAAGGGCCAGACAATGTGCTTGCAAATGAAGTTACTGGGGTGAAACGTGACACACTGGAACCCGATTCTCCTCTTGTTTACAGCAGATGTACACTGGTGTAACTCTGCTGATTTACTCCTGACTGACACTGGGGTAAATGAGAGGAATCAGGCCCCATGATTGCACCTGGGAATGCAAATTATTGATACAGGGCCTGTTCCTGAGCCTTGAGCGCTCTATGCACGGAGCCCAAGGTACGGAGGAGATTGGCCTGTGGTAGCTTGGTGCTTTCCCAGGTTGGCTGCCTCCTTTTGCTCTAGTTTAAAGCTTTCATTAAAACAAAAATTAATCTCTAGGTCCCGTGGTGCTATCCGCCTGAATCTGCAGAGGGCCTGAAACAACAGCTCAAAGTGGTATTATCTCCTTCCATTCACCTCAATTGGGTGTTAACCCTGAATCCTAAATGATAACAGTATAACCATGAACACTTACATTTTTGGCAGCTGATTAAGGTATGCAAACAAAAAAAAAAAGGAGAGGGACAATCATGTTATAAGGACCTGTTCAGATCCTTATAATTTTGGCATGATGAGTTAGTGCAGCTTGAGAGATGGAGTTTGGGAAGTGGGTGGAGCTTGTGAGAGTACCACATTTTTTTGGTGTAAAACAAACAGCCTTGAGGATATAGATACAAGATGAATCTTAGGTTTGGCAACGTTTCTTGTTTTTATTTTGCTGGGGAGCAGGAAGAAGGGGTGGGGCTGGGTTCTTTTGTTTCCTAAATCTCTCTGGGTTGTGATCTCTGAAGAGCGGGACGCTGTGTCCCCAAGTACAGCGTCTATGCCTATGATACCTGGGTTATATCACAGTATCGCAGGTGTAACCCTGTATCGAGCAGTCTAAAGTGCTGTCTACACTGGGGGTTAAGGTCAGCATAACTATTTTTCACACCCCTGAGTGACATAGTTATACTGAAGTAAGTGTGTAGTGTAGACCTGGCCTTAGTTAAGTCAAATCTAGAGGCCACCGCTACAGCTCTATCATGTCGCAACCAGCCCATCTGCTAATATAGTGCTGATGAGCCCTACACTTCATCCCAGGGGCCAGACTTTCCCATGGGTCCCTGTTCCTGATGGAGAGGCACTTAGTGCTCTAGATCTGATGATAATATTACTGTATAATGTCTCTAAACCAAAGCTCGTTGTTGTAATGAATATTGCTGTCTCGCTGATATTTACATGGCAGTGATTTGTAAACCTGTTTGAACTTCCTAAATAGATTGAAAAAAAAACCAGATTCACGTTCCAGACTCGTGTTTGGCAGCCAACGATCTGACTACGTTTTTGCTATTGCGAAAGGCAAGCACAAGTCCAGCCATGCCAGTTTGTTTGGGTTGAGGTGACGCTTCTGCTCCATTCATTCCCCAGGCTTTGCTGCCCCACCGGCTCTCCATACAAATGCAGCTGATACCGAGGTGAACAATCACAGCCACCGGCAGAAAGCCCTTCACACCCGTTGGGTCAAGAATCAGTGTTTTAAACTATTGGTGTGTTCGCACCATTTCAACACCGTCTTAAAGGGCTCTAAACATGGATCTGCCCAGTAGCCTCCGCTGACGAGCACTTCAGAGTAGGGCTGGCAGAACCGAGAGACCCAGCATTCAGAAATGCAAGTAACAGAGCATGGCGTGACACCAAGGCTTGTATGGTGCGGTGCTCGGGTGGGATGTATGGCAGGCATCCAAGAGCAGCGAGGAGGCTTGGGTCACGTTTAAAGTAAGATGTAAAACTCAGGCCCTGATCATTCAAAGGCCCCGGCTAGGAGAATCTGAGTGTTAACCCCAGAGTCCCGAGAGTTCCAGCGGCGGCACTTCCATTCTGCCTCCCTTTATTCCCCTTGTATTATTCACTTGCTTACAGCATTCTTCACTCATCCTGCACTACTGTGCTCTGTGCTCTTACGCTCCAGCCCAGAGGTGGCCGCATTTCATTATAATTCAGATGTAATTCAGGAGACAGCGCTTTCTCAGAGGCCGGTCCAAGACTGTGGCATGAAGGACCCCAGGCACTAAGGACGACACAAACCTCCCCACCTTCCACTCCAAGTGCAAGGCACGTTTCTTTGGCCTGCCTCCTCTAACAGATGCATAGCAACAAGTACATTTAAAAAAAAAACAAACCCAACCTAAACAAGAGACTTCACTGCACACACTCATAGTCAAGTGGCTTAATGCTCTACTGGAAGGTGATCTGAGACTACAGCAATGGAACAGTTCAGGTACTATCCCCCTCCTCTGCTTCCATTGGATACAGGCAGAAGTAGCACCCCCTGACCATAGGCCATTGGTGGGAACCAAACCTGGGATCTTCAGCCTCTGCTACTTGAGCTAAAGGAGTAACTCCATTATCTAGCAGCTGTAGTAGGTTCTTAGCCTTTTCTGTGGACCAGCCACTAGCGGGGGACAAAGACCCACATTCTCCTAGTGGACAATGCGACTGCCTGCTTCACGTCTCATGCTCAGGGCTAGTGTCTGAATCCCATCCCCAGCAGCTGGCAGGATGATCCTGTTCTGCACACGTACGAGAGTTGTTTGTACTATAAAGAAAAATGGATTCCGCTAGATCATTCTTGTCACTACAACAGACTAGGTTGTGTTCGTTCTTGATGGACCCCCTACTGCCTGTGCTCCTCCCGAGCATGGATGGGACGTGAAATGCAGTTTCTGGAGCTAGGATGTACATGCAAACACTGTGGACGTGACTCTCCGATGCCAGTGAATAGTTAGGGATTGCAGCCCATGGACAGCTGGATATCTGCCCATTTCTCCTGTTTCCAGACTGGTCCCCAGGCTGCATCGCCAGTCTGTGTCTCCCTTCAGCTGTTTAGTCAGGGTACAGACCTTGTTAGTGAGCAGTAACTGGAGTTCACTCTGGACTGATACTCTAGACACCACAGAGACTTCTAAATGCTGGAGAACACACTGCAAGCGAACAGCTCACACAGGGGAAACCCTACTAGATACCTTATGGTTGGAGGCATCAGCTAGAGAAGAGGTTCCTCACCTTCTTTTGCTGAGCCTCCCTTCAGAGATTTATGTCCCATGTGTGCGCCCTTCTTTCTAAGAAACAGGGTGCAGGGCGCCTGGAACCCAAGGGGCCAGGAAGCCACGGGGGGTGGAGGGATACTCACCATGTGGCAGCTGGGGAACCTTCCACACCCTGCTGCACTTGGGTGGTCTCAGCTGCTGGGACGCTGCTCCCTGCCCACCTTGCTCCCCCCACCCCACCCCCGCCATGCAGGGGAAGTGAAAGGGACCGCACTGAAAGGGCTGGGGTCAGGAGGGCAACTGTGAGTACTGCCTCCCCTGCTGTGCCTGGCCCCCTCCTGGCCCTTCAGCAGAGCCCCGACTGATTTCCCTGTGCAGGCTCTGTCTGGCAGGGGAAGCGGACGGGGCTCCGTGCCCCAGGGCCAGGGTCAGTAGGGGGCTCTGTCTGGTAGTGGGGTCAGTACTCCTGGGCTGCAGCCTCCAGTTCCCGGCTCGCAGAGTCCCACCGGCTTCACCCAGCAGAGGAGGGTAACAGCTGTAACAGCAGTGGGGGAGTGACGCCTGCAGGAAGCCTGGTCCTGGCAGGTCCTCACGCCCCCCAATAACCTTTTCATGCCCCCCCCCACTTCAAAAACCTCTGAGCTAGAGGCACCACTGGAAAGACTGTGGTCATCTCGAAGCAGGATGCCACACGGGAAGGGGGTGGGTCTAGTTGCTGGAACTCACGGAGTAATAATCTGCACCAGACACCACACCGGACGGGCATCTGCCTTCTCAAATACACTGAGGTGCCATTACATGAGAAAGGGAAATAACAGGGACTCCTTCCACAGCCTAAATCCAGGGGTGGAACCCCTCAGAGCACGTATTCTCATGGGGCCTCTGATTCAGTGGGGGCTTGTCGGAATGGCAGCAGCGAAATGTAAAGCAGAAGGGGGCGAAGGAGGGGGCTACTTCCTGCAGAGAGGGAGGCTGCAGCAGTGTGCATGGGAGGACAGGCTGGGGGGATTTTGGCTGAAGTAAGCAGCAGTCAGACGGGTTACGCTGGATTTTTTTATTCAGGAAAACCCCTTAGCTCCGCAATCTTATTCTACTCTTCCCCTAAGCGCCCTCTAGTGTTCCCAGGTGTACATTGCACCTCTGAGCCCCACTCTACTTCTCAAGCTAAGCGAGTTGACGCCTTGCACAAGAGGGCCAGTTGCGCCCATGAAAAGTGGGGTGCATGATGGGGGAATCCTCACATGTTCAATGAAACTGGGGTACTGGGAGCCAGAGAGCCAAGCGGAGAGTGGCGTGCGAATGCGGTCGCAGCCGCACACCCTTGCTGTGGCAGCTGGGGGAATAACTTCCTCCTTCATTGTCTAGTCTCCAGGGACAGCAGCACCTTGAAAATAATGTTAATGATGATCAGCCTCTCTGATAGACAGTCCCTGGTTGTTGGCTGGCTCCAGCACTCCAGACGGCCTGATTTTTAACTCGCCTGGTGATATACAACTGCAAATATTTGTGTTCTGCCCTACGGCCAGACCGGCTGTTACCTGTAGGGGTGACCGGCTCTATCTCCATCTCTAACACAACCACAGGGATGTTCTGTCTTGTCTCCAGGCATGACTAGTACGTCCCCAGGGGTTATGTCCACAAGAGTATTCTGCCCCATCTAGGCACTTCTGATTTGTCTACAATGCCAGTGCTGATACCACAGCCCCAATGAAGAGCACTGATTCCATCTTTCGCCTGGCTGGACTTTATGAAAGATGCTAATGCTTACTCAGCCCACTCTACAGATGGGGAAACTGAGGCCTGCCTTACCTACAAAATTACACCAGGGTGAGATTTTAAACTGGGTTACTTAAACCAGTGCAATTCTGTGTGTGGACACTCTGAAATCAGTTTTAAAGCATCTTAAACCAATATAAGTTAAGTTGGTTTGTAATCAGTTTCAGCTAAATTGATTTAAGGGCTTGTCTACACCAGTGTTGTACTGCGTTAACTGCACCATTATAGCCACATGTAATTAATGAAGTACAAGGCCCCCTAATGGGGCTACAGTTCCACCGATATAAATGTACTTACTCTGGTCTAGCTATTCCTGCGAGAGAAGGGGGAAAAGCTATGCCAGTACATGCCACTAGAGGTTGTATCTGTATAATGGTACCAGTTTAAAAAAAAGTAAAGAAAAATCAGACCTATCAAAAATAGTTCTACTAGTACAAAATCTGTGTGCAGGCCAGTCCGAGGCATGTCCCCACCGGGGTAGAGGTAGGGCTTGCACTGATTAAACTAAATCAGTTTCTAAATCCATTTAGTTAAATTGGTGCATACACTCAGGGTACGTCCACACTGCAAGCAGAAGTGTGAGCACAGCTCAGGCAGGGATACCTGCGGCGGCTTCAATTTAGCCAGCCTGGCTAAAAATAGCAGTGTCCATGCACTGGCGAGTGCTTCAGCAGGGACTGCACAAGCCCACCGGGACCCTGGGTACGTACTTGCGTTGCTAGCCCGTGCTGAAGCGCATGCTACCTTGTCTTTACTGCTAGCTCCAGCCATGCTAGTTAGATGAAAGCTGGCACGGGTATGTCGACCCATGGTGCAGTCACACCACTGATTGCAATGTAGACAAAGCCACTGCGTGCACACAAGCCCTACGGGACAGGAGTATCTTGTCCAAGGTGGCAAACCCAGTCTGCAGCCGAGCTGGGAATAGACCCCAAGCCTCTTGACTCCCAGGCTGGTGCCCTTTCCACTAGACTACACTGTCTCCCTCGGCAGGTGGCTGTAGACATTTTCCAGCCTTTACCGAAGCTCTACTGCTCTGACACATAGCGACCTTGCTTTCCTCTGAAAACTCACCCGACCCCTGCTGCCCACTGTCAGCTCCCAGGCTCTGCCTCAACCCAGGGCCGTGCTAGTCTCATATCAAGGCCCTTCAGTGGAACCCAGCCCAGTCCGACGTGTAACAGACACAAGGAGCCAGGGCATAAGACGCTTGAAGCGACAGAGGAATTAAATTTCTTTGCCATCCCTTTGTTTTCACGGCTAAATACCAAGGAGGTCAATAAGCTAAAAACACACTTGCGAAGCAGGCTAGTCACAGCGCTGTCTGGGAGCGTGCTAAATATCCCTCTGCCATGGGCAGCATGGAAGCACCATGCTCTGTCCCAGGGCTTATTAATTAATGATACGAGCCGGGCAGAGGAGCGGCTGTTTCAACTGACAGATTGAGCACAGAGCGGGGCTCCGGGCTGGGGAATTTTCTTCCATTATGCAAAGCGGATTTGAATAATTAAAGTTCCAGCGATACTTTCTGCCATTTTTTATGCTGTTGTGGGAGCAGGAACCGGAACAGCAAGTCCCAATTCCTGGGAGAGGGTCAGCAGGGCAGGGCTGTCATAGCAATCATAGCAGAGAAGGGACAAGACTTGGGTGTTGTCATGGGCGGCAGGTGAACCCCAGGCTCGGGGAGGCTAGCCCCCGTCCTGGACCACCCCTTCTACCCGAAGCCCTGCCCCTCTCGTCCAGAGTTCCCCCCTCCCAGCACAGCAGCCAGCCCCCCCACACACACACACACACCCAGGCTGCCTGAGCGCCCCCAGCCCCAAAACGCTGGGCAAGTGAGTGGGCAGCACACCCCTCCATCCCCAGTATGCTAGGCAAGCAGCTTGGCCTCCCTCCCCCATCCCCAGAGAGCAGGCTGGCCCTCAGTAGCCCCCCAGCCTGGGACCTCGCCCACAAGGGGGAAGAGCCCCCCGCCACAGTACAGCCCGGGAAGCAAGAAGGGGCTTGGGAGCGGAGCATGGGTGGGTCACGCAAGGCTGTTTGGAGAGGTACAACCTCCCCCTGCCTTCGATACCTGCTGCACATGGGTGTCGTGAATAGGAAGGGGTTTCTTTATTGAGGCTCTGGACTAGGGGAAACCTTGCATCCCAGCCTGTACCACCCAGGGGCTCCTGAATCAAGCATTTGTGGAAGGCCCTGCTGACTCCAATGCTAGGTTGATCCCCAGCCCCAAGAGGGCCTGCTGGGTATATTTAGTGTTACAAGTTTATAAGGAAAGAAGAGAATCTGCTAACTGAATTAAAAATCCTAACACATCTCTTAAGAGACAGGCTGGAGATTGGCCCTTTTATGTTTGCCATGAAGATCTCTGGTGATACATAGGTAGTATTGGCCAGAAGGACCATTAGGATCATCTCACATGACCTCCCGCGTCACATGGGCTAGAGAACCTCCCCCCACCCCCATGATTCCTGACTCAAACCCAGAAACCGGTGGCGTTTTTTCAAAAGACCGCCTTTCTCCACGTAAAGTGATGGAGAATCCACCACGTTCTGCGGGAAGCTGTTCCAACAGCTCGTGAGCGTCATTGATACCAACACGGGCCTTCGGTCAAACCGGAAATAAGGCTTCAATCCTCTCAGACATGTAACAGTGCAGTACCCAGAAAATAGGCATCCCCGTCTCAAACGACATCCTTTGCAGGAACGAGCCATAATTACTATTAACATGTAAAGCCCTCGGTTATGTTGGACTCAGGTACTTGATGGACAGTTTTTGACCTCATCCCTCTGTGCATGGGGCCCGAGTGCTCATTGATTCTCACTGATTTCAACACACAGACCCTCAGCGGCTTTTTGATGCTGGGCATCGACTCTATTGAGATAAATCTGACTCGTGACAGGCAGTATTTCCAGGGCTGGGAGACCTGGGTTCACGTCCCAGGTCTGCCATTGGTTCCTGGTGGATTTGAGTAAATTACTAATTAACTTCACTTGCCATTTCCCATCTATAAAAACAGGAACAAGGTTCCCAAGCCCACAATGTGCTGTGAAGGATTAATTAATGTTTGTGAAGTGCTTTGAACATGCAAAGTACTGTGTGGTTATTATTATTAGACACATAGACTCACTCTCTCAGTGTCTCTGCCGAGGCTGTCAAGAGTGGCTGATTACCACACTGAACGTATTCCAGGCCTGCTTATGTGTTTACATAACAGCTGATGGACAGAAAATGTAACATGCAAATGCAAGGAAATGCAGGTTTCACAGACCTCCTTGCTGTTCACGCGAGTGGGGGTGGGGGGAACTCTTCTTCTGAAAGGATGAGACGCAATCGCTCGGCCCGTGCCATTAAAAATGAAATACCCTCCTCTGAGAGCCACTGAAATCCGCGGACGAGAAAATGGATCTAGTGCCTGCACCGTGCTCCAAAATGGAGCGTGCTGACTTTCTTTGCCAATGCTGCCCTTTATGTTTCAGCACCTGGCTCCTACAGGGGGGTGTCAAACAGAGACGCAACATTCACAGGGAGGCAACAGAACCGTCGGAAGTGGCTCAGAAGCTGCCAGGGTCTCAGGGCAGTGATGACTGGAGAGATCAGCCCCCACTGGGACACTGGATGCAAACCCACCTGCCTCGGACATTAAGGGCTCTTGGATTTGAGTTCAGAACCGGAGTCCACGGCCCCAGCCTGTCTCTCGTGATACCCAGCTGAAAGTTAACCGAGCTGCTGGAAAGGGTGTGGGAAAGGTCCGTATCCAGGATCCTTGCGTCAGCTGCAGATTAACAGTGGATCTGTGGGTCCCAGGGTTTGTCACCAAAGAGCATCAGCCAGCAGCGATCCTCACACCAGATTGGTTCCAGAGCAGACACTGGTGTAGCCTGCAGCCCAGGCCTTAGGAACAACAGGTGATAGCAGAGTGTCTGCCTGGCCTGTGAAGTGCATGAGAGATGGAGCAGGATCAGCCCTGCTTGCCGTGAGGAATGGCCAGCAACAATATCAGCGATGGGAGGAAGTGAATGGTCTTGCCCTGCCTTCTCCAACGCACCTTCAGTCCACAGAAGCTGTAAGGTGGGCCAGCCCAGCCCTGCCCACCCCAGAGAGCATCTGATCAGGGGCAGCAGCAGAAGGGGGCTGGCCTTGCTCCTTGCAAGAACCTGGTAACCAACACCAGCAGAGGGCTACGCAGCCCTCCCACCTTGCAGAATCCTTGAGCTCCGAGCCCGAAGGTCTACACTGCAATTAAACAGCCCCTTCGCCCAAGCCCGAGTCAGCTGGCATGGGCCAGCCAGGGATGTCTAATGCAGTGTAGACATACCCTAAAAGGCTTGGGCTGGGAGTGAATGGGGAGCAGGAAGGCACAAGCTAAAGGCCTAACTGACCACAAGGAAGGTTTCTGGCTCAGGTTCTCCACTTGCTATAGATGAGATAATTCCTTCCTTGCTTGAAAGGACCGTAGGAAGCCTGGGGCATTTTGAAAATCCCACTAGGCATCTGTCCACATCTTTAGCTTTCAAAATCGGGTTCCACCCTAGTGCATGGGCTGTTGCATCAACTTTCTTATCAGCGATCGGCCCAGGTTGCAAAGTTCAGCTCCCCAACGCTCTGGGGTGTTTGGCTCCAGGGTTTTGGTTCAGCTCACGACCCAGATAAAAGCCAGCTGGAAAGTTTAGATTCAGATCAGGCTCTGATATGGAACCAGCTGTTTGGGTAGAACAGGATCGGCCACTCAAAGGGCTGCTGGTTTATTATGGCATTTCTTTAGGATAAACTACAGGCGGGTTATGGTGAAAAAGCCTTGGCCATTTGAGCTGGTAATTTAGAATCAGACCACGACGATGTATCGGCCTCTCACATGCTGTGCCATCGCATTGCAGTGCGACGCTGTGATAATGCAGCATTAGCTTTTATATCACTCAGCCGATTTCTAACAAAAAATAAGGATGACCCCAAACAGAGCTTTTAACCCAAAAAGGCTGGTGAGCCAGACGCTGCCTGAAATCCACGAGAGGGACTCTGCTATTCATTTCACAATGGAAGGCAATCGGCTACCATGGGGACGGATGGCAGGATAAACCCTAAGATAGAAAGAAAGATCAATAGACGCCCACTAACAGTCTCTGGGCACCAATGATGTAGTGATATAACGATTGTCATCGTACGACAGTTTTTTGCTGCAGGATCAGTGAAGAAAGGTAGCACTTCTAGGACTTCCACACATAAACCTTAGCAGGAATGAGATAAGATTGTGAGAATGGACCCCTGTCGCCACCCCCACCACATGCTTCCCTTCCACCAGGGGGTTGGAATTCAATATCTGCGCATCATAAGCTTTATGGTTTCCATCACATGCCCTGTTTTATCTTCATCTCCTGGTTAACAGTGTGTTTCCTTTGCAGCAAGGAAGGGTGGATCTCAAAGGGGGTTGTGCATTTTGAAAAGGTTCTGTAAATGCTCTGTAAATGTCTCATGATTTCCCCCCCACGCAGAGGGCTGCAGGCTTTAAGGCTGAGATCCGATCCTTGGGTGGGGTTGAACCCTTTCCCCAAAGCTTGTTCACCTTATTCAAATTAACTGTCATCCCACAACATGCTCTATGATTATCACCGTCTGTTCCACATTTCCTGAGCTGGGTTCTCAGGCAGGGTAACATATGCCTAAAAACCGTACGGAGATAGTCAAACTAATGAGGCATCTGGTGCGAATCTGCAGATCCCCCATATACCAACCCTGCTGCTCTCGCCTCCTTCAGATAAAGGTGAGCCAAAAAAGGAGCAGGCTATCTTGCGGCGTAATCTCAGAGGGCCTTAACCCTACAGCTCCTTCTACCAGGATCCTGTAGATTTCTAGAGGTAGCTCATTATTGGATGGATTTTCCATAACAAAGGCACCTCCCCCTGGAAGTGGATTGCAGCTTGAGAAATTGCCACTGACTGTTGTAGTCCACTTGATGCATCACTGCCCAGGGTCTGGGTCTGTTACATGGGCATATTCGATGTTGCTGGAGTCTGAAGGAGGAAGGTCTTATTGCTGAAGATGATCTCTGGGTGTGGAACCCCTTAATCCAACTGCAGAACACAGGTGAGTCAGTGATTTTATCTCCAACGTGTGCTGATGCAGCACAAATCTGGGATTTTGAGTCCCAGAAACACAGAGGATGCTTCTTGGGATGTGGGGGGAGGAGAGGTTGCAAGCCGCCCCCTCTCAAGTCTCCAGAGCAGTCCTGAACACACGCAGAACATCAGTAAACCAAGATAAACACAATGGGAGCGTAGGCGGAGATGGGGAGTCAATGTTATGAATTTGCTGAAGTGGCAGCTAGATTTGACAGCTGAAATCTACCAAACTAGGCATGCCAGTTCGAAGTCATTGCCAACATTTGAATGGAATTAATTACGATAACCCCTTCTATTGAGATGGGGGAACGCTAGCTCAGGCTATGTCTACACAAGAGACCTGACTGTGGCAAAAATGTATGGGAGAGAGTTCTCCCGTCGACATAATAAACCACCCCCACTGAGTGGTGGTAGCTATGTAGCTCAGTGGTTTGAGCAGTGGCCTGCTAAACCCAGGGTTGTGAGTTCAATCCTTGAGGGGGCCACTTAGGGATCTGGGGCAAAATCAGTACTTGGTCCTGCTAGTGAAGGCAGGGGGCTGGACTCCATGACCTTTCAAGGTCCTTTCCAGTTCTATGAGATAGGTATATCTCCATATGCCGTTGTAGTGCTTTAATGAAGGTGCTCTAAGCCCATGGGCAACACCTCTCCCTTCGGCTAGTTAACCCACCTTCCCAAGAGGCAGTACAGATGTTGACAGGAGAAGCTGTTCCATTGGCATAGCTCTGTCTATGCCAGGGGTGAGGTCAGTATAACTACATCGCTCTGGGGTGTGGATTTTAGCTGAAGTCGCCATCACTTAGGTAGAGCGTGTCTTCACCAGTCCTGCTAAATCGACATTGCAGCAGCGCCGATTTAGCCAGAGGTGTAAACATGACTTAAATAATCCTCTGAGGAGTGAGGCTGCACCTTGTTTTAAGCACTTTTTGGATTGCAGTCCTTGCTATTCTTAGTGTTTGGTTTGAAAATGGTTAGTCTTAAACATCCAAGCAATTGCTGACTGTTATTCTTTGAGGATCTCAAAGGCCAATTTACCTGGACTGGCAAAGGAGAAACACTCATTTAGGATTACTGGGTAAAAATCCAAAATATGGTTCCTTGGGGTCTCCCTAGAAAGAGCGTAGATTCAACCAGGGAACTTTTAGTTATTTCTATTAAAGAACACAAAGAGAAACACAATCTCAGACAGGAAACCTCAACAGGACAGCTCTTCTGGAGTCTCCAGCTTCTCATTTGGTGATCTCAGTTTTATCACCTGTTTTCAGGGATGGTTAGAGAGGGAAACCCTCTAATTTCCCATTGAACACTTGGCAATCAGCTCTTGGATTTCAACTCTTGCAGTTTCTTGCCTGCTTCGGTCAATATCTACTAGATGGTGTGGGTGTGTCAGAAAAGGAGCGAAGGTATTTTTTATCTGAGGCTTTTTATGTTTTATTCATTTCAAGGATTGTATTTCTCTATTATCCAGACTAGTAATTGCAATTCCCTGCCTTTTAAAGGGATTTCTTGTCATATTTCAATGTTAGGTGTTTATCTCTTTCAATATTCCTTGTCCTGCTGGTGCTATACAATTCACATCACTTCTAGCGCGCAACCATCATTTGTTGAGAAAAGAAAATCCCTTATAATTCCTCTAACGTTGTGGACATTTTTTGAGTATACCCAGTACCTTTCATTTCACATTGTTCAGCACTTACTATATGCACCAGAGACATCATCCACACATAGAGAGAGACAGCATGTTTGATTCATAAGGCAGACAAATGTACAGTTTCTAATTTGGAGTGAAAACATGTGAATTGGACTTGAATCAGGAAACTTAACCCAACTAACACAGCAAGCCATTTCTAACTGGTTTAAGCTTCCCTACCCACCTCTGGAACTTGATTCACTCTCAAGATTAAATGGGTCACTCTGCATAGGAAAGCAGGGTGTTCTTCGGTCAACCTTTCGGGGGTTCTCACTGCCCATGTAGAGACACACACATGTGATCCGTATGTAAATTGTGAGATCCTTGTCTAAATGACTAACAATCCTTTTATTTAGACATCTCCATTTGCGTTCCTGGGGGAAGAGAAACTTCAAGTTTAGCTTATCTGGGATTCCTTAGACAAAGTGTCTCACCGTGTGAAGCTCTGTTTTGCTCAATTTCTAGGTGGGGTTTAGAATGAGGCAGGCCCTGTTTGGGGAGAAACAGAGGTGGGCAACTGCAATCTAGCTTGTCATTGTGATAAATCAGCTTTTCAGATTCGAGAGGCAGAAGGAACTAGAGTTATGGACAATAATCAAGACCTATTTGACAGCTATACATCTCACAGATGACAGCAGGGTCTGGTGGATGGAGCACTGGCTGTGGACCAAGAGGACAAGGCTGCTAATCCTGGTTCTCTAACATGCTGGGTTGACTTTGGGCATGTCATTCCCCACCTCTGTTCCCCTCCCCTCCTTTGTCTGTTTACATTCTCCTAAGCTCTTCCAGGGACAGTCTCTCAGCAGATGCGTGTGCAGTGCCCAGCACAATGGGGCCTTGATTTTGACAGGGGCATCTGGGAGCTCTCCCTATTAATTATGTGTATTATAGTAAATGCATTGGAAAGGCCTTGTAGTTAATAATATATATGGAGATATACCTATCTCATAGAACTGGAAGGGACCCTGAAAGGTCATTGTGTCCAGCCCCCTGCCTTCACTAGCAGGACCAAGTACTGATTTTGTCCCAGATCCCTAAGTGGCCCCCTCAAGGATTGAACTCACAACCCTAGGTTTAGCAGGCCAATGCTCAAACCACTGAGCATCCCTCCTAACAATTGATGTGACATTGTTTTGGACTGGGGTGTTTGCTACCATCCCAGGATGTGCCAGCAGAACAAGTCACCCCTTTACTATCTTCACCTCACAAGTGCCCAAGAAGCTCTACCCTCCTTCTGATTGTTTTCAGCATTGCTTGGTACGTAGACGTTCGCGCTGATGCTCAGGAGAATTGCATGCTGCACAGAGCCCTACTTAGAACTATGGAAATTACAGGAGGACTGGGAAGCCCCACAGGTCCTTCTGTCACCTCCCAGAGACCAAAGCTGGATTGCTCCATACCACCTGGTTTGCTAGAGCTTTGTCCCATCTGCTTTTAAACTGATCAGGCCATGGGACTGTCACCACGCCCTTGGGGACACTATTCCCAATCTAAGGCCCCTAACAGATGGACGGACCCCTGCAGTGCGTGCAGTGGACACCACTGAAGCTGGGCTCCACACCTTCAGATCTCACCGTCACGAGGCCTCTCTTGATAACTAGCCTAAGCGCTTCTCTTCTGAATTTCATCCCACTGCTGTTGCTCAATATCTTGTGCCACCCTCAATAATTAGCCACCCTCCTTTGCATTGGCACACTTCAGTTATCATAGAATCATAGAACTGGAAGGGACCTCGAGAGGTCATCTAGTCCAGTCCCCTGCACTCGTGGCAGGACTAGGTATTATGTAGATCATCCCTGACAGGTGTTTGTCCAACCTGCTCTTAAAAATCTCCAGTGATGGAGATTCCACAACCTCCCTAGGCAATTTATTCCGGTGCTTAACCACCCTGACTGTTAGGGACTTTTTCCTAATGTCCAACCTAAACCTCCCTTGCTGCAGTTTAAGCCCATTGCTTCTTGTCCTATCCTCAGAAGTTAAGAAAAACAATTTTTCTTCCTCCTCCTTGTAACAGCCTTTTACATACTTGAAAACTGTTCTCATGTCCCCACTCAGTCTTCTCTTCTCCAGACCAAACAAACCCAGTTTTTTCAATCTTCCATCATAGGTCATGTTTTCTAGACCTTCAATCATTTTTGTTGCTCTTCTCTGGACTCTCTCCGATTTGTCCACATCCTTCCTGAAATGTGGTGGCCAGAACTGGACACAATACTCCAGTTGAGGCCTAATCAGCATGGAGCAGAGCGGAAGAATTACTTCTCGTGTCTTGCTTACAACACTCCTGCTAATACATCCCAGAACGATGTTTGCTTTTTTTGCAACAACGTTACACTGCTGACTCATATTTAGCTTGTGGTCCACTATGACCCCCAGATCCCTTTCTGCAGTACTCCTTCCTAGGCAGTCATTTCCCATTGTGTATGTGTGCAACTGATTGTTCCTTCCTAAGTGGAGCACTTTGCATTTGTCCTTATTGAAATTTCATCCTATTTACTTCAGACCATTTCTCCAGTTTGTCCAGATCATTTTGAATTTTAATCCTATCCTTGCAACCCCTCCCAGCTGGGTATCATCCGCAAACTTTATAGTGGACTCTCTATGCCATTCTTTAAATGATTGACGAAGATATTGAACAGAACTGGACCCAGAACCGATCCCTGCGGTAGCGGGGTCCAGTCACCCAGTGCTTGCTGTTCAGGCAATCTCTGTGTACCTAGCTCTTTTAGCCTTTCCTCCAGTGAGCCACTGCCGTTGATGGTTGATGCTGCTCTGCTATGAATTCGCTCCAGTTTTGCCCCCTCCTCCCTTCCATCGCACCGTGCGCTGATATGCAGCTTCCCTTGTAGCTCTTCCGATGCATCTCAGCCATTAACTTTCCGCCTCCCTGCTGCTCCAACATGACGCCCCCTCCTCTCACATAACACTGACTCTGCCGCTCTAGTGTGTATTTCTAAGGTGCTATCTCCGTGGTAGTGAATCACCTTCACCTGCCCGTTCCCATGCCAGGCCTCGCCTTTGAATTCTGGCAATCTATGACAAGTGGCAGTTTGGGCAAACATGCAGTGTCCTCTAGACGGAGACTGCCAAACTCATGTCACTTGTGACTGAAGTCACATTTGTCTTTCATTCACCAGCGATGACAGGATAGGGACCTGCCCGACTCACAGAACCAAACAATGGGAAACTGTGGTATAGAATCCTAGAATATTAAGGTTGGAAGAGACCTCAGGAGGTCATCTAGTCCAACCCCCTGCTCAAAGCAGGACAAACACCAACTCAATCACCCCTGGGTGCCAAACCTAGTTCTGATTGCCCCCTTCACCCTAAGCTTGCTCTGTTTATGACTGAGAGGAAGGTCCGTGTCAACCCAACCCCTCCGCAGGATGAAAAGAACTAAAGGTACGTCCACACAGCAATTAAAATCCCACGGCTGGCATGACTCAGGTCCGCATGGCTCAAGCTTAGGGGCAGTTTAAGGGCAGTGTAGACGTTCAGGCTCGGGCTGGAGCCCTGCCTCTGAGACCCGGCGAGGTGGGAGGGATCCAGAGCTCAGGATCTACACAGCAATTAAAACAGCCCCTTAGCCCAAGCCCGAGTTGGCTGGCACGGGCCAGCCATGGGTGTTTAATTGCAATGTAGACAGAGGAAGGCTCCCTGTTCCTTATGCCTGCCGCAGAACTGGTCAAGGCTCCTGCTGAAGTTTGTCACCTGGGGCTCCAGCATCCCCTATCCACACACAGCCGTGCAGACTGCTCCATGGAGATAACAATGGGGAAAATCCCCCGAGAACTTGCCAGCCAACATCCTTATAGAAGGTGCCTGTCCTGCAGCCCTCAGGGGAAGTACGAGTTAATGCAGCAACTATGAGAGGTGCATATCCTTTCCCTGCAATGGTCCCTTATAAGGGCTGCATGCTTCAGAGCTTAGGCAGGCTGAGATCATTTCACATCAGGGGCTCCTGGCCTCCCGCCATTCCCCCAGCAAGCTCGCTGTGTGGCCCCCTCCGATCCTCCTTCATTTCAGTGCAACTTCCCCAACATCCACCCCGCCAGCAGCTCTGTGTCAACCCCCATTCCCATCCCCCCATGGCAAGGGCTCCATGTTCCCCTGCATTCCCACCTCTCTTCCATACCAGGATCTCCCAATCTCCTGCACACCAGGATTTCTGTGTGCTCCCCCTTGCTCCTCCTCAATATGATCATTGGCCTGCTAAACCAGGGTTGTGAGTTCAATCCTTGAGGGGGCCATTTAGGGAACTGGGGTAAAAATCTGTCTGGCGATTGGTCCTGCTTTGAGCAGGGGGTGGGACTAGGTGATCTGCTGAGGTCCCTTCTAACCCTGATATTCTGTGATTCTCCCCCATGCCAGGGGCTGTGTGAATGCCCTTCTTGCCCTCCTTTAATTTCTTCCTGCCCCCCAAATTTTTTTTATTGATCTGGGAGGAAGGATAAGCCATTCAGAGTGTCAACACATTAAACTCTTTTGGGAGGAGAGGCTGAGATGAGACTGGTAGGGACCTCAGGAGGTCATCTAGTCCAACCCCCTGCTCAAAGCAGGACCAATCCCCAACTGGCTCCCTCAAGGATTTGAACTATCCCTCCCCCCCTAAATTAGCAGGACCAAGTACTGATCTTGCCCCAGATCCCTAGGTGGCCGCCTCAGGGATTGAGCTCACAACCCTGGGTTTAGCAGGCCAATGCTCAAACCACATATCCCTCCTGGTGTCTTGTTATGCTGGAGGGTGTTAAGGGGAGCCACCAACCAGTTCTTTGAGCCATAGATAACTGCAAAGGAGCGTGAAGCTATGGTTGTACTAAACAGATGGCAGGGGCTCGCCGTCTCCCCAGTTTCTCCCCAGATCAATAGGATTCTGGCCTAGAATGTTCCCTGAAATCCTGGAATTCATTGGGTGTGGCATAAAAAAGCTATCACGTTACAGACAGACAAACCGCAGAAATGCCATCAAGCTTACTAGCTCGGACAGCCAGCCTGGATTTGACTGTCACGCACAGAGTGATTGATTGGCAGTCCGTATTAAGCCATGATCAAGTTAAACAGCAAAATATCAAGGATAAAAAAAAAATGTATTCCCGTGCAGCTTGTGGGAAAGAACTCAAAAGCAGCAAACAGGAGGCAGAAAAGCAGAAACCAGAGAGGAAAAAAAACCCCACGCTTCCTAAATAATGTAGGATCTATAAATAAATCAGCTAACAAACACCAGCTTTGGGGGAGATTTTAAATCTGCTGAAAGAGACCCTGTCACTATGAAAGTCAAGCAATTAAATAAAGATTCCTTACCTCTGGCACCAATAATATCACAGAGAATGAATACGTTAAGTTTTGTGTTCAGATATGTAGTGAGGCCAAGTGGCCTCCCTCCCAGCGGGACAGCGAAGGACCATTACACGCCCCTTGGAGGGCGGAGCCTAGATCGCCCCGCCCCCCTCGCCGGAAGTACCGGAAGTAGAAAAGGCCAGCCCTGCAGAACAGTTGCAGAAGAAGGACGCTCTGCCTGTTCTCCCGTGTCCCTGAGAGGAACCTACACCTGGCTGTTCCCGATGCCCGAGGACTGGCCCAGAGTACCAGCTGCTGTGTACCCCAAGGAACCAGAAGAGGCCTGGAGACCATAGGTACCGAACCCCAGGGAGGCAGGAAGTAGCCCAGGGGCAGACATGGCGTGTTGCGGCTGGATCCCCACTGACGCAGGGGCAGCCACTCCAGAGCTCTGGACTGGGATGTAGTGGAGTAGGGTGGGCCCGCGTCCCCCTGCCATCCCACCCCAGGGTGGCTGACCCCCTACACTGCGCAAGGAGGTTCTAGCTCAGGAGAGGCGCTTCCCTTACCACTCACCCTGTAGACTGTTTGCTGGCTGCCTGCGCTCTGCCCAGGCCAAAGCCAGTCCTTAGAGACTGTGTTGTTTGCTGGCCGCCTGAGCTCCGCCCAAGCCACCGCCAGCCCTGATAGACTGTGTTTAAGGGCTGACTACTTAAGTTACCCAAGCCCAGGCTAAAGCCGAATAGTGACCATTAATCGCCCAGCCTTATTGTGGGCTCTCCGCTGTCTCACAGACTCTGGTCCTGGCCCAACAGGACCAGTCTGAGTGGCCTCCCTCCGAGCGAAGGACCATTACAAGATACCACAGAGATAATTGTATTATCTACAAT